>NW_026913136.1:2460000-3927500 GCF_034315485.1 Pezoporus occidentalis
TTGTCTGCTGGTGTTCCTAGTGCATACTAGAGGAAAAAAAGAAAAGGACAGTGAATTTTAGAAGCTTGTCATTTAGAAGCTTTCTTGTTATTTGGGGAGCTTATAGAAAAATACAATTAGGACCCTGTCTAAAGGGTTCAGCATCACACTATAACGATGGGTGTGAATTTATTTCATATTAAGGTTGGATGCTATAAGTGCTGTTAAATTATAGTTCAGTATAGCTAAGTGTGCCATTAAAATCATGTATTACTGACACAGGCAATATTTGTTTAATCTAATTTTATGGCCCATATTTCAAGCAGGACAAGAAGAAATATCATCTGACCTTCCCAATGGTCAGGAAGTTTATTAGCATTGTCAAACACACTCAGAATCAAGAAACTGTACCCATTAACACTAGAACCACTGGCACTAAGGGACTTTTATATTAAGAGAGGGTAGACAGGGGACAGAAAAGACATGGAAGTATTTCTGTCTGTGGAAACGATGGTGACATCAAGAACAGAGCGGAGAATTAAGAAGGTGGAATGAAGAACCTGGAGTATGTGGGTTCTGGTTTGTAGAGGAGCCTGTGCAAGCAGGATGAGCAAAAGCTTGGAAGAGGAATGAAAAAAAAAAATCAGATTTTAAAACGTGTGTAGTGAAAATCAGAGACAATAAGACAGGTGTACTGAATGCCTCAAGAGGCTAAAATCCTGCCTTTCATCTCCAGCTCCTTGGTTCAAATCCAACCTGCAGTTGTGACAAAAAACCCTACTGCCATCTGATATTTGTCCAACAGCCTCTACAAAATGAGATGGTAGTCACTGTCAAGTTGCTGTCAGATAGATACAAGTGCAACCGTCATTAACTAGTTTGTGCTCGCAGGCTGCCTTGCAGGGGAACACAAGACACAAATGATATGAGTGAAGAAAAAGACTCTTACAGCTGGCAGTGGTTTCTCCTGTGGAGTTTGGGGGGGACTGGCTGAGCAGGGCTGGGATAACTCATAGCACTGGCTGTGGTTGAAGCTATTCCCTGAATAGAGGACTTCAGTTTCCAGGGCTGTCAAAATGCTGGTTTTGGCAGCAGTTTAAAAAGAAAAGGCAAAGTGGTTCACTGAGTATAATCACAGCAGAATGGGGAGTTGGAGTTATTTTGGAAACAAAATGAGCATGGCAAGACCTAGCTAGGAAATGCTGCCGTGTGCAGCTCTGGTGGCAAGAAGAAAATGGCACTGAACTCCTAATGCATGATGAAGGACACACCGAATACTAGGGTATGTGCTGTAATACAGATATGTGACATTTATATGTCACCATAAGGCAGCACTGGCTTCTTGCTGTCAGATCCAGATGTTTGAATGTGTTTTATGAATGTTTGTTGGCTTTTTAAAAAATGTAACAAATGGTTGATATCAAAAAATAAAGCAAAATTATCCAGCCCTGACCTGAATATTGAAGGCAAAAAATAAGAGATGAAGGAATATTACTAAGTAAAATGAGATCCAGAAGGAAAAAGTATGGACTACTACCAGTGACTCTCATATAAGAAACCATTTAAAATCTGGAGGTTAAAAAGGACCAGCCTTACAGCAATTCCGTCAGATTTTATGTTACATGCATGTAAGTTTTGGGCTTAAATTGTCAAGAAAAGACTTGTTGACGCAGGTTAGAGGAAGTGAAATAACAGTGTTGATTGCGTTTCACATCTTTAGTTGGGCATGTGAGGACTGATCTGTAAAGGTATGCAGATACCTGTGGAATCTGATAAGGGCTTTAAACCTCTCCAAAACTCACAAGGGCCAAAACCATACAAATTAATTAGATGTTGACACCCACTTGAGCTCCTTTCATTTTACTGGAGATAGGTGCTTAAGTATTTCCTACACGTCTACATGTAGGAGCTACATGTCTGTCTGCATCTGTGGCTGCCTGAAAATCTTGGAAAACCTGGCCTCCATCAGCTAATTTCTGTATGCACATACCAATTTGCAGCCTCAGATCCTACTTGCATCTCTGGAATTAATTTGCTTTCTGCAAGCAAAGAACTTCTCCACGTGACTGTTTTATCCCTTTGCATAGTACTGGGGCTAAACTGCCTCTCTGAATTATTTCTTCATTTGTCTCCCGTCCCTTTATGCCTCTGCCTCATGGACAGTGGGGTCATTGATGATTTGCAATGCCTTGCCCATGGGAGAGGATACATGCAGGAGCAGCGGGGTGATGCTAAAGCAAAATGTCTTGGGAAAAGGGGCAGGTAGGGTCCCAGCAGAGCTTGCCTGATACCAAGGCTGGCCCCCAGGTCCCTACTGCTAGAGGGAGAAAGAAGAGTTTCTCCCTGCTTCTTCATTGAGAGAACAATCTGAATCCTTGCACTGAATCTTTGAATGCCTTTTTCCTAAAATTGTGAACTGGAGATCACAAGACACAGAAATGCAGGGCACTTAATCAAATGAGTAGCCAGTGCTCACCAGTCACAGCTTCAGATGACTTAGCACAAAAAAAGGGGCTTTTGTGCCAAGAGAATAAAGGGTTCTTTCAGCCATATTTCTATGATTTACACTATCAAAATACCAACAAAATACCAGCTCTTGTTCCTTTCATCTATACTGCTTTTCTGAGGTTTACCACACTCATACCAGGGAACCTCATTAAAAACAAGAAAAATGCAGCAGAATTAAATTCATTATTAGCTCCACATTTTTTCTCATACATGTGAGTCTGTGTGTTTAAATACATTCAAGTGCATGCATACACCTTGTGTATGTGTCTGTGCATTTTCCATATTAACATAAAGAACTGGAATTCACTAAATGATACTGAGGTGCGTAAGTTACTTGTTTTCCAGATATGAACAAATGGGTACAAACATCCCAATTTGGAGATGCCCAATCGCTATGAACTCAGACCCTCTGAAAATTCTGTAGACTGAGAATCATAAATTTTTCATGTCGATGCTCGGTCTCTACACCAAGGGCTGGTGTAAGCTCCCCTCTTGCTCCTTTAAGCTGAACACCCTCGGATAAGCTCCATAAGCTTCCCTATAAGCTCCACCAGACACTGCAAAACGCCAGTCTGCCACATCTCAAACATTTCATGTCCCTCTCCCCTCTCTGCGTATCTTACACTTTCAAAGCTGATGCTAAGGCTTCCAGTGCTTCAGGCAAATCATCAAATATCTGTTCTCACCACAGGCACCCAGATAAAAATAGTCACGGATTGCCTTGCTGCTCCTCCTGTTTTGCTGCCCTGGAGATACAACAGTTCCTGAAGATTCAGAAGCAATTTGGTTCTAGGCTGTGTTTAAACATAGCTTTATTATTTGAGCAGAACAATGAAAACAGGAATTACACTAAAAATGAAGATGGTTTGGAAACTGTAATGAAGACCTAGGCAGTAACACAATGTCTTAGGGAGTTGGAGACAAGCACCTCGAAAAGCTGGTTGCCCATGCAGTTACAAGTCAATGCCATTTTTGCTTTTCTCATCATCCTGAAAGTCCCTATCAAGTTGCTTCCATGTAACAATTCATCTTGCCTTACTGGATACAGCTGCAGCTTTATTTTCCAGTTATCCCTCTGCCACCAGGCAGACCCTGTAAAGTGCTTGGCTGCTCATTCACTGAGGTAGGGTATTTCTGCTCTCTTGTATTAAATCACTTGCTAAGCCAGGCAGCACGGGGTGCAGATTGCAGAGCTTATCACTGAGCAGATGACACTGCTGGAAAAAGAAAAAAGAAACAAAGAAGTCCTGTTTTCTTGCCCTACTCCTAGAACCAGCAGGTATTAAAACACCCTAAAATCAGGTAGCTCTCTATTCTAGCTGAGGCGCTTGAGTGAAAAACCTGATGTTTTAAAAACTGTTACCTGCATCAGCTGTCACTGACAAAGGCTGAGAGGAAAGTAAGGCAGACTGTGATTTACAATGAAATCGTCATTTCTGCCAAAGTGTGAGAGATGTTGACTGAGATACCACCTGGATAGTTTCTTAGATGCTGAAAATTGTATATATACTAAGTACAGTACAGATGCAGACCCTGAGATTTATTAAGCTGAACAAGAAAGACATGCTATTTGCTCACTGTGTGGACCTGCGGACTGTCCTATTCCTCTAATTAAGAATCTGCTCACCAGGAGGCATTGTCTTACCTGCAAGTTTCAAACCGCGTGGGTTTTTTCAGTGCATGCTGGGACAGTACAGCTGGTACATAACAGATGGCATGAGGGAGTCCCTAGTCAGAGGATGTATATGCGCTCAGCGCCAAAGTCAAATCCGTGGTGTTATAAACCAGGGAGCTGCCAGGCAGAGCCTGTGAGTATGTCTGCAAGGTGCCAAGAGAAATTAGAGTAGAGCTACAAAGTTTGCCATATTTGCTGTGGCCTAAGGGATGCTGTAGTTTAATGGGCTGTGCTGGCTCATTAGAGGTTTGCTTTCATTTTTGTCTTTGTTCATTGTAGCTAAGTGTAGCAAAAGAATTAAGCAAGGAGGGACAGCACACTGGGCAGCTCTTAGCTCTTGGATGTTTTAGAACGTCCAGGAGAGAACCTGAGGAGGAAGCTGAAGGGTGGGAATGAAATCTGGAATGTGTGATGCAGACAAGGTAATTTGCCATGCTTGCAAAGAAGTACCTAAATAGAGGCATTTCCTGTGCAAAGAGAACCAAGGACATTCAATATTTAAAATACACTCGCACACAGGAAACCAGGTGACTGTATGTAAGTGGGAAGCAGGTGCTAGTTTTAAGCAAACCTCAGGGCTTGTTTAATAGAAGCACATCTGGTCTTTAAAAGTCAGCACAGGTGCTTGCATTTTAATTGCACAAATCTATCCTGCTGCCCCATGGTATGCCCTGCAAAAGTCAGAAGTCAACTTTGAGATAGCTGTGCTATTAATACAGGTGTTGCTAATTGATCACATGTTGGCCATGAAATACTGAATTCAGAGCTACTGCATTGCTTCTGTTTTCTCTTGTGCTTCTTTGTCATATTTCATTTCAGAAAGATACTCTTGTTAATTAACACTCTGCAGTTTTATGGGTTCCTTTGACTTCATAAGATGGGCTAGGGTTTTATCTTAACATAGCACTATCTGCTATGATCATCATTTTAATCCAAGGCTTGGCAAAACTATCTTCATTGATTTTTAGAGATGTTTGGAAAATTCTTTGGCTGTGTTTCGATCATTTTATTGGCTAAGCTGCAAAATATGAGAGGAGAAAAACATCTTTAAGTGCAAAATTTTTTGATAGTTAAGACAGCACATTGGGAAATCTTAGGTGGCAGGAGTTGAGATTTATGTGCTGAAGACTATTAAATACTCCTGAAAAATAATGAAATATAGGTGCATTGAATATAATTCAGTTATGAGCAGTGAAGCTGAGAATAAAAATAATTGACTTGGTTTAATATAAAAATATCCATTAAACCTATCTGAGCTACTACAAGGTACCTGGAAAGGAAAAGTGTTTACTTACAGGATCATTTGGACAAGAACAAAGCAAATTTTAATGGGGAATATGGGAAACTAAACATCTGAAGGCTAGAAAAGAAAAGAAAGTTTGGTAGCAGTTGTATTCAGAAGGATACTTGAAAGCTGCAAAAGACTCTAACTGAAGATACTAAGATAAGATTCAGGAAAAAAAAACCAAAACAACCAAAAACAAACAAAAAAAAAAAACAACAGAAAAAAAAATAAGCAGTCTATGGATTGAAGAAAATCATAGCAGTGTGGTATGGATTTTCTGTGAATGTTTTAGTAAGGTGACTGGAGAGCAAGGGCTTTTAAATGACAATCTGCACAGTTTAGGTCTTAATGTCAGTCTACACTTTGCAAGTCTGAATTGTTTACTTTGCTTTCAAGGTTTTATTTGTTTGGGGTTTTTTTTGTTTTTTGTTTGTTTGGTTTTGGGGTTTTTGTTTGGTTGGTTGGTTGGTTTTGGTGTTTTTTTTTTTTGTTTTTTTTTTTTTTTTTTATCCAGAGTGAAGCTCTCATTGCAGCATATTTCTTGAAGTATCCTGTGCAGGTGGCATACTTGGAATGGAGACGATTTAGTAACTGAGGGATTTAAGTCAGATTTAGTTGAGATAAAAAAAAAAAGAAAAAAAGGATAAATAAAGCTAGTTATGTTTCCTTCCTGCTACAGCTAGAATTATGGAGGAATAAGACATTTCAGATGAGAATAAAGGAGCCAAGAAATATAAACATTAGTGAGAGGAAGCTATTTTACTTTAAAAAGCCTCCTCTTTTCAAACCTGTCCTCCCTGCTGTGAGGGAAGGCAAAGTGAAGGAAAGGTTTCCCACTGAAATCAGAGATGGCAGAATCAGCCTGGGAGAGTAAAAAAATGCTTCTCACAGAAGTGAAAGTCAGCCACTAAATGCAGGAAACTAAGAGGGAGTACGACAAAATCAGATGATTTTGAAGACAAAGAAATGCATTTTAAACTGGAAGAGGATATGGGCAAGATGAGGAGCTGTTTATATCAGAAGTTTCATGCATCTGGAGAATGCCTGACAGGCAGAGAACACAAAAAAAAGGACTGTTTTAGCCAGGGAGACCTCATTGTGAGGCTTAGAAAGCATGACAGGCTTCTCGAAAAGGACGGAAGCCTAAGTCAGAACCAAATTTAGGTTATTCAGCACAGTTATCATCCTAGTGACAAATGTGAGAACCGAGCAAGCACAAATACAATGGAAGGTATTTAAATTTGGATGGGTTTGAAAACAAATGCTTGATGAGGTTCATAAATGTCAAATGAACAGATGGAGCTGAGAATGAAACCAGCAGGGAGATAAGGCAGAGATTGCTGTGAGCAGGGGTGGAAAACAGGAAACTCCAGTCGGTGGGCTTTGGGGTGAGGATGAGGGACCAGGGGCTGCCAAGATAAGGGCTGAGACAAAGGCAGATACGGATGGTCCTCAGCCTTTATGGAAGAGCAGAGGTCATCACAATCAATTACGGAAAGAAAGACCGCTGCTTGCAATCCTGGGACCAGAGAGAGGGGTCATGAGTGGGGTGGGCAAGGGAACCTGCTCAGAGCCAGGGTGCAGTTGAATTTCCCTACCGATACATTTGGTGGCCTGCATGCAGAACCATGCCCTGGCACCTCCAGGTTTTGTCATCAGCTTGGAGAGGTCAATATGTTCCTGACAGGATGCTCCTGCCTGACACACAACTGTTCCTATGCAGTGGGATTATATACGGCCACGGTGTGTTGACACTTGGAAGGCAACGACACTTGCTGGGTTGTGCTTGCATTTAGGGCCTTGTGCAATGCTGCTGTGTCATAGGCCCCAGGGCCATGTTGTGCCAGAGGCTGCAGAACAAACTTACACATTTTTGTTCTGATGAAATGAGGTTCTTTTTAAAAGATAGAAATATCATGTGCCCCCCAGCATCATGCCCATATGAAGGTCTCTGGAGATTCAGCTTTAGCTTTACATGGTCTGCCATTAAAAGGTACCTAATGAGTGCATGTGCAATGCAATGAGCTGCTGCTGTAGAGCAAATAACATCTTCATTGTAAGGCTGAGCTGCCTCATAACCCTAATGAGCAGTCTACCTTGACAATGCTCCCCAGGAACTGCTACACAACAGGAGCATGCTGTAAGCACAGATGACTATAGGGGTTGGACACCTATAATTTCCCTTCATGTAAAATACAGCAGGCTTCAGTGGGCTGTTCAGAGGCTCCCAAAACTATGCTGCATACATATTGCCAAGTATTAGCTGACTGCTCTCACAGCATCAAACATCAGGTTTTTGTCCATGCATTTATTTGCTTTACAAGCAGAAACATACAATTGGCTGATGATATTAGTTGGTTGATTTATTTTTACAGGCTGACTGACCACAGCACAAAGAAATGAGATTAGACTGCTGTTCCCAAAATTCTCCTTTAAAAGATCCCTGACAAATTCAAAATGCTCTTTCATCTTCATATTCTGTTTTTGTTTGTTATTCTTCTTTCCTGTGTTACTGTCACATTACCTGAAAACAATGTGGCTAAAGAGTAAGATTGTCCTTTTTTCCTTTAGGTTGCTTCATCAAGTGAGGGTATGCTGAACATAGTTTTTTGCTATCCTCTGGTACTGCTTAGGAAAGATTGCTGACTTCTCAGGCAGTTCGTGAGCTGCGCTGTTATGCTTACTGTGTTTTGGAAACCATTGGAATGTGATATGTGTGCAGTAAAAATTTTACGTGTATCAAAACTCAGTGGGTAAGAAATTTGATTCCGCACTGACTAATGCTGCTCCTTCATATAGTTGAAATGCTAGGGCTTTGCACTCAAAGCAATTTATTTTTCTTTCTTTTTCCTCTTTTTTAAACATGAAATTGCAACTGTGACAAAATGCCTCTCTTTTCCATCCTCCACAGAAAGTACGGGTAAGCTAGAAAGAAATGCAAAATGTGCTTAGCGACTTCAAACACTGTTGTGTTGACACTGACTCCTTATGGCTCAGGCATGTTTCTTTTAAGAAGTAATTAGTATTAAGTATTTAGGTTTCTGTGCTATTCTAGAATAATTGTTATATACAGTGAAGAAAAAAATTACTGTAAGAGTAAGGAAAAAAGAGTTCTGTGAGAATAAATGAGGGTTTTTTTTTCATCCAGATATAGGCATTTGCAGTTGTACTTGTATGAAGGTTGCTCCAGAGTTTTGATTTCACTATAAATGGTTCTAGTCCAATATTCCACCCACCTTACACTCATTTAAAACTGAATCAGAATTCAAATAAGGATTAACCACCCACAGAGTCTGGCACGACAATAGAAGTACTCACTAACTTTTTTCCTACATGTTATTAGCAGAGGGAATTTAGGCTAAAGAGTTTCATTACGAAAATATAATTTCTATCTCTTGACTGTCTGCCTTTTTTTTTTCTTCACAACAACTCACAGTTTCCACACGTCCTTGTGGCACAGGGTAATCTTTATTCAATAGATATTTTAGATAGCAAATAGCAGACATTTTTATGAGCAAGTGGAGAAGCCACTCGCTTTTGGTTTGCTGAATTGGTGTCTAGTACTGGGAAAGAAAAAGGAGTAATTTCTTCTCTATCCATCTCTCACCTTTGGTAATTAATTCAAAACATTTAAAATTGGACAAAGGCAGCAAAGATCTACAGACACTTATGACATCTTCGTATTTAAGAGTAGCAATTCTTTCAGTTATTTTGAACGGTTGCAGTAAAGATGTAGAGAAAAGATTAAATTTTGAGTTATCAAAAACAGAATTTAATGGAATGAAATAACCGTGGGTTTTATTCTAGCCCAATTTTCATATATTAATATGTTAATGGATGGCTGAATCTTGGATGTTCCAAACGACACTGAGTACAACTACATAAAATTACTATTATTAAGCTCAAGAAGGCATATCCAAAAGTAGAATCTAGCCAGATTGTTCGGTCTTCATACCTGGGTATCTGCACACACAACATGAGTAATGAGATTACAGAGGTAACTGTATATATGTGCAGCTGTAGCTGCAGCTGCAGAGCACTGTGATGTTACCTGAAAATGCAACAGTGAAAAGGATGGTCTGACAAACTGCTTTATTTGAGCTAATGGAAGAACTCCCACCAGATTTTAATGAAGCAAGAATTTCACCTTTGAGTCAAGTTCAATGCATTTTTCCCCAAAACTGCAAGGAAACTGTGGTAGTACTTTGTGTTACTAAACCATTCATCTGGAACTACTGGTCTGGTAGGTTAAGAAAAAAGCACTGAAGAGAGTGTTGGCCTCCAGCATTGTGAATCAAGACCCCATCAGATGCTTTCTGCATGGATGTGCTAGCATAGGTTAAGCAGTAACTCAGTGCTAAGACAAGGTAGAGATGATGGGATCATAATGGGAGTCTGACAGAGCTTTAATGTCCTAGTTTATTGTATTACCTATGTCTTTCAATAAAGCTGTATCATCATACTACATAATTTCTCACTAGTGTTTGTTAGAATGAACATGTGAGTTTTAATTGCAACTAAAACTAAGCGCTTGGTCAATAAATAAGAAGCTTCCTCCCTTTGCTGTAACAGAGTTTTTTTTCTATACCTTGTCCCTCCTTTATACTGTTTAGGTTTCTGCCTTCATTTTAATTCCTTAGCTGTTAATTCCCAGTAAGGGAGCATATAATGTAGTGACAGAGGTCTTCAAACACCAGTATGAACTCTATGCACTGTGACTAGTTCCATTGAAACTGTGCAGATGGAGTGAGACTAAGTTTTTGCAGGATTGGAGCTGAAAGTTATACCACTGGACATGATGAAGAGGAGATTATTTGACTAGATCTTCTTTCTAACTTTTGTCTCCTAGGCAGCATGGTACAAGGAAAAAAAAAAAAAATCACGTTTCAGCTGGAAAACTAACTTCAGAAAATAATTCTTTCAATAGCTGACATCCTATTTAATTAAGAAGGGCTCATCTTTCAAGTTATCTGTTTTCCCAGCTCTGAATTTCTTGTCTGAATACCTCATTTGCAAAGACATAATGTTCTCTGATTTAAAGCAAAACAAAACAAAAATATCCCATACCACACCAAAACGAATTTCCTTAATTTTCTCTTGGCCAGACTACTACATTTCTATAGAATTACATCCAGTCCAGAGAACAAACTATGCAGCAGAGTTTTTTTTCCAGGCATTCATAGCTTTTATTGTCTTTGGATAAAATTTTCTCTTGCACAATGAGCCCATCTGGAACCCTATCATAACTTACATTTCATGTCATACTTCTCGGGTGAGTGATCAAATAACACAACAGTCTTCAGAAGTATCCTGATAATTCTCAAGTTATCCTACAGAGATCTTACTCTCACCAGGAAGTCAAAGAAACTTCAATATTCATCCTCTGAGATGTGAGAGCTTTATCTCCTGCTTCAAAAACAAGCGTTGTATCATCACGATGGAGAGTGCCAACATTCCTTTCCAGTATCCATGGGCGTTTTGAGTCAATTTTGTTTTCAGTGTTTTTCCCTGCATTCAGAGTTTGCTCACTGTGGATGTTCTGTCTCAGTTTGCTACAGGAAGCTACAAATTTTAAGCAAGTTTCTCCAACCCAAAAGATTGAACTGGCAAATGTGAAATCTTTCTGTGGTGGCGAGATGCAGCCACATTTATCATGCTCAGCAGTGATCATGTGGTAAAACATGGATGCTCTAGATGCAGGAATGACATTTCCTCTGTTTAAACATGAATGTTAAAATACACCACTATTCTTTCAGCAAAGTTTAGGTCAGTGTGTTGGTTATTTGAGCAGTACTTGCCATCTGTGCTGTTTGATGGCCACTGGCATGGGTATTGACTGCCAGGTGGGGTATCCCTTTCTATTACCCATTCAAAGCCAAGCTAGTCATCAGCACTCCTACAGCATGGCTAGCAATGCAGGTGAAAGTGGGTCATGAGCATTGCACCATGCATGGGTCCATGCTAGAAACCACTCAGACACATGGAGTGAAGACAGTGTGCCACCCAGCAAGCCCTGCACCAATGTGTTTAATGGAAAATTCAGAGAATGTGTTGAGTTAGCTTTAACGTTCCTTGGTGCAATGCCTGTTCACCTGACAGAAGCTTATCAGGACAATCTGAACTTCGTGTTGCTAGTTACACAGGTCCAGCTGCATGCTGTCAAGTAAAGTGCAAAACAAGAATTACTCACAGGAAAAAATTGGAAAAACTTTCCCAGAAACACATGTTTGCAGGAATTTTATGAATGACTAAAACAAGAAATTTTCCAGTCAGATATTTTTCTACAAATTACTTGCTTGTTTTTGTTTAGTGTTATAAAACTGGTCAGCCCTACACTTAACTTCCAAGATCATGCTGTATTATGGACCTGCACACAGACTGAAAATAACCAGCTAGTTAGAAAGACAGATGGAACACAGAGCTTTTTTTCTTCTTTTCTTTTTTTTTTCTTTTTTTTTTATTAAGAAAACAGCTATCCAAATTAAGTGTTCAAATTACCATAACTGGCTCATGTATGCTATTTGCATGACTTGCTAACACTTTTGCACATTTCAGGAAATTCACTTGCGTTTTAAAATTGAGGCTGTAGTGTTCAAATGAAGTGCCTACCCTTCAACTCAGTAGGTGCTTGATGGAGCTGAACAGCTGCAGCAGCTTGAAAAGAGTTGCTATTGTGCATTGCACACTACGGTCCTAAGAGCAAGAACCGACTGCTGGCAACTGACATGGCTCTCCACATTCACTGCTGGTAAGTACCCTCAAATTGAGAAACTGATGCTGCTGAGTACTTTTTACTGGCTTGCTTTCCCCAATGGTGATAGATCTCTATGGACAAACCCTCTCTCCTGTGGTTATCACCCTGGAGATAGGAAAAATGTAAGGGGCACTGTTACAGGTAAATGCAGATGGAAGACAAAGTGCTAACCTCTGATACTTCATCACTAGCTGGGCCCTTCTTCTCTGGCTGTAATCACTTAATGATACCTCTGGCTAGGTAGCATTAAATACTCCCTATTTAGCCCACAATGTAGCCGATTGAGAAAGAAAAGGACACTGTATTGCTAATGTTGGCTCATTTTGAGTCCCAAGCACAATAGCACTGGCTACCACAAAATACTGCTATATCCATGTGCACGCCACATCTTCTTCCCAACGTGCTCTTTTCAGCACTGTATTCTAACTAGGCAGGAGGCTCATATCTGATGATGACCAATGCTGGCTTCTTGCTTTGCTGGCTGGCAGGTGTGGGTAGTCCTGCAGAGGCGGCACAATCAGCCCCTGTGGAGAAAAGAGTCCTTCACAGCACTCTGTGGAAATCTCTCCTGCCAATTAAGGAGATTTGTAGGTAAAATCCAAAGGGGCAACCCGTTCACCTTGGCTGGGAGAATGAAGGCTCTGGTGTGGGCAGGCAGGGCTGAAGCAAGGAGAAAAGGAAAGAGCTGTTTGCAAACAGCTCCCTTTTGGGAGACACAGATGAACTGGAGGCTATTTTAAGATTAAAACAAAAGTGGTACTCTTGAAAGGACAAATCAAATTTTTTAAACCTTTTTCTCTTTCTAAGCTAGCAGGCACTCGGAGCAGAGTACAGCACAGCATTTTTAAAGGCTCATGCCCCCTTTATGGCATGTGACTGAAACACCACAGAGAATCTGTGCACTATTTATTCACTCTTGGTCACAATAACATGGCTTTGACATTCACATCACAAACAGTCTGGAACAAATGAAGCAACAAGAGGGACTGGCAAACAGCAAAGCGGAGGTCTTCTGTGGGAGCAGGGAGAAACCCCTAAAGACTTAGGCTGCAGGAGCCTGCCCACGATGCTTTCCACTATCAGACAGGCCTAAGTGAAATGCCATTTATCAATTTTAAGTGTACGCACAGGATACCAGCTAAAAAAATTGCCAATATCTTGACTGGCCTACCTCAATGTGTGGCAAGATTTATTACAGATTTGAGGGCTTTGGAGGTAATACATTCAAATCAGGTCTTACGCTGCTCAGTGGCAGAAGTGTGGGGTCATGGTTCTTCTCAAGTAACATCTGGGGCTGAGCTAAAACCCACTAAACAGAGAAGGAAAACAATTCCTGCCTAAAAACAGAAAGCTTATCCTTCCTTCTCTTTTGCAGAGCCTGGGTTGGTCAAACCAGGGATGCTGTGTTGAAGTGGTGATCCATGACAGATCAATAATCATTAATATTTTATGCCTTCCAGAAATCTGGGTTTTGAGACAGTGAACTCACAGCAGCATCACAAATACAGTCATCAGCATGACCATTTCTGAGCTGAGTTTTTCACTTTAAAATACTGCAGATAAGGCTGAGTTGTCATGAATCACTTGAACCCACACACACCTTCCTTTATAACAGCCCTGCCATCAAACTGCTCTCTCTTATAGCTAGAAAAATAAGTGTGTGAAATGGCCCTTTACCAACACTAAGATGTACTGTTGCTCAGTGGAATTCTGTGTATCTGTCAGTGGAGGATGAAAGATTATGACCTGTTAGTATTTCTGCTGGTGTATTACCAAGATAACACTTCAGATCCTTCTCTATAACAGATTCAGCTGATCGTATTAAATTTTAGAAGAAGTTGAAGAAAATGGCTGTCTTAGAAACTGGGAGATATCCACTGAATATCCACTGAAGCCTCAACAAAATTGCCCTTTTTTTTTCCCCCAGTTCTCTCTCTTCCAAAGGAATTTTGCCTTTGCCATCCATAAAAAAAGGGGTCCCCCCCTTCTAGTGGCTTCCATCCATTCAGCTACTGCAATGTGATCTCAAAATTCCTTTTCTTTCCATGGTAATGGGTGGTTAAGGTAAAAATAAATTCTTAAAGAGTAAATCATACTTGTATATCTTGGTTGCCTCTGGGTACCAGAAGAATTATGCCTTGTGTTACATTTCTACAGTAGCGTCTCTTGGCTTCCAAGAGAAGTATAGCTTGTACTTCAGCAGTTAAGAAACAGAATGTTCTGATGCAGGACCCATAGAAGCTCTCTGGATTTCTCTGGGCTTATGTGGACAGGTACTCCCAAGGATGTAGTTGTACACAGGAGTACTGCATCATGAGCACAGCATGGAGTCAGTTCCTCAAGTGGTCTTTAAATGCTGTTTGCTGCCCTCTTCCTCCATACCTTCATCCTCAAGCATGAGATGACTAGCAGGATTTATTTATTTATTTATTTTTCTTTTTGCGATGCAATATTAATTACAGGATTATCCTGACCACTGCAGGACATAGAGCCAGGTGGTCTCACTTCTGTGTGTGGGCAATAAACACTGTGCACATTTCCTGTTTCCTGATTTCACACTGAGTATATTTATATGGACATAGATTTGGTGGTTGATTTCAACATTTATCACTGTTTCCCAGATCATTTCCGGCTTTCCTTCACCCCAAAGCACACTTCTTCCTGAACTGTATCAAAGTAAAGTACATTTCTGGGTGGTGAACATTTGTTTCTGGACAGGTAACACCCAGCAGAAGCAGATAACTCCTGAGAGTTGATGTTTCAGCATGCAGATATTTTTGCAGAGCCACTCAATCCCAAAGCAGCTCCTGCCTGTCCTACTGAAGTTGGAAAAAACAGCTCTTTGCTAGCTGGTATGGATCAAACTTTTCCTCACTCTTCATTTACTTTGAGCTATGTGCCATACGGCAGTTGGTGGTGTGCCTAAATGTAAAGAAAGAACAGGTCTGGATCCAAACAGTGAAGTTACATGTAGTCCCACATCTTTGCCTGTGCAGTGCACTTCCAGTGCTCATCCAGTCTTATTTCACATTTAAAATACATGTGATGGCTTTTCTTTTCACATAGGATAATGCTTTTGGCATTAACAGATGAAAAGATATATTTTATTAGTAACCGCATTGTTATAAATTCTGCGTATCATTTGCTGATTCTTTTGTTCTTGTTTGGGACGGATTTTTTATAACTCTTCAAGCTTGGGGTACTTATTTTTTACATTGATTAAGCAATTCCACATATTAAAAATGCATTTGTTTTTCAAAATAACCCCATTTGCAGAAGATGGCATTTTGATGACTGTACAAACTGAAGTCTTCATTTTCTCCAGTAAAGAGTAAACTCTTCCCGCATGGACATGAGTCAGATCTGCACAAGTCCACTAGTCTGGATTGACCTGTACCTGGATGTACAGCTCTCAAAAAACACTCTGTCCTCATACCTTGCTCATTTTGGGTTTGGACCCAGCTTGAATATTCAATAGAGGTGTATTTACAACAGTTTTTGCTTATAGAATCATAGAATAGTTAGGGTTGGAAAGGACCTTAAGATCATCAGTTCCAACCCCCCTGCCATTGGCGGGGACACCTCACACTAAACCATGTCATCCAAGGCTCTGTCCAGCCTGGCTTTGAACACCGCCAGGGATAGAGCATTCACAACTTCCTTGGACAACCCATTCCAGTGCCTCACCACCCTTACAGTAAAGAACTTCTTCCTTATATCCAATCTAAACTTCCCCTGTTTAAGTTTTAACACATTAGCCCTTGTCCTATCACTACAGTCCCTCCTCAGCAACCTTGTAGGCCCCCTTCAGATGCTGGAAGGCTGCTGTGAGGTCTCCAAACAGCCTTCCCTTTTCCAGGCTGAACAGCCCCAACTTTCTCAGCCTGTCTTCATACAGGAGATGCTCCAGTCCCCTGATCATCCTTGTGGCCCTCCTCTGGACTTGTTCCAACAGTTCCATTTCCATTTTACGTTGAGGACACCACAACTGCACACAATACTCCAAGTGAGGTCTCACGAGAGCAGAGCAGAGGGGCACGATCACCTCCTTCGACCTGCTGGTCAAGCTCCTTTTGATGCAGCCCAGGATACAGTTGGCTTTCTGGGCTGCAAGCGCACACTGAAGCAGGCTCATGTTCAGTTTCACATCGACCAGCACACTCAAGTCCTTCTCCACAGGGCTGCTCTGAATCTCTTCTCTGCCCAGCCTGCAGCTGTGCCTGGGATTGCTCTGACCCAGGTGTAGGACCTTGCACTTGGCATGGTTAAACTTCATGAGGTGGTGTCCCAGTTAAACAGGACACATTTATGTTCCTAACAGCTAACGAAGAAAAAGCCATGGATTTAGAAAAGAAACCTGAAGAGGCCCCTAGCTGGTGCAGTGCTGTGTTTTGACTTCCAGCCTGAGAACAGTGTTGGTGAAGCCGATGTTTTCAATTGTTGCTAAGTGATGTTTACCCTGACCAAGGACTTTGTGAGGCTCATGCTCTGCCAGGGAGGAGGGGAAGCTGTGAGGAAGCAGAGATGGGGCGCCTGACCCGGGCTAGCCGAGGAGGTATTCCATACCACAGCACGTCATGGCCGGGGTGGGGGGTGACTGGGAGTTACCCGGAAGGACACGGGCTTCCGGGTGGAACTCGTTTTCAAGGCTGGTGGTATCGTATCCTCTTCCCTTGTTATTTTCCCTTATCATTGTTGTAGTTGATAGTAGCGGTGGTGATTTGTGTTGTACATTGGTTGCTGGACTGTTCTTGTCTCGACCCGTAGGAGTTGCACTCTTTCAATCCTCCTCCCCGTTCCTCCGGGAGCAGGGAAGGGGAGAGCCCCGGTGGGGGGGGGGGACATGGACCTTGATTGTTGTCAGCTCGGCACCACTCACTGGGAGTGAGTGAACAAGTTACCTGACTGGGTTTAAACCACGACAGGTTGGCATCAGCCCACCTCACAAGTGTGTCAAGGTTCCTCTGGATGGCATTCCTTCCCTCCAGCGTATCAACCAAACCACACAGCTTGGTGTCATCACCAAACTTGCTGAGGGCGCACTCAATCCCACTGTCCATGTCAGTGGCAAAGATGTTGAACAAGACCGGTCCCAACACCGATCCCTGAAGGACACCACTCGTTACTGATCTCCAGCTGGACATTGAGCCATTGACCACAACTCTTTGTGTGCGGCCATCCAGCCAGTTCTTTATCCACCGAGTGGTCCATCCATCAGATTGGTGTCTCTCCAATTTAGAGACAAGGATGTCGTGTGGGACAGTGTCGGACGCTTTACTCAAGTCCAGGTAGATGACGTCAGTGGCTCTACCCCTGTCCATCAGTTCTGTAGCCCCATCACTGAAGGACACCAAATTGGTCAGGCAGGATTTCCCCTTCGTGAAGCCATGCTGGCTGTCACCAAGCACCTTGTTGTTTTTCATGTGCCTTAGCATGCCTTCCAGGAGATTCTGCCCCAAGATTTTGCCATGCACAGAGGTGAGACTGACTGGTCTGTAATTCCCCGGGTCATCCATTTTCTTCTTCTGGAAAATGGAGGTTATATTTCCCTTTTTCCAGTCATCGGGAACTTCACCTGACTGAGATGATTTTTCAAATATGATGGACAGTCGCTTGGCAACTTCATTTGCCAGCTCCTTCAGGACCCGCAGATGGATTTCATCTGGTCCCATGGACTTGTATACAGTCAGGTTCTTAAGATGGTCTCAGACCAGGTCCTCTCCTACAGTGGGCGCAAGGTCTTCATTCTCACAGTCCCTGTGTCCGCCTTCCAAGACTTGGGTGGTGTGGTCAGGGCCTTTGCCAGTGAGGACCAAGGCAAAGAACTATTGAGAACCTCAGCCTTCTCCAAATCCAGGGTAGCCAGTTCTCCTGATAGGAGAAGTCTGTGTTCTATTTGCAATGTACTGTAGAGTCTCGGAAAACTGAGAGAAGACATTTCATAAAGGTCACTGATGCAACTTTTATTCAACAATGTATTCTGATTCTAATGATTTGAAATGTTTACCTCCACAAGAAGGACTTTCTAGGCCATCAGTTTTCTCAAAGCCTTTTATTAACATTCAGCCAACTCTTCTCCTCCTACTTTTACAACAAAAATTCTTTGTATTTATGCAACTCTTAACTTTTCTGTCCAAAAATTACAAAAGTAATATTGCTGAGTTTTAGTGGCAATTTTTCAAGGAGTGATGTAGGGGTTTTGCCTCATGGTGCTTATTAAATTTCATGAGTCATATGACTAAATCCCCTCACAAAATTAATTTTAAGTTTAAGGAGCACTCAGTTAAACCAAGAGACGTGGAACCAGGACAAAAAATCCTTACCCTCACTGCAGTGGAATTGGGCTAGAGTATATTGAAGTGAACTGGACATACACAAGTTCCTGGAACCTCACAGGATGCACCATGAGTGCTGAGAGAGCTGGCCCAGGTCACTGTGAAATCACTCTTGGTTATCTCTGAAAGTCATGGTGATCCAGTGAGATCCCTGATGACTGGAAGACAGCAAATGTCATTCCTGTCTTCAGGAAGGATGAGAAGGAAGATCTGGGGAACTATAGACTGGTCAGCCTCACCTCAATCCCTGGGATTGAGCAAACAATCCCAAGAACAACTTCCAAGCATGTTGAGCACAAGAAAGGGATTGGAAGAAGTTAGTATGGATTTATAAATCCATATAAATCCATATAAATCCATAAAACTCAGATCATGTCTGAGTATTCTCATAGTACAATGAGACAAGTGGTTCTCTGGATGAGGAACAAAAAGTGGATGACTTGGTTTAGCAAGACTTTTGTCACTTTCTCCACGACATCATCAGTGACAAGCTGATGAGATGTGGTCTAAGTGCGCAGTGAGGTGGATTGAAAACTACCAACACAACTCAGCTCCAAGGGCTGCAAAGAGCAGCGCGAAGTCCAGCTGGAAGCCAGTCACTGCTGATGTACCCCAGGGGTCCATACTGAGTCCAACACTGTTTACCACCTTTTTTAGTGACCTGAATGATGTGACCGTCAGTGTATTTGCTATGATACAATCCAGGAGGAGCAGCTGTTACATGAGCTGACCATGTTGTCATTCAGGGGGACCTGACCACACTGAAGAAAGGGGATGACAGTAATTCCATGAAGTTCAACAAAGTGAAATGTGAAGTCTACACTTGGTGAGGAATAACTCCATGCACCAGCACAGACTGGGGGTTGACCATCTCAGAGCAACTTTGCGGAAGGACAGGGGTCCTGATAGACACCAAGCTGATCATGAGAAATCAGTATCCCCTTCTCACAAAGATGTCCAACTGTGTATGGGACTGCATTAGAAAGAGTGTTTCCCTCCACTCAGCAGCAGTGGGGACACACCTGGAGTGTGGCCGGTGCTGGGCTGTCCAGTAGAAGAGAGACATGGGCTTACCAGATTGAGTCCAGTGAAGGGTCACAAAACAGGTGAAGGGACTGAAGCATACAAGAACAGGCAGAGGCTGCTGGGACTGTTTATCCCTCAGAAGACAGAGGGGGATCATATCTATGTGTATAATACCTGATGGGACATCTGAAGAAGATGGAGACAGACTCTTTCAGTTGTGCTCAGTGACAGGATGAGAAGCAATGGATACCAACTGAAATGCAGCAAATACTGTTTTACCATAACAAAAAAAAGTACTGTGAAAGCATCAAACACTGGAACAGAGCCCAGAGAGGCTGGTGGAGTCTCTCATTGTGGACATGTCCCTGAGCAACCTGCTGTAGCTGGCCGTGCTCTAAGCAGAGGTGGGACTGGACAACCTTCAGAGGCGCTGACAGCTTCAGCCACACCGTGGTCCTGTGATTCTATGACTGAGACAATTAAATCCAATGAAAAATCAGTTTTCTTTAAGTTTCTAATTAAAAAAAAGGCAAAAACCCAAAACAAACAAACAAAAAAACAAACAAAGACAAAACAAAACCCAAACAAACAAACAAACAAAAAACAACCAACGAACAAACAAAAAAAACCACCAAAATGGAGCTTACAGGGTGGAGTAGCTGTACGAAAAAAGATGTTTCTCAAGAGAAGGCATTCTTTTTCTATTTTGGAAGTTGTTCCTGAACAGGTTAATTTCAGTGAGATAGGGGGCAGTGAGTGAATCTGGAGACCAACTCCAGAATAGATACCACATACAAAACAGAAGAGATATTGTATGTCTTTTTAGTGACTCTTCCTTCCCAAAATGTCCATTGGACATTTTTAAAAACTAGATTATATGATTCTGGTAGATTACACCTGGGTTAATGCCAGCAAGTTACACACTCCGAGAAAGGTGAAAATCTCCCCAAACAACAGTGAAAGTAATGCTGCCAATACTGGGTTGAATACATTCCAAAAGTATTTCCAAATAAAACTTCTCCATTACTCACTTGGGTGCCAATAAACAGGTCAACTTTTGGAACTTCAAATGCAATGAAAGCCAAGAGCTCATTTGCTACATTTTCATGAGAAGCAGGATTTTTTTGCTTTTTTGTTTGAGCCATTAGAGGACACTCTCTATATCAAGAAACTTGTCCTGGCTTTACTGATCTATGTAAGATCACAAAAATTTCTGGACATTTTTGTGACCTTACATAGAACAAAAGAACTGCAAAGAAAGCTCTTCAGATTAATTCACTTCTCAATTAAACTGGTGAAAGTAAGGGGTCATCATTTCAATCTATACCTTTGTAACTGAGGAGATGATTGATTTTTCATTTGGAAATTTATATTGAGAGCCCAACTGTCCTTTCATGATTTTTAATTTTTTTAATAATGAAGGTTGGTCTAACAATTAAATATTTAGGAAACTAAGTCATGATACCACCTGTGTTAAACTCAACTTGTCAGGTTCTCATGAGTATAACTATGTAATTGGAACATCCTACTGAGTAAATGTAACAATAAAATATAATAAAACAAATTAAATAATCAGAAAAAAATACCATTATTAATGTAATTATTTTTCATCTTTAGAATTCATTATACAGTATAAATTTAGGGTTTTTTATGGGTCTTTCATCTCTACCAGAGTACTCTGTGACAGATTTCACTTTTTTATTCCTACAGTGATGGTTGTGCAGCTACATCAGTGATATATTTGATCCCCTATGGAACCCACTGGGGATGGGGAGGGCAGTTGACTTTTACACAATCACACATGTTTAGCTGTGATTTCAAGGTATACAACACCATGATGCATTATATAATGCCATATATATATGTATATGTTATTATGGATGTTTATGGTATCTGCTGCAGACCAGCAGGCTTCTTATTGAGGATTCTGTACACAGGTATTGATCTTAAGTTTCCATTTCAGTCTGTGTATACTACTGTCTTCAACAAGCGAGCTCTAGAAATTCATTCAAGTGCTAAAAAATGGAAGGCAGAAGAGGAGGCAGTGAACTGATTTGCTTCTAAAAATGGGACTGAGATGGGGAAAAGGCCTTCATAGACAAAAACAATCCTGTAAAATCTCAAAACACTTTGGAGAATAGTCTGATGAAATACTGAGAAGAAAAATGATTCACCACTATTTAGGCAAGGAAAAAACAAAGCAAAAGCAGTCAGATTTTTGGAACTGAAAAGTATGATGAAGGAGAACGTCCTTAATAAAACTAATTGTACACACAAATTGAATAAAAATTTCAGAGAAATACCTAAGGGAAAGGCAGTAAAAAAAAAAAAATATCAAGGATTAGGCTTTTTATAATATACATACATACAGTCTGATATTGATTTACAGAATGACCACAAAGAGAATGCTCTGTTCTCTGGATTTCACCAGTGCAGAGAACCTACTAGGGAAATAAAAGGTCTACATCTGATGTATAATCTTCAATGCAGCATGATTTTTACAAATTTTTCCTTCTGCTTATTATATTCCTATTTTATACTGTGGATGAACTGGGATTTTAGGTATACCAGTGTAAAGGGGGAAAAAAAGCAGTATCTCTGCTCTTTCTTACCACTTACTCCTAGAAAGTGCTGGCATAGCTTTTTGAAGGGCTGTGAGGAAATCTTACAGGGAAGTTTACTGACTCTAATTGTGCCACAAAAGAAAACTACCTGTGTTTTGGAAGAGGAGGGGAAAAAAGGTAAGGAAACAAGAGTGTGAAAGCATGTTTGTCCTGCAGCGCTGTGCTGGAGGAGCTTTCAGTGTCTACAGTAGTGTCAGCAGAGGGTATCACCCAACAGCACCAACTACCCTAGAATGAACTACCCATGCATTCTGCTGCTGTACCACCTCTGCACCTATGCCTGGTTTGGCACATTGCTGATTCTTTCTGCTCCTCAGGCTCTGACACAGAAATTCCCACCCTGATAACAGAAAAGGATCAACCCTCTCAGCTCCTGGCCTAGCTCCCACCACTTGCCCGGTTACAAAATTCGTGTGGAATCCTGCACTTTTCAGCACAAGTAGGCATTATCAAAAGGACATCAAGTTCCTAGTCAGCAAGAAGATGTCTGATGCCAGCAATGCTATAAAGTATTTGTGAAAGCATCTGGAGGGTGGTGAAGCAGCATGGCTATAGGAGGAGGCAATGGGAGTGGGATCAAGAAGAGAGAGCACATGGGGCAGGCAGGGTGTGGGAGATATGCTTAGCCATGAGAGGAGGACCAGGGAGAGGAATTTTGTTTGCTCATGGTACCTTGCTTTAGTAAGTGTAGCACTGTCATTTGGCACAAATATTTTCATATCTGTTTCTTGTGACAGTTTTTTGCTGCTTTTATAAGCGTATGCATGTTTTGATTATAGCTGATAGGGCGTTCACCAGTGTGCTAAGGGTGATGTGGCCTTATTTATTTATTGTTACAGATAGCTAAGGATTCACAGGTAAATACAAAATAGTTTTTGAAATATAACATCTTGTTTTGGTTTGGAGATTTTTTTTTTTTTTTTTGCTTGTTTGTTTATTTGTTTTTCTCAATAGCGTACAAATCTTCTCCAAATAATTGATCTTGGTATTTCAAAATGTAACAGTAGACTGATTTACTTTTCACATAAAGATTTTTCTGACTTTCTGTCCAATAATATTGACCTTGTTGGCTGTGTCTAAATACTTGCCTCTGTCAGTGCTAATAGTGTTGTATATAACTTATGCCTGTGGAAGACTGTGGGATATGGAAGTAGCTTCTCTGATCCTTATCATCTGTGCTGCCTTGTGAATTTTCCTTCACAGCTCCAGGCCAAGAGATGAATAAAAATTGCATTTGCTCCCCACATTGCTCATGGAAAAAAAACACAAGTGAAGCAATTAATTTGAAATAAAATTATTTTTATTATTAGTGCTCTCATGGACAAGTTCTAACCATAGTAGAGCTTTAATAGAAAGATCATTCAGCAATGCTGTAAAATTCCACACACAGGCAAACACTGCAAACAGAAAGCCAAGACATAAAAAGAAGAGCTTGCAAACCTTTTGTGTTGATCCAGCATCTGTCCAAGGCATACCAGCCAGCAGAGACCTCTAGAGGCTGTTCATGGCTTCATCCTCCTGCGCGTTGGCATCCATCATACAGAAGATGCGTCTAAATACTCCACCATCTGTGGGACAGCCATTTGCTCCCATGGCGAGTACATGAAAGCCCCACAGCTTTCCCATTTCTGGACCATATGCTGCTCTCATTTATATCCCATGGATTTGGAACTGAGGCATAATGTAAATGGGAAAGCCTAGTTATCGGGATCTGCTGTTTAATTTATGCAAAAACTGGGGCACTGCAATTCTGGAAATCATATGGTACACATTTTAGTAATCTATCATTTACATAAAGATGGGGGTGTCCTGAAAAGTAGCATGTGCATGAAGACACACATCTGAATCACAGAATTCACACCCAGATTTCTATTACTACTTCACCTCCAGACTCCGTGATACTCATTTCTCACTTTGAGGTTAGATCGCTGCAGACACAAAGACGAAATTTGCATCTGGGCTACATTTCCAAATGCCTTCAATATTTAGTTGCATCTGCAGTTCCCAGTCAGCCACTCTGTATTTAAAAAAACAAAACAACCTCCTTTTCCTCATAATTCTGTGAAGACCGTCTTTCTGTCTTCTAAAAGTGCATTTTTGACCAATGTAATCTGTGAATAATTGGGTCTTCTGTGAATAATTGGGTCTTCTGTGAATTATATAATTTATTCATTCTTCTGTGAATTAAAAAATTGAGTTGGCCCTACCATGGGCATGAACTCTGTAATCTGTGTTTCAAGTCAGATGATGTGGATTTTTTTTTTTGTTATTTATTTATTTTTTAATTTGTGTCATGGGTCTGGCAATCTTCAGCAGTTAAACTTATCGTATTGCTTCCACCAATGCACACCCACATTCAATTCCATTACTTTCATGGCACATCCTTCTAGTATTTTTGAGTCCAAGAATTCAGAAGCTTTGTGAGCCTTTTGTCAATGCCAGGCTGCTGGGGCCATGGCAGTGCCATCCTGAGGGCACTACTAAGTAGTGTGAGAGCAAATGGAACATTGATTAAGCTGACCTTGTCCACCCTTGTGTTCATCAATCTTGATTAGCTGGGCATTTAGTACCTTCTAGAAAAAAGAGTGCAAGAGGCTGCAACAGGGGACACACCTTGTTGCATTTAATACTAATTTGCTTGCTTTTGTGCTTTTTTCTACCAAATTGCCTGCCTTTGTGGTTTTCTCAGATGATGTGGTTTTTTCTGTTCTGACCGAAGGCCAGCTGCATGCTTCTCCAAACATTTGCGGGCTGGGAGTTAGGTGTCTAAATGGTTTGTGGATGTGAACTTCTGTGCCTGGCACCATCAAGGTATTGCCTCTCCCATAAGCCACTGTACCACTGAGGCAAACCATTGAAAAACCACTGGTGGCACTAGAGGCCTAGTTCATCTCTGTTGGTCTGAAGAGCTATATTAAGGCAGGCTGCTTCTCATGCCCCATTTGTGGGTCTCTACTCTCACTATTGCAGATCCCCGTCAGCAAAAGGAGCAGTCCTTTTCAAAAAGGAAGAAAAAAAAAAAAAAGTGAAGAGTTGCTGCCTTTCTTATGCTACTCAGTTCACCCTTCCTTTACTTCTTTGCATCATGCAATATGGAGGGTAGGTGAACAGATATCTGCCCACTCCGACTTAGCCTTTCAATAAGCTAGCAATACTGCATATCTCATGTCAAACAAAGCTTTAGAAATTGGAGCATTCTGCTATCTCATGGCACGGTACACTGGGGCACAACTGGTACCTGCTGAGTTCCTGGAGAGAAGTAGGATGAAGGAGGTTTCAACCAAGTCGCATATGTTGTTAAGTGATGCCACCATCTGGTGAGCTATCATTTTTCACAGCAGAATGTCACGACACCCTCCACCAGGGGAGCAGCCACTTCAAAGGCTATTGATTGAGCTCAGCTCACCTGTGTCTGGGTGCCCCTCTAGGGACCAGAGTCAGGTCAGCTGTCCTAGGGACTGCTCAGTGTGTGAAGGAAAGCAAGCACTTGAGCAGTGAGCCGAGGAGGTGTGACAGTGAGACCCTAGCTGGATATGCTTTATGTTTCTCTTGGACTTTATGACTTCCCTACAGGGGTGAATTTTGTGACCTAGTGGAGAGGCCAAGCCACCAAAGGGTTATTAAAGCACTGAGAGCTCTTGCACAAGCATGAAGACCTTACTCATATGGTGAAGGCATGACAAAGTGAACACTCAGCCAGGAAATATTAGCAAGGTCTGAATGATCATGCTGCCTGGCAATTTAAGACAGGCAGTTTCCTGTTTCTTTTTAAAGTTATGTTAAAATAAAATTCAATAGCACTTATTTAAATACAACCCTCTCTCCCAGGAAGTCTGTACTTGCTATGTTATATTATGTGAGATTTATCTTCTCCCTGATGGCTATAAACCTTCGTTTCTCTTTTCAACTTTAGTTACTGAAGGGACCAATTCCCCCTTGCATTTTGTCAAAATATCAATAACTAGCTTTAGATGTTTGGCTCTTCAGAGAGTAACAAGTAGAAAGTTTTTTTGTCTTTCACAGAGACAAGCCTCTCTCATGTAGTATCTATTGCTGTGTGATTGATATAAGTACTGGAGAAATGGAGGAAAGGCTCTGTAGTATTACATCTTACTTTCCATTTGCATTCAGGGGTCTGTCGATTTTAAGAGGCTAGTCCATCCCTTAATATGGAATATCTATTCTTCTCCATCTTTGATCCTAACCACATTTCCCAGGCTGTATTAATATACAGTTTCCTAAGTGCCTGATTTCAACTCTCTGCTTTCTTGTTCACATACCTGGTCAGAGAACTTAGTGTCACTGAGGCATATTCATCCCAAGATCCACAACCATCATCCTGCACTCGATATTATTTACTTTATACATCTTAATGCCAGCTGTCTGGTAATGATCAGCAATGTGGGACTGATTATTGACTTTCAGGGGAACTGTGGAGATTGTAAATAATACAGTCTGTTAAGTTTGATGAAGAGATGTTAAACTTTCTATGATTCATGAAGCCAAGAAGGATATTAGTCAGGAACAGACCTGTTGCTGATTACCCTGGCGTCTTTAGAGAACAATGTGCATCTCTCAAATAATTCATGAAATGTTCCACCTCACTGTAGAATACTGATATTTGTGCACAGCCAAGACAACGGACAACAGGAATTAAGAGGGAGGAGGCTTGGTGAAATTCCTCCATTTCAATGCACCCTGATCTGCATTCCACCTTGAGGGTTCTCATATGACTTTCTAAAACCCTAAAGAAATAGAGCCATTTGCCCATTATGGCTTTGTTTAACTTCACAGTAATATGTCTGAGGTTTTTTCGGGGTTTGTTTTTTTTTTTTTAAAGGCATTTAATAGACATTTTTTCTTCTCTCTTCTTCTTCTTTGATTTCAGGTAAACAACTCAACTTATTTTATTCTGTACAATGGCCATGGACTTTGGATTTTGGGTTTTGGAGTGAGTTTTGTTTTTCTCTGTCGATAGTTAACTGACATCAGTAACACCAGAATTATTACGGAGAACATAATTTTCTGTTCTATGTTGGGTGTCAGGACACCAGCTATTACAGTAAAACAACTAATCAATCTTGGCATATGAAAACTTAAAATAAGGAAGAACAATATCTTCAGCTATTCTGTATAATATGAGTATAAACCTACCGATTCAATGTTCTCTATATTCAATATATCTGGTCCCACCAATTTAATTGCCTATGTAAGACACTGTACACATGCATGTTAGTGAAAAAGTTAGCTTTGTATAGAAGTATAACAGGAATGCGAAATATGTGTGTGGGGCTCAAACTAAAGCAGATTCTTTCTGCTTACTTTGGATCTCATTATTTGCATGAAAAAAATTCTTTGTGCATTCCTTTGTGAGACAGGGCTTAACCATGCTTCCTGTAACATTTTCTGTTTTCACCTCCAGTTTGTAAAACACTTGCTATCCATGGCAGTGGAGGAACAGAGTGAGAAAACAGTCACTGTCACACGTTAACTGCAAGTGATCTTCTTGACAGTTGCCCCAGGTGGCCCCAAAGCAAATAGTCATGTAAATGCTAAAGAAGTCCCAAAGCAGGACAGTTAAAAGCACACACGTTAAAAATAGCCAGACTGGCACAAGAATGAGAAGTCCATTACAACACTGCTCAATTAATATTCACTTGCAGGGACAAAGGATAGTGCCAGCACGGAAATGAGATCCTGCACTACCTCCTTGTCTTTCTTGTCTTCCTTAGGCTCAGCTCACACAGAGTTCATGTCCTGATTCTGCCCCAGGGTACTGTATTGGGGTGACCCAGACAACCACTATTCTCTCCCCCACCTTCCCACATCTTTCCTTCTCTATCTCCAGGGCAAGGAAATGTCAGTGCGTTTGCAGGAAAGTAAGTAGTCCAGCAAGCAACATCCAGGTGCCCGGAAGTCAGCTCAGACATGACTTTCATTTCCTTGGGCTTATTTCAACATCTCTGTGGAGGGTAGTGAGGATAAGTATGTCAAATTTAATAAGAAAATGTAAGAGACATGAAAATAAGCTGGAATTTGACACTGTGTGAATTAATATGCACCATTTCTGATCAGTGATCATTTTGTCTAGGTAGCAAGGCCTTGGGAAAGGATAATTTTTGATTCTTTATTTTGATGGATGCTACTGACCTATTTTGGTCTGAGGTAAGCAAAATCAAATTGTGTTAAGGTTTCAGCGTTCAGCATCCTGACACTTGATAAGGTTTGCAGCCAGTAGCAGAGTCATGTATCATCAAATGTATGTGAACTGTATACTTAGGAAAAGACATTATTTGTTTGTGTGGTTTGCAGGTTTAGCTGTTAGACTATCATAATTGGTAGAGTGAGTATGGTATATATCCCCAAATACAGATTTTTGGTTATTTTGGTTCTATTCATAGTGTTAATTCTGAAACTATTCCAGAATCCTGGAGGGTAGGAATTAGGATTTCAAACCCAAGGAGCAAGACATTAAAAAGGGAATGACAGCAGGTAAAACAGTATGACAATAATGTGGGAAAACAGTCTTTCCAGACAGGAGCTGATAAATAAGTTTGCCATGCCCCTATGCAGAGATACGATGTAGAAAGAGTATGTAGTTCTGCACTTGTTAAGGCTATTATCACGCCATTCCTACCTCCTCTTTACTTAGAGGGTTAACTAATTCCAAGGTTGCTTCCTATTGACTATCTGAAGTTTTATTCACAATTCCCCATCCCCTTGAAAGTCAGAGGAAAATTTTGTAATACAGGCTCAATGGAATATAAATATAGTCCTCAGCTCTGAACTCGTCCTGGAAATGTCAGAGAAAGCTACAGTTATATTTTATAAGTTGTAGCTATAACTTCAGATGAATTTTGAATTCCAAGTTCTGGCTGGAAAAAGCCAGGTCCCAATACCTATTTCTGGAAATGCTATGAATTCATTAATGTAAGAACAAATGTTTTTGGAAAGAAGATGGATAATTAGAGATGCCGATCAGCAAGTAAAGAAGATGCCTAGAAAATACCTTTGAAAATTTCAGCACTGAAAATCTCTTCAAGCTCTTGATAGCATAAATGACTAAATTTTAAAATTACAGACTCGATCTTTTCTAAAACTGTCAGACTGTTACATGATACACTAATTTTGATTTGTCTGCAGCCATGAATAGGAAGAACATACTCTGCTATACTGTAGTGGAGTTCAATGATTGTACTGACCTCTGCTGGTATAATATTTTTTTAAATATTAGGTGTAATATTTGAGATTACAAGCTTGTAAATTAAGGTATAAGAAAGCATTGCTACCTGCAATTACTTTTTTTTATTATTATTTATTTTTATTAAAACAACCAGCTATGCTATTGTGCTTACATCTTGCTAGTAATGGAATAAATTTTCAGGAACTGCATTTTCACTGTAATGAAATATACCATTGCCATGGTGGCAGTTTGAGTATTTTGGTTGGTATTTTGGTTAGCTGTTATATCAACCAATTTTGGTTGCTTTTTTAGCACTCCCTAGTAACGTATTGAAAGGGATGGGGTGCTATAGGTTAATTCAGTACTTAACAAATGTCATTGCAATGACATAAAAAAGATAGAAAACAAATTTTATGGCAGGCACAGGTTTTCTGAGCAGCATTTACACAGCCCTAGTATTACATCAGAATGTAATTAGTGCTGTATTATCACTTTGACAGTAAAGATGTCCTGCAACATAACATAACAGAAAGACACTCAGCTCTCTTTTACAATTGCCTCTGACTGAAGTTATTTTGACACTTCTTGGAGGAGTTTTCATTTATAGCTGGCTGAGCATATTATGAAATAGAATGGAAATGCATTAGAAATCAACACGCTAAAAAGCTGATGGGAGGGAAGAGTAAACATGAATTAATTACTTTTCACAGATCTGTCATTAAACCACAAAAGGACAAACAAGAACATTTAAATGCAATAAATTTTTCAGCGGAATGTGTCCTCAGCCATTTAATATGTGAGGGAGGCTATGTCAGTCTTTTTTCAAACATCAGTGTTTGAACCTCCTAATAGAAAACTTTTATTATATTGTGGATGTTTTTTCCTCACATCCTGAGGAAGAAAAAGGTATGTCAAGGTCCCACCTTTTAAATAATGTCTCATTGCTATATTTCAAGTCACATTTCACAAAAAGTCCAATGTTGGGAATGTTCTAATTCGATTGAGTTTCCTGATTGCAGAGCAAAATTTTTACCTTGACTAGAGGAGGGAGACACAACAGGTACTGTGTCAGTTCAGGAAAGGAGAAAAAAAGATCTAGGAGAAAAAGAAAGATGTAGGAGAAAAAGGAGAAACTTAGATCCTCTGAGATTTAGTAAGAAATTTGTATGCTCTGTCTTTCAAAGGATCTTTGGAATGACCTGTGGAATGGTCCTTCTACTAATGAAAGTTGCAGCATATGTATAGCAGCTGTTGCTTGATTTCAGTATATGCTCATCATTATATCTACCTCACTAATAAGATGCACAAAACACCAACATAATACATTATAGAAAGGTCATAGGTTGAATAAAGCAACCTTGAAACTGATGATTTATGTTCTACATACAGTTTTACACACTTCTTAAATGTGAATATATTTTGTACATCTGAGGTTTCGGACTTTATCAAAACAGTAAGAAATTATGAAGTTTGAGACAGAAGAGCAGCAGTCTTGGTAGAGTGCTTAAATGCTTAATTTGGGAGGTGAAAATCCTAGCAGATGTCTTGATTACCAGTAGCTTTGGATATGAGAATACTTTATACATGTGAAGATCTCATGTTCTTTGTAAATTAAACATCATAATTACATTAGATAAATCCTTTTATGCTTCAGTTATTATAAGCATACATTACCCACTATAATTTGTTCAGAGAAACTGCTCACTGATAACCATGTTAAATGTTTTCCCTTTACTTACGTGTAACTCTCTAAAACTACAATAAATCACAAGCAATCTGGCCGTATCTAACCATCTTGCCATGACATTTTCTTAGTGTGTGTCGTGGTCTAAACCCAGCTACGCAGCTCGTTCACTCACTCCGCCCCTTCCTCCCCCCCCCTCCCGGAGGGATGGGGAGGAGAATCAAAAGAATGTAACTCCCATGGGTTGAGATAAGAACAATCCAGTAACTAAGGTATAACACAAATCACTGCTGCTGCCACCAATAATAATAATGATAAGGGAAATAACAAGGGAAGAGAATACAATACCTCACGACCTGCTGACCGATAGCTCGCCTCCCCCCCCCCAAGCCCGACTGAGCTAGTCCAATCCAGCAGTGCACTAGCCCTTCCAGGTAACTCTCAGTTACATTCTGGGCATGATGTGCTGTGGTATGGAATACCTCTTTGGTTAGTTTGGGTCAGGTGTCCTGTCTCTGCTTCCTTCCGGCTTCCCTTCCTCCCTGGCAGAGCATGAGACTCACAAAGTCCTTGGTCACTCTAAACATCAGAGTAGTTACTAAAACCATTGGTGTTATCAATGCTGTTCCCAGGCCAAAAGTCAAAAAAACCAGCACTGCACCAGCTACTAAGAAGGAGAAAAATGACTGCTACTGCTAAACCCAGGACAGTGTGGCATTAGAGCAAGGCATTAGGCATATAAACTTATTTATAACAAATGGTTATTATTTTTAAAATATTTAAAGAGTATTTAAAAAGCTGTTTAAAAGGCTAATTTATTGTTACTATAAATAGTTACTATTTATGGAAATGCTGGTGCAACTAGAAAATCTAAATATTTATAAATGAGAATTTAGTACTGCTAAACAGGCTTAGAGTTATCTTTTATTTTCCAACTGTAAGAATATTACAACAGAGCTTGCTTTTTGTAAAAGGAGACAAAGGTGAGGAGACTGATAATTTGTTACAGATGCTTTTAGAAACTTTTTATGCAATTGGCTCTCACATTTAAATGCCTATATGACTAAATTTTACAGCATATATATATATACAGAGTCGGAGTTGCTCAGCCTAAAGAAGAGAAGGCTCTTACTGAGTCTTTCCAGTACTTGAAGTGGGGGTTATAGGAAAGGTGGAGAGAGATGTTTTACTAGGGCCTGTAATGACAGGAAATTGGGCAACAATTTTAAACTGTAGAATGCTAAATTTAGCTTGGACATAAGGAAGAACTTATTTACAATGAAGATGGTGAGGCACTGGCACAGGCTGGCCGGGCAAGTTGAGGCTGCCCTACCCCTGGAAGTGTTCAAGGTCAGGTTGGACATAGCCTTGTAAAACCTGGTCTAGTGAAAGATGTCCCTGCCCATGACAGGGGAGTAAGACTGGCTGATTTTCAAAGGTCCATCCAAACCAAAACACGATTCTATGATTTTACATAGTGTCTTCTTTTGTGAAGATTGGTATCTCCTTTAATAAAAATATACTTTCTGGTTAGCTACCGAACTTCATCCAGTAAGGCATCCAGACACTACCTGACTCTTTTTGAAGAGTATGAGAAAATTATGATCATAAATATGATGAATACTTTGTCCCCTTGCTTTTCATATCTCCATGCTTAAGTCTCTAATAGGTTTTCTTCCATAAATTTTTTCTAAATTTGTATTGATCCCGTGTAAACTTATGTTCTGTGGCAAGGAGCTATACATCTTGCACAAAAAAAAAAATAATCCTTTTGTTTTAATTAGTAACTTTTAATTTAATTTGAGATATCCTAGTACTTGTACTGGAAGAGACAATGAACTTCTTTTCCCCTTTTCCCTCTTTGTCCCATTTTCTGCACTACAGTCTCCCTCAATCAGTGCTGGCTTCCTGTAAGCAAAGAGTGTAGCAATTATTATTGCATCTGGTGAAGAAAAATACTTGATGTTGTACCAGTCAACTAGTTTTCACATCTTCAATTTCAATAATTTTCACTAAAAACATTGCCTGTATTTTATTGCTTTGTAAAACAGTGATGGTATGTTAATTGTCTGCATTCATTATGGATTGTTCATTTCCTACAGTGTATATTTGATAGCTATGTGTGTCTACATCATGCAAACATATGAGTACCAGAAGCAGGACAGTTACATAAGCCCACTGTCCAGCTGGGCTAAAATGCTCTGATGCCCAGAACTAATTAGCCGAGTCAAGGTACTGCACTAACGTGGCTCTAGTGTTTCTGGTCCTAAGCCATCTCTGAACCCCTGAAGATAAGTTGCCTATCTTCATGTAGGCACGTGATGTGTTAAGTAGCAACAAGAAGTCAGGACTGGTCCCAGAAACAGCCTGAACCACCCTGGGGACCAATTCTGCAGAGGAACTATAAGGGACCAGACGCCTTTACTGCTTTATGAGTTTCTAATAAGTTAAGCAAGTTGTAGTGATGGATACTTGATTACACTATATGCCTCTCTTCATTTGACACTTAGTAAATGTAGTCCTAAAATTTCTCTGTTTCTCTTGGATGTCCAACTGATTAGTTACAATTTTGAAAAGAAATTAAGAAATGCTTTTTTGAACCATCTGCTAAATTGATATGAAGTATAAATCTCTTTTAATGATTTTCTCCAAACTTCTATGCTGAAAATCTAAAAGACTTACTATTTCACTCATTGGAGAAATGCTTATTGAGTCTTAACAGATGTTCAAATTCCCTAATTTCCAGAGTTTGCAATTCCCCCCTTGTCTTAATGAGTGTGCTCAGTACCACTGGTTACAAGGCACAGAAAATTTGATTTCTTGGATCTCCCATCTCAGCTGAAAAAACACTTATCCCCTGCCACACCTGTAAGGAAAATATGCTTGTAAGCAATGCATGACTGTCACTGCTGTTCATACACACTCCCCTATCAGACTCCTGATGCTTATGTCTTAATGAAAGCTTTAGGCAGGCTAAAAGTGAGAAGGCAAAATTGATAAATACAGGTTTTTTTCCCTCCCCAATCATTTCCTCTACAAATGATAAAAAGGGTTCAAATACAAATATTCCTAAAGCTGAGAGCATTATATAAAGTAAGAGACCTGTTTGAATGTTTTCCTGAGACAAAAAGTAGAAGGTAAAGAATCTGGACCTAGATCCAAAGAAAACATGACTAGTCCAGCTTGGTATAGATATATTGGCTGCTTGATCCTTGCTATGGCTTTCAGGGCCCTGATGAAAGTACTGAAATATGGATAGAGAGTATTTGCTTAATGAAATCATGCAGGGCCAAAAGCTGCCTTAGCAAGGAAGAACATAAACAAAAGTATTCAAATCTTTCTCCCTCCTTGGACTGACTAATTTTCCTATCTCATAAGATTCATAGATCATGAAATTTTCTGGCTAGTTGATACCTGAAACAAAAGCTTGATCCTTTTCATGTGGAGATGTCCACATATAAATGGAATAGTTAGCTGGGCAGGCTCTCCATTCAGAGTGTAGCAGACCCTGCTCCAATTTTCATTCCTCCATTTGTTTGGACTGAGGGCTTTTTTGGTCAAGTATGCTACTATGACATTCCTGGAGTGAGTTAGGTTAAAGACTTCTTTTCTTAAATGGCAATAATGCCATTATTGACATTTAAGACACTGAGGGCTGCAAGATGGAACAGTCTCAATGTCAAAGGCAGGGACTGTGCTCAACTCAGCATGCCATCAGCTAGGATAGCCTAGCTTTTTTTTGCAAGAAATGTGAGTTTAAATCCTTCCAAGAGCTATCTTAATTCACTTGCTTGAGTACCAAATACTTCCTTAAAAACGGTGAAGAAGCAGGATGCCCTTTTGTTGTGGTACCTGCACAGGAAGCTATCTTCTAACAGAGAAGTCTGTGTACAGAGCTCAAAATCAGGTAGAAAAATGTCTGCTTTATGAATTCCAGCAGGGCTTACCAAAGGCTAAACCAAAAGTGTATTAGGAAACAAAGATGGAATTATCTAGGTAAATTCAATGTCACAAACATGATGCTGACAGATCTGAGAGTATGAAAACATGGGGTATGGCAGACTTGGGTGAGGCTGAGTGTTGGGTGTAACAATATTGCTAGACTTGTTTAGGTACTCAGACAGATCTGCAGAAAGGCTTTTTGATCTCCAGCTTGACTAAATTCTGTAAGAGCTATTTCTCTCAAGCTGTTCTGAGGACAGTTTTAACATTCAGGTCCAACATTTATTTCAATACTGAGGAATAGACAGTGGCATTAGAAAAAGCATCTGCAAAGGGTGTCTATCATGAGGGTGACCTTGCAGGCACAGATGTCTGAAGCCACTAGCTATGTTACTGCAGTGGAATCCACACAAATTGTTATGCATTAGATCCCAGAAAAGGAGGACATACAGAGTAACCTGGAAGAGGAAAGGAGAAAGGCTGCTTGCAGCCACATGACTGGGATGATGGGCTCCGTGCTGCAGGGCTGGGGGTTGTATGCAAACTAGTGGTCTAAGTTTCCATACAGCTCATTTCAGCTTATGCAAAGAGTAGTCCTAAAAACTGTAAGGGTTTTTCTGCTGCTGCCAGCTTCCCTTGTGTCTCTTTCATCAATTCCTGCCTGTTGAAAAACATTCCAAGGGGAGGGGGACATGTAGGAATGTCTCTTTTGCTGCCTGCAGCAGATCCTTTCTGTGCTATAATAGCATTTTGCAAACTAGATGTGCATTTTGCACCTTATTCATGTTCAAGAACACCTGATTCTTGAGTAATTCAAGTAATACAAGGTTATGAGATAATAGTTTTAATATTTTTGTGACTTTTACATTCTCATGTTTCTGTCGTTGTATGGGCATATAGAGTTCTGTTTTTCAAAGCTCAAGTTACCAAATGATATGGACATTACAGAGAAGAGCATGAGAGGGAAACAGTGATTTTTTGTTTAGTTGGGTTATTATTCTTCATTCCTCCTGCATACAAATTAGATTCAGAGTTCAAATATTATTAACAGCAGCTTAAAAATTCATCACTTTGCAGCTGTTAAATCCATTTCCCCTTTGTTTGTCCCCTTGGCAACAAAATTAAAAGGTAATCATATGATGAAAAAACAGTGCAGCTCATCTGGGCCTGTCTTTGCATAACACATTTTGAGATTCTGACTGGTTGTAGACTTGATGTTTGCTCAAGCCAGAAAACTGGAGGAAGTTTATGAGTGCATTGAGATCTCATCCTGTGCTCTGCACACTATATGAATCTTTAAAAAGAAGCAGAAAAAGAATGAAGACTTAGCCACTGACAGTGGCAATACCATCTAGCTAGAAAATGAACTGTTTTCTGCATACAAAGTTGTGAGTACAGATGGGCAACCATTTCACTGCTGAAAGTGAGGGGTTCAGCTAACTATAGTTGTGTGTTTTTTTTATGGAATATTCAATCTTATTTTTACTTATGATGGAAGTTTTTGGCACATACTGAGCAGCTAAGGACAAATTTTTACATTTCATATCAAAGTCTTCAAAAGCTCCTCATGGCAATACCACTGTGAGAAGGAAGTCTTATCTAAAGGAGAAGCAGCTGACCTAAACCAAAGCACACTTCAACAGGAAAAAGGGATTTAGTGAATCAGCTTCCTGCTCTAACACAGCTTTTTCAACGTTAGTGAGAGTACAGCTGAACTGTTCATTTGCTAAAGTGATTTTCACTTAGTGCTAAATTTCTATTTTACAATAAAGTAAAATGGACCTTTCAGTTGTCAGATACTTGTATAAATGGGCTTATCCCAGAAATTACAACCTTTTAAAGTCTTTTAGTCAGTTCAAACCTCTTTTCTCACTGTAGTTTTATTTTTTCTCAGGTTTTCTTAGTACTTTCTTGATCATAGAATCATAGAATCGTTAGGGTTGGAAAGGACCTTAAGATCATCTAGTTCCAACCCCCCTGCTGTGGGCAGGGACACCTTACGCTAAATCATATCACCCAAGGCCTCATCCAACCTGGTCTTGAACACTGCCAGGGATGAAGCATTCACAACCTCCCTGGGCAACCTATTCCAGTGCCTCGCCACCCTATCAGGAAAGAATTTCCTTCTTATATCCAACCTAAAGTTTCCCTGTTTAAGTTTTAACCAGTTACCCCTTGTCCTGTCACTACAGTCTCTAATGAAGAGTCCCTCTCCAGCATCCCTATAGCCCCCCTTCAGATACTGGAAGGCTGCTAGGAGGTCTCCACACAGCCTTCTCTTCTCCAGGCTGAACAGCCCCAACTTCCTCAGCCTGTCTTCATAAATGTTGTGCAGGAACAGTGAACTCCTTTGCAGTGGCTAAGCACATACAGAAGAAGGCAAGTACAGCACCAGTGGAAGCAAACTGTAAGGATCTTTTTATCAGTGAGATGTTAAAAACTCGGCTTGTTACAGACATGCGCATTCACATCTGGGACAACAGTCTGCAGCACAAAGCATCAGAAGTTTCCTCTTTTCATCCAGCTCACTGAACAGAAGATATTCTCAATATAGGAAAGGCTCATCCTTTTCACAGGTTCTGAGCTTGCTTGATCAAATACATTAGTACAGAATGGCATGGAAAATGGCTAAGAAAGCCTTTTTCCTGGGTAACCTCCTCAAGAGATCACAGCTGTCTCCTTTGGAAATGTTACCTGCCATCTACCAAAGACTGGGCTGATGTGAATGAGCAATATGTAGTTTTCAAGTTCCTAGGCAGAGGAAAATGGACTTTGCATGTTCAGATCTCAGAATTAAATTCTCAATATCATCATCAACACTGTGTTGGTAATTCCTAGTCTATAATAATTCAACTCAACTACATATTCATGCTATTAAATGCAGTCAGTAATACTAATAATACTAATGGTTTTAGTCCTTAACCAAAGTGCAGCTACATCATAAATAAATTGAAAGAAGGATACAGATGTACATTTCAGCCTCTTCTCTACACATAACTTAAAATTCAGATAAATCACACAGAGCATGCGGAAACAGTCCCTTTGTAAAAGCATCTGTGGAAGGTCATGGAGGAGGGCTATTTGCAAGGTCTCTCTGAAAATCAGTGAAACAGAAATACCACTCCATTTTCACAGTTTAGACCAGAAGCAAAGAATTGAAGATGTGTGCTTTTAAGGCTAATCTGCATCATACACTGTATAGGGCAGGATCTCAAACACACTAACTAGGTAAATAGTGCACACAGAGGGAAATACAAGCTATATGTACAGTGATAAATTGCAGGGCCATATGACAAATTGATCTATGTATACTGGTTTACTTTAGTTTCACCAATTCATCTTTAAGAGGATTTATTCTGAAAATAAATCAACCTGCCACAGAAATATTTCCTTTTCTTCTTAGAACTGTGTCTCCTTTCAATCTAATGTACTGTAGGTTACCTGGCTGTAAAATTTACTAAGTATATGGCATTTTTTCAGATAAATTTATACCACTGTTCTGATATCCCAACACTTAAAATCACAGAATCCTTTAGGTTGGAAATGACCTTTAAGATCATTAAGTCCAACTGTAAACCTACCACTGTCAAGTCCACCACTAAACCATGGCCCTAAGCACCACATTTACACATCTTTTAAATGCCTCCAGGGATTTTGACTCAATCATTTCCTTGGGCAGCCTGATCCAATGCTTGACAACCCTTTTAGTGAAATTGTTTTCCCAATATCCAATCTAAACTTCACAGTTTCCAACATCAAACAGCAAGGGTCACTGGACAAGTAGGTACATTTTCAGTATATAACATTAACACGATGAGCTGCAGGCAAACTCCTGAACTAATCAGGTCAGTTACTCCCATTCTGAATTCTTTTATAAAGGAAATCTCATGTAGGACATACCGATTTTTCTAGCACAAAATTTATTAATGAGATACTCTCATTTTTTTCAAATACTGGAACAACTGTTGCATTGCCAAGTACCCCAGATCACATGTTGCTCTGTACTGTGCTCCTGCAGGCACTTCCAAAAAAAAAAGTTTTAAATTAGATTGTCTGAGAGTGGGGTCTGTCAAATATGTGGCTACCTTTGGTAAAACACTACATTTTTTTTTTTGGGGGGGGGGGGGGAGAAAGGAAGAAAAAGCAAGCCTTAATCTGAGAAAACCAGACTCTCCTTGTAGGTATTATGTGTCTGAAAAATCTACAATAAGATTAATATGCTTTGTCAATCATTTGGCTTCACTTCTGTGCTATGGGCAAGGCCTGTGGTTTTAAACAATCCTGTTTGTGTGTAAATAAATGCCCCTTTAATTTGCCATAATTTCAAGTATTTTGTTTTGTGCTTATAAATAATTAACATACTTTTTATGATTTTTTTTTACTCTCTTTTACCTTACGGCACATACTTTCTCTTCCACACACATGTGTAACCTCCAATAGCAATAATAACAGTTATGAAGTATGTCCCCAGGGGAGACAATTTCCCTAAAAACCTTTAAAATGTAAATCTATGCATCATTCTCGCCAACATGTATGCTCCAGTAAGTGAAACTAATATTCTGTACTTGCCAGCATAATAATCTAAAACTTGAATAAATTCCAAGCACCAAAGTTAAGAGAAAGTTCCTAATTCTTAACTCTGCATGACAACATGCATGGTGTTACCCCCAACAGCATAGTTACTTGCTGCCATCTGACTTTTGAAGCATAACTTGCATGTTGAGGTGATGGAAAATACATTTAATTTGACTGTATACTTCTGCTAATGTAACTTCTGGTGCATATAGTACAAAAGTATTCTAAAGAGCTCCATGAAAAATAAGAAAAAAGATGGTGATCCAGCCTTATTTTGATCAATAACAACAGAATGCATTGCATAACCACGTACTTAATGTATTTCATTAGTAGCTATAGCATAACAGCTTTTTGAGGAAAGCTTATGTTTCAAGTAACTGTTTGCAGTTCTTATTTAAAATCACATGGATAAATGTATGTAGATATATAATTTTTATTTTTTTTAATTTATTTTTAGATTTTTTTTAGCTTTTAAACAGATTGGGATTTGAAATACAAAGTAGATTCTCCTTCTTTACATTTTAAGGACAGCGTCTCTCAACATAATACAACATTAATGGCCACACCACTTACACTGATGAAGCCATGACACAATGTAAACATTATGTATCACTGTACATCACCTAACCCACCCCTTTGACCTTCTCTTTCCCTGCAAAGGGGCTGGAGAGGTAACTTGGTTTCCTTACTGTAAAATCAGTAAGATGACTATCTTCTTGTCTACTTCGTAACACGTCTGTCAAAGAAGAAATAATTAAATGCTAATTGCTGATGTCCTTCTAGTTATCTTCTTAAACCTATTAGCAGGTATATCCACAAAAGCACTAGTGTACTCCAACCCCTAACAGTCTGCTTTGCTGTTAGAACCATGTCTTCATGACTCTTTTGTAAAGGGTCATCAGCTACTGTACATGAGAGCTCTTTGTGTCACCATGATGAAAACCTCCATTACAGATGTGTTATACGTTTACCGAGAGGGCTAGGTTTGTGGGTTCAGCTATGCTAGCATAATTATACCCATGCAAATATTTTTAATACAGGCAAGGCCTAAGGTAGCATGATATTTTGAACTTTGGTAGTTATAATCTACTTAATATATACATCACAGGACTTGAAAAAATCAGAATATAACTGAAAATGCAATTCTACTTGAGAATAGCAGTTTGCACGTTAAAAAAATATCTGAAAGGTATATCCCATATAAATACAAATTGCACTAGGAAGAACTATTACACAGCTGGTGTTGTTATGCATGAGGAGTAAGGCACCACTGCACATAATTTTGGCCCATTTTTAGCTCCAAACAAACTTAGTAGAGTCACTGTATTTTATTCAGTTGGATGCTATGGTTAAAGCCTCAGCAACAGGAAAAGTAAGAATAGCAGTCTGATTTTGCATTTAGCGCATCTGCTGTGGCTTACTTGCTGAACAATGACACATGCAAACAAATTGTACCTTACTTTTAAGATTGCATTGTGGATTAAATAAAGGGTCATATAACACAGCATGCTGGTGAGGCAGTTTATAGAGCATTCAATGCCTCATCTATAGCAAACAGAGCCTCTATATTTAATTTTAAAAAGTGGTATGCTCACCAGCACATGCTGGATTGAACAATGGAACCTGTGAATAAAATTTTGATTTTTTTTTTTTTTAACTTAAGAAATGAAAAGAATGACTGCTAAGCAGGGGTAATTACATGCATATTTTAATGTACAGAACAGTAAGAGGTAGCTAACCATTTGGAGTTCTTCAATCTGTTAATTGTAATAAGAAAGAGAAATACTGTTTCGAGGGATAACTTTTTTCAGAAGTTACTCTTCTAAATTTAAAAAAAAAAAAAATCCATGCAATGTACAAAGAAATGCATTTCTTAAAGTTTACATGATCAATGCTCTGCTTGTGAAAGTGCTTGTACCAGGACTGCATTTATTGTCTCTCAAAGAAATAGGGCAGTATTCCATTATATCTCTAAACCAAAAACCTTATTTAAATTGCCTGTGGGACAACAAAACCCACCTTAAACAGTTATTGCTTGAATATGATGATGCTTGCAATTAAAATCCATTTGGAAAAAGAACCAAACCACATCAGAAGGCAAGCAGAATACTACACCAAGCCTCTGCAGAGCCAAGCCTCTGCAGATTCCTTTCCCTGTGCACGGTGTTATCTCAACAGAGCTGCATGAGTGCATCTACATCAAAGAATTATCTCCTGGGAAGCAAAAGGGAAGACCATAATCCTACTAACGTCTGCTAGGTGAAAAAATGTTAACAGCAAAATACTTCCACCTTTTCCAGAAAGTATTTTTGTGATCTTTGCAAACACTCCTGTATCATGTGCTTTATTCTTACAATGTACCTATGGTACCCAGCATCTTTACTTTTAGTCAAGATACTAACCAGCTGTTGCTGAGAGGGAGAAAACCATCCATTCATTAATCCTATGACCTTACTCATAATTTTGTCAGGCTTCATTATAGGTTGTCTGTTGGTTTGCCATGTGGTGTTTTTTTTTTAACATTTCCAAACATGACTCGTTTTCCTCCGTTCCAGCCCAGGTGCACCTTGTTGAATCAGGAGAGGTAAAGCCGGTGGCTAGCAATGCAGCAAGCAGGGGCAGTGCTTCCAGGCTAGCAGGACCAAGCCCAGCCAGAGAAGGCACAGCCCCACCTGGACAGGGCAGGGGTCGTCGTGCCGCCGCTGTACCCCCACAAGAAAGCCGGCAGCCGGGGAAGCTGGGGAGGGAGAACCAGGCAGCCCAGCTCGTCGCTGCCCTCCCCGGCAAGGCGTGCTCTCCGCCGCTAGGCCCCGTCTGCTGCCTCGCCTGCAGCCGTGGGGAGACAACCGTTGCTGGCTGGGGTGCGACGTGACCCGCCGGCGAGGCAGCGGGCCGGAATGCCCTCGAACGCGTCCCGCGGAGCCCTCCCCCCCCGCGTTGACGGGATGCGGCCGCAGCCCCGCTCCATCTTGCTGCCTCCGTGCTGCTAGCGACCGCTCCAGCCAACCTCGGGGAACGCCGCGCCCGGACACTCGCCGGCGACGGGGTGTGGGCCGGCCCGGGGTGGTGGGGGGGTGGGGGCGGCGGGGCAGGATTAGGTTTCAGGCGGCCGGGGCGTGCCTGAGTGAGCTTTCCCTGCGGCGCGGCTCGGCACGGCGCCGTTACTTGGGGGCGAGAAGAAGGAAGAAGGAGGAGAGCGGGGCTGGGCCGCGGGGCCCACTGAGCCGCTGGGGTAAGAGGGGCGCTGGGCCGGGGAGTGGGGGGAGCTCGCCTGTGCTGTCCTACTTGCAGGGCAAAGCAGTGCGGGGAGGAGCCGCCGCGTCGCTGGAGTTTGGAGCTGCCTTTTAAAACGTGTTTAATTCAAGAAGTGTTATTTATTGTTCTGCTGATGCGCCGGGGTTTGTTGGGGCCGGGAGAGGGCTGCTGGGGGCCGAGGAGCGGCAGGGAGCCCCAGCCTGTTGCTCCCCCATCATTCGCCCTGGGCCGAGCTGCCCCGGGGGCGGCAGGGAGGGCGCTGGACTCCGGGCCGTGGTTCCGGCCTAGGGCCTGCGGGAGGTCCGTAGGCTCGGGCGGCCTGGCGGGGAGCCGTCCTCACGTTAACGAGAGCCGAGCCTCCTCCGGCTGCCGCAGGGAGCTCTGCACCTCCTCCCTCCCTCTGCTCCCCACACCTCCTTTGCTTAACCCGAGCGGTAGTGTGTCGCGCTGGGGAAAGGGCTCCTCACCTGCCGGAGACCTGCGGGCGACCGCGGCCCTCGCCCAGTGCTTGCGGGCGGCGGCTTGGAGCCTCGCTCGGAGCCGGCTGCAGGGCCCGAGCAAGGCCGGCGATTTCCCCCGCTACGGGTCTGCTGACTCCCGGTGTCTGCGCTGGTACCTATTGCCGTGCTGGTGTCGGCGACTGTTGCGAGTCCGGACCCCGCTGCAGCGTTCCCCCGATCTGCGTTTAAACGCGCTGGTTTGGGCGGGATGGAAGTAGAAGGCAAGGCTCGACCCTCAGCTGTGCCCTCCGTGGTCTGGTGTTTGGGTTAATTTTTCTCGTGTGGTATCCGCCCTTGCTGTCAGTACCTTCCCGCGTTACTGAAAAGAGTTAATAGGAAGAAAACAAGAGAAAGAAAAGCTCTCACAAAGCCGTCCATTTGAACTTGGAGTAGTACCACTGGTAACAGATTTGATTTGCTATTTGGCTGAGCAATGTTCTATTTTTAATTTTTTTCCTTTGCTTTTATAAACACTGCGTCATCCCTTTATGTTTTTGCTTTTTAACATAAGAAGATTTTGTTAGTGTAAGCTGATGAACGGAAAACTTCCTTACTGGCTTTGGTGCCAGAAAAAGTGGCAGGGAGCAGAGCAGTAATTACCGTAATTAGGCTGAAGGGTCTGAATTCTGCTGTTGAGGAAGTCTATTGTCTAATGCCTTGTGGTTTCTGTATCAGCACTGAGTTTTCCAAAATAACAGCAGTTCTTTGGGAGGGAAGAAACTGACCTGGAAAAGGGGAAAGTGGTAAAATCTTTTGGGGAAATGTTATTTGATGCTTCAGTGGAAAATGGAAGTGGAAAGTAAAGTAACATTAGAAGAATGCAGAGTAAGCGTATCTAAGGACATATCTATCTTAACAGACATAATTTTTCATGACGGAGGACATAACTTTTTTTTTTACCTAAAATTTATTACGCATTTTTAGTATACATATTTTTTATCTCTCTGTATCTTGTTAATAGTAACATGCATGTAGCATTACTGATTAGTACTGGTGTTTAGCTAATGTCTTCCTTTGTGCTTTCAGTAAGGCTTTTTTGTATCAGGACCGGGTACATCCTCCCCTCTCGGCGAAAGTGCACTAAGAAAGTTAGGTCAGTATCAGCAGCAGGGAAAGGAGAACTGCACTACTTACATACTAATGGGTGATCTTTATATTCCATCTGGCTCTGTGTCTGTGAATTCTTCAGATAGGAATGCCATACAACTCAGTCTCGCAGATCGCTGTAAATGCTTTTGTTTTAATAGGTAGCACTTTAATCAGTGTACTGAGAACCGTTGTAAAGACCTTTGAAATAATCTGCTCCATGTTTCGTGTAAGGAAATTTAAAATTCTGTGAAGTATATCCAGTAAATTTTCTAACTGGCTTTAAATCTGAGTGTGTTGCTGAATCAGTTTAAGCCAATACAATGCCATGCTGGCAATATTCTTATCATCATTGGTAAGGACAGTTTTGTTTCATTGTTGCCCTTCCTGACAAGTCAGTATATAAATATGCTATTTTTGCCTAGGCAGTATTGGAGTATTTCTTTCGCAGGCTTTTCAGAGCCTGGTCTTGCATCTGAGACACTTTGCACAGCAGTCATGTTACATACTGCTTTTGATGATTTTCTGCTTTTCCTGTATTACTCACCTGTTAATTGCCAGAATATACAAAGAGAAGTTTGTGTTTTCAGTTTGTAAGGAAAGTGGTGACTCTTCCTTGAAGCTTACCGGCAGCTCTTCAGTGGGGCTTCCTATTTATTTATGTATGCTCTTGTTACCTCTGTGAAGAATCCGGTATACATCAAGAGGTGCAACTGTTGTAGGAACAGTGTTTCATCAGGTTTAACTGAGTTTAATGAATATGCTAATCAGTGGCATATGCTGAAAACATAAAGAGGCAATATTAAGCATTCCTGAGTTTCATACATTAATTCAGGATATGTTGTATGTATTCTGCATATACTAAAAAGTTGCTTTTCAGTTTCTGAAGCAAATCCTGTATTTTGAAACTTAGAAGAAAGTAATGCCAATTAATTTCAATTTAAAATATTTACTGAAAGATTTTGGCTTTGTTTTTTTTTTGTTTGTTTTGGGTTGGTTTTTTTTTTTTTTTGTGAGCAGATGATCTGTTAGTTTTCTTAACCAAGAAAAGAAAAAAAAAGCCACCCAAAATCTCACCATAAAAATTTCCCCTACTGTGTTGTTGGTTTTGCAGTACTCTTTACAAATTGCTGTTGAATGCCCTGTATCACACATGCTTATCAGTAGGTGAAAGCATTAAGTATAGTTTGGGCTCATTTCCCAGTTGCAATTATAACTTGCACATCAGCTAACTTGATATTATGCTCATGTAGGGCTCCCTACAGTGTTAAAGAACATTATTATTTAAACACAGTGAACAGATTGCTTGTCCATCCAAAAGCATTGTAAGTTTCCCTAATGCATAAGTGTAATGTGTGCAGAAACCTAAAAATAATTGAACGTTCAAAATTCTGTTTTCATAGTTAATTAAAAATACAAGATGCTTTTCAGCTCTATCACAGTACTTCAACATATAGTGCCAATACTATAATATTTTTACATCTTTTTGATGCATTCAATATTGTCCTAATTCAAGAAGCTGGTAACATCAGTTTTCAAGCTGCTTATAATCTTATATATGCTTTGCGTTTGTTTCTGAACTTTTTTTTTTCTCTGCTTTGATTGTTTCAGAACAATTTTAATTAGCATAGGTTTTAAATATAAATGTCAGGCTTCTCCTGCTTGCCTGTTGTATTCGAGGTAGTCAGTGGAAATCTGCTGTTTTCCTTTTGGTGCAGTGCACGTTTATTTTCCTTGTATTAAATCCTTAATTTGAATCAGTTTGCTCTTCTGTCATTCAGAAGCATGCAGTCCAGAGTCTCTTGGCTGATGAAACCAAGTGGTTGATGTTAATTTGTCACATTCATGTTCTGTCAGTAAAATGGTAGGCTTGCCTTTTTTTTCCCCATCTTTCTTCATTTCCGCTTTTTATTTATCCTGCTTTCCCTGTCTCTGCTGTCCTGCATTTACCTTCACACCCTTTTACTGCATGCTGAAATATGTGTATCTCTTTCATTATGAGTAGTGAAGGCTATACCACTCAGGCTACAGTTGTCGAGTCCTTGTAATATTGCTCCTGATCCTAGAAAGTGATTTGGTGTTGCTCATAATCTAAGGCGCAACAGCAAAATTGACCTTATGACAGTAGAAGAATATATATATAAAAGTGTGAGCTCTTTGAATTTACTGTGTATGGCTTCTGCTGCCTTTATGTTGACAAGACTCCCTGCAAAGAGTTTGGGAATCACCTTAGTTTTCTTACTAGAAATGGTAGCCAGTAGGTGGGAAGTAACTGGGTGCAAGGGAATAGGTGTTGGAAATTACAGGCAAAGCAGAAGGTTTATCAGTAATTAGTATCTTCCACTTCCTTTGCGGTTTGGTTTCTGTTCCACATCAGGCAGTGCTACCACAATGTGCCTGTTTGAGGTATAGCCAGAAAGGAGGAGAGGGAGATGGCATGGGTTAAAAATCAAGTATGAAAGGGTATTTCTAGCCCAGTCAAATCCAGGCCCAGGTGTTGAAATTTAGATCAGAAGCTTTGAAATATGCCTTTTAGCAGCTATAAAATGCATGCTGTGATTACCATACTGCTTAATTGAAACATACTTAGTTTTAATCTCAAGTGAGTGCTAGCCAAGGTTTGGGTCTACAGATCACTCTTAAGATAGGCATTTTCTCTGTATCCTCAGGGTACTTCAAGTAGCACATGAATGACAGCAAAGCCTATTACTGTGTTTTCTATCTTTGGCATCACATGTTTGCTAAGCCAGTGCTGTGAGCGTTGGTGTCCAGAGTATTATCTGAAATGGCTTTGTGAAATAATGGATGCATTATTTGTCAATGAAACAGAGTAAGTTTCCTTGCAGGAAGTACAGGATCATGTGTGAAAGAGTAGTCATTGGAAGTGAGTTATCTTTCCCTTTCCATTAATCTTTTGTCCGTTTTAAATAAGTGGTTTACATGGTTGCAGTGGAAAGGTGGTGATCAGCATAAATTTTACATCTCTCTGTTGAAACACCTGTGGATTTGAGTGTTTTAGGAGTGGGCACAAAGAAACCAGAGCTGCAGGATGCTAGCTGTTTTCTGGCAGCTGACCTTACAGAAGGGAGCATAAAAAGTGGGGAAATGTGTATCTAACGCATTTTTGTTTGTTAGCATGAAAAGAATCAAATTTCAGAACTGCTTGAAAGGGATCATCTTTAACTTTTGTGCGTGCTTAGTAGAAGACTGTATGTTTCTTACCATGCACCTGTATAAAATTACTTGTGTTTTCTACTTTCCTGTAATAAAGAGAAGCAAAAAGAGAAGGTACTTTTTTTTTTTCCCATTCTTTTTAAGCCACATCTTTCAGGTACCTATGCCTTTGAAACTTGTGAATGAACTTGTTACTCTTTTTAATAGTATTTCTTCAAGTTGCCGATAACAAAGTCTAACTCATTTACTTTGTGTTCTTACTACTATGAAGAGATTAAGGGACTTTAGCACTGAAATACAAAAATAGTTAAATCTACTTTGAGCTAAGCTAGTAAGCTCTTTGAGGCATGAACAGTATTTGCATCTTGTATAGAAAGACTGGTTTTGGCTTCAAACTCCTGTGAGACAGGCTGCCAGCAGCATGCAAAATGAGAGAATCAGAGCTAAACTTCCCATTTGTACATCCAGGAGTTTGTGACAGCATTATAAAAATATTCACTATAGCAAATAATAAACCTGTGCCTTTGGACAAATAATCATGCAGGCCTCTGTAATCCTCTGGAGTGTATTATTGTTAAAATATCCAGAAGCAAGCTGGTTTAGAGGCCTATAGTGGGAGATAGTGTTGTGGGTATGCCTCTGTGGTGCATGTTGGACAAATGAGTTCTTGCTTCCCTTGTACTTCGACTTTGCTAATGCGCTGCTAAGCTGGTGCTGACAGATTGCACTTGTTATCATGTATGTGGCACAGCAGGAGCAGTCACGTGGCTTTTTGTTATTTCAGGGTGCAGGCAGAGAGAACAGGGGTCATCTTGGACTGCGACATGTAGAAATGCTGGTCTGTCTCAATGCATTGCTCCTGCATCAGATGAAGTCTTGTGGACGAAAACATCCTAACGGCAGTTTTGATCTTGGTCCTGCTTAGTGCCACAATTAACAAAAGCATAAAGCTGGTCAGCTGAGGAAGGATTCCCCACTAATATAAGCACAAAATAAGGAGAATTAAAACTGAGAATTAAGAAATTGATTTACTGATATTAAGGTAGCTCTGGAGCAGTATTCCTCCTTCTAAAGCATGAGGTAAATATGAAGTATATAATGAGTGTCTTAGCAGAGCTAAGGACTTCTTTTCAGTGCAGATTAGACCGCATTATCTCCATCAGCAGAGTATATTTAGGACTTTTGTCTGCTTCTAGAAAACTTCCATTGCAATCTTTTGAATTCATACCTCTGGGATTGTACAGAGAGTGGTGACCTTGTCTATTCTGTCACTTGCAACACATGTCTTTTATAGCACACCAAGAATGAGTTTTTTGGCAAGTTGAATCACAATATAAGGCAATATCCAGCTACTCCAGAAGATACAGACTTTTTACAGCTGCATCTCTTCTTGAGATTCTTAGTGAGCTAAAGCAGAAGAACAGTTACCCTGTTTTATTCCTGATTAGTTTCCTTAGAAGATGAGAGTTGAACGTATGAGATGTGCCTGAGCATAGAGTACTCGTGACAAACCGAATCATTGCACTGAAGTGGCTGAAAATGCTCCATATCTTTTGTTTGTTGTTATTCACAAAGTTCTCTGATTGCATCCACAGCACAGCCCCAAGAGTAGCTATAGAGGAAGAACTGTAACAGTGAAAGAGGGAAGAACTGCTTTGGTTGGCGTTTCCATGAAATAAAACAGCTGTGAACATGTCATCTATATGATGTGAACATGATCTCTATTTGTAACTGGGGGCTGTGAATTGAAGAAGTGATAGTAGTTTGATAACTTAGAAAGAAAAGCTATGAGTGATTAAGGTTTGGGGTAGCCAGCTTCCTTCATAATGTTTATATAATCTCATCCAGCCCTTCCCATGTAAAATAGATGGTTTTTTGTCTTGTTTTCGTAGATTGACAAGGTGACAACGCAAGATATTTGGCATGGTTTTCAGATCTGGTAATCATGTGCTGGGATTTGTCTTGCCAAGTGAGAAAACAAATTCAGGAAGGCTTGTTTTTATTTATTACTGATTTGCATAATTTGGATTATGGAATAAGGTTACCTTGGCAAAGTCACATTCCGAGGATTTGAATGTCTGGCCCTAAGTGGTACATTGTCCTAAAAAGGGTGATCAGCAATCCCATATCAATATGTTGGGAAATTCAAATGCAATAAAATAATCTGATAGGAAGCATCAGGTGTATCAAAACTAGGGAAGTCTTGGTGATGGAACTTGAAACCCTTTTAAACCCACTTGATTTGTTTTTTTTCTGCACAAACTACAAATAATATAGGCTTGGTGAAAATGTTCATCCTGTCTTGTGTTCTGTCAACACCATTCTTTTCCCTATCTTTCTCAAAAAAATCAGGAAAAACTAATCTTTCCTGAGTGCTTATAGATCACAGCGCTCTGCATGTTGATAAGCTCACCAGATTTAAATTGTGATGCTATACTGAATTGCTTCCCTATTATCAAGAAAACAAAGGCACCATTGATAAAATGCACATCTCAGTTCATACAACTGCAATGATGTTTGAACTCCTCACTTCTCAGCTACTCGTCTCCATCAAACATATCCTGTCACTACAAATTTCTGAGCAATTGCAGATACACTGTTGAGCCCCCCCTCAAAAAAAAAGCCTCCCACCTCCCCTCCCCCCCCCAAAAAAAAAAAAAAACAACCCCAAAAAGCAACAAAAAAGAATAAAACAATTTTAGATTTTCTTCCTCTCAGCCTATAATTTCTTGCTGGAAAACCCACACTGACAAAAACCCAGCCATCATCCAGATCTGAGTCTCAATTCCAGTAGGTGATAATAGTGGAGGCTGTAGCATGAGAGTCCTGCAAGTCTGTGTAATGTAAAAACTTAAGTGACTTAAGGGACTTTTGTTTACAAAAGGTGACTTCAGAAAACGTGCTAAGGCTCACGCACCTGAAATGGTCGACATAGGGCTTGAAAACTGATCCTGCAGGGAATGTTTTTTGTGAATCACTGAAAAGGAAAGGGAGGAAACTGTGTAAAATATCAGTGACAGCTGTGATTCATAGCCTCTGATTAAAACAGTGCAGGACATGTGCAGCAGTATGCAGGCAGCAGCTTTGATATGGAAATGTAAAAATAACGCGAAGCATATTCCTAAAGCAATTTGCAGGGAGGTTTTAAGCTCCGAAGTAACTCAGAGTATGCTCAGCTCTGAGGTTATTTTAATCATCCAAGGAGATACGGTTTTTGTGGATTGTTATTTTGTGGGGCGATTTTTTTGTTTTCAGAAGTCAAGCTTTCTTGTTTCCTCCAGAGCGTAGTGCTTCTATAAGTGTGACCCTTTTTTCTTTCTGTTATTTTTCAGAGAAATACTGCATTTGCTGCCTCTTGCCATTACTGGAATAGAAGTTGATAAGCAGAAGACATGTTGGAAACAATTGGTAATTTTTTTTATTTGTATCACTATTATTATGGCCAAATCAAGTGTGCATGATAGATTTAGGACGCTGGTATATACTGCTGAGAGAGGTTTTGTAAAAAATATTTATTGTGCTTAGAAATATATGGTGTATTTGAATTTTTGTATTTTGTATTTGAAAACAAAAATGGTACCATCATTTGTTTAGTGTGTTTAGTTTTTAGCCTGCTGTTTTGATTTCATTGTTTTAATCTTTAATTTAAAAAGTTTGTACAAAAAGGACAAATGTTTTCTATTATGGCTATTTTCAGCGCTACTTGTTTACTTGTCTGTAGCCACAGTTCCCGCAAGTAACTTTGTTGCTTGCCTTGTATGTGGTTGTTCCTAAACAGCTACTGATTAGGAATAATTATTGTCACAGATACACATCGGGCCTTTCAGGCCATGGAGCGTTTACAGGAAAAACTTCGGGATCGAGGTGACATTGCAAACGAGGAGAAGCTGAGCTTATTAAAATCGATGCTGCAGAGTCCTCTCTTCAACCAAATTCTCAACCTTCAGGCTTCTGTTCAGCAACTGAGAGATCAGGTAGGAAAAGCAGCCTCCCAGGTGCAAGAAAATTGCTAAGAAGGTGCAAAATAACCTAAATTAAATGTCTGCTAATGCTTCAGGGATCTGAGGAGGATGTACCCATTGACTTTACTGAAGTCCATAGTTTATGTATGTGCATTTTTATATGTATTCTTGTTACTCAAAATGCACGTGATAGGGAAATGATGATCCTGAGTGGGGTGTTAACATAAGGCCTTCTGTCTCTGTCCTTCAAGATGAACATGTTTTGTATGATTTTTTTTTTCCTACTATTCTTTCACTGCTCTTTTGTGTCTTAGCCTGCTAAATGACAATAGATGAGGGAAGCTGCAGACTGCTGATTTCAGAAGACTATGAAGATCTGTTGTATTTGTTTTTTTTGTGTAGGAATAAAAGATGAAAGAGAAGCAAGAGCTCATACCTCCTTTTTCCTTGCTCAGGGTTTTAAGTAAAAGTATTTTTCTGCATGTTTTCAGTGAGGGTGAGAAAAAAGGGCTGCAATTTGACTATACTTTATTAAATTACTGTAACATAATTTCCTTTTCAGCAGAATAAAAAATTGAAGAATATAAATGTAGTTCAGTAACTGAGCTAGGACTAAAATGTGTATCTGGCTTTGCAAACAGTTGTTCTTGTTGACTTCTGCAAGATGGGCAGCTCTCTGGCTGGTATGCAGAAATGCCGAAGTGGGAGGATGCAGCCCCTGCACACTGACCTTATCAACAGCATGGAGCTGCATCCAGTCTCTGTACTGCAGCTGGTGAGGAGCCCTCATGATCTTGGTGCTACTTCAGCTGCATAGCAGAAGAGCACAGTGGAATCATATTTGTGCTATTTTTCACAGACAATAAATAATTTGGAATGGTGTCTATAGTGCTCTGTGTGACTATGTCACATCTTGCATGTTTAGTATGTAGAGACTTGATAACATTGGAGTGATTTAGAAAATCTAGGAAAAAAACCCTGTTCTGAGGATTTGTTTGCTCTGCTACCTGAAAGGGATGATTGAACAGTAACATCCAGAAATTATGTGAATTACCTGAATTTAGTGAAAAGGCAAATTAAATTTTCACTTCCAGACGTCAGCTGTGAAGTTAAAGGATGCTTCTCTTTTTAAATACAGTCACCCGAACCAGTAAAATGAAGCAGCTGATACTACAGACAGGTAATTTCCGATGTGTATTTTTAAAAAAGCAAATAATATTTTAACTTCTGCCTTAAACTGACAGGTTTATCTGTGCAGAAGCTTTAGTTGCCCATGCAAGTTGCATGGTACATACCCAGTCTAGTTGACAGGGGAGCTACTTTGATTTGAATTCCTTTCCTGTCATGTGTTCATAGAATACCCACACATGCAAATATGTTTCTGGCCATTCTTAGATTTGGGTCAGCTCTTCAGAAAATATCCTGTATTTTCTGTATGGATTCTTCCCTAAAATACAACATGAGATGTCTCTCTCTTCTTTGCTTTATTTACACGTTTATAAAGTGTATTGAAACAGGACAGAGAATAAAACCATGAAATAGGCAATCATGTTGAAAAAAAAAATGTGTTTCTTGACATTTTCAAAGGCTTAGTTTTGTTCAAGGATACCCTTTTATTTTTCTTTTATGGCTGGGAAGGTGCTTTGCTCTTGAAACTCTTAAACTACAGGTTGGTGAAGACTGCAAGGCACGTGAATAGTGACACGTATCCCTGGAAGGAGACAAGTGTTTCCCAAGCTTTTGCAGTCACAGCTGTGCTGTGCTGAGCTGTGCAGCGGCTAGATGTTGCATGCTTCTATCCACTAAAGACTAAGATGCATAGATTTTCTGATACTTCATGTTGAGCTGCACTGACAGTTGAATGGCGGTCTGTTTCTTCTCAAGGTGAAGTGTAAGGGGCAGTCTGTTAAGCTGCTCCTATATTTGTAAATAATTTATATGTTTTTAAAGAGCTATAAGACTACGCAAAATTCTCATGAGGTCATCTCCCTAGTGTGGGAGGTGGGAAGTATAGGTTGAAAGAGAGGATGAGTGCAGAGAAGGAATATTCAGTTTACTCTCTAAGACGAGTCCCTGCAAGCACCCCAGCAGATGTAGGTCACTGAGACGTATGTGTGGGCATGTAGTGGCCTGAATAAATTTGAGAGTGGGACATATTCCTGTCTTGAGGCACTGTGTCTGGAAGGCGGAGAGGTGATAGTGTGAGCTCCATCTTCTGTTTGTGCAGCAAGTCTGAAAAATGATCTGGCAAATCTTGTAAACATCTGTTGTGTTTTCCTAGCAAAAAATAGGATGTATATACACAGTTTAGGCAGACAAATATTCCTTGCATTTTAGCAAGAGTTACTACTGTTTTTATGGCCTGAAATAGTAGACTTCCTTTTTGTTTTTCCCCTACAGATTAGTGATCTTTTAAGCATGAAAAGAACACCTGAAAAAGTGTGTTTCTGCATGCACAGAGATATTTTAGATCTGGTGTCCTATTTCCTTAAAGCTTCTGTGTGTTAATTAGAAATTGATACCTTTTGTTAGTTGGTGCATGCTTAGTAAAAGCCCCTCTAGTTTGCATTTGTTGCATGTGCAGTGGTGTGGACTGCGTGGTGTATTGCTTCATCTAGATGGAGATCTGCAGACTTCATCTAGGCATGATGCTGAAGTCTGCAGATCTGGTGCTTTGGTGCTTGTTGGTAGGGGCTTTATATTGTTAGTTGTTTTGGTTTTTGTTTTTTTGTTTGTTTTTTTTTTCTTAGACGAGCAGGCAGGATTTGTTTGCACCTCAAATCTATCATTGTTAAGAACTGGAGTGGGGAAAATCTAGAGACAGCAAAGGGGTGTTTTTGTCCTGACTTCACTAGTCACTTGACTTGAGGAGCACTAGGAAAGCAGGGCTTTTTTTCTGCCTGTTTGTATCTTTATTCTTCAGTGAATGCTTGTTTTCTCATGCTGAAGAGCAGTCTTGTTTGAAGATAAGGAAGTGACAGGAAAGAAAACCAGAGGTTGTGATGTGTTGAATTTATCAATAATATTTGGATCTCCAGGGGTCCCTTGCAGCCCTAATGATTCTGTGATCCTGTGATTTTCATTTGTTTCTAAAATACTTTAAAGAAAATAATCAGATTGTGCTGACAGTCCTCTCTGCTTCTTTCCTTTCTGTCTCTCCCTTGTCCACCTCCTCCTCCTGCCTCCATTCTATTCAGGGCTCTGCCTGAGCAAAATACCCTTCACTTGGCTGGGCTGCATTCCTCAGATTTTTTTCTGCTTGTGAGTTTGACCATAGTTTCTCATTCACAATGCAGTAGTGAGGATGAGTGCCCCCACACTGCAGCATGTATTGGATTGCATGGGATAGCTGGCTGTCAGAGCTGAAGAGGATTCAGGGAAGAATATATGTCGGATACAAGGAAGAAGTTACTATGAGGATGGTGAGGCACTGGAATAGGTTGCCTAAAGTGGTAAATGCTCCATCCCTGGCAGTGTTGAAGGCCAGGCTGGACAGAGCCTTGGGTAACACAGGCTAGTGTGATGTGTCTCTCTGCCCATTGAAGGGGGGTGGAACTAGATGATCTTAAGGTCCTTTCCAACCCAAACCATTCTATGATTCTAAGAAATGGAGAAACTGTGTCTTTCCATATTGCCTGTAAGCATTTTTTTTTAACTCTGTGTTTTGCACTGACTATAGAGGAGCCCTTTAGTTTCCATCCTGGACCCATTTTTGTACAGTGCTGCTTGTTGGTGTTGTGAAACAAAGTGCTTACAGGAAATGCTAATTTGGAATCTGCTTTGCCTGCCCTGAGGAGGAGACATAAAGGATGCACACACATACTCAAAACTTTTTTCTGTTAACAGCGTGTTAATATGGATTGGAAAATTTTTGCCTTTTTCTCCTACATGTACTATTCAGCACTACTTGTCAGTGGTATTTCAACTGTCATTCAAATCCAGTCTTCAGAATAGTGGAGTTAATAATCAGTTATGGAAAATACTTTTGAAAAAGATGAATAAATTTTACCTTCTGGTTTGGAAGGCAGAAGGAATGGGAGAATACTGTATTTTTGCAGTAATGTCCCAACTCATATAAGTATGCAGAAGGGATGAAATATTAGACTGAGAAGGTGGGCACTATATTGCCAGTTTGAACAGGATTTGGTCTATGAGAACATGCACTGTAAACCTAAAATATTAATTAGCATGGTTCTACTTCAGTTTTACACTTAGTGTGAATTTTCTAGGAGAGAGAAAATCATAAACCCCTAAGGAGGCTGTCATATCTTAATTGAAGAACTCTTTGAAATTTACATGGCGAAGAAAATGGTGATACTGGGCACATGCTCAGGTGAAATTTAATCTGCCCATCATGGTAATCTGCTGTTTAAACATTATAAAAACTGAAACAAGCAGCTGAAAGCAATCCTCTGTTAAGCAGTAGTAGAATGACATACATAGAATGAAGTGCAGGATGGACACAGAGCTCCTCTACGTACTGAGGGTTCTGCTGTATGGGATATTGAGTGATACAGGAAGTGTTTTAGGCTCAGAGGAGGCATATAATACAATTCATCGTAAGGGCAATGTGTGATATAAGCCTTTTATTTTTCATGTGTAGCTCCATTTTTATCTTTTTTTTTTTGCTGTTTGTACATAAGGAAAGTATTTTATTGTATATTAACAAAAAATAGTATCATGATGTAAACACCATTTGTATCATTCATATTACGATCAAAATGTCACATTTAGGGTTATTGTGGCTGTGATCTGCTTTACGTGCATTGCATGATTTTTCCATTGTTGCAGTTTGCTCCCTATACATTTCTTTGTAAAAACAGTGCTCTGTATAAAAGGGAAGACTTGACTTTTTATAAAGAGACTTCACAGATAAGGATTGTCTCTGTGTTAGCAGTCTGCATACCATATGGTAACATGGAAAAAATTTAAAAGTGAAATTCGTGAAGGCAAATAGAAGGGAAATAGACAGTAGGATGGGCACAGCAGTGGTTCCTTAGCTATAGTTTCTGTGCCTTAAAATTCTGTTTCTGTCCTTTTTTGTCTGCATGGCTTTTTCTTTGTAAAGCAGAAGGGGTTCTAGGTTTGTCTACGTAGTCTCAAATTTTCCTCTTAGCACTATTGTAGGATTTTTCTTCTTTTTTTCTTTTTTTTGTCTTAGGAGATGACTGCACACTCCACTCAAAGTGGAGAATCATGCACAGTTGGGTTTTATAGGACAATGAGGAATACCAGTGACCCTTCACCTGCTGCCATTTTGACGAATAAAATCTCAGGAAGCTCTTCCCACATTAAAAAGGTCCCGAGACAGAGTAATGCTGTACTTAGAAGGGTACTAAGAGAAATGGAAGGCATTTTATGTATTTTTCTCTTAAGTTTAATTACACTAACTGGAGTGAGTTACACTCTCAGCTGTTGAACCTTGCCTACTTAGTTTGAGGTTACCACCCTAAGGGCTGCACCACAGAGGTTATGTGAGCTTTCACTAATTTGCATTGTACAAAATCAGTAGGTTTGTTCATGCTATGCTGTTGCTTTAGGTTAACCTTGCTGGCTTTGCCTGAGCAGGTGGTGAGTTCGATACTGAATCCTTTCACCAAATGAGCTCTGATGATGGTAACATTCTGCAGCAAGGGCAGTTCAGCCCTATTTTATACAATGAGCACTGCAATTTAGAAAATGAATTTATATCCATGACTGACTAACATTTGTGATATCAGACCCATGTGCTGTGACCTTTGGGTGCACATGAGAAGTATTTTGGGTTTGCATCTCATGTACTTTAAGGCTGCTTTATCTTGCAGTGGAAATGTAAAAATGGTTTTTTGAATAGAAACAGTGCAAGACTGGATAATTAGGGTGGTGTTAGATACTCCTACAAATAATAATTTGAACCATGACATTTTTTTGTGGGAAGGAACATGACAGTGGGATGTATAAGAAGATTTGAAGGTGGAGGAGAACAAGAAACAAAAAACATTAATTGACCAAGTTCAGTGATACACTTTTATACATTAAAATGTATGACATTGGGAAGGTGGAAGTGTATTAACCTATTATATGGGCTCATTCAAATAAGAAGTGTAGTATGGCATAAACTTTATTAGTTTCAAATCCATGCATATAATGTAAGGGGAAATCTTGCATTCATGGAAAGGCAGAATTTGATTACATCTCTGGGTGTTGTTACATGTTATGAACTATGAAAAAAGATTTATCTACTTGTGCCTTACAAGCTTGTTGAAATAACTGTATGTGATTAAAGAAAGTGCTTGTATGCATATTTTAGGCATTATTATTTATTTAACACATAACCCAAGTGATTCCTCAGAAATATGGACAGCTGACTGTAATTACTGTGTGATAGAAATCACTCCATTCCAAACATCCCTATTTTCCTCTTTCCATTTTTCTATGGCAGAGCAAGCTATGTGCTGTTGAGGACTCTTCTTCCCAATGCTGGTTTGTTGTTTGTTTTCTTTTTCTTTTAACTTGAGGGTCTTCATCGACACAGGTGGTGTTCAACAAATTATGTTTGTTCTATTGTGTTAGATGAGAAGGAATTGTGTGATGGAAAACAATACTGCCCTTGTAATGACTGGACTGTTGGGAGACTGATATAATAAACCTAATGGAAGTAGCATGGTCAAACAGTTGAGACTGGTGCAGTAGACATTTTAAAATACAACTACAGTTTTGAAAATTGTTGTTGCTACTTGAAATTTGAAAAATAAGGTTTCAAGGAAGGGGGATCCCAGCCTTTTTTATTGTGGTGCAGAATGCTAAAAAATTTGTACCGTAAAGCTATGAAAAGTTTTTGAGGCTTTGGTCCTAAATTGTGGTTAGTGTGCCAGGTAGATATGAAACAGATTAATGTGGAGTAAAACAGTGCCTGTTGACAGTCAACAGGAAAGTAGAACAACAGCCAAATGAGGGTTCTTGGTTCACCTGTGCTTTAAACCACCACCATCACCTGCCAGACATTAGAGTTGTCAGCGGAGACATGCTTGAAAATAGGTAATTTATTATGGCTGGGCAAAGCAGGAGAACTTTCATGTTTTCTTTTCTGCTCTTTAAATGAGTGTATTGTCAGGGCTGACTGTGTAAAGGCACAGCTGTGGTTTTTAGATCAACCTGGTGATTTTAGACTTGTTCAGTAATTTTGTATTTAATTGTAGCTCGTGTACAGGGTCACATTGGCAGCCATACTGCATAGTCACGTAGAAACCCTGACCAGTGAAATTTGTTCCCTACATAGCTGGTGGTTTTTTGTTTTGTTTTGTTTTGGGTTTTTTTTTTTGTGGTTTAAGCCCAGCTGGTAACTCAAAACCATGCAGCCGCTCTCTCACTCCCCCCCACTTTTTCCTCCCTGTGCTCCCAGAGCGATGAGGAGGAGAATCGAAAGAATGTAACTCCACAGGTTGAGATAAGAACAGTCCAGTAACTAAGGTATAACACAAAACCACTGCTGCTACCACCAATAATAGTAATGATAAGGAAAATAACAAGGGAAGAGTTTACAACCCCTCAACACCCACTGACCAATACCCAGCCCAACCTGAGCAGTGATCTAACCCTTCCTGGTAACTGCCCCCAGTTTATATACTGGGCATGACATGCTGTGGTATAGAATACCTCTTTGGCTAGTTTGGGTCAGGTGTCCTGTCTCTGCTTCCCCCTGGCTTCCCCTGCTCTCTGGCAGAGCATGAGACTCAGCAAGTCCTTGGTCAGAGTAAACATTACTTGGCAACAACTGAAAACATTGGTGTTACCAACATTGTTCCCAGGCTGGAAGTCAAAAACACAGCAGTGCCCCAGCTGCCAAGAAGGAGAAAAATGACTGCTACTGCTGAACCCAGGACATTTTTTAATTTTCTTGTAAAAAAAAAAAAACAAACATACATTTGTTTTTCAAAATACCAGGACTGTACAAAAAGCTTGTTCATATGTATTTACCTCTACCTTTGTCTTGGAGTACTGCAAGCTGCAATGCTGATATGATGAAAGAATTTTAGAGTATAGAAAGTAATTTTTTATTATTTTCATAAACTTCTTTCATGTTTTGTGCTGATAATTCACACCTTTACATCAATTATAAATATTAATGATAATTTTTCTTTTTAAAATGTCTCTTTAAAATTACAGATTAGGATTTTGGATATTTTTAACAAGCAGTTGACCTGGTATGATGCTTTTGGATGAAGAGGAGGTTTCTGCTCTGTCTGTAAATCTATGTTATCATTAATCTTTTACAGGCAAATATTACACTTTCCATACATTCCACTGGTGAATTACCACAACTTCTCCACCATGGTGCAAACACGGGGTCCTTGCCACATAATGAGTCATATCTGTTGGCTCAGCAGAATGGCAGCCCAGCTAATGTTCTAGAAGCATCGGTGAGATCCATTACTCCTCAGCTTAATGGGAAGTCCTGTAGTGATGACTTTGAGCAGCTGATCAGAAATATGTCTCAGGTAAGCATGTTGTCTGCTAACTACAAAATGCAGGTCACGGATTGTCTGGAAGATAAAAATATGTTTGTTTAAAAGCAGTTGAGCTGTTAAGCAAACCAAAACTCACTTGATACATTAAAAAATGAAAGAAACAAAAACAACTTTTAATTTGAGGAACAACTGGTAAATGAGAAAACAGTTGGAAAGTAGCCTTGACATTGTCACTGCTGAGTTACTGTCCTTAGCTGGGCAGTGTGCCTCTCACAGATCAGCATGCCATTATCTTTCCTTGCTCATTGTAGGACTGCTGCTCTGTGCATGAGGGAGATGCTTTGTCAGAGCAAGCTCTTTGTATGCATAACTAATGAAAGCTAGTTCTGTGACTTGCTTGGAAATAAGGTGGAAAATTTGGTTTTGGCCTTGCTATGTGTTGTTCTGTAACCTTACTACTTTCCTGTGGTGGGCAGAAATGGCCCTCAGGTTCCTTCAGTGGCTTTGAGAATGGCCAGGCATATATTCTAGCATTTTTCTGGTTAGCCTGTAATAGAGCCAAATAATAGGGGAAGTCTTCTGCCGTTCACCCTGGAGAGCCTTTTTCACAGTCCTGTTTTTTTACTCTTTTTGGAATTCAGCCCTTTTTTCTAGTTCTGCTTGAGACTTGGCCTATACCCTCTAAAATTTCATAGATATATATATCCTAGTTTAGTCACTACTAAGCCTAACCTTGGTATCTTTAGCTGCTGTTTCCTGATTTCCTCTTCTGGGCTGTAATAATCTTTATTTCTCAAATCTCTCACAATTGTTCCTCTCCGTATGATAGCGAGAAGTCTTAACTGAACTGTTCTTCAATTATTAGCTAGTGTAACCTTGTCCAAAACTAATTTCTAAGTTGTTTATCACATTAACTCATACTGCTTTTCAACATTTTTAACATTGTACCTTTTTCTTCTTTTACGGAACAGGGTCGTCTTGTTGAGACCATTGAGCTTACTAAACCTTTAAGTGGTGGTCTGGGCTTCAGTGTCGTGGGACTTAAGAGCGAAAACAGGGGTGAACTGGGAATATTTGTGCAAGAAATCCAGGAGGGAAGTGTGGCACATAGGTAAGATTATGACTGGAATATTTTACTATACAAAGTGCTAACATGACACTGCAAATTTATTGTGTTATTGCTGTTGTTTTTGTGGTACAAGGGCATGTGTCTCTCATGCTCTTAAGCTATACATTATATGAGATTTAATATTATTACTTACCTCTCCAGTTTATGTAACTTCGGAACAGGGCAACATATTATCTGTTCAGAGTTTCTGGAAAATACGTAGGTAGTTCCTCTGTGGTTTTTTGTATAGTATCTCCTTTCCAAGAGGGAAAATGGGGAATTTGCTGTTCAGTGTTACGGCTTTTAAAGCTGAAATACAAATTTTGCTGTCCTTTAATATACTGGGAACATTACACACAACTTGGTGTGAAAAGATCAGTTGTAACTGGCAGGATTGTTTGTTAGGTAGGGTCCTACTCAGCAGCTGTGAAACGCAGCTTTTAAGCCAAGCAAGGATTGACCTAAAGTTGTTGGACTCTCATTTTAATGAGATATTCAGCTTATGTTACCAGAAATTATTACTATAATACTCATGTTACCAGAAATTATTACTATAATAATAGCTTGCACCTAGTATACTTTAGACGTCAATCCTGATTCCACGAGTAGTGTTCAGAGATTTCTCTGTAAGAGCAGGGATTTCTGCTGTAAGAACAGCCCGGAGGGGCAAACAAAGTGGTGAATGGTGGCAGCAGCACTGGTTCACTGCAGTGTGTGTGTGGATTTGCTGATCAGAATCCTGACCAGAGCTGCTTTGTAGTGTACTCTGTATCTTCTGTGGGGCAGCTGAGTAATCCCAGTGCTATTTTTCACTGTGTTTTAGGGAGAAATTTTCTGCTTATTTGTGTTCTGAACACTTCCTTTTAAGAGAGGGCAGAACATGGCCTGCAGTATTAATTCAGTCATGAAAAGCAGCATGCTTAATGTCATTACAATATTTTTTTAACCTGCCTAGATTCCATGTCTCTTATTCTGTAGAGCTGAGACCTATCTTTGCTAGATCAGGCCCTGCTTCATTCACTAGCGAGAAGAAAAACATTCAACAACTGTTAACAGAGCTCATAAATCAGAAAGGCTCTGGCAGTAATAAGCCTTTGAGAGTGCCCTGAAAAACAGTTGAAATTCAAAAGAGAAATATTATGGGTTGAAACTAAGCAGTGTTTTTCCTGAATGCTGTTGGTACCTTGGCTTCTACCTACAGGTGCTCGAAAAAACTGGCATAATAGAGATCCTTGGTTTTGTTGCTGCCCTTTGTTTTCAAAGCATTGCCACTTTGTGATGTTGAAGACAACACTCCAGAGTTTTTGTTGGTTTATTGCAAAAGTAATAGAAGCAGTAGAGGCAGCAAGGGGTAACTCATCTGTGCAGGCTTCATACACTTCCTTTGAAGTAGGTCTGGAAAAGGGCTCAGTATGTAATTTTACAGTAGTGCTTCCTTTGTCAGAAAGTGAAGAGATTATTTTTTTAATTTGTTCAGGGCTTCCCTCCCCATCTCCCCTGTAAAAGGAATCTTTTTTTATAATTTTCTTTCTGTTACTCTGTCTGCATCCCCCTCTTTTTTTTTTCCCTTCATCTCCCTCCCTCCCCCCCCCCCCCCCCACTCAGTTTTGTGCAAAACAAAATTTGTTTCCATAAAATCTTGATGAAAGTGTGTTCCACTCCAAGGTTTGATGAATATTCAGAATGGGTACACTGAACAAAGTGGAGCACTTGGTCTGTTAAGCAAGAGACTCAAAGACAAGAATAAACATAAGTTCCCAGGCTATGCTTGGGAGTGACTGAGATCTAATATGCTTAGTCTCACATGGGGGTATAGGGAGAAGAAAGCTAGCTAGGGGGTAGTAGCCGGGGGAGAGTGGCAGTGGGATTAGTTTCAAAGGAAGCTATCACCAGGGTGCCGCATCAGCTCCTTTCAGCAAACCTGCAGGGAGAGATTAAAAAGTGGGGGGGGGGATAGAGACCAGGTTATTAAAAATACTGGAAAATTGTCAAAATATTGTCATTCCTTTGGCAACACTTCTTTGTTTTTTCCTGTTTGTTTTGTCGTACCCCTTTGCTGTTTACACGTACGTGACAGAGATGGAAAGCTGAAGGAAGCAGATCAAATCCTTGCTATTAACGGACAAGCCCTTGATCAGACAATTACACATCAACAAGCTATCAGCATTTTACAGAAAGCAAAAGATAATGTCCAGCTAGTTGTGGCCAGGGGTGCTTGCCCTCAGCTCGTCAGTCCTGTAGTTTCCAGGTCTCCCTCTGCTGCTAGCACAGTTTCTGCCCATTCCAACCCGGTGAGTATACCCCAAATGTCTATGTATTCAGTTCTGGTCATGTATGTGCTTACTGCATCTAGTATTTTAGTTATTTTTTGCAACTTGTATATGTGTTTCTGTCACAGTTCTTGAGGGTTGTACCTTTTCCTATGCAAAGAATAGAAAATACTCAGGCTTGCTGGGGGGGAGAATCTTGATCTTGTATGTATTTCTTCTTCCCATCTGCCAAATTCTCTCTGTCCACCAATGCAAATGCGGCATGTTTATGTTACTTTATGAAGCTTTATTTTGAGGTAGCAGTAAACAGGATCTTTTTTTCTCTTTGCCCCCTGCCTGGGCAACCAAATGTATTTGAGACATTGTAGTCTGATCTGCTCCATGAGCCTGACACATGCTTTTCTGTTTCTCTGTTGTCTGTTAGCAGTGGAATCAAGTAAAACAGCAAGAGAGAGTCATCAAATAGCCATAAATAGAGACACACTTTAGGACTACCAAAAAACGGCTGTGCCACATTTTTTTTCTTTTGAAAACTTTTGCACATCTATGTTTAGAGAACATAGCTCAGAAATACAATGATATTAACTCTATTTTCTCTTCCTGGTATCTTTCCCATGTAACGGCTTGTCCTGGGATGAAATGGCCTGTCTTTGGTTTCTGCAGGTTTTACTATTCAGTTATCTGTGGCCCTTCTTTAAGGGAGTTAATACTAAGTATACAGAGCAATATCATAAGTATACAGAGTCTGGAAAAAGCAGCTATTTTACTATTTATTTTAATCATTAGCATAAGAACTTTAGTGGAGAAATTTCAGAATTATTATTCTCTGTGGAGGAATAAAGCTGATTGACCTAACTTCCTGTCAGTGGGTAGGAGAGGCCTGCTGTCTTTTAGTATGCCTGTGACGTGCTTCTTTCTGTATGTGATCGCCTCCATATTCCCTTGCTTGAAAAACATGCCTTTCAAACCTGCCAAAGCTCCTAATTATTCCAAAATAATGACTTATTTTCAAGATCCTATCTGTTGGAGCACCAGCTGTGGTTTTAAATTTCAGTTGAGTTTACTGTGTGGTTTGTTCTTCAGGAGCTTCCAATTACCCTTTCAGTACCACCCTCTGCAAGCAAGCAAGCAGTTGTTCTTTTTTCAGAGCAGTTCCACTCTTATGTCAAAATGTGAAGCCTGCCATCAGAGCTACTTCATGATGCCTGTTGACATCATGAAGTAAATCTTTGTTGCACAGGGGCAGTTCTGCTACTGCTTGCCTTGCAATACCTGGTGCTGCTTCCAGCCTTACCCTCTGAACTGGTTTTATGTTTTCTTCTGTCCTTTGTTATAATGGCTGATATGAGCATGTGCTTGTCTGAAGATTTTATTTTCCAGTCCTGTGAGATTTCCTAGAAACAGTATTTTTCTCACTGATTGCAACAGAGCATGGAGATAGCAGCCCTAAGTTGCTAGCTTAAATTCATTCAGCAAGTTCTTGAAAGGCCTGACCCATGACACAGCTCTGGTTTGTTCCAGAGAAATTCCAGCTGTCACAGAATGAGTAATGTTTTGCTTAAATATTATGTAATCTAATAGTAACTGTTAGAACGGTCCCACATTTCCACCTTCCTCCATTCTTCCATACTCAAAAACATATCCAAGAATTAAGAGAAGATACTTTGCAAGTTTTAATGTGTATGTTAACAGTTGGACTTGATGATCTTAAAGGTCTTTTCCAATTGAAGCAAGTCTGTGATTCTATGAATTTAGTAATTTGCAAGCTTATATTTATTACTTTTAGGTTCACTGGCAGCATGTGGAGACCATTGAGTTGGTGAATGATGGCTCAGGTCTCGGATTTGGGATAGTGGGAGGAAAGTCAACTGGAGTCATTGTTAAAACCATCCTCCCAGGAGGGGTGGCTGATCAGGTAAATTCAACCTACCCTTCTGTTTACTGTTCCATAAGGTGTGAAGTTCCTCTTTACTTTTACAATCATGGTAAATAGTGATAGCTTTTTTCCTTGTCAGTGTAAGAGAGCAAGCGATGAAATTTATCCTTAGTAAATGTGTGTTTAGTGCAGAGGATCTGTGCATTTTGAATGTAAAGATGGATTAGGCTCCAAATCACATTTTCTAACATTTGGTGCAGATGCATTTAGGCATGTACTGGTTGACAGCCACGGGTGTGAGGGGACACCGCTTCCTTGCTCTTCCCTGACACCTATGAAGAGCATCTGCTTCTCTCAGCTGGGCTTACTGAAGCTTGGAACAAGCATGTGGCATCATGCATCTGCTTCAGGACACGAGCTCTGCTCCTGCCTGGGGGGCTCATGAAAATTGAATTTGGTGATCACAGCTCATTTAAAGCATGTCCACTGGACAGGTATCTAAGGCTACCATAATGGTTGAGGATTGAATAGGCACAGATACTAGTCAGTCTTTCAAATGCACAAGTGTTTAAACTGATTAACAGGGCCTGGAGATGTGTGTACGAGATTTACTGCTGCATTGTTTCCCTGAGCAGGTAGATGGGTTCTTTTAACAGATCTGTCACTATAATACTTTTAATATGGGCTAAATTCATGTGAAGGTTTTTTATTGATTAGGGTTAAATCAGTAGGAGACGAAACCAGTGTAAAGCAATATAATGATTGCATCACAGTAAGGAAGAAATGTAATTTATTTTGAAATTACGGTTAATCCAGAAGGCCAGTTTTTAAATAGAAATGCAAAGCTGAATGTATGTTTGTGCACTGTCTTTTGGAAGTGTGTTTTGGAAATGAAACCTGAAGCTCTGTAATCTACATGCAGTTATTAAATAGGAGTAGGTAATAACTATAACTATATGCATTTTTTTTTTTTTTTTCTTTGCTTGAGTGACTGCTTGGAAAAGGATGTCCTGTATATTTCTAGAGAAATTCTAGTAAAATTAATATGTCATTAGGCAACCTACTTTTCTTCTCCATGTTACCAGAATATTGACCCACTAGCCTCAAAAAGTCTCCTGGTTTGTAGATCTTAAAAGTGACTAAAGCTATGTCTTTCTAGTTGAATGGTGTGTGGGAGAAATGGCAGGATATTAATGATGAAAAAAAAATAATCTATTATTCTTCCTTCAGCATGGGAGATTGTGCAGTGGAGACCACATCCTGAAAATTGGTGATACGGACCTAGCTGGAATGAGCAGTGAGCAGGTGGCACAAGTTCTGAGGCAGTGTGGAAATCGAGTGAAACTGGTAATTGCAAGAGGTCCTATTGAGGAACCATCTCCACCAGCAGTCCCCCCATGTACACCAGTATCCAACTCCACGCCAGAGAAGCAGGTGAGCAGCGTGAATATCCTTAACTCATGGCAAACTTGTATCTCAAACTTATTTTCTTTTAACTGCTATTGGAATATCTTTCACAATTATGTTCTTAAAAGCCAAAATTTTCTTTACCACTAGTATTCTCAGCTGACAGTCTGGAAGCGTTTAAATGTCATGAGTCCACAATGCAAGGAACTATATGCTTGAAGCCTTTTGGGATCAAGGCTTAGGACTTCCATAAGTATTATCTGAATAATGTCTGGTTCCGGCTTGCTTGTGATTGTGCAGTACTACACTGGGAGCAACTGAAGCTGTACAGTCCTTTCTTCAGACAGCACAACCTTGCTTTTTAGCCTTTCTCTGCCTGCCTCTCTTTTTTCTCTCCAGGAACATTTCGTAATTCCCTATCATTGCAGCTATCCATCAGACTGTTCCTCCCTGTGCCAACCAGCACACAGGTGTTGCTTCTTTCCTACATCACCTGCCATTGCTCATTTGCTTGACATCTACCAAAGAAAAAGCCAGCCACCTGCTACTCTTATTCCCCTGCTGCTGATTGTATTCTCTGTGCTGTTACTCTTCTACAGCTGTCAGCTTCTTGAAAAAATGCTGTAAATATTTTCATGTCTTGTCAGCTCAAAACCTATTTTGTAAATAGGTCATTACCATGTTAGCAGCAGAGCCTGGTTTCATGGCACCCAGGAACTAGAGCTATATGTGTTTTGTCAGATATAGTTATGACCAGACACATGTAAATGTGAATATGCAAAATGAATAAGAGAAGAAAAAGGCGGTTGTTTTGGAGCTTACAGCTAGGTAGAATTTGTGCCTTATAAAGAATTTTTTATTTTTTTATGATGCTTTATCTAGACATATTCTTCCCAGTTACAATTTACATTTCAGATAGGTCACTTTGAAAGAAAAAAAGGCTTTAACATTTTTCGCATGATTACTATTATTTTTCTTCTGTCAATTGTAGTGGTATCTGTGGGAAACAAATAAATACTCAATCCTTCTTCTATGGCTAAAAGGCAAAGAAAATTTATCCTAACATGGAGTCCTCTGAGCATTTAAGAGGATAGACAGACTTCTGTGTCTCTCAGCACTCAGAGGCAGGAAAAGATGGCTGTATTTTAGATAAAGCGATCAATATTGAGCCTAAATATTATTAATCTGAAAAGCAGTAATCTCAAAAAAGAAGCTGAATTTGGTACTTTCATCTGTGTAAATTTCTTCATTATTTGCCTTTCTGAGGTTATATGATGCAGTGTTGAAGGCTGTATCTGCAGGTGTAAGATTTGTAAGATTTCTTCTGCCAAAGAAATAGTTCAAAGCTACCAAGTAGCAAAATTTGACCTTTTTGCCACCTTACTTTCCATTTCCATCATTTTAAATACTTTGCACCTGGTACATCTCTCCTGGCTGGAGGCAGGCTATTCTTAGTTTCTGCCTGCACAAAATCTTTGTTCTTGAAGGGCTCAAGAGGGTGCTGCAAGCCTCATTAAGGCGGGTCTGGAGTGAAGACAATGTTAGAAATAACTTGGTTTGTTAATTTCTTCCGGGCAAATGCAGGATGGGTGAAGACTTCATAATGCTCTTAAAGCTATTATTGAGAGCAGAATGGCTTTCCAAAAGGGTGCTTGTCATCATTTCTTCCATAGATCTCTTATCATGTAAAAATTAATGAGGTTATAGAAATTGGAGCAGATTTTTAGCAGTATTACCTGTGGCCAATATAATCCTCTGTTATCGAGCAGAGAGGCTGTTAAAGCAGTAGGAGTTTATTTTTCTTCTGTTTGATTGCTGTTTTGGGTGGAGTTCTTCAGATAAAGAAGTGAATAAGCAATACTACTGTTTTGGCAAATATCATCATAGCTCTCCTGAAGTCTTCTTTTTTTTTTTTTTTTTTTTTTTTGGCACATGTATACTCATCTAGTCAAATTCAGTTTAGTTAGTATCTGGCTCACTGCTGTATTGGCATTTTAAAAAAATACTAGCTGCTATTTTGTCATGCAGAAGAGCCAGAACAAAATAGGAATAGAGCGGGATCTAGATAGACTTGTACTGTATTTATGAACTGCCTTTTTAAATGTGTGCTGGAATATTGATGTCCATATTTACATACATATAGTGAAATTCAAGCCTTTTATATGTAATCGTATAATCACACGTATCAGCTATGGAAGTGGGTAGTTAACTGTCTCAGATAACTAAGAGATGAAAATTTCCTAAAAAACCTTTTTTTAAAGCTGAAATTAAGTTTTAGAAATTTTATTCTACTACAGAAGCAATATTGTAGAAATAGGACTTTAGTATGTATTGTGCTTTCATTAACAGTAAGTAAATGAATTCATTACCCCCAAAATTCTTTGTTATTGAAATTCAGAGTATTTTAGTAGATAGTAGCGGAGATTGTAATTATTTAACTAGCTGGAGGTATAATTGCTACTTTCTAAAAGAGAATATTTAAATCTTTCAAAATCAAACATAATTGCCTCACTAGTAATAACTTTTATTATGTTTTAAACTTGGCATGTGTAGGAAAAGATAGCTGTAGTTATTGAACTGGAATTTTGACAAATAGTCTACAAAACACAATATTGATCTTTTTTTTTCCTTGTTTTTAATAACACAGCAGTCTAAAGCTTGTTTTGAGGAGGTCCCAGAAGGACTGCAAGCTACATATTCTAGTGTTTAAGCATGGCTCATGTAACTTGCTGTAGAAAAGATTTGTTGTTAAATTTGTACAAATTTCACCAGTCTTCTTAATCATCAAATAATGATTTTGTAGGTTAGAAGGTAATATTACAGGGTAGCAAGGTGGGGAGGGCATGACCTGCATAGCCTTACTGTGGGCAATGTTACCTATGTTTAGTTTCTCTGCTGAACACCAAATAAGAGCAGAATCAAAGCTGGTGCTTTCTTTTTTACATTTGTGTCTAATTTACATGTGAATGGCATCAAAGAATGTGGTGATCTTTAAAGAAGAAAAAAGCTTCTTTTCTAATCACTCTTTTCTTATTAGGCAGATGCTTCTGTTGTTAGCTGTGAAGATGGGGAGAAATTTAACGTTGAACTCACTAAAAACAACCAGGGATTAGGAATAACTATTGCTGGTTACATTGGAGACAAATCATCAGGTAATGATCAATTCCTGCAGTTTACTATACAATCTGCTGCATACTGTGGTATATGCGCATCAAAGACATAATTTTAGTTTTGATATAGCACCTTTAAAAAAACCTTTGCCCTCTAAACTTTTAAGGTTTCTAAAGAATGAGGAATTATTTTCCTTTTGTGAGAAGGACATTCAGTTTAGAAGCAGTCAATTTTATTATAATATCTCACCTCAGCATTTTTAAATCAGTTTTTATATTCATTCTTGGCGAAACCGTGTTTTTATATGTTTTTGCAAAACAATTCTAAAATAGAGCCATTTGCATTCAAATTAGCTGGGCCTTTAAAATTACATTTTTATTTTTAAAAAGCTCTTACAGGATAATGCATTAGTATTGCAAGTAGTTTTACAGCGCATTGTTATTATTTTTTAAACAATGTGTATAGTACTGCTGGCAGACCAAGAATTTCTTAGGGACTTCTGGGTATAGTAAATGCTTGTTGACCCCTGGGTTGCTGCAGCCAATAAATAAGTTTATTTAAATAAATAAATGCAACAGTGTTTGTGTACAGTTGGGTATTTTTACTTTGTAATTTCTACTACATTTTCCAGAAAAATGGTCCAGAACTCTGTTAGGCCCCCATTACGCGAGATTCGGCAAATGCAGTACTGCTAGGAAGGCACAGTTGACAAATGGCTTGTAAAATTTCTCAAGAGATGTTGGTTTGACTTATGCTCATGTATTGTTACAAAAATGTGGATAGATATATCCCATATTATAGGCAGTTTATAGGTATAGTTTATTGGCTTTGAGATGCAGGATCAAATTTTAACAATCTGTCCATAGGACAGGATGGAACTAAATGATCTTAAGGTCCTTTCCAACCCTAACTGTTCTATGATTCTATGATTCTATGGTCACAGTTTGTGTAAGTCAACTCTTCAGCAGCATCCAGTTGAATCTTTAAAAAGGCATGTTAAACATGTGGTAGATCTGATAGCATATTTTAATTGATTTAGTGATGAAGTATCACCAGTCTTTGATTTTAAATTATTGTGCTGCATGTAATTGTATTAGAAAACATTCTTGCCTCTCATTCTTTCATGTCAATTAACTTTATGACTTAATAAAACCTGGGAAAATAAAGGCTTAAGAAAAAAACAGAAAAAAATTGTCAGTTTTGTGACTTAAATATGTTTGTAGTTTTATTCTTCCTAAGCTGAATATAGTTGTTAGAGGAAACCATATTTGACTCTTTCGTGCTTTTATCATATTGAAGCAGTTTAATATTATTTTCTGCATTTGGTTATTCAATCTTGCATTTTCTTAAGCAGTTATTAAGTACATAAAAAAATACAGAATTTACCTGGTTAATATAGTCAAACTAAATTTTCTGTCCTGCAGTTTTAAATCTGACTGAGTTAGAGATATGTTTTATGTTGATGTTGGTTTCAACATTTAGATTAAAATAAGTTAGAATAATTCTTCTTTTGCATAAAGAATTGGGAATTTGGTATTGTAAGATTTTTAACAAAATGTGGTCCAATTCAAGCCGACATTATTTAGGCTAATCCTTTTGGAAAATATTAACATATATATTTTACTTAAAGCAGATACTTTCTTGCTAATTTTTTCCTTATCTTAACTGGAGATTGTGTTTTCTTTCTTTTTCTCCCTTTGGCTTGTGGATTTAGTTGGAGATTGTTGCATTACTTAAATTGTTGCTTAACAAATTGATTAATTTTCTCTTGTTTTTTCATCCTAGAACCTTCTGGTATCTTTGTGAAAAGCATTACAAAAGGCAGTGCTGTTGAACATGATGGCAGAATCCATGTGGGAGATCAAATTATAGTTGTAAGTAAACACAAAGAAATGAGATCACTTCTCTGCAAAACTCTACTTCTTTAAGTTGTGAAGGGAAGCTTATATAGTACTTATTTAGGATTGCTGTTTAGGATTGCTGTTGAAATGGTGAGTCCTTTTGTTGACTATTTGATCACATTGCACCACCTATGTGAAACCCATGTTTCTTAAAAAAAAGTCTATATTGTATGTGTGTATCTTATCAGTAAGAGCTTCAAGGCTGCTTAGTTTCAAAAGGCAAAGTTTCAAAAGTTCAAACTAAGCAATTGTTTTCAAAATTAGTTTTTAAAGTATGGCATTAAAGTTTTAGAGAAATATTTTCAGAGAAAGAAGAAAATATTTTTGTGCGTAAAGTGTTAGTTGTGTGTTGAAAATCCATTCATGAATGCAGGAACCACATTTTCATGGCTGTCATAGATCTGTCCTTGGATTTATGCAAAGGCAGCACTAAGAACAACTTACAGTCTCTCTCCAAGTATACAAATGTGCCTGCATTTTTGTATGTGAAAGTATATATGGCTTTTATAAGGATTTAAATGCGGAGTACAAATGGCTAAAATTGCATGTTCCAAATTTTGATTTCTTCTTCCTACTGCAGATGCAGAAGGAGAAAAAACATCTGAGTGACCTCAGACAGCAGAATAATGAATACTTTTAAAATATGGTTTGCTTAAGTGTGGTGGAAAAATTAAATAACCTCATTTTTAATTATGTAATATTTAGAAGAGCACCAGAGTTGGAAGAAGTTCGGAGAAGGGTAGCAAAATGGTTAGGGTCCAAAGGAAGTAATATTTCATACAGGAGGAATTAAAATAACGGAATATGTGTGTTTTATAGATATGCTGAAACAACTACAGCAGTCAAGAAATGTATTATAATTTTTTCAGAAATAAAGGTAGTGGGGGTGGGGGTGAGACAAAGAATAGGATAACATGAACTTTGCACGGAGAAGGAGAAAAAAGTGTCTATTAGGGATAATGGGATGAAATCAAGCAATGCCAAAGTCTTGAGTTTCAGGGGAAAAAAAAAAAAAAAATTAGAGATAATGTGGTAGCTTCAAACAGAAAAGGCTAAAATTCTGTCTTTGAAGAATTAAAATGATGGACCAGAGATTACAGAGATTACATCTGGTTGGCTGGGGCAGTGTTTCATTAGGAAAGTGGATTTCACAGTATTCAGGCTTCACTGTGTCTGAGATTACTTGGCCTTGGAATGGCTGTGCTCTCTGTTTTTTTTGTGCCATAGTAGATGGATGTGTCTTCCCTCACTCTCCCCTCCCCACCTCTCCCAGCCATGGCTGTGTGGGTTTATTCACCCAGTATTTTTTCCTTGGAGTTGGGGATGGCTAAAGCGGTCAAGCAGGCAAGCTGCACAATTGTGCCGTGCACAGCATGTGCTACATCCTCTCCGATTTACCAGTGCCTGGCCCCCACTGTGGTGAGCGCCCAGAGGACTTCTCCCCACTTTGCTGTGGTACTAGTTGTTACCTGGCTGTGGGTTAGTCCAGTGAAAGTGCTTACTGTATCCAATGTTTTAAGTCTTCCAGGTTTTTGTTCTTGTCCCTCCACTTGCTTTGTGCACAGGCTAACAGATGCTGAGAGGTCACCATATTATTTTCCCCTGGATGTTGGTTTGTTGTGGGCTTTTTTTTCTGGGTTGTGTTGCAAGCTGAAAAGCTGCTTAATCCTGCAGGTGGATGGAACAAATCTGCAGGGTTTTACTAACCAGCAAGCAGTTGACGTTTTGCGGCACACAGGACAAACGGTTCGGCTCACTTTGATCAGAAGAGGGCTTAAGCAGGAAAATCATATTCAGCCCCAGGAGGACTTCAGTGCTGCTGTTGAAAAGGACTTACTGTTCCAAACAATGGATAGTAGCACAGCCAAAGGTAATTAAAACTGGCTTTGCTTTAAAGTTGTCTTGAAACACTTTTCTTCTCAATTGCAAACTGGAAATAAAATGGGCCAGATCCATTTGGGGTTGCTATTACTGATGACAGCTGTTGTACTTGAGGGGAGAATTTGGTCTACTATGGTTTCATTAATCTTTTAGACACAGTGGTATTATTTGCTACATTTTCAAAGTGAGCATTGAAATCTCTGCACTGCATTGCATTTCTGGTGGAATTGCTTCAAGACTTTGATCCTGCAAATCTTCAAATGGTTAGGAGGCAGTGGGTGGTTTATTTGTGCTCAAGGGTGAGAGCTGAATTCAAGAGCAAGCAAAGAGATACCTTCCACAATGAGCAAAGTCTGAGTTCCTTTCACTGTTGTTTCAGTGTCACAAGCTCAAGGTTATGACAGGAGTGGTTTACATCTAGAGGTCATTAATAATCTGATAGGACATTAACTATTTTATATGTGCAAAGTTCAGAAGCAAATGACCAAAATTAAGTTTGCTGCTGCTGAGATTAGCAAAGCCAAATTTTAAACTGTGCGCATCTTGAAGTGTATATGTCAGATCTTTAAAGTCAGTGTTTGAACAGAATATCTGCACAGAGGCTGGATGCACAGTTGTTTTTCAGCTACGTGTGTTATATATAGATTGATGTTAGCAGAAATACATGGCAATTTGTGGAATGAGGCATAATCCCCATTTTGCACAAGATTTTAAAAGACCCAGTAGTGTGTTATATGTATGGCATCCTCTCAATCCCAGCTTTAGCAAAAATGGCAGAGGGAATGCTCAGAAAGTGCTGCTTCTCCAGCCTAAAGGCAATCAAGACAGCTGACAGCCAGCAATGTACCTAACAACACACTGTGGTAGGAGAGGCTGTCTTGTCAGCTATACAGATGTCCAAGTCTGTAGGATTTTCATTTTTCAGTGTCAGCTTACATAAAGGAAAGAAGAGGAACGGAAAAAGAAAAAAGTACTGGAGTGCTAAAGAGTGTTATATTTTATGTTTTCTTGTACTTACAATCATAGAGATGCAGCTACTGATAGTTGCACTTTTTTTTCTAGATTCATTGAAAAATCCACTGGAGAAGGCAAAGCATTAACAGAAGACAAAATGTCTTTAAAATGTGGCATTTTTCTTCTTGGCCCCTCATGCCAAATTCCATTTGCCAAACATGGATGCTCTGAAATACAGTGGGAGGGTCAGTGCCCTGAGGCATGCCTGTGAGCTTGATCAATATTACAACACATAAAGTAACTGAAAAGGCTTTTTACTTTTTTTCCAGATAGCAGTGAAACAGAACAGGGATCCCCGTCCCTCCCATGCAGTGCCAGTGTGGTAAATACTGGAGAGGATGTGAAACAACAGGAAACAGGTTCTCAATTTTTTAAGATTTTTTCTGTGGAGATGCATGTGGGTGTGTTTACACAAATATCAGGTGTTTGTGTGCCTTTCCATCTTCTTTGTGCTGTGTAGCTGAGGTACAGCTAGAAAGTGAAAGTAATCATACATGTGTGCATGTACATGAGTGCTGTAAGATTATTGACTACTGTATGTGCCAGAAATATCACAAGAAGTAGTCTGCTTTTGCTGCATGCTCAGGTCCCTTTATAGTCTAGTTTCGAACTTTTACTCTTTTTAGTCTAGCTGTGAGTTAACCTTTTTCCCTCCTCATTCCCCAATATACCATATCTTTCCAACTGCCCATCTGCAGTTCCAGGACTCATGCCTCTTCTGGTAACTCTTCCTTTTCACAAAATCCTGAGTTTGTATGTATTTAGAATCATAGAATGGTTGGAGTTGTAAGGCACCTTAAAAATCATATACTTCCAACTCTCGTGCCGTGGGCCAGGTCATCTTCCAGGTGACCAGGTTTCTCAAAGCCCAGTCCATCCTGAACCTGAACTGCTAGGGATGGGACACCCACGTCTTCTCTGGGCAACCTGTGCTGGTGCCTCACCTGTCTCATAGTGAAGAATTTATTTCTAAAGTCTGATCTAGATGTATTCTCTTTCTGTTTAAAGCCATTCCCCTTGTCCTGTTACTACATACCCTTGTAAAAAGTCCCTCTCTAGATTTCCTGTCAGCCCCTTCAGGTACTAGAAGATTGCTCTAAGGTCTCGCCTGAGCCTTCTCTTCTCCAGGATGAACAAGCCCAACTCCCTCGGCCTGTCATATATAGTATCCTGTAGTGCTGTGTTCGCTGGATGTTGTATCTAGATACTGCTTCTTATTGTTTCCTTTCCTAGAATCTAAACACTGTGAATGAGGGGAAAAGGAGCAGGAGGAAAATATTTCTCTGTTTTTTTTCAGCTTGCAGATAAACTTTCAATCAAGTTAAGAGTTGCTGCAGTTTGTTGTGTAGTCTGTCCCTGTATTTTTCACAGCATCATTACTTTTCTCCCCGTGTTGCCTTCCAATTTTATTGCTGGTCTTTAGCAATTAGAATTATTCTCATAGTTTATGTGCAAGTATGTGAATCTAACAAAAAAAAAAATAAATAAATCTAGGACTTGCATTCTCTCCCTGCCCTCTAGGGCCTACAGTTTCAAAAAAATCTTTTACAGTTGTGCTCATTGTTTTGAAAATGAAAAAAAACCCAGATTTTTTAAAAGCTTTCCTTGGATACTCTCTGCAAAATGCAGAGACTTCCGAAAGGATCAGTATGCAGTATCCCATATGTAAGTATTTCAGCCATTTCCCTGAGTCAGTCTGATCAGCCTGCATACAGCCTGGTTTAACAGATGCCTGGGGCATAAATGTAGCTTCTTCATGTGTTTTGTGCCCATTATCTTGTAAAGTTGAATTAAATTCAATTCACTAAACACAGAGGCTAGTTCAAATACATGTCCTTTCTTCCCAGCCATGCATACCAACCCTTTTGACTGAACTTCATGTCCTTCAAAATAGTTAGTTTTTGGATCTAATGCTATTTTGCAAGCTTTTCCTGTGAAAAAGCTAAGCCTGGTAAGACATGCCAAGTTTTTAGTCATATTTAGGACAGCTCTGGCATCATGGGAATGGTTGTGTAGTCTTGCGTGGTTCATATACTTTATCAGTTTTATGGATATATACAGAATATTTTAATTTTTGTCACAGTAATCTTAGACATAACTTTTAGATTTCCAGCTAACTACTACAGAAGAAGCAGCTACAAAGGCAAAGTGGCAGAGGATTATGGGTTCGAATTATGAAATAGTGGTAGGTAAACTTTGATTACTATTATTAAATACCCTTTGATCTGCCCACTTATGTTGCTAACATAGAAATATGCTTGTATTGTATTTGTTCCTTTATTTATAAAAATCATACATCTTCTCCTTAATCTGTTGATTTCATTTTGATTATTAATTTTTAATACAGTCAAGATTTTTTCTTTATTGATATTAGGAAAATAATTACAGGCTTCTTAAATTACTCTTTCTGTGAGTATTGCTTCACAGACTTCCTAGCTTCAAGATGATAAGTGTGTACTAGAGAAAAAAGTAATATTTAAGGTGAATTTTGAAGCTCCCTTTATTAACCAAAGTTGAAATGTCCTACCCATTCTGCATATTGAATAAAATGCTTGATGTAGTGATTTAAATAATGCATAAGACATTTACTATAGATACAATTGAAAAGCAGTATCTGAGTTTAGGACTTTACTTCAAAATTATATACCAGAACTGTAGTCTCTGCAAATGCGTATGTTTTTAGATTTATTGTTGTCATATGCAGTTGCCCCTTGTTTATGTTGAAGTGATCAGAATTTCAATTTTTACCTGACTGTCTCCATTACACATGACAATATTTCTGGTTTCTCATTTCTGGAATATTCACCTTATTTTATGTAAATTGAAACAGAAAGTAATAGGTATGGTTGTAAATATGTCAGAAGTAACAATTTCTTTATCTTTTTTAGGTGGCTGTAGTTAACAAATATAGTGAAAGCAGTGGGTTAGGGATAAGCCTTGAAGCTACAGTGGGGCATCATTTCATCAGATCTATCTTACCAGAGGGGCCAGTTGGACGAAGTGGCAAGCTGTTCAGTGGAGATGAGCTGCTGGAAGTAAGAAAAAGTACTACTATATCTCAGTCTGCATTCAGTAAGGTTTTTGAGCATCACTTGCTTCTCACAAGTTACAACTTTGGGAATGTAGCATACCTAACTGCCTACTAGCTGTGAAGAGAAGTGCTTTAGCAGTCATTTTGTATGTGTTTACGTATATCTATGTGAATGCATACACTTACATGCATTTCTGAGCTGATAGCTGATTTTAAGATAGTTCAAGGTTACCAAAAAATTATACCTAGCAAAAGCATTAAGATTTAATTGGAATATCCCTATACAGTGTAGGGACTTGTCATGGTTTAACCCCAGCTGGCAACTGAGTACCACACAGCTGCTTGCTCACTCCCCATCCCCTCAGTGGAGTGGGGAGAAGAATTGGAAATACATAAAACCTGTGGGTAGAGGTAAGAACAATTTAAGAATTAAAATAAAATACAATATGATTTTAATAATGAAAAGGAAAATCACAAAAAGAGAGAACTAAAAAAAAACGCAAAACAACAAACAGCAGCAATGCACAATACAATTGCCAACCTCCTGGTGACTGATACCCAGCCCTACCCGAGCATGATTTGCCCTTCCGGGTAACTCCCCCAGTTTATATACTAGGCATGATGTGCTGTGGTATGGAATACCCCTTTGGCTAGTTTGGGTCAGGTGTCCTGTCTCTGCTTCTTCCCAGTTTCTTGTGCCCCTCCTCACTGGCAGAGCATGAGAGACTGAAAAATCCTTGATCAGGGTAAGTGCTACTGAGCAAGAACTTATTGGTGTGGTTTTGGCATTGTTCTCAGACTAAAGCCAAAACACAGCACTGAACCAGCTACTAGGAAGAACATTAACTCTGTTCCAGGCGAAACCAGGACAGGACTAAACACTTGTTTGCTTTACAAAATAATTTTATTAGAATCAAAATCAGAATTTGTTTCACATGAATGCAAGAAAAATGAAGTGACAAAGTATGGGTGTTTGTAGGGTGGCGTCATGCAATTTATGAGGCTATCCATTCAGTTCAAAATTTACCTTGGTGCTAATTCTGAGCACCAAATTGAGTGGAAATTAAGGGTTGACAATGTCTGTTAGCATGGTTTTTTGTTGTGTTTTATTTTTTTCTTTTAAATGAGGTGATTAGTTAGTTGGATAATTTTTTTTACCTATTTTTGTTCAATGTGCTTCTAAACACTGTGTACTTCTATACACTATGTGTTCTTTATTTATTGAGGTGAATGAGATATCTTTGCTTGGAGAAAACCACAAGGATGTAGTCAATATCTTGAAAGAATTGCCTGTTAAGGTGACAATGGTGTGCTGTCGTCCGGTAGCTTCCCCCATCACTCTCCCAGAAGTACTGGAGAATCTAAGTCTATCTGAGGTTCAGCTCACAGAAAAGGTATTTTGTCTTAAAATATCACTGGGTGGATGACTATTTCCTTGAGAAAAATCTCATCAGGTTCTTGTACAAGATTAGACTTACAACCAGATAAATCAAATGAGGCAAATTATGTTCATCAACTGTACTTTAGGCCAGCAGTCATTCATGGTAGGCCATGGGCAGAAATACTAGATGCAGGTCTATCTATATCTAAGTACTTAGCTTCTGTTGTGTAGGTGGGCCATGGGGGTATGGCACACTGAACTGTGTGTTCTTTAGAATATGAATATATTCAGTCTGGTTTTGAAATTTTGGGGTTTGTGTTGGTCAGAACTGTATGTGCATTCACTGGCAGAAACATGTCTGCCACTCATAGGTCCAGATTTCTAGGCAGCATGATGTATTAAGCATGTCAGTATGGCCTGCAGTATAGTATACAAAGCAATAACATTTGTATGAAAACAGACACAGTTAATTCTGCGTTCTGGACAAGGCACCAAATTCAGTTTATAGTTGCTATGCTTTTCTGTGAAAGCAAGTGAAGAACATATGTATGTGTGTGTGTGTGTGTTTTCTTTTTTTTAAAAGTTCTGACTCTTGTGAAAACTGTTAGATTAAAAGCAAGGCATATTTTTAGACATACTGTGTAATAGTAGATATTTCTTATATATTTGAATACATATACTAATGAAGTTTTCTGTAGTTTTTAGTTTGACAGAAATTCCATTTTGTAAATATTTTTTCCAGTAAGCACTTTCATATATCTGTAGCATAGCTGTTTTGTTACAAGGACCTATGAATTTTGTGTTTATCAAATTTGTTTGTTAATTCTGCTGAGTACTTTCTCTATGTTTAGAGATGCATCACTTAGTTTTTATCTTGTTTATTGGGAGAACAGAGTATTGTCTTTGCAGATTCACAAAGATTTGTATTTTATTGGTGAACATTCACTTTTTCTCAGGCTCACGTAGACCTTGGATTCATTGGCTCCTCTGACACAGAGGGAACAGCTTTGGAAATAGCTGACGAGGGTCAGAGAAAAGAAGAGGTGCAAAGCTCATCTTTGGCAATGTGGGAAGCAGAAGTACAGCACATTGAGCTGGAGAAAGGGAGTGCAGGACTTGGATTTAGCATATTGGACTACCAGGTAACTTTTGCACTCCTTTCTTGTTGCAGTCCAGAATACTTCGTATTGGATCTTGCAGTATGATTGAAGTACTTATTTTAAGGGTAAACATTAATGGAAACGGAGCAATACAGTAAAGCTAAATGGTTATCACTATTGGTATCACTGTACTATCTGGCTCTATTGCCATCCAACTAGCTATATTACATATATTTCTTACTGTGTCAAGACTGCAGATTCTAATGATAATGGTAATTCTGGTCCAGAAAAATAGATAATCTGTTAATATACTATAGTCTTCAGAAAGCTAATCTTCTACTGCCCCAGAGGCAATGAAAGATGTAGTCAGGATATTCAGGCATTTAGTCATGTATTTTGCAGCTGCGATGAAGTACTTAGGGCAAGATCCAATAAAGGACTTAGGTGCTTAAAACAGGATTTACTAAAATCCAGAATTGCGATTCTGAAATCCCTTGCTTTAGCTGCTGTCTGTGCAGGACATGCCTAAATGCCCCCTTTCATTTTGTGTTTGACTTCAGAATTCCTAAGTATCTCAAGCTGTGATTTTTCATGTATCTCAATGAACCTCAGTGCCTGTCCCCAGCCTGAATTTGGTCAGGATCCCAGGATCCTTGTTAGGATCCTCCTGTTCCTATTTGTCACAGTGGATAATTTTTATTCTGACTTTAAGTAATTCCTCTTGTGGCAGCATAGGCGTTTGCTGTTTGGTGGTGCTGCATGATCTGGTCCCCTTCCAGGCATCTGCTGGATCTAGTTCCTAAGGATGTATGAATTTGCATCTGGAGGTCACTTCAGGGTAAAAATTATGCCTGCAGAGCATGGTTTAGAATTAATCTATGCCTCAACAGTATTTTATATTTGCACACTGATAAAAGAGCAGAGTAGTTTAATAATCTGAAGGATTCAGGCAAAGTCAATTATCTGTTTTATGAAACAGTGATTACTTTTTAATGTGTTACTCAACGTGCTCTGGAGTGAGACACCATAGCTGAGCCTAAGTATTTGGAGTCCACATCAGCACAAAGTGGTGTATGTTTGCTTCAGCCTATTCTGAAGAATTGACACAAATGGTCTTTGTCTACTGAATTTTGTTTATGGATGGTAATACTGAAGGGTTGTGGGAAATACCTTAAACTGTTGAATATATTTTGCAAAGGGGAGCTTGACCATATCCTACAGCTCTAGTCAGATTTCTGAAACTTACCTTTTTTTGGTGTTACAATATTTGTGATTTGTCCTATGGTCTTTCCTTTGATGTGGTTAAAGCATTTCAGTGAAGTTTCTGCTTTCATCTGAGACTGTGAAAAACAAGATTACAGTGAGATTCATCTTTCTATTTTTCTGTTTCAATCAAGTTTTCGATTAATTTTCAATGAACAGTGATTAAAGTTAAGGACAGTTATGTTCATACTAATATGTTTCTCGTGTTTTATACAATGGCAGGCCTGTAGGAAAGTCTACATAATTTCTTACCCCAGGGAAGACTATTGCATAAACTACAGAGGTGATCTTTTTTTTTTTCCAAAAATGTGTCATGCAGTGTCATCTAAAGTGACAATGTAAATAGTTGTTAAAATAGTGAGGAAGATGTCAGTGTTCAAGCTTAAGCCCTATCTCCATCAATGCTAGTTTAATTGCTCCATGTCATTCTTCTTTGTGCATTAACTGCCATGAAGTGTTAAGCATCTTCTCGGTGTCCCTCCCTCTCTCTGTGATTCTCTCTCACACTAACTTTCAACAGTCTCCCGTTCCTGTGATCTACAGTGCTGCCTTGATGATGTGCATACTTTCAGATGTACATTTTGGCACAGAAACTTACCACAGCTGCATGCCAGTTTGTAGATGTTTGGTTTTCTTTTGTTATCAGTAAAGCTGGTACATTATTACATTTCTGTTTTTTAAATGTGCATGTACACAAGTGAATTGCCATGTGTTGGGAGTATTAACATGTAATAATGTTCCTTGTGAATGTAATTCTATAGGCATGATGCAAATGTGAGCACCTCTGATAATTGTTATTACAGAATCTCATGTTCCTGTTACTACTATTTGATGCTAGCATTTTTATATAAATCAGTGCATTGGAGGATGGGGACTTCAAAGCACTTTTCTTCTTTAAAAGCAAACACCTCTTTGTTGTGTCCTGTTGATTAGTGCTATATTGGTATGGTCCTGTGTCCTGTAAACTGTTTGATGAGGCATGCATAAGGACTTGCCTCTTAGAAAGTACTTTCTCAGCTGAGTAAGATCAGGTGCCATGAAGTATAAGAGTTACTGAAAATAAACATCATGTTCCATCAGAGTGCATGTGTTAACTTGCGCTGGTCTGCACTGCCCAGCTGTGTTCTCAGGCCACTGGGTGTGAGGGAGGATGAGGTCTGCAACAAGTTCATTGCAGTAGCAAGTATTTGAATTTTTGGTGTGTAATTACTCGTTACAGTGCAAATAGCACTCTGCAATTTAGCAGTATTTTATGCTGGAGTTACACTATGGGACATCACCTAGAAAGAAGTCACAATTTTTATATTTAAAAATTAAAAATAGGTGGGTATAAATATGTGGGCAGTATGGACAGCAGGGTATGTTCCTGCTGAGGTTTCATCTGAAGCAGAGCTCTGATTTCTTTGCTGGATTAATAAAAGCTCAACATAAAAATTAAATTTTCAAGATATGAAAGTGTAAATAAAATTAAATGTTTTTCTTCCTTTAATTAGGATCCTGTTGATCCAGTGAACACCGTAATTGTGATTCGCTCATTAGTTCCTGGGGGAGTGGCTGAGCAAGATGGCAGACTTCTTCCTGGAGATCGCCTTGTATCTGTCAACGATACCAACTTGGAAAATGGGAGCTTGGAGGAAGCAGTACAAGCACTGAAAGGAGCCCCAACAGGAACAGTTAAAATAGGAGTTGCCAAACCACTGCCTGTAAGGATTTGGGAATTGAATGGGTACTTTTCTTCATTTAACCTGGTGCATGATGATCCTGACATCTGTAAGCACTCTGTATGCTTTGGAGTACAGTTGCGTGGCTCAAAACATCTGGAAGCTGTCTTTAACATGTTCCTATATCTCCTTGCATGTAGGAGTGGCCTGTGTAGTGTACGACTAGTGCAGTGATTGCAGGATGTAACAGACCCATCTTGTAGCTGAGAAAATGGTAAAGCATCTTTCAACCAGCACAGTCTTTCAGGGCTGAAAGTTGCCAGGCATAATATTGTACACTTTACAGGATTCTCTGAATGTGTGAGATGGTGATGTAAAGTCATTTTTATGTGATTTGCCTGGAATTTGCCTATTCCTTTGTAGGCTTTGTATTTAGAATGCATGCTTTATGTGTGAACAGTGGTGAGTAGTCTTCAGTTCATATAGCTCAAGCTGATTATTTTAGTATAGCTATAAATGCTTTCAGACTTGATTTTAGAAGGTAGTCTGTCACAGTTAGAAGAGTGAGGCTGAAGGAGACCTAGGGTTACTGGGATAGTGTATCAGTAAGGATGCCAGTGGACTAGTATTCCTGGTGTGTTAAATTACAATCAGTAGAATGGCATCTTAAGAATACCCCTTTGGCTAATTTGGGTCAGGTGTCCTGTCTCTGCTTCTTCCCAGTTTCTTCTGCCCCTCCTCACTGGCAGAGCATGAGAGACTGAAAAGTTCTTGATCAGAGTAAGTGCTACTGAGCAAGAACTAAAACGTCGGTATGTTTTCAGCATTGTTCTCAGACTAAAGCCAAAACACAGCCCAGCACGAGCTACTAGAAAGGAGAAAAAAATAACTTGCAGCTGAAACCAGGACAAATACTTGAGATGTCACTCTAAAAGAGAAAGTGTGTGAGGGTTTTGTTTCTGTTTTCAGGAGTTTGTAAACATGCAGCTTTTTCACTTCAGTATTCCATGTGTTATGCTTAATCACTGGCTTCTTTGATTGAATAATCGCTGTCTTCTTTGTAGCACTGGATAAAGACACCGAATGTCAATTTATGTTGAAAAACTACTGGTATGCAGTCAGAATTGAGTTTTGTCTTTTTGAGTCTGTTCTACCTAGCAGATAAATCTTAAAATACAGATTGTGGATTCAGTGACCAGGAGCTCCAGGGAGGTGATTCTGCCCCTCTCCTCTGCTCTGCTTGAGACCCCATCTGCAGAACTGTATCTGGCTCTGGAGTCCTCAGTACAGGAAAGGTGTGGACCTGTTGCAGAGGGTCCAGAGGAGAGGCACAAAAATGATCAGGGGCTGGAGCACCCCTCTGATGAGGAAAGGCTGAGAGAGTTGGGGTTGTTTAGCCTGGAGAAGAAAACACTCAGGGGAGACCTGATTGTGGCCTTTCAGTATTTAAAAGGGGCCTGTAAGAAAGGTGGGGGAGACTTTTAGCAGGGCTTGTTGTGACAGGACAAGGGGTGATGGATTTAAGCTAAAAGAGGGGAGATACAGGCTGTATGTGGTTCTGGGCAGCCTGATCTAGCTGAAGGTGTCCCTGCTCACTGCACAGGGTTGGACTAGATCTTTGAAAGGTCCTTTCCAGCCCAAATTATTCTATGATTCAGTTTCCTTGCCTTCTGATAAGATTACTCTGCAGCTAGCAAGGCTAATAGCCTCTGCTATTAGGTTCTTTCCCTGGTGGTAGTTTTAGTATATATTTAGTAAGACCAGAAACTGAAAATGAGTTTGGAAGAAGCTGTGAGCAGTGTGGTATAGCTGGACAGTCCTTTTTCTTTATGTGGGGGCGTAAAATGAGATGTGAAGCTGAATCAGTTCAGATAAATTGGAAAAAAAGATGTTGCTTTACCTACCTAATGCTGTGACTAATTCAAATGAACTCTTTGCTCCATTTGAAATTCATTTGCCTCACTGAACTGCAACACAAAACGCTCTGTGCACGTCTTGTGTCCTGGCCACTCATCCAACTCAGAGCTTCGTTCTTTCTGCAGCTTTCACCAGAGGAGGGCTATGTCTCTGCTAAGGAAGATTGCTTTTTCTACGCTGCCCAGTCACTTGAGGAGGAGGGGCCAGCTGATGCAGCCCTCTTCCATGCTGAGCTGGCTCTGGTTAGTGGCCCAACTTACCGAAGATTTCTTAAGTCTTTGCATTTTGTAACGAAAGGGGTTGCTTTGTCACTGCTCGTGCTTATTTTTAGTGTTTACTATCACCACATTACTCATCCTCTGTAGCTGGGATGGAACGTGAAGTGCTAGAAACTGGCATCTGGAGATTTTCGCTGTTTGCATGAGCTGTGAATCTGGCCTATGATATGTTAGTTGATGGAAAAGAAGGAAGTATTTTGCTGAGATTTTCAAAAGTGCATGGCTATTCACTTTTCCTTGCATGCATTCAGTATCCTTTTGAAAATCTCACCTTGTGTAGGGAAATGTTCATGTGCTTATTTAATAAATAAATCTTTTTGCCTATATAGCATAATGCATCACTTCTCTACCTTGAAAAGTTTTTGGAACTCTTTTTTTGCATGTAAGCCAGCCTTACAGGGAATGCTGCGTATCTTCAAAAGCTGCCAGTGCTTCCTTCTAATGGTATTTAGGCTTCAGCATCAATCAGTGATTATGAGATTTGCAAGGTCAAAAGGTGTTCACTTGTACTAACAATGCAGCATACCTGAGCATTCAGTGCCTTATATAGCCCAGAAGTTACCAATAAGAACGCAGATGAAAAAGGCAAGGAAAACACAACTCTACAAAAAAACAAAACCCTAACCAACCAGACAACCCCCAAACCAGAATATAAAAAAAAAAAATTCTGAGAATAAGTAGTCTGAGAATGTCTTCTCATGGTTATTTCTACCAATCTGAATTTGATATTGAAGTTATTTGGCCCTCATTTTTCAGGAACATGGGTAGGAAGCAGTTTCTACTGAACACCAGAACTTAACTAAGCAGAAAAAACCCCAACCCTAAAACCTAACAAAAATCTGAAATGGGTCCGTACAAGGCAAAAATCTCTGAGTTGCAGCTTCCAGTATGTTTGCTATTTTTTCACATTTGCGAAATGACAAGCTGGTTTTAGTAGCTTGTTTTTAAACAACACAGCCAATTTCTTCTGCAGTTTGTTACCTTGGTACAGTAGTTAGATAGTACTGTTTGCCTTCTTCTGTTCATTGAGAAGAAGTATGAATAAGCTAGGTTATACATTGTAAATATCCTTTTATTAAAGATGCGTTGAAAAGATCAGATTAAAAGTTTTTAGAAATTTTACTTCTATATGTGATCCATACAAAAAATTGAAATTGTGAAAGAATAATGAAAATAGATGGCAGATAATAGTTAGATTTTCAACTCTGTAAACTAATTAAATGTGCAAAATATGAAAATGAATGTGCAGTCACCGATCTGAAGATGTTTGCAGAGTGCACTCATTAAATTACTGTTTTTCATAGATAAATCTACCCTCAGATTCTACAGATCTGTCCCAGTTTTTCACAATCCCTTTTTTAGAGCATACCTTTGGAAACAATAGTCTGCATTTTCCAGAAGATGAGCTGAGAGTAAGTTACACCAAAGGAGCAGTTTTAATTAGATGTTAAGGTTTTAGGGTTGAGACATTTAAAAAATGGATCATTTGTACTCCAGAAAAGAATTGGCGAATTCAATCATTGCAGACTCTGAATGTGCAGATTGTGATTGTGTTGTGAATCTGACATACAGAATTCATAGTATGATTCACCACAGAGGCACACAAAAGGTACTGCTCATGTCCATGTCTTTTTAAAATTATATTTGTCGTGTAAGACAGGAGCAGTGTCCATATTAGTCTTGTTGTCAAATTCAAAATATTTTGGACAACATAAAAATAATGTCATTTTTTTTTCCTCATAAATATATTAGAAAGCATCGCGGTTTCCAGAATATTATTATTTTAAAAGCAACTGAACCTGTGAAGTTAGGTGGAGGCGATGTTCCTGACAGGTGGCTCTAAGTGAAGCTCATAATTTTTTCAGTGCTAATTCTTGTAAAATCAAATTAGAAGGAAAGAAAAAAAAGCCCTAAGGAAATCAAAATGTTGATATCAGGGAGCACAGCAGAATTCTCCCAATACCTCATACTTCTATTAACAGTCATGAGCCTGCCTTAGCCTCACAACTCATTCCAGTTGAGACTCACTTTACTTCAGATATTCTTTGCAACCTCTGAAGATGCAGTAACATGAATTGTAACGGGAAGCAGAAATCTTTCCTACTGTGCTGTGCAAGTATAACGTCAATGTAAAACATGGAGGGGGAAAAAGAAATACAAGAAAAGTGTCAGTGTGTAGTGGCTGAGGTGCATGTGTCCGGGGCTTATGTGGTGTGAATGTAACAGCCTGGCTGATTGAATTGCTTTTATTGTTAGGTGGACTCCAGCGAGGCAGATCTAGCGGATGAGTCCACCTTTGAATCGCAGTATTCTCTAGAGAGTGACGTGTTCCAGGCTTCAATGATAGCTCTTCATGGCAGTGCCTGTAGCGGTGAGCTGAACTACACCTTCTGTCTTCCATTGTCAACTCCCAAGGTAAAAAGGAGGATGGTTTTATTGATAAAAAAAACTTTTATTATAAGTATGAAAAGCCTGTATTATTAGATATGTTTTATGTCATCCTGGCTCAAACTGCACTATTTGTTACCAGATTAGTTTTCTTTATGCTATAGCTGGTCTTTTAGACAGACAGACAGACATCTGTGTTGAAGAGGGAGCCAGCCAGAAGGTTGAAAGCTTGTATTTTTATTTTCTATAGCCAGATAAAGCGTGGTGAGATGATTGTAGTGTTAAAGCTGTGGTGAGCAGTCTGCTACAAAAACTTAATTGTTATTACCTAAGAACATAGCAAACAGTGGTAACACAAAATAGCTGCATCATTCTACAGTATTGTAGGTACAAAGAGCAAGAGTAAGTTTTCATCCTAAGCTTTGCTTTTATGCTTCATAGTTGATATGTTTGCTAATTCATTTACTGTGTTCTGGAATGAAATGTTCATACAGTTACTGTAATTAAAAATCAATCCATATATTTCAAATCACTGATTGTTAATATTTATTTAAAGGCAGTAAAGGAAGGTAAGTTCTTTAAGAGTATTGAGATCAGCATCATTTTTCTTCTAGTCACATACCTATAATGACTTGTTTGTATCAGAGTTGGTGTTCAATGATTCTTGATGGCTTTCCATGCTCTTTTCTCTTTACAGTCTTGACAATATATAGATTTGTTTTATTTTGATCCAGAGGTTTCCAAGTAAATTCTCCTAGCAGTCACCTTTGAAAGCATTGTGGGGGTTTCTTCCAGTTTTTGCAGTCTTTGGTCTTGGAATACCATAGCTGCTGCTTCTTCTTCTGCCGCACTTGAACTTCAGTAGCTCCCTTTATCCTTCTGGAATATGTTCAGTCGTTCTAAAGCACTGGTTGGAAAGCTAAATTCATCTTCTAATGGTTTCTCCTAATCCACAGAAGAGCACATCTCTGCTGTGCCAGTGGGACAGATTGCTTTGTTTAGCTCTGTAATTGTTACTTAAATGGATTATGCATTTTGCATGCTGAGAAGCATTTTATGAGATAGAGGCTGGATTTACATATATGTCATGCTGAGGCTCTAGAAAGTCTTAAGTTATTTTCAGCATTGACTTAAAAAGGCTTCGGTTCTCAAGATTTTTTAAGGATTATGCTCCTGACTTTTCAGTGTTCCTCTCTGCTCACCAGTATGAAGTATTACATTCTCACTGGGTAACATTTTATACTCTGTGGTTATGAATTACTTTAAAAAGTAAATGTGGCAAGAAAATCTGTTCATTAAAGAAGACTTCTGAAACAAATGAAATACTGTAAAAATGAAAAAAATGCGGTTCAATGTTATGAGGAATGCAGGGGTATTTCAGATATTTCTGACCTCAGGGCAGTTGACAGGTTCTGAATGCTTTTGGTGTCACTTTTGAAATAAGTGATGAAAAAACTTGAAGTCAAAGTTATGCACATTCTTTAATGAGGCCACATGTTGCTACAGTTACAAATTCCTGAAGTCATGTTTGTCTTCAAAAATTACAGCATTGCCTTCTTTAAGAGAAACAAAAATTAATATGGGCATATGCTGCAACTTTAATATGTATATGTGGCATGTGGAATAAATATTGGGAATTATTTTGTTCTTGTTTTCATTGTTGTGGAAATGGATACACACCGGACTTAAAAGTATATGTCCCAGGTGTCTTCGAAACCTCACAGAATAAATACAGTTCTGATGTTTTGTTTTCCAAAAGGTAGGAAATTATGTCATTGATTTTATCATGTGGATTAGTTGTATTTAGGCTTTGCTCAATTATCTTCTCAGATCTTACTTAAACTACTTACTTGCAGGTGAACCTTTTCTCGTGATTGTCTGGGGACATAACAAGCATGTATGCACTTTATGAAAGATGAGAAAAATTAATTCTAATGCCCTTGATAGAAAATTTTGGAAAATATCCCAAAATCCTGGGAAACATGTTTTTTCCACTTTTTGGAAAGGTCATAGAAGAATTAATAGGACCAGTGGATAACAACCAAGACAGACAGGGGTAGACAGTCTTGTGATTACATTTACTACATTTCAGAGAAGAATTCCTAATATAGATACAAAAATCCCTAGTATTGATACAATGTCTAAGTCTGTAATATATCCTTCTAATATCTATTGGCCTACATGTTTTTAAAATTACTTATTTTGAAAGCTCAGCTAGAGAATGTTTGAAGATTTTTATTTTTTTCCAGTAGGTTGTGGTTATTAAAATCTCTTAAAATATTTGAAATGCAGGACCTTGAAATCTTGAAAGTCTAAACAAATTTTGTGTAGTGAACTTAATCCAGAAGTAATGCAGCTTTTTGTTAGTGGAGAGCTACTGATGAGTATCAAATAAGAATTTGGCCTTTGCAGCAACTTATTTTCACTGATTTTTGGTATTTAAAAAAAGAAATTGGCTGAGGAAGCAAGTAAATGTTATAGTAAAATGCTTCATGTTACAACAGATATGTTTAAATTCTGTGTGATTATTTTCTGTTTAAGATTTTAGCATGAAATGTAGTTTATAATTATACTACGAAGTAATGTTGATTGTTCATTGCCCCGTGTTTTATAGTCTGTTGGAGAGGAATGTTCAAATGCTGCAGCCGATTTCCATGTGCCTGACAAGAACCTGTACAACATGGATCTCAATCAGAAAGAGCACAAGTCTGTAGCAGGGAATAGCCTGGAAACTGCCACTGGTTTTACTAAAAAGGATCTTCTGCCTCTGGATGTTTCGGATACCAACCAAAATGAAAACACAGCAACATGGACTGGATCTCAGAAAACATCAGAAATTGCACTAAGTACGGGCCTTGCTACTACCATGCAGCTGGATCCCACTGGAAAAGTAAAGATTTTTTTTTTTTTTTTAATAGTCATTAAAAAAGAAATCTATGTAAAGACCATATCACACCATAGTATCTCCTCCAGGAATTGATACTGGACAGCAACCATGTATAGTTCTTTCATTATAAATGTACATTAGATGTCATAGCCCACGTCAGATTTGTAACTTTCCAAAACAGGAGATAATTCATGGTGTCTAGATAGTAATCTCTTAGCGTGGCAGTACAGAGGTATATAAAAGTCTGCGCATACCTTACAGCATTAAACTCTCTTGGACAATAGTATGCCCTTTGAGCATATTCCCTGTTAGCCTCTGCAGAAGCGTGGGTGCATGGCTGAAAACCAGGCTTAGGATGCCAAGGAGGAGTGGTGTAACAACCCGTATCCTGCTGTTTGTGCAAGCCTGTTTGGTTCAGCTCACAAGCTGGCCTCTGACACCACAGTGTGCAAACATAATATTCCTTTATATGACAGTCACTGTGATGTGTTTCTTCTGTTCAGTGATTTACTAAGAAATTCTTTAAAGAGCTGCAGTTTCTTGCAACAGTTGTTATTTTAGCACTGCTAAATTGTCAGGCATTTGTGGTAAACAAGTCTGTGAGCTCCTGAATTCAGCCCACTAATTTCAAGAGTGTTACTGATGTCCTTAAATTAAAAGCATACCTTGCGGTAGATGTACTGTATAACCTGCATGAAAACAGAAAATATGTATGTCAGTTTGATCTTTGATGGACTGACTTTTCTGGTGTCTGTATAAGGAATCTGTATCAGTTGTGCACCTAGCTTTTGTAGACGGTATGATTAGTTGAGTTCAGTATGTCCAATTGTATTTTTTATTGCGGTATTCTGATCTCATGTTATTTTCCCCTGTGTTAGGATCAACTGCTTTTGATGGAAAAGAGATGCCCTGTAGCTTTGGAGGGAGTTTCCACAATCCCAAATTCAGTCAAAAATGTGTATGAGAAGACTATCACTATTGCAAAAGGCAATTCAAGTTTAGGTAAGGTAGCTATCATTTTTGTAACCTTTTCAGGAACATGGCTTTCTGTTTTTCTCATATGTTTTCTGTCTTATTATTAAAGATTAAGCATTTTCCTTTTAGTATGGAAAGCGTAATGGGATATTGTTCTTTGCTGCTCTTACCCTGCTTGGCTGTGGTAGCAGTGAATCCATTTCTGTCACTGTGAATACAGAAGTAATGTCTCCAGTATGACTGAGATTTTATTATTTTTTCTCTGTAATGGAGCTTAGTAATTCTTAAATGTTAACATAATAATTTTAGTACATTGTTTTTTAATGTCTGTATCTTTATGTAATATGGGAGAAGAACAAGATACAGCCAAGGAATGTTGTAGAACGCTTTGGCTTAAGAGCCACGGAGCAGAGTTTCAAATGTATGTAGACACAAAATGGTCTTGCTGTCTGAGGATGGTCAGAAGGGTCTAGCAAGCTGTTAGCTTCCTTGCTACAGATTTATACATATGTTTTAAGTGCCTCGGTATTTCTGAAATTCAGATCATTGACACAATTAATAGGTTATGTTTTTAGCTCAGTGATACTGTAATTTTGTAGAGAAATTCAAGTTTTGAGTATCTGCAACTTCCAAAGTATACTGAGTAGAGACACATTTTGGAGTGAATAAGCACAACAGCTGGAAATGTTTTTCAGAGTCCTCTTGTGGACTCTTGTGTGGCCCCAGGCAGGGAGCATGGGGACTGCATCCTCCCAGGACAGTTTCTAGAGCCAGCAGGAGGGAGGCTTTGTGGTGAGAAGCAGTGGTGCTCACCTCCTGTTCATGGCTGGAGTGTTCATTTACTTTGATTTAGGTTCTGGTGCTGTTTCTTCTGGCCAGTTGCATGTCCTTGAAGACTCTGGTGTTGGTAGGGCAGGAGCTTGTGAGGGTGCTGGCTGTTTGCAGTGACTTCACAAATGGTTTTAAGATGGGTTGTCTACAGAACAGGCTGTTCATAAACATCACTCAGGACTCCCTTGCTACGCAGAGGTGGATGGGGTGCTGTGATGCTGTAATTCAGTGGCTGCTTCTGCCTGGTATAAAATACCTTCTGACGGCTGGGTGCTCATTTTGACCCATGTCACCTTCTCCATGATATAGCCAGTCTCCAAACTGGATCAGAAACTGATCTGGTATAAAATCAGCCTCCCCAGAATGTAAAGCTGTAGGCAAGGCTGAGGTGGGTATAAGTTTTGGCTTTTGTTGGTATGAGATGTTTCGGTAACTACTGTCTTTACTGGCTTCATTGCTAGGCTGTGTAAAGTGCAGATCACAGACCAGTTCCAGGCATTTGGATTTTGTTAAAACCAGGTTTGTTTGCAGTAACTTCTTAACTTCATAAAGCAGTCTATATGCATGTCTAGGAGTATTTTAAGTGTAGTGAACATAGAAAGCAAATTTCTTGTCAAGTGTAATACAGCATAAAAAGACAAACTTGGGGCAGGGTGCACACTGGCAGACATTACATGCATGAAAAGTAAGACTGGCCTCTAATACATATGTAGTATGAATGTGAATAATGCTTTCTCCTGGCTTTTGACTGTGGTCTTTTTCTTCCAGTCTCTGTGTGCTCTGGCCTGGGAATCTGCCTGGGCACTGCAACCAATTTATACACATGGCTGCACTGCTTTTAACTTTCATTTTTACAAAAGGAGCTAAATCAAGAGCTGTGAATGATGTTGAGAGCTGCAGCTGCATCAATTATTTCCGTTGAGAGCTGGCACTTCTTTTTTTTCCTTTTTTTCCCATCTACAGCTTGCAATAGCTCTTCAAGAGCAGGCATAGCTGGAGCTCTAACCTTTTGGTTGTGATTTTTAAAAGGTAAGAGGATGGAGGACCCACATGCCAGAAAAGCTGAAATGTCATTGTCCTGTGTGATGCATTTGGCAACTTGACAATGGCATTTGCATTTTTAACCTGAAACTGTAGCTGCCCAAAGTGTGACATCAGCCTTGCAGATCTGTTGTAATGAGATTGTCAGCATAGAAACTGGGGGTGATGTTTTTCTAAAGTGCTGTTACACTGGCCTCAGTAATGTTGTTGTTTGGTACTGGCTTAACCAAGCAGCAAAATTAGGTTCACAACTTCAAACCACATTTCAGCTGTTTTCTTGCTAATTTGCTTTTCTGTGCACACTGCCTGTGTTCTGGTGGAGACCACTCTTGTTGCAGAGTTTTGTTTACATTCACCTATGACTGCATAACCTGTGGGAGCAGATCTCTCAAGAGATGGTTTTTGGAAGGCATATGTGAGTGTAAATGCTGGGGCATCCACTGCAGGATGGCTCTGGTAAATGCCATTGGTGATGTGCTCAACATTGTAACATTACTACTCTGAGAGGTACTTACTACTTTTTCTGATAGCAAGGCAATGTCAGTGGCATTGTGTGTCGGTATCACAGATCTGCGGTACCCATGTTTAAATTACACCTGACCACAGCTGACATAATTTTCTGGCAAATCATAAGTATAAATCTCCAGTCAAAGGTAACACCATATTTTTTTATCAGTTTAATATAAAGTACCATTGTGAAGATGGGTTTTGCAGTTTTTTCAAAAGAGAAATGTGAACTTCCACATACCAAAATAGAGAAGCAGATGTATTTCTGTGTCTAGGAAGCTTACTGGGCCGCTCCTTGCTAGTTAGGGCCACCTTTTAGTACTTCAGACAATTATGTTGATCTCAGCTACGACTGGGTGTGAGGAGCCAACACTATTAAGAGATGTTTATTTCCTGGAAGGAGTCCTAAAAAGCACGAACATCCAGATTAGTGTTGTTTTTTAAATGGTTAATTTTAATTTTTTTCTCTGAGACAGATGTATATATGCAGATGTTCATATGGTTGGCTGAGTCTGAGTAGCTTGGGGTTTATAGCTGCCTTCTGAATTCTGTACAGCCAGTCTGTCTCCCAGGGTCTGAGGTCACAGAGTAAAGTGTTCAGTCTCTGTCTTCTGTAGCTGTGTTTGTATATAAATGGTTAGAATTTTTTTGTAGTCAGTAGTTTTGCTCTGGGTAGCTTTCATCTTCCATTCACAGTCTGGGCAATAAAGTACACATTCACAGTCTGAACAATAAGGTACAGACACACAGCTGCACTCCCAGTGCTTGCTAGCCTGATGTTTACATGCAAAACCAAGAGAGCACATAGCAGAATAGTCACTGCCCCCTTCTCCAGAGGATATTCTCTATAAGGCTCTGTTACTTCACTGGCTTGATCTTGTTAGTAGAGGAAAGCTTTAGCACACAAAAAAGAATAAAAATGAGTTTGGCAGTATTAAGATAGTGGAAGCTGGGTCCACTGGCTAGACGTCCAGAGTGATGGCCTTTCAGCTACTTTTCCATTAGGAAAGAGCTAAGAACTTTTCCTGGAACTGTCTTCAGGGTTGATTTCGTGAGCACCAACTGCCCTGAAAATAATAGTGAGAACTCATGAGCCTAACAACAGTCACAAAAACATGTGAAGTCCCCTTTGGCTTCCCATTGGGAAGGAAGGAGAAGAGCATCTCTCTTATCCCATTAGTGAAAAGAAAGTGGAGTTAAATGTTGTGCATAAACATTAAGAAGTAATGTCTTGCTGTGCCACAGGGTGGAATCATGGTGTATCTTAGGTAGTGGACTGAATCCATCAGTAATGCACAGGCTGTCACAGATGTCAGTACACTCTTCTAGGCCTAAGCAATGGCCCACCTAGGAGGGCAGGAAGGCAACCACTAGGTCAATGGCCTCTTATTCAGGCTTTTTGTTGAAAATAAGTATGTGGTTTGTTGTCCCTACGCTCCTGATGAGAACCATCATAAAATGAATTGACATGTGGTGTATAAACTCAGTAAACCATCCAGAAAAGTGTAAATTTGACTGGTTTAGAAACAATTTAATTACCTTTTTTTATTTTCTGCTTTTTTTATGTTGAGCCTGACATGACACAAGGTAAAGTAATGATGCTAAGATTGTGATTTGTAACTGCGAATTGGAAGGAGGAGACTGCAAGAGAGAGTAAGAGCAATGTTTATAGGCTTGCTGACATTGGCAGGTGGGCTGGCTGGCTTTTGTCTTCCCTGCCATAGGTTGCATTTCTTTTTCAGAGCTAGCTCTCAAAAACATTACTAACTGTTTAATGTGTTTTTCACTATAGGGATGACGGTAAGTTCCAATAAAAATGGCTCAGGAATGATAGTTCGCAGTGTCATCCATGGAGGCTCAATAAGTCGTGATGGACGGATTGGTGTAGGGGACTGCATCCTGTCCATTAATGAAGAGTCAACCACTGACTTAACCAACGCACAAGCCCGGGCTATGCTAAGAAGGCATTCGCTCATTGGACCAGATATAAAGTAGGTAAAGCTAGATGATGAATTGTGGTAGGAAGAGACTAATAATCAAAATTTGGTTATTCATGGAAGTATTCTAAATAATTTTTTTTTGTTTATTTTTACAACTTGAATTTCCCTTTAAGTTACAGCTTCAGATGGATAATTCACCTTCAGATTACAACTTCATGGGGTTGAAAGATAAAATCACTTGTGTGAGAGGCTTCAGACGTTCTAACTAACGTTATCACTGTCACTGGTAAACATGATCATTACTGCCCTGCCTGGTGATGTTGAAGAAATGGTATTAGAGTTTTGCTTTCATAGTATGACTTTTCTAAAGAAAGTGGGGGTTTCCTCAAGGTGTTTGTGTTTCTCAAAGGTGAACTGTCCTGGCCATTGCACAAGTGATTTAATTTCATGGAAATCTTTCTAATGGATTTTGGCTTTAACTGCCAGACAGAAAGTATGACACATGATGTTAATGCAGAAAAGTAAAATTTAAAATGTTTTCAGTACCTCTGTGACAAACAGCAGAAACAGTCTATTTTGTGAAGTCACAAGTTTTTATTAGTACATGCAGAGGAGCTGTTGCACTAGTCCATAAATATCTGCTCTTGGGAGTACTACTTTAAACTTGCGGTAATTAATACAAGTTCTGAAAAATATGCTTGCTTGATGAGAAAGTTTCTTCTTCTCAAGTTCACTGATTTTACAGCACTTTAACTTTCCCTTAAAGTACAGTTTTTTCTAGCTGTCATGGTTATGGAGTTAGCTTTACCCACATACACCATCTAGAAATAAAGCTGTTCCTTAGCTTGTAGACAGTGCTCTAGACACACCAGTGCAGTTCCAGGAATCTAGTGGCTCGTTTTCTCATATGCATGGTAATATGGATTGGGTCAGTTCAGTCCCGGTGCTGTTACAGGTAACTGTGTGGTTTCTGTCAGTTCAAAATGGGCTGCAGGGCATTTGGTTCTTCCACAGAAGTATTCTAGCTTTGAAGAGACCTGGCATTTTGGGAACAGATAGGCAAAGTATTTTCTTTGTGTGTAGTAAGTTTAATTGCCCCATAGTTGTCACAGATTTACGATTATGGTGTAATGCAAGTTTGTTTAAATAATTGGATGTGCTCATATAATGAGTTAGATTATTGTCAATTCTGTAGTCAATATGAGTCGCTGATAAAATGAGACATTGATTTTTATTACAGGCTTTCAAACTCTGACTACCACAACTGAAATCGGTTGGTATGCATGCATGTGTGTATGCATCTGCTCAGATGATACAGCACCATCCTCCTGTGAAGAGTCTTTTATTAGTGTCACAGTTATGTAACCAAACACAGATGTGCTCATTAGTTGTGCTTACCCTTTTATAGCTGCTGCACTTTACACTGCGTGGCTACAAGTTTTGTAGTTTTTTATAGATATGGCAGAAATACCAAAGTCTTGTCTTAGATGTGAATATTCAGATTTTGCAGAGAAAAGTTCATCCCCTTTCTGAAAGACCTTGCAAAAGAAGGGCAGTTGCTATTCATGTTCTTACTAAGATATTTTGTCTTTCATTTTATATTTATGTTCTTTGGTGCATTCCCATGATAAGGATTTAAAGTGAAGCTGGCTTCTGCGCTTTAAAAAATTGAGAGACCAAAACCTGTGGTAGCACCTAAAGGAGTCTATAGCAAGAATAAGGACGATATTTTTGGGCCTACATAGTTTTGATACAAACCTATTCAGGATAATTAAACTTTTCTGTAATTTGTACTTTCAGGAGAGCAGTACAGGATCTCATGAAAAATATTATAGTAAAAACATGTGGGTGATGTCCCAGATCTGAAACTGGAGATGTGAAGCATTATCTTATGTCAGATGTTCATGTTTTCTGAGGGAGATACCCAGCTATGTAGATGTCATTTCAGAGCTAGTGTGGTGCACCGTGATGGAGGATTTGCTGTTTAAGGGCCAGCATTTCTGATGAGCAAGTTGCATCTCTTTGTCTTCTGTGGGAAACAAGGGTGCACAAGCACTCAGATGTGTCTGTCTGCATATCATTCTTCTTTATCCATAAAGGGCTGCAAAGTTGGCGCATTAAGAATGAGCTTTTTTTGGGTAGCAAAGTGCCTGTCAAAAAGTGATTAAGTAGAAATATTTTAATTTCAAAGCTTTATTTCAGTGGCATACATTATTTGCTGAGAAAATATAAACCTGTTCTTACTTGCCACGTAAAGGCTTTGTTTTATTTTATTGAAGGAAATTTGATTTTTGAATAGTTCAAGAACCAGAAATATAAGTTTCAGACTAAGGTATTTATTTTTTTTCCCCTTTGTGTGTAGAAAACCAGATGTGTGGCCATACAGAATGCATTCTGTTTCATTTATCACTCCACCTTGTCAGGAGCTCTTATATTTCTGTAATAATAGCCAGTGTTTTGTGCTCAGCAGCAGCTGCGTGTAACATCTGTCAGATAATTACAGAGCTGAATCAGAATTCACCTGCCAAAAACGTGGGGATGAATTCCTGATCAAGAAATAAAAGATAGATTGCAATTCCATTTTCCATGCTTGTTATTAATCACTGCTATAGAAAATAATAAAGAGCAGATGCTTTCTGGGGGAGGTGTACATGAAGCGGAGGTGGAACGGGGAAAAAAAGAAAACAAAAAGGAGAAAGAAAACAAAAAAAAGCAGCTCACACTTTTAACTACATAAATATGCCTCTCACATTCAGCATGAGACACTGACATTTGTTAACACCATTGTAAAAAGATACTGCCTCATATGCTTCACATTCTAGATCTTCTCCAGCACCTGCTGATGATCAGGCCCTCTGTTATGTGTGAGTATTGGCGATTCAGACACTCATTATGGCTCTATGTTGCAATTTGTCTGTAAAATCATTCCATGCTTTTATGACGTCCATAGTAATGTCAGGTGTATATCCAGATATAGGTACATATTCTCTCTCTTTCTGTGTGTACATGTGGCTGCACATGTTAATGTTTATATACATTTCTTTTAAAAAAGGTATGAGTGTGTGTGGGTATATATGTATGTGTATATTGCTTTAACCTTGAAGATTGGAGCATACTTTTAAGACTGGAATGAAAACACCTGTATTAAAAAATAGTATTGTTAATTTTTTAAAATTTAATCTATGTCAGCCACCCCAGAACATGTTCAGAGCATGTGTATCTGTGTGTCTATGTGTGTGCGTGTGTGTATAAAGGGTTCACAGCTAGAACTGCCATGAGGATGATGTACTGATATCTGGATTAATCTCAGTGTCATATTTTCTGTGGCACTTACATTTTACTTCCTTCATGTATAAAAAGGTTCAAATTAGACCTTAAATATTAACAACAGTAATTTGTCCTGAGCATTCTTCATACTTCGTTATTTGGTTTGTTAGTGTTTCAAGGTTTTGTGTGGCTGTTCAGTCAAGCATGTGATAAATGTTCCTCTGCACTGCATGCGGTTTTGTGTTGACAAGATATTTTCATATGTACACCATTGGTGTTTCCATTGTCGCTGCTTTCACTGCTAGTGCATATTGCTGCTTTCAAGAAAGAAATCCAGAACAGTCTTTACTTCAAGCTGTACAGCTGTGAAAGAGAGGACATGATTAAACCCTGCATATTCTTTCTCTTGAAATTGTTAACTTGAACTTCTCTTGCAGATAAGAAATGCAACACAATGGTAGAGCAGTCATTTACTTGTTTCCTGGTTTCTGTGTCTTCATCCTTAGTTTCTGGCACATGTTTCTATTACTTTCTTCTCTGTGAACATATCAAGGCAATTATCAGTCCCTTTTTCAGGGGCTATTCAGTTGGCTGTTGGATTCTTATTTCCACTTACAGTACAAGAGTCAACAGAGTTGACCAAAGGAGTCCAAAACTTCTTTTGTCTGCTCTTCTCATAATCCCAGTTACACACTGGGATTGTTGTTCAGGATATTCAGAATAATGCTGAATGTCTTCAGACCTCACTGTGACCTCCAAGAAGTGGATTTGAAAATTGTGGCATGTCTGCCGTGAAGTACTAAACAGCAAAAAACTCTTAGCAGATTCAAATTCAAGGGTTTTAGCACACTACAACCTTGCTGCGTGTTACAGAAGGCAGGGCAGGTTAGATAGCCACTGACCAAAGATGATGTTCAGATACACCTATTTCCTAAAACTCTAATTTACAGCAGAACTAGATTTTTTTTTTTATATAACTTTCTCATTTCAGTAATAACATGCAAAGGAGATAGGGCAAGAGTACAGTCACATCAGTAACGCAGCTTAGTTAATAAAAGCAGGTAGGGAAATCTTTGCAGTTAACTGAACTTTGGAAATCACGAGCAAGAAACAAAGGTGAACTTCTACACAGAATATACCTTTTCGTACATTTGACACATGTAGTTTCGTTTTCTCTCCTATGCTGTTTTTTTCAAAACATAAGTAAGTGTTCTGGTTTAGATTTATGAAGTAGCTGACACATTATTGAAATTCATTATTGTAGGTAAGAATGAACAGTTAAAAACATGTTGACTATTTCTTTGTGTGTTTAAAATTAGGCAATTAGAACTGTAGTTAAGCATTAGGATAAAAATAATGTCATTTTCCAAAGAGCTAAAATGTAAAAGCTCCCAGTGATACTATCTAAATTTGACTCCATCTGTGGAAATCAATTAGGTAATTCAATTCAATTTCAAATGCATTTTTTTAAATGGTGGAGTGGAAGTCTTTTCTTCTCAGTTTCTATGCTGTTCACAGAAAGGGAAGCTTAGCTACCTAAGAGAGATTTTTGAGATGTGTTTTTAAGTAGTATATAAAGTTGGTTGAGAGCATACTTTGAGTCATACCTTTTGAGTGTCTCAGCACAATGTCAGTTACTTATTCATATACCAAAAAACAACAGGGTATCAAGTGCATATGGTTTGCCTCCTGCTTACCTGATCTGTAATGTTGATGTTGCATAGAAGTATGAGGTAAAAACTACTACTGCCTTTAAAGCTTGATGCCCTGTGTAGTTGTTCACTGCATGGTCCTTGCACAGAAGGACTGGACAGGAGTTAAAAGATGTTGGACACTCCACTGTCAGTGATCGCTCTCCACTGTCTGCATCCAGGCGGAATCTGGGCATATCTGTTTCATTTTTAGCAAGCTGCCATTGTCTTTCCTGTGCTCTGAACAATAGCTTACAGCTACAGTTAAGCATGAAAGAGATTGTCCAAGCCTCATAGCCAGCAGAAATCTTGCTTGCAGTTCTGGTGTCTTTCCTGCAGCTGTCTTTCAAGGGAAAATACATTATTTCTTACTTTTTCATAGGGTGAAGATTGATGAATTTGATTGGGATAAAATGATGAATGTAACTGGATGAATGACACATTTTCTTTTATCGAAATGCAGCTTGCACATCTTGTGGCTTTTTTTAAAGGCAAGGTATTCTTATAGGCTTAGTGGGTGGTGCTTCTTCAGCAGCATTTGCCCAAAACATAGAATCATAGAATGGTTTGGGTTGGAAGGAACCTTAAAAAACATCTAGTTCCAACCCACCTGCCACAATTAGGGGCGCCTTACATTGAGTGTTTTGTGACCATACTGCTAGCACTTTGCTATAGTTCAACACATGTGGAGTTGGAGATGGTTGAGAAATAGTAGTGATTATTTTCAAAATCTCTTTTTCGTCTTCTTTCCATTTTCCTGCTAGGGCTTTGCAGAATAAATGCTATGTATCTTGCATATTTCCCAGTGCTGGGAAGTCCTTAGGGAACACAGATTACAGTCAGTGACTTGCTGAGTGTTTGTTCCCTAGTGTATGTTAACTCCCCAGCATTTAAAGATGAAAACACTGTATGTCAAGCACATAACACCTCTGTGTTTGAAAGAAGGCCAAAGCAGAACAGGGGGAGAGATTTAATGAAGAGAAAAACTGGTGATAGTATGAATGGTTTAGATCTCCATTAAAAGAACTGGAGAGTTCCTCCTATTCAGCACCCTAGGCACTTCCTTAATGACCATCTTCTGCAGTTTTCTATATGTGGTAAATATGAGAGGAGATAGGGAATATGCTTGGACACAGGTGAAGAAGACAAATAAAGATGATCCTTAGGTTAATTTTGGTAGAATGTTTTGGACAGACAGCATTAATCATATGAAAGTTTATCTGCTCTGCCTTCTTCTGCTTGCTTTATTCAGCAGAAAACCAGTGAGAGGGGGAATTAGTGGCAGTCAGGTAGTGATGGACAGAAGAGGCCTCAAAGTTAGACTTGGAGCTGAAGGAAGTCTCTTCTCAGCAGCTTAGATGTCCTTGTGCAGTGGTCAAGATTTTTGTTTTATTTTTGCCATGTCTGTTCTGTGAGAAAATGTGTTCATGTTTTTTTTAACCAAGTGACAGATGAGCAGACAGGCACTTTTTTGGTGTTCTTTTTCCATCAGCCTTACTTCTTGGCAGACTTGCATCTGATAGCTGAGTCGCTTATTGAACAGCTAAGGGTTTTTAAGAAGACAAAGCATCATTAAAGGATGGCCATCTAAGTAGCCCAGTTTAGATGATGGTGTCCTTTTGCCTGTAGAGGGAAGTTTTTTAAGAAATACTCTTTATGGCTTAATCTTTCTCCTTCTCTTTTGTTTCCCCCTCCCCAGCCTATTGGGCCATTTCTGTTCCTGGCATTCAAACAAGGTCAGGTTACACCAGGGCTTCTGGAGTTTGCATGTCATTTGGCTGGTGAAACTTGACTGACTGTCCCAAGCTGGCTGGGAGTGCATGAAGTGGTAGAGGAAGGAGCTGATCAGGGAATTGCTCCCTGCAGTGCAGGTGGTGTGCTGTAACACATTTGTAAGTCCAGACCCATGGAATACTTTTCACCAAAATCATAGAAACCTAAAATAGATCCAAAACTGCCCAGGAAAGCACAAAACCTCCTGCAAGCTGACTTCAAGAAGCATTTTCAGCCAGCATTTAGGATGGTAATGGGGCTTCACATTTCACAGATTGTCAGTGTTTGTCTTTTTTGCACGAGAAATCTGTTTTGATTGAAGCTGGATTGTCTCTATTACACTCTTGTCATTGTTCAAACACCATTTACTTAAAATGGGATGGCCAGCCCTCAGAAAATTATGTGCTGTTCAGCTACCTAATTTGACCATAAATGCATATTTGTTGCAAAGTCACAAAGGATTCATACAAACTACTTATTCCCAACATACCAGCACTGTGGCTTTGAAGTCAGTGACTCCACGAAGTAGTCTTAAGAGGCTTCCTCATAATCATTCCTCACACACACCAAAGGTAGGACCAGCAGTACTTGTTCTACTTTAACCATGTGCCATTTTATTGCAGTATTACATATGTGCCAGCAGAAAATTTGGACGAGTACAGGGCCAGTTTGGGACAACAGACAGAGGGAACTGTGCCACTTGAGCTTTTGTCTTCACATACCGTTAGGTGAGACTTTATTTTTTTCTCACATAGAACTCTCTCAGATGTAACACTTTCTGTACACTTCGCACAATTTAGGAAGATAACTTTTATTTTACAAGAGCTGAAAGATGGAGAATTTTCTTCAGACCAGCAGCCATTACAATAAAAAGCTGTTCCTATTCATCAGCAGGGAACTCCCAGAGCTTCCAGAACGTGAAGAGGGGGAGGGAGAAGAAAGCGAACTTCAAAATGCAGCTTTCAGTAACTGGAACCAGCCCAGAAAGTAAGTGCAGATCTAGTTGCACAGTATAAAATTTCATCTGAAATGAAAAAAAAATTGAATTCTGTAATATATTTTAAGATGAATAAGAAAACAACAGAATTGCTGCACTTAATGTATGTTATGCATTATAGGAGTAATTCACTGTTGATTTTTACTGCCATTGGGCTTAATTGCTGCAATCTTGCAATTTCTTGCCTACTTTAGTAATTTGTCTTTATAGACTGACTCTCTGGGAGCCAGTAAGAAGAGACAGAAGTATTAAAAGTTTTGATTAGAATCCAAAATAAACAGCAGACACAATTGCAGACTTTCTGAACAATCCAGTAGATAACTCTCACTGAAAAAAAAACCAACCAAATCAACTTTCCAAGGAGTAGCTGTTTCTGATTTTTTTCTTTTTTTTTAAAGATATTTTGCAAATCCAGGTGTCTCTATTGTGCAGCTTTGTCATAATTACAGCAGATTTTCATTTATTTTGGTCCTTATTTTGTCACAACAGGGTTGAACTCTGGAGAGAGCCTAGCAAGTCACTGGGAATCAGCATTGTTGGAGGACGAGGGATGGGGAGCCGCCTGAGTAATGGAGAAGTGATGAGAGGGATATTTATCAAGCACATCTTGGAAGACAGCCCAGCTGGCAAAAATGGGACGCTAAAAACCGGAGATCGGATTGTGGAGGTACTATCCGAGTGCCTTCTGCTTGCAATACCCTGCCATCTCAGGAGCCTCTGAGGTGGTCCTGGGCCAACAGCTGTGTAATTGATCCAGCTGGCACCTCTTGAGCCATACAGAGTGTATGTAGTACCATCTGCTGAAGTTTGTGTGCAGACGGGTTCAAATTGAATATACAACCTAAAGCATAGATGACAGACTCTGTGAGCAAACACATGGGGGGCTACAAAGCCAGCAGTTCTACCTGCCTGTTTTCAAACCAGCGTGTGTAGGAAAAAACTTAACTTTGGTGAGGCTAAAAGGCTTCACCTTTGCATATTGGCTAATGAATAGCAAATCATGCAAATAAATGCCAAGCTTGTTTCCTAATTAATCTTACTCAGATCACATCATTCTTGTGCAACTTGTGCAGGAATTAAGGGCAAGAGAGTTTTTTTCCTGCTTACATGACGAAAGCTGGATTTGGTACAGAGGAAGTTAAGAGCATTGTGTCCATGCCTGAGGACAGGTTAGCCAGTGGTGTCACATGGAGGAATTTATCTAGATTTCTGTTTGGCTTAGCCAGTCCTGTGTTGATTCAGCCACTTGTGCTTTCTTGTTTAAAGATGTGAAGAACGAATATACTGAAAGGAGTGTGTCTTTCCTGTGATGTTTATTATAAGTCAGACATTACCTCATCTCCAGTATCAGGCCATTAGGAACTGCACTCCTCTACACCCTGCCGGATGTCCTTAGCTGATTGTCTGTCAGTAAGAATATAACAAACAGGGTTATGGAAGTGGTGGTTCTTCCTCTAGCTGAGACTGGGCTGGCTTTACACAGTGATACTTAAACTTCAGTTTGCTCTCTGCCGCAAGATCTTTATAAAGGAACTTGAAATAGTATCTTAATATAGATAGGACTTTCTACAGTAGGGTGGAAGATTTTCCAGTGTAGGACAAGTTGGGAGGTGGAATTTCCTTGATAAAATGTTAAAAACCATTACTTACAGGTGTATACCTGGATTTTTATAAATGCATGTTTTTTCTGACAATGATGCTTGCAGAAGTTTGAGTTGATGAGTGAAATTAAGTAACTAATACTTTGTTAATGTGATTGTTTCTGAACGGATTATTTGAGTTTCTCCAGCTGTGGTGTATCAAAGCTTTTCTGTACTAGCGCATACAGTATTTCACTCATGGAGTGTCAGAGTGCCTTAGTGTAATTTTTCAGTTCCTTGTAGGTGTAGAATTTTCTCTCTCAGATTGGTTTTGTGCTCTTTTTATTTACATTGGATGGTTAAGTTTAAGGTAGAGTTAAGCAATTAAAAAGGTAGGGGTAATCCTTATTCTATAACTTTGTGTCCAAGAATTGCCACTAACAAATAACTTCTATATATTAGCTTCTAGCTTTCATTATGGCCACTATAAGAATGCTTTACTGATGCTACCCTCGCCATAACATGGCTCTTACTTGGATCGCAAGGCAAACTGTTTTACACATCAATGCATACAAAGGAATGAAGAAAAACAACCAATCAAAAATTTGTCTTTCATCATTCTTTGTAAATTGTTTCTTCTAGAAGAGAGAAAGCTTTTCAGCTGACCTGAAAGTTTACCTTCTGTGGAAAGTGTTTAGTAGCTAAACTTGTCTTACTGTGTTTGGGGAAAAAAGAAAAAAAAAAGGGGGGGGGGGGGAAGTACAGTGTACTGACGTCATACCCAATAATGAAAGATTCTCCAGCATCTAACAATTTTCAGTTTGTAAATCTCATAATGTCCTGGGAGGAAGCTTATTCCAAGATAGGATTTACAGGAACCAATATTTGGCAAATGCTACCACTTTCTTCACATTATTTTATTTCCTCTTTCTTTATCACATTATCATATCTCTTATGTTGCTTGTGGGAAAACATATGGAGCCTGAACCAAGAACATTGACATCCTGTTTTTAAAACCATGGAGAATATTTATTTGATGTCCTTTCAGTGCTCTTAGAAATCTCAAACCTGTGTGTGAGGGACCTCAGGCTAAGTCATTAGAAACCTTTGCATCAGTAACAAAGGTTTGGACTTAGGTTTTAGTCAAAGTTCCCTAACCAAAACACAAAGCTCACTCATGATTCTTGTAGCTTTTTGCAATTTTAAGATGAGGCCTTCCAATTACAGGTGGATGGAATTGATCTCAGAGATGCCAGCCATGAACAAGCTGTGGAAGCCATACGGAAGGCAGGCAATCCTGTAGTCTTTATGGTACAGAGCATTATAAGCAAACCAAGGGTAAGCATAAAGAATATGAAAAGAGATGTAATACATAGTAATAGATAAAACAGTGTTCAAGGTGGTGGTGTTTGGGAATGCGATATTTAATCCTTAAAGTTCCATCTCAGCCATTATAGGAATAAATATTTGATTTAAGTATTATTTCCATTTAGAATGAAATCGATTTGGATTTGGAATTGCCCTCCAGCACGCCGTCCTCAAACTATTTTGAAAAGCCTCAAGAAAGATAATTTGTTGGGGGGCAGAGTAGGAGTCTAATAAACCCAGCTCTTAGAGATTGACAGCATGGCCGAGGAACGCATGCAGAAATACAGCACCTGTTAAAAAAATTCATTGGACATTAATGAAAGGACGTAGAAGTACACGAAAGTTTTCCATCACTAAGCTGCATGGACATTGCAGACAAAAGTTACTGAGTTTTAATATAAGTTGCTTGCATCACTAGAAACTAAACTTCCTCATTGTAGAGTCTGTGTAAGCTGCATGTTTATTTACTAGTTGTCTTATAACTCTTGTTCCCCAGCCAGAGTCTCTTTATAGCCCTTCTTCAGCTTCTGCTCACTGTGGGCAGAAAATTACTAACCCCTTTTATCGTCAGTCATCTAAGGTAAAGTTGCATGAAAAGCTCTATTGTCTGTTGGTTGTTGATGCTCGAGATACTAAAGTAAGGCTTTTGCATTTGCTGTGATGTGAACAAAGCTGCCACTGCTCAATGTTCAGGCCAGTTTGGGATGGGAATGATTCCATTACTTACGTTTCTTTAGAGAATGCTCCTTTGCTATTTTTAATTGTATTTCTTTGTTCTCATTATTCTTCAGTTGTTAAGTTTGTAGGTTATTTCTTGGCTGTTTATTGACAAACCCGTCTTTCTCTGTAAGCAGAAACATTGCAAGTGATCTCCCTGTACATGTGTTGCTTTGTGATCTTTGTAAATAGCATTATATTTATTGTTTTCATCTTACAAAACTTGCATCTGTACTTTTATAATAAGATCTTACAGGAGAATTTCCTGCCTTCATTCATGTGCAGTGACCCAGATAGCTAGCTGCCTGCACACTGTAGCTGTATTTAATATGGTAACACCATGTATTTAGCAAGGCAGTCAGTTTCAAATGATGTGTTGCTAACCAGTCAGTTTCTTTCCCTTTGTTTTTTCATTTAGGCTTCTGTAGTTGGTAAAGAGATCCTAAGTGTACTCCAGAATAATGCCCAAATGCAAATAAACTGTGAAAACCTAGTTGATAGTTTTTCTGGCAGGAAGTTATTCATCAAATCTGTATTTCATGCTGACACTGCTCTGGGTATTTCTGAGTAAGAATTAATCTATCACAATGGTTATGGTCCCAGGTAATTTGTTGAGTTACAGCACTGTGCTATATGAAATGCTACCTAGTTTGTGATACTTCAGCATCCTGGACATATTAAAATGCTGAACAAAAGTTAGTTAAATAAAAAAATAACATATAAAAAAATCCTGTTATTTTAGGGTTTGTTTTGAAATAACCCAAAACAACACAAAAACCCAATAACCCAGTAACAGGAAAAAATAGCCTTTATTGTAGCATTTGCTTTTTACTGTCCTAGACTTTTTAAGAAAGCATGCTAAACCTTGCTCTGTTTTGTTTGGTTTTTCTTTCTCATGGTAGTCGGTTCATTAATAGCACATTAATAACAGTGCTGTTTCAAGCATTCGAATTTGAGCTAGCAGTAGTATTTTAGGTGCTATACCATCATGATGAAATACAAAAGGCAAGATTTTGAATTACTGTGGCTGACCTTTTGTTTTCTCTTTACTGGGATTTCACTGGTTATATACAAAATGTTTGTGATGGTTATTTTAGTTACATAAATTTTTACCAAGATTTAATTTAAAATCTTATGCAGATGACAAATGAAATATAGCAGGGTCAATACACTGGCAAATTACTTTTCCTAAACTTCCCTTTATAAAATAAAAATCAAATGTGAATCGCATGTGTAAACAGAAAATCTCATAGGGAAACTGCCTGTTAACTTTGACTCGCCAGTGAAGAAACCTTGTTCGTAGAATCATAGAATAGTTTGGGTTGGAAAATCTAGTCCAACCGCCCTGCAATGAGCAGGGAGGTCTTCAAGTAGATCAGGTTGCCCAGAGCCACTTCTAGCCTGGCCTTGAATGTCTCCAGGGATGGTGCATCCACCACCTCTCTGGGCAACCATTCACACACAGCTCTACTTTGTCATTGATGAAAATACCGTAGAACCAAGACATATGTTCTTACCAAATTACATTACTCTTTTAGTTTTTTTATTATTTTTTTTTTCCAAAATGATATTTGAGAACAAATGTTTAGGGATGCATTTTCTATTTTTAGGAGCATTTAAGAAAACAAAATGCTTTAAAATAATTTTTAAACAGCAGCATGTATCTGGATTAAATTAATGTAAACATATCAGTTGATACTGCAAACTTTTCACATTCCTTTCCGTTTACTATGCTTCTTGTTTTCCAGCAGTGTTAGAGTCCTACAACATTTGGTTAATTGCCAGATGGATACACCCAGTGTAGAAATTACTTTTAAGTATGCATTGAACAGTATTTCCAAAATATTATGCAAAAATCAGAGCTGTTCTCTCTTTATTAAACAGGTTCTCATCTCAGAATACAGAACAAAAGCTGCATAAGGAATATTAATACTTTAATTATTTTAAAATCCTTTAATTTTTTCTAAATATAAAAACTAATTTTGTGTTAAATAACAATAAGGAAGTTCCTTGTACTCATGTATGTGGTCTAGGAGAAGACTAGAGGATTTAGTGTCATTAAACTATAAATTCAGAAAATTATAGATGCGTGCAGACACGTAAAAAGTGATTTATAAAAGTTGTTATTAAATATGAAGTCTGTTTAGACATGCCTAATATTACTAAACCTTCTCTTTTGTGAGACAGTGTGTTACCACAGGAGGTAAATCAAATAATGAGAATTAATCAGTGGTTTTCAAAATAAAACGAAGTTACTGCATTATTACAAAGAATTGTGTTTATTCTAATTGGGAAAACCACTACTTTGTAATTAACTAATGTATAAGAGTATCCCATATGCTGAGATGCTTGGACAAAACAGTACAAATATAAAATATTAGGAAGTAATTTTTTTATTATTTAGGCTGCTGAATTCTGCACTTTATGCACTTTGTATGCTAGAACAGTTAGGAAGAGGCTTTTCGTTTATGGTCTTCTAAACATAGCTGATGAAAACACTGAACAAATACAGTTTTGCTTACCTTCAGATGTCTGTAGCGAAGTACAGAAAGCAGACTTTGTCTGGATAGCACAAACAGCTAACTAAATACATGTTGTTTTGTGAGTCAGTAAGGATTCATGTAAAAATGTAAAAATGTCTTTCTTTAGTTTCTATTATGTTTACCTTTTAGAACCCTTCCCTGCCTTTCCCGCAGAACAATCTCTTCTGTAGGCCAGCTGTCTTCAGCAGCACTAACCCGTTTGCTGATTCTTCTCAGTTCAACACTGGCAAGGTTGGATGATGACACACTGTCTGCCTTTGACTCACCAAACATTATATGTGTGCTTCTTTGCCCTTAGTATGTCTGCATTTAAATTCTTTTATACCATTTTGGCTGAAATACTGTGCTGATGAGAGTAGAATTTCTGTGTCATGAATTAAAAAGCCACAGACACACAGCACATAGAAAGTTCTGAAGAAGTTGAAAAAAAAGCCAGCTCCATTAATCATAACCACTAAATCTGTTATAATCAGAGCTACCAAAGGACTAGGTTCTCAATTACAAAATTAGACTCTGTGGTTTATGTAAGATATCTGAGTGTAACTCTCTCATCAGTGTGAGGTGTTTTGCTGCTGCGTACTTCATTTTCTTTTCATGTGGTTAGGACTTTCCAGGTTTGATATCTCTTTTTGGTTTTGCATTAGAAAAAAAAAAAAAAATCCCCAAACAACACTGGCAGCTTTCATTTTGTGATGCTGAAAATATTTTTCTTCTGCTTCTTTAAAATTATTTTAATGCACCATAAACAGGATGCTGACATCTTTGGAAATATGAAAGAATTTTTTTTTGTTGTTTCCTGTGGTTAGTGCTTACTGCATGTTACTCATATTGGAAACAGACTTAACCTCTAACACAGTAATAAATAAAAGCTTCATTCTTATGTGCATGCATTTCTGAATTAATAATTCCTAGCTGGTTATACATCTTGGGAGTGAGTGTGCCCTTTGTCTGTTCTTTCATGTTGTCTAATACATTGAATGTATAACAAGCATTTATGATACGTGGTGTATAATTGCATGTGTATTTTTGAAATCTTTGTGCTTGCTACAGTTCTGAGGAACAGGAGTAAAAGTGTAACGTAAATGATGGCTTGTGCTTTCTATATTTTCAAAAGTATTTCTGAAAAAAATTGCACATATTTGTAGAGAAAACATAATTTTTTGAAGGTTCTGCATAGCTCCTTTTTTAACATTAAGAATGGTGTTTTGTTGTCTCTGTCCGCTTCTGCTGAACTAAGCTTCATGTACAGTAAGAAACTTTGCTGAATCAGGGTCCTTAGTAACCCCTAAAATACTTTTGTCCATTTACAAATGAGTTAATAAAGTTGCTGAAGTTAGTAAAATGAAACCATAATGAGTTATTCATTAATAATGCTGTGTATTGCCAAAGGTGCTATAACGTGGATTACTGTTTTCTGTTACTGTAGGAGGTATCGAATCCAATTAGGGTTACCTTCCGTTGTTCCCCAACTAACCCTTTTGCTCCCACACCATTCAAGGTTTGTCTTGATTCCAGTGAGTGGGTCCCACCGTATGTGTGCTGTACATTGTACATGGCCTGTGATACATTTCTTCTCTGTGTGTGCCTCCTTTGTTGCAAATGCTGCTCCACATTTCTGGTATTTGCTTGGCTGTGATCACTGACCCTGGTAGCCAAATGGGTTCATGCACTGTCTGGTGCTTTGCATTTTAAATGAAATACTGTGCCATTGACCACTGAAAGTATTTCATGAGTTACAAGCATTTTAGGTTTTTCATGCGTGGCCCGATTCAGGGAGCGAAAGTCTTATGTGTGTGCAAATTGTTGGGGCCAGCCTCTGTTGCGATGGTGCATGCGTGGCAGGCTGTATTCTGAAGGCAGGACATGGTCCCCTCCACCCGAATGCTATTGCAACACCCTTTTAACACTCCTCACAAAGGAGGCTTGCTTTTACTATGGTTTCAGCATTTCCTTGAACATCAGACATGTTCAGATTTGTGTACTCTTGCACAGAGGTACAGAAGGAAACATTTTATTGTCAGATCGTGGTGACTGCAGTTCATAAATGCTAATCTGTCAGCCATAAATCCTCACCAAGAGTACTGCTAAAGTGGTATATTTTCATTTTATAACACAGAGACTACTGTAAGGTCTGCTGATCTGTTCTGCTCTCACCCACTATTTCCTCATTTTTTAATGTATGTAATGTAGGTTTCTAGTTAAAACTCCAGGAAGCACTCTGAAAAATCTGTGTTTCTAGAACTGCTCTCCCCTTCACCCCTTCTTGATGTAGAGGTCTGTCACCAAATTCTCTCCAAGGTGGATACATGAATTTTTGATTTATGAAAAATTGCCGTGAATGTTACTAAATACCGTTTCCATCCAGCTCTTATTCTGATGGGTAATAATGTCTTTGCTAGAATTTTGGTGCTTTAGTTGGGTTTATTTCTGCCCTGTAATGATTAGCATGTTTTAGAGTATAACCTGCATAAACTGTAAATAATGCCTACATGAAGTTTTGTGATGCAGTGTATCGTCTGAGCTGGATGACATTGCCTTAAATTTCAAGCACAGATCAATGTGACTGATATGATACAAAAAATCATATAGCATTTATATGCTTTTTTTTATAAAATGATTGGCTTGGGTGCCGTATTAAAACTTATCACACTTTTGACATTTAATGACTTCTTAGTTAAGCTCCTAGAACAAGTTCCTGAATTTAGTGGTGAATGCTCCATCCCTGGCAGTGTTTGAGACCAGGCTGGTCAGAGCCTTTGGTGACGTGGTCTTAGAGTGAGGTGTCCCTGCCCATGATGGGGGCTTGGAACTGGATGATCTTAAGGTCCTTTCCAAACCAAACCATTCTATGATTCTGTGATTCTATGAAAAGAATTTTTATTTTTTTTTTTTTTCCCCGGGCAGAAGCAGAATGAAGGAAATAAGAAGGAAATAAGAAATAAGGCATTTTCTTTAAATCTTTCAGGTATACAGAGAATGAAGGTAACTCATTTTCCTTGGGAGATGGGACCTTCCTTAAATTTCGGTGTGACTAAATTGGTAACCTTCTATTTTTTTTTCAATGCCTTTAATTTAAGGCAGATTGGAGTTTCCCAAGGTGTATGTTGTTATCCATTTCACTGTTTCCTCTGGTGAAGAAGTCTCAGTGTTTTCAGTACCCAGAAACACCATATGTTCAGACTTAAGCTAATGGACGTAATGAAAGCTGAAATGATGAGAACAGGCCTATGAAGCTGGAGCAACACCTGAAAATCCTAGTGTTAGAAAAATACTTTGTTTTCAACTAAGGTCTTTGGTTTTTACATCAGCTGCTGATCTGCCAGATATCAAAATCTCTTGGTCTCTTGAATATGCATAGGCTTCAGAACGATGATACTCAGATGCAAGTTTCATATTACGTGTTTACTCTGAGCAAGCCATAATGATATAAATTACAAACCCTTAGCCAAATCCCTAATCAGACTCCTATTCCTCAGGGAACTGACTTGAATGGAGGCTTGCCAGATTCTGGATTTGGGTGTTTAACCATTATATTGCAGTAGTCATGTAGTAACATTTTTAAACTTTTTGTGAATATGGATAGACCATGTGCATGAAGACCAAAAGTATTTGTCTCCTTCACGATTTAATCTGTATCCTCCTTTGTTTGATCTCCCCCATGCAGCTTGTAGGAAACCAGTAAATAAGACTGAAAAAGTTCAGATATTTTCTGTTCCTTTTATTTTTAAATTGTCCTTTCACTTAATATGCCAGTTATTTTCTCTTTTTCTGAGGGCATTTTTTGAAAGCACCAAGTTCTTTGTTTCCTTTCCCTTTCCTCCTATTTGGCTTCCAAAGCATATGATAGGAAAAAATTATGTGCAGTAGCTTTTAAAAATAAAATTAAGTAGAAGTCTCTTACAGATATGGCATTAAAAAAAAAAATTGAGTCTTCATTAGAGATTTTTTGTGAAATGTAAAGTGGCACATAAAACTTTACTGAATTGGGCTTTTATTGTGAGGTCTGTTTGCTTCTGAATACATTTTGGAGTGATGTTATCTCTTGCCTTGCCTGGTGTTTGTTTCCATCTTTGATCTCTTGCAGCCTTTCTGTGCCGTATTACTAATTTAGAATTCTAGCTGCTTGGTATTTAAACTTCAAAGCCATAGTCATTGCCATTTGACATTTTTGTATACTAGTTTGCCCTACACAGAGTCTGCATCTGCTTAATCTCTGTGTTTTTCTTATTTTCCACAGGTATTTGGTCAGTCTGATTTAGAACCAGAAAAGACTTCACTGTGTAACTTGCCTGTGCCCCCACCTTCAGCATTTTCAGGAATGAGCTGTGATATTGCACAGCCATCTTCTAGCAGAGTCCCAGAGGATGGGGATAAGGAGGATGAGTTTGGTTACAGCTGGAGTAAGTTTATCCTATATGACAGTGTTTTAAATGCTCAGTGTTGAAATAGCACTGTAGCAGAAGATACGGGGGGATCCAGTTTGAACTACTTCATTTTATGTGCTTTCCGTTTTGGGTGTTAAGTGTGCCTGTCAGTTTTCAGCTGTGCTTGGTCAGATACACGTAATGAAATATAAAAGTAATTTGTTTGTCTTCATTGCATTCCAATCTCTGTTTTCCTTCATCATCCAAATTCATTGTTTCACATGCAGGGTGCCTTGAAGATTTTCAGTGTACTTCAGGTAACTGATGGCAGTAATTGGTGTGATAGCTTTTGTTACTTGAAATTGTTACTGGAGGGAAGATAATTGCATTTTTTTGTTAATTTATTTTTTTAAGGGAGGTTTTAATCTTTTCTGAAGTTAGAAGGAAAACAAGGAACTAGAAGTATTGTTGCAAGTCACCTAAGGCTTAGCTTAAAAGAAAGTGTGGTGTGCACTTAAAATTTTCTCTATCAGTTTGGTATTCTTCTATAAGATACTGCCCACTGGACACTGATCTTGACTCTGTAGGTGACTTGTGAACCTCTCCAATATAAATCCAACTTCTGCTGCCCACACTTTTACATTTAGAAAAGACTGTGCAGCGCTATGGAAGTCTGCCCGGGGAGCTGCACATGATTGAACTGGAAAAAGGAAGAACAGGTCTGGGACTTAGTCTTGCTGGTAACAAAGACCGATCCAGGATGAGTGTCTTTATAGTGGGAATTGATCCAAATGGAGCAGCTGGCAAAGATGGCAGGTTAAAGATTGCAGATGAGTTACTAGAGGTGAGTTTTTGCAATTTCTACTGAAATCCAACTTAAAATGCATTAAAATATTTGATTCTTGCTGCAGGGTGGATGTTCCTCAGTGGGCTTTGAAATCCCCCAAGTTATCCAAGTTGACATCACAATGCTACCAGATTTTCATTCCATTGTTTGCCAGACAGTTGCATTTGGTTATAGTAGTACTAATACATGTGCTTTTAAAATGGACAAAAATGAGGGATGACAACAGTTTCTGGGTTATGGACATGCATGGAAGGGCAATATATTGCAGACCATGGAAAATAATTAAAAGTCCATTAGTCCTGCATCTGTGGAGTGTTCCAGACTTTCCAATTACTTCTCTGTCTCCTGGAAGTATGATGGCAGAATATTTTTATATTGTATAACATATACAGTGGAATTTAAATTGTAGAAACAGGAACATATCCATCTGTATTATGGACTTTTATTTCAGGACACTTTGGAGCTGTTTACTAGTGGCCTTATGGACAGACCTAACCACTGAAAGTGTATTCCCAATATGTATATGAGCATAAAGTCCATTTTTATATTACCACAGTTCAGCTGATGATAGTTGCAGATGTATTCTCTGCTATAGCTTTTCTGATGCTTTCTGGTAGCAGTAGGTAACATTACCTCACAGAAGTGCTTTGTGTAACTTCAGAACTGTGCGTGGAGGTGTTAGAGCTTGTGCTGGGAAGATGGTACAGGGAGGCAGTGGTGAGACTGAGCAAAGCTTGAGGGAGACACAGAGAGTGTAAACAATGTAAGTTGGCAGTTGCAGACTAGGAGTCAAAATAAGAGATTTGTGGTGCTGTGGACCCAGTCTCATGGAGGGACCTAATAGCTACAGGGTCCAGTGTTACTTGCTAGATGGCTCTCTTGAATCAGTTAAATGGATATGGTTTTGTTTTAAACCTTGATGTTGCAGATACTGAGTATCCTCTGGACCCACTGAAACATGTCTGTCTGAGTCTGCTCTCATGTGATTTCTTGCTGTCTACGCTGTAAACCTGATGCCAAGAGATTGTCTCAACCTCCTCTGAGAGGAGACATCTGAGCTTGCTCCTTATGTTCCCAAGTAGCTGTCCCTCAGCTGTGGTAGGCCATGCTCCATCTGCCAGCAGACAGCCTTACCTGGTTCTTCACAAGCCCATGTCAAACACTGAATTGTCACCTCCAGTGTAGATCACAAGACTCAGTATCCCTGTGGCTGTGCCTGGTGGACACAGCTTCAACCCTCAGTTCAGTGTCTTGCATCTGTTGCTCACTGTTTGCCACTACTTTGCTTCTATTAGTACTAACTCAGTACGTGTTGCATTATTTTCCCTTTGTGTAGGTCCAAACTGTCCTTTTCTAATCATTTCCCATTTCCTAGAGTGGAATTCTGCACTGTAGTTTTCTATTTCTAAGAAATGCAACTTAAAAAAAAATGTAAGTGAATTTGATGATAGCTTGAATCATATCTAAGCTTCAAGGGGTTTCAGTGAGTCTACTCTGTCAAATGAAGACAATGATTGTCACATCAGACCTTCACATTGTAAATGCACAAATGTTCAGACTCCTGTATAAAGTGACTAGCTCAGAGCTGAGATTTGGTAAATAATATCTCATTGCTGGGTATAAGCGATCCATTTATTTGTTACGGTTAGAATTTCCCATGGCCCTGCTTTACCACTACATCAGTCATGAGGTGATCAATGGCAAGTGGAAATAGTTGAAGTGCCAAGTCAACCTGGTATAACTCAGACAATGACATTTTTAGCACTGTGACAGTGTTAGTCTGAAGTCAAACTGTAAGGAATTTTATGCTGGAAGAAGGGAGTAAAAACTGCACACAATATACTCTGCTATTTCAATATAATTGCTTCTTTAGTGATGTGGGATAATGGATTTATTTAAAGCTTAAAAAATAAGTGAATTAAAATATTTGCGGAAATAATTGCTGCCTTTCTTTATGTAGATAAATGGGCAAATACTCTATGGAAGGACTCATCAGAATGCTTCCTCAATAATCAAGTGTGCACCATCTAAAGTAAAAATAATCTTTATCAGGTAAGTTCTGGTTAAAGATCTGCCTAAAAAGGTTTATTTTTAATATTCTCAAATTTTGCACAGAGTATTTCTGGTTTAGTTTTCATTTTGGTTAAGGTAGTTATCCTTTTGAACCCAGTTCTTGGTAGTTGTTAAATGTGTCTTGTGTTTTCTGGTTTCGATATTTGCAATGTGAGTGCCAGAAATAAAGGAAAGCACTAGACTTAAACTTGTTCTAAGAAATATGCTGCTGTATTACTACGTTCTCACTACATTTCTTAACTAAATCTATTGTAGAAATAAAGATGCAGTAAGTCAGATGGCTGTTTGCCCTGCAAAGTCAGTAGAGGCTTCACAGTGTACCTCAGGGACTCTTCCAGAGGTAAAGTAAATTTTTGTTTCTCTCATTGACTAAGATATTAATATTGTTCTGGATAGGGGATTGCCCTCTTTGCTTGGCAAATACTACAAAATAAAAAGAAATCCAAGGGAAAAATAAATGAGGTTTTAGTAAACCTGCTAAATTTAGTACAGCTGTGCTCAATTCTGTTCTATTTTATATTCGTCTAAACTATGAAGTGAATCTAATATTTCCATGAATACAGTTACAGCAGTTTTAATGAATCCAGAAAATAACCAGACCCACTTTAAACGTTTGTGTGCTACTTTATTTTGATGGCAAAATATTGAATATTATTGCTCACAGTTATGTTTCCATTTTCTACTAGATTGATATCACTGCTGCAGACTCCAGTGCTTGTTCTGACTTCAGTTCCTGTAAAAACATTCAGTATGTGGAGCTCCCTAAGGTATATGCTGAAAATTAAATTTACATCAGCCATATTTCTATGCACTAGCTTGCTTTTTTGTAATGGACTTTCTTATGGCAAACAAACTTACTGGAAGTCAGAAGAGGTTTCTAAAGGTCTTTTGTGAACGGACCCCAAAGTTTTCCTGACATAATGACTTTGGCAACCTCATGAGTCTCTTTAAATTCACATAAATTCGCGAGTTGCTCTGTGTCTCTGAAGAAGTCACCACTTGTCCTATTTGCAAACCTTTTGTTAACCAGCTGGTGGTGGAGCCTCAGGTAAAATCATTGCTATTGTTGTTCAAAGTAAGTTAACTGGCATATTATTTAGTGAATGTATATTCTTATATTTTGATAAATGCAGTACCTAACCATTTGCTTTTTTCTATTTGCCCCAGGATCAAGGAGGCTTTGGAATTGCCATTAGTGAAGACGACACAATTCATGGAGTAGTTATTAAGAGTTTAACAGATCATGGTGCAGCAGCAAAGGTGTGAGAACATTTAAAATCCACATAAAACATTTAAAATCTAAACATTTAAAATCCATAAAGAATGAAAAATGTCTTTTGAAGTAGCATCCAGAGCTCAAAGTTTTCATTCTATGTTTTTTTCCAGGATGGACGAATCAAAGTTGGAGATCGGATCCTGGCAGTGGATGATGAAATTGTTGTGGGATATCCAGTAGAAAAGGTGATTCTGAACTGTCAGGAATGTTGCAGAAATCACACCCCTTAATGTAGAAGGTGACTGTGTGTTAAACAAAGAGTGAGGTTTTTGTGGCTATACTCTGTTCATTTTCAAAGCTGGCTGAAAAAAAAAAAGTTCTGCAGGCATTATCTGGATAAGGAAACTACTGCAGAACTAGCTAAAGCCTGAATTTAAAGCTCAGCTGCTATTTTACATTAATGCACTACATGAATCATCTATCTCTGTGCTACAGTTGTGATTTTTGTTTTCCCTGTGGTCCATGTCTGGTGATTGAGAGGCACTTAGCTGTGAGAGAAAGCCATGAACTATTGCTCAATAATGATTTTTTCATAGCTGCTCAACTTCGAAGGTATTAGAACCAGCAAAAATTAATACCTGTAAATTTACGTGGGTGAGTTACATCAGTGGTAAACAGATCGTGAACTGTGCTTATATGTGGGGAGTGTCTGTAATAATGGCCTCATTGTATTCCAGGCCTGATAATCCAGCCCTTTGGAAAAAACAATCTCCTTTCCTAAATAACAAGATTATTTCTGTCTCTACACACTCAGTTTGAGTTCTCTGTGAATCAAGGAGAGCATTTTGCTAGCTTCTGCCTTGCTACAAAGAAAAGTCACTCTTTTGTCATGAGAAGATTACTTTCTATTTGTTAAAAGGGGAATTAGGAGAGCATTCATCTTACTCTTGGATGCACTGCTGTCTCAGAAGGAGTGAGTAAGAGATAGTGAAGTTGTCTGCAGGGAAGTAAGTAGGCTTTAAGAGATGAGACAGAAAGACTAAGTAGGTAATTTCTGAAAATACTTCTACTGAAACGTAAAATCTCAGGAGGATTTGGTGTCTTTTTTGTGAGATGGTAGTTGATTTTAAAGGTTTTTCAGTATCCTTTTAACCTAGACTTTGTGTTACACCCTAGTTCCTTCTCTCCCTCCCATAGTTCAGGTAATATTTTCAGATTTTTCTTCCAGCTGTGTGTCTGATTAAGGAGCTAGGATGGCAGTAGCACTTTTATTTTAATCAGTAGATGTTTTGGCATTGAATTCTGTGGTATCAGAACCAGGCACCTCCAATCATTAAAAGACATAAGTTTTACGATTTTTCTAATAATTGCTATAAACATAGTATATTGTCCAAAGAAGCCATCTGAAGACTAACGCATTGTCATCTGGGGTAGTTTGGTGAAGTTTCAAGGAAGCTAGTTGATTAACATCAGCTAACTGGCCCACAGTTCTGTCTATAGCTGTTTCTTATAAAAAACATTAATATTTGTCTTGGTCACTACCAAGAAAACCTGCAGGATTGTGACTTGTAGCTCCAGTGTGCAGAACAACTCTTCTGCTGTATTTTGTTTTATAACTGAACAGTGCAGTTACACTCTTCACCAGCTTTTCTCTTTGTCATTCAGTTTATTAATCTGCTGAAGACATCCAAAACTATGGTGAGGCTTACAATCAACTCAGTGGAGACAGATAGCCTGACTGCAGCACCAGTTCCTCCCAGTACTGCCCCAGCAGAGAGGAGGAGTATGCAGCCACCAGCAAGTCTTCCCTCTTCCAGCTCACCAGAACCAGAAGCCATGAAAAGTAAGGTTCTCCCTACGTGTCTGTCTTGTGACATAAAAAAAAAGACCCAGCCTGTAAACAAGTTCTCTCTTTTTGTATGCTCTCAGCTGTGTTCTGAGTTGCATTTTCTAGTACTTTTGAATTACAAATCCATCTAAAAAAAGCAGTGAGGCATCACACCAAAGACCTGCCTCTTGTGTTCTCACTGGCCTGTTACAGAGGCAGGAGGATGGGTGAATTTCCTCCTCCCTCACAAAGGCTGCACAGCAGGTGCCTCTATTGTGGTTGTCTGAAACTAAGTGGGAGGCATTCCTTTTACTGAGGGAGAAAAGTCATCTCATCTTTCCTAGAACAGGGGAATGGTTGAGACTGTCTTGCCAGTTATAACTATCCATATTTGACTCTCCCCCTTTAGAATGGAGAATCAAGATGTCTGATTGATGATAGCTATCAGTTAAGCACTACACTACTAAGAAGCTGATAATAACCTAATTGTGCACATATCACAGTTTATATGTACATCACTGGAAGTATTACTAAGTCGTGTTTCTATTGCTTATTACAAGCAGTAGTATAGATATGCAGTTATACTACTATAAAGAACCTGCAGGAGACCTGGTAAGTAATAATTCTGTTGTCTTCTCTTCTGCATTTAGTTTTGGGGTGAAATCTATTGCTTTGTCCAAGTCTATTCCTTCCATCTCTAGCCTGCCACAGCAAGTCTTAGGGATAAAGACCTGATGGAGATTTTGGCAGTGCTCCCTCCAGCATCTTGGGGATTTGTGATTGCAGTTTGGCTTCACTGCCATTTACAGGCATCCACAACCCAACTGTTGGAAGATCTCCCTCCTCTTTATTCTCCACCTGATTTTACAATTTATTTTCCTGCTTCCTTTTACCAGGCCCACGTTTTTGCTGCCTCTGCACCTTGTTTTCTCTTAACAGCCTCCTTCTAAATAAGCAACTCATCTCTAGTGATTTTTTCCCCTGTTGGTTTGATTTCTAGTACCCCAATTTGTTTTTTCCAGTAGCACTATGTAGGCAATTTTTTGGCCTAGTACTGGTGCAGCTGTCTAGGTGAGGTCCATTTTTCATACCCAGACTCCAGTCCAGTTCTTCAGTTCACGTATTTCGTATGCATTTTATGTGTTCTGGACAGAAGTACTATACTTTAGCCTTGACTCCTGTACTTAGCTCGAACTAAGCATGAAGTCATCATATACACAAAGAACTTGTGTAACAGAGCAGTAGAGTAACCTGTTCTATACTTGCACAGAAGCTTTATCCTTAAAGAGTCTTAACTGGCTTCCTGGTCCCCTTCAGAGGCCAAGGCTTACTTTTCCTGCAGGACCCATTGCTCACATGATACCTAAGTATTTGTCTAACATAAAGCCATATACTTGAATGGTCAAGTCCTTTCTTAGTTTCAGTGGAACTTCCTTTAATTAGTGCCTTTTAAAGTGCCTCAAAAGGATTTAGATACCTGTTTCTACCTTTTGGAAAAAAAAAGTAATTTTGGTGTTTCTTTCAAGCACAGGGGACATAAGTAGCAGAGATAATCTGAATATCCCAGACATTTCTATTGCTGATTCTTTCCTTTAGTTGCAACACAATATCCCCCCCTATTATTTTTAGTTTTTCTTTTTTTTTTTTTTTTCCTGTGAAGGGTACAAAGGGACTAAAATGCTAAAGCAATGACCCATTTCTGACAGACCAGAGATACTGAATTTACAGATAAATTGCTGCATAAATACTTGCACTGAGAACAAATATTTGGACCACAAAATTTACAGCTTCCAAAAGATGTGTCAGTTAAAATTTCTTTTCGAATGCCACTAAATAGTGATTGTATAAAGCATTTGACTTGATCATGGATTTGTGAAATATCACTACAGTTGATTCATACTTAACAATCTTTCTTATTCATCTCATTGTCTGAGATGAAATATTTAGTTAGATGGACCTTGACTTAACATAAGACAAAAGTGCAGGGCTGACATCCCTGAGTTCATGTTTTTAATACATATTATGTACCTCATTTGTCTCTGGTCTACATTACATAGTTGCTAGTACTGGTGTTTAATTTGTGTCCTAAATAGAAACTGTTGTGTACAATAGCTTCTTTTGGCTATCCAGACTGTGATCTAGATACTTGGTGGTATAAAAATTGGACAGTTGTGACTTAAACTACAGGGCAGTGCTTGTCTGAGGGGAGCAGAGAGCTGGCATCATCCTTCTTTGTAGGTCATCTATTCAGCTCTTGCTGTATAGCTGTCAGTGGGCTTTCAAAATGCTGGTTTAAAGTCACTTTTCTAATACCAAGCCATCTTACTGTAACGAGGATGTTTAATTGTTTCAGACACAAGCAGATCGTCAACTCCAGCCACATTAGTCTCTGACCCAGCTACTTGTCCTATCATTCCTGGATGTGAAACAACCATCGATATCTCCAAAGGGCGGACTGGTCTTGGTCTTAGCATTGTTGGAGGAGCAGACACTTTGCTGGTTGGTTGTAAAAATACATTTGTCACTGAAATGAAATAACAATAATGAAATTAAAATGTCTGATAAAAGATTTTTTCTTCATCTGTTTCTCTAGCATTTATAGAAAGATAACAAAAATACCAGTTGGGGGGCAGAAGAGAGGGAAAGGTCTTTTAAAATTGAAAGAATAACTTACCTCCTTTAATATTTTGGTGATCTGTTTATCATACATCTGACTGTTCTGTTTATCACTGATGAATTATAGTAGGAATTTTCAGTTGCTCTTGGTTCAAAGTAAGGGCATGTTTTTTCAACAGGCAATTTATTTTTGTTTTATGCATTCACAGGGAGCAATTATAATCCACGAAGTATATGAAGAAGGAGCAGCATCTAAAGATGGGAGACTGTGGGCTGGGGATCAGATATTAGAGGTGCAGTGATTTCTTTGATCACTTGCTATCATTTGCTACCTAGGCATCTTTTGTTTGTCTGCTGAAAGGTCCTGCACACTTTGTATGTTTTCACTGCAGGTGAACGGAATTGACCTCAGGAACGCCACACATGATGAAGCGATAAATGTCCTCCGACAGACTCCCCAAAAAGTTCGTCTGACTGTATACAGAGACGAGGCCCAGTACAAGGAAGAAGACATGTATGACATACTCAATATAGAGCTCCAGAAGAAGCCTGGCAAAGGCCTTGGGCTGAGTATTGTTGGGAAAAGGTATGAATGTACCTGGAGAGTCAATATCTGGAACTTGCTGGGTATGCTCAGCATACTCAGCAAGGCGCTTAGATCCTGTGGGCTTGAAGGCCATATCTGTAATTTTTGTGCTTAAGCTATATAGCCATTCTAGAGGAGCTAGTGCAACATTACTCAATAGAAAACTGAGACATAAAAATAGGCCTCAAAGAATGCTGTAATGCAAACTCCATGTGTGTATTTGCAGAAATGATACAGGGGTGTTTGTGTCAGACATCGTCAAAGGAGGAATAGCAGATGCAGATGGAAGATTGATGCAAGGAGACCAGATACTGACAGTGAATGGAGAGGATGTTCGAAATGCTAACCAGGAGGCTGTTGCAGCTTTGCTAAAGGTATTGGGAAAAGAGAAGGTGGATAAAAGTGAAGAATTGTCATCCAGATATTTTGAAAGATTTAGTTTTGTTCAGACTGAGTTCAGATTGCTATTGAAATACCAGTGAGAATCACCTGTGGATCCAAACTTAAGCTTCCTGTAGTCTAAAGCATTAAGATTTTGATATTTTGCCTGATGAAAATGGAAGTAGTGGTGGTGCAAAATGTCATATGTTTATAAGACAACAGAAGACCAGTACCTAGAACAACCTAAAACCTAACCTGTATTTTTTCCAACAAACTGATAGCTGGTTAACTGTCTCACATTTTCAGAGAGGTACACAGAGCTGATTTTAAATGATGGAAAATTCATCACAGTATCGGTGCCAAAAAGTGATTACTTTGATAGTTGACAATGTTCATCTTTTTTCTTTTTTTTTGGGACATCCAGGGCTTACCTTACATCCATTAAATAATATAATGAGTTTTCCAGTGACCAAAGCATCTAGTATAAGAAACTGCTTTCTCACAAAGATAGTTTAAGTATAAATTCCTGTCTGCAGCTACCAGATTTTCTGTTCTCAATAAATTTTGTGTTTCTGATGTCCTCCTGCAATTTAGAAATCAGAATGAAGTCAGATATATGTTTCCTGGCAGGAAGTCCAGCTGGTCAGCTAGCTCATCTATTTCCATCCAGGGTTTTGAATCATTCCTGTTGCATGGTAAGGATTCAATTGAGTCAGCATTTTCCAATAGAAAACCGTTCCACTGGAAAAAAAAATTAACAGCCACTACTCATGGCTGACTCTTGGATTACATGGACACACAATCATGATTCTTTGCACTCAGCATTCAAAGATATAGTTTTCTAGATCTTGAACAGTTCCTCGACCTTTTTTTTGAGGGGAAAGGATAATAGAAAGGGGAGCTAGGAGCAATTCTTCCGTATTTTCAGCATTAGCCTGTAAGTGAGAATGCCAGATCTCTGTTCTGACAGTGAACTCATTAATAGGCTCTTCTGGTGTAATGGTATACCTGATACTTTATCTAAGGACAGTGTATTTCTTCTTCATATGCTTCACTTTTACATTTCTTCTAAATTAAAATGCCATTTTTGACATGTATGTGGAAAGTTTGATTTTGGCACGCATTTTGAACTATCTAATTGAAGAGTCTTATTTCCCACCTGTCATTCTTATATTCATGTATTAAATATTTCATCCCACTCAGTACTACTTGTAATTAATTGCCCTAGATCTGAGGAACGGGTCTTTAAAAACATCTCAGATACATTATTCTTAATGATTCTGTTTTATTCTCATAATATAAATGGAATAAAGCACAATCGCTCACATATGGGCATTTTCCATTTTTATTTCAGGTGTTGGTTTTCTGTTTCATTCATGAGATCATGGGAGTGAATGGTCTTGAATGGACTGAAATGTATTTTGCCACAAAATTATTTATAATATTTGGAAAATCCTAAGATATTTTAAGTAGCATGAGACCACTCGAAGGTGTTGCCAGGCTGAGAATTCTACTCATTCTTGCACTGTTTCTTTAAGTATCTATAAAAAAATGAAAATCTGATCACTTTTTCCCCCCTCTTTTATCTTAGGGATTCATCAAATGGGAGATTTCAGGAACAGGGAGTAACCTGTAATAAAACTAAATGTGAACTGATGTATTCACAGGTTCTGTTGGAAAGTATTATCTCCCACTTTGACACATTATAACTTTAAAATCTCATTTGTGGGTTTGCATTTTATGGGAGGATGTGGTAGTTTTAGGTATGTAGGCTACTTCCTCAATTTTCCATTTTGGATAAGAGTTGTCCATGTGGTTTAATATAAGCAGGAAAGAATGGTTTTGCCTGAGCTTTGATCAGGTTTTTCCCAGGACATAGTGAAGTCAATGTTATTTAAAAAATGAAGAGCACTTTAGTAATAAGCCTTTTAGTGTCACTCCTAAAAGAATAGCAATAGGATATGAGGTATGGAAACCCTGTTTGAATGGACATGTCCTGCCTATTGATTTGTTACTTAAAGTGGATTTTCTGGCAAATATATGAACCTCTCTTAGTTTAATACATCTAAAACATGATAAATAAAGGCAAACTTAGGTAATACTGAATTATTTGGATACAGGTATTTGTACTAACAGTTTCGCAGTGGAAGAAAGAAAGGAAAGCAAAATAGCAACAAAACTTTGAAATTTTTGTATTGAGCATGTTACAGATGGGTAGCTTTCTATTGACACTACTTGTGTTATTTTGGAAGTTCACTTTTCTAAATATTGTTTGGGATAATGTATCTGTTTCCAAAGTCAGCCTAATATCTTGGTTTCTAAATATTTCATTGCAGGGTGGATTTTCTTCTGGGGCATGCATTTTATGCAGAGATGTAAAAACCTAATGTCGTAATAAAAAGCTTAAAGAGCAGTGGAAGGATTTTCCAATGCGCAAACAATCCATATCACCCAGCTTCCTTCTGGGAGTCAGATGCAGAAGGGCCATGTGAACTACGTATAGATGTTGGGAAAACCACCTGCCCAAAATTTCTTTAGTTACATTGGTATGGGTCCAGAATAACAGATAATTTCAAGACTGGGAGAGAGATTACTACCTACCAGTTTAAATTCCATGTTCTTAGTCATATTAACAGAAGTAACGATTAATGCTTTCAGGTATTTTACTATTTTTAGTGCTTACTGTGAAAATAGTTAATTTCACTATTCCTTGAAAAATGCCATCTTGAAAATATATGTTAACATTACAGTTGAGAATCCAAAACTACTCCCTATTAAGTGGAAGGTAACAGAATTAGTCTTCTTGGGAAATTTTCACATCTGTATTGTAATACTGATTAATCCAGAAAGTACCCTGCTCAGTATTGAATATCACACTGTACTTCATTTCTGTGTCTCTATCTGGTCAGAGTTCACTGCAGGGCTGGTAGCCCATTATTTTCCTCTCCAACCATTTTTTTTTTTTTTTTTTTTCTTCTACCATCTAATGAGTGAGTTAAATACTGTCATAGTCCTTAATGTTGTACGCATGGGAGATGTGTTATAAGTGACTGGTTCTTTAGTGTTCTCTAGGTATGGTAAGACTAGAGGTCGGAAGAATAAAAGCTGGTCCATTCCATTCCGAGAGGAGAACATCCCAGAGCAGCCAGGTATGTTAACTGTTCAGTTTGGAAGAAACAATAGTTAAATATGAAAGCAAATAAAAATAATTGGGTTTATGGTGACAATGATTTTCCACTTACTGATCCAAGATGAAAAAAAGTAGTTTGTATCTGTTTACTTTAGCATATTGTATCTGTTAGAGACGTGATCTAGCCAAAAGTGTAATCCAGAAATGGTTTTGCTGTGTTGCCTAGTCTGATTTTTATGGTTCCAGCCTGAGAAGCAGAAATAGCTATGATTCTATCAATACCACAAGAAATTGGGAGTCAACTTTTAACTTCTTTGTTACTTTAGGAGAGCTTGGTATGCAGTGCAGTATTGTTTCAGTAAATTTAATTAATTTCTTCATTCTTTGCATCTTCTTACCATAACCTTTGTCATCAGGAGCAGGTAACCTGCACCCTTGTCACCAGACTTCTCTCAAGTTCATTTATTTTATTACTGGTCTCATGGTGGAGTGTTCCAACTTGCATCAGTTTCTGCATTTGAATGTGCATCATATATGTGGTAGCAGCTCATACTGTAATTATCCTCAGCAGGGCTGTATTTCTGACAGCTCACAAGTTACCTTAGGAATTTCTCTGGTTATAAGCTGGGTATGCAGATCATCAGTTACTGAAAAGAAATAGTTTGAAGACAAATCATAACAGTTTCAAGTGAGCAGGTTAAGACTGGATAAGACTGAAATGTCAGGCTCTCTTCAAAATGGGTAGTGCCAGTCAAGATGAAAACATGCCGGCTCTGAGTGGTCATAATTGTAAGTACTTAAGTAAGAAGAAGCTAATGTTTCAAAGAGTCTGTACCAGTCAACAAACCAGTCTCACTGGGAGCCATGTTGTTCCTTTACATTGCTATGCTGGTATAGTGAAAATCTGTCTGGGAATTGTGCAGTTTAAACTGAGTGGAGAGCCTAATCTTAGTTTTAGCTGGTGCAGTGGGTGAACATGAGATACACATGAGGATATATAAAGATCCATCTTGTATATTCTGTCCCTACCTTGATAATTGTTGCTGACTTTTGCTCTAGGTGGTCTTAGTGAGGTTGTAGAAGGTGCAAATATAGGGTCATAGTGTGACCCTCAAAAGCAGTGGTTCGAAGCATTTCATGGGGGTTGTATATATGCAGTCTCTGTTGGTCAAATGATGTTTCAAACAAGCAGCCCTCTAGAGTCATCAAGAAATACGTGGAGGTTCACTGTGTCAGCTTTAGCTAGGCACAGAAAAAGTAAAATACAGCAGAATCCACTGAATGCCGTGGGTGACAGTTTTATTAACTGGGTGTCTGAAGCTTTTCGGAGTGGAGGGGGGAGAGATCAGCGTCCACGAGCCTCAACGCAGAGCGACAGAAGCCATTGAGGAGGGAGCCTCAAGTCCTCAACAGGACTGGCCCAGGAGCCGGCAGCTCAGCTCTCGCGAGCAGCTGACTCACCGGGGGCGGAGCCAGCAGGGGGCTCGGCGGCAGCCGTGAGCGGTTAAAAACCGGCGCAGGGAGCGCGGGCGACCCGGAGCGGGTGGAGGCAGCTCGCGCAGCAGTTCGCGCGGGCAGGCGAGCGGGGTGACCGCCTGATCAAGAGGGCTCGCCTGGAGCGCAGGAGGAGGAAGGACTGCTTGTTGTGCAGAGAGACGTAGACGGACCGATCGACCAGGTAGATCATGGTCACCACTCGATCAAAACCTGTAGTGAGGAATAACGTGGGTACCCAGACCGAGCCTTCCTGCAGACATGCGGCCGTGCGGGTCTCTGGCTGCAGTGAATGCCTGAGCCTGGCACTTGTGTCGGAGAGAGCTAGTGACACCACTTGTGTGGGGTGTCAGCAAGTAGATGACCTGCTAAAGCAGGTGTCTGAACTGAGGGAGGGCATTGAAAGGTTGAGAGCTACCAGAGAGTGTGAAAGTGAAGTTGATTGGTGGAGCCACACCCTAAGGCAGGGGCAGAGGGAAGTGGTTGAACTAGTGATAGATCCCCTTCCCTCCTACCATCAGACAGAAGGAGTAAACTTAAGGGACAAGGAAGTATGGAGGGAGGTCCCTCCTCGGAGAGGTAAGCAAAAACCCTCACAATCCCTTCCTTCCTCCCAGTTGCCCTTGAGTAACAGGTATGAGATCTTGGAACTACAGGGTCAAGTAAATGGTGGTGGAGGGGTAGACCCATCTAGTAAGTCACCTAGGGCTTGTCACTCACCCTCATGCCTTAGAACTTCCTCAACCAAGAAGAAAAGAAGAGTAATTGTAATGGGTGACTCCCTTCTGAGGGGAACAGAAGGGCCCATTTGTTGACCTGGTCCATCCCACAGGGAAGTCTGCTGCCTACCTGGGGCTCGGACTGGAGATGTTAAAAGGAAACTCTGTGATCTCGTGCAGCCCTCTGACTACTATCCGCTGCTGGTTTTTCAGGTTGGCAGTGATGAAATTATTGCAAGCAGGCCAAGGGCAATGAAGAGAGACTTCAGGGCCCTGGGACGACTGGTTAGAGGGTCTGGAGAGCAAGTGGTGTTTGCCTCCATACCTGTTACAAGCAAAGGTGAAGAGATAAATGGGAAGAGACTGCAGATTAATGTATGGCTACGGGACTGGTGCCAAAGGCAGGGGTTTGGGTTTTTCAATCATGGGCTGCTATATGAGACACCTGGTTTGCTGGTGGCAGGTGGGATACATCAGTCCCAGAGGGCGAGAAGGTTTCTGGGGCAGGAGTTAGCAGGGCTCATTGACAGGGCTTTAAACTAGGGAGGAAGGGGGAAGGGGAGATAACTGGGCCTGTTGGGGACAAGCCCAAGAGAAACATGCTAGGGCTTGAAGAATGGCAGACCGGGGAGGTTGTTTCATTTGAGGGAAAGGGTAGTTGTTTAAACCCTGTCCTGCAGGGGAAAAAGGGTACCTGGGCAAGAGTTAATAGAGCTCACTCACAGAGCTCTAGATTAGATTTGAAGTGCAAGGGGGTTGTAGCTGGGTTTGAACTAGTGGGGCAATGTTCTAGTATGAATGAAGACCAGAAGGCCTCCTGCCTTCCAAGAGTGCCACTAGCGCGCTCAGCTCGCTCCCTGAAATGCCTGTACACCAATGCACGTACATGGGGAATAAACAGGAGGAGTTAGAAGTCTGTGTGCGGTCTAAAGATTATGACCTGGTGGCAATTACAGAGACATGGTGGGACAGCTCACATGACTGCAATGTGGTCATGGATGGCTATGTCCTTTTTAGGAAAGGGGTCAGCAAAGCGAGGTGGTGGAGTTGCTCTTTATGTGAAAGAGCGACTAGAATGTATTGAGTTCTGTCCAGGGGCAGATGAGGACCAGGTGGAAAGTCTGTGGGTGCGAATTAAGGGACAGGCTGGTACGGGGGGCACAGTTGTGGGGGGTCTATTACAGACCTCCTGATCAGGACGAAGGAGTTGACGAGGCTTTCTACAGGCAATTGAAAGCAGCCTCACGACTACATGCCTTGGTCCTTATGGGGGATTTTAACTACCCCGATATTTGCTGGAAGACTTACACAGCCAGTCATTCACAGTCTAGGAGGTTCCTCCAGTGCATTGATGATAACTTCTTAATGCAAATGGTGGATGAACCAACTAGGAGAGGAGCGCTGCTGGATCTAGTACTCACCAACAAGGAGGGTCTGGTTGAAGTCGTGACGGTCAATGGCAGCCTGGGCTGCAGTGACCATGAGATGATGGAGTTTAGGATCTTGTGTGGGAGGAATAGAATACCTAGCAAGGCCACATTTCTGGATTTCTGAAGGGCAAACTTTGGCCTCTTCATTCAATTGCTAAGGGAAGTATCATGGCAAAGGGTACTAGGTGGTAAAGGGGGTCAAGATAGTTGGTCAGCATTCAAGAACCACTTCTTCACAGCTTAGGATCAGTGTCCCAGTGAGTAGGAAGTCAAGTAGGGGAGCCAGGAGACCAGCATGGTTAAACAAGGAACTGCTGGGCAAACTCGTACGGAAAAAGAGAATCTATGGATTATGGAAGGAGGGGCTGGCCACTTGTGAGGAATATAGGACAGCTGTTAGAAGATGTAAGGAAGCAATTAGAACAGCTAAGGCCTCCTTGGAACTTAATCTGGCAAATCAGGTCAAGGACAATAGAAAGGGCTTCTTCAAATACATAGCGAATAAAACTAACACAAGAAGCAGTATAGGCCCACTGCTGAATGAGGTGGGTGCCCTGGAGACAGAGGATATAAAGAAGGCAGAGGTGTTGAATGCCTTCTTTGCCTCTGTCTTTACTCCTGCAGACTCTCCCCGGGAGACCCAGATTCCTATAGCCCCGGAAGGAGTCAGGATAAAGGAGGAGTTTGCTTTGGTAGATGAGGATTGGGTTAGGGATCAGTTAAGTAATCTGGACATCTACAAATCGATGGGTCCTGATGGAATACACCCGTGGGTGCTGAGGGAGCTGGCGGAGGTCATTGCTGAGCCACTCTCCATCATCCTGGGTAAGTCGTGGGAAACAGGTGAGGTGCCTGAGGATTGGAGGATGGCAAACGTCACGCTGGTCTATAAGAAGGGAAAGAAGGAGGACCTGGGTAATTATAGACCGGTCAGCCTTACCTCCATCCCTGGAAAGGTGATGGAACAACTTATTCTTGACACGATCTCTAGGCATATCAAGGATGAGGGGGTCATTAAGAGCAGCCAACATGGCTTTACCAAGGGGAAGTCATGTTTGACCAACCTTACAGCCTTCTATGAGCAAGTAACTAGGTGGATGGATGATGGTAGAGCGGTAGATGTGGTTTTTCTTGATTTCAGTAAGGCATTTGATACTGTCTCCCACAGCATCCTCATAGATAAGCTAAGGAAGTGTGGGCTTGATGATCAGGTAGTGAGGTGGATCAAGAACTGGTTGGAAGGAAGAAGGCAGAGAGCTGTGGTCAATGGGGCAGAATCTAGCTGGAGGTCTGTGACTAGTGGAGTCCCTCAGGGGTCGGTGCTGGGACCAGTGCTGTTTAATATTTTCATCAATGACCTGGATGAGGGAACTCATCCCTCATGGGAGTGGCTGACACACCAGAGGGCTGTGTTGCCATCCAGCGAGACCTGGACAGGCTGGAGAGTTGGGCAGAGAGGAACTTGATGAAATTCAACAAGGGCAAGTGTAGAGTCTTGCATCTGGGGAAGAACAACCCCATGTACCAGTACAGGTTGGGGGCTGACCTGCTGGACAGTAGTGAAGGGGAAAGGGACCTGGGGGTCCTGGTGGGTAGGAGGATGACCATGAGCCAACAATGTGCCCTTGTGGCCAAGAAGGCCAGTGGCATCCTAGGGTGCATTAGAAAGGGTGTGGTTAGTAGGTCAAGAGAGGTTCTCCTCCCCCTCTACTCTGCCTTGGTGAGGCCGCATCTGGAATATTGTGTCCAGTTCTGGGCCCCTCAGTTCAAGAAGGACTGGGAATTGCTTGAAAGAGTCCAGCGCAGAGCTACAAAGATGATTAAGGGAATGGAACATCTCCCTTATGAGGAGAGGCTGAGGGAGCTGGGACTCTTTAGCTTGGAGAAGAGGAGACTGAGGGGTGACCTCATCAATGCTTTACAAATATGTAAAGGGTGAGTGTCAGGATGATGGAGCTAGGTTTTTTTTCAGTGATGTCCAGTGATAGGACAAGGGGCAGTGCGTGTAAACTGGACCATAGGAGGTTCCATGTGAACATCAGGAAAAATTTCTTTACTGTGAGAGTGACAGAGCACTGGAACAGGTTGCCCAGGGGGGTTGTGGAGTCTGCTACATTGGAGATATTCAAGGCCTGCCTGGACAAGTTCCTGTGTGATGTACTCTAGGTTACCCTGCTCTTGCAGGAGGGTTGGACTTAGATGATCTTTTGAGGTCCCTTCCAACCCTTAGGATTCTGTGATTCTGTGAAGCTTTTCTCTAATCGCTGTGTAACACTGTGTTTAGGTCAGTGAAGGAAGCAGCAGTCTCTCATCCTTCACTTTCCCGGTTTCTGGGTCCAGTGCACCTGAGGTCTCTGAAAGTGGTCTAAAGAAGAATACCAGTAAGGTTTCTTTGGTGATTTCAGTATTTTATACATGTGAACTGAGAGCTGAGATCTTTCACTTTCCCTAAAATGTTATCATTATGTGCTGTAAGCCTGAAAGTGATTTGTTAGTCATGAAAGTGCTGCAGGGGTGGTTATTGCACAGTGGGTCATATATATCTTTGAGTAATTTTTTTATAAATTGTCAGTTTCTTATACCAGAAATGTAGATATTCAGAATTTGTCGTAATTTTTATTTAGTCTACATATGTCTTCAGTCATGCTGTCTCATTCATAGAAATCCAGATACTGTATAATTAAATTATACTAGATATGGAATAGCCGTCTCATGCTCAAATTTAGAACAAAGTTACTTTGGGCAAAAGTACTACTAGCAAATGATATTTTTTTTTTTATATTCAATTCTAGCATGCACAACAGTGTTATTCTGAAAGGTATTTAAATTGAGAGAATGGAATGACTACTTTCACCCATTCTGGAAGCATTTCAATCCTATTAATTTAATGACAGCCACTTTCAAAATCTGCTTATAAAATGTCTGCAGTAGACCAGCAGAACGTTAGAATCATTATCGTGGTTTGAATAACTGTCATGTTAAAACTTCTTAAAAATGCTAGTTTTAACTTTTTTTTTTTTTTCTTCTTTAATTCATTGACAGCAGCTTCTGAAATACAGGGACTAAGAACAGTTGAAATAAAAAAGGTAAGTTACAGCATGAAGTGGTATATCAGCAGCAGGTTTTGTAGATTGTTGTCAGTAGGTGTGTTTACAGAATGGAAGAAGTCTGGCCCTGTTAGTTGTTTTGAGAGAGGAATTGATATGCCTAATTCATTTGGCTATCTTTTTCAGGTCAACACTCTATGATCTCCACTGCCTATAGGTTTATGTAAAAGCAGTGTGATCTATGCTATCACATTCTGTGACCTGAAAGCAAAAGGAGGAAAGACTAGTAAGAGATAATAGGACCTAGTTTTACCATTACAAGACTGAGTTATATCCAAACTGTTTTAGTGAAATGAGGAGAACTGTAACAAAGTTGCAAGCCTATTGTTTGGTATTTCTTTTTTTTTTCATACGTATTTTTAATTTTTAGGCTCTTACATGACAGCTGCCAAGTTTTCAAATGTGAAATTCAGTCAACTTCATTATTTACAGGATCATGGGATCAGACTGTTTCTGATTGTTCAAAATATTTATATTGATTTGACTTTACCCAGCATCTAGTTAACTTGATTACATGTGTTATATTTAGGCATTCTCTTTTTACAGTAGAATCTGCAAATACTAGCTTACAAAAGCAGTTTTTGCAGTTAGGTAGGGTGTTGTACTGTTCTTCAATAATAGGACACTAGGGGGAGCATAAAGATTAGTCTTCGGGAGGTTTGTAGCATGAGATTGATACAGACAATATTAAGGACAGCCAATTCCTCCTGTCCAGTTTTCCTTGCCCATACTTTCTGTGCTGACAGTAAAGGTCTGACACTGGATCCTGTAATTATTTAGTTTGGTTAAGATAAAACCTACACCTAAGTCAGCAGATTGTCACCTAACATGGGAAGAAACACGCTCTCTGCACCTTCTCAAAATGATATGAAATGGTTAAGCTTAAAAAATAGTTTGAGACATTGGAGTTATAATTTTCATAATATAGGGGCTTTTGTAATTATTTGAGATAAGCTTACAAGTCTCTGCATGTGTTTTTCTTTCCCAAAAAATCTAATTTTTTTTTATTATGATAACAGGGCCCTGCAGATTCACTAGGAGTGAGCATTGCTGGAGGTGTAGGAAGTCCTCTTGGGGATGTTCCTATATTTATTGCCATGATGCACCCGAATGGAGTTGCAGCTCAGACTCAAAAACTCAGAGTAAGTTAATTGTTAGGAAGGTTGTAAAGATTGCATGGGTAATGCACAGTAATTGCGTTAGGCAGGCAATATGTTAGCAGTTTAATGATGTAGTTGTAAGTGCTTCTGGCTGTGACAAGAATTTCTGCCATTTGGATTGATGAAAAGGGAACTTGGATTGCTTTAGGGCTTCCTTCCCCAAGTTAGTTACCTTTCAGCAATTACCTCTTACCATGTTAGCAATTTTGCATAACAGAGGTAGTCAGCTTATGAAAATTAAAAGTAAAGAGCATAGTTCAGAGTGATGGATTCTGTAAGTGAGCTCTGCTGGTGAGCATGGTGGTCTGTGTGTATGTAATCTGTTTTATCTCTCATGTTTTCCATGCTTATCTGTCTTGGGATAGAGGTAGTACTTTTTAGGTTCTGAGTTAAAGTGGGGGGTCTTCTGTCGTACAGCACTTACATGCATACTGTATTCAGTCGACACTATATGTAGTTGAATTTGACTCATGCTCCATTGAAAATGGACAGTGTTATTTCATGATGAATTCAAACATACAATCTCTTATAATTTGCCACTTCAGTTAGATGACATTCAAAATTCATGTCTTTTTTACATGCTGTATATTTCTAGTTTTTTAGGATCAGTTCTGTAAAGCATAATTACTTTTTTACACTGAATACACTAAACCAGTATAATTTGCTAAATGTGTTATTGAATTTTCTACCTTTGTAATGGGTCATTATGTAGTTCAAAGATGATCTGCCTTCAAGAGAAAATGTACCGTGAACAGTTGCTGATTTCTTTCTTCCTGCAGTGTATCACTAATAAAATCGGGCTAAATACAAATGCACAGATCTGCTATTATTGAAAGAACCTGATAAATCTATGTAATGAAAGTTATTGTTAGCTAGATTTTCTACACTTTCTTCTGCAGGTTGGGGACAGGATTGTTAGCATCTGTGGAACATCTACAGAGGGCATGACTCACTCCCAAGCTGTTAGTCTCCTAAAGAATGCTTCAGGCACTATTGAGTTGCAGGTAAAAAAATCTTCAGTGACATTTGAAGTATTTTCTGAATACAGTTTTGCCAGCTGCTACAATGAATTATTTTAGTGTCAGCATTCTCATTTTACTCGTTTCCAAACTCTGTTCCTAGGTTGTAGCTGGAGGAGAAGTGAGTGTCGTAACTGGTCATCAGCAGGATCCACCTACGTCCAGTCTTTCATTTGCAGGACTAACTTCAACCAGCATTTTTCAGGATGAGTTAGGGTCAGTAATTATAGAATATGCAACCTCTGTAACGTGTTATTTTAGGTGGAACTCAGCCTGGAAAAACTTAAAAATTCTAGCAAATTATGGATGACTTAACTTAATCATTATTTACACATTTGATATACATGGGCCCTGTAGGCCATGGATCCTCTTCTGCATTCTTTGTGATATAATTTGCTGTGCTGCTTTATTTTGCTCTATTGTAGACTTCTGATTTGATTTCTTCTCTGTAAATACAGTCTCTTGTTTCACTTGGCCTTCGTAGCTGGGATTAACTGATACACCCAAAATGGTGTGTTTTTTTTCTCAGACTTAAATAGCAAGGCCCTTTCCACACTGCTGTGTGTGTTTCCATAATATGCTTTCTAACAATGGGCTGTCAAGAGTGTCAGATTTTCCTGGTATACAAGATACACTGCTTGTGGTATACTGCAAGGTACAGCTATGAAAACAAGTTTTGACTCAAACTCAGTTGTAAATCTGAGGCATTATTCTTCTAGGATTAGGGAAAGAGGGAAAGGGGTTTTATAGCCACACAGATGTATTTCAAAAGATTGAACTTCAAAATTTCTTAAAGTATATGTGGGGAAATATACCTATAAATAGTCTGTATGAACACATATAGAAGTATGCATTCATATATTAAAGGAAGAGGGAAGCAATTACACCTTACAGAATAAACCATTGGGCTAATTTTATATGGTTTTTAGGGTGTGTAATGAGTTACAGGATTTTTAAAGTAGCTTTTTGTTACAAGGAATTGGGGTACAGGTTTTCATCTTTACTTCGCTACTAAGCAGTCTTAGTGGGACATTGCACTTGTAACTGTGCCCTGAGCTGGGTGGAAGAGGTGTTTGAAATAGCTATCTTTGAGTAATAATGAGGGCATTAGACAGTTACAGTGTTTTACATTAACTAAAGAAGCCAATTCATTATAATAAAAGCATTTGTAGTGATAGTGGAATAGAGTCATAGAATCATAGAATAGTTTGGGTTGCAAGGTCATCCAGTTCGACCCCCCCTGCCATTGGCAGGGACACCTTCACTAGAGCAGGTTGCTCAAAGCCCCGTCTGGCCTGGCCTTGAACACTGCCAGCAAATATATTGCTTAACTTGAAATTTTTTTTGGTTTTGTTGTTGACCATTCTACAGATTAAGTCGTAAGTTCAGCCAACATTGCAATACTCTTCTTCCTTTTCTTAGACCTCCTCAGTACAAGACCATTACTCTGGATAGAGGACCAGATGGCCTAGGCTTTAGTATTGTGGGTGGTTATGGCAGTCCCCATGGAGACTTACCTATTTATGTGAAGACAGTGTTTGCAAAGGTAAGTGTAAACTTTAAATTTGTTCAGTCAATTTATTACTTAGTTCATAGCAACCGTTATCCTAAAGAATGGCTTGAGTTTGAAGCCAAAGGATTGTTAGTTTCTCACAGCGTTTCTTCCTTGGCGCAAATGCTGGTCAGAATGTGCTTGCAGCATTTGAATGCTATAGCCTTAGGAAGATTCAGAATTTCCAAAAGCATGTGACTGCATATGGTAGTCTTCTTCAGCTCTCCAAAATGAAATTGTGCACATACTTAGAAAAACAGCCCGCTTGCCGTATGTTTAGAGTGTATTTTCTTCAGGTAGTAGAAGGTACTTTTTTGTTTATTTTGACTCAGAGTCTGAAGGATAGACCAAGATGAAATAATTAAGCTCAGGTCTGGACCTTTGGAAAAGTTCAGGTACTGATAGATTGGACTGTCCTAGGAAACAGCCTTGAGTCAAAGAAAACTGGAATCAAGAATCCCAATCTTTTATAATAAATCAAAGTGCAGAGCTAAATTTTGATTATTTCTTATGCAGATTGCTGAAAACTTCTTCAGGTCCAGAAAATCTTACTTCTGTGATAGTGGAGTTTAATTGTTACACTGGCTGGGCGAACATGGTTAAGAGAACAAAAAGTCCTACAGGTCTGATTTCTAAATGTTGTGAAACTTAGAGAAGGCAGGGCATACTACAACAGTAGCAGGCTGTACTACAGTTGACTGTATTTGAATCATTTAAATTCAAAAAGCTTTAAGGGGTTTTGTGTACAGAGCCCATCTTACTCAGACCAAAGGGAGAAAAAGAAATGCATGGGTCTGCAGTTAAATGTTGTATCATTTCAGGGTGCAGCAGCAGAAGATGGACGCCTGAAGAGAGGGGATCAAATCATTGCTGTGAATGGGCAGAGTTTAGAAGGGGTGACCCACGAGGAAGCTGTTGCTATTCTGAAAAGGACAAAAGGAACAGTCACTTTGACTGTTTTGTCGTGAACTGGCTACCTGAAGGGGTAGGGTCAATAAGACTACGTTATTTACACTCCACATAGCAAAGAGAATGGGAATGTTTATATAGCCTTCTTGCTTTTTCAGCTTCACAGAACTGTGTTACAACACTGAAAAATAACAACATTTAACCATATTTTTGTATACAATAGAAGTATTTCTCTTACTGTCAAGCCACTGGGATGAAGTTATGTCAGCTATGTAAAGACATGGATATTTTTCCTATTACTGTTATACTGAATGCTTCTAAGTCACCAGGGGAAAAAAAAAAGGAATGTTTGCATTAATAACCACACAGCAAAACTGGAATGTTCTGCTAAGAAGCTTTGGATATTTGAAATATGTTGGAAAAATGATAAAGTCAACAAGGGGGTGGCATGAGTGGCCATAGTCAGAAAACAGAAAAAAGGTTATTGAAGAAATAACAAAATATCAAACTCTACAAAAAGAAGAAATAGTATGTAGTCTGAAGGCAGATTATTAATGGATTTAGGTGGTTATTTGTGTTATTTCACAATGCTCAAGTGGGAGGACCTGAGTGGGTGGCTTGGGTGTTTTTTTTTTTTCTGTGTATTTAAATTTCATAAGCCATGGTGTGTCCAAAATAAAAATAACACTGTGTTTTAGTTTGGCTTAGGTTTGAGGGGTTTGGTTTCTAGTTTGTTTGGGGTTTTCTTTTGTTTGAGGCAGGGGCGTATGTGTGTTTGTTTTGAAAGGAGAGGACTTGTCCTCAAGGCTGAAAAATCCATTTGCTACAGGAAGCTACTCCTGGTGAATGAGAGTGTGTAGCAATTGCAGTATTAGAACAACTAGAATTCTTTTATAATAGTAGTGGTTTTAGCCTATATGGATGTGAAAGCAGCCTTTCCAATGTGAAAGATGTGTAAGGGAATCACAGAATCATTAGCGTTGTAAGGGACCTCAGGAGATTATCCAGTCCAACCACCCTGCCATGGCAGGGCCACCAGCAGGTTACACAGGAACGCATCCACGTGGGTTTTAAATGTCTCCAGAGAAGGAGACTCCATGACCCCCCTGGGCAGCCTGTTCCAGTGCTCTGCTACCCTCTATGAAAGAAGTTCTTCCTCATGTTGAGGTGAAACTTCTTGTGTTTTAGGTTATGGCCATTGCTCCATGTCCTGTCACTGGGCACCACTGGAAAGAGTCTGGCACCATCATCCTGGCACCTACCTTTGAGATATTTAAATATATTAATGAGATTTCCTCTCGGTCTTCTCTAGAAGAGAAAGTTGTCCTTTTCCAATGTGTTTCATGGAAGCTACTTGAATCAGAGCCACAAACAAACCTCTGAGGGCAGGTTTACTTAGCTTGTGGATGTTGGTTAAGCCAAGTTGGAAGAAGTTGATGTTACAGTGTTAGAGCAGTTACCAGTAGCAGCAAAGGTCAGGTCCTCCTTCGACTGAGGAGACCTAAAACCAGGAGCTGAGGGTAGGTAAATGCTGAAAATTTCCATGGTAGAGGAGTTATCGGTTGGTGGTGAGGTGTTGTATTCTCTTCCCTTGTTATTTCCTTTATTGTTATTATTATTGGTGGTAGCAGTAGTGATTTGTGTTACACCTTAGTTACTGGACTGTTCTTATCTCAACCTGTGGGAGTTGCATTCTTTTCAATTCTCCTCTCTGTCCCTCCAGGAGTAGGGGGAGGGAAAGAAGGGGGGAGAGTGAGTGAACAAGTTACCTGACTGGGTTTAAACCACGACAAGTAGTGAGATAGCAGTGAAGGTCTTTATGTATCATCATTAAGCAGAAGAGGATATATGAGGGCCACAAATACTGGTTTGGGCCCTCAGATTTCATTTTAAAGGAACAAATACAAGACAGTGTTTAGTCCATGGAGCAGTTGTTTGACAAGCAGTGTGGTCAATAAATTTATGAACTCAATTTCCTAAGCTGGGATCTCCAATGAGACTTTATCCAAACCCTTAACTGATTGTAGCCTGCCTTTGCCTCTTCTACTTTAAACTGGCTCTTAGGAATCTAGCAGATAAAGTGCACTTTGCCTATGATTTACCTTCCTGCAGAAAAATTTTCTAAGTCTTTTGAGGGAGATTTGTAATTACCAGCAATAACCTTTGTGTTAATTAGCAAAAATAAATCTGTAGCAAGAAGGCCACCGTGTCAGTAGTCATTTAAGAGAAACCTGAAGTGAAAATGCAGGGAATGCTCAGGCTGTTATTAGGAGGAGACACAAAAGACTAGCATTTGTTTTACTGGGACACAAAAGCAGCATTAGGAATGTATTTGAAATAGTATTAACAGATTGATAGTTATGTCTAAATGAATTAACTAAATAAACCACCCTCTTTGTCTTTTTAACTATTTCAGAAGTTACACTGTGGTAGGATAAGATGAAAGAAGGATAAGATGGTACCATTACTAGATGCTGTTGTTACGGAATTGTTTTTCTATACTTATTCCTTGGTTAGAGTGAAAAATGCCTACATTAGAGTATGTAAAGTCATCTTAAATAGTGTCTATATTTGTAACAGAAGTAGTGTACAGATATTTTATTACTGCTGTTCTGTCTAAATGGAAGTTTTGAGTGAATAAATTCCAAACTGTTATGATGAAAAAGTAAAGTTGCAGGTGTGTTTCTGGTTGCTTTACAATGGCATGCTTGCATTGTTCATTCTGTCATGAAAGATTTATTTAGAACAATTAAGAAAAGGCATTATTCTTTATGTGAACCTTAAAGCATCAGCTAAAAATTGCTTTATTTGGATTTTGAGATTTTATATTCGCTTGCAAACTCTTAGCATGAGACCAGATATCAAAATTATCTAGGAATTAATATGAAGCTGCTTTGCCTTTTGAAACAGACAGCATTACTCAGTCTGTTTAAAAAGCATTCTTCTGGGCATGGGACTTGCCATGAGGAATCAAATCAATGAGCCACGGAGCCTGGGACTTTGTGTCCCAGGACGATGTGTCCCACGGAGCTGTGACCCACGCTGCTGCTTCAAGAGCACAGGATCTCACTGAAGCCCCATGCCAGGAAAGCTATTTCATGACCACTGCTTAGTGGCTGTCATGCAGTGGACCATGGAGGGTAATACACTTTGCAGGCTTAGGATGTTTGATTTACTTTATCATTTGGTCATCAGCACAATTCTCATATCACAGGGGTTACTCATGTGAAGTGATAGGTACTATGTCCCCAGTTCTAACCACGTCTTCTGGTTTTGGTTACATTTTTAACACGTGACTGTGTTAACTATGGGACTTGACAGTGTTGGAGCTGAAGGGCCTGGCAACTTAAAGATTCCAGGCCATTGTTTGTTCAGATACCCAGTCCTTTCTTTTAACTCTGCTTACCTCTCAGCTGTTCAATGCTGGTAATCTTAGAGTGGTACTGATGAAAAAGATTGGAACTTTGTAAGCATGGATCTGGACAGAAGACAGCTGGTTCATGGGTATACACATACTTCATTTCTTGGCAGTAAGCAGGTATCATTGGCACAGCTGCTTTCCTATCCAGTCCTCTGCTGGATTCTGCTTCTGAGTTTTATGGTAACAGTGGTATTGTAATTCTCAATTGCTAGAGTGGGTATAATTTAGTGGCCATTGAGTATCCTTCCCCTTCACTCTATATCCAGCCTCTTTAAAGAAAAAGGCAGCTACATATTCTGTAGACCTAGACATGTACTATCCTAAAGAAAAAAAAAGTCAACAAAAAACCCCAATCAACCAACCAACAACAACAAAAAATAAGATGTCATCTTTGTTCTAAATTGGCAAAGAGACATTTTGCTTTATTGACAGACTTGGAAGGAATGTGGAGGAACTTAGTATTTTCATTAGTAGTTTTCAAAGAAAGCCTTATCTTAAAGTGAGAGTGACATTGGAAAGTTGCTGGTAGTGTTTCCCATACACATCTTTTTCTTGCTTTTTAGAGCAAATTCTTTGATGCATGTAAAATATTCACGTGTAAGGAACACTTCTGTCTTAGGCACCACATGAATCTACTAAGAATAGATGAAAAATTTCACTTCCTTTACAAATGATATTAAAACTGTGAACACTGTTGTCCTTGGCATGTTCAACACTTGCAGTGTATATAAAAGCTGTTTTTATTTCTCTCTGAATTGCAGATCACGTATCTTCCTCAACAGCTGTGTAGATCTTGATTTTAATGCATTTTAGTTCATAGTCATTGTTGCAGAGTTATGTGTTAGACTGATTAATTTCAAACACTTAATAGTAGTATACCTGCTAATGCAAGATGATGCTTAAATAGGTTGAGGTTCTTAACTTTTCCATGTTTTCATTCTCCTGTGGTAATATCTACTCTCAGTGAAAATGACAACATGAAATGGGCAGAAAAAAATATGTTTCTTCCCTTATTTCAGTAGAAAGGAGAATAATTTCTGAAAAGCTACTAATCCTGAAATCTGCATACATCTCAGTTGCAGATGTATTACTAATTTTCAACACAAGATTTTTTGTTAAATTACAGCAGCAAATTGTTTTCAGAAAGTGAACCAAGCAGGCTTACACTTAGTCTTTCTCATCAAGCTACTTTCTGGTCAGTCCATTGTATTTGACCTTCAAATATGTAGTTTAAAATATGTAACTTTTAGATACCTATATATTACAAAAAGATAATGTTTGAATCGCATACAATAAACATTATCTGTGTTCTCAGCTGAGAGTGTGACGTTACATATTTAAAGTGCTAGCAGTTAGATGTCCAATTTACTCAGGGATACACAAGTGAAAGATTTTTTACTAAGATGGGTGGCTTTGAATTTTTCAGCGCTTACTGTTTTCTGTTATTTCAGCTTTTGGCAGTTTAATAGTTTACACTTTGTAAAGTGTAGTTCAGTTTGTTTAAGAGTATATTTGGACTGAGCAAGGTTAACATTATAGCTAAAAGGGAATGTTCTGCATGAGTATTTCCATGGGACGTGGGATACCTTTTTAAGACTCTCAGCAGTGGTCAACAACAACGTGTTGCAATTTGGTGTGTTTTCATAGATTGCGCAATATCAGGACTGGGAAGGCTGAGGCCACAGGCTACGTTTGCAGGATGCTTTATCAGGTTTCCACACTGCACACCAGATGGAAATAAGGGAGCTTGGGTTTTTGTTTGGGCACATCTACAAGCACTTAGGCTGAGGCATATTAAAGGTCTTTGCAGGCTGTAATTTTCAAGTACCTTCTCATCACAAGGATGTATAGCCACCACGCCCAGTGCTTCGAAGTCTCACATTTTTGGGGATTTTACAAAAAGCAATGGGAGCAGCATCTTGGGTATTTAACAAAAAATTACTTATTCTCTGTTTTGGGAGAATCTTTGTCTGAAACTGTCAAAGCCATACACATTTTGTTGTGGCTTAAAAAAGTTTGTTACTCAATGTTAAATGTGAATATGTCTGTTGGGAGTAGAAAGGTCAGTGTTGCAGATGAGTTACATAAATATCAATATAATCCTAATGGCTAAAGCAGCAAATGTCACTGGAATTCCTGTTTGTGACAGGAACCACTGAGGGCAAGTGATAATAAAGACTGTCATATGGGGAAAGCATTAGCCTTTGTTACTGTTACCAAGAGCAGAAGAAAGAAGTGATGTATTCTTATTTTTGTAGTGCCTTTTTTAGTAAGTCCACACCAACTCTTATTTTCCAGATTTTATACCTTTTCCCAAGTGTAAAGCCTGCAAAGGGCTAATAAGGTGTTATTCTTCTAACAATCTTGGAATGAAGAAAAAACCCCACATTTTCCTTAGTTTTGATGAATATATACAAATACAAGTAGTGAAGGAAAATGTCACTCTTAATGTTAGAATTCTTCTAGGGAATCCAAGCGACTCCAAATATAGTATCTGGGCTGGAGACTTCATTTTCAGTAGTTGCAGATTAAATGGGGTAAGAGACATATTTAATGTAGTAGATTAGTGTTGTTTCATGGTCATCTTAAATGCTGGGTAATGTGAGCTGCATCTGCAGTTTCTTTTTGTATTCACCTAGACAGTTCACTGCTTGAATTCCCATGTCCTGGAAAAGTTCCTGTAAAGAAAAGGCTTAGGATCTACCATTTCACTTGCAAGTCATGCCTTAATGGAAGACACGGTCCAGCACTATTTTTGAAGAACAGCTATAGGTTTCTGTCTGTATGAGAAATTCTGAGGTTTAAGTCCTAGCCAGATAAAAGCTTTGATGCTATTCCTGACAGACTTGCCTGTCTGAGAGGTGTGGTGGTCAGAAACCCACCCCTGGGCACAGTCGGATCCAGGGTCACTCCCTGATGGGATTGATGTCTACTGGGCTCTCCTCAGTCGGTATACATGTGTGTATGACAAACCTGACAAATTTCACTTGCAGTCCTAGAAATCACAGCCTGCTTGTTTGGTTGGTTGGTTGTGGTTTTTTCCCTAAGATGTAGCCTTCAGTGTCTTGGCTTTAAAGATAGTGGAAAGGACCTGCATTTGTTCTACCTTTATCTCCAGTTCTCTCATATACTGCTGGTTTTGAGCATATACATAACGAGTAAAGTAATATGCTCAAATTTATTGTTAATGTCGAGTCAGAGGTTATTCTAACCAAGTATGTGTGCTAATAACTCCACATACCAGTGGACAAAGTCTGCTGATGAAGCTTTTACAGGCCCTTTCACAACACTGAATGACAGTGATTGCCTTTGTGTTAAATTTTGTGTCTAACAAAGCCTTTGCAGTAAGTATGAATCTGTCCCGGAAAGAAAAGTGAATTGCTTAAGACAAGGTGGGAACCTCCTGGACTGAGCTGAATTTCCTATTGTGACTAAGCACGCTCTCTTTCCAATCTCTGCCTTATCTCCCTACAAACAGTTTGGTTCTTGTTCCTGTCAAATGGCAGCTGACCATCAGAATTCTATGCATATAGCCTCTTTCCTTCTGGAAAAAGGCCTTTACTTTTCTTATGGCAGTCACTACATAAATTGACCTTTGTCTTTAAGTACAGATTTATGGAATATTAGCATTTAGTAAAAATAATTCAGTTTACTGTCATTTCGTGTCCTCTTTTTTTTCCCACCCAAAAAAGTCAGAGACTTTTCAAAGCTATTTATTTAGCCATCAGCCGAACCATTTCTGCCTGCATTTCCCCTGCTACTGTTTCCTCTGATTTGGTTGTGTTGTGCTGGGTTGAATAGGGGTGAGGGGAGCATGTCAGAGGCTTTCTGTACATGTGCAATTTGGGGAACAGTACTGTGTAAGAGCTATTAGCCTGCAGATACTTCCAGGCACCAAGTTTCAACTACAGAAGTGAACGGGAGCAGGAGAGGGGAACTGCTTACCCATTTAGGCATAAATAGGCTTGGAGGTGGCCACCAGCAATCAAGATAATGCTGCCTGCATGAGTGTTTCTTTGGTATTTCAAAACAAAAAGCAGCCGGGTGCTGGTTTCAGCTTAGGCACTTTAGCCTGGGAGCTTCCACGTGCTGAAGGTTTGTGGGAGAGGCTATTTGTCTGCAGTATCCGGACCCACATGCACACCTCGAGCTCATACTAGCCACGGAAGAGGACCCTAGATTTTTCCATAGGTGCCGTCTTCTGCGCAGCTGCATTTCTATGCATTAATCATTTTCAGTACTAGCCACTAGATAGCACTAGAGAATCAAAGTAAGTCGCAAACAGCATGGGTTGCAAAGGTTTAAACGAACTTCAGCATTCCAGAACTAACAACCACTGGAGTCCGTCGATGGTGTTCAGCTCTGATCAGCAGCCTAATGGAAATTGTTCAATCAGGAAAAACTCTGGTGTATTTAAAACGTCTGCACTGATGTATTCCTCAGCCAAAAATACAGAGAAGTAGCATGAAGTTATCCTACTCCAGCCCTCTTATTATTATTTTTCATCTTTATTGAAGGCCACAAACTTAAAAAAAAATAAAAAAGTGCATTAAATCTAAAATGTTTTATAGTGGCCATCACAAAATGAACACTTTAAAATTGAAGTAGGAATGCACCTCTAAAAATATCCATAGGGATATATGCTTTCCAAAATTATGCCTCTAAAAACATATCCTCAACAAAAGTAATTTGCAGAGTGGGTAAAAAGTAATCTGTGCCTGTGACTTGCTGGAAGTTTACTCTATGCTTTGCAAAATTGCAAGGCTTTTTTAGCATTGCAGGAAGATTTTAAGGTAATGAAGAAATCATTACTGACCATCTCAGCGGGAAGCCAAGAACTGATGTTTTTAATCTCTGCTATGAACAGCAGTAAGAGTACAGCTTCTGCTTGCTTACTGATAGCCTTTCAAGAAGTCCTATGTGATTTTTTTTTTTTAAGGGATTAGGAAACACAGAAACGTTTTGGGAGAAAGGCATGGGTAACTGCCTGCTTGTTCTGTGCATTTTCATAGGTTTTGCACTCCTCTTGTAAGCTGTATATTGAAGGCACCAAAGTTCTTTTGATCTGCACATTCATTAAGTTTTTCTGGCAGTCCTGAGGAATATACACATGTACGCATGATGCTGTACAAGGTAAGAAACTTGGTAATCTCTGGAATCTGCATTCCTGACTTTTGTTTCAAAATACCATATAAGTGATCACAGATTCTTCTGTTAATTATTAACAGGGTTTATATGCCCAGATGCCACATCCTACTTTGATAACATGTTGCAAGAGTTTTTGGCAGGGATGTAAAATTTGAAGTTTGAAGGTCTTGAACTCCTAAAGTAATGTCACCTAAATGCTTGTCTTGAAGGACAAATACATAATCAGCTCAGGGCATATGGCTCTTGTTGCTTGCTTCTGAAGCACATTAAACAGGCTGATACCGAAATATGGAACTGTACAGTAGCTTATTTACAGTAGGCATGTTTCATCTTAGGTAGAGGCACTTCAAGGACTGCAGTCTTGGCTGCCATTGATAGAAGCTCAGAGGAGCTCTCAGTGGACTTGGCTGATGCATGTGTGAGCTCTTTCAAGCAGTAAGCTGTTTATTGAAGAAATTACAGAATGTTACCAAGAGATGCATAGGCTATTTTTGAGGCTTGCTTACACTTACAGTACATGCAGAGTGTCATTACCTACCAGCTTTCTATGAAAATTCACCTTTTCCCATCAGTGTGTGAGAGGTGCATGTTGAAAGAAGATAAGAGATTTAACAGCACCGAGGGTTGATCATCTGTTTCTCCACCATCTCACTGAAGATTTTGCAGCCATCCTTTTCCCTCCCATGCCAGTTCCTCAGCTGCAGCTTGGTGGGCTGAACTCGCTTCATGATAACAGTCAGTTATGCAAACATAGAGCTGAGTGAGATTTGTCAATCACACTTCCAGTCTCCTTCAGGCATGCTTTACTAGTTGACAGCTATTTGCAGTTGGCAGGCCAGCAAAGCAATTACTACAGGACTGGGATGTGAACTAGCATTGTGTGCAACTAAAGCAAGATTGGCTACTGACGTGGTACCGCAAATCCTTCCAGCCCCTTTTTGGGTTTATTTATTTATTGCACATATAAAACTATACTAAGCATGTCCAGGCTACTACTGTACTTCATTCCAAAATGCAGGAAATTTTACAGGGTTTGCTCTGTGATTTGTTTTGCTCCAAGTGAGAGTGGCAGGGAAGCTGTTTTTGTAAGTGCTTTGAAAACAAGTTCTAGCAAAACTGAGCCTTATTAGATCCAGCTGAAAAAGGCTGCAAACACTGAATAGTGTTTGCCTGTTAAATTTTAATTTGGGTTACATAAAAGATTGTTCTTAAAGTGGCACATATTGACATTGTTCTCACACCTATTAACTTGCAGCTGGAGAGTGAAAAGGCCAAGAGACCAGTAAAATCTGTGTGTGTTTGTGTGCATGTGTGAAAAAACTTTTAGGTAGGCTATGGCAGAGTCACAGAAACCTTTCTGCAGCAGCTTTTTCCTCATGGGGTGGTGTGGGGGAATGGTGCCTTGCAGGCTAAAAGTTATGTAATTCAATAGCTCTTTTGGGGGAAGAGTCCTTGTTTTGGGGACCAGCTGTCAATGCATTATGGATCTTTTTCATGTAAGTTCAGAGGTGTAGTGAGGTTGTGCCTAGAAGTCCACATGTGGCCTGAGCTGGGAAGATTCATAAGTAACAGCAAAGGGATGCAACACATACGCTTGGGTAAATGACAACAAGTATTTAGCTTACTGCAGGTGGAAAAATTTAGTTGAGTTGGCCACGTAAATTCTAACTAGTGTTTTTTAAATGTACGTGCTCTTGGACGCTTTCCTTTGCGAAGGAGCCGCAGTTACTGCAAGAGGAGAAGAGCATAAAGACACATGTAAAATTAAAATACCACTCCTGATAGCTAAAGGATTACACTAGTGCAGCCTAGGAAAAATGAGAAGATAGTTTAGTGCTTTAGTTTTGGGAGTCTTTTGGAGTTCTGATAGTATTTCTTACCTACAGTGAAACTTGAAGTAAGGATTTTTCCAAGTGAGTAAACTCTCATCTTTAAAGTACTTACAAGATTTCTCTTCTAATTATTTTAAAAGGACATGGAGTTGTTGTAGGGAATTAAGAAAAGTTTTTTTCTGTGTTGTAAAGTCACACTTCAGGATATTTTAAGATCTAAGAACAAGTAAGTTCTATAGTGTGCCAAACAGGTAATTTACATACCTGTGACGCCTGTTAATCTACATCAGAGACCTTTCATATTTACACCTGTGTACCTCAAATGATAAAATGGCCTGAGGCATTTGGTTCCCCTTTTGGCTTCAAAGGGTGTTTCACTTGCATTGGGTGTGCCTTCACTTAGATGCAGCACTGCTTAAATTGCCATGGGTAAATTTTTCCTTAATTCACTTTTTGCCATGGGAATTAACTATTGATCAAAATCCCAGGAACACTGCTGTAGCTAAAAGTTTAAAAGGCAGGTTGAAGTGGTAAGACCAGCTGAGAATGATACATGTGCAAGCATCAGAAGCAATAGAATACAAAACAACATCAAGAGCTGAAGGGCCAAACTTTCTTTAACCTATTGGCTGCTAAGTCTTGGGAAGCCAGACATCCTTCCTTGTTTATTGTAGTCAGTTCCCAAAGTCAGCTAAGGCTGTCTTTGAAGCTATGTCTTCAATTGAGTGAGGTCTCAAAATGATCCGTAATGCAGTCTTCATCTGTGAGGAAGGATCAAAAAGGGAAAAGGGTCAGAAATAGGGAGATGGCCCTCCATTTTGTAACAAAAGTTGTGCCTTTTAATAAAACTTCAGCTAGGTTCATCCCTCTCCGTGAAAGCCAACCACACAATAAAATCATATGGTTTGCTGACCAAAAACAATTCTCAAACCCACACTTCACACATTTTAGTAGTGATTATTAAAGCCGACTTCCTCTCTACTGTGAATTTGGTCTTAAACTTGGTTGCGCCAAAATTGAGTAGGCAATTGTTTGCTTGTGTACACTGTACAGCATTATTTAATTAGGAAAATGTGCTTGGCAGAGGAGAAATGGAAGCTGGAAAAGACAGAATCCTTGTCAACAACCCATGTGGTTCCCAAAAAAGCAGGGTGAAAGTATGTGGAAGACAGATGGTAAAACACTGTGTGAGTAGTGGTGTATGTGGTTGCTGACAACCCAGGAAGTGAGGATGAGCAAAGGTATTCAACTGAAAACTTTAGGAGCCACATGTTACGCTATCCTGTCTCAGGAGAGGTGCAGGAAGGCTTTGCATTGTGTTTCTGGTGCTCTGTATAATCAATTTTCTAGTGCTTGCAGTGCATCTAAAGCATGAATGGATCAGAGAAGTCCAGAAATTTCCTTCCTAGGTATTTCTGCTGACAACAGCTAGCCTGGGGAAACTGTGCTCTGTCCTTAAGAATCAGTAGGGAGATCTGGTAAGCAATCTCCTTTCTGTTTTCATGAAATATCAAACTTCTTCTTCCACACATTTTAGAGACACACCTGAGGTGTGGTTCAGATGTGTGTGTTTGATCCCTAAAGCCCAGTTAAGATTAAGCAGGGACACCACCATGGTAAAACAAAAGGAGCTGTCTTTTGCAAAGTGCAGTTACACCAGGAAACTGTCTTCAGGCTTTGTAGCATTCAGACAAGTGATGAGGCAAGCTGAAAGCAAGCAGCACACAGTCTGAAAGATGGGTAATGTTTAAAGCCAATGTCAGTTCTAGAGAGCAGGTATTATATGCTTTACTGATGGGCTTTACTAATAGGCTTCTAAACTAGGTGATGCGGGAAGATAAATCTGAATTTAATCTGGAAAGTCTTCCCTCTCCATCTGCATAATTATTGTTTCCCTCCTTTTTATGAAGACCTATAATTACTACTTCAGTGGATAAAACTGTAACTAGAGGTAAGACAACTACAGTAAGCAGCTGTCTTTGCATTAACAATTACATCAAGCCGGGCAGATCTGAATCAGGTTTGTAAAGCGTAAGTTTGCCTTGCGGCCAGCCCAACTAAAAGTAACACACCCCTTACCATCTGTTCAGTGGAAGATTCCAGCCGTAGTGCTGCAAGCATCCCCTGGATCTAATGTTATGGAAAAATAATTGACAATGGTCCAAATGCTTTAAGGGATGATCAGTCCAGTGGGTGGCATCAGGGTTTTCTGGGCCAGTAGAAGTCCTCATTTTGCATCCAGATGTATATTTTTAAGCCAAAGAGTAGTTGTGATGCTAATCCAGCTACACGATTCCACCCATTAAGATAAATTAATGAACTTTAAAAAGAACCTCATTCAAATGCCCAAACAGAATATAAAGAAAATCCTCACAAAATACAAAGATGATGTAGACTGCTGGAAAAGTCTGGCATATGTGAAGGACTGTCTGCTATTGCAGACAATGTGATGAAATTTGGGAGTTTATTTTCAATTAGATAGAGGCTTCAGGTATCATCCTGAAGATGTCATACAGTTAAAAAGGGGCAGAGCTACCAGTTAAGGTTATTCCAATGGCTTGACTTTGCTAAGATCTACCTACCACATCGCTGTTCACTTGTGACTTGCTTATTCCAGGTGACTTGGAGAGGCATAGCAACAGCAGATGCAGGTATACTAGAGATGCATTTATAAAGTATGTTTCCAAAGAAATGGATTTGTAGGGAGGAACTTTTGTTTCTGAAGATATCCATCTTATTTATTTTTCAGTGTAGTTATTCTCAGCAAATTCTCATGTGGCTCCTTCAGCTGACTGCTCTTGTGGCACATCTTCAGCTTGAGTCTCCTCCAAAAGGTGTCCAGTTTGGGTGATCCACCATATGAGGTGAATTAGCATGATCAGACACGTACCACACGAGTAAACTCCCGATGCTTACTTGCAATAAAGATCTGACATTGTAAGGTAGTTGTTGCTACAAATCAAAATTGTTGAGAATTTTTAGAAACTGTTTAACCAACAGATTTATTATTGTATCTTGATAAAGAGAGTTAGTGTTTACTTCAGGTCCAAGTCTAACCTGTTTCAGATGAAGGACATAACAAATGTATTTGCATGTAAAAGGCTGTGTGAAAACAGGGAGGAGCCAGGCTACGGCTTAGGTAAAACTTGTTCATTCTTACACAGAACAACATCTATGTGATGGGATTTGAGTATGTGCTTTAGTCCTGTCCTGAACATAAATGCTTCCACATTTCACGGCCATAAAAAAAGAAGGAAGAATCTCTTTTTCTTACAAACATTTTAGAAAGTTAAAAATAGATGGTATTGAGGAAATGCCATTGAAATATGCATCTGTACAACATCCAGAGTCTGTCTTTCTGAGTTACTACTTGACCATTGCAGTTTCACAAATCAGTCCTAAGCTTAAGGTATTAAGCCACTGACAAATCCAAACAGTATCTGAGAAGTGGTGTTCCTGGCTCTTTGCCATATATTAATCACTTTCCCCTTGAATTGGACCTAGGACCTGTACCAGTTACACTGAGTTATAAAATCATAGAATAGAATCACAGGATAGTTAGGGTTGGAAAGGACCTTAATATTATCCAGTTCCAACCCCCTGCCATGGGCAGAGACACCTTCCACTAGCTTAGGTTGCTCAAGTCTCTGTCTAACCTGGCCTTGAACGCTGCCAGGGATAGGGCAGCAACAGCTCCTTTGGGCAACCCATTCCAGTGCCTCATCACTGTCAGAATAAAGAACTTCTTCCTTATACCCAACCTAAATCTCCCGTGTTAAAGTTTAAAACCATTACCCCTTGTCCTGTCAGGGAATGAGGTTCACATACAAGATTGTAATGTAGAACTTCTAGGAAGGTGCACGTACCTTCTCTATCCAGAAAAGCTGTAGTGCTGCAGGGAAGAGCAACTGGAAAACCAGCAAAGCCCAAATTTTATTTGGAGCTTTGTGGGTTGAAATCAATGCTGTCTGCTGTAGCCAGAAAGTTAGAGATAGTTAGGGAATGAATAAGAGGGTTCAGGCAGATGAAGTGAGCAGCAAATGTTTTGGCCACAATGGGTAGAAATAGTGCAGATGTTAGTGATGCTAAAGTCTGAAACCCAGTGTGCTTCTCTGGCAGGCAATGGTTCCCTCCTGCTCTCAGGTGAGAGGACTTTCAAGAGCTGCACTCCAGCTTGGCCCTGCGACTCACTGGGTATCACATGCTGCTCAGAACATGGGCTCTGCACTCTGATGCAAAAGAGCATGTCACAGATCATAACTGCTCTGGAAGGTGAATGCCAATTTTTGCTTCCTTACCCTTCCCTTCTTTTCTGTGCTTTTCAGCAGCTGCTGAGTATGCCAGAGATAGTTTTTCAAGGGTTGTTAACTCTGTGTGCCACTTTGGCCTGATTACCTGTGAAGATATTACTGAGACACTGCTGGAGCAGTTTTAGGGAAGACCTAGTGAAGTGGAACAATCTTCACTACGTTGCTGCCTTTGTGATCAGTAACTTCTGATGTTGTGTCTTATGCTTCATTTATTTAATGGAGACATTGTAGGAGGAGGGTAGATTTTTTTTTTCTCTCTGCTGTTGTTCTGTGAGTTGTCATAAACCCACAGGTTTTGCTTCAGTATTTCAAAGACATTAAGATACAAATTCTGAATTAGGTATTTGAGTCAGAGTTGTGAGATATTTACAAATATATATAGTGTAAGTATATACTATATATTACTAAATAGTATATAGTGAATATTTAGTATACAGATAGTATACCTATACACTATAGTATACTATACAGTACACTATACAATGGTGTAAATATAGTATACATGTATAAAATTCAACAATATGTCTATAGGCTGCATATAGATGTAACAGTGATATAAATATATCATTTTATGTAAGCCTTGTTCATCCATACAGGCCTTCTGACTTTCTTACCTGACTTCCTCTTTGTTGGGATGCATCACTCCTGAGCGTAAAGGAGGTGATCCTTGAATATTAGCCAACTTGCTTGGGCTCCTCTTCTCTCCAGGTCCTTACCCCATGGTACTTCAGCAAGCATTTCCCTGTAGAGGCCAAAGTCTGCTGTCCTGAAGTCCAGGATAGTGAGCTTGTTGCACACCCTCCTCCTTGCCCTGAGGATCTCAAACTCCACCATTCCATGACCACTGCAGCCAAGGCTGCCCTCAAGCATCACACTGCCCACCCGACCCTTCCTGTTGGTGAGGACAAGGTCCAGCATAGTCCCTCTCCTCCTTGGTTCCTCTAATCTCTTGGAGAAGAAAGTTATCATCAACACCATCCAGGAACCTCCTGGATTGTTTGTGCCCTGCTGTGTCATCCTTCCAACATATATTGAGGTGGTTGAAGTCCCCCAAGAGGACCAGGGCTTGCGAACTTAACGTAAAACAGGGAATTGTGAAGCTGTGTAAGGTGTTAAGTAGATCTAAAATATATACAAGCTGTTGTAAGATGTTCAGTGAAGGAAGGGGATGCCATTCTTCCCACTTAATAATTGATAGTAACTTAGTAGTAAATTAATACTAAGTAGGACTGGAAAGTCTCTAATATCAGAGCCAATGTGATTCAATAAAAGTGTTCAAGTGGGAGAACATAAAAGCTTGTAGCAATATACTGGATCTGATACAGAGTTAATCAAGGAAGTTGTATTTGGTCTTGAAAATACTATCACAAGAGAAATATCAAAATATTCAAGGAAACTTGAAGCTCAGTTTAGAAATTGATGGTCATAATGGGGGGCCCTCAAAGACTTTGTGACAGTGATTGACACTGAGATGGGATTTGGTTTTGTTGTGGCTGGCATAGAAAATGGATCACAGATACATGCTAAAAATTCCACTGTGGCTCGTCATGAACTTGAGTCCCATGGCCTTATATCTCAAGTAAACTCCCAAATTTGAGTGGTGAGGAGAGATCTAATCTTTTTATTTGGGAGCTTTTATATATGTTATTCTTTATCACTGTGGCCAAACTGTCAGCCGAAGAGGAAGCTTCAGTTTCTCAGGACCTCAGATTCGGGAGGGAAGTGGTGGGAAATGGCTGTCAGGACAGCATCTGACACGTGAGCTGAACATTTCTTCTGTTGGCTCAAAGCCTTAGGTTTAAACTAGGATCATTCAGGCAGCCTGCAGAGATGACCCAAACCTGACAAGGGCCTTCTGAAAGACTGAGAAAAACCCCTTTGTTCTAGGTCTTTCAGCTCTGTGGTATGCAACAGCAGTACATATTAATCTGCACACACTAGAATGGGAAGTCCCGAGCCCAGAGGAATAAATCCCCACCACACTGGACCTGATTGCAACAGTCTGGCTGGTTTTAAGAGAGGCAGTAATTCCCCTGGGAAGTCTATTGCTCAGTGTCAGAAACTGAAGAATCTCAGCAAGAGGAAAATAAAACCTCTTCAGCTGAGACATTCCGAAGAAATAGAAAGTTGTGCCAAAATTATTCCCTTTTTTGCCCTGAAGATGTCATATGCAGAGCCAGTTAAACAGCAACCTAAGGTAAAGTGCATTTACAATTGCCATGTGATGGTGACTTGACTATGGTTGCTGAGAACAGTAATGTATTTAAAGCAGTATCTGTGATGGGTTAATAATTGAAACTCATAGCTGCTGTGGCAAGGACATGGTGTTCAGCCCTTTATTCATATCCAGATATACGGCTGCTAACTAGATTTTAACCAGTCTGTTCAACTGTGCTATGCTATCTCTTCTGTTAAAAGGGCAGTAATTACACATCCCAGGAAAAAGAGAAAAAACGGGTCAGTGGAACAGATTGGGATATTTTGTTTCAACTAAAGAACAAAAAGTAATACCTTTAAATTGATCCTGAAATTGGAAAAAGATGCAGTTTGCTTGTTCAGAATGGAATTATGGATACATCTGTTGCAGAGAAGTAGAATAACCAATGGAATTGTATAATTAATTTCCTTATTAGTCTCTGCTTGAAGGAATCTTAATTAGTGCTAGAATAATAGGCCATTTCTGTCCATCGCTGTAAAGATGATAAGTTTTTCTGTCCATCGCTGTAAAGATGATAAGTTTTTCTGTCCATCGCTGTAAAGATAAGTTTTTCTGTCCAAGTAGTTATTTCATGCAGAAGAGAATCTTAGAGACTACGTGTAAAAATATCTTGATCTCTGACCTTGTTTGTTGGAGGTTATGCAACTTTTCCCAGATAATAATTTTGCTGCATTAATGAAACCCTATTGAGCAGTTGCTTAATGCTTAGCTACTGCACTGTGGATTCAAAAAGGATTTCGTATGTCTTTCTCATAAAATTCAGTACAACTTTTTGCCCTGAGTCCATTCTCCTTCTCTCAAGTGAAGGTTTTAGTGCTTTGGAAATTTTTAGCTTGAGCCCAAACTAAAGAACTTGCCTTCCCTGAATCATGGAAAAATATAATTGCATGCAGAAAAACAGTGATAAAAAGGTACAGGTGGAATTGAGCTGCTTAAAAGCAACTCTTCAGTGTCATTTAAGGTGCTTTATCTCTCCACTGGGGTGGAAGAGACAATTCAGCCCAAGAAAATTAATTTCTGGGTTTGTTTTGTCCAAGAATGATTTTCTGTGCCTTCTACTTAAGAATCTGAAAGTCTTGTGAAAAGGTAACTATCAGTGTTTCCTACTTATTTCCTTAGAGGAAAATCATCCTGAACATTACCTTGTGAATGCGTCTACCTGTTCCTAACTACCTATCAGAGCAGCAGTGCTGGCAGAGAAAGAAAAACATGCCTCTGATTTCACAGGCTGTCTGCACATGCACTCAGTCTGATGTTTTCAGTGTGTAGGATTTGAATCTTTGTGCAAGCCTTCCTGGTTAATACTGAAATGGCACAGTGGTCACTATCCAAAAAAGTAGCAGCTACCACTTAGGATCCTACTGAACAGTGGGACCATTTTTTAAATGACACCAGTTTAATACTGTTGTCTATGCCCAGCCTGCTTCCCTTGTATAGATTTAGGGATGGAACAATTTTTAAGGTCTGATTTCCCAATAACTTCTAGGGTAATAAGATGCTGAAATAAATTCCAGAGGTTCTTGAAATTTGTTTTCAATTCATGGAAGCACTTTAGCTTCACCGAACTTATTTCACACATTTAGGTTTGCCTTTTTGGGTTCATTGCTCTTAAACTTTACGTTTAGCAGGTGACTAAGTTCTTCTCTCAAAATGCATGAAAAGGTCCAGTGTGGGCATTAAAAAAAAAATAATAAAATTAGGAATCAGGAAGTTGACAGTGTCAAATGAGTCAGTAGAAAGTACAGACTCTCCTACCTCTAATCATTTTGACTGTGTATTGTTCCTGCAGATTTGAACTCATTAAAACAGCTCTGTAAGACAGCTTATTTGAGTCTTGGTTCCACGTATAGTACAATAATAGCATTGTATTACACAAAAAACTTTTACCTTTTTTATTGTAGTGTTCATTTTGCTGTTCCTAAAACTTGAATTCAAACAGTGGGATCATTCTCCTGTCTCAAATAGAAAATTGACAGTGCAGCCTGGCTTCTGTCAATTCATATTCTATTACCAGGAGATTCTCCTGTTGCTTCCAGGTCTCTGACTTCCCCTGAGTTAGGGAAGAAAACTGTGGATAGGATTTCTAGTTGTGGATAGCAAACATTTAGTGTTCTCTAACACTCTTAAGAAAAGTCTGTTGCATGCTGGGTATAGGTGCCTGCTCTGGCTGGGGTTTTTCCTGTTTGTTTTTTTTTTTGTTGTTTTTTTTTGGTGTTTTGGGGGGGGGTATTTGTTTTTTCTGTTTATTTAGGGTTTCTTTAATTAAGGAATAGTTACTTATTTGCAAAATTTTGCTGGACTTGAATGCAGTGAATGTATGAACTGAGTGGCTGCTGAAAACACATTGCTTAAAGCAAGCTGTTAATATGTGACTCCAGCAGAAATGACAGCAGGCATACTGGGTCAGCAAAAATATATTACGAGTTGTTATCTCTGACTATGTTGATGAACAGGGTTCTGTAACGAGTCATATGGCAGTAACTGCCATTTTTAATTTAAAAATGCTCTATGGAAATAAGCTCCTCTTTTTTTTTTTTCTTTTTTTTCCTTTCTTCTCTGGTTATTTAATTCTTCAGGTTTCTCTTCTCTCCTTCTTGTTAGTACTTTATCTATTATTAAGCAAGCCTTCCTCAGAGTCACGAATTTAAAACAGCTGGTGTGACTTCATCAGTCACTCATGATATTTTTGAAGCCTTGTGATTTACAGCTATGAATAACAGCTTTTATTTTCTTGTGCTGCTTGATTTTTTTTCCCACCACTTAATTTGTTACAGTTGTCTAATGATGCATTTATGTTATATGTCACAAACATATTACATTCATACAGACTTGGGCAGGAGTTCAGACTGTTGCATGAAGAAAGGGTCCATGCTTTGATTCAACAAGTAGAAAGTCATAAATTAATTCTGGTACAGTGCTTCTCAGAATTCAGTGTGACCTATGTATAATGCTGTATGTCTAACCTTTTCTCTTTCATTATTAAGGGCTGAGGAAGAAGAAAACAAGATCTATTGGTCTTGGGCTTAAATTCTGGAAGTTAAAGAGCAACTTGGTGAGGGAGCTTTTAGTTGGAACTGCAGTCTGTTCACATAAATGTTCAGTTCTAGACCTTTCAATCTAACTCGAATGGCCTTGCCCTTCTGAGAAGCTGTTTCCCACCCCTGAGTGAAAGCAAAATGACGATGGACATGAGGTATCACTAACCGTAGTTCCAATGATGGCCATGACTCAGATAACATTGCATCCTTTGGCATGCTTACACTCTTAAACATGACCTCTGTAACGGACAGGTGACAGATGGGAGTACATCTCAGAAAGTTCCCCCCCCCAGGGCCCTCATATATACATAGCTTTTCTTTCTTAGAGAACAGGGAGGTAGTTAACATTAAAGCACTACTGAAATTCTTGACAGTGATTTCTACTAGGTAACCATTTCAATGACACTGCTTTACTTTGAGACTTGTGGGATTGTCCTGCAGTGTGCATTAACGCAATGTTTGTCTATACTGTTGTGGTAGGTTAATTGCTGTGGTGATTCTTCATTTTAGTGTAGACTGTATACATTTTTCAAGCAATCAATATGGTTTGCCTTTTGTATTTGTATTGTTGGTCTCTCTACATAGTCTGTTTCAAAATTATATTACATGAACTCACTTTTTCCTTTACTGTCAACAACATGGATCATTTGTAGAATCAGTAGTAAATCTTTCCCAGTCTTCAAATCAGTTTCAAAACACAGCCCTTCTCCACCAGATGTTTTTGTGTAGTAAAAAGCAGGTATGATTTATGCCTGTTTCATGTGCATAAATATATAAAAGTGTCTATATATGTCTTTATATATATCTGAGAGACACAATATGGATCTTTTCCTTTTGTTTAGTGTTGGTTTTTATTTGTTTTCAAATTTTCTGCTAAGTTATATCCATTAAAAAACTGCATCTTTCTTTTTTGGCTCAGTCCATATCTAGGCCAGCGCAAGAAAAGGATCTCCTCTTCTCTTAGTGGGCCTTTTCTCTTAGGGCCAATGAAGTTATTGCTGGGATATGCCGGTTTGAAGGTATTCAGAAACTGATGGAGGTACTTTTCCCATGCTTTACCATCAAATAGTTTGGTTACCTGTGATCAGGTGATACCAGTGTGTGAACAAGCACATTCAGTACAAAGTCAGTACTATTATTCTTCTAGGAACTGTATTTATTTCCTGCAGGTACTCCACTTGATGGGTTTTGAAAGGAACATTTGTTAAGTAAGTGCCAAAGCCAACAAAGAAGAAAAGTCATCTGTCACACAAAACAAGCACTTTTTAAAGAAGCGGGTATGTTACTGGTATCTGTTGTACTTTAGCTTAAGGCCACCCCATAAATCATATTTGAAAAATTAGTTATGGAGGGTTATGCATACCTGTTTCTATCAGTGCTATGAAATATTCGTTTCAATGTAGTTTCTGTTTAACTGATGTTATGGTATTAATGTGTAATTATCACATTAATCCTTTTTCAAAGTTATTTTGGGGTCTTCCTTAGTTTAGACATACTAATAATGCTCCATTATCTTGGTTTAAAACTAATTCAGACAAATACAGTATGTTGTGTTATCCCACCCATTAAAACAATGCCAAAGATTCTTATTGAGAGCATTCAGAAAATTCAAGAGACATTGATTTGTTATTCTACATCAGTTACCTTTCATGGTGAGGTTACAGACAGAACACCACTGATTTGTTTATTTAAAATGAAATTGCAATGCACAATGCATTCCTGTAAGCTCGATTTATGTCAAATATTTTCAGCTGAACACTATTCATTGAACTGTCAAGTTTTTAGAAATTTGCTAAAATATAAAAATAGCAAAGACCAAGTTTGGATTGAAATACACCACCTGTGATGAAATAGCTGGTAGAGTTTATTACAGCATGGGTATAAACAAATCTTCCAAAATATAAATTACTGTGGCTCTACTGACTAGGCAATCTGGGTTTGGTTTTTGGTTTGGTTTGGTTTTTGTTTTGTTGTTTTGGGTTTTTTTTAAATATATCTGTACTCCTAAAATGAATGTTAAAAATCTGGAGTTGTAAATATACTAGTAAATTAGAAACGACATTATTTATCATAAATCCATAGTAGAAAGCTGTCACTGCAGATTACAGCCAGGATGGATTTGAGCTATGACTTTTTTATCCTTTCTGTTTGCTGTTTTCTGTGTCTCCTAAACTCTCTATTGGCAAGCAGGTGCAGTAAAATACCTGTGTATTGAAGTAAGTATTTCCTTCTCAGCCCTGTCCATCCTACCCAAGAAAAAGATACTGTGATGAAAATATTTGGGTGGCAAAATTGCAAAAAATGTGATTTAATGCATTACCCTAATCTGTGTTCTGTGCTGTGCAGTTGAGAAGATGACACTGTGGATTCAGGGTGATATTTTTTATTATCTTTATTAGGTTAATTATCTTTTAATATCTTTATTAGGTTAAATGTGGCAGTGACTCAGTCCAGAATATGCAGTATTTCTGAGGGGCTTTGAAATGTGGCAGAAAAACATGCCACAGCTGCTTGGCTTATTCCTTAGCACACCACACTTTGCAGCACAGTTTTGGGTTTCTGTGTGCATTTGTGAGCCAGAGTCAAAGGTCAAGGCACAAGATGGATTTAATTCAGACTATTTTCTTGCTGGCCTTGGCTGCATCTGGTTGATGCGTGTTATTAGTGCAGCCACTGAGCGATTTGAAACCCAGATGATGAGAGCTTATTTGTTATCTTTCTTTTGTCTTTCACGCAGATGATTTGAGTAAACAAGGTGCCAATATTCAAGAGTTAGATGAGATCTTCTCAGAAAAGAGAGTGAGTTCAGTTTCTTCCCAGTGCTGATGCCTCTTTGCCCTTCAATGCTTTTTGTCTTCCTGCTATTCCTTTGATTCAAGAATGTATTCCCATCACTATGCAGAGCCTGAGAGATGTGTTTTCTGGCCTTTCTTGTTCCTTGGGAAGAATGTGACACACTGCAGTGTTGTCTTCCTGATCCTGTAGCTGGCCTGAAAAACCGGTAGCAGAAAAGAGTGCACATGCTTAACGTTGAATTTTACTGATAACAACCAAGTGATGTTACTTCTGGCAAGCTACAAATATTTGCCTTTCCTACTGTGAGAACCATTCCTTATGGAAACTGGCTAAGATGTGAAACTTCTTGCCTTGAGCTGGAATTGTATTTAACCAGAAGTATTTTAAACCATTTTTCTCCTCCGCTTCTAACTCATGACCCAACTCATGATTACTAAATAAAAATGCATGAGAATTACCTGACTGCACTGTGATATAAAACACGGTATGGGTGATCATTTAACATGGTAGTCCAGTATTCTTCGCCAGTATTGAATGTAATGATGATATTATTATCAATGACTATGTTCTGCAATGTATCACTACCTCCTGTGACAGTGAGTGGTGGCTGAGGGAGAAACTGTAAGTGCCCTCTCTGGCAGTTCTCAGAACTGGTTATGACCTTCTTTCCTCTGCCATCGTGAAAATAAATATTGTTTTGCCTTAGACCATTTAACTGGAAGGGGGTCAGTAAATGTCACTGTTGCAAGTGACAATTCTACGATAATCAATTAATATATATAATAATGATACTGAATCATCTCCAGAGGAACTCTCCCTTTTGACTGTAGCAAAAGACTTTCTAGTCCAGAGCCTGGCAGTATTTGACCCTTCTTTTCTTTGTCCAGCCAGCATACATTTAACCAGTCTAGATGTGATGTGTTTATAAACAGTAGATAAGTAGTCTCTCCTTTGTTAAAATGGAGAGGAGCAGAAGCCTAGCTTGTCCAGATTACCAGTTTTTATTTGAAAGATTTACTCTATTTACTAGTAAGGGGGATTGCTGGCTGGCAAAGTTGATGCATGAAAGCAGCCCTTGATGTGAAACCTGCTTGATTTGTTCTTGGCAGTGAAGACAGCCTGTGTGGGAACAAACCACCTTGCCAGTGGCTCTTTGGGAGACACTCCCCAGCGTCTCCCAGAAGAGTGAGGACACAGCTTCCACACAGCCTCTCTGCAAGCATTAGGCTTTCTCTAGCCCATCCTTCTGAGACAATGACACAGGCACTTCGGCATCTGTTTTAAAGCATAAAGCCTTTGTGTAAGAGCTCACAAAAGAATGTAGAAATCTGTGAGCCAAGAGCTGAGATCACTATGTTTGTTCAAAATAACAACACAAAACGGCCATCTATAGGGCAATGGTGACTTAAAATATTCTTGAGCAACACAGTGTGGGAATCTGCTGGAATCAGCTTTTGGCTGCAAACATGCAGCAGCCTCCAAATGCTTGGGTACTATTCTACTAATACTGATTCAAAATGAGCATGACCTGCAGGTTGAGGGAGGTGACTCTCCACCTCCACTCTGCTCTCATGTGACCCCACCTGCAGTCCTGCATCCAGCTCCAGAGAAGGCCATGAAGATGCTGAGAGGGCAGGAGCACCTTTCCTATGAAGAGTGGCTGAAAGAGTTGGGCTTGTTCAGCCTGGAGAAGAGAAGGCTCTAGGGGGACCTCGTAGCAGCCTTTCTGTACTTAAAGAGTGCCATCAAGAAAGCTGGAGAAGGTTCTTTTTACAAGGGCGTGTAGTGACAGGACAAGGGGGAATGGTTTTAAACTGAAAAATTAGACATCAGGAAGAAGTTCTTTACTGAGTGGGTGGGGAGAAACTGGAACAGGTTGCCCAGAGAATCTCTGGGCCTGGAACTGTTCAAAGCCAGGCTGGATGAGGCTTTAAGCAACCTGGTGTTGTGGAAGTTGTCTTTGCCCATGGCAGAGGGGTTGGGTTCCTTCCAACCCAAACTATTCTATGATTCTATGGCTTTAGGCAGCTACTAATTGGTGACACACACAGGAATAAAGCAGTCCGGCTGCAAAAGCCTGCCATGATTTGAGAGACTATCTTCCAGAATTTTTTCTGTGCTCTAGAAATGATTGTCAGTAAAAACGAACTTCATTAAGCCCTTCTATTCTTGGAATTTTAGGAATGGCCTGTTTCATTTGGTTAGTCCCAGCTGCTACATGCTAACACTTCTCTGTTCTCCTTTCTTTAGTTAAAGTACCATTGAAGTTTTGGGAATTTGTTTGGGAGAGCAATAGAAACCTCTGATGCATGGGTGCTTAATAGTTTGAAAAATTGGTATCAAGTACCACAATGAAAATAAGAAGCAAAAAAAAAAGGGCAGTAGGTAGAGAAAAAAAGGCAGTTTTCCTTCAATTGGAGTGGTCATACCAGTTCCCATTATTCACAGGATAGTCTCCTTCAAAAGTTCAAGTGAAATAAGAAAACAAATTTCCAAGTTAATAAGATTTTTTTTCTTTCTTTTGTCTTTTGTAAATTCTTGCTTAGGAAGGGTCATCAGTAGCAGAAAAGATTGTTTGTTGCTATAGAAATATATCCATGAGGAGTATAAAGATTGTTTGTTGCTATAGAAATATATCCATGAAGAGTAAAAAGTACTGTTTATTACTACCTGTAACCGAATGTACGTATTGATCAAATAACAGAATTATGCTTACAAAACTGGGGCAACATTCAGAAACCCCTGATTCCTCATGCTTTTAGATTTCCTGTATATTCTTGGATACTCTGCATATTCTTGGACACACAGCTGTTGAATTTACCACCTTTATTTTTCATGTTAAATTGAAAGAGGAAGACTATTTCTACACTTCAGCACTACCCCATGTTCCTCTTCTGAGTTCTGTTTTGTGTGACGTGATGGCCTTGGCCTTGCAAGCAAACTTAGGTCCTGTTATAGTAAGGACATATCAGATCACTGAGAGTATTGAGCATAGCCTCACAAAAAAAGCCACCTTTGTGCAGTTTTTGTGATCTGAGATTCTTTGAAATAATCCTGTAAGTGGCTTGTCATTGTGGAAGTGGGAATAGTCATGGTCTGTCTCAGTCTTCTTTCAAAATGGGTTGAAGAGACTGTTATGCTGCACTTTCCTAAACTGGTACGTCTCTGAAGATCTTCATATGTCAAGGTGCAACTCTGTATGTCCCTATTAGATGGAAAAGGGCTTCACTTGAATAGTTTCATCTCCTCTCCGTATGATTCATATACAAGCTTTCAAAAACTCATTGAGTGTGTTGTATGAGGGAAAAATCTGTCGTTTTCATTCTTGCTCGAAAGCAGCATGTCGCTGAAGATAAACACTGTAAAGGGGAGCTTATACTTGTGGGGAATATGGCAGTGCAGACTCTCCCACACACAGTACTCTGCACGGATTACAGGAAAGGAGCACTTGCTGGCTTCCTGGTGTTTGCCAGGACATGCTAGTGCCAGCAAGTAACTTCAGTGCAAAAATGCACTGGAAGATGTACATAATATATCTGTAACTCAGCTTGCCAGACCCTTTAGATTCAACATGTGCTAGCATAAGTATGAGACAATTGAAGATTTTAATGTGAGGAGAGAATGGGGCAAATAAGCACACAGATTTTTATGCTAAAAGCAGACGTTGGGAATAATCAAAAGGACAATTTTTCTCAAGCAGAAAATAGTTCATAGGAAGGAGCATTGTCTATAATACACTCACATAACTTTGGACAGGGAAATTTTATTACTTTAAATTATACGGACCAAGTAAGGACAACAAAAAAATGGGTCTCTCCAAGTGTGTCACCTTCTTAATTTAGAATGTGTGGTAAAAAGCATGTTTATGTATGAAATATACACATGGGACCTGCAAGGCTGCCTGCATGTTAGGGCAGATGCAAGTTTTGAGTGGAAAACTCATTAATTTTTTTCAACGCAGCTATTTCTGAAAATGGTCCCAATAGCTTAACAATGCTTAAAACCAAGACTGGATGGATGTCTTACTTCTCCGAGCTATTTCACACCACCGTAACTTTCCCTCCTGCATTTTTTATTCACATGGAATATGAGTTCATTAAGATACCTGTACCTTGGTGATCCAAGGCTATTTAAATGTGATTATGTAAAAAAACAAATAAATCTATTGGATGCTCATCTGAAAATATTTTAAGGTGATATATATATATATATATATATATATATATATATACATGTCTATGTCTATATAGCTGTAGGTAGATAGGTAGGTAGATAGATGGAGAGATACATACATACACACATAGACAGACCATGTGCACCAGACAATGCAGTCTGCTGGGTCTTCTAAATACACTTTAAAATGTGAATCAGGGGTAGATCCACAAGTAAGTCCATGGAAATGAATGCAGAAAATCTCGATTTCTGCTGGGATGACTCAAATGCAAGAGATTTTCCTGCAGATTATATTGCAGCAACAGTTGCTTGTAGATTTACTTGATCTTAATGAACCTTTTGGCTAATTCTGTCTCGACAATTTTATACAAAACCTTTAAAAAAGCTGTGAAGGTAGGCAGGAGGTGCTGCAGGAAGATTTTCCAGCTCTCACTAGCATAAGTACTAGCTTAGTGAAAATGGAAGCATTTTTCAGAATAGGTTGTGCTCAGGAAAAAAAACTGTTAAGATATGTAAAAGAAGAAGATATATGGATTGGTCTGAAAAATAATAATACCTTAAGAACATGGGCTTGGTGAATAAATGGGATCGAAGAAAATATTTGGTTTTCATTTCTCACATGAGTTTGTTTTGGTTTCTTTTCATTTTGTCTTTGCTTTTGAAGTCCACTTAGGACTTTTTCAGATTTACTATAGAAAGCTGACATATGTTCCATAAGATGATCTGGTGTTACTTAAACTGAAACATTACTTGTAAACATTCACAAAAAAAATACTTCAGTGGGAAGTATAAGGCTTAATACTGTGCTTTTATGGCAGGCTTTACTAATCGTGCACAAGGTATTTGTCACTGGAACCAAGTTTCCAAGGGAACAGAACCAAAATGAACGATGGGATGCAAAACTGGGAGGTACTTTTAAGAATGTAAATGAAAGGAGAACTAGGTAATTTAAAAAAATTCTTTCAATGAATTTAAAGTTATTAAGAGCAACTCTGCTATTTACAGGGAATCAGGTCAGGTCCTAATCTGTTTGGTGATACAGTCCATTTCATCTCTGATACTGCCTATGAAAGAAAAATGTCACAGTTTTATATGCTAGGGACTATCAGCAATTTAATCAACTCTGTTTCCTTTTCTCTCATACAAAGAAAAATTACAGTGCATCTGCCATATAAAGGAAAGGTGTGTTTTGACCTTTGGGTATTTACATACTTAGAACAGATAGGCTTCTTAGACTTGAAAAACTACTTAGAGTCCTAGCTTTGACTCTCCTATTCGACTGAACACTGAAGCAAATGCTTTAAAACAACAAGGGTCTGTTGAATTTGTAAGACTTTAGGAACACTACTTTAGTCTCTGCTGAATAGAACTGTCTTTTAACTACACTAGTGTTGGGGACGGTTTGGATAGGGTTTTTTTTTTTCATAAATATAATGAGCACACTTGGGGCTCCAAGGAACAAAAGCTTTTTAATGTCTTTTGATCATGGAGTGTAGTAGGTGATGCTCTGGGGAAGACACATGGATGGGTCAAGTGAGAATGGAAAAGGATGGAGTGTTTGAAATGCACTACACCTGCCCACAAAAGAAACAAGAGGGCAACTTCTGGGGCAAGTGCCCGTCAAAATGGCAAGCAGAAACACTACTGGCACATGCTGGCTGTTGAAATGCATTGTTTGCCTCCGACCAGCTGCACTCACTGACAGGGTGTGGGTGGATGTTTTTTCTCCATGCAATGTATTCTGCCACCAGATTGATGGCATGACCCACAAGTTGCTTCTTGTTGGTTTATGTTGTTTATTTTTTTCTCTGAGGCTGGTGTGAATGCCATCAAGTACTCCACCCCACTCATTTCGATGGGTCTGTTTGGCACCATAACCTGCTCTGAGCTGAAAGACCAGAATGCTAGAATTTTTCCTATTTGTTTTCATAGGTCATTTCTATCGCTCTGTCATATTTTTAAGACATTTGATAGACAAAATATGTTTTTAAAGTTGTCTGGCCTCAATTTTAAAAATATTTGGACAGGTTTACAAGACACCAAAGAGTCTCCATTACTCAGAATATGCTAAAGATTGACTTGAAAATTATGAGGTTTTAAATTGTTTGGATTTTTTTTTTTTTTTGCTGGTGATTCTCTGTGCTACAGCTTAGAAACAGGCAGTTCAATGACTGCAATAGTAGGAAGATCTGTTGCCTGACTTCTAAAAATAGCAGTTGACCATGAAACCATAAAGCAGAAATATTGCAGAGATGAGAGAAAAGAATACGCAACTTTCAAGTTTTTATTATGTAATTTCAAAAAAGTTGACCTATACCTGCTTCCTCAATACCATTGCATTTTATATGCATTTTTTGCACATTAATTGTGCAAAATATACTGGCTTGTGCATTTTTCTTCTCAAACTCTGATAATAGAAACAGCTTCTCACACTTTTGATAAATTAAATAGCACATGTGGGAATATGAAGATCTGTGAAAGCATGAAGTCTCTTCATTAGGACCTTTTTTTGATAAGAGGGAGAAATTTGTTAGCAAGAGTTCAGAACATTTTATGTTTACTAAGTCAGATACAAAGGTTTAACAAACAAAATCTTCTTGTCCAGGATATTCTCACTATCATAAATTTCGTAGCTTCCTCTAGTTTTCATTTTTGAGCCACATTGTTTTACAAACCTTTTTCCGTTTAAATCAAGCTTTCTGTGCATTAATGTCAGCAGTAACAGAAACCTAGTTATCTTAACAGATTTTATATATCTGTGCAAGAGTAAGGCAAGCATGCCAAGATGTATCTTCTAAGAGGGCAGATTACAGGTATAAGGTAAAAATAAATTGGAATAGTTTGTTCGCAGTAAAATGACAACATTTATTTTCAGTGTGATTTTATTGGGCAGAATGATAACAGATCACATGACTATTTTTTAAAAACAAACAAAAAAAATCATTGCCAGGTACTTCAAATTCCCTGCTGGTCAGGTGGGTAACAAGGTTTACTGTGAGGGTGGTGAGGCACTGGAATGGGTTGCCCAAAGAAGTTGTGAATGCTCCATCCCTGGTGGTGTTCAAGGTCAGGTTGGACAGAGCTTTGGGTGACGTGGTTTGGTGTGAGGTGTCCCTGCCCATGGGTGGGGGGCTGGAACTTGATGATCTTAAGGTCCTTTCCAACCCTAACTATTCTATGATTCTATGAATATAAGAAAAAAATTGGCTTAAACACTCCTTATCATAAGGTTGATTTATTTCAAACTAGGCAAAATGACATCTGTGATAATTAAATTGTTAGAACAAAGGAAACAAACAAAAAAAAGAAAACAGCAATTCTATTTCTCAGAGATATTTACACCAGGTGAACCTTTTGACTGCAAGGCAAACTACCGAAGGATTAGATCTCTGCAACTGTCGATTCTGACTGCAAGGCACTGAGTCTGCTGGCTGCAGTAATTTGTTTGTTGTGTGGCCACTGTGAGCTGCGCAGGCTCCCATCTCTTTCAGAGTGCCCTAATGATAAGACAGCTGCCAAGTAACCTCCTGTGTGCTTTGGACAGAAATCTGTCTGAAAGTGTGTCTCAGTGACTTTTTTGTGTTTGTCTTGTCACCACAGTAACAGGAATTGTATTTTTATGGCTATTACACATCATGTCTTTTCCCCCTGATGACCTTGTGTCCTACTGATGACCTTGAGCTTGTAAATTTTTGGTTGCAAACTGGCATGATGGAATGCAGTGACATATTTCATCAAAATAATTAAATATTTTCTTGGCATAAAAAAAACATATTTTGCTTAAAAAAAATAAATAAAAGCTATGTGGGAGAGGAAATAAGAATGGAAAAATATGCTTGGATTTGCATGTCAGGTCTGCTGACTCTGCCTTAGACACAACGTTCTTAGAAACACCCCTTGCCAGAAATGACAAGACAATTGGGTTTTAAAGTGTTTTTGACCAGAGCAAATAGCTACTTTGAAATTATCCCTTCTCTGAATTATAAGGTAGCAGATCGAGTTTTCAGAAATTACATTTTAGTGTTAACAAATTAAGAAGTTTCTCACAGGCAAGTGTACTTTGTGCTAGGTGAGGGAATTGCAGTGATATTACCCTCGCTGATTTATAAAATCTCTATTACTGCAGCTCTACGGAATATGAGAACCCTGTCATGCTAGAGGCCTTGTCCTGCATGAAAGCCCAAGTGATTGAAAAACAAAAAATCCCCTCCAGCTGAGCACAGTTGTTTACACATAAAAATACAAACAAGATACTGAAATACATTGAAAGAAAAATGGGCATTTAACTGCTGACTGTTCGATCAAAGCAAAAGCAAAATTGGGTAGATGAACTAAAGTAAATTAACAACTTCAAAGCTTTCTGAAGGATGTAGTTAAAAACTTTGTATGCAACATACACGCTTAAAATCAATACGGATTTAATGCTGCAAGGATGAAAGTGCTACAGGGGCATCTCATTTCTTCTGGCCTTTCCCAACAGTGGTTGCTGTGTGGGTGAATTGCTGCAAGAGAAAAAAGTATGTGCTCCAGCTGGAAGTGAGGGGGCTGCGTAAAGAGCAAGGCTGTTTTAGTACTGGTATATCAGCTGCATTATTGTATGAAGTACAATGCTGCTTTACACAGGGAGACATGGTGATGAGCTCACAAATTACTACCAAGTAAGTCACATCAGGTTCTTTTCTAACACGTACACACTGTTTTCTGTAATAGACAAAAGTAACCCCCATTTTCTTCCTTTGTGTATGCCTGCAAATTATATGGTGATAGAGATGATATAGCTAGGATATTTAACATCAGTTTTTAGTGTATCAGCGCAGCAGCACTGAAACATATCTGGGATTTCAACGAAAACCATATAAATAAGTAAACCATAGCCACTGGCGGTGGAAGGTTTGGCATGTATATTAGAAGCAATTTCACTGCTGTTAAATGTAGATTGCATGCCACACTAGCTAATTTACTATTTAATTACAGTAACAGAGCCAAGCTACTAAAAACATACTGCTGGCCTTGCAAATTGAACAGAAGCAAATCAAGCAACCAGCATCTGCTGTTCATGCAGTGCTGCTTTGGGAAGGCCTGATCTCGCTGTTTTAACTTAGTACATCTGTAATTCAAGTTTTGTTAAGAGGCTAAGTACAGCATTATTGCCAATGTGTTATGGTTAAATCTGGGGCTATTGTTAGCTCTGTATTTCACACTTAATTGTAGCAGCTATTCCACAAATAGCTAGAGTTAAGACTGAACATTGTGTTCAATCTTGCGACTTCATGGTAATTTTTCTCTGGTTTTGTGAAACTGTTAGTCATAATCCTTTCATGGGCATTTAGGCTTCATGAATTACTTAAAAAACAAAACTAGGATTCTGTGGTAGTTAACAGGTCTGCTGAGTGGGCTGTAGAGAACAGGTGTCCTTTTCCTGCAAACCTTGGGTTCAGAACACTGACATGCTGTAAGCAATATACCATAACATGCCCATGGGAATATCTTCCCAGCATGCAGAGGAATAGGGGCCAAAACTCAGCTCCACAGTTTGGAGAGGATTAATGTCAAACACACTAGATAGTTGTGTGCTCTGCAAGGAGGCAACATAGCAATGCAATGGTGAAAGCATAGTGGCTGTTGCCTTTCAGGTCAAAGAAAGGCAGCAGCCACTTCATTCCATGGAAAGTGTGACACGGCTTAGTTCCCACTGGTAAATACGGGAAACCTATCTATCTGAAAGGGGTTGAAAGCCTACCTATGCATGAGACTGATTTCCATACCAAAAAAGGCAGAATTATTACCATGTGTTTAATAGCTCTTCTCTTTTTTATAAATGCTAAAGTTAGTTTATTGGGAGAAAGAGAATGGCAGAAATGCATCTTTTCCCTTGTTTTTCCTGTAGATTTCCCCTGAGAAAAACTTGGCATTTAATAAATGTGCTATGTATTTTTCAGAATTATTAGACTGTTTGGTGAAGTAAGAGTTTTCCAATTTTTTTGAATGTTATTGTTTTATAACTTTTATCTCCCTCTGTGAGGGCATCAGGGACCTCTTTTAAAAATAACAGAAATTAAGTTCGAAAATAATGATCCTTCACAGCCACATGACATAACCTTTGAATGAAAAGGCATTTGGGAAGAGCTGGGACTGATATTCAGTACTGGCTGCAGAAGGAGTAGGAATTTTCAACAGGCCCAAAGCATGGTTTAAAGACCCCTGAATACTGAAAACATACTGTAAGATAAAATTGTGCCTATTTTCTGCCACTGTCAGCTGGATTTAGACTTGGGATGAGCGGATGGATGATTATTCCGTTACAGCTGTGACTCTCCATGTCCTGTTTTCTGTTTGATGAACTACAGAATTTGGGCTTGTGAAGTACACTCATCTTCTTGGCATAATAAAATAGGAACTTTAAGACTTCATTTTTAATGTTTTCAAGTTTCATCTTATTGCTTTGGGCTGGCAGCTAATGTAGTGATGGCATTTATACATTGTGTAGCATGTTCTGTGAAGTACTAAATTGCATCCTCTCTTTTTTTAATATCTCACTATCTCCGAGCAAGATACAGACTGTTCCATAACATCTTTTAGACACTGGTCTTCAGAGAAGAAGAGACATACACAGCACCTCTCTTCTATGACTAAAAACACTGAGTCAAAGTCAAAAATTCATTCCCCACTGAGCACTGACCATCAGAACCACTGCAAAATGGAAAGTAAAGTTGCAGCTGCTGGCTGAGAAACGGCACAGAAGTTATACTTTGGCTGAAGCAGAGATCTGCAAAGCAGAACTAGGTTTACCCAGGAAGAGCTTTACACTGTCAGTAGTCACAAAACCATTAGGGTTACTAATTTAAACGGCACTTAAAGCTGGTTTGTGTATTTCTAAATTATACAGGAATTTTCATGGGCCATCAAAATGTGAACACTGGTCTTGCCAATAACACACCAGTACATGTTCTTCAAAGATGGTGAGTCAGTGTGTTCCTGGGGAAGGAGGGAGAAAGGCTGGGGTGGGGGAACAGAGATGTGGGGGCATGTATGGCCACTTCGGAAGGTGCTGAGGATTAGGAAGGGTCCATGAGAATTTTGTGAGCTGTGGGGTGGGAAGGGTTCAGGAGCATTACTGGGACACAAAAAGGGATGTGTGGTGGGTTAACCCTGGCTGGATGCCAGTGCCCACCAAAGCTGCTCTGTCACTCTTCCTCTCAGCTGGTCAGGGGAGACAAAATACAATGAAAGTCTCATGGGCTGAGATAAGGACACAGGGATCACTCAGCAATTACTGTCAGGGGCAAAACAGACTCGACTTTGAGAAATAATTTATTACTAATTGAAATCAGAGTACAATAATGAGAAAACTAAATATTAAAACACCTTCCCCCTCCCCTCTCCTCTTCCCAGGCTCAACTTTATGCCTGATTTTCTCTACCGCCCCCCCCACCAGCAGCAGAGGGGGACAGCAGGAATGGGGCTTGTGCTCAGTCCATCACACATTGCCTCTGCTGCTCCTTCCTCCTCGCTGTCTTCCCCTATTCCAGTATGGGTTTTCTCCCATGAGAGACAATCCTCCACAAACTTCTCCAATGTGGATCCTTCCCACAGGCTGCAGTTCCTCATGAACGGCTCCAGCGTGGGTCCCTTCTATGGGTGCAGCCCTTCAGGAACAGGCTGCACAGGGTCACAAGTATCACAGTATCACAGTATGCTAGAGATTGGAAGGGACCTCAAAAGATCATCTAGTCCAATCCCGCTGCCGGAGCAGGAACACCTAGATAATGTTACACAGGAATGTGTCCAGGCGGGTTTTGAATGTCTCCAGGGAAGGAGACTCCACAACCTCCCTGGGCAGCCTGTTCCAGTATTCTGTCACCTTCACTGAGAAAAAGTCCTGCAGCAAACCAGCTCCAGTGTGGGCTCCTCTCTCCATCGGCCCACAGGTCCTGCCAAGAGCCTGCTCCAGTGTGGACTCCTCTACAGGGGCTACAGCTTCCTTTGGGCAGATCCCCATGCTCTGGCATGGGGTTCTCCATGGGCTGCAGGGGCACAGCTGCCTCACCATGGGCTGCACCACAGGCTGCAGGGGAATCTTTTCTCCAGGCCTGGAGCACCTCCTCCCCTCCCTCTGCACTGACCTTGGTGTCTGCAGAGCTGTTTCTCTCATGTCCTCTCACTGCAGAGAACACATGGGCTGCAGATGAGCAGGGCTTTTTTTCCCTCCTTAAAGATGTGATCCCAGAAGCACCACCACCATCACTGACAGACAGCCTTGGCCAGTAGTGGGTCCATCTTGGAGCCGGCTGGCACTGGGCTTGTCACAACAGTAATCTTCTCACAGAATTGACCCCTGTAGCCCCTCTGCTGCCAAAATCTTGCCCCACAAACCTAATACAGGATAACTCCTCCTTTCTTCCTCCACCTGCAGCAGGTCTTATTTAGCTGTAGTGTGAGCCAGGAGGAAAGGGGGAAGCTGTTCCTGCTACAGGCAAGTCAGAAGAGACAAAGCCCAAGCAGCACTTTTGAGCTGCAGAAAACCTGCACCATGCCCTAGACGAACTGCCTCTGGTGAAGAGACAGAGACTTTTGCCGCGGGAAGAGCCCTCCATCACCTACCCTGCTGTCAGCCTCTGCTGAATACAGCAAGGCCAGATCAGGGAAGGTGAGATCAACTATTTGGGCCCCTGGGATTTCTCAGCTGGTAGCTCTCCCTCTGCCCCCATTGCACATCTGTTCCAAGACAGGCAACAGCAGGGACAGTTCCAGCTCCCTGCTTTTACCAATTTGCCACTAGGAATAATTATCCAGCTTTTTAAATATCACAGCCTTGCCTGAGCAGCCTTTGAGATTTTTCTTGGTCTAGATGACTGTTATGCAACCATTAGGGGTGCAGGGGTGATGTCTGACTTTATATTCAGTCCTGAACCCTTTGACTGAAGGAGGTCAGTATGTGACATGTTCAGGAGCACCTGTGTTGCTGACAGTGACTCCTAAAAAGCTACTTAGGTTTTTGTTTAACTTGAAATACTGAGTCTGTATTTGGTGCATGTAGCTATCCATAGCAAGATGAAGAAACTCTGCAAGGAGCTGGGACTATTCACAAGACTCACGAATAAGGACTGGGTTGCAAGCTGCAGGGTGAAGGGCGTCTGAATTCAAATGTAGCCACAACAACAACATGCTGATCTCAACTCTTAAGCAGCTTCTGGTACTGGTTCTCTTGGAAGAGTCTCACTGAAAGAGAATGCTGTTGACTTAATAAGTCTTCTGATTAAAACAAAGGCTTGCATTTGACCTCAGCTCACTCTTCTGTCATCTGGTAGTAAATTAGGATTTAATTCATGACATTAGATGCTAAGTTTAAAAGTCTGAGTTGCCTTCAAGTGATTATGCTATGATCACCCCTGAGCACACAACAGACTTTGCAGTTGTCCTGAAGTGGCTCTGAGCTGGGAACTGGGGCTCTGCTTTGCAGATGACCTTTTTGGCCTTTTTAGTCATCAGCGCGCATGTAGTAAGCGTGGGTAAAGCCCTTCCTAAATCTTCGTTCGCGAAGTCAAGCCATGATGATGATGAGTTTGGTTACACACTTTTAAATCATGTGCAGTAAACTGTGCAGGTATGTAGCACCACAGATCCTTGGACAGCAAAGCTGAAATGGCGTTAATGCTCAAATAAGCCTCTACAATGCTGGTGAAGACCAAAGGGGCTATTAACATACTTTTCAGAAGTGGATGGTGCTTTTTTCCATGACTGTTAGCCTGTAACAGCCATGTAATGCTATTTGTGACTCTAGATGGAGCCTTTGAGCACATCCCCTGAAAGTGTAGTAAAGATAACAGTTTCGCTACAGTATTGCCTAAACATCAAACTGATAATGGCCTTTACCTTATATGACCCAACTTCCTTAAATTTTGACTGTATGACTTCTCTTCACTAGTAAATAGCTACCTGGTGGTGTTTTTGAGCTGAAATCCCAGAGAGCACATTTACTGAATAATAGATGATCTATGCAGCAACATATGGACAGGTCATTAAAAGGGGTTCCCATTATCTAATTAGGGATAGTTCTCTGTTTGTCTTTCCGCACAGTGAATTAAGGCTTGGCTCACAACTCTGCTTCTCAGCTCCCCTGGGATCTTTAGTTCAAAACCAGGCTCTAACTTTAAGTGACCCAAGATGACCCATTTCCAGCAAATTCTGCCTCTCTGCGCTCAAATGACTGTCCCTTCCCAAGTAGCCTTGAACCTTGGCTGGCTTCCTGAGGAGCACATGGGGTCCATTTCCCCCTGCAGGTCCTCCAGACCACCCTGCTGGGTGTCTCACTACAGACAAGCCTGATAGCTGCGGAAGGAGGGAGGGAAGGAAGGGAGGACCTGGCAGGTACCTGCCCCCTGGGAGCATGAAAGGCTACCTTGTCATGTTGATACACACTATATCAGGCTGCACTTGCTTTCCGCAAAATGCTCTGTAAAGTCTTTAGTGTTGGTGGCATTGTCCTGGCCAAACATGCTTCAGAAACACTGCCAAACAGTGGTTTGATTTTATTTTGCACAAATTGAAGTTTCCAGCTAGCAGAGAAAGCAAATAGAACAGGTGACAAAGTGGGTGTTGTACAATTTTAAATGTGAAATAAAGCACGTTAAATCTGACATTATGCTGATAAAGGATTCAGACCCAAAATTAAAAACTATTTCTAACATTCATGTTTTCTTATTTGTTTTTTGAAAAGCCTGTCTTACACTTCCCATTTTTGATAGACTTCAATTTATTACGCTTTGAGTACCTGCTATGCAGACTGTATCCTTATAATTTAAAACTCGGAAATAGAATCACAGAATCATAGAATAGTTAGGGTTGGAAAGGACCTTAAGATCATCTAGTTCCAACCCCCCTGCCATGGGCAGGGACACCTCACACTAAACCATCTCACCCAAGCCTTTGTCCAACCTGGCCTTGAACACTGCCAAGGATGGTGCATTCACAGCCTCCCTGGGCAACCCATTCCAGTGCCTCACCACCCTAACAGGAAAGAATTTTCTCCTTATAGCCAATCTAAACTTCCCCTGTTTAAGTTTTAACCCATTACCCCTTGTCCTATCACTACAGTTCCTAATGAAGAGTCCCTCCCCAGCATCTGTACAGGCCCCCTTCAAATACTGGAAGGCTGCTATGAGGTCTCCATGCAGCCTTCTCTTCTCCAGGCTGAACAGCTCCAACTTTCTCAGCCTATCTTCATACGGGAGGTGCTCCAGTCCCCTGATCATCCTCATGGCCCTCCTCTGGACTTGTTCCAACAGTTCCATGTCCTTTTTATGTTGAGGACACCAGAACTGCACACAATACTCCAGGTGAGGTCTCACAAGAGCAGAGTAAAGGGGCAGGATCACCTCCTTTGACCTGCTGGTCACGCTCCTTTTGATGCAGCCCAGGATACGGTTGGCTTTCTGGGCTGCGAGCGCACATTGCTGGCTCATGTTCATTTTTTCATCGACCAGCATCCCCAAGTCCTTCTCCGCAGGGCTGCTCTGAATCTCTTCTTTGCCCAACCTGTAGCTGTGCCTGGGATTGCTCCGACCCAGGTGTAGGACCTTGCATTTAGCATGGTTAAACTTCATGAAGTTGGCATCAGCCCACCTCACAAGCGTGGCGAGGTCCCTCTGGATGGCATTCCTTCCCTCCAGGGTATCAACTGAACCACACAGCTTGGTGTCATCGGCAAACTTGCTGAGGGCACACTCAATCCCACTGTCCATGTCACCAACAAGGATGTTGAACGAGACCAGTCCCAACACCGATCCCTGAGGGACACCACTCATTACAGGTCTCCACCCAGACATAGAGCCCTTGACCACAACTCTTTGCTTGCGGCCATCCAGACAGTTTTTTATCCACCGAGTGGTCCATCCATCAAATTGATGTTTCTCCAGTTTAAACACAAGGATGTCGTGTGGGACAGTGTCGAACAATTTGCACAAGTCCAGGTAGATGACATCAACTGCTCTACCCATGTCCATCAGTTTCACAGCCCCATCATAGAAGTCCTCCAAATTGGTCAGGCACGTTTTCCCCTTAGTGAACCCATGCTGGCTGTCACCAACCACCTCCTTGTTTTTCATGTGCCTTAGTATGTTTTCCAGGAGAATCTGCTCCAAGATTCTGCCAGGCACAGACGTGAGACTGACTTGTCTGTAATTCCCCAGGTCATCCATTTTCTCCTTGAAAACGGGGGCTACATTTTCCCTTTTTCCAGTCATCGGGAACTTCACCTGACTGCCATGACTTTTCAAATACGATGGACAGTGGCTTAGCAATTTCATTCGCCAGCGCCTTCACAACCCACGGATGGATTTCATCAGGACCCACGGACTTGTGCACCTTCAGATTTTTAAGATGGTCTTGAACCAGATCCTCTCCTACAGTGGGCCCAAGGTCTTCCTTCTCACAGTCCCTGCATCTACCTTCCAAGACTTGGGTGGTGCGGTCAGAGCCTTTCCCATGAAGACCGAGGCAAAGAAGTCATTCAGAACCTCAGCCTTCTCCAAATCCTGTGTAGCCAGTTGTCCCAAGAGCTTCCTGAGGGGGCCTACGTTCTCCCTAGTCTTTTATTTGCTATGTACCTGTAGAATCCCTTCCTGTTATCCTTAACATTCCTTGCCAAGTTTAATTCTAACTGGGCCTTGGCTTTCCTAACCTGGTCCCTGGCTTCCCAGACAACATCCCTGTACTCTTCCCAGGAAGCCTGTCCTTGCATCCACTTTTTATAAGCCTCTTTTTTCATCTGAATTTTCCTCAGCAGCTCCTTATCCATCCAAGGAGGTCTCCTGGCCCTCCTGCTGCACTTCCTTCTAGTTGGGATGCAACACTCCTGAGCAGGAGATCCTTGAATATTAGTGAAGAATCTTGGGTCCCCCTGCCCTCTAGTGCTATATCCCATGGAACCTTACTAAGCAGGTTCCTGAAAAGGCCAAAATCTGCTCTTTTGAAGTCCAGGGCACTGAGCTTTCTACATGCTCTTCTCACTGTCCTGAGGATCTCAAATTCAACCATCTCGTGATCGCTGCATCCAAGGCTGCCCTGGAGAGTCACATTTCCAATGAGCCCTTTCCTGTTGGTGAGCACAAGGTCAAGCATGGCACCTCTCCTTGTTGGCTCCTCTATTACTTGCAGAAGGAAGTTGTCTTCCACACAATCGAAGAACCTCCTGGATTGCTTATGCCGGGCTCTGCCGTTGTTCCAGCAGATGTCAGGGTGGTTGAAGTCACCCATGAGAACAAGGGCTTGTGAGCGTGAGGCTTTTCCTATCTGTCTGTAGAGCGCTTCATCCGCAGGTTCTCCTTGATCAGGCGGACTGTAACAGATCCCCACAGTAATGTCTCCCATAGCTATATTCCCTTTAACCCTGACTGACAAACTCTCTGTGGACTGCTCACCTGTCCCCAAAGAGAGTTCCATACTCTCCAGCCTATCCCTAACATAAAGGGCAACTCCCCCTCCCCATCTGCTGGGCCTGTCTTTTCTAAAGAGCCTGTAACCTTCCATTCCAACACTCCAGTCATAGGAGCCATCCCACCATGTTTCTGAGATACCTATTATATCATACCCCTGTAGACGTGCACACATCTCTAATTCCTCTTGCATCTGAGCCGAGCTCCAAATGAAGCCGGCTCATTGGCTGGAGCGGCTGGAATAGATCTAGACTGCTCCGAGCATTTATTATAGGTGCTGGCAACTGACTGGGTGTGTTGGGATGGAATGATGCCCCCCTCCCCCAACACATCTAGTTTAAAGCCTCCTTGACCAGTCTGGCAAGCCTCCTACCAAAACTGCTCCACCAGCCCCCACTAGACTTGGCCTACAAACTTGGGTCCTGTGTTCAAGATACCCAAACCCCTGACTATGACACCACCCTTTTAACCATTTATTAACCTATCCAATCCTCCTAGCTTTTTTTAGGTCCTCCCCAGTATCCTGGAGAATGGACGAAAAGACTATCTGCACTCCAGAGCCCCTAACCACCTCCCCCAGGGCTCTGTAGTCCTTCCTTATTTTCCCCAGACTACTACTATCTATATCCCTAGCACCCACATGTATCATCAGGAATGGGTAATAGTCCGTGGGACTTACTAGAGCAGGCAACCTCTCTGAACATCCTGATCCATGCCCCTGGTAGGCAACACACCTCCCCTGAGACTGGGTCAGGCTTACAGATGAGTGCTTCTGTCCCTTCCAAAGTACAGTCCCCTACTACTACAACCCACTGCTTTTTCCTGGCAGCACCAGTAGAGATCGTCTTTACCAGTGCACCAGCTGGCTGTTTCTGGTGTGAGTGCATTTCCTCATTAGCCCCCTGCAGGACAGCAAAGCGGTTCTGCGTGGGGACAACAGATTTAGGAGGAAGCCCCTTGCTTTTAATTGTCCTTTTCCTCCTTTTTTTTTTTTTTGTCACTAATTCCCAGCTTCCCAGGTTAACGGTCTCCTTCTTTCCTTCATGAGCTACAGGGGAAGCTCGAGGCCCCTGCACAGTTTGGGCCTGGAGCAAGCATTCCTGCTTCCTCTCAGCTTCCCTGACATCTCGCAGTCTATTAACAGCATCCCGCAGCTCAGCCACCTGCTGCAGGAGCACCTCCACCGGGGAGCACCGGGTGCAGCCCTGCCCATTGCTCACCCTCCCCTCACCAGACCAGTGCAGGCACTCTCTACACCCCGAGCTCTGCACTGCAGCCTCCCCTCTCATCTGCTCTGTCTGGGTGCCTACGCTGGCCACCGCCGGGGCAGCCAGAGCAGAGCTCCCGGACCGGGCCCTGATCATGCGACGAGCGCTCCCTGGGCCAGGTTTTTACCCAGTCAGGGCTGGTGCCGCTGCTCCTGGCTCCGCCCCGTGTGAGTCAGCTGCTCGCTCGCGTCAGCTGAGCTGCCGACTCCTGGGCAGGTCCTGTTGAGGACTTGAGGGTCTGTCGGTGGCCCTCACCGCTCTGAGTTGAGGCTCCTGGATGCTGATCTCCCCCCAGCTCCGGTGTTGAAGGCGTCCTCTCCCGAGCTACTCACCTCAGCAACTGACCCAATAGTGGTTCTATGTCTGTATCTGACAGAATTGACATAGGATCAAAGCTACAGTAACTAAAGCCTAATAATTCAAGGGAATAAAGTTTATCCTTGTGATTTAACCCAGCTGGCGACTAAGCCCCACACAGCCACACACTCACTCCCCCTTGTGGATGGAGGAGAGAATCAGAAGTGCAAAAGTGAGACAATTCCTGGATTGAGATAAAATAAGTAAATCAAAAGCCACCACCCCCACCCCCCCCCCCAAAAAAAAAAGGCAAAAACAAAACAACAACAACAAAAAGAATTAATTCACTGTTTCCCGTGGGCAGACAGGTGCTCAGCCATCTCCAGGAAAGGAAGATTCATCATGCGTAACAGTGGGAAGACAAACACCATTGCTCTGAGCACTGCCCCCTTCCTTATTCTTCCTCCAGCTTTACATGCTGAGCATGATGTCATATGCTTTGGGATATCCCTTTGGGGTCAGTTGTCCCAGCTCCTTGCACACCCCCAGCCTGCTTGCTGGTGGAGTGGTGTGAGGAGCAGAAAAGCCCTTCACGCTGCGTAAACATTGCTCAACAGTAACCAAACATCCATGTATTATCAGCACTGTTTCCAAAACATAGTCCCATACCAGCTACTATGAAGAAAAAGTAACTATCCCAGCCCAAACTATCACAATACTGTGAACTACTGTAAGTAAAACTCCCTTTCATGTTTTGATAATGAAAAATTTGTGTCAAGTTTTCTTTGTAGGTCCTTGCAAACCTCATCTAGAAAAAAACAGGAACTCAGATCTATAAAGCTTTAAAATATTTTTCCACAATATCCTGGTAATGTTACTTAAAGAATTAAAACAGAAAAGCACAATCAATCAAAGGAACAAACAACAACAAAAAGCCCCAACCAAAACCTAATTAAAAAAAAAAAACAACAAACACAAAACCGACCAACCAAACAAACCAACAAAAAAAAAAACAAAAGACTAAACATCAAGCCTCACAAGTTTTCTTTAAATTAATATAATGTCATCTGTCTTTGATGAACTTATATTCTTCCTGGCTTTTGAAGGAAATAAAAAAGGCTGTGTAAAATTTGTGGTTATTTCTTACAGTTAAAGCATCTATATGCTCTCAATTTTTCAATGTGGACGTGCTTTTCTCAGTAGCAAACATAATACCTATAAATTATTAAATCTAAGGGTAGTGTTTTGTGTTTTTTAAGCAATTAAGAAACAGATTATTGCAAGATCCTCAAAATTGTTTGCACTGCCACTAGGAAGCAGCTATTTCGCTCCATAACTTCGTAATAGTCTCAGGAATCTCTCAGTGAAGGGAGACAGCAATGTGCAGTATAGAGAATGCAATCATGTGGGTTTATGTGAACACACTTTGTACATTAATTATCAAGTATTCATTTTGGATACTTTTCTCTCTGCCTGTATTTAAACAACCACAGAGGAGCAAGTCCTTTGAGCTTGATGCTCATATCCAGGGATGGTACCATGACAGTATCCCAGGAGGAGAACTATGTGGAAAAATGATGACAGCATTCTCCAAAACAGTTGACATCTGGGGTAGCATGACTTGCTCTTGTTTCTCAATGCCTTGGACACTTCATACCCCAAGACTTAACATTTGCTAAAAGCTTTGTTTTAATGTTTTCAGAGACAGTTGCTTAGTGGTCTTGGCAATTATTAGGTTTTAGAGCTCACTAACCACTATCTCATCTCATGTTTAAATGAGGTGTGTGTGGCTTTTTGTTTTGCTTATGCTGAAGCCAGTACTGCCCATCTTTGTCTTAACGGCTGGAGGGTGGCTGAAATCTGTACTGGGCCTGGATGGAATGACATTAACCTTCTTCATAGCAGTCTGTGTATGGTGCTACATTTTTGATCTGACTAAAACACTGTTAATAACACACCAGTGTTTTGGCTGTAGCTGACCAGTGCTTATGCAACAATGGGATTTTGTTTTCTCCTACTCTGCCTCATCAGTGATTAGGCTGGAGGTGCCCTTACAGGCTGGGAGAGGACACAGCCAGAAAAGCTGACCCAAATTGAACAAAGGGGTATCCCCTGACATGTGATGCTGTGCTCAGCAATAAAAAACAGTGGAAATAGGAGGAAGAGGGGATGTTTATGACTATGGCATTTGTCTTTCCAAGTAATCATTACATGTGATGATGCTGTGCTTTCCTGGAAGTGACTGAACATCTGCCTGTCACTGGAAAGTAGTGAATTTAATGTATGTTTTTTTTCTTTGCTTGCACACATAGCTTTTTCTTCATCTGTTTATCTGCCTTTATCTTGATTCTATGAGCTGCTGAATTTGTGCTTGGCCGTTGACCAGGGTCAACCCAAAATAAAATCATAACTTACACTTTTCATAGGTTAGTGTCAGAGCAAAAATTTTTCTGTGGCTTACTGCTCCAAAGGAAGGGCATGCTGTTCTTAAACAAAGTTACTGGTGATTGCCTAGTGATTAGGCTTATCACTAGACAAGGAGACCACCAACATCACCCTGTTCTGGTAAGGAAGGAGTTTGGTCACTCATTTTACTACCTACAAACAGAGTTACAAAAGAGCAGCACATGCAGTTTCTACACATAGTGGTTTCTGAATAGTACGTTATGGTTCAGAACTTGCTTCCCATCGTATTATCTTAATGAAGATGATGGGGGCATTTCCTTTCTTTTACTGAACAACATATTTCTATTAGGGAGTTCCTCGTCTGATTTATATACTGTTGTTGTTCTCTAGCAGATAGTCTAAATACGGAATACAGCTTGACTCAGGGACAGAAGAATTCAGAATACAGCATACAACAGCAACCTAGTTAGCTTCTGGGATGTCCTGGTCAAGGGGCTGCCAGAGGTCTATGTTGTGCAGCATCTTAATTCAGGCTGGTAGACTTCAATAAACTGCTCAGTATTGCTGGCTTCCATTTCATCTCTTAAGCCATACTGCAACAATAATGTAAAAGCACTAACTGTTTTCAGAATCACTCCTCTAGGTTACTGTTGCAATTCTAAACTCAACCTGTGTTTCAGAGTTGTCATTTTTATGCAGTGATCTTTTGTTATCTCTTTTTAACATGTTCTGGGGGATAAGCAAGAGCTTTCCATGCTGACAAAACTTGTTTCCGACACATTTTATGATAGCGTCATTGCATGCTATTTACATTGTGAAAGCACACCAAGAATTCATGCTTAAACTGGTTCAGCAGATATGTGAATCCTGAAAAGTTGTTATCCTGCAGTCTCTGAACAAGTTGGTACAGCTATACACAAAACACACTGCAACTTCCTCATGTCTCGGTTCCTCAATGCAGTAGCTTCTTAAGGTGCAACAGCACTAGCAATGAAGACCAGCTCATACAGCAGCCATAGACCACTTAAACAGTTCCAGGTTCTCTATGCGTGCATAGATTCATACAGGTTTGGGCAGAATCCTTTGTCAGTTGACTCAGCCAATTGTAAAATTATCTTCTGTTCCCCATTTGGAGAATATGAGAAGTTTTCCGCTTCCTCCTGGAAAGAAGAAATACTTGGCATACTTCTAGGCAAGGCATTGCTGAGTGTCGTGGTTTAAACCCAGTCAGGTAACTCGTTCACTCACTTCCCCCCCCTTCTTGCCCTCCCCCTGCTCTCGGAGGGACGGAGAGGAGAATCGAAAAAAAGAATGCAACTCCCACGGGTTGAGATAAGAACAGTTTAGTAACTAAGGTATAACACAGATCACTACTGCTACCACCAATGATAATAATGATAAAGGAAATAACAAGGGAAGAGAATACATCATCTCACCACCAGCCGACCGATAACTCGGCCCCCCCAGCCCGACCAAGCTCTGACCGATACCTCCTCCAACCCTGCAGTCTCCCAGCCCTTCCCGCTAACTCCCAGTTGCATCCTGGGCATGACGTGCTGTGGTATGGAATACCTCTTTTGTCAGTTTGGGTCAGGTGTCCTGTCTCTGCTTCCTCCTGGCTTCCCCTCCTCCCTGGCAGAGCATGAGGCTCACAAAGTCCTTGGCCAAACCAAAACATCCTTGTTATCAGCTCTGTTCCCGAGCTGAAAGTCAAAACACTGCACTGCACCAGCTACCAAGAAGGGGAAAAATGACTGCTACTGCTGAACCCAGGACACTGAGGTAACCCCACAGAGTCCACAACAAAACACCAAAGGACACATGTATGAGCGTTTTGCTCTGAAGAGCCAGCCTTGGAAGATCAGAGACTTTGAGTTAGATATGGGAAATAATGTGCAGGTATCCTAGAGCTATTCAATTTGAATACCTATGTGTTTCAAAACTGAAATAAATACAACACATTGGGACACAAATACTTAGCTTGAACTGACTTGAAATAACTTGTATATGTTTTTAATGAACTTTTTCCAGGTCTAGAATGCTAAGATGTCAGGAGACTTATTGAACTACAAAGCCAGATGTTTCGTCTGGGTTTGTGGTGGGTGGGATAATCAGATGTGGAGATCAAATGGAGACACAAATATTTAAATATAAAATTTGCATATACTGCCTTGTACCCATGGGTGTCTCCACCAATGGTTCTATGTTTTTCTTATTTTGCACACAACAGATTTTTTTTTTTAATTAATCAAGCTAAAATGATCATTTAGGTGGAGTTAAGGTTGTATACATATTCCTTTAGCTAGCATATGATGAAAGATGACTACCATATACTGGAGGTAATCCAAAAAGTCGTTAAATATGCAAGTAGTTCTACTTGTTTCGGTAGGGTTTATGTATCTAAAAAGAGGCTCCGGTATGAGTATATTACTAGCCTAGTGTTACTATCACACACCTGAGACTGCAGGAAATGTGGAATGTGTATTTTCAGGTTGATAATATTCTTTTTCCAGTGTTTATAATGAAGTGGAGCATTTTTAATATAATGGGGAGGGGATAAAGGGTATGAGCAAACAGACGGCTAAGTTTGCCAAAGATTCATATTTTGTTTTTCGTATTTCCATTTTCTTCAGTCATTCCCAACTATGAACATCTTATGGTTCACTTATTGTGATGAGACTGAAAAAATTTGCACTGAACTACAAACACTGATAAATTGAAAGTGTATGGTTTGTTCAGATTTCTTCCAGATCCATTCATCATCCTACTTTATGGGATGGAGACTCTAATTCTTCCTCTCCTTAAGCACAGGGAATAAATGAGATCGTACTAGACAGTATATAGGTCACTGAAGAAAGCAGTATTTTTCAAGACTTTTCTACTCCATACACAGTCTTTGAAAAAAGGTGTGTGGAACACTCCAGGGTGAAGAACAAACTGAGGGAAATGGGGGGAGAAATATTTTGGCATTCCAAATTTTTCTGCTTTGCTACTTAAGGATTCCTGTAATGTAATAACAGTCAGACTTACTGCTGAATTTAGACTTCTGCCACAAGGGTCTCATGTGTAACATTATCATGATAATGTTCTCATACTGGAAACCTTCTGAAAAGAAGCATTTTATACTCTTAATTAAACTGTCAGTTAAACATGAGTCAGAATCTTATTTGAGCTTATTTTTCTTTTACAGATATTAGAAATTGAGTTTTAAGTGAGTTTTTACAGCAAATATTGCTGAGAAAATCACAAAAGCAGAAATGGAAGTAACCAGAGGCTGTAGACATCATGTTCTTAGGAAAGACAGAGTGAGCTCTCTGTTGTGAAAATTGTGAAATAGGTTTAATTTTGTCACTAGGGGTAAATAACTAGGCCTTATTTAAGATGAGTTTCTTTTCTTTTTTTGTGTGTTTTAAGAGTGAAACATCAAAGTTCAAAACTAGTCATTGTCTCTGGATTCTGCAAGTTAGTTGTGGAAAGTACTTTAAAGAACCATCTGTAAGAGAAGCTGTAAACTAATATCACAGTCTGTTTCCAGTAAAAAGAGCTGTACAATGAGTAACTGCACTTCTGTTTTCCAGATTAGACACAGCCTTCCTTAATTTTAGATCCTGTTTCCTATAGGAAAACAGCTGAACACCAGTCACCCTGTAGCAAAATGTAATGAGAAAAAACATGCTGATTTTCCAACAGTTTAAGGCTAGGAAACATGCTGTGTCTTTCAACCATTCAAAGTACTTCAGGTGGTTAAGTAGTAATTGATATTTAAGTACTCAACAACTTTTACAAAATTACTTTGATGAATTAGGTGTTGTTTTTTAGCAATAAGATCGCTACCACATACTTGATTGTTATTTTTTATGCCAAAAGGAAGACAATGCTTCTTGCTGCTCTTGGTCACTTCCCTAAAGTAAAAATAAAACAAAAGGAAACAAAATTTCTAAGTGATTTGTTAGATATTTCAGCACTAGGCTTATTGTCTGCTGGCACAATTGGCAGCAGAAAACTAATGAAGATCCAGCTCAGTCTGGTGATATATCTGGTAGGGTGAAAAGCATTAATGCAAAGGAAGACAGTACACCCATGAAGTAGAGTGGCATCTTTTATGGATGCATTCTTTGTTCAAGGTATTTATACCTATTAATGTCATTACTGGCATTTGGTGATATAGATTGATGGATTTAGTGATACAGTGCAGAAAATCTTGGTTTAAGACCCCAAAAGAGAGAGAGAACTGCATTAAGCTGTTTTCCAAGAGATCTAGCTGCAGGTAAGGCTAGTAGCCTTAACTAAGGCCGTTGCTGAGGTAATAAACCTATATTTTACACATAAATCTGTCATGTGTTTCCTTCTTGTAAGGGTAGGGAAAGAACAGAAGGTACAGTAAGCACTGAACTTACTGTCTTTTCTTGAAATATTCTCTAGGTAGATGAATTGCATTCACTAGCCTTTCTTTTTTATTTTCTAACCTGAAATCTAAGTTAAAAAGATGATTACTTCTGGAGTTGAGTTGGTCTTACAATAGCACAGAAAAAATATAATACATGGTTTTACATGTGAAAATCATCTCCATGATGATTTGAAGTATTTGAGGAGGAACGTATTTTGCCATTGGAAACCAAACTTCAAAATATTAGGCTTTACTCCAAATTGGGTGCAAGGTACTGGCAGGTATAACAATTTAAGAAGTCATCTCTTCCACATGCTTTGTTCTTGACAGACTTTACATAGGATTCGGACAGTCAGATCACATCTAGTAAAGGATCTGGGGAGACAGCCAGAATATAAAGACGAAACAAGTCTGTTTGGCCAGGTAAACTTCACCTTCAATTAAATTTGTGTGAATTTGCATTAACTGCACTCATATGGGATTTAGTTTAAATTTACATTCGTATAACCCATGGCAGAGCTTGAGTCCAAATGCCCAAAGTAAATAAATAAAGACATTGCATTTTAATGGAGAAGGCTTTGTCCCATGTATACCATAAGCAACCAGTGAATATTATGTTAACTTACAACAGCTGCTTATCCCTTTTTTGGTGCTTATTATCAGCATATAAGTTACTATAATTATTTAAATACTTTAGCTTCCATGGAACTTCCAGTGACTGTACATCCTATTGCAGAGGGGAATATGAAATATGTTGTTGGCTCTGAGGATAGAGAAAATCTTAAGTTCATGAATGTTCTGATTTTTCATTAAACATGTCTGAGAACTAGAGCAAGAAAAAATGTAGAGTTCTAATTCCATTCCACTCTAGAGGCTTAATTCATGTCATTATGACATCAGTAATGCATCAGTAATGGTGTAGGTCAGTCTTTCCAGCTGTGGGGACATAGGCAGAACCACAGATATATGTGTCAACACTATTGACACTACTGACCCTTTAGGTTTGTGAACAGATGTCTCACTATGCTTTACTTCTCTATAAAATGGTATGATACATATTACTTTACAAGGAAAACGTGCAAAATCTAGCAGGCTGAAATCCATTTCTTGTTAGTGGGCTTACTGATAAAGAGTGGTTATTTAGGTTTCAGTCTTCAACTACCCATGACTGTGATCATCTTTTTATTTTTCAGTAAGCTTAACTAAGCTTGGCCTGTTTCAGACCAAGTTTTCCTTTGGGCTCAGACAATGATTTTTCTTCCTTTGTTTTAGAGAACTGCAAGCTCTGAAGTCTTCTGTCTTTTGATGGTAAGTGGAATTCTACATGTGACTATATTAGTTCTATTTTTTTACTTGTCTTGTCTGTACCTTATACTATATTCAATTCATAATTAAGCTTTATGTATACATTTAATATACAAATTATAAATCACATTTGTCTTTTCCCTCCACTGAGGTCCACTACCAGGAGCCATATTTGTCCAACTCCTACTTCTTACCCAAGAACAGATTTGCAAAATGCAGTTCACAGGAGAACAAAACAACTGCAAACTATCTGTATATAAGGCTAAGCAAGGCTCAGGATTATTTTTTACAAAACAGGATTTATATACCACAGTAGCTGCCTGTGAACAGTTTTTGAAGATATGATAAATGCATCACAAGAAAAAATCTGTATGTTAAAAGTTCCCATCACAGTTTCTGGTCTTTCCAACAAAGGAAGATATAGTTGTCTTCCTATGTTTACCCTTGGACATCCTGAGACTGTTTTCTAAGACAACTTATACAGAATCAACTTTAGACTTCTTTGTGCTGTGAAGTTTGATATGTTGGTGATTATATTTCTGAGTATGGGATCCTTTGTCTGCCATCACAAGTATGTCAGTGTCCTGGGTGAAACCAAAGCAACAGGCTCAGTTCTATGTTTACTGGATGAGAGATTATGCTATGTTGCATGTAGTGAAAATTTATCTTCCACATACACAGTGAACCAGGGAAAGTGCATTTGGAGACTTTTCATCTGACTGCTTGTATCAATCTGTGAACAGTGGTCTCTTGGTTTCTAGGAAAGCATCAGAGGGGTATACTTATAAAATGAAAAATTATTTGTAATCATAGAATCATGGAGTCATAGAATGGTTTGGGTTGGAAGGGACCTTAAAGATCAGCTAGTTCCAACCCCTCTGCCATGGACACCTTCCACTAGATGAGGTTGCTCAAAGCCCTGTCCAATCTGACCTTGAACACTACCAGGTGTGAAGCAGCCACAACTTCTGTGGGCAACTTGTCCTCACAATAAAGAACTTCTTCCTAGTGTCTAAGCTAAATCTAACTTGTTTCAGCTTAAAGCTGTTACACCTTGTCCTGTCCCTTCATGACCTCATAAAAAGTCCCTCTCCAAATTTCTTGTCAGCCTCATTTAGGTATTAAAAGACTACTGTAAAGTCTTCCCTGAGCCTTCTCTTCTCTGGGTTGAAAACCCCCTGCTCTCTCATCCTGTTTTCTCAGGAGAAGGTGCTCCATTCCTCTCATAATCTTTGTGGCCTCCTTTGGACTCGCTCAAGCATGTTCACATCCCTCTTGTGTTGGGGCTTCCAGAGCTGGATGAAGTATTGAGGTAGGGTCTCATGAGAGTGGAGGAGAGGGGGAGAATCACTTCATCCACCTAATGGTCACACTGCTTTTGATGCAGCCTAGGACATGGTTGGATTTCTGTGCTGCAAGTATGCGCTGCCCGGTCATGTTGAACTTCTCATCAACAAACACCCCCAAATGCTTCTCCTCAAGGCTGCAATGTTTAATGCTTTCTTTTGTTTCTCCCAAGAAACCACTCTGTATTTGATATTTGCAGTCCTTTATTCTCTCACATTTCTCTGGCTCACTTAAGCTTTTTAAAGGAAAGGACTGTCATCTGATTAAGCAGCACTAAACAACGGAATTCAAGCTGATTCAATCAGTACCTGGTTAACTAGGCTCAAAAGAGAAAAGCATGAGTTTTACTCATTTTGGACCAGCACTTTATTTTATATGAGTCATACAGACTATATTTTCTGAAGCAGCTTTGTTGTCTATAGTTAAAATGCATGAGTAAAATTATGTGACTGAACAGTTTCTGTCTAGAAAAGTATGAATTCCTTCTCCCTATCCTCTCCTGCTATCCTCACCTCTTTGCCATGCCTTGTCTCCAAGAAATAAATTAATACTGGTTAATAGCCACTCATGACTAAAATAATGGAAGTAGAATAGCAATATAATGCTTTTGTGCAGGACTGAACCTAGATTTCTTCACTCTACACATAGTCTTTGGAAGGCATACGTTTAACTAGCTTTGATTATGTTAGCACCCTTTCCTCCCCACCACATCATCAAAATTTGAAGGGCGGAGGGGGAAATGTTTCCTCTGTCATTTGCTGTTCCATTATTTTAAGAGGTTTCTAGTGTAATGATTAGAAAGTGAATAACTTAAATTCATTTAGCCTAAAATTTCATGTCTGTGCTTCAGTGCTAAGGCCCTTAGTATGTGTTTCATGTAACTCTATTCTATACTGATAGATAAACAGCAGATAAATAGACAGAGAGACTGAGATACAGGCATGGCATTTGTGTGGTCTCATAGATGTCATGTATATGTAAGTATATGTTTGTGTATGTATATGTGTAGGTATGTATATATCTCTTTATCTGTATCTAGATATCTAGAAATATAGATAGATAGATAGATAGATAGATAGATAGATAGATAGATAGATAGATAAAATGACATAAATCATAGAATCATAGGATCATAGAATCATTAGGGTTGGAAAGCACCTTAAGATCTTTCCAACCCCCCTGCCATGGGCAGGGACACCTCACAGTAAACCATGTCATAGTATCATAGAATTGTTAGGGTTGGAAAGAACCTTAAGATCATCTAGTTCCAACACCCCTGCTGTGGGCAGGGACACCTTACGCTAAATCGTATCACCCGAGGCCTCGTCCAACCTGGACTTGAACACTGCCAGGGATGGAGCATTCACAACCTCCCTGGACAACCTATTCCAGTGCCTCACCACCCTAACAGGAAAGAATTTCCTTCTTATATCCAACCTAAACTTCCCCTGTTTAAGTTTTAACCCGTTACCCCTTGTCCTGTCACTACAGTCTCTAATGAAGAGTCCCTCCCCAGCATCCCTATAGGCCCCCTTCAGATACTGGAAGGCTGCTAGGAGGTCTCCACGCAGCCTTCTCTTCTCCAGGTTGAACACCCCCAACTTCCTCAGCCTGTCTTCATACCCAGGATTCCATCCAACCTGGCCTTGAACACTGCCAGGGATAGAGCATTTATCACGTCTCTGGACAACCTGTTCCAGTGCTTCGCCACCCTCACAGTAAAGAACTTCTTTCTTACCTCTAACCTGAACTTCCCCTGTTTAAGTTTTAACCCATTACCCCTTGTCCTATCACTGCAGTCCCTATTGAAGAGTCCCTCCCCAGGATCCCTGTTGGCCCCTTTCAGATACTTGTAGCCTGCTATGAGGTCTCCACACAACTTCTCTTCCCCAGGCTGAACATCCCCAACTTTCTCAGCCTGTCCTCATACAGCAGGTGCTCCAGTTCCCCGATCATCCTTGTGGCCCTCCTCTGGACTTGTTCCAACAGTTCCGTGTCCTTTTTATGTTGAAGGCACCAGAACTCCACACAATACTCCAAATGAGGTCTCACAAGACCAGAATAGAGAGGCAGGACCACCTCCTTTGACCTGCTGGTCACATTTCTTTTGATGAAGCCCAGGTCACAGTTGGCTTTCTCGGCTGTGAGTGCCAAATATACAAGGCCAAAACATAAACCAGATGAGCTAGCTCCTTTTTCTTCACCAACTATCAGAAACAGAATAAACAGTTTCGCTAATGTAGATTTTCACACATTCATGCAGGCTGTCAGAGAATCATGGAAAGTTTTAACTTTCCTGTTTGCCAGAATAAGTCTATGATGTCAAGCTTGATGCTGCCTTGCAAATGCAGCATATGCTTTGCCCTTAGGTTGTTCTATTAACTCACAAATTATATCCTGATAATCAGGTATTATTAATGTTAGCAGTCTAGACATAGATCAACTCAAAAGTAAGACAATTAGCCAAGAGTGTAGCCATATGATCCGATAAATACGGACAATCACTCACTTTAGGTTGAATGAAAATTGTGTACTCTGCAATGAAGAAGTGCTTTACAGAGTTTCAGATCAGAGCATCAGTAAACACTGCATAACCGCTTGTCTTCTAAAAAGCTAACTTTTTTTGTGCTACGTAGATGTGCCTTGCTGGTTTTCAAGGTCTCCTGACACACAGCACTGAAAGAAAAGGTGAGTTGCAATTAAGATTTAATATAAATTTTACTGCAGAGGCATTCAGTCATTTTGAAGGCTTAAACCAAAGCTTTACATGTTGAAGGTCAGAAGAACTATCAAGAACTTTCCTCCAGTGACTTTTATATCTCTTATACAGTGCAATTTGAGAAACAAAGCGTCATGTTCTGTTTGTTCTTGTGAGCCTTTCTGTTTGGTAGCTTGCCTTCAGTGCATGTTCTCCATTCTTGGTAATATAATGCTTGCACATTAAGTTTCTGAAGGGAGGGAAGGCAGTCAGCAGGCAGCTCTGGAGGGAATAGATTGATTACACCCTAATAATGACACAAATGCTTCAGAGGTCTGAAGTAATGAGAACCCAAGGGCTGATGCTAAAAAATCATATGGGGGAAACTCTCAAACAAAGCTTGTATTTCATGACTTCCTCACCCACTGATAAAGTAAAATGAGTCTCTTAGCCTGGTAGAGTGACCCTTCCATTATGTCATCCTAGAGTTTGCTGTAGCGCCAAAGAAGGTCACAGGGCATTTAGGGCCAAAACAAGAGAAGATCTCAATCTAGAAGCTGCTGGTGAACAAAATTACTAGTGAGGTGACATAGTTCTCAATTGACATACCTCAATAAGCTACAGAGGAGAAAATCAGACAGACCTTGACCATTACTTCTGTGGGGTGTGATAATTCTGCTGCTACAACTTGTTTTTTATCTATGGGTTAGAGTAAGAGTTATGAGGAAGATGGTTGTTGAAGAGGCCAATTGATCAATTTCTCACAACCTTTGAAGTTACTTATTAGGAATTTTCAGGCCTCAGTTCCTAAAAATGTTTTCTGAGTTATGATGGTGGAGATTAATGAGTTACAGGAATGTCTGTCTGTCTGACAGGAGTGTCAGGATCGGCTTTAGTACCTCCTCAGTGAGTTCATTCAGTTTGACATTTTCATACTTAGTTTAATCACAGATACATGAAGTAGAAAGGAATCATCAGATTGTCCTGAAAGATAATTCAAATTACTCAGTATTCTAGCTAACAATTTATGACTCATTGGAATTATTCCAGATATCAGTAAATAAAATATTTTTACTATAAATATAATTTGCTATATTCATTGTAGAAAAGTGATTAATGGGAGGAAATACTTCCTACATAAATAATTTTATGTTCCTCCCCAACTTCGTTAAGCAGGTTTACCATTCCAAGTAAATCTTGGTAAAACCTAAAAAAAAAAAACCAACAAAAATGAGTGACAGCAGGTGATGGACCAGTTGTGACAGAGGATTATTTACAAGTGAGTTGGTAGGACAGAAGAGGGGACATTCCAGCAAGATTACAAATTGGGCTGATTATCAGAAAATTCATTTTTATCTGAAATGTCAGTCGTTACATTTGGCTTGTGGTATAGCATACAGGTTTTCTAATAGCTTGGTCTGTATTACGTTAGCTGTCAGTATTAAATTAAAAGTCAGCTAGGAGGATCATTTGTTACAAGAGCTCTTGCAAGAGGCAGTAACCTCTTGTCTGCTGATTTCATAGTCAGCGTTTGTTTTCTTAAGCAGTTCCAATGGCAAAAGAGCTCAATAGTAAATACCAAGAAGCCGCTTACTAAAAGTGCATGTTCCTAAATAAATCAGAATATTTGGAAACACTGATATATGATAGCTGGCCCTAGCATTTTGGTTATGTATTCAAGGCTGATGCTGTTGGCCAGGCCTCTCAGTGCTCAAGACACTGGCATCGTATCTTCCATCATTATTATGGCTTTCTAGTATTTCTAGTGTATGGCTCTTTAAGTCAGTCAGGAAAAGATACTTCTGACATTTAGTTAATTCAAATACTTTTTGTCAAGTACTTGTGGGTAGACTAGCATATTCAAGTCTTAATCTATGAGTAACTGTTTTCCTAGGTTTTTTTCATAGAGCTTTTTTCATGTGTTTTGGTATTCAGAAGGCATTGACTTAAAATATTGAACCTTTCCAGAGCACAGGGAGTTTTGGCAGTGAAGTTTAGCTGGAAGAACATACGTCCATAGTTAACATTTTGAGAGCATAACCCCAGATAAACAAACCATTGTTCTTTCTACTGAGTCAACCGAAAGGCCTCCTCTCTGCATATATTACAAATGCCAGCTACTTACAATTTGTGTTTATTGCTTTGCTTCTTGCATTCCAAACTCCACATGTAAGACTTTATTGTTGACACATTTTCCTTGTCTGCAGCTGAATCTCTTCAGCGTATTTTTTTTTTTCTTCTAATTTTTTGGAAAATGTTTGCTAATCTAAAAATATTTTAGCTGCCAATTGTCAATAGTCTTTTTAAATAAAATCTTACAAAAAGTGATTGATTAAAAAGAAGTCCACTACATCATTCTGAAATTATTTATCTATTTAACACAGCTCTTCTCTATACTGACAGAAAAAGAGGATCTCCCACTCAGTCTGTTCTCTGTCTGTAAATTGGAGCTGTTCTGCCTTATCTTGGGAATAGTATATTAAGCCTTTGCCTTTCATTGGATCACTGCCACTTCCTTTCTTGACACCAACCAATCACTCTTGTTATGGAAATGAAATCATAACTGGGCAAAACTTATTTCACACTCATCCAAAGTTCAGAGGAAAAAAAACTTTCAGCCCTTATATTTAGGTTGTGAAAATAAACTGATTATCTGTTGCCAGTTTAACTTAAAGGAAAATGGGATTTAGTGCTGAATGGATGCAAGTCCCAGTATTTGGGTCAACACAGGGGTTTGTTTGACTGTAGATACACAGATTCAAAATCTCCATTTAAAAAAAAAACACAAAACCCAAAAAACAACCTGATGAAAAACTGGAAGTTGTATGTTACTTAAGCTATCATAGCTTACTTCAAGGATGGGTGTACCAGAAGGAGAAACTGTCAGACATAGACTGTTTCATGGAGCTCAATTTACGTTCATTGAGACCTATGTCTCAAAGAAGATCTGCAAAAGTTCTGTAGACCTGTGTTTGTTCTTAACAGTGGAACATTTCCAGGGTGATAAGATACTCTCAGCTGTACCAAACCTTGACATTGTCGTGTTGGTTTTCAGAGATAATCACTGAGATTAGCACTTCCTGTGACTGATTTTATCTCAGGCTGGGATTGACTAGGACCCCAAATATGATGTTTGCCAATGATTAAACTGGGAATCTATGCAGGTGCTTAACTTCCTTTTGCACAACTGAACTTGGGTGAGATCAACTCCATCCTTAGTATAAAGTCTTGGATCTAAGAAATCCAACCTGCTAATGTTTAGGCCTTATAAAATCAACCCACAGGTAGTTGGGACGCAACTGAAGAATATTCAGTAGTAACTCCTGGGTATAAATTGTAAATTATGAGTGCACTATTTAGCCCTATATTAATAAATGGTTTATTATGTATTAACATATGCTTATGTTGCCACATAGCCAGTGCTTAGTTAAGAGGAAAACAATATAGTAGTAATGCAGAGGAAAGACAACCTGGACAGTAAAAATTAAGTGCTAAACCAGAAAACTGCTGGCATCCTTCCTGAACACCTCAGTGCCTGCTCCTTCATTTATTCTTGCTGTTATGTACAAACTGAATGTGGAAGAAAGAGTGGCATCAGAGAAGGCATCGTAGCTCAACACACAGCCTGCATTCAGCTTTGTGAAACGTAAACTTTTTGCCGTAATTTGAAATAAAACTGGATTTAATCATCCTAAATATTGATCAGCATCTTATATGATTTTGAGTCTTTATCTGTTGCCAGTTAAACTCAAAGAAAGATGGGATTTAGTGCTGAATGGATGCAGGTCCTGGAATTTTGGTCCTGACATTTGGGGTTTTTTTTGACTCTAGATATGCAGATGTAAATCTCCATTATTTTCAATAATAAGCGATGGTTCTGGTGATGAGCTTATTGTATCCAAAGGAAAACCTCTTCCTCGGTCATTCAGCTAAGTAAACATGGAGGTAAAGAATGGTGAGATTATTTTGGACAGTCGTATGACAGTTGCGACTGTTTGTTATAAGCCATCAAGTGACCTTGGCCTTCACTGATACAAAATCCAAGAGTTTCTTTATACTGCTGCTAGAAGAAATATTTTTGTTCACAAAGGGCAAAGGCATGTTGCAGCGTTGACTTCAGACATGAGGTCTGTTTGACCCCATGTTTTTAATTTGCAAAGGTCATCTGACTCTTCTTATGTTTACAACTGTTGACATCAGTCAGCCTTTGACTTGCTTGGAAAGGTCAGCCTTAACGGGACTGGATCAAGAGGCATGTCTGAAGCTGTGATGCTTGCTTTCAGGCACAGGTGTAGTCATGCTAGCAGGGACTGTGCTGAAAGGCTTTTGATAGCAACTGTCCTCCTCTCTGCAGGAGGGCTGAACACTGTTTCTACCCTGTAAAGACCTGTAATTCAGACATACAGGACAGCAGGGCTACTTAGCTTCACTGGTTAGTCTTAATGAAGTTTGTCATCAAAAAATATCAAGACTTGGTACTAGCCAGGGGAAGGATTTAAATATCAGAGAGACCTACTTAAAAGGAAAACTAGTAAGCAAGTTGCTTGTAACTTGTGAGCTATAAGCAACTCCCAGAGGAACAATTAAGCATAATTTCTCAGAGTGTTAAAGGATCCAAAAGAGGATGCCTCAGTTGTGTATCCATGCCACTGACAGCAGTGCTACTCTGCTACAGCAAGGCTGGTATCTGTTAAAGTTACCAAAGGACTTCTTACACTTAAAGCACAGTTCTGAGCAAAAGTACATCACAAAGATTCAGCAGGTTGCTCAGTTTCACCTTGCACATTTCATGCTTTAGTTAGAAAAGCTGATGGTCTTGTTTGCATGAAACAACTACCTCAACATAACAGTAAGTGAGAGGGGCAAGAGAAAATAACAGCATGTGTTCAGGCTGTAATATGAATTAGGGTTTCTCCTTTATAGCTTTAACTCATTATGTGTCATATATCAAAACATATATATAAAGAAAACCAAATAAATAAGTACATACAGTATATATATATATATATATATATATATATATATATATATACAGGCTACAGAAAAAAAAGGAAAATGACTTCAAATGAACCTGCTCCTTTCACAATTCTGGAGAAACTAAATTTCCAAACATTTCTTAGTAGAGTCACTGAGACTCTTTAGAAGCACATTGATGAACTAAACTTATAAATTTATCTGAAAAAGCAAGATTTTATATATACTGTGTTCATCGATTTCAAGACACTTGGCACCAGGAAAAGTTGATCACAGATAATATAACTCAATCTTCTTAACTGCAGGGTTGGACACACAAAACATGATCAAACTGTAGCTGTGCTTTCAAAGCTGAGGAATTCAACAAGCAGGGAAAGAAGGAGCAAAAGAAATGTCTTTTTTGGTTAGCCATCTAAACACAGGGCTTCAGGCTATGTTAGAAAATGTTACCAAATCACTGACTACAGTTATCACAGATCCAGGTAAACTGTATGATCACACAGCCCATTCCTTCCTCCTGCCAAATCTATAACATTTCCTTATTTATATTTACAGATGTTTTACTCTTGCCAGTATTCAAATGTCATGTTCAGGAAATCTTCCCTTCAAATTTAAACCTGGATTCTTTAAGATTGTTGTAATATAATAAATTAACATAAAAATGTTAAATATCCAGTCAAGTAGTATTTTAAATGGTCCCATGAATGTTCTTCATGATTTCATAGACAAAAGAATTGAGAATTATTATCCCTAAGCTGAAATGCCACAACTCTAGTAAAAAATTGCTTCTGACCTCTGCTGGCATGCTGCACGATTGAGGGACAGCTTTCCTACAAAGCTGACTTATAAAGTACACACATCAAATAGTAGGTGGAGAGCATCACAGGTTATTTCAAGTGGATAGAACAAATCCATCTGGAATGGAAAGCACTTTTAATAATTAGCACTTTTAATAATTACTACTTTTTATGACTTGCTAATTATATCTAGAAAGAGCAAATGATTCAAGGGGGATCCATTTAAGAAATATTCACCTGTGGCCACGTTCTGTAAAGCAGCAGATTGCTAAGAGTGTAACAGAAAAAGGACTGAAGATTAGACAGCATCATCCTGTGGTGTCCCATCTCCCAGTCTGATTGGAAACCTTGACCTGTGCTGAAGTCAAACTAAGGTAGTCTTCTGAGTGAGCATGAAGAGAGTAAACTAAGACTTCTTCCACTTCCATAAGCAAGTTAATTTGGGTGTCGGCTGTCACTTCAGCCATAGAGATAAGGCAAGTAGAAGGAAGAACAAAAGGAATGTAATGGAAAATACAAGTGTTTATGCCTAGGGATGTGGACCACTGAACCATGAATTTCTAAAAAGATACTTTAAAAGACATCTGTAGCTCTAAGGGTAAGAATTCTATTTTCAAATGAACCAACAATTCAAGCCTTTAACAACTTGATCACAACAATTTCTGTGTTAAATCCCTTTAAACCCCTTCAAGCACTAGCTTGAGAAGAAATCTAGCGTAAATCTTAATCTCCATATCCTACTGTCAGCCTTCCTGAGAAATGTAGTGAGCAGCTGTACACGTGCAAGCATATATGTAACGATGTGTAATGAACATGCAATACATGATATACACTTATCTATCTGTCTGTCTGTCTGCCTGCCTATCTATCTATCTATAATGTCCTTTAAGAAAAAGGCAAAAACTAATATAGCTGGTCCAAATAAAATCAACTCTGAAGGAAGATTATTATCTTTTTCTAAGCAATTCATTGTATGCTGAGCTCCATACTTCCAAAGAAACAGAGGTACTATTAATCAGGATATTCCACAACAGATCACCTTCAGATGTTAAATGAACTGTTGGCAGGGAAAAAAAAACGAAGGGAATATAAACTACCATTGCTTAAATGTTTATTGATCATGCAAAAACTTTTCACTTTTCCTGAAAGAGATCTAATAAAATAGCTCTCCGGGACAGCTGAAAAACACTGATAAATGGTAACATTAGCTCTCCTATTTCACCAAATTGAAATCTATATAAATGAGACCAAACTAGAAAGCAAGGTTGCTTTCTTGCCAAGGGTTCTAGAATAAATAACACTGCAGAAGACAGAAATGCAGAAACATGAAGAATAGAATGAATGTTCTGCATGTACAGAATTTTTACTCCTTCTGCACTTCTGCAAAAGTTGCATGCTTTGGCACTGAGTATGAAAACTTTAAGCTAGGTAACATCTGTGACTCTAAGGATCCTAAAACCACACTTCCTTATAAAGGATTAAATGATAAAACTGCAAAACCTCAGTGAACATAGACATCCATTGCATTTTCTTACTATACCTGGCAAACTAACTATCATACACCTGTGTTACAAGTATCTAAAGCAGATTGAAGCGAAGGAATGGATTTGTTTTTTCTCTAACATGGTCAGCATGGCTATTATGTGCAGTTAAATGTGCTCATAAATATCTCAGTGAACAGCAACTTCAGCTTTGGTTCCAGATGCTCCATTGTAAAAGAGACGCTAGCAGACTGCACAGCAGCAGAGTGAAGAGGAGAACTGGCAAAGGTCAACTGAAGGTAAAGGTAGACAATTTTGTTTATATCTATCACCATATATAGTCTTCACTTCACCAAAGTGAAGACTAGAAATAATATTGAAACGGTTAAAGACAAAAATCTACAGATTATGCTACTCTTGTCTTATAGGTAACTTTTTTCCCTCGTGGAGCCTTTGCTCCTTCCTCACAAAATCTAGTCCTTAGAGACAATTCCATTCCACATAATTATGAGTAAGAGAATGAAGGAAAGGATGAAATATTTTAATTTAGAATATTTTCTGCCCCCAAACTCACCTATATTCACAAGATTTTCTATGACCAAATTGCACTTTACATAGCTTTGATACTCTTCGATTATACTGTGCTTTATTTTGGCTCTCAGGGGTAGCTATCAATGATAATTTCACATGTGACTTACTAATGCTGTGCTCTGGCTCTGTATAAGTGTCTCTGACAGTAATAAACTGAAACAAGATGGAAGTATTTCTCAAATTCACAATAGTTATGGCCTTGCATTTCTGTAGCCATAACAAAAATACATTTAGTTTTCAGTGTTAACCTCTGCAGTCTTCCTATACATCAGCATTTTAAATAGAGTCTGGGAAAAGAAAGTAAGATTAAATAATAATGGTGCTAATATGAGCAGAATTTGAAGATATGTCTCTATTCTAACTCTCTGGGATTCTAAACCAGAAATGTGTTTAGGTCTTCTGTGCCTTTGCATTTGAGAAGACAGAAAATACAAAGTTGTGCGTGTTACGCAAGGAGTAAAGCTGCTGAAATAAGGATATAGATTCAAACTCTTGCTTGTTTCAAGTTGATGGTCATAAGAAATTGTATTAGAAATTGTGGTTTGTTTGTTTGTTTTTTTTTTATTTTTGAAAATCAAATGGTGTCATATTGAAAGTAACAAGATTTTCCTAGCTTTCCTGTATTTGACTACTTACGTTTTATTTCTTGGATGTCAGAAACATTTTCAAGGTCATTCAAAAAAGATCTCTTAGGTTTATTACATATTCTACTTAGCTACATCCTTTCTGTTCTGTTTATAGCTTCAGTATGCACACTTTGATCTTGAAAGCATCAACAGTCAAAGTACAGAACACATAAAAGGTCAAATATATTGGTAGGAAAGCATCAGTGTTTGCAGACTCACTGTCGCAGAATACTCTCTAAAGAGACAAAATTCTGTGATGAACTTGCTAACAAATAAACATCTAAATTATTCCACTAAAAAAGATCAAGTAGTCACAAATTTAGGTAAATATTCAAAAAAGTTTTTGTGAGTATGTGCAGAAATCACTGCAGTTGAAGGAATCAAATACAATGGCTTGTACCCGAAATATATGCATTAAACCAGTATCCATTATAATTTGCTTATTGGGTGTGGCATAATTTCATAGGTGGTGGTTTTAGCCTGATAAATATTGCTGCATCACAGTATCTTTATGTCAGTCTTAAGAATAAAATCAGAGGTATCTTAACAGGATCATGTATTAAGACTGTTTTTATTTTTTTTTTTTTTAGTGTTAAAGATACTTGTATTAGGCCAAGACAGTGTAGAGTATTGGATTATTTGGTTTATTGGGAGTATTGGGCTAGTGTGCTTGGACTTGGTGGTTCTGTGGATGAGAAAAAACTCCAGATGAATGGAAAATATTTCAGAGAGGTTTTTTTGTTTTTGTTTTTTTTTAAATCACAGAAATCTCTCTGGTTCACCAGAATCTGCAGCCCTGTATGTAAAATTAATGTTTCTTTCTACAAGGAGAATGCATAATATAAAATGGAGGGGAACATCTATGTTAAGCAGTGTTAAAATTAGTTGCTTTGTGAGCAAAGAAGCAAGATTTCTTCAAGGACGTTTATTCCTGAGAAACTTTAGAGCTTATTTAGACCGTGCTTCTACACAGACTTTTGTTTCTATGTTTGTCCTTTCACTACTGGCTCACATGGAGGCAAAGCATTTCATCCACATCAATGCTCTTTCAGTACAGTAATTGCACTGTCCTAGATTCTTGTTCTGTTGCTTTCAATGAATGTCCCACTTTTTTTTTTTGTAAGAATGTAAGAAGAAAAGCTCTTTCCTAACAGATGTAAAACTTTGTCTTCTGCCCTTAGTTTTCCAGCTGTGACAGTTGAATATTCTAATGCCCCCAAAGCAGAAACTGGGCTCAGGCACATCACCATTTTTATGCCCTTTAAGTCACTTTTATCCTGACCTCAGTGATTAGTTTTGTGCCACTGAACAGTGAATGCTATGCAGATTAATTGTACATGTAGGCATAATTTTAACTACAATAATTAAAAGTTGATTAATACTGTTTGCATCCTTTAAGCCCAGAATAGGCAAGTACATAGGAAATAAGTTAAACATTTCTGCATGTGAATATTAATAAAAGAATGTTTATGAATGGATATTGATTGTGGAAGTCAGAAAGAATCAGACAAGAAGAATCTTGTATTTTCAAATTGCTATACAAAATATGAGGTCACAATGCATTGGACTTAATGTATTTATTAGAGGATCAGATGCTTCCCACATATCTTCACCTGAGTTCACCCTAAGGTCTTTCACTCACCAGCTGTCACACAGAAGACCGTGATTATTGTGCTTTTTGCTGCAGCACAGAAAGCCAGACCATTTGTGGTAGGTGCCTGTGTTATGTTGCTAGTGCCTCTCCTGCTTCATGGCATCCAAGTCTGAACAAAACAACCTGCATGTTCCCACAGCATCGTGGTCACTTAGCTTTCTGAAGCCATGGCATTTCAGCTTCTTCTTCCTTGTTTCTTAAATCAAAGGGTATTTTAATGGTTCATGAGCCTCAGACAATTCTTTCAGCTCTGGTTTCAGCTCAGTGCAATAATAAAATACTATGCTGTATGCAACCACAGACTAAACTATTTCTTTTAGACAGACAACTTTGACTGGCAAAAATGAAAAATTCCTTAGCTTATTCTTTTATGTTCTCCTAATACTTTCTCCTTTCTCAGACACTGGAGACATTCCCTTCTTAATCTTAGACTAGCTTCTGAGCTATCGTGACAGTTTGCCAATCTTTTCCAGACTTTCAATAATTAGGGAAACTAGAGACCTCTGGCAAATGCTACATTATAAAAATTAGTCATAAAATTCAGGCTTCTTTCAAAGTCACAGTGATGGAGAAACCAACTATGTCACATGCACATCATTTTCAGACTGTAAAAACTCCTTTCTATGTGGAAAATTTTAGATTTTCCTCTCATGTAAACTGACGAATCTGAAACTTAATCTGCTCAGGAGACATAGATGTGCCAAAGAAATGGAAAAGAAAGGGGAAAAAAGTGAAAAGGGAAAAGTTATGAACCTTTCATGGTCTGATTTATTTCACATACATTCCTACTGCTTTGACTGCTATTTTAAGAAAGCTGGCATCAAATTGTTTTTCTTCTATCTTCAAATATCTTTGACAAACCAGTCAGACAGACACTATAAAAATCAGAATGGATAAGCCTCTTCAGCAGTGGGATTTCTGATATTTCAGTGTTTACACAGAGAGGAGTTTCAGGACGTGTTATTCAATGGAAAATAGTACCAAGGCTGTCAGACATCTAGTTACCCTCAGTGAACTGAAAGTGTTGGGAATCTAAAGGCAGAAAGTGAAGAAACAACACATTTATCCTAATGACACAAACTGTTTTCCTGTTACATTGTCAAGTCATGAGGGTGGTGCACCTCTAAACAGCTAAACACAGTGGAGATTTGAAGGAGTCCTTAAAGAAACATCCAGTGAAGATTTACCTTCCTAACACTTGCTCAGTCCTTTTGAACATCAGCTGCATTACCGCAAGTTTTGTGGAATGTTGTGTGGCTGTGGGGCTACTAACAAGGGAGAAAATGAGAAAAGTAAATTTGCAAGAGGTGCAGTGAGAGCTCCTTGAAGTCATTGCTTTTGGAACACTTCGTGGTGCCATGGTAGGCAGATGGATTTCATGGAGCTGTGAAGGGAAGATGTTTTGGATGAAGGCTTTTATGTATACATTTAAAAGCAGTTTCAAAATGAAAGGAAACTTTGGATGCTTTACTCTTTCCATCCAATTATTATTCAGTACTTAAAGGACATGCCTACCAGGTGCTTAAATACTCAAAGATGTACCTAAGTGGATAGTGACATTTTTTAAAAGTGTGCAGCTTCACAAAGGTGTTCAAGATAAACTTGACCTTAATGTGGTCCTTAACTTCACTGACATCTCCTAGAAATGCATAACAAGATGCTTCTCAAACTCTGGAGGTCTGTAGGAATCTTCAGATACCTAAATCCAGTTTAAACCTTTAAATAAATCTACTTGCCTAAAAATTACCTTCCTTTCATATTATTAAAGGTACCAACCATGTGTCGATGTACTAACATGCCAGAAGTAATCCACCTGAATTCCCTGTTTGATGACATCAGAGAGAGCCATCTCCTAAGAGAGCCTACAAACATGACAATCCTGTAGTCCTTGCCACTAGCTCTTGAAATCAGCATGGCCAACCCTGAAGAAATCCAGAGAAACAGAAAAGGTTGAAAAACATTGATACTAAACAATTTCCATTAAGTTTAAACACTCAGTTTGAATCATAATATGGGAACGAAAACCTGATCATTTTTACATACAGATCTACCTGTATATGTACAATAATGAGTTCTGAAACAAATAACTGTTTCTATAGGAGATTTTTTTTTCCTGTTTATATATTTAATTCTAAAGGGAATATTTCAGTTATTCTTTTCTAGAGGTTTCCTGGGTGAGCTAATATGGGACATCAGTGGTGGCAACATCAACCTGGAAGTTCACAGGTTACTGCAGAAGCAAATGTAATCCTATAGTACTTTAAAGCTAGATGTTCTGCTGGGATTTATGTATAAATGATAGGTTGCATTCCACAATAATTGCATTTATTAAATGAGACAAAGCACAGTATGCGTATTGATTCTTGGCAGGACTAGAAGGCAGTAAACTTTATCTGAACTACAGCTAGTGCTTTACAGCATTAGTAATTAGGGCAGTCATCGATTTCCAGTTGCTTTGGTCAGTTTGTTTTCTTCTGGCTCTCCTCCTACCCATTGCTTTCAGAATCATGATAATGATATAATCATAGAACAGTTAGTGTTGGAAAGGACCTCATTCCCACCTCTAGTTCATCAGACTAAATTTTATGATGTCTAAACCAGCAGGTGAGGGCTATGTTACAAGCGAGTTCAAGGTGTGCCATACTTTGAAAAGAATATGCTCTGGATCAACGATTTCAAAAATGTACTTAATCTGATGCTAGCTAATCACCAGTGATAGTCCAGATGCAAGAAAACCTGGAAAGTGCTGTACAAAGTTCTGTTACATGAGAGCTGCAGTTAGCTTACACTACTTTATGGCCTATAGAAAATACAGCTAACTGGTAACAGGTTCTCCTGTGTTAAAGGCAGAGACTTTCATTATGCAACACGTCAAAATTATTCTCATGCATACTATTACTCATTTTAGATGGAGAAAAATAGAAGTGACATTTGACAAATACCGAACTTCACAGATTACAAAAGTGAAAATCAGCTAGGAGTGCAAGTTGCTGTTTACAAGTCTGAATTCACAAAATCTATTGCAACAAAAAAAAACCAAAAAGACATTTTTCGGAGGAAAAAAAAACAGCCAACAATCTTTCCTGGGGGCTGAAATTACATTTGTAAGAAAGGTCCCTGTTGAAAACCAGGATTTTATGTCACAGTCAAAACATGGTCTGTGATTTCTTTATTTTGAAGCACAGCCCATTTGACTCTGACTCATTGCTAAAGCACAGGTCAAAGTATATGTACTCTTTCTGTAGAGAATTGTGGGGCCACACCTTCATACTACACTTAACTCATTTAATTTCTGAGTCTAGTGACCCAGGAACTGTGATCTAAGAAACTGCAGATGATAGAAGCTGATAATGAAAAATCAAAGTGTGGTGGACAGGAAAACAACCTTGTGTTGCCTTGAGATGGCTGACTAACTTTTCTTACATTTAAAGTCATTCATCATGTTATTACATATTGTTTAAATGTTGCACAGGATAAAACATTATTCAGGTTCAGTTCCACTCTTAGTTCACAAGGATTTCATGTTACAGTTCATTAGTCTACTCAATCTATTTTTAATTAAAACTACTTGCTGCCCTAGGTTTAGGCTAATCTCTGAGAATTATAGACACAAACAGATATATAAACCAGAAAAAAGAAAATAGTTACTGACAGCTACTCATGGAGAACAAATCTGGGCTCTTCAGGTTATTATGTGTGAGTTTCAGAAGTGAGGATTCACACACAGGTGGCATCTAAGATTTTGTTTCATCTTGTAATAAAGTAATCTTGAAGCATGAAGATCTGCAGTTTCTCACTCATCTTGATTTAAATAGATACAGCAAATCAATACAAGGGAGTAAGGTGAGGTGAGAGCCAGTGGAGAAAGGAGGAAGAAAAAGAGAGGAAAGGAGGGAAGGAAACTCACTTAGCAGCCTGTTTATGTCTTTGCTATTTCCTTCATTAAACATGCCTGAGCCTTCCTCCTTCAGTATAAACAGTCCTGTTTCTCTTCAGGGCTGGTGTAGTTTGCAGTGAGGCAGGCAGGCAGACAGGGACCATTCTGGTAGCATGTTTCATGAATTTTTAAGTAATAATGGTTTCAGATTTTTGTTTTCTTCTTGTAGATAGCACAAAAAAAATGCCAGGTAAAATATCTATTAAGTCTAAATTGTATTTACTTCATCGATGTTGTAAATTAAAATGGGTCTTCTTGCTTTTTTCTTATTTTGGGGTGGGGACAGCCAAGATATGTAGCATTATCTCAACCTAAGGTTGACTTTAAAATCCTCATGTCACCTAGGCTAGGTGTGTACCATGAGAACTAAAAGATGAGATGAATCACAGATATGAGGTAATGTTGAGCTCATCTAGATGTACACAGTGTTTTGCTCCCCAAGGATTCTCATGGTGACAGTTAACATGCACAAATAACTTCAGTGTGTAAAAGATGGAAAGAAAGACCTAAATTCATGCTATTAAATGATAACAGGATCACTTATTGAGACAGGGCTTTTTTCATACTTTTGAGCTGGCATAAAATGAAAACACCACACATATTTATAAGGATACTTAAAAAACATACCTGCTGCTGCCAGTAGAACACAGAGCAGGGAAGAAACTGTTTATGAGAGCATGACTGCTTCCTTTCTTATCTTCTCAAGCTACTGTTGAAGAAGGCATTTTAGACAGGTAGCTGGTAAATGATGTGAGAAATGGCGTTGTACTTTCTTCTTTATTAGATGGTTATCAAGGAGAAGCTTTTCCATCAGTAAATAACTTTGGATTCTCCACTGATTAAGATGAATGGTTTCCATAAGATGTCGTCTAAAAAAAAAGTTCTTTATCTGATCCCAAGTATATGGATTAAAATTGGAACAAATTGTCAGCAAAATTTTTGTTGTTCCTTGCCAATGTGTTGGCAGAAAACAGAAACATTTGTCACATCAACATTTGGCTTATGGAAGCCAAAGAAGCTGCTAAAATGAAGAATTATTCCTATACTGTTTATCATCTCTCTCTGAGTAAGACCTCTTATTTTTTTTTTTTAATAGAAAATAAAGACAAAGTAAATGTGACATCAAACCAATTAAGAGAAACAGAGAGAAAAGATAAACCTTGAAACAAGAAACAGGTACCTTAAACTTCCCACTCTAAAGTAACCCTGCTTAAAATAATGACTTTCAAAAAGTTCCTGGCTTAGGATATTGGAATGCGATGCACCTGATTTGTTTAGCTCCTTCACCAGCCACTAGGATGCCAAAGCTTGATAACTGTATGTTATTATTTGGTGAAAAAGTCTTCCTACTGCTTCCTGATGAAAAGTTGTGATAGAAGCCTCATGAGATCACTGTTATCTGTCAGTCTTCCCTTTCTTGTCTCCATGTTATTTTGTCAATAAAGATTTAGTCTACCGACTTGAATAATTGTGCCTTCAATTTCATGTATCAAAGCAATTTACAAGCAAGCATTCATTAATATGGAACAAATGAATAGGGAATTAAATATTATAGTTTATTAGTTTTTAGCATCCTTATTACTCATTTGGAATACTAAGCCAACACAAGCACATCTGAAGCCACAGTCAAATAGAAATACAGTATGAATTCACCATATATGATGTTATTCATTCCTTCACTTTCCACCATATAATTAAAATTATGCATGGACATACTGTAACAATAATTCAGTAATTCTTACTTGTTTGGAACATTTTACTGTCTTCTAGCTCAAACTGTTACAAAGATAAAATCTTGCATTATAAACACACCAAAAAAAGAATTAGGAGCATGAAATTTTAAGTAACAAATACTTCAAAAAGGAAGAGATACCACATTTTTTTTTAGATATGCCTTGGCTATGGAACAGTCTTTCAGAGCATTTTGATTTCTCTTACAATAGAGTTATTTAGAAAGACTATCAGGAAACAGATTTAAAAGTCTATTTAAAATTGATTTACTGAGATTAGTTGTCTAAATAATCTGCATGTACCAAATGTACACTGAATAGCTGAAGAAAACTATTACAGAGTAGCATCTTAGTCTCCCTAACTTGAGACATATACTTATGATCTCTAGGCTCTCCACCAATAAACAGGTAATTTCTAACAGGTGATAGAGCAGTTATTCTTGTAAGAGTTATGGAGGTTTGTTTAACATCAAAAATGTCTTAATTGTTGAAAGAAAGACTGATGATAAATCCTTCTGGAAGCCACTCAGGAGCCTAAAGCTATTCAAAAGGTTAAGACATAACAAGAAGCTATCCATTGCTGGGGAAATGAATAGCAGTTTGGAAAGAACACAAACCCTGGGATACAACAGTGCTGCTGCTGCTACTACATAAATCATGTTTTTTTAAAGTTCAGAGCAGCTTTTCCACAATTTCACCTCCATTATCTCTGCTTTGAGGAATAGAAGCCTGAATGACTTGAGAGTTTATTCTTGAGGCTGTCTCCAGTTCAAGAGATCAAATCCCATGGGATGTCTTAGTACTTAGAATAATTTCCTATAACTTGACCAGTCCCTACTTCAAAACTGAAGAAATGCCTACTAGGTAACATGCAAGAAGCAAAGTGACCCCTGTCAGTGTTAGCTTGTTGATATCAGAAACATCAGTATCCATAGCACAGATGTATAGGACTTCTGGCCTGTGGCTTTCTGTCTCCTTAGAGGTATCATACCAAAAGTAAAGAAATCTTAGCCACAAGTAGTGCAACAGGCTAAGCTCTGGAAAACAGCCTGAAACTTTCCCAGTCTGCACAGAAGAAATTAAGTTCTGAACAACTGCATAACACTGGTGGGTTTGCAGTAAACCCATAATTTCTGTTTGAATTATAGTGTATCTTTTGAAAAGACAGCTTGTATTGATTTAATAGTTTAAGGTGGCTCGAAAACCACTCCACTGTTAATGAAGTGCTTTATTTTTAGTTTGCATTCACCTCTACCAGCTTGCTTCTCTTGATCTTTTTATGCTTTTTTTTTTTACTGCTAAAATCCATAAATCTCTCCTATGTAGGTATTTTAAAAATGAGATCAAGCCATGGGATAACCTGCTGTTGGATTATTTGATGGATTGATACCTTAAATCTCCCACAGCAGAAGGATCTTAAATCTTACCCTATATAGTCCATTATTCAGACTTCAGACCTTCAGATCTCAGCAGACCTTTTCCAATTTTATATATTACTTTTAAATATGTCTGTCAGACACAGTTAATAGCCTCACTGATGCTATAAAGGGTGAAATTTTGCTCTTCCTCCTAATATTCTCCGCCTGCTTTAAGACCATATCTGAGGCATGTTTTTCAAGCTTCTTTTTAAATCAAAGGACACTTTTTTCAAGAAAGATGGACCTTTTAAGAAAGCATGTCATCCATGGATGAGAATTGTCATTTATCTTTTTGACCGAGTTTGCCCATTCAATAGGGTTTATATGGTATGTTTTAAAAATCAGAATGTGTGAACTGAGCCAAAAATATTCTTGGTCTCACTCCTGGACAGTGAAGGTATGTTTCTACTGTGCAGCCCTGTTTTAAGTATTAAAAAATAAGGTCTTAAGTGTATACAGGACCACAGCGTACTCTGTAACACTTTCTTCTCAAGCAGGTTGTAAATACTTCTTCAACTCTAGACTCATGTGAACCACAGAAAGAAAGATGCAATCAGAGCTCTGATTAATACACAGTGGACAATCCCTTGAGGTTGAAATGAAAACTGTCCAACCAGCCTCACACTGGGAAAACCAAGACCATGTCAGTAAGCATAGCTAGTGCAGTCGTTCCCTCAAACATATTTCTCTCTGCATGCTAAGAGAAACACAGGACGAAGAGGCTCCTTCCTCTGCCTATCAGACAAAAGCCTCTTGTTGTATGCATTAAAATGTTGCATCCTCCAAGAGGTAGTGCCTCACTGCACACCCAGAATCATGATGAAACACCATGGTGGTTTTCTGAAGCCAAGAAGGGAAAAAGCAATGAGGAAATCTGCATGGAAATACAAATATATATATATATATATATATATATATATATATTTTTATCTTGTAGTGCTTTACAAATATACACTTTTAGACACAGATCACCACATTAAAACCTGGAGATGGAACTACTTGTCCAAGATCTGAAAAAAGCTCAAGACAGGGCTGCTTGCAGTAGCATTCAAGCTTCAGGATCTTCCTTTAGGAACTATCAGCAGGATATTAGTAAATTACTCAGATTTAATTCCTTGGGAAAAAGACTGTTGCTCTGGAATATTAGAAAAAGCATCTAACATATTTAGACAAAGAATCACTATGTTTAAATAATATAGTAAACACTCTAAAATCTGTGGCATGCTGTAGAAAATGCAAACCATTTGTTCAGAACAGTGAAGAACTTAGTAAAATGACACTGAGTGATAAAACTCTGGTTTAGAGAAAAATAGATATGGATACTTCCTTCAGAATTCCTGAACCAGTGTCTATATCTCTCGTGATTTTTTGCTTGGAGATTGAACTTTCCCTACTCTACCTCATTTCAGAATCATAGGCACCAAAGAACATTTTAATGTTATTTATTATAAGGTCTGCTTAAACATTTTCTCTGGAAGAGTTCTGCTGGAAAACACTCTTTTTTAGAACATGAAATATTTTGGTTCTGTGAATTCTTGCTGAGCAAGCAGCAAACAGCAGACCTTTACCTGTCTTCTGTAGTAAACTACAAATCACCTTGTTCCCAGTTGTATGCCACAGCTGCAGCCCAAACTAGTGGGGTCTGGTAAAGGAGTCAAGCAAGATTCCAGGGACTTGTTCTGATGTTTGTTTCCATAAGGTGGATTAGTGGTTTTGAAAAATTCTGTTACCAGTCTATCTTGGAAATGGATCTGTTAAAGTATCTAGTGAAAAAAGAGGACATGTGAGATAATAGGATAAAATAATATACAGCAATTTGCTGATCTATAAGGGACAACTCAGACTTTTCCACTGAACAAGTAGGTGTGGAATACTTTCATCAATGTATGTATATGTTGTATATGTATTAATAACAGACTAACATCTAACTATGAGTAATGCCTTTCAAGGAAAGAAGTCTTCACTTTCCTGAAGTCCTTTTTGACATGTTACAGGTTTTTGTCAATATGCATGGCAGCTCATATCAGATTCCATGGTACAAGTTAAGGTTTCAGACCTACAGTTTTTAGAGGTACCACTCCAAGACTTCATTTTCTTTTCTCCTTAAAAAAACAACAAAACAAACAACAAAAACCTAAACCCCCTTATCCAATAAATCTACCCTTCAAAAATTTAACTTTAAACCATTCTTTCTATTTCTGATGAAAACCATTTGGTATGTTCTTTGCTGATGAAGCAAACATATAGAACATTTTAGGGCACATTTCTCCATTTGTAATAGAGTGTCAAATAAAATATTGTTCACTCTTTACGTAATAGACACCCATCTCATCAGTGGTCCTCCATTAACAACAAAATGAAAACCAGACCTCTACTCAATAAAACTGACACCTTCCCACATTCCAAGTAAAGCTATATCAACCGTCTCTCATTCCTTAAGAAATAACAACTCTTTTCATGGTTATTATTCATCTACAATGTCTTTGCAAGTACTGTTATTAAACTCCTTTTGATGCTTGTGTAGAATAGCTCAGAGTGGTTTTGGGTTTTTGTTTTTTTTTTTTTGCATTGCCCCAACCTCCTTTTTCAACAGCACAGTGATTACAGAGCAAATATTTGAAGTAAGCCTTGGAATTAATGTTCCTATGGACAAATTAAAACTTTTTGAAACATTACTGTTATTTGTATATATGAATGCAAGTTTTTAACTCACTGGAAACATATCTCTATAATAGAAATTGAAGCTTCTTAATTTTTGCTTTTTCCATGACCACTTTTTCAACTGTTCCATTATTTTATTTTAATGAAATCATATTGTTGATTCTCTCAAATGATTTTAATTTCTATGAGAGCAATTTAGGACAAAGAATCCTAATTCACTAATATCCTGTAGTGGTTAGGGTCCAAGATAAGTCATAGATTCAGTCTTTTTTCCCCTAGTCCTGCATTTGCATTAGATGGAAGTAATGACAAGTTAATTAAATTTAAAATTTGAAGATTCTTATATACAAAAATAATCCATACATATGAATTCTTAAAGTAGCATGCATTGAAACAGTTTTGCCTCTAAGTTCGAAACTCGTTATATTGATCTGAATTTCCATCTTACTAGCTACCAAAGGACAGAAGTTAGGCAAGAATAAGGTACTTATAGCACATACTCACACTTTGCTAAGGGTTCTGGTAAAAATATAAATTAAGAATTAATGCTTTAAGTGACAAAATAGTCAGTAGGAGGGAGAGGCTGGTAGATATAAAAGAGATCCACCTTAATTTTTTTCTCAGTAAACTTGCTCATTGATGAAATAAAAAAAAATGAGGAATTGAATGTAAATGCTATTTACATATTATGTGGTCTGATGTGCTAAAAGAGGAACATTAAAGCCAGAAGAGAAATTAGAAAGACCAGAGACTTGGGCAGGAAATAAGAAAATGAAGCTCAATCTGGAAAATATGCAAGCTATTGCATCTAGGGGAAAACTAACCCGAAACACAGATATTTAGCAGCAGAGGGGTTCAGCCAAAATCTCTTAGGGTGACACTGAATAGCAAATTATAAGGGAGCTTGCAAAGGAACACAGCAACAAAAACTGCCAGTATAAATTTAGGCTTCACATGTAGAGCTACAATACTGTGAATTAGGGAGAAGATAGCTCCAATCTATGTAGTATAAAGGAGACCACACCACAGATACTGCTTATGGTTGCAAACACTTTTGTGATAAAAAATATCAGCAAGCTGGAGGGAGTTCGGAGAGAGCAACAAAAATAAACGTGGTTGTAGGGATTCATTTATGAGGAAAGCTCAAATGAAATAAATACCTCGGGTTAGTTAATAGTAATTAGGAGGGGATATGTTTACATTCTTCAAACACTTTAGGACAGTTATCATCAAGGAAGAACATAAATATGATGCATAGAAGATCTGGCTCTACATCTTCTTTCATAATGTCTGTGTGCTGGAAAGAACCTTCTGTTCTCTCTTTCAAATGACCACTTTCATCTTCAAATCCCCCTTAAAAGAGATGTGTTAGTATAGAGGTCAAACTGGGGGAGGACGGGGGAATCAAACAAAACAACAACAACAACAACAACAAAACCCAACCCCCTCAAAAAAGCCAACCCTCCCCCCCCCCCCCCCCCAAAAAAAAAAGAAAAAATCCACAACCAACCAAAACCAACCAACCAAAACCAAATCAACTGACCAAACAAAAACAGCAACAGAAAAATTTCAGGTCAAATTAAACAATTTATAAAGCCTGAAATATTGTTTTAACTTTACTTCTCTTTCAGCTTGGTTTAGAGAAGACATTAGGACAAAGTTTAGCTGTTTCATAGAAGAATGCCCTTAGAAGCAAGTGAGGAGGTATTCTGTATATGAGTCCTTCAATTTCTCCTGATAATATGGTTCCAGTTTGTACAAAATACATATATATGTATTAACAGCAGGACTGAAACTCAAATGTTTCAGTTCCCGGGGTATTGCTTTTATCTGTCAACGATATCACCCAACAAACAAGTATCTAGAGGCAAAGGAATTGAAGTCAGGGTTAGGATGGATCTGAATCAGATTTTCACATCTGAATAGTAGGCTGAAAAATGGGCTTTAAGAAGAAAAGTCTGTTGTAAGAACTTCTTTTCTATTCATTTAGAATATCAGGATTTGGTCCCCTTTCTAAGGCTGTCTTGGAAACTTGAAACAGAAAGTTCACAAAAAGTCAAAGTTAACTGTCTTGAGATCTCCAAAATAATTCTCCTTTCAGTTCAACCTAAACAGTTAAGTGAATTAGGGCTGGATTTATAAACAGCTTTAATGTGGCAAAATTGGTATTCTCAATGAAGATGACTTTTAAACAAGACAGGAAGCAATAGATCCCAAACATAAAACTCATTTCAGCTGTATCCAAGTCATATCCACAGCTTAACTGATGCTCATAAAGTCCAAGTTAATTTTGAATTTGATGGAGTTAAATCATTAATGAAGCTGCTTAGTCATGTGCATGGTTAATTGATTAATATGAAGTTAATGGGCATTCTGAACATAGCTTCACCACTGGGCTTACAGCTGGTAAAATCAATCTTTCTCACTGGAAAGACCTTAAATCTGGGTATGAGTCACACAACTTGCCAGAGTTAAATTAAGTAGCCAGTGTCACATTAGTAGGACCCCTCATGAACACAGCTGAGTCAAAATATCTTCAAGCTACCAGCATTTTGGTGCCTGTTTATAAGTTCAAGGACTTCACTGTGTGAACCTTATTTGTGCACTTACCATACATTTCCAGACACAGAGAATTTAATATGTTAATACCTTTCTGCTAGGATGCTGGAAATAACTTTCTGCTAAGTAAAAGTGTAACTGTGATGAGTATGTATTTTCACATTGCTGCTCAATGCTTTGGGAAACTAAACCACTTCCTTGTGTACGTAAATGTGAATTTATTTGCTGAATTTTAGTCTCTATAGTTTTAAGTAGTTGACCTTTATTTTAGGGCAACTCATTCGAGTCTGAGGAAAAATCTCAACAGAATTCAATAAAAGTAGTTAAACTGTATCTCACAATACTGACAAGAACATCGATATTCATCTAGTTCTGTTGGCTGAGGAAGTCAATCAACCGTATGAGAGAATCACATTTAAAAAATAATTGACTCTAGCTGCCTGTTTTTTTTAAAGCATCAGGCTACATCCTTGTTATAGGGAAGACATAAATATGAAAACCTCACACATAGAAATATCTCGAAAAAGCAGTACAAAATGTCAAGGACACTTCTATGTCAGATGTTTTTGACAAGAGGGTATAAGAGTTTCTGTTTGCACTTTTTTTTGGCCAAGCAAATTGTGTTTTGTCTATCTACAGTGACACTGTTTATGATTCAGTCCTACACTTCTGTGAGATGCTGGCCCAAAATCTTCCTGATTTCTTCAACAATTATCTGGAAGCCTTTCCTGCGTAATCAGCGTGGAACCCCCTGGAGCCATTTTACTCATAGCTTTTCATAGTGAAATGAGTATAAATTGATGTTCTTGTCCTAATGCAATTACAGACATTCCAGCTCTTGTCAGACTAGATCAGGCCCCTGTAAACATTTAGACAATTCTGGAAAAACTTAGGCCACCCATATTTTTTTTTGCCACAAAGATATGATCATATTTTGACAAAAATAACTGTCCCTGTCCTGCTTTTTCTTTTCAGTGAAAGCAACAGTCAGATCGGATAATAATTCCAAGGGTTTTCCTTCTATTGTTGGGCTCCAGTGCCTAAACAGAAAAAAAACTTGAAAAGCTCAAACAATTGTATGTGCTTATATGCTTATACCCTGAGGATGCAATCTACTGTAATCATTCTTTTTTCAACAGCCATTGATTTCTTCTGCACTGGTCAATACTTATTTAATTCCACAACTTATTATATAAGTTTTTTGGTTCTTGCATTCTATTTGGTGTACACTATTAAATATGATCACACCGACCATTTTTCTGAATGTCCTTGAACTTCTCAATGATATAAACAAACATTCCCTAAACAGTCTTGCATTTTGGGTGAAAACAAAACACATACAGAGTCTGGTAAGCATGAATCACCTTTTTAATTAAAATGTGAATTACATGAAAGTAATTAGGATTAATTATCTTGAACTTCCCTTGCAAGATAGTTTTTTATTTAAAATAAAATAACCAATGAATAATAGAAATGGATTTGAGCCACAAAATGCGGGCTTGGGTCTCCTTTCTCTTTTGTAAGAAGAGTGGCAGTTCCAAGCCTGCCGACACCTTCTGGATTTACACTAATTAGATAATTATGCTTTCAGATTAGGGCTTGATTTTGCATACCAGATTTATGATTTTTAGAAGTCATAGCACATGAGTGCAAGGAGGAGACAGAATAACACTAAACTTTGGTATACTGTATGCCGTTTGTTGTCACACACAAATCACTTTATCAAATTCCCTGGGAATATTTGGATAAATAAATTCTAGCAAGTGTGTAGCTGTTGACAGAAAGAGGGTTAGTCCTCAAACATTTATGAATGATGTAGTTCATGCAAAGATCTTATTGCTATATTTTCATCTTAAAAGCCAGCTATTCCTATACATTTCTCCTTCCTCATTCCTAGAACTACCAAGACTATTTTCTGCTTACAGGGCCTGTGAAAAAGCATGAAGATAGTTAGGACACATTTAACTTTTTCTTCTAATTTTAAAAGAAAAAAGAAATGTCCTTTTGTTAATCCATACCCAGCTCCAGATATACAGTATCAAAAGTCCAATAGCATGAGCTTTGTGAATAATGATCGCAAGACACATGTAGTCCTCCGCAGTGAAACTGCTTCTTTTGTATATCCCTACTAGAACCTTCTGCTGCATTTCTCTCCCTTTGTGTGTTATAGTCTCATGACTTCACAGGTTCTCTAGGTCTTTCTCCCATGACTTCTTAGGAGACAATAAAAAAGAAGAGGCTTTTGTTGCTTGTTTTGTGCAGACAAAAATGGAAATCCAGCAGTAAAAGCAGCATTGGCAAAAAAAAAAGCGCCTTTGCCTACAGTCCAATCTAAGTCACTGCCAGTTGACTATTCATGGAATGAGGATATCAGTTAAATATAATAGGGACTTAGCAATAGTATCCATACAGGCAGTTAGAGAATTACAGATAGTTTTATCCTTCCTTCTCCTGCTCTCACTTTTCTGGATTTTAACACCACATGTAATGTCTTCAGGCACAACACTACAGTTATGTTAGTGCACAATTCACAGGAGTACATACTAGCAATGTGAAGGGCAGCTCTTCAGTGAAAGAACTGAGAAGTGCAGTCTACTACTCAGTATGATGAAACAGCTTCTCTTATCCTTTAATAACAATAATAATAGGAAAAAGACAAAGAAATCTGTTGATACTTTTTTTTTTCCATGGGGCTAATTTGAAGGTATCTGGCAAGCTGACAAAGAAACTAGAAATGTAAAACGTTTTAAGCAGGTGCTATGATGGAAAGTAGTACTGATTTAGGAATGGATGAACAATTATCACTTTTCCCTACTCCTGGCCAAATAGATCTTTTCCATTTGTTTAGAATGACTGTCTGAAAAATTGGCCTAGATTATCACAACCCTTAAAAGAAATACTGGTTCTTAAAAGAGAAAACTAACTCATACCCTGACTAATAAACCCCCTGCTTTTTGGTTGAACCTTGGTAGGGTCACAATTTCAGTGACAGGGTTATCAGAGAATATTGCTGCATGATGATCTCTGTGAAGATTAAGGAAACATTTGAAAGTTGAACTATCTTCCTGAACTATCTGTGTAATGTGATGGTTACACAGGAATTTCAAAGGCAGTGAAAACAATGAACTCTGGATACCAACTGAAGACTGTTTGGCAAAGTTTCATTTGGAAAGCTTCTGCTCTGTGCAGGCTGAAAGGATAACCAGGAAGATTTAGTTCCTGATTCAGACAGGCATTTAGGGACATGAATAGTCCCATTGAAGTTAACGAGATTACTCACTTCCTTGAAGTTAACCACATGCTTAAGTATCTTTCTGAAATGGATGCCTACACTTGTAGAACAGTTGATGGAAACTGGTTTGCTAGAGACTGGCTACGAATCAGCTTTGTAATGTTTGTTTAGAAAGTCTGTCAGAGCTTTCCCAGGAAAAGGCATATTTCTCCACCCCACTGAGCTGCCAGGATAGCTAAGGGGCAAGTAGGTAAAACAGATAAAAGAGTCCTTTGCCTTGTTCTTTAAGAAGATTATGCTGGGGCACAGAGTAATCTCCTTCCACTTTGCCTTGTGTGTCAAGAAAGCCAGTTGTTTTCTGGATTTGACTTTCTCATATTTGAATATAAATGAGTGAGCTTATTACTGTACCAAATCGTCGTCCTGGGAAGTACTTCTGAAATGAAATTAAAGAACAAGTGTTGATTGATTTGCAAGATTTTCAAAATGTTATTCATGTCGGTTATTTTTCAAAAAAGCCAGAATATCTCAACAGCATTATTCCAGAAGCTTGAAAGGTAGCCCTCTATCACTGTCAACGATCAGCATTGTCAGCTGAAATGAAATTGAAGTCGAAAATGTATTATTCTTTTTTAAGTTCAATTAGATCAATAGAAGAGAGAAGCCAATGTCCATGCTTTAGTGTTATGGAAACAAGATGCTCCAAAGAAATAGAGAAGTAATTCATTTAGAACAATTTTAAACACCTGAAACAAGGAGGCACAAAAGTATAAAATGTAATCAGTTCTAAGTAATGTTAAGTTTGATGGCTTTGTAATGGAAAATAACTGCGGTGCTTGAAGGTAGTTGACATAGTTTCAGACCTTCAGGAACTAAGTACAAAAGGTGTGAGAAAAGCAGAATAGAAGGACAAGACCTGGGGATGGGGAGTATCTGGGACTAGCAGATGTCCAGGGTGGGCACAGATAAACTAACTGATAAGTAAAAGGACAGGATGATTGCTATGTTTGTGGTGTTAATAAACCCATTAAGCTGGTGTAAGCATCTACTAGGGAGTAACCCGGACGAGCAGATGTCCAGGATGAGAGCAGTTAAACTAACTGGTAAGTAGAAGGCCAGGATGATTGCTATGTCTGTAATGTTAATTAAGCTTGTTGGGAAAAGTAAACGACCCTTAAAGACCACCACATTTTTCTATGCATGCCGGAAACTTTTTGGAAAATGATATAATATGCTCAGTGACCATATAAGGATGACCTGTATAGCAATTCGGGGACACACGTTAGCAGGAGCTATCCCCCGTGTCTCCCGGCGCCGCAATAAAGAATACCTGCTTGTCAACTTGAAACTCTGTTGGCGAATTTGTTCCTGGAGTTTTCTCCTAATCACACCAGAAGTACAATGTGGCTGTAAACAGATCAAAAACCTGCCTAATCTGCAAAATGAGGCTTCTGTCCAAGAAACAAGTATGACTTATTCATGTGAAAAAAAAAAAAAAATTTACATGTGAAGGATAAGAAAAAAAACAACTTAGAAAACATCAAGATTTATACAGTACATCACTTTTATCCCTTAGAGGATGAAAGTCATATGCCAAGGGTTTAAACATAAGCAGGGGAAGTTCAGGTTAGATATTAGGAAGAAGTTCTTTACTGTGAGGGTGGTGAGGCACTGGAAGGGGTTGCCCAAAGAAATGGTAAATGCTCCATCCCTGGCAGTGTTCAAGGCCAGGTTGGACAAGGCTTTGGGCGACACAGTCTAGTGTGAGGCGTTCCTGCCCATGGCAGGTGGACTGAATTAGATGATCTTAAGGTCCTTCCCAACCCTAACTATTCTATGATTCTATGTTAGAAAGTAAGATAACTACAGCAGAGAATGGTGAATAGGTAAAATGGTAAATAGGTAAAGCTAGTCCTTGATAAAGTTACGTTACTTCAGATACTCTGGGCTTTATTCCAAAATGTACTTTGAACTCCCCTCATGGTAAGGGAAAAGATTCTTTTTTCTTTCTTTTTTTTTTTTTTTCCCTAATTTCTTCATGGCAAAGCTCAGTGCTTCTTACCTGCTACTATGATATTTGACACAAAATTTTTCATACAAGCTGCTGAAACATAAACAGAATATAGACTGTTGCTGAATTAGAGAATTACCAAACCGATAAGCTTTGTCCCCTCACCACTACTTTTTGACTAATAAAGCTCTTTTACTGTACCGGTTGACATAAATCAGCATCTGGAAAAGCAGCCTGCAGTGCAGTTCCGAGAAGGGAAGGTTAGTTGACCAGTGGACAATGCTCTCTCTGCTAGGGTTCCTTCCCTGAGTGTTAAAAGATTAAAGTTTCTTCCAGGCTCTTCCCAAGGTGAAAAAGGAAAGTGGTTTGGGACATGATGTAGAAAAGATAAGCAAGCTGTAGTATTTTAATGTGTTTATGAAGTTATCACCTATATGTGTAGAAACAGCCAGTGAAAAGGAACGATGCCTTGTGATTGCCCTGCAAGTGTAAATAGCTATGAGATCTGCAGAGGTGGAAAGAGGATGGATTGGACAAATGAAATTTAATTCTTTTGCTGGTTCTTGCCTTTCATGACTGATCCCTCTCTGTCCTGTTGGTTGTCAAGAACCATCTACATGACATCAGCGTCACTTGCTATTGTCTATGTTGTAATCCTTTTCCCTCCTTTGTCTCTAATTCCTAATCTTTCTTGCTGAACAGTTCTCTTCAATATCATACGCATGCCAACAGCCTCTGTAGTTTTGCATCAAATAATCTGGCACTGATGGAAACGTGTGTTCTTTTTCCAGGCCTGTCTGTGAGAAAGCCCAGAAAAGCAAGCCATGATTTTATATCCGAGAACATGGCTTCTCTCCAATAACATGTCAAGTTTGTCATAAGTGTCCAACTGAAGGCCTTTATTATCACACACTGGTGAAATGATTTGCCTGAAGGGGAAACAGAGCATTAATAAATTGAATGAATTGCACATTGTTCATGACATACTGTAGTGGTACAGTCTTCTGTGTGCTCTGCATTCCAGATACCACCCCAGGTCCTATCTGATTAATATTCATCTGTGTAAAAGAAAAGTAAAAGAATCAACTTGGGATTGGTTGCACAAATCAGCCGTTCTTAGGATGCCTCACTGAAAGCATTTCCCAAGCTAGATCGTATACCACTTAGTCTTCAACTATGGCAATATATCATGTTTACATTGTCAATGCCTCATCAGCCTGACAACATAGCAAAACTGGCAATTCAGGCTTTAAATATTCCTGTCATAGTATCTAGATCAACATCCACTTAGAAATGAGGAGTAAACTAAACTTGTACTTTTTACTGCCCTAATTGCCACGATAAAGGCTCTGATGAGATGAATGTTGCTTTGCAAGTCTTATGCAATTTTTGAATGCCTTGAGAAAAAAAGACAAACAGTAAATTTCTCTTTTTAAATGATCCTCACATTTTGATGAAATAAGAAGAGCTTCGCAGTATTGCTAGAATTTCATTGGCAAAAATGGCAAAGGGAAGGGAAAAAACCCTCTATAATTTATAGTATTACAGACTCAGTATTGCGGAAAAGAGTGCTACAAGAATCAAAGAATTTACATTGCGCAGAAATGTAAGGAAACCTTGGTACAAGCATAACTTCCTCAGTAAATCTGTTTCAAGTTGATTTTCTGCTAAGGAAATTCAAATATATACTAAATTATTTCATGCATACTTATTTAAAGATACAGAAATGTCAGTAAGTTAACAGAAAGCCCAACTCCAGTCATGGTGTTATTTACAGATTAGTATTATTCCATGAATGTTTTACTGGCTCTGACAGCCAAGCACTTGAAAATACAGTTAGAAAAAGGGGAGGAGGTATCTGATTTCCTAAACCATAAGAAACTTTGGTAGAAAAGTACGGTATTTACCTACCATTCAGTAAGGAAAAAAACAACAAAACCAAAAACCATCAAACAACAACAAAACAACGAAAGAACCAAAAAGCCCTCAAACCCTGAAAACCACAGCCACCAAACCTTTACCCAGAAGGAAGTCTCTAAAAATACTGTATCAAATTCCCTATCCTTTTCAAGGTTCACCCCTGGAAATCCATTAACGTTTTAATTAGCTTCCAGGACCACTATTAGTGCATACTTCAATGGGATCAGTGGCCTAGTCTGTTATTCAAATTATTCTTTCTGCATTCATTGACTCACTCCTTCATCTGTGTGTTCCATTTCATCACAAAACTACACTCCCTGGAAAGCTTATGTTACCTCTCTTCTGATTTTGAATTCATGTCAGACGAAAAAGTATCATGATAATATTTTCATAATAGTTTTGAGTGGTAGCTTTCTTTTTTTACTTATGCTTCCACAGAAAGGCTCATCAATAAATCACAGTTTTCTTATTACAACCTGAAGCTCACAGTTCAGCTTTCTTCAGTTGCCAAAGTAATTTAACCTACAGTATGACAAGTGGAATACGACTGAAATCTTTATGTTTACAATAATTTTTTGAAAAATATTATCTAAAAGCCTTTCTTAACTCTTACCTTTGCTGATGGTAGTATTCTGAAGAAGGAATCTGTTCTACGTGAAATTTAATATAAGTTGGTAGCTTGCCATACAGCACTATGACTTATTTTGGATGATATCAGCATGTTGAATACCAGAAAGAAAGTGACCCAGCAATGACTTCGGGTAGCTTCATGGACTGAAGCAAATATTTACATTTCTTCAGGCAACGGGGAGGTGGGGTGCCACAATGAAAGACATATTTGTCCTAAGGATTATGTCACTGTTCCAAACACAGCCTCTCTGTGCAAAAAGCGAGGAACATTTTAATTACCCTTCTCCTCCCTCATCGTCAAAATATTTTTAGGGTTACTTGGCTGTGCAAACTGTGTGACAGCCAGTTGTCAGGAAACAAAGGGCACAGTATTCCTGAGGGAAAGGGTAGTCTTCAGAGCAATGAAAATTCTCAGGGAGGCACAAAATTTGATAATTTGTGATATCAACTGGGCTGATGATAACTTTGCTGAATTAATTTGATTGTAAAATATATAAATATTGGAAAAGTCTTCTCATGTTCACAGGAAAAATCTGCCTTTTAGAAAAAATGCCACGTACTATGAGTAAAATATGGCTCTCAAAAAATGGATAGGGGAAAAGTAAATACCAAATACTCCTGTTAAATCGTTTTTCATATATTCATGTACTACTTTAAGACAACTGTAGCACTTTTTCTTCAAACATTTGAGCAGTCCCCTTGAAATCACTGTTTCTTAGGCCTAGAACGAGCAATCTAGGAAGCCAGACTACCAAATGCTAGGCTCATAATTTTTTTTGCTCTGTTTAGCAAACAGTTTTAGGTGGGGTTTGGAAAATGGTTTGCTGTGGAAAATGCAGAGGAGGCATTCAGATTTGTTTTCTGTGTGTAGGACATTTACGCTGCCTCCTGCAAGCTTGGTCATAGGGTCAGATCTGTCCAAGTACTGAGGTCCACTATCATTTGAACGCACACAGGACTGGATACAGCTACTTTGCTATTGTCTCTCTTCCTTCCCTTCCTAGAGAAATGCTTGTGGCTTTTTTTTTTTTTTTTTCTTTCTAAAAAGGCAGCACAGTCTCTTTATTACAAGCACTACTTTATGCTGTATTGCTTAATTCTGATTTCCCTGATCAGTCATATACTACTTTTTAGACACTTATCTGGTAAAATGATGGGAACATTTCTGATAGTAAAACTTGAACAAAGAATTAACAAATAATTCTCTACAAATACTCTCACATATAGCATTTGTGGTTCTCTTTCTGCAGTGCTGGTTCTTGGAATTTGACTTGAATTGTGAATAAAAAAAAGAACTTGAGAGTCAAAAATGAGGGTTTTTACTTTAAAATCAAATTAGTAGCGATAGCAATATTGCCCAGCAATAGTTAGTTTACAGCTAAAATTTCTAAAGTTTACAATCCATTAACTTAGCTGTTTAATGCATTCTTTTAAATAAGGAATTATACCTGCTCTTTCCAATACCTTTGAACAGTTGTGACAAAATCTCACTATCTCAAAAAAAGTAAACTGCTTTTATTTTCAGGTTGTATAACAAACATTGAAGAGAAACACTGTCTCCAACAACACTGAAGTTGAACAGAGTCTACTACAGTAGAACTAACACAAAAGATTTTTCATTTCATTGTATACTTTTCCTTTGAGTTCATAATTCATAGACCAAAATTTAGGGTGTTATAAAGTTTTCCTTCACAAAATCAAAGCAGTATCCTTTGTAAATAAAAAAAGTTTCAGTGGTCTCAAGTTTTCCAGAAGATGATCAATAAAGTGATCCCATGGAATGATTTTAATGCATTATGTTATAGCCAGTAACTGTAGACTCAGCAATTCCGACAAGTTTGTACTGAGGATAACTGGTTGTTCCACAGGTAAAAGCATGATTTCAGACCTCTGGGCTCAATTTGTTGCTCTCTATCTAGATTTTAAACAAAAATGGGGAAAAAAAAAAAAATTGCTCAGAAATACCAACATAGTTTCTTCAGCCAAAATAAAACCCAAAATGCAACCCAACCGACCAACTCCAAACCCCAAGATAAACTTTGTTACCAATACCTATTCTCTGACATTTTTACCATTTACATTAACTAAAAGATGTACCTTTCAAACATGTTTCAGGACTGAGCCAATAACACCAAGTGAGACTACAGTAAATGCTAGTCCTGAAGGCCAAACATGTTTGCAGGAAGAATATGCTTTTAAAAAGGCTTCATGAAGGTTGTTTATCTTATTAGTGGCATGCCATAGCATAGAAAATTCCAGGGGAAAGTTCTTTTATTTTCACTCAGGGTATACTTACCAGGGAAATTTAATCTCTGAACAATGTACAAGTGGTCAACTGCAGGCAGAATTAACCTCTTGTTTATTTATGTAAGAGAAAACCTTTTATTTGTTTCAGGGCAGGGTGTTCTTATACTGTTTCTATACTAAACTCATAGTTATTCTAACAAAGACAAATAGAGCACATTTAAAGTGAAACAAAGTCTCCTTTGCTGTAGGGTGATGGATGCTTTCTACTGATCTCATGTTTATTGGGTATATGTTAATTCTTTATATCAAAGACATATTTTAGGTTTCATTCAGAAGGAGTGTTGGCAACATGAGAAACATTAGCACAGGCTTCTTAGACAGCTAAGTAACTCTTTAAGATTACTAAACAAAACCCCCATAGTTTCATGTGGATTATATAGGGTTATATGAGATACAGCTACATGGTGTATCCAGACATTATTTCATACTGTATTTCACCCACCTTAACTAACCAGTTCTCTTTTTCAAAGGGAAATGCAAAGAAAGATTTTTGAACTTCAAACTTTCAAATATTTTAATAGCACTTTCAGCATTTTATTACTCTTGAAAAGACAGGGCTCATTTTAACAAAACACACCAGATGTCACTGCCTTTTTAAACCATCCTTTTTCAATTCAGAGGATAATGGTAGTGCATCTTCCTATGGCACAGATGCTATTCTGTCTTCAGTGTCCTAGTACAATGTTTCTGGCCTACTGATGGATCCAAGAGCTCCTGCTTCGTTCTTTATCCTGTCATAGCATTTGTGGAGACACATTTAGGCTACCTTGACATCAAGCAGCTGGCAGGGAGATTTCAAAGAATTTTAATTGCTCTTTTGAAAGTGCATCAAAACTTCACAGTGAGACTGTCTTGGCAGGATCTTTAAAGCACCACAGTTTTCACAAGTGAAAATTTGAGTTTCATTTTTTTCTTTTTTTTTTCTCCTTATGAAGTTTGCTTATGCAGCAGAGCACACAATTCACTAGCTGCCTCCTACTATTAGCAGCAAACACTTTTATACAGAAAGCATACTACTCAGCCTTTTGGCTAAGATCAAGTGTAGTACCTGTTCTTATCAGCTTAGCATCTGATGTGTCCTTTGTTGGAGCAAGTCCAGAGAAGGGCCACGAGGATGATCAGGGGACTGGAGCACCTCCTGTATGAAGATAGGCTGAGAAAGTTGGGGCTGTTCAGCCTGGAGAAGAGAAGGCTGCATGGAGACCTCATAGCAGCCTTCCAGTATCTGAAGGGGGGCTATAGGGATGCTGGGGAGGGACTCTTCATTAGGGACTGTAGTGACAGGACAAGGGGTAACGGGTCAATACTTAAACAGGGGAAGTTTAGATTGGATATAAAGAGGAAATTCTTTACTGTAAGGGTGGTGAGGCACGGGAATGGGCTGCCCAGGGAAGCTGCAAATGCTCCATCCCTGGTGGTGTTCCAAGGCCAGGTTGGACAGAGCCTTTGCTGACATTGTTTAGTGTGAGGTATCCCTGCCCATGGCAGGGGGTTGGAACTTGATGATCTTAAGGTGCTTTCCAACCCTAACTATTCTATGATTCTATGAATATATCTTTTTGGACTGTCCCTTATTGTCTCTGAATTACACAGCTTACATAGTGGAATGTCTTTCAAAGACAAAGCTTCAGCAGTATGGAAATAATGGACTGGCTGTTGCTTATTGCCTACGATTTTGCAAATTATCTTGAAATTGCTTGTCATGTCTGGAAGCAAGCTGAGTGACAGAAGAGCTAAGATGTTAGGAAATGTCAGGGCATTAATGATTTATATTTGCTATTTCTCTACTTTTTTTTTCTTCTTTTTATCCATCTGAAACAGACATAGCTTTGTAAAGTGCTTTCATATACTCTGCCCTAGTCTACTGAATATTGATTTTTAGATCTGTAAATCAGGAAAAAAATATTACAGGGAAACCCAGGGGAAAAAAGAGCACAGCTCTCTAAAATGCTAGAAGAGGGCATCCAGAGCCCCTTTTGGTGGACAAAGATTTTGCAAGACCAAAGTCAAGTCAAGAGAAAGCTGGAAGAAATATGTAAAATGTTCAAAAGCAAAACTATTCCCAATGGGAATATACTTTTAAGGAGCACTGAACATTCTCTAAATAGTGAAGTCATAGTTTAATTGTAAATTACTTATTTTAGGAGATTCTCAAATTTCATGTCTTAAACTAGAAGTCAGAGTAAATTATTATCTTTTCACTATGAATTAATTCAATTAAGGAATCTAAGTCAAACCTAAATCTTTGAAGATTTTATGCTTCTAAACTAAAACTCAAGGTGTTCATGTTCCTGGAGAAACATAACACCTGGAAATTCTTGCTCACTTCTCAGTCTCCTGGAATCTCTGTTTTGTCATTTGTACTTTTTCTCCACCTCCAGTCAGGAACAGAAGCTTCTAATCACACAGCATTTTTATCTCACCACCTCTAGCAGTAAGCTTTTTTTTTTTTTTTGCCAGGTTTGATTCCCATATAAATGGAGTTTTTAATCATAACAGGATAAACCTATCATTGATGTAATTGTTATCTAGTATTACAGCTGTGAGTGGGTGGTGACAGCTACAGCCTGTATTTTTCTTGCAGTCGTTTCAGCATAACTTTAGGGGATATTTGAGAAGATACGTTAAGAGGACTTTTGAATTCCCTTCATAGTAGAAAAAATTTATGTGCGTCTTGGCCTACTGCCCAAAGTCTCAGCTGGAGAAGAAAAGGCTGTATATACTGCACGTTCATTACCTTCAGAGGGAGTATACATCCTGATGTTTAACTTCCATGCCAAGCAATAAGGCTAGAAAAACTTTCAAGAGAGTCACAGTTTTATATCAGGGAGTTAGTTCTGCTCCCTAGATTCAAATAATTTAAAGCAATACAACCTATTTTTAATTCAGAGTTGATGTTCTGTTTAATGGTGCACAGAGAAATAATTTTTCCATATTTTTTCCTTGAAGCTTTTGTTTTTTTTCCAAATTATGTTCAGCAGTCATAAGCTGGGGAAGGAATTAAAAATCCTAAAAATGTTACATCAGCACAGCATTGTCATTTGAGGGTTTGCCTCTGTTTTCCTTCAAGCTATCTGCAGTACCCTGGCTGACCTCAAAAGTCGAATTGAGAAGCCTCATGCTTGGTAGCCCTACAGTTCTCCACTCTCATTGTATTTGAATAAATCATGATGTGCGAAGCAAAATATACATAACTTGGTATTTAATTCTGAGGGACACACACATCTATTCTGTTGAGAACTAATGGAACTAAGCACAAAGCACAAACTGCCACTTTCAATTTCTTTTTATCTTTCTCCACATTCGATATTGATCAAGGCTGGACAAGACAGAGCCATGGCAACGTGGCTTGTAAGAGCAGAACCTTATTGAACTACTACTTTCTCTGAAATTAACCAAACCAACATATGTCGACACCTGCATATACTAGCTTTATTCCTTCAGAATGTGTAAAATATATTTTAAAGAGGAAGCCTGTATTATACTTGGCAAACATTAGTTTCTTTGGTGAGAAATTTCACATTTTACTGGAAGTAGAAATACAGACATGGCAAGACTTTTAGATTATGTGTAAGTATGAACATCCCTTTCACAATCTGTTAGCTGGAAATACGTTCATTAACCTGTTAGTGTCCAGTTCAACGCTATTTCTTTTATTCTTATTTTTTATTCACTGTAGAAGGATAAAAACTTGTTTCTTTTCAATTCTGAAGCAATTAAAAGAAAAATCTGCCTCCTAGTCTTCTGCATGAAAGCATGGGCCACGGAAGCTATGGACTTTCCACACAGCAATTGACCTGTTTTTCTGCTTCCAGTATGAATGACTAGATGCAGCTCTCAACTGTACCAGTAGGCATGAAAAGGTTAAAGCAAATTTTCATTTGTAAATCAGGAAACAAAAAGACAGCAGGGCAACACTTTCTCTTAGCAATAATATTTGGCAAAATCAAAGTAAACTTGTTAAGGAGGAGGGTGTGCATACAAAAGCAGAACAGGGCATGCCTTCCAGCATGTTGCCTCCTGTAAAATGTTTCACAGGAGCCCTCTATAGCCCACAAAACTTCAAGGTAAAAATTCTAATCAAGACTTTATATTACATTTTTTAAATAACTTTGCTGATAAATTTTAGCATCCAATGGATATCCATGGATATTTTTAATGTGGGATGCCTTTTTTTTGTTTTTTTTTACAGATGTAGACTGCACCTATAAAACAGCAGGTTCAATGAAAATGAAAGATGTGAAGCACAAAACTGAAATACACTCTTATGCAGAGCTTCCAGTATTGAAATGCATCACTGCAAGACACCAATGAATCCCAAAATTTAAAACCGTAACTCAAGAAAGATAAGAATATTCAAGAAGAAAGAAACTTCACACAGAAAAGTTTAGGATACTTTGTATTCCAACCGAAGACAGCTTAACAGAATCAAATATCATTGATTACAAAAGGAAAATATATTCTGCAGAGGTATTTTCAAGATTCAGATTTAAGGCTCAATAAGAACAGTGTCACTGGAAAGGCCAAACCTGGTAGTCAAGAAAATTTACCACAATGTATATTTATTAGAAGATATTTTATTGCCAACAAATACAAAATTGTTGATCTCATTCCCTGATGTCTCATTTTAAAGATAAAGCTATACCTTCACCACTTACAAAGACCTGTAAATATAGTGTTGTAAAAAAATTAAAACAAAAATGAAAAATTGCAACAATAAATTAAGAAAAACAAAAGGAGGAGGAAAGCCCAACCCACCAAGGAGAAAATGTATTAGAAGTAATAGACAAGTTATGAAGTGGAACCAAAGTATCATATTATGTTTTACTTCCAAGAGAAGTTTGCACACAAAATAAAATAGCAGCAAAGAAAAAGGGTAAATACAAGTGCATTTGCGTCCCTCTGGAATGTATTCTCATTAACCGAAACAGTAGTACTCATCCGAATCAATTTTGGGATGCTTATGCAGAGGCTGTGAGTCCTCCATAACAGAAGAATCGCTGAACTTGTCCATGTCTGAAGGAGTGTTATGACCCGGGACATCATCCACTAAGGTGTCCAAATAACTCCCCACTGATATTCCATCCAGTCCATCACTACAGTCTTGTAAACTGTTACAGCTGCCGTGGAGGGATGTCTCCTGACTTTCCAGCAAGCTGCACAGGCTGCCACTCAAACTGCTACCTCTGCTCGCAATGGTCTTCTCTTCAATAATCCACTTGATTGATTCAATACTTTCATTGATGATGAGTAGCTGGCGCATAAGCTTCACATCAGTGGCTCGGAGATTAACCTACAAGGCAAAAGTGACTTTAAAAATTACTCATTTTCTTCAAACTGTAAACAGTAAGCTGGAGGCAATAAGTGTGTTAAAAAATACACAAAAAATCCACCTTTCACATCTAGGACAAATACATTTAAGTAATTAGGAAAAGAAAAAAAACACTATTGCTATACTAATGCTACACTTCCAATGAAGTTGAAGCGGAATCTGATCAGACTACAAAAGCAGTCCATTAACACGAACACTAGTCAATGAGAAGACTTGTACACACACCAACCAGTACAATGCCATTTATATAAGAAACACAGCTGCTATGACAAATCTTGGGGACAGCTTTTTACTATTCAGAGACGACAAACCCCATTTCCATTTACAACTACACTAGGCTACTCAGCAGATACAGGCAGCTGAGCATTCACCCTAAACTACCCTTATTTTGTGTCTATTTGGGCAATCTAAAATTTGCATATGTGCATAATTTGGAAAAAGGTTTGTAGCCTTGCAACTTTTATTCATACTACCCCTCAGTTTAGGTTGCAAACTGCTGTATAAACATCTAAGAGTTGAAATACTGAACTTACTGAAACTGTAAATTTGAAATTATTTAAACCCATTAGCTGAGGATGATGAGTTCACCATCAACCACTTATTACAGATTAACAAAAAAAGCAACAATTTGCAAAAAAACCCCACACCTAAATAAAAAAGACACATTAAGAACAAAGTTTTACTTTCCAACTTAGTTGTGGTGATGATGCACACACAGAGAAGTGTTAATTTTAAATATAAAGCACAATGCATTACAGTGCTGCATTTCACACACATTGTGAAGTTAACTGCAAGTTTTCCTTAACAGACACTTTATAAGCTATTTTTTTACTCAAATTTCCACAGTGAGATGACACATAAAGGTGATCCCCAAGGGGTTTATTTCATGATTTTTTCCTTTTCATCTGAAACATCACAAGCTGTGATGTTATCACAGCCTACCACAAGTCAATAAAAATCTGTGTGACCTCCTATTCATCACACAAGTGAAAATACTGAAAATTCAGTCTGAAAAACTGAGGAGGTTTCTGGGTTTGACCAAGTTTGGAGAGCCAGAAGCTACTTCCACCCATGCTGTGAGAAGATGCTGGTTTGTGACCTTTCCAACAGCACCTCAGGACCACTGAATGTTTGACATCACAACACACTTTCAGTCTCATCACTTCCACAGTAAGACCTTTACCTAGATGAACTTTTGCCGCAGTGTCAGCATAGGGCATACGTGCTTAAAACCACTGGAAAAAAGATGCCAGCCATTTCAGATTAACTCACAGGGATACCATATATAGCATGTAATTTGTGTCATATTTTATCTGTGTTCTTACATCTTTTAATTGTACTAATCAAGCATACTCGATGCAGATATGTCACTCTTAAGCATTTAGAAAATACTTTCTTTTATATGTAATTTGAGTGTATTTTACAAAAATGTGTGCCATTGTATCTAATATGTACATATACACTGCATGCTTTTCTTCCATAGGGCACTAACATCTTACCTTCTAGATTATTAATTCAAAAAAGACAATACAGTATATCAAATATTTGAATATCTTCAGTCAATTGAGAAATAAGGAAGAAAACAATTAAGATCTGTGATGCCAGACAACAGACATTTTATACTATTCTCTAAGTCCACAACTGTCACACAGAAATATAGCACCTGTACTGTTCATACACAATGGACTAGGATGGAATCACTATTCTCAGGAAGCAAAGACTGCATCTTGTTTTGCCAAGAGTATGATCTGGACATGGTACTTTCCATACACAAACACCATTTTCTCAACATCCTAAATTACACTGACACAGCACAGTTGTTCAAAAAGCTATTTTTATGTATTTTTATTCTATTAGATATTGCAGAATATTTTATTGGTTCTAGCTGGGATGCTTCATAGCAGCCAGTATGGTGCCATGTTCTTTTATCTGTGATTAAAACAGCATTGATAGCATACCACTGTTTCATCTGATGCTGAACAGTGACAGCACAGCATCAAGGACTTTGCTGTTCTTCACGGTGTACACTCATCAAGTAGGCTGGGGCTGGGAAAGATGTTTGGAAAGGACAAAGATGTGGCAGTAGGCCAGAACTGACCAAAGGGATGTTCCCTGCCATATAATGTCGTGCTTAGCAATAAAATCTGTGGGCTTGGTCTTTCCAATGCAAACATTGCTTGGGAGCTGGCTGGACATCAGTCTGTTGGTGGGAGATAGTGACTGACTTTGCATCACTTGTTTGTTTTTGCTTGCTTTGCTTTTTTTTTATTTCCTTCACTTTTTAAACTGACTTTATTACAACCCATAAATTTTTCTCACTTTTCTTCTTCCAATTCTTTCCCCTATCCCACTGGAGGGAAGAGGGAAATGAGTGAATAGACAGTGGGTGCTTAGTTACCAGCTAGGGTTAATGCAACACTAACACAGTGTCATAGAATTATAGAACAGCTACAGTTGGCGTATTTCAAACTTTTCTAGTAACAGACTGACATATGCATTCACAGTCTCCTTCCCCAGTCCCCAGAATGAGTTCTGAGTTATCCTCAATTTAGTATCACACGATTTAACACAGCCAACCAGGTACTGTGCAGAACAGCTTTACCATTCAGTTTTAACAATACTGTCCATCTGTCATAGTTTCAGATATGAGGTTCTGAAAACAGATTGACCATTTTGTAGCAACTCTTGCTCAAGCTAGTTCCTCTGCTCCTATCCATAAATCACTACAAACTATTTGCTCAGCAACTAGACTGCCATGAAAGCAGTAAATTACCCAACTACTCAAATGCAAGTACAGATGTCAGCAACTTGCTTATGCAAGCTCAGAGACAGCAAATTGCCCAAAAGGCTGATTAAGTGTTTAAAAGAGCTAGCACCAACACTTTTCTAATGAAATAGCCCCTTTTAGATAAAATAGACATATATTTCAGATTCAGTTCACAGGAAGTATTTATTCTGTTCTTGTTCTAAATACACCCCCAGTTTCAACATTTCTGTGGAACCGCCTTGCTGGGAGTAAATTTTGCATTCCTGTGTACTTGAGTCCTCTTCCTCCAAGCTACCATGTTGTCCTAAGTCGCATATATTAAGATTTTCCTAAAGCAAACATTAAAAAGTAGTTCACCAGGTGTCATCTTTCTTTTAATAGGGATTACTTTATCATCTGCTTGATAACACATAAATGTCACTGCAACATTTCTTGCCTCTTATCTGCTTTAGCCCAGACACAATCACATTGGTTCATACGCACTTACGCAGTTGCAACTCATGTAACTGTTGGAGTAAAGAAGTAATTTCCAAGATGGTTCAATTAAACGGACTAACCACAATTAAATCTCATCATGTTTGACAGCTCAATTCCTTATGCACAGGAACAAGTGCATTCCAGAAATAATCTAAACAGAGTGTATCACAGCTAACACAGGTATTTCAGAACAGTTTCTTTTCTGAATGAAGCTGCTTTTTGAGTTAAAGGTAGAGCACCGCACCACCAGAGGGAAGGTGCATGTGAGCATGTATCAGTCCTCAGCACAAACTTGAGGTTTACAGAGGAAACGAACTGTGACAAGAGTGAATAAGCAATTCTGGTTACAGGCGAGCTTTTATATCTTTTTGCTTAGTTTGTACATTCACACTAGCATAGGTCCTCAGGAAGGATCATAAATGCTTAACATCAGCTATTCATGGCAAGAGAAAAGAATTAAATTAAAGCAACGGCATCTTTCAATTGATGGAGTCTGGCAGCACTGGTGGACTGAACAGATCAGCATTTAGACACACCAGACCTTCAGATATGTAACAGGTAACCGGCTTAAACACCTCTCTGTGCCTCCCTCCCTCTCATACTGGTTGTTCTAACAAGGTATTTCTTCCTTACACAGCTAGCCTATGGTCTTCCATTATAACTTGTGCAACACAGTAATAATTTATTCAAGAGAATTTTTATATATACAAACGTATGGACACCTGTGTACATGTATGTATACGCAGATACATACAGATATTCATGGGTTGTATGTTTTTCAAAAAGAACTCGACTAGGATATTGCTTCTAGAATAAAACTCTCAGTGACCTGGGCGTTAATAAAGATAATTATCACTTCCTGGCAGTCACTGAAAATATTGCATTAGCTGTCCCTAGCCTAGTCACTTTTATTTTTGGCTTCCAGTCAGCTCCAAACACAGAGGGTCCCCTTCCCCTTTAAAAATGACAAAGCTAAATATTCTGTTCACTATATCATTTTAATCTGTCAAAGATATCTGCAACTCTAGTGCCTTTCTGCAGATTACTTTCTTTTAGATTCCTGGGGTCACATGCTGCTGCTGCTTATTTTAACAAGAAGTCTGCAGGGATTGTACTGATAACCCTAAAATGCGGTCTGAGGAAAAGATACTCCTAGGTTTATTTAAAATATATTAGTTTGATTTTTTTCCATAGCACCTTGAAGCTGTGTGCTGCAAAGAGCCCACTAGCAAAAGGAAAGGAAATGACAGCCTGAATAATAAGGCATTTCCTTCAAGACAGATCTTTTAGCCAGAGCACAGTGAAGTAAGTCTCTACAAGATATAAAATCTTAAACTCATTAAGTTAATGTATTCAGGATACAATTTAAGTCACTCAGCTCAGAAGTTCTGCTCTGCATAGGATCTTAAGCAGGACTCAAGACACTGATTTAGGGTTGGCAACTATGGAATCCATGTTTCGAAAGCAGTATTATTTTTGATGGATATTCCACAATAAATGGAAGTTGGATGGAAACAGTAGCAAAATATGGTACTGCACAGAAAGACACTCAGAGGTTCAGCACATGAGCAGCATTGCGGAAGAGAATTAACACATGAAGAGTTAGATGAAATGGACAACAGACAGCTCTACTACCATTTCACAAACAGAATTTTAACCCAGTAGAATCTTTCCCTCATCATCATCATCAGCCAAAGAGATGTTTGTGATTACTACGGTTTAGGAATATTAATGCTACTGCTGTTTTCTAGGGTATGTCAGAGACAGCTTTCCACTTTCCCATTCAATTTCATTTATTTCCTGTGTCATTCAAGATGAACAGATTTATGGTTATTCAGTTATACCTACTTACCCTTTGTTTTATTAAAGGCAGATTACCTCAGGTTTCCATGGAGCAATGAATTCCAGGAACTCACTTGAGATGTAATAAAATCAACCAACCAATCAACCGAACTCCTCTAACAATCAATGCCTACATAGTAATTTGTTTTGGATTCTGAGAAGTCTCTTTCTTCACAAAAGCTAACCTTATTCTACTTTCTCCTGGTGTTACTTTGCTATTACAAACACCGAGTAATAATTTTTAAAGTAACTGAAAAAAATAGTTCCCAAGGAGAAAGGTGAGAGTATGAAAAATCAAATAAACATTGTCTGGCAATGATGAATTAGTTGAGCCTTATGGAGACTCAAATTTGTAAGCAGATATGAAAGTATATAAAACTCATCAATAAAGCCTCATCAAAAAATTCGGTAGGAGAATATACGTAACATGCTAAAAAGACCATAAGCAACATATTCAAAATCCAAAATTCAGACTATTTTGCAAGCATTATTTAATTGGAGTCACTCAGCTACCACATTAGAACAGGGATGAGTGTGATCACACACACAGGCTTTGTTTATTAAGCAACCACCATAAAGCATGCCACTTGAAGGTTAGGAAGCTCAGAATATCATTAAAGTAGCTTTTTAGCACCAGTGAGTAAAATAAATGCTTTCTCTTCCATTCTCTCCTTAAACACACAGAATGATTAATAGGCTGTGCACGAGCTTCACAGTACTTTAATTAGCACATATGCATCATGTTAAACCTCTTCAAGCCTACTTCAAAATTGCCCCACTGATTGAGGATGGTTGCACTGTTTTCTTCATGTAATTAAGCCACTTTGGGCAATGTTATTTCAGGATCAAGATGAAAAAGCAGAATACCTAGAATGACTTCTGAATTTGAATGTAATCTTCATCATCACCTGCCAAAAAGCCAAGGAGCTTTTATGCTGCAGAGAGTAAGAGCACAGGTTTACTGCCTGTGCTGGAAGGGATAATGTACGCACAGGTGGATCTGTAACTGCTTGTGGAATGCTCCATGTCCACCTCACTGCAAAGTCAACTAGTTTGGTTTAATTCAGGCACAATGATAATTCAATCTAACCCAATCAACTTTACGCTGTATGTGAGGTCTCTCATTTGTTCAATTTCTTCATATGCATAAACAATGGAGGTGGTGACCAAAGTCTGGCAGAGATGAGACTGTCAGTGACTTGAAATAGGTGCTCCAGTGTTTGTCATTATGCCATGTCTGTCTGACTGTGGGTTACCCCATTTTATGATATAGGTAAACTAAATTTCAGTCAACAGTGGTATATATATAGATCAACAGGAGTTTTTGTGTATCTGGTTTCTTTCAGCATGGACTTAATGGGACATTCTGGAACACTTGCTGGTACATTTTCCCATTTCTTTCCTTTTGTTTTCTAGGCTTGTGGCAATTTTCAAACAAGGGAGTACATACAAAAGCTACAGATACAAAAGCTAAATTTTTGTGAGCCATGGCTGATTTGCAGTTGCAGTTTGCTGATAGAGCTTATTTCTACAAGTTGAGCACATCACACTGAACTTTCTCAGCTGTACTTCCATGATGAGTCGCAATAAAAACATTATAGCAGGTTACAGAGGTTATCTGGATTGCTTATTTTCTGCCTTCTTTTACAAAATGTATTATTTATATTCTTACTTCTCTGGAAGGCGCCAAAACTGTAAAAACCCTCACTGCAGATTTCTAGGCAGCATTCATTACAATCACTGAAGTCACAGCAGTTCAGAAAGTGAGCAGTCACTAAGACTTCAGCTTCTGTCTGCACCCTTAGAATCATAGAATAGTTAGGGCTGGAAAAGACCTTAAGATCATCTAGTTCCAATCCCCCTGCCATGGGAAGGGACACCTCACACTAAACCATCTCACCCAAGGCTCTGTCCAACATTGCCTTGAACACCACCAGGGATGGAGCATTCACAACCTCCCTGGGCAACACATTCCAGTGCCTCACCACCCTTAAAGAACTTCCTCCTTATATCCAATCTAAACTTCCCTGTTTGAGTTTTAACCCGTTACCCCTTGTCCTATCACTACAGTCCCTAATGAAGAGCACCCCTATAGGCCCCCCTTCAGATACTGGAAGGCTGCTAGGAGGTCTCCACGCAGCCTTCTCTTCTCCAGGCTGAACAGCCCCAACTTTCTCAGCCCGTCTTCATACGGGAGGTACTCCAGTCCCCTGATCATCCTCACGGCCCTTCTCTGGACTTGTTCCAACAGTTCCATGTCCTTTTTATGTTGAGGACACCAGAACTGTGCACAATACTCCAAGTGAGGTCTCATGAGAGCAGAGCAGAGAGGCAGGATCACCTCCTTCGACCTGCTGGTCACGCTCCTTTTGATGCAGCCCAGGATACGGTTGGCTTTCTGGGCTGCAAGTGCACACTGAAGCCGGCTCATGTTCATTTTCTCATCGACCAGCATCCCCAAGTCCTTCTCCGCAGGGCTGCTCTGAATCTCTTCTCCGTCCAACCTGTAGCTGTGCCTGGGATTGCTCCCACCCAGGTGTAGGACCTTGCATTTGGCATGGTTAAACTTCATGAGGTTGGCATCAGCCCACCTCACAAGCGTGGCGAGGTCCCTCTGGATGGCATTCCTTCCCTCCACCATATCAAATGAACCACACAGCTTGGTGTCATTGGCAAACTTGCTGAGGGCACACTCAATCCCACTGTCCATGTCAGCGACAAAGATGTTGAACAAGACTGGTCCCAACACCGATCCCTGAGGGACACTACTCATTACTGGTCTCCAGCTGGACACTGCGGCACTGACCACAACTCTTTGTGTGCAGCCATCCAGCCAGTTCTTTATTCACCACGTGGTCCATCCATCAAATTGATGTCTCTCCAATTTAAACACAAGGATGTTGTGTGGGACAGTGTCGAATGCTTTGCACAAGTCCAGGCAGATGACATCAACTGCTCTACCTTCGTCTATCAGTTCCTTAGCCCCACCATAGAAGGCCACCAAATTGGTCAGGCAGGATTTCCCCTTAGTGAAGCCATGCTGGCTGTCACCAACCACCTCCTTGTTTTTCATGTGCTTTAGCATGCCTTCCAGGAAAAAAAAAAAAAATAATGGAAAGAAAAAAATAATGGGTCCCTTGACTTTGCTAGTTTAAAAACCACTCACCTCCTCATGACCTTGTTTCAACCTGCTGCAGTCCCAGCACAATCCTGCACAAAATGCGCACAATAATTATTTCTACACATCCTTCTGTACAATTTGGCAGCAACATAACATAACTTTGTGAACAGTGCTTTCTAACTGTGAAGGAGAAGAAAGAGTGTGATGTCACATCAGCAAGAAAAGGATTCTCCTGTAAGCAGAGCTTACCATTAGCTAAAGCAAGGAAGTGGGCAGAACTGATCTGAGCCACCACCTGAATAATGAGGAGTCAGAGCTACTTTATAAGGGAACAAGTTAGCTCAGTAAGCAACGAATGTAAATACATTAATGAACAGGTCTCAAGGAAATTACTTGCAAGACTATGAGCAAAATATTATGCCAGTGTGGTTATCTTCTGGTATAGAAATTACAGTATTGGTGATTTACATTTCTCTTACAACACTCTATTTTAATACATAAATTTTATACATACTAATTGATCTCCTTCAGACTTACCAGGAAAATGCATACCACCAAGCTGTGCAATTGTTTAATTACATTATCTCCATAACAAAATAATGGCTTTCAAGGCCTTTTTCCACCTCCCTAAAATATGGATGATCCTTTTCTTTGGCGTATGTGTGGTCAGCCTCCTGTCTGCATTAATACCTAGTAAAATCTCAATGATTTGGATGAATCATTCACCCAGTAGAGTACAGTCGTGGGGTTCCAGTTTGTGCTTTTTTTTAAGATCACACTATTTGAGGTCTCTTGTATGCTTAACTGTAACACAAAATTCTCATGGGGAAATATTTTTTGTTCGTTCATTGTATTTTAATTTTTTGGCCATCCCTTTATTTTACTGTGAAAAATGGCAGTTTAAATTCCTACTAAGTAGATATGACAGTCATTATTGGAGTGAAACGTGCTATACATCAGAGAGCAAGGGGCAGGAAAAAAATAAAGGTTAGTTAAGTCCCTATTTCATCACTTCCTGCCCAAATAAAAAATGCTAAATCACCTTTTATATATGGATGCATCATAGAATTCAGAGACAGAAACATCCAGCCTCAGGAGTATGAATGAATATAAAAGGAAGGTTTATAAAAGGGTCCTGATTATTTTAGAGCTTAGTCGAATGAGCAAGAGAGGGAGCAGTGAGGAAATGCTGGGGTTTGAGAAGAGCAAAAAGGTTCTAATACGACGGGAAGTTTTTAGTGCATGTTTCCAAGTATGTCATACTGCTGTCATAAAAGCAGCATCTGACCATAGAAATGTATCTAGTATGACAGAGGTGAAGACGTCCAGAAAAATCCATAGTAGGGATTCACATATGTCGACAGACAAGATAACACCACTGCAAACACTGAGGTCAATATTCAGTGGTAACAATCGGCTATGGGTGTCAGAAAGTGTTACCGCGAATGGATGATCACAGCATCACTCTAATGTGCTCTGGACACCAGCCACAGCACAGAACTGTGTCTTCCCCACAGACATGAGGCAGTACTGGGGCTCAACAGCAATATCTAGATTTATTTCTTTTTCGCTGGATTTCACTCTCTGCCTTACTTATGCTTCTCTTGACCAAAACATGCTCTTCAGAATACCATGGAAAATAAAACAAAACAGAAAACATACAGGTTAATTTATGAATTAGGTTTGACTAACAGGCACTCCAGACTTGCTCATCTCTTTAAAAATTAATAGAATTTAATACCGGCAGTGTAGGAGTATGTTTAAAAGCCTAGAACTAAAAAGTCAAAGCAGATCCAGTTTGAAAATGTTGTTTTTACCGAGACAACAGTGTTCCTTGCCTCATTATTATTTTTAAAAGGAAAACAAACAAACAAACAAAAACCCCAACCCAACCAAAACCAGAAACAAAGCAACAGAAGAAAATACCAACAAAACCAAACAAACCAAACAAAAAAACAAAACACAACAAAAAACCCAAAACCAAACCAGAACAACTTGTTCCATTAAGTCAGAACTAAGACATGACAATGTTACTACTGGGGACAAATCTGAACTTTCTTGAAATTCAAGCCTGCTTTTGCGATACCAGCTCTATGAAATGAATTCAGAATGGTCACTGTGAGCTACCTCATCTGCCTATGGGGAAAACAGCAGCTGTGCCTCCACTCCATTGCTCCAGTCACAGCAGCTAGTGCTAGGAGTTAACAAAGGAGCATGCAAATTCCATGGCCAACTGAAGTTGAAGAAAATTACTGTTGCTTTGACATGCTTGTGGTACTGCTCTTTTCTTGCAAAGAAGCTTGCCTATGTCTTACATATCTGTTACAAACTTTCTACTGTTGCAGCATTTAGTTTCCTCCTACAAAACCTATAATGGCAGGAACCTGCCACAGGCCACCACTTGAGACTTAAAATATTTCAGTGTATGGCACAATTCTCCCACAACACATGGACAGCCCATTAACTGTGACAGTTGCTGAGGTGACCCGGTGAAAGCAAAATGCATTTGTAGTTACTGATCAAGAAAAATCTAAAAATTATCACTCTGGTTTTGTGCTCACTCCTCATAACTGTATAGTTTTGAGAAGACTAGAACAACAGTCTATATCAGAGACATTGTAAAACTTGAACGACTTCTCCACCTTGACATATTTTTTAGACCCCTCCAAATACTGTTAGTCAGGAAACCTTCCTGACCATGAAAGGTTTCTTCAGTAACAAACTACATAAAAACACTACATTGCCACTATTTTATCATTATGTACTTTATACTCAACACACATCATTTGGCTTTGCCCAACAGAGAAAACAGTCTGTATTAGCAGCCAAACTTGCAGAACAAATTCAGGCTTGCAACGTGGCTGGAACAGTCCTTCTCTAGGCATGCTTCCAAACTCACATGTTAAGTGTTATCCCAGGAAGGATGCTAGGTACTCACTTCATTAGTTTCCTGAAGAAGTGACAAACTGATGAAGATCCTTCTTATATAGAAACGCTTCACAGTTTCCTCCTTGCTGTCGGAACTGTTTTTCCTAGTCATTTATAATTATTTGAAGGGTCAAAGTCGGAATCTCAAGCTTTGTAGACTAACAAAATCTTTTCAGAAAACACGCTGTATAAAAAGAGTCACGTCCAGTGTCTGTTATGTCCCATAACCACACGAGTTACAAAAAGCAGTACAACCATTTCAAATGGAATTTTTCTTTAAACTATGCCTTCCTATAGAAAAAAAATAATACTCAGAAAAATGGAAAGCAACAGAACTGTTCTATCTTTGCTTCCACCTTGGGAGCTTGGAAACACTCAGCACATTTGTTACAATATAATTGGATGAGTGAAGGAGGTTTCATGGCCAATGCAGCAATGCAGTAAAATGACTGTCCTTCTGGAAGCATTTTAGTCATGAAGGCAGCTGATATCTAATAACAGTAAAAAAAATTACAAATTAAGCCAGTAGAGTGTTTATAAAATCTGAAATTCCCAGTAGTCAAATAGCAATTTAACACTGATTTATGGGCACTAAATGCTTTAGCTTCACCTGGCATTGCAGTCAGCAGGGCCTTAGAGTATTGAGAAGAGTTTATTTTACACCATGGCAACTGAAACATTCACATAACTTCTCCTAGCAGCTTAGCTAGTTTGTGTTTCCTGTTAATTAACAAATGTGCCATAGCATTCCCCTGACAAAACATAAGTATTAAGAAATGCCAAATTAGTTCAAAGGGAAGAGAAGGAATAGATTGCCAAGGCTAGGGTTGCATAGCTGTGCCAGTACTGCACATCTCCATGTTCATGGAAGCTCTGGGGGAGGTTGCATACTTTAACAACTGACATATATATACTCCTTAGTGTCCTTATCTCCTCTTTCGGAAAGAGGGAAGCCTTCTTTGGTGCAGCTTCAAGGGGAGAATCCTCAGACACATTTTATTCCTGCTCATCCACAGCACTGGAACCCAACACAGGACATTTCTAAAATAACTCACCATCCAAATATGCTTCTAGATTCGAAAACACTTGAGCTGTGTTGTTTATACTTTTCAAAGCTGTAACACAAGGTGGCTTACAGACTTTCTGGATGTATTTTGGTCACTTATTTTGGTCATCCTTCAGGCTAAGGTTCCTTCCAGATGGTTGTCATGAACACTTCCCTAACACAGGCAAGCATTTCTTGATGCTCGCAAAACTGCTCAGGTACATAGCTGAACAGCTTTTCAGAACCTGAAGCTCTTTATGGGACGACTGGTCACTTTGGACAGAACCCAGCTCTCACCACAGACAAAGACAGACTTGGTAAGACACCCACTGACACCTAAGCTGTAAATGACTGGTGACAAAGAGAAAGCATGTTAAAAGCTGTGACAGGGCTTTCAGCAAAAAAGAGTCCCTGCCCATGGCAGGGGTGTTGTATCTAGATGATCTTTAAGGTCCCTTTCAACCCAAACCATCCTGTGATTCTATCCAGTGACAAGGGTATTTCAAAACTGCTTGAAAACAACTACAGTATGTACAAGGCCACAGGACAGCACAAGAGAACAGCTCAAGTGACCTGGAAGTTTCCTAACAAGAACATCCAGATTCTCTTTTTCCTGAAAGGCTGAACTAGATGACCTTTTGAGAAACCTTCCAACCTGGGCTGTTCTATGAAAATCATGCTGTTCATCTGATTTAATCAGAAAGTTTGTAACAGACGCGTAAGACATAGGTAAGTCTTACAGAGGGTGGGTATTTTCTTTTTTTTTTTTTTTCTTTTTGGGGTGGGGTGGATTTGGTTTTGTTTTACCTATCTGTTCTGTAAACTAATCAGCCCAAACTGGGTAATCCTGCTCTTCAGAATTTCTGTGCTGATGGACACCCTCACACTTCAGTCCAAATTCACTTTTCTCCTGCCTCCTTCTTCAGTTGCTTTTAACAGCTGCCATTAACAGTTTCTTCAGCATTGTAAATAATGCAATAGCTTTTTGACAAGCCTGAAAAGGGCAATTTTTGTTTCAGCTATTTTACAGCAATATTTAGTAAAGCTAATTCTGCATCATCACAGCGTCTAAAGTCATCGCTTTCCTATCTATCTCCAGTACAGGAGGTTTGCATTCACAAAAAAAAACATGCTAAAGTTTCACGCACTGCCTGTTACCTGTGTTTCAGTAAGATTTTAAAAATATCTACACAGATAATTACAGACTGTGTGTGGCACAGAACTTCTGACCTGAGATGGTCTTACTATTGCTATCAAAACAGTTACAGACTTCTCAAATTCAGAAACTAAATTACCTGCTGATGCCATCTCAGGCTCCAGTTGCCCTACTAGATGCCAGCTCCCATTCCACACCAATAAGGGTAAGTGGGTGGTTGAAGCTGAAATTCAACACAATGGCCTGAAGGCAAAAAGTAATCCACCACCGGTAAATGCTCATAACTAGCAGCCCCACATATGAGAGTGATGGCTGGAAAACAAAGATTACAAGCCTGCCTTCATAACAAAAATTCCCCTTTTATTATGAGATTACCCACAATTGCCTGTTCAGAGCTCTTTACTTTTAAAAACAGTAACCTGAGAACTCTCTTTTGACACTAACATTTAGGAAGCCCAATTTACATGGTTATAAATGCAGATAAAAATCCAAGAGAAATTACACTCAATTTAATTAAATTCCAGTTGCTTTTCAACCGCTCAGGTCCTCTGTCTTTTTACTCCTGTAACTTCATCCTCACTTGCTCCAGATTCCTGTATCCAGCCTCTCTTCCAGAGCACAGACAGAAATGAAATACGCAGGAAATAAACATGTCCATTGTGGAAAGTTTACTGGGGTTTGAGCTTGAAGGCAGCGACCAGACAAAAGATGTTGTAACCTTTAAAAATTACCTGAAAATGTATTATTTTCCTTTAACTATTCACTGGTGGGGGGGGGTGGGGGGGGTGGGGTGTAAGCGTTGAAGAGTAGAAAGGCACTGGTTGGCCATTACCTCAATACATGTATTTGGTATTGTTGATTTAATTTTTTCTGCTCACACAACACAAGGTATTTTTTAATTATTGTTAGCCGTAAGTATCTACAGAAAACAAAGTATCCACACAAAATGATGATAATCGACGTGCTGGAGAACCTGCCTTATGAGGAAAGACTGCAGAACTTAGGTGTTTTCTCCCTGGAGAAGTCTTGGGTGAAACTTCACCATGGTATTTCAGTACTTACAGGTCGACTACAAAGAGGACAGATACTCCACAAGAAGCTACATGGAGAAGAAAAGGATCAATAGGTACAGCTCCTATTGTTTTATCTTGAGGTTTCATTCTGAGGTAAGACTTTTTTTCAAAGTGAGGACAATCAACGACTAGAACAACCTCCACAGGGACATGGTGGAGTCCCCATCACTGAAGGTTTTCAAGATGCAAACAGACACGGTGCTTGATAACCTCATTCAGGCTCCCGTTTCCCTGAAAGGCTGAACCAGATTATCTTTTGCGATCCCTTCCAGCCCGGGCTATCCTATGAAAATCATGCTGTTCTACTGATTTAATCAGAAAGTTTGTAATCTATTTTTTAAAAGCTATTATAAGTCACTTAACTGTAGAGGTCTGTGCAGAAGGGGTTTAGTCTTTATGTCTTTTCATTAAAAATTGTCAGCAATCAGACTTTAAGAAGCATCATCAAAGATTAAAAGCTTTCTCTTCCCTTGAAACAAAGTAATCAGGAAAGAAGCAACATCAAAGTATAATATATACTCTTTGAAATAAGGGCTGGCAAGTGTCTCACCATACATGAGCAGTCTAACTGGAAATCTGAAAATATCTCTGACACTGCTGTGATGATCCATACCTGAGCACTTGTATATCACATTGATGCTGCTAGGTAAGGGATCAGCAACATTTCACAGACTTTTGGTCCAGCAGTAGCTAATAATGTAAGCATATTCACCTGTACTTCCCAGGGACTTAAAACGTTCAATGGCTGCTATAGCTGAATGAGAACAGCCATAAGCACTGACTGAGTATAACAACATAAAGATGTTCCACAATTTGAAACCTTTTGTCAGGCACTGGATGAGATTTGCCAGTCAAAAGATACATTTAAATATGTGTTAATTTAAATAAGCTTGCTACCTTGTCCTTCCAAAGATGGTCTGAAAGATGGAAAACTTGGCAAAGTTCTGGTACTATAACTGGATTGAGATTTTTTCTCGCTAGATTTGATCTTTTTCCCCAAGGTTCAATTTACAAATCCATTTTAACCCAAGTATCTTGATATCACTGTCCAATCTGCATTATATGTAAAAATTACAAACTCTAGTACATCATGCAAATCAGAGGGTATGAAGGAGAGAACTCATTAGCAAGATCCAAGATTACCTCCTTTTTTAGTGAACTTTCAGGAGGAGTTGGAGAAATAAGTGCGTTATGATTTCTGTATGCTGCCTTTCTACTTCCAAGAAAAGACTCATTTAGTAATTCACTGAATAACTGCTTGCTAGGAAACCAAGCTCAATCAAACTCTCCAATGTAGGCTTGAGGCTTAGCCACTAGTAATTTTATATTTAAGATTTTATCTTCAATCTAGTTTTTAAGCGAAAATTTCAATTAATCTAATAGAAAACCAGCATCTGATACACGGCTTTGTGTTGCTGACTAGACACACTGAACCAGATCTTGGCTTCAGTTAAGTCAATTGATGTTATCATACAAAACACTGAACTTAGCAGCTTGTACCTACAGCATGCGTTGGAGATGTTTCACATCACAGTTGCTGACTTTTTTAAGAAGGTCCTTTAAAGAAACTAATAAAGGCAGACCCCCCACAACTGTGGATCTAACAAATCTAAGCAAATCTGAAGTTGTCCAAACTTTTAAAAGCTGGTAGAATAGAGTTGCAGCAGCTCTGCCCTCCAGCTTGTGCCTTCATTTACATGCTAAGGGTATGTAACAAAAAAAAAAAAAAGGAAAAAGAAAAGGACTGGCATCACAAAGATCATATTTCCCTAATTCCAATCAGTGAAAAGTACTTCTGCTTCATTTTGTCAGGACTCCATGCTAATTAGCCTTTTAAAAATTGTTATACTAAGATAGAACTAGGAAAACAAAGGGGAAGAAAACTCAGCTAATGAGAGAGCACAGCAATAAGTCTCTACCCCAAATAGCTCTAGCCTAAATAGGACACACTCAGCCTCCTGGCAATAGGATTGTTTACATTTTCTTTTATTGCTTCACCCTAAAAACTGCTACACTCAGAATACCCAGTTTGGCCTTCAAACTCATGAATATTTGATCCTCAACAGAAGGACTCTCACCTAAAGTCTCAGCACTGCCATTCACCCTTCAATTCCAGGACACGGTTTACCTTTTCTGCCTGTGTTAGTTTTATGCAAAGCATGCTGATTTTTTTTTTTTTTTACTGAATGTAACACAGACTACACTTGATTTAGACTTTTTAGCTTTCGAAGAGGCAATAAAAAGTTGATTTGGGAAACTTTTGAACAAAAACAAAAGAAAGCAAACCCACAAATTTTTTCCATGTGTTAAGGAAAATCTTCCTTTGAGTAATCCTGGAACTTGTGAAGGAGAAATGAGGCTTTTGAAGCAGTATCATTTTGGCCTGCAGAACAAACCTCACTGATTATTTACTGCAGTGTGTAGCTGTTGAAGTCATACATATTGAGTGGTGACCTCAGCAGCATGATACAACAGGAATAAGACTGCAGTTCTAAAAGGCTACTATTAATCCTCTGATGGAAGATTCCACCTAAAATACCACAGGAGCAAAAAGTTTAACATTACTGTTGTGACAAATTTCATACTGAATAAAGGGCATACTGGCTAGTACGAAGTATTCATCACATCCTAGGATGACCAGAGCTCTGGCAATTATGATGACCCACACTGGCAATTACGTTTTGTTTGTCCCTTTTACTTGATGGCCTTATGCCTCAAAGGTCTGCAGGATTTAATACAATCTCCATCATGGCCTTGGTGGGGAAAACAAGGTAAAGAAGGAAAAGGAGGCCTGGCCAAGCAGGTACACATTTCAAGAAAGATACTGTGGTGCCTCGTGTGTGATTCAAACAACTACCAGCAAAACCGGGCTTAAAGTATCGGGCTTAAAGTATCAGGCTTAATGGGAAAAGAACCATACACTGGGAACAGCAAAAGTATCTGAAGAAGCAAGATGCAAGCCTCATAGCCACACACACCCACCACCAATCTGTCAGGTGCTTTAACTCACAGTCAAAACCAGCATTTCCAAGTCAAATATTGGCATGGTAATACCCTTATCTCTCAAAAATCCCCTGCAGTAGTTGACACAGGAGAGGTAATCATTCATCTTCTTCCAGCCCAAGGACATGGCAACTTGCTGAGAGTTCTCAAAGCTTACACCATCTCTTCTCTTCCTCCTAAGTATCCAGTTCAACAGATAACGCTACTTTGTTCTGAAGCAAGATATGCACTAGCTTCTCATAAACAAGATGGGTAGAAGAACAGAAGATCGATTTATTTGGAAGGACAAAGTGTGCATTGACAGGAAAGGAGATGGCCCTCCAGTTTTAAATAAACAAAAACTTGCACCTGCTTCCACTCCTGTACATTTTAATTTACTCTGGCCACTGGAAGGATTACATGTTGCCTGAGCTAAAGCTTTGTGTCTACTTCCAAGCTTTACAAACAGGTTCAGGTGTGTTTCCCTTGTTCTTTACTGTCAGGGGACAAACAATGGGATGATGAAGGAACTCAGAGGTATTTTATAGTAGCTATGAGCTGCGAAGTGACAAGAAAACATAGTTAACAGTAAAATACGTCCTTAATACAGCCAAGAACTTTGGGATCACCATTATTTAAACATAATGATAAGTCAGAACATACTAAGGCAGTGTCTATAAAACTGCTCTGTCAGATTTAGTGGAAATTTGTCAGCAAAGGCAGTCACTGTGACAAACAATAGCTGTGGGAAAGGACGGAAGTCAAGCTGCATAATTGCACAATTTGTATAAGGCCAAGTTTAAAAAAAAACAACCCTCAAAAATTGTTCAAAATATCTTCATTAACAAAAACACAAATACAAGAAGACAATGAGACAGGACCGCTCAAAGATCAAGGTGTCACCACAGTAAACAGCCTTCAGTATTTTATGTATGACGATCAGAGTCATAGATAAAAACAGCCTGGATGACCTTGCTCTGTAAACACTTAAAGGTTTGTCTCAAGTCTGAAGCAAGCAAGCAAAGCACAGATGTGGTTATTCAAAGTGCAGTGAGTAGGCTTCAGAAACTGCCCTCACAGAGCAACTAGAAAAAGATAGCTTGATGACATTTGTTTTTCTTAATTTTTAGTATTTTCCTTTTGCATTTGTTTACAACTGCAGCAGCTATAAACTACTTTTCTACATGTTTAAGGCCTTTTAGACCTTACAGTGAAGCAAAAAAATAATGCACTACAGAGGTGAGAAACAGGAAGATAGATAGAAATTTTGGCTCTGTTTTAGGAATGATGTGCAGGAGAAGAAAAAAATAAAGAAACACAGGAAGAAACAGTATGATTTTTACCTGATGCTGTTCTTAAATTGATAATATCTGTACAATGTCAAAAAGAAAATGGCATAGCGGAAGGTGACAGACTAAGAACAAGAAGAATCTTTAACGATAATGGAAAATCCTTAAGTAAGCAGCTTCTTTGCTCACTAAAGAGAGCAGGGAAAAACCCCAGGAAGGCAGATCATTTTCATGCTCTGGATTACATAAACTGTCTGAGAGCATGGACACCCACAGACTAGAAATCGAACGGGAAGAGGTATGTAGCAGAACTCCCGTTACTTAGCATGAGCAATGAGTTAGATGTTAAAGTCACTCTGACTGACAAAGTGACAAAGAACCGGAGCAGTCAAGGATGTTGGGACTAAAACATAGTCATGTTCAGGGTAGGCAGGGAAAAGGGAAACTCTGTGGCAGGGGAAAGAAGAGGCAAACTGAAGACTGTGACATGAAACTTGGAAGTATGAAGTAGGTGAACAACTCAAAGGGTGATGAGGGCAAGTCACTTTTCCTCCCCTCCATTAACAAGCCTAACTGTCATGACATGTTGAAACAGTCATGCCAAGAACTCTGCCCACCTTATTTGTTTCCTTTTCTGTCCAACATCCCTAATGGTTTTACATGACATGCTAACTGCAGGCCACTCTACACCCCTTGTGCAGGCTTCAAATTAAAAAACAAACATGACCTATGCTGACAATATAGAGCTTAGCGTTAAAATTGAAATCCACAGTGATCATTAGACTAAAATACATCGATAGTTTGTGAGAATCCCTTAAACCATATGAAGCTATACAATAGCAAGTGTGATTTATAAATTATCTCTCCAGATTAACATCATTATCTTGGCTGTTAACTCTCAGAATATCCTTTCCTTATTTCCCTTTTCCCCTAGCAAGCTTATTCTTTAAAAACTCTTACTAACCCACCTTTTACTTATATATGCATAAGGTTGCACAGCAACTGATGGTATGGCATTATGCTTGTTCACATAGGATGAGATTGCTTTGTTTGCTGTAAACGACCAAGTTCTAAGATAGTTGCATAAAGCCATCTCAATATGTTGCCAGCAAAATCCTCATTCCAAGCAAGCTCAAATTCCATGCTGTTTTCAAATAAGCTTAGTGGCAAGAGCTAGGGAAAGAACTGCTACTAAAAAAGTCTTGAAACCTCACCCAACAATTACACTCTAGTAGAAACGGAAGCTAACTATGCTCACACATCTCAAGTATTATGGATTATAAGAATCATATCTCATGAGTGCTTACTAGTTCTTGCTCACTTGATTGCAGAGGGTTGGTTTTTTTTTCTGCATTAAAAGAGCCAGCATCATCATTTTACATCATCATTAAAAATAAGTTTATTGAGATGGTGACATACCAAGTAGGAGAAGTTCCTGGGTTAAAACAGTAAACAAGTCATAAGTTCTGAACTAAATAGAGCACAGTCCCACCACAGACCATTGGCAAAAACAAAAACAAAACCAAACCAACCAACCAACCAAAAAACCCAACCCCCCCAAAAAAAAAAACAACCGAAAAAAACCCTCTCAGCCCAATTATAAATGGTTGGTTGTTCAAGAATTACTGTGCACCTTCTGCAGCCTGTTTATAACTAAATAAGCCTCTAAAGACCTCTGTCCAGAAACTGTGTCACTTAATAACAGGTCAAATTTTCAACCTGAAAACATCTAGTGCCTCTTTGGGTATTAGTCACCCATAAGGAACCGGTGGGATGCAGAAAGGCATTTGCAAGAGAAAGATGAGAGCGCTATTTCGTTTATTGGTACAGCAGCCTTGGCAGCTGGCAGGGGAACACAAGCCAACAGCGAGTCACAGCCGACCAGCCGCACGCCGTTCACAGAGCAGTCCACCGCTCCCGCCGGGCAGCACCCAGGGTACCGCCTCCCTCCTGCCCCCCCGGCTGCACATCCCCGCACCGCACCGGGGCCAGGCGGCAGCTGCTCCGTGGAGCCCTGCAGCACCACTTCCCTGCGCCGGAGCCGGCTCCCAGAGCGGGCGGAAAGCCGCCTCCGTCCCCGGCCGACCCCGCCGGGAGCGCTGCCGGCGGCGGGCCGGTGCCGCCGAAGGGAGGCGGCGGTGCAGGAAGGCTGCAATTGTCCCAAGCGCTGCGGCAGGGCCCGTCGGCCGGCTCTCAGCTACTCACCATCTCCTGCCTCAGGAGGTGAAGTTTTGTCTCCAGCTGGACCAAGGCGGCGGCGCGGCGGCGCCGGGGCCCAGGGGCCCCGGCGGCAGTGGCGGGGCGTTCCGGGAGCTCCTCCCCGCGCAGCGGCCGCGCCAGGATCTCGGGCACTTTGCGCCCCAGCTTTTGCTCGACGTCGCGCAGGTCTAGCGGGGAGCCGGGCTCCATGGCTTGCCCCGGACGGACCCGCGGCCGCGGCGCCGGCACTACCCGCGGCCACGCGGCCGCGGCACGGGCGCGGAGTCGCGGTAATCCGCAACCGCGCCGGAGCCGGCGGCAGAGCCGCGCAGGTGACCCGCCGCAGGCATGGGGACTTCCTGGGCCAATCAGCCCTCGCTCGCACCGGTTCTTTACCACAGCGTGGAAATTCAAGAGCAGGCGAATGAGGGCGATAGGGAAAAAGTCCCCCTAAAAGAAAAGGGGGCGCAGCGGCGCTCCGGCCGCGAGACCGCAGAGCGCCCCAGGACCAGGACCCAAGTCATCGCTCCGCCTGGCCAGCCTTGACTTTAAAGGCCGGTGGCAAGTGGAAGAGGCGCGGCGGCCCTCCTACCGTAATGGATAGAGAAGAGGCGCGACACGGCGGCGGGGCGCCCCCGCCCGTCGTGGAGTGCGGCCCTCTCCCGGGAGCTTCCGGGCAGGGCTCGCGGGCAGTGTGTGCCTTCGGAAATGGGAGAGGACAGGGAGGAGAAAAAGCGGACAGAGAGGAAAAGAGAAGGTAGGGAGGAAAAAGGAGAAGGAAAGAGAAAAAAGAAAATATGGAAGAGGAAAACAAAAAAAGAAAAAAAAAAGGAGAAAAAAGGAAAAAAAAAAGAAAAATGTCTCCAGAGCTCTGTGGCCCTAGATCCCTTTCTAACTGGGATGGGAGTGTACATACAGTATGGATGTTATTTCCACTTGTCAAATAGATTTTATTGCAGACAGGCTGATTCCCTCTCTTTCCTGCCTTGTAATTTTTTGTACTCCCTTCCTTCTCTTTAAAAAGCAAAACTTAAGACTGAGCCAGTTGCTGTAATTCTGACATTGAGGCATGAAGACAGCAGTGCTGGAAGTGCCCTGTTGCTCCTTGACCCCAGGTGTTGCTGTGTAAACCTCACTGCGCTGAAAAGTCTTTTATGCGTGAAACTTGGAGCATGAATAGCCCCAGCTGTGAAGCTGCATGTCGGGGGCTTGAGAGAGTGATGCCAGCCACCCTGTTTGGGTGCCAGCTGTTTTATAATTACTAGAATCACAAAAAGTGGTGTGGTGAGCTTGGGACAACAAAGTATTGTTACAGAAAACCAGGCGTTCTCTGTGAAGTAATTTCATCAGTACTTTAAGAGTTATTGATCAGAGAACTTTGCAAGGGTTTAGTACAGTCCAGCAAAAATCCCACAGACGTGAAAATCTTATAGCTGCATTGATTTTAGGCCAGGACCCTTATTGTATCAATATAATCAGACCATGTTAAAATCCTTTGCTTGCCATATATGTAAAGACATTTATTGTCTCTCATATGTTCCATGACTGTTTAGTTTAGATGACAAAAAAAAAAAATCCCAAATATTCCTATAAGAAAGACAAAAGCAGCCACACACACAAAATCAGAATTCTTCTTACTGCCACCACCCCAATGTGTCGTATACCAATGTGTCATATGTTCTATTTTAATCTATGGATATTTGGAGACCAGCTTTTATACAATATCAAATTAATTTTGATTTGTGCCATTCTGTAAATTAGCAAGTTGAAGTTCTTCCTATGTGAACAAAGAACTTCTTAAGTAAAAGCTTAAAATTTATGTTATGGTTGCTACAATATTAACCTACAAAAGGAAGATTCTTTGTTACTCAAGAAATACCTTATAAAAAAAGGTCGTAATTCAACTATATTAAAATTTACGTTTTGAAGAGACTTTTGAAAAACAAGATCTGAAAGATTTAAGATTTCAGGTTACCTGAATTATCAAGCTTTTAAAAGCAAAAAAGGTAAGAAGAAAAAATTAAAAGTTTCATGTTAGTTTTAAAAAAGCGATTCTATTGATGAAAAGTTCCCCAAACCCTACTCTGAAAATAATGAAAATAAGTTCTTTCTGTTGTTCCAGATGAACAACATTCAGAAAGTAAACTATATAATGTACCATATCCATATGCATTCATGAGTTTATGCTTTACTATCTGATGATCTTATTCTCACCTCCCACAGGCTTTTTCATTTGTATAACAACATGCGAGTCAACGGGTTTACTCCTGAATTACAAAGATTAAAAAAATATGCCTATGTTAAATCAACTCTGTTAAATCTTCAGGGTTACCAGATTTGGTAGACTAATTTGCTTTTCAAGGAAATAGGTTTCTCTTTAAGTACATCTTACACCATTTACTGTAACTCTTTGAGCTCTACCAGTTAAACCAGTTGCTGACCTAGTGTATTATGGACTTGTCTCGCTGTACACTGGATATATCATCCAGAAAGACACAGTAAGACAATGCCAAAAGCTTTTCTAAAATCAAAGAAACCCCACATCCACTGCTTTCCCTTTTCAACTAGATGGGTGACCTTGTCATAAAAGGAAATTAAGTTACTTAAGCAGGACTTTCCCTTCACAGTCCTGTGGTGGCTGTGACCAATGCCTGCGTTGTCTCCAAACTGACTTTCAAAAACTCCCAGAATAACCTTCTCTGTAATTTTACCAGTTACTGAAATGAGACTTGACAGGCCTGTAATTACCAGGGTCTCTCTTGAAAACTGGGAAAATATTTGCTGTGCTTCCAGTTGACTGGGACCTCTCCAGACTCCCAAGACTGTTGAAAAATAATGGAGACAGCTCCCTCCCCTGATTATATCAGCTAGCTCTTTCAGTACCCTAGGATGAATCTCATTGGGCATCATAGGTTTTTTCACATCCAGCTGGAGCAGCAGGTATTGAACAAGGTCAGAGTGGGCTGAAACTTTATCATTCCCCCAGTCACAGTCTTCCAACACAGGGCTTTGGGGGTCTCAGGGCCTATCACTGATGTTAAGGACAGAGGTAAAAAAAACGTTACATGTCTCTGCTTTGCCTATGTCCCTATTTGTGAGGTGACTGAGCTCATCGACTAAAAGACCGATGTTATCTCTGGTCCTCCTTTTGCTGTTAACATATTTTAAAAAGGTATTTTTGTTGTCCCTTACAATGCTGTCCTTCACAGCTTGAACTCTAATTGATCTTTGGCCACACAAATTTTCTCTCTGCAGTGGCAAACAGCATCTCTGTAGTCCTCCCTATTCTCTTCTGCTCTATGCTCTTCACTCTGGGTGAGATTCAGGGCTTTTTGAATCTCTTACCTTGAATTTCTGAATAAAGGACATTTAGGTCACTCTTTGCTAGCAGGTTGTTTTTTTTTTATTGGTTTTGGTTTTCTTTTGTGTGTTTTTTTTTGGGGTTTTGTTTGTTTGTTTGTTTTGCCCAGATACCAGATAGATATATTCAGTGATTTTAATGCTTTGCATGCTTTGTTAACTCCTCCTATCAACCACTTCATTCTTTCTGTAGCCAGAAGACTTGGCAGTTCAGTCCAGCAAAGTGTGGATTCTTGTGTTGACAAGAAATGAGGCTATTCAGCCTCTTGTTGGATAGGCTCAGTGTTGTCACACCATCTCATCTGCATCTCCTGCTGTCTATAAGAGTCAAGTAATAAAGGTTTCTTCACATGACTCTACTGAGCACTGCCTTAGACTTGCCTTAGGTCAAATCATTTTACATAAGAATTTGGGAGAGTGGATGTTTTGCTAAACATTTTGAAAGTAAACTGGTGATCCTAAAATGACTCCGCTGTGTAGTTTTGCTTGATGCCTGAAACCTATGGGGTCAGGAACATGGTACTGTCTTTGTCCAGAGAGGTGTGAATACTGTAAACAAAACCATAGTGCTGTCATGCAACACACCTGCATTTTTCAAAAATCACATTGTCAATTTTATGAACTTCAGGTATGTAGTTTAGCCATGTAACTACTATTCAGCCTGTAAGGTAGGATCCTTATTTTAATGGTAGTTCTTTGCAGATTTAGCTCTTGAGTAATTGCTGAGGCTAATCAAATGGGAGATCAGAGGACATCTGAGGATGTTCCCATTAAACAGGACAACAATGGGCAGCTTGAGAAGGAAGAGGCTTGTTTTCAGTTTTTGCTTGCTTTTGCTTTCTGTAACAGGTGGTGCTTATTGAGGAGTGCTAGAATTCAAAAAATGGAACAGCAAAACAAAAGTAAATTTGTTTGTAAGGATGTTACACTTCAGGGATGAGACACAGCAGCTCAGGTTATTTATAACATTGACTTGGATAATAATCTGTCTCTTTAGAATACATTTATTTTCTATTTTTATTAAATAAAGTCTTCAAGAAGTCTTAGAGGTCAAAACTAGCTGTAAGATGATCCTGCATTGTAGGCATTTTCTTGAAGCCAGATCAAAATGGGACACATATATAGTCAGGCTCACCCTTGGAAAGAGTGGAGTCCAAGAAGAATTTGACTTGATGTTAGTAATAATAGCCTAATCCAGAGACTGATCAATGTATCCACTTAACTGCATGGGCAATCAGGCACATCTCATCCTTTGGCCAACATAAAATGCTTAGCCATACTAATCTGAGTGCTCAGATGTTGTAACCACCAGTTCCCCTTTATAAAAATTAATCTGGAAAAATATCTTGGAAAGTAGCTAGTATGTACCTAAGTACATGCAATTTTTCTGTTTCCATAATCTGTTGACGGTGTCAGACAGATTCCTGCAGTACAGCAAAGTTTGGTTGATATTTAACTAGGAGTTATGTCATATCAGACTGTGAATGAGTAAGGGTTTTAAAAAAACGGGGGTAGGGGGTGGGGGGGGTGTATTTCATAATGTCATAAAATAGACTTTTTAATAAGGAAGCTATTTCCAGTAATAAAGTATACTTCCTCATAAGTGCTGGGCAAAGACAATACTGTATATAAAGAGGAGAAAAATATTCTTTTCACAGCTTATGCCAAGGAGCTGGGGGCCCTTATGAATAAACTGTAAGAGGTGAGATTTTAGTAATTTGGGTCCTAGAGGAATCCCACAGTCTCACTGAAGTAAATAAGCTTTACAGAAGTAATTGCTGGCAGAGGATCTTCTCTTAGAATTACAGGCAACAGAAGTGGGACCTTCATCTTGCCTTCAAAGGTTGCAGGAGCATTAAAAGAGCTCCAGGTACATGACAACACAGGGTGTGGTAGACAGGTCAGGAGTCCTGCCTTTCCTGCTTTTGACTAGTTACCTCACCGATGCCAATATTCTTTGTCAGAAGCTTCTAGGAAGCAATCTTTATTTGTTTATTCAAACCAACACCCAGAGGAGGGTGAGGTGGTTTGAGCCAGACAGTCATTGGTCATGTGTCAGTGTCATATGGTGTGACTCCTACTCGGGAAGGATAACGCTGAGCTTCTTAAGTAGGTCACTTAGGAGGAATGAAGATACTCTAGAACTACTGCAGATGAGTAAGGTCAGGAAGACTAACAGACGCCGTTAGTAATCATCATGGGGGTGACTGTTGCTCAAACCCACTAACAAAGTAAAGCTTCATTCATACTTACATAGGAGAAGTTTTGGTAATACCAACCAAAGTCAAAACTTTCATCTGAGGCAATGTGGTGTGTCAGTATTTCACCCTGAATAGGCTTTCCCTGAATTTAAGATTGTACCCAGCTGTAAGAAAAAGAACTGTGAATGTCTGAAATGGCTGTCCTGGGCACCTTGCACTCCCTTGAGCAGCAGCAGGAATACCGCTTTGATCCATTGTTCTGTGCCCTATGGTGGTGGTGCACCATGGTGGTGAACAAAGGAGCAGGGCATTTTATATCTGTCAGTTTTCATACATTGTCTCAGCAATGCCTTCTGTAAGTCATTAATCCCCTTTCCTGAGCTCCTTGCCATGGGCTAGGAAAATTGAGGAGAGAAAGGAACACAAGAACAGCATTTAGGAAAACAGATTAGTATTTTCTTGGCTTTGCTTAAAAACGGAGATGAGACTGCTGCACTTGCTGTTTCACAGGCCTGTGCAAGTACCCTGTTGAATCAGAACTGAAGGCATACGGAGGCCCAGTTTAAAATGTGTTCATAGCAGCTTGTACTAATGCACCCTGTTGACTTCAGAGGTATTAATAATCATGCAGAGAACATAGAAGCATATCTAAAGCATTATTATCCTTTCTCTGCTGCTTTGCCTATGTACGTACATGATTTCCTTAGCCGCTGGGCAAAGATTGTAGATACTAGTTGCACAACTAAGCCTGTACTTTAAAAATACATGGAACAATGAACTGCATATATGGGTCAAGGTTATTATAAAAGTCTTAAAGGTTGTGCTAAGCATCTATTTCAGAGTTATAGTGGTAACTATACTAATTTATATAAGGCTGTAAGCAAAACTGGAGACTGTAGAATTCTGGGTAACACCAGAGTGTGTAGCCGTCTCAGCAACCCTCAAGTCCAGTGGCCTTACCTTTGCTCACAATCGCAAGTTTAGTAATATTTGCCTGCAGCAAGACACATTGTTCAATAGCTTTAAATCTACTGACAGTAGTTTTTACCATCTCCTTAGCAAAACAAGCCTAACAAAGAAACAGTCCATGGATCTCCCAAGGCTTGTGAGCCACTAACTGAAAAACTACTTCAGTGAACTGTGTTCCCATTGTGCCAATGGAAGAGCCCTTTAGCAGCTGTGAAATTCATAATGTGTATCAGATATACAAATGAAATAAACAAGAGAACTGAAATCTAGACTGAAGCCTTTTTTCCCAGGACAAAATACCTCCACTGTCCAGTTTCCCTTAGAGTTGAGTGAAAACTCCTACATCAGGACCAAGCTTTGGGTTACCTCACATCTACAGCAAAAGCAAACTGAATTTTTAGGAGTAGTCAGATCTGACACATAAGGAAGCAGAAGAATAACATCCTATGAATCATGCTTATCCTCTGCTGTTTTGACACGTTGCAAGAGGAAATGTGAGCGTTGCTTGGAGGAATTTGTAAATCCTTCAATTGTCTTCCCTTCTAATATCACAGATGCATCATAGCACAAAGTATGTGGATTGCTTTTGCTATGAAATTGAATGTTATTATTTCATTGCAACACCATTTCCAGACACCATCACTTTGCCAGAAACTATTTTCACTTTTACTGCTGGTAGCGTTGGACATACACACAAGCACCAGTAGTTCTATTCTGTTAAACATCCCAGCCTGTGAATTGAGAAAACAGCATCCAGCATCCACAATGGAAATATAAGGGGAAAGATATTTAACACACTAGCTAGAGGAAATCTGTGGGGACAATTTTTAGTCTGCCATGCTGATGTAGAAATGTTACCTGAGAATCACTTGACCTGAAGAGGAGAAAAAGCCTCAACTGAAAAAGCTGGGTGCATCAGCGTAGCACAAACAGTCAAGTAGTACTGAATTAGCATTCAGGAGGTCTTAATTCAGTGTTCAGGTATTTTGTGGCCTTCAGAAAAATACCTTCAGGTCTGTGTATCATGTCTCTATCTGTAGAGTGGATGAAACTCTAAGAAGCTTTTCAGAAGGGTTTCAAAGGAGCCTTATTCTAATTATGACAGTTTTTGCTTATCTGGATGTAGAATAATGAAGTAACTTATTGTTGTAAACTCCTGGTGCTTTGCCTCCAAACCATAATCTATCTGTCCAGAAAGGGGAAGAGTTTCCATGCTACTGAAAACTCAACCACTTTTGTGAGGCCCAGAACACAAAGGCCTTTCCTCACATAATCCTCACATATCCTCATGAAAGCATCAAGTATATCCCACCCAAGTGCCAAAAATGCTCTTGCATAAATTTACTGGGTTGAGGAAAACATAAGAAAAGGCTCATGGGTTGTGATAAGGACAGGGAGAGATCACTCAGCAGTGACTGTCACAGGCAAAACAGACTCAACTTGGGGAAATTAGTTTAATTTATTACCAATCAAATCAGAGTAGGGTAATGAGGAATAAAACTAAATCTTAAAACATCTTTTCCCCTCCCCTGTCTTCTCCCCTTCTCCCCTGGGCTCAGCTTTGCTCCCAAATTCTCTGCCTTCTCCCCCCAGCAGTGCAGAGGACAGGGAATGGGGGCTGTGGTCAGTTCATCACATATTGTCTCTGCCACTCCTTCCTTCTCAGCAAGAGAACTCCTCACACTCTTTCCTTGCTTCAGTGTGGGGTACCTCCCACTGCAGAAGATCCTCCATGAACTTCTCCAACATGAGTCCTTCTCACGGGCTGCTGTTCTTCACACACTGCTCCAGTGTGGGTCCCTTCAATGGCTGCAGCCCTTCAGGAACAGGCTGCTCCAGCGTGGGTCCCTTTCATGGGTGCAGCCCTTCAGGAACAGGCTGCTCCAGCATGGGTCCCTTCCATGGGTGCAGTCCTTCAGGAACAGGCGGCTCCAGTGTGGGTCCCTGCGGTGTCACAAGTCCTGCAGCAAACCTGCTCCAGGGTGGGCTCCTTTCTCCATGGGGCCACAGGTCCTGCCAGGAGCCTGCTCCAGCAATGGCTTCCCATGGGTTTACAGCTTCCTTTGGGCACCACCTGATCTGGTGTGGGGCCCTTCATGGCTGCAGGTGGAATCTGCTTGACCATGGACCTCCATGGGCTGCAGGGGCACAGCTGCCTCACCATGGACTGCACCACAGGCTGCAGGGGAATCTCTGCTCCTGTGCCTGGAACACTTTCTGCACTGACCTGGTGTCTGCAGAGCTGTTTCACCTGTTCTCACTCCTCTCTCTGACAGCAATTGCTCCTGTGCAGTAACTTTTCTCTGTTCTTGAATACGTTATCCCAGAGGCACCACCAGTGTTGCTGAAGGTCTCAGCGTCGGAGAGTGGCAGGTCATCTTGCCATCTTGCAGCTACCAGGCATTGTCTCTATTAGACATGGGGGAATTTTCTAGCAGCTTCTCACAGAAGGCACCCCTGTAGCCCCCCCCCCCCCAAAAAAAAAACCAAACAAACAACAAACAACATTGCCACGCATATGCAATACATTACAGCAACAGTTTTTGTTTAGTTTTTGTGAATACAACTTTCAGTCCTTCTAGCAAGATATATTGTAGCAATAAAATGAAGCAGGTTTCTCAGGAATTTCTTCAGCAACTTGCAAAGAAGAGGAACAGATGACTTGGCTGGCAGTATACTAGGACAGTCTCAGAAATGACACATTTTTGTTTACTGCATACTCTGAAACTCCAAACAAACCAGAAAAGGTACTGGAAAACCTGTCCTGAGGACTTAGGAGCATGCTGCCCTTCCACCTTCTCAAGTCTTTTTCACAGTTCCTTTCTTGTCAGATGTGTGCCAGCAACATTGCATACTCAAATGCAGTCTTTCCTATTTGAGTCTTGGCCATGTGCAGCCATGTGCTTTGCCCTGGCACAGCTGAGGAAGTGGGCCCTGGTTAGGTGGAAAATGCTGTGGTGATTCTTCTGGACCAGGATTGTGATGGTGCCTCCTGGGTGCCAAGGGCAGAATTTTCTACAAAGTCTACAAGATGTTTAACTTACTTTGTTCCATGCTTTATACTTTCTGGTCATTTGCCAAAGTACAGGTACTTCTGTGCCTGTTGTGTATTTGCCTTTAGCTAGTACAACCTGGGGATACTGATCAGCTGTAGAGCCCCGTCCTGCTCTTTCAGCCAAGGGTATCTGCCAGTGTCAGTGCACAGTGCTGGGTGTGGACAACAGCTGGCCTACAATGTGTTGTTGAACAGACTCCTTGTGCCTGATTTGTTCACTTCTCCCCTTCATTTCTCCCCTGCCTGCTTCCTTTCCACTCAGTCTTTCCCAGTCCTTTGTCTACATCTGACTTCCAGTTTGTTTTGGTTTTGTTTCTGCCCTTTGCAGCATGTAGTACATGTTCCCTGCCCTTACTTCCTGAAGGTCAGCATGGTGGACTCAGTAAAAAATGGAGAGAGTAGTTTTCTGCTTTCAGATCTTGCACCTGACCCCACCAAAGTCAAAGGCAAACATCAGGATCTGTCCTAACAGTCAGTGACTGACTTGTGTGTGCCTTCTCACTGCACTTGGCTGTAGAGGTATAGAGCAAAAGCCCTCTGGTCATTGAGGGAACATGTTCCGTGAGGGAGCATAAGTCATTGAGGGTTTAGTTTGGAGTGGAGAAAGCCAGCTGAGTAGAGGTAAGGTACTCTTTTCAACAACAGTCAGGTCTACAAGCTTTGTGGGTGTATTACACATATTTTACATGGAAAGCAAAGAGGTGCTAGAAGAGAAACAGTGCTTTCTGAGAGGAAAATTAATGTATATATCCAAATGTAAAATAATGGACTTGCAGTTTGTTGTTTTTTTTTTAATTTATTTTTTTTCCTAGTCCCCCATTTTCTTCTGCCTGGTGAAAAGTATTGGATTGTTTCTTATACCTCTTGACTGAGTTTTCACATGTCAGCTACCTCTCCTCTGTTTAACAAGCAGAAATAAAACCCAAATTCAAAACTTCCCTTATTTCAGTAGCTGCTGTAAAAATCTACTATCTTAATAGATGTCAAGCTGCATAAACTTACCTGAGGTTACTGTAAGTGATTGTGCTCAGCAGACTGAAAGGGCATATCAATTCCATGACTGACTCTCCTTGGCCAGCCTAGAATATCCATCATATTATCTATTGCACTTGTTTCCCTTTATGGTGTTGCCAGTATTATCACATGTTCCAGCCTTGCTCTTGTAATTGTCCAGACATCTGGTAATCGCATCAGTTTAGTACTGTGAAACAGTTTAGAGTTTGTAATATTTTAGAAATAAAAAACTTTCTGTGGCTTTGGGATTTGCAGTTTGACCCTGGAAAGAATTAGGAGTAAAAGGCTGAAGTTGTGCATCTGGGATACAGTGCGTTGCTGAGAAGTCGAACCAGCTAACTTTTAAGGAGCTAGCCATTTTTTAATAGATGTCCGTGTTTTCATATTAATTTGCAGATATTTGTATGTAGATATATAGATAATCAGGGGTGAAGAAAGGCTGTATTTTAAGAAATTCTGTGCCTATGGCTACTGCTGGGCATGGAATTTGACTTGCAGACAATATGAAGCTATTCAGGGCTTCAAGAATTGCTAAAAGGAGCTCGTAGGCTCAGTAAACTGCTCCTGGGAGCGCAGCCATTGTAATACTGTTGAGAAATGACAGAGGAGCTAAATAGTATTTGTTTCAAGCAGAGACCAATTAGGTCCAATTTACTGGCTAAGCTATAGGAACCACACAAGTTTCCACCTGAGTGAACTGAATGGAAGTATTATGTTGAAATTCTGTTTACCTAGAAAATGGAATGAAATATTTGAATTCAGCCTGGAGCAAGAGATGAGAAAGTATGGGAAGTGAGAACATCTATGTAAAAAAGTGCTGCAATAATTGCCCATACAGTTATGCTGTCCTTGGTTCAGCTGTAACAGTTATTTTCTTAGCTGGTGCAGTGCTGTGTTTTTTGGCTTTAGTCTGAGAACAATGTTGATAACACACCAATGTTTTAGTTCTTGCTCAGTAGTGCTTACCCTGATCAAGAACTTTTCAGTTTCTCATGCTCTGCCAGTGAGGAGGGGCACAAGAAGCTGGGATGAAGCAGAGACAGGACACCTGACCCAAACTAGCCAAAGGGGTATTCCATAGCAGAGCGCGCCATGCCGAGTATATAAAATGGGCAGTCACCTGAAAGGGCAGATCACTGCTTGGGTCAGGCTTGGTATTGGTTGGCGGGTGCTGAGCAATTGTATTGTGCATCACTTTGGTTTATTCTTTTCCTTTTTCCCTTTTAGTTTTATATTCTCTTCCCTTGTTATTTCCCTTATCATTATTATTATTGACGGTAGCAGTAGTGGTTTGTGTTATACCTTCGTTACTGGACTGTTCTTATCTCAACCCATGGGAGTTACATTCTTTCGATTCTCCTCGTCATCCCTCCAGGAGCAGGACGAGGGGAAGAAGTGGGGAGAGTGAGCAAGTGGCCGTGTGGTTTTGAGTTGCCAGCTGGGCTTAAACCACGACATGTGCCAATCTAACCAGTAAGTAAAAAGTAGTGTGAGATTCTGTTTATTAGACAGATTCATAAGGAACATATACCTTGCAAAGTCACTCAGATTTCTGTTTGTTTGTCTTGGCTGGACAGAGAAAACTTTGTGGCTTTGTAAGCCAATTGTGATGTTTTACTACTTTTTGGCACTTGGAAGAAATTCAGGATTCTGAAACTTCTGTATCACATGAAACTGAGTAATGTGAAGATGCATATTTTCGGGAGTAAAGGTTAGACTTGGTGCTCTTAAGGGTCTTTTCCAATCTAGTTCATTCTGTGATTCTAAATAGTTTCTTGAATTTACAGGATTTCATGATGTGCATAAAATTATGTGACTTGGTGCTAAGACCAACCTTAATTTCTCAGAAATTTCAAGAAATAGCAAAAAGCATCTGTCTTCTGAACTAGGTCAGCAGTACTCTCATTGAGAGCATATTACTAGCTTTTCTATGAGTTCTGAGTTTTCCAAATAAATAGTCTCCCAGGTAGATGATAGCAGCCCAAACCCAGACCTGGCACAGGTCTTCTGGGGTTTCCTAGCAAAGACACCATATTTGCTATTCAAAGCACAAAGCTTCTCATCCTCTCCAGGCAGACAGTGGAAGAGCATGGGAGGTCAGAAAGTGCATGCAGAGGAGGTCATGATTGCTGTCCTACTTTTTATCTTGCTGTTGAAAAATTCACTTTTGACATTTTATTAAAGACAGTCCTTGTGCAACCTGTCCCCTTTTTCCCTTTGCACACCACTTGATGTCAGCTAGTCATTGAGTATTAGACAGAGGGGGTAGATGTTTATTTACTACAGTAGTGGCTATGCAGACAGGCTCAAGACCTGTCACAAATAGGGTGAGGTCTGTGTTTAGCCTTGCACTGATAAAAAGCATAGTGTCACAAGAGAAATGGCTATGAAAGTGGTACTGAAGGCTGATGCTATTTATTATGGGAAGTGAGCAGTGTTATCAAAGCTGCCAGGTGTAGAAGAGTCATTTGGTACAGACAACTCTGATGTCTTTGAAAGGAATGAAATGAAGAGAACGCATTCAGTTATTGCCAGGAATGACTCCTCACCCTCCCCGAAGACAATTATTTCAAGTGCTGGAAGGAGAGGAAATAGCTCATTTTCTAAATGGCTTGAATTGCTTTCTATACTTCCCAGTTTTACGGGGAAAATATTTAACATGGAACAAACAAGTGGAATCAATAATCTTCCTGTTGTGAGATTTTATCAGTAACTTTGCTAACATTTATGGGCAGGGATCAAGGGGTAAAAAAACTCCTAAGATGATTTATTTCCTGCCTAGGTAGGTAAAGCACACCAAAAACTCTAGCACATTCCCAACTTGGTTACACACAATTATCAGCTGAAGATTTCAAGTCTGTAGCCTTGACACAAATTAATTAACAAATTAATTAAACAAATTAATGGAAAACACCAGTATCCACTAAGGTCAACCAAAACACTCTTCTGTGTCAGTGATGCTCTTTGGCTTCATGTGAAGTGGAAATCTGTTCCAACTCTAGTAAACATGCAGCGCACCTCCACCCTCATTTAAGCATGGTGGCTCTGTGGCACCAGCCAACCAGCGAGTTCAACCATGGTAGTCTTTAGGTCAGTTCCAATGACCCCGTCAACCTAATCTTACCTGTTTATCTGAACCTCAGTCTTTGGTTGATCCCAAACCTCAGTCCTTGGTTGATCCCCAGCCCCAGTGGCCAGCCCTAACTCCCCTCAGCCATTCTGTTTGCCATTTTGTATTTGGGTCTAGCAGTGTCATTTTCTCTGAACCCAAACACCCCAAACGTAGATTTAGCCTCTGTGATGTTTTCAGCTGCTAAACTAAATTCTACTAATGCAAATTCTGGCTTCCAAACAGCAGATCAGTCCTTGCTGGTTTTAGCCCTAATCTCAGAGTAAACCAGTGACTCCTGGCAGTCCCTGTGGCTTTTAGAATTTGGTTTATTCCTTTTAATATGGATTTGATTTAGTAGTTTTTTCTTTAAACAGACAACCTTAATCCAGGTTTGCAAACTTGCCCCAGACATTATATATAACCTAGCATTCACTTCCCTACAAAGTGCCCTTAAAAGCATCCACTTTAACATATACTCAGCAATCCATGCCAATACAACATTTTATATTTAAATGCTTCTTGCTGACCTCAGCCACTTACCCTTCCCGAACCACAGACCTAGTCTTGAAAACTCTTCTCTTCAAAAAAATGGTTCTTGCTGCTTGTCTTCGCTGCCAGCATGAATGTTAATCCCAATACTATCATTGGTTTAACCCATCAACTTTCTGTAAATTGAGGCAAGAGCTGGAGGAAATCTTCCAAATCAGTTATAATACCTTACACAATTACTCAGGTCTGAGTAAAATCTCCAGTTGCAGCAGTGGCTGCAGATGTACACCAGAGGCAAGTCTCATTTCTTGCAGTCCTGTGGCAGTGTCCACCCCAACATACTGAGCAGGGCTGACCCTGCTAAATATAGCCTATTAGCAGTAATCTGGATTTATGTATATATGAACTGTGATATCATCCCTTCTGCTTTACCTTAGCAGGTAGTGCTTGCATGGCCTAAACCTAGAATTATATAGTTCACATAAGCCACTGTGAACATTAAACTAATCTAGACAGCCCCTCCATACAAAGCCTAACTTTGTAACTCCAGCTGATCCCCTCATACTGGATTGAATTGGTAAATCCATAGTTTTCATTAATAATGCAAGTAAGAAAATTAATAGCTCCTGATAGCATCAATTGTCTAGCAGGGACTGTAGCCTAAATCACTTTTTTGGGTATTTCCTAATTAAACTCTGCCACCTTGGAGAAGAGCCAGATTGCAGCCTGAGGAGGTGACCAAGTCTGAATATCAGGTGATCACATTTAGGTTTGATTTCAGGCTAAGGTTAGTTGCAGTCAGCTGACTATAACCACCACGGATATAAATTTTGCCTGGTGGCTCCAGGTGTGTCTGTGAAGTCTTAAATATAGTCAGATATCTCAAGCCTACTTCTTTTGTCCTCAACCCTAACTGCAGTTCATGGAGGATTTTCTAGCACCAAACTTTCCTCTAGGTGATCTGCACTATCTTATCCTTGTTTTTTTTTCTGATAAACTTCATCTAGCAAGGTGACGTCTGAAAGCACCAGTTTTAAATGAAAGAACACCGTGCCTAGCCATAGCTGAAGAATGTGTCAGCCCAAATTCAAGCACTAGAACAATTTAAGAATTTACATTATCTTTATGCTTTTTATAGAAATAAACCTCTACCCTTCATGAAAAGAGATCCAGAAGCATGGTCTATGCCAATCAATAGCCTGGGGTAAAGCGATGTAGAAGTTTTCAGGCTGACTCTGTGTAGTGTTTAGACATAAAGTCTTTTGACTTAGACAGTAATGGCATTTCCTTATACAATGATGAAGTCATTCAAAAAACCTGAACTTTTCAGGAAGCATCTCTTCACTTAAAAATACATGGTGTTGTCAAGTAAGCAGTCACACAAGCATTTGGTTTTTAAGACCACGAAGTGTTATTCTGAAATTCTGTTTTATTTTTAAAATACAGGCTTTGGTCTATAAACCCTTTTCACCAAGTACAAGTCCAGAAGGAAATACAATACCCCATTGACTAGTATTATGGTGTCACAGAGATCCTTTCAGACTGTCTTTGCTATGGAGAAAGCAAAGCTGTAAGTCAAAATGCAATCATGATCTCGCCTTTTCTTTGCTATCTTGGTCTCATTCACCACGTGTCAAAGGAGTCATGTCGACACATATCACCTGTAATGACGATATGTGTAATGATGAATAGTCCCATCTCTCAGGGATTATCAAGAAGATATTCCTTAGGCAGCTTCAAGTGAGAATTGAATGTCACCAACATCTAGTGATAGATGATAAAATTTTCCTTCCTCTCTTCCAGACTGTACATACCTGGGACAGGAATGCAATTTTATTTGGGAGGTACTGGACTGCTTTGTTTCTCTGGGGTGGAAATGCAATACGAGACAATTGAAAAACCAGAACACAGGATCTGAAGTTAACCTGCTTGTTAAAAGCAGAAATAAAATACTCTACAGAAAAGGCTGGAGAGCTGTACTGGCACCCGTCAGAGTATGCCAGGTACAGGCAGCAGAGCCCTTTCTAGGACCCCTAGCCACAGCAGTGTCCTGAAATACCACTGCCTTGTGGCATGCTGGGGACAGGGCATTGGCACCAGCACCGGCAACCAGCTCAGGAACTCTTAGCTCCTCAGCAGCCACCCAACCTGCATTGCTCCAACCCTGAAGGAGACAAGAGCTGCTCTGACTGCTACATCCAGTTCCTAGGGAAGACCTGTGGACATCCAGTGCTATGCACTTTTCCTCCTGGGATATTGTCTGCAGAAAGGGTTGATTAGAAGAGGGTGTTTCAGTTTGGATTTAGAACTTTTGACAAAGTTATTAAGAGGCATAGCACATTATTTTTTGCAGAAAACACATAGATGTCAAACAATAAATAAGATTGTTTGCTATCCTGGAAAGAATGCTGTGCTAGAATGATAGATTAAGAACCACTTGTACAGGAAGACCTATGCAGGATGGAAACAACAGCTGTGTAAGTACAGGCAAATATTTCCACAATGGAATACTTAATAGTTCTTTTTTAAACATCTTCCTAAAACTTGATGTAAACAATTCATTTACCTTTTAGCTCTCTTTTGCCTTTATGACCTACCATCCCTCATTTTTTCTTAATTTTACTGTTTTTTCATCTTTTTTTTTCCCTTTTTCATTTGTCAGCAAAACAATCAATTATTCTACTTCAGATGGAAAATTTCGAGTCAAAATATTGGATGAAAATATTTTACCAAAAGGCAAAATGTCCCCTCAGATAAATGAAGTTCATTCACACTCAGATGGCAGCATCAGAAGGGCATGATGACAACTATCGCAAGTCCTTTGAAAACTCAGATCATGAGCAGACATCATGCGCAAAGATAACGTTCCTCTGAATGAATCAGCAATAATTTCTGTTCTCCTCTCTCCCCTGTTTATGGAGTTCTCCTGACCTGCCCAGCTCTCCAACACTGGCATTACCAGCAACTCTTTGCAGGTTTCCAGCGTGCAGGCTGATGACATATTTGAAGAGCAAGCTGTCCCTTCTCCTGTGGTCTCACACATTAGCTTCAGCACTGCTGGGCTGCATCCAAGTAAGGACTCAGAGAGGAGGTGGAACAAGAAGGGTCTTTTCACGATGAAAGATGGTGAACAGTTGGACACCCCCCAGTCAGACTGGGGGATCTCCTACAGCCTTACATGACTCAGGCATATGTCAGAGCTGGGGCTTCTGTTCCGTGGAATGTAAAATGCAACCCTTGAGGATGATAAAGGACATGACCCTGAGATGTCAAGCTTCACAGCATTCATGCCAGATATCCACTATTGACTGATTACTGAGACCAATGAAGACCAATGAAATTTGCTTTCCATGTCATTATTCTTCATTGACCCCTGTTTACCTCCTCTCTTCTTCCACAGCTTAGAGGACAGACTTCACTAACACATGAAGGGTAAGAGATGCTGTTAACATTTATGGCTATTTGCCTCTGGATTAGAAGCAGTTTTGAGGTAATCTTTGCTGTACTTGCTGCCTGAGATGAAGCTGAAATGTGAAGTACTCTCCTCTCTGACAACAAATCTCCACTCCTAAAACAGACATTTTAAAGAACCCATAAAAGGTAATTACAACAAGTCTCAGAGTAGTGACTGAACATGTGGAAAACTTACTCAGAAAAGGAGACACCATCAGAGAAATACTGTTTCAATCTCGTTTCTGTAGTTCATGACCTAATTTTAGCCTGTTCCCAAATTATCATTGATTAATCATACCATACAGTTTTTCAAGAATGGGTGAACAGGCCTCTTTTGCTCACTCTTGCAGAGAATACCACAGGGGAAAGGTGTAGTGGCAAAAGCTAAATGGTGGTCTGCAGGGGGCCTCAGCAAACAGATGCACTCCAAAGCTTTGGAGTTGCTCTAGATTACCAGCAGGACCTACACCCAAGCCAAGCTGAGGTAAAAATCCAGTCCAGATCAGGCTATTGAGTGATGGTGTCCAGCTGATAAAATTTTGTCTGGCCTCTTCTTTGCCAGGTTGATTGCTACCAGCATCACTTTTCTGAATTACTAGTCACTTGAAGAACTGGTGCTGGTTTTGCAGGCCCTGCAGCTGCAGATGCTGATTTATTGACCAAGGGTGCCAGAACAAATACATTAGCAGTGCTAAGAGGACAAATTCACATCATAAGGTGCTAATATCAAATTGCATCAGTGTTTGGTAGGCATTCTTTGTATTCTTCTAACTTGTAGATGCAGGGGTAGAAAAACATGATATTACAGTCGCTTCTCTGAACCTGTTAAAAAAAAGAAAAAAAAAAAGAGGAAAAAAATTACCTTTCCCAGTGGACAGCATTTATTATATATCATTTATGTATTTGCTGTTTTAACCAGTAATTGCAGATACAAGACTAGCACGTATTGTTTCTGTCAAGGATTTGTTTTCAACATAACAAGCCCGCAACAGTTTAAATACTGTCCCAAAGAAAAAGAAGCGAGACTTCTTTTGGAATAGGAAGTGGAGGCACAAAAGTCACAGTCCCTTTGGGGAAGACTGTTTAGATCCTGCAGTGACTTTTTAGTGTAGAATCGTACTACTCCGCGTTAGAAATCGGCCAGAGCGTTTGGGGCAGCGCCACCTGGTGGCAGGCAGAAAACCCGTCCCCTCTTACTGCTGCTTTGTGGGCACAGTACGGGGGCATTGTGCTGCCAGCAACCTTGAAGCCATGGGTCGAGGAAGGATACGCTTCCTCAGGAGATGAAAAACCTTATTTTAGACGCTAGGCTTTTGCTTTATGCTGATAGTACAAGCAGCTGCTTAGTAGGTGTTATCAAGGGTGACATATTTCTTGCCATATAAATTGAGATGATTAGTGTAGATGATCCCTGTCGTCCAAAGTCCAGTTGAAACAGCATCTTCACTTTTGCTTCACGCATAACGTAATAATTCAATCACTTGATACTATTTGATTTTATTTCACTCTTTAACTTTGCTGCTCATACTGATAATCATTTCTATATATTGATTTGTAGAAGGTGTTAAAGAAAGACAAAATTCCACTTGGAGGCCTTAGGTGCAATGATATTGTTTGGAGCTGCTCTTTTTCTGGTATATTAGCTGGTAGTCTAGAGAGCAGTATTGTTTTTCTTGCAAACTTCAAGCTTAATAGCCTGAGACCATTTCAGCTACAAAACAACTTTCAGCTTCTAAACAAACATTTTCTCCCCCTCCTCTCTTCTCCCGTGAGAGCTTTTCTTTGGAAAAATTTTCTTCAGCACAAGGCCTTTTCTATCCGTATCAGTAGTTTTCTTTCAGCCTTTCTGAACTGCAGCAAAATGAAACTCAGCACCAATAGTATAACAGACAGGTTGTGTGGACAGCTTAAAATCCTCTTAGGCAGTCATCCTATCGCCAGTTCAGCCTCAAATTGAGGATGTTTATTTCTGCAGCATTGCTTCTGTCTTCATTTGCAGCTTCTGTTGCTTCAAGCGAAGGACCACGGGTCCCTGTTGTGTTGGGATAGGTGATCAGGTGCGCTGACTTCAGAGCAAGATACCAGTTCTATTCCTTGGAGAGTTCTCACTAGTTACAAAATACAAATACGTGCTTGTCTGATTGCCAGAGGTCTTAAAATCAGTTCCTAGGTGCATGCAACCCTAACTTACAGTAACATTACTGTTTAGATCCCCTCTTTTGATGACAGTGTTTGAGAGGTGAAGGGGAAAAGAGATGCACATAATTGGAAATGGCAGTGGATCAACTTAGAATCCTCTGGGCATTAAGGGTGGGATTGGCAGGAAGACAAAAAATAATGCACAGTATGCTCTCGGTGTAAAGATCTACACAGAAATCAGTGAACAGTTTATTTTACTTGGAATTGTGCTATGTTAAATTCCCTCCAATGAGCAACAGGAACCAAATACTGTGAATGCCATTTCTTTCTGTTTACCATAAAACAGCACCTGAACAAAAGCCAGAACTTTCATTATAAATTGGAGGTTAAATGTTAAAATTTAGTTTTGAGAGAGGAGATCCATACATTTTGCTTCAAAATAATATTTTGAAAATAAATATACCTCAATTTTAATCAAGCTTCCTTGCCAGATTATTCTTTCAGTGGTCAGATGTTTAGCTGGAAGGTATTATTTTGGACAATAATAAATATTAATTAAATAATAAAAGGTAATAAGATGACAAACTGAAAACACCTAAGCAATAAATTACAGAATCATAGATTCATAGAATAGTTAGGGTTGGAAAGGACCTTAAGATCATCTAGTTCCAACCTCCCTGCCATGGGCAGGAACACCTCACACTAAACCATCTCACCCAAGGCTCTGTCCAACCTGGCCTTGTACACTGCCAGGGATGGAGCATTCACAGCTTTCCTGCGCAGCCCATTCCAGTGCAATCAAGTCCCATCTTCTACATAACCAAATCCCTGACTATGGCACCACCATTCTAACCATTTATTAACCTGCCAAATCCACCTGGCCTTTTCAAGGTCTTCCCCTTGTTTTGGGAATTATTCCAATTCTATGCCAGTGTAAAACCATTATTAACCAGCATTGCTTAGCTCTTCCACACATAGAGAGATGAATCTTGTGAGGTTAGAAATGTTTCTTAAATGTTACAAAACCAGTTCAGCTTTGTGTCCAAAGCAGATGCTCATGCAAGTTATGATTTTACAACCCCTCATTAAGAGGTAGTTAACTGGGCAGCCTAATCACCCACCAGCTTCCATTAAATTCTTCATTTTGCTGCTGAAAATCTTTTATGTAGAAATACCAGTTTGCAGGGGAAAATTTCTCCCAGGTGCTGCCTTTATTGTAGGCAGCCAACTTACAGCATCTTTTAAACTTCCAGGATACACGTACATTTATTGAAAAAATTATGCTTCATCAGATGAACAACAGCCTTCTCTGTTTTTACACTAGTACCACATAGGTTATAAGGTTTTCTGTTCTACATTGTTTGTAATGACTTTTTGTTCCTTGCTGGAAAATTTTGCATGTGGGAATAGAAATTCTTGTTACCGGAATGTAGGGGAAGAGGGGAGATATCACAACTGTGCTGTTTCACCTTTTCTCACCTTTCTTCCAGTCTCAAAGTTCGTAAGTTACTTCTGCAGGTTTTCGTATCTCTCAGTATGATCTCTTCCTATAATGTCCTCGGGGTGATGACTGTCTGTGCACTGCAGTTTTGTGCATTGATATTTCTCTTAAAAGAACTAAATGATGCTGATTCAGTCTTCATAATTCTGCTGATAGAGGGGTACAGGGATTAGCCATATAGCCCTGGTACTTCTTTCAATACTGTATTATCTTTCCTCTAGTTAACTCTCTTCCCAGTCTTCAGATCCCATTTCAATTCCTAACTTTTCACTTTATGAAAGGGTACAGTGTCAATATAATTCCTAAATAAAATCTTTGGATTATCAAAGACAGCTATTAAGGTAGCTAGCATGGTCTAACTTTGATAAGTCTGTGCTGAATTTTATTACAGTTGTATTTTCATGGTTTGCTTTGGAGACTGTCATGCTAGTGAGTCAAAATTAATAAGCTTATAGTTGCACAGAAAATTTTACTTTCCCCATAAAATACTGCTACTCTCAGTTGCACAATACTTTGGCTGACCTGATAAAATCATTCAAACACCTTCCAGATGGACTTCACGTGTGTTTTTTAGATGCTTGGATGGAAATCACCAGCTGTCTTGATGGAGATACATTGTTTAGTTTCTGTCTTATGAGGAAATTTCTGTCATTCCATAAGCCTTTAACTCTTTCTGTACAGGATAAACATAGTCCATCTTACTAAAAACAGGCAGAAAAAAAAACAACCTGACAGAAAAATGTATGTGGATCATGCTCATCTTAACTCGGCATTTATTACATTTTCATTTGTATTGTCAGAGAACCTTTTCAGTATTTCCTTTCCGAGACCAAATGCAGCTTTGGCAGCTTTCTTTTTATTTCTGAAATTATTGACCTTAATTCCTTTTCTCTCTTGCATATTCTCAAAACCTCTATTCATTTAATATTGTCTTGAGAGAATCTGAATTGCTGTTCCATTATTTAAATTCACCTCTAATTTGCTTTTTATAAGGGAAATACATTTCAAAAGCCAAACTTAGATGCTGTGAGAGAACTAAGAAGGCAAACATAAAAAATCATTAGCATCCCCAGTTGTAGGAGACACTGGAGGCCGAAAAATATTTTTTTGTAATCTCTTTTCTTTAATTATGTATTTTGTTGGTACAGTCACTGCAGTCTAAGTAAAAGCAGTAACAATGTGACATTTTATTAGGCCTGTAACTATTTGTGAAAGAAGAGCCTATCACCAATTACCTCCATGGTAACCTCTTTAGCACTTAGCACCATTATCAGTATTTATTCGGCAGTCTCCAAACTTTACATAAATCACACAGTTCTAATTTGTGTGGGAGTTTCTCTGCTCATACTCAAATCTGAGGCTTCTTTCAGTTTTCCCTTAATGGTGCCTACCTTTGCTACCTATGTCACAGTTTCTTTTGGCATAATCATCAATTCAACTTGGAACTTTGCTTTATTTTCTCATCATTCTCAGATATCCTTTACATCTGTTTTATGCATCCCTTATATAAATAAACATTCATGAGAAGAACAGAGAGTAGAAGTCACAGGGAGAAGTGACATCACATACTTCATAATTGCTGCACCTAGGACTTCTCGGTACTTTTTTCCAGCTTTTCACTTCCTTGCTTCCTCCTGACTTCTGCTACCTGTTCTAGCCACCATGTAACAAGTGAAAGCCTATAGTTATCGTACACTCAATTTTCTGGTGTTTATTTTTATTTTTCAACTTTCTCATATGCTGGACATTTCAGATTGCAAAGCTAAAACAGTTTTTCCCTATCAGATTAGCTCAGGAACACCATGCAGCTTCAATGAATGGCAGGAACTTTTTACCCACACCTAGACATAGTTCAGAGTACTGCAACTAGTGACCAAAGAAGGAAGAACTTGTGAGACTCTTAACAATAATGGGTCTCACATACACAGTTCTCCACTTTCCATCCCTCTTTAATTCCTGTGCTTGCTGTTCATTTTCTGTTAAGCCTGTTGTAAAAATCTACCTTGCTTCCTTTATTAATGTGTGGCAGCTGTTTATAGCAGTCATGTTTTCTCATTCTCTGACCCACAAGGCTTATGACCTGCTCAAAACATGAGTGTATGCTTTTTGCCTTGAGAATTGAATGGCTGCAATACTTCATGTCCCCTTCACAAGGTCTGATTTTGTCATGCCATTTTCCTTCTCTTATCAAGCTTCTGTAAGCTTCTTTCCATCCACTGAAGTAAAAACACTTTACAAAAGAAGCTGTATTATCTTCACTTCGTAAATGAGTCACAGAGGTAAAAATATGCTGAGAACATTCAGCAGGTCAGTAACAGAGTTAAGAATAAAATCCAGGTCTCTTGACCTGAATCCAGAGTGCATTAGAGCACCCTGCTTTAATCCACTGAAATCGCTAAAGTGGATGTCTTGTTAAGTTGGTGCTCAGTACAAGCGAGAATGGCAGAGACAAACATTTAAATTGAAATCCAGGCTGCTGCTTGCGTACCTGAAAGACTGATTGGCTAGACTGTAAGTAAAACCAAGAATGCAACTAAAGACCTATGTCTCCTTTACCTGGGTACTATGAGTGCCACAGGTGAAAGTTTCCTTCCTGAACATCAGCTGTGTGTGTGTGAATTTTTGTTGTTGTCCATGCCCCATGCTTGGTAAAATGGATTAAGATTATAACCCATCTTCCACTCACCTAGCAAAGAGTACTTGTCTTCCTATTTACATTATTCTCAAAGTATAAATTACTTATCTCCTTGCAACTGAGTAAGTGTGCTTTGGGCACAGCTGGTACTCACTGATACCACTGAGCTTAACCAGTGCATAGAAGGCATGACCCTTGCTTTTGCCTGATAACTTGTGTCAAAGAGAGCTGCGTTAGATTGAAACTCTACTCTGCTCTTGTGAGACCTCACTTGGAGTGTTGTGTGCAGTTCTGGTGCCCTCAACATAAAAAGGACATGGAACTGTTGGAACAAGTCCAGAGGAGGGCTACGGGGATGATCATGGGACTGGAGCACCTCCCATATGAAGATAGGCTGAGAAAGTTGGGGCTGTTCAGCCTGGAGAAGAGAAGGCTGCGTGGAGACCTCCTCGCAGCCTTCCAGTATCTGAAGGGGGCCTATAGGGATGCTGGGGAGGGACTCTTCATTAAGGACTGTAGTGATATGACAAGTGGTAATGGGCTAAATCTTAAACAGGGGAAGTTTAGATTGGATATAAGGAAGACATTCTTTACTGTAAAGGTGGTAAGGCACTGGAATGGGTTGCCCAAGGAAGTTGTGAATGCTCCATCCCTGGCGATGTTCAAGGCCAGGTTGGACAGAGCCTTGGGTGACATGGTTTAGTATGAGGTGTCCCTGCCCATGGCAGGGGGGCTGGAACTAGATGATCTTAAGGTCCTTTCCAACCCTAACTATTCTGTGATTCTATGAAACCAAATTACTTGCCATGTCTGTTGAAGCTAGGGTCAGGCAGAAAGAGAGACAAGTGACATCTTGACCTTATAGTCTGACAATTAGAGAGTTGAGTACATGATACGGGATTCAGTAGTCTGAACTCAGGAACGTCTCTGTATGTCAGCTAATAACTGCTAAATTAGATTCAATAAGCCATCATAGGAAGACAGAGACAATTTATTGGTACCCGATTATAATGAGAGAGAGGAGGTGAGTCTTGAAACCAGATTCCTCAAGCCCTACCTCAGCCTGTAAAAAGATGTCAGTTTTTTACTCTCCTACTGACTTATGCTGAATAAATACAACAGCAGTTGCATATGACTATTTTTCCAAGTCTATTTTCACCATAATATGTAGGGACTTCTCTCAAAGTACAAGAGGTATGGGTTTAAATTCCCACAGGAGAGAATTGAAGCAAGGTCTCTCATTGCTGGGAAGAATGCCTTGACACAGGGACAGTAGGAGAGAGGAAGGGAGCAAGAGAGTGAAAAATCAAAATCACAATAAAAAGAAGGCTGCTCCCAGCTGTCCTTTCAAATACAGCAGCTGTGTTCAAACATACAGCTGAAGTGTCCAAATGCTGGAGTGCCTTCTCAGTGGTGAATCTCTTTTCACAGATCTACCTAAAAGCAACAATAAGACCAAAACTATGTTCTGTGAATAAAGTTTGATTCCAAACACACTGTTGCCTTCAGAATACCTTTATAGCTACTTGACTGGCATGCTGGCTATTTTGAAACACATTTTCACTCTCCTAGCCAGGGTGTTTACTTGTATTTTGGATTCTGCTTCTGTCCCATTCTGGACTTGACCATTTCACAAAAGTACCTGGGTGCAGTGGCTAGGTCAGATGACATTGGCTGTCACCAAGTTAACTAAATTTTACCAGATTTTACAGAAATACACATAAAAAAGGCTTGCAGCCCTAAAAAAGTTAGTGCAATTCTATAAAAATCAGCACAGAATTAGTATTGTAAAAGTGACTTATTGAAGCCTAGGTGTGATGAAAGAAGATATGAAGTCTGAAGCAAACATATCAAGACAGCAGGCAGTGTATGCTCTTTATTTTAAAGCAAATGGATGACCACTATATAAGAAATACAGCAAAATAAACAGTTTCAGTCAGATGCAGAAAAGTGCTTCAAACAACAGACTGGCTTGGTGTCGGTATACCATCATAATCATCTGAGTAGTGCTGATACTGGTCAGTAAGAAGAGGCTGATGCAACTCATCCTTATTTTTCTTGACACGTATGATACATGCGGCAGCAGCAAAGATAATTGCAACAAGAACCAGTGCAGTCACTATTGCAATAGTTATCATCTCTGTGACACGAAGAGCCCGACCTATAGGAAGGAAAAAGAAAGTTATTAAAAGTAAATGTGAATTATATGTATAAGCATCAGACCAAGCAGACCAAAGTTCTCTATTTGTCATTATTTAATGAGTTGTGAAATAGAACTTGTTCAAATTTTGGTTGATAATATTTTTTTCCAAAATGTGAGAAAATTTCAGTCTCTCTTGTTAGAGTTTAAAAACAGTCCTGGATATTTCTTGTGACATCTGGTTTATGAGGGATTTGCATTCTCTGTAGTGATTTAATGGAGGCATAAGTTATAGGAATAAGGACCTTCTGCAAGATTTAGATCCAAATGAGAACTTCTCCAAAAACTGAAGTGGATAGTGGGAGCTTCATTTAGGAACAATCTGTAATCAGTAGCTATTTGTCTATACTAAATCCTAAACATAAGTGATTTGTAAAGAAAGGAAAATAAATAGACCTTTACAAAGGCATCAAGTATTATTTGTGAAATTTGAAGCAACTTTGTTAATTTGATCCATAAACTTCAAGGGAGAAAGACGTGATGAGAAAAAAAGGAGCATGTAGGTTGGACAGCTCACCTGGCCACTCAACTTCATAGCTGTATCCCAGGTTTTCCAGTGCAGTGACAAACATTTCATTGTTGGTAACTGGAGGCCAGAAAGGCACCATGTTGTACTGTCGGTTATGTCCAATAGGAGCATTCTCCAGTGGATAAGTTGAGATATCTAAAATGAAAGTCAAATCGCATTTCGGTAAATAAAATCAAAATAATTTGCCCTACTCTCTGTTTTGTTTTGGTTGGTTGTTTTTTGGGTTTGTTTGTTGTTTTTTTTTCCGGAAAGTGAGCCAGGGTTTTGAGTACCTCTTTTTGCTTTTTTTTTCTTTTGTTCCTAACTGAAGTTAATGCAGAAGGATTGGTTTTCCAGTGTGACAGATCCAGAATGAAAGGCTCTGCTTTGTCCAAAAGCAAGATCACTAATGATAACCCTGTATTTTAACAGAAACCACCAGTAAATTGTAAAACTTTGTGCCTGTGTTGGGCTTTTCTTCTTGCATGGAAAAGGAGAAATATGTATGTATTGGAAAACCTTTTTGCTACAGTCTGGCTTTGATTGTAACAGTAATGAAGAGCTCTTTCATGCAGTTCAGGAGAGCAGCTGATATGAACTCTACTGGAAAATTTTTTGCAGTGTTATGGTAAAATTGCTCTCTGACATGGGAAAAATACGTGAAGCAGGTCGTAGGAGCTGTACAAAGAAATCTCAGTTGAGCAACAGAATCTGTCTTCTGTAGAAGGAAGAGGGGCTGGGTTGTCCTAAAAGGAATACAGCTGCTTCGTGCAAACTAATGCATAGACATTACACAGAATTCTCTCCCCAGTTCACTGATGCTAATCTCCCTTTTTTATTTTTGTTTTTTTTTTTTTTTTTCTTTGGAGCTCCTTCCTTCTGTGACCGTGAGATTGTGAAGTTCATTATCATGCAAGCAGAAAGTGGGGCAATAAATAAAATCACAACCCTGGATTTCAGAAAAGCTAAATTTGGACCTTCTTGGAAGAATCCCATGGGAACGGTTCCTGGAGGGAAGAAAGGTCCAAGAGAGCTAGTTCAAAGACCACTTCCTCCAGCCAGAGGCTCCAGAACAGTGCATACCCATGTGAAAGAAATCAAAGGGGAGACCCATATGGATGAACAAGGAACTCCTGTCAAAACTCGCATACGAGCAGGAGATATACAGGAGGTGAAAGCAGGGACAGGCGCTTCGGATTAATATAGCAATGTTATCATAATATGCAGATCATCTTTGAAAGGGCATGGCAATCAGCAGAGATGCCTGAGGACTGGAAGAAAGCAAATGTCAGCCCAGTCATCAACAAGGGCAAGAAAGAGGACTCTGGGAACTACATGCCAGTCAGCCTCTCCTCAGTTCCTGGAAGGGTGATGGAACTGCTCATCCTGAAGGCCATCTCTAAGCACATGGATGATAGGGAGGTGATCAAGAGTGGTCAGCATGGAAATCATGCTTAACCAACCTGCTTGCCTTCTAATATGGGACAACTGGCTGGATTTATGAGGGGAAGAACTGTGAATGTTGTCAACCTGGACTTCAGGCAAGGCTTTTTACACTGTCTTCCATGACATCCTCATAGGTAAGCTGGATGAGGTGATTGCAGACTGGCTGATGGTGAGGTGGATTGCAAACTGGATGCATGGCTGGTCTCAGAGAGTTGTGGTCATTGGTACAGAGTCTAGTTTGAGATCTGTAACTAGTGGTGTCCCCGAAGGATCAATAATGGGTCAAGTATTCTTTAACTTATTCATCAGTGACTTGGATAAAGTGCCTCCTGAGCAAGACTGTTGATGATACAAAACTAGGAGTAGTTGCTGATAGCCCAAAATGCTGTGCTGTCATTCAGAAGGGTCTGGGGAAGCTGGAGAGATGAGCAGAGAGGAGACTTTTGAAATTGGAGAAAAGTGCAGGGTCCTGCACCTGAAGAGGAGAAACCCCATGCAACAGTACAGGCTGGAGCTGACCTACTGGAAAGTAGCTCTGTGGAGATGGACCTAGCAGGCAACAAGTTGTCCATGAGCCAGCCAGTTATTGTAGCTAAGAAGGCCAATGGTATCCTGGGCTGCATCAGGAAGAGCGTTGCCAGCAGCTCAAGGGAGGCAATCCTCCCTCTCTACTCAGCTCTGGTGAGACCTCACCTGAAGTACTGGGTCCAGCTCTGGGCTCCCCAGGACAAGAGAGACGTGGAGTTCCTGGAGCAAGTCCAGAGAAAGGCTAACAGAATGATTAAGGGTCTGGAGCATCTCTCAAATGAGGAGAGGCTGATGGAGCTGGGCCTGTTCAGCCTAGAGAAGAGAAGGCTCAGAGAAAATCAGATAAATATATATATATATACATATTTGAAGAGAGGGTGTCAAGAGGATGGGGCCAGAGTCATCTTGGTGGTGCCAGGCAATAGGACAAGAGGCAATGGGCGTAAACTAAACCACCAGGAGTGCCACCTGAACATGAGGAAGAGCTTCTTTACTGTGAGGGTGTCTGAGCACCGGAATAAGTTTCTCAGAGAGATTGTGGAGTCTCCTTCACTGGAGATATTCAAGAGCCATCTGGACACAATCCTGAGCAATGTGCTCTAGATGCCCCTGCCTGAGCTGGGAGGTTGGACTGGATGACCTCCAGTGGTCCCTTCCAGCATTAACCATTCTGTGATTCTGTGTGCTTTTGTGGTTCTGTCTTTCCTTCCTCCTTCCCTCTTTTTCCTCCCTTATTCCTTTTCACTCTCCTTTTTGGAGTTAAAGAAGTAAGGGCAGCAACAGTAAACATCATTTGAAAGGATATGGAAATGGTTATGGTATGCTGGTGGTAAATAACAAAAGTTGTCAAAATTAATTCTTGGGGTGTGCATGATATCTGATCTTGTTCGGCAAAAACATAGGTATTTACTCCATTTTCCATAATTTACAGCGACAGAATGTCTGTGAAGTAGTTGGACCTTCCAACTACTGTTATGCTGTCTTTGCTCTATGCAGATGATATATCTGCACGTTTTGATTTCTTGAATTGTACCTGGTATTTCTGGCCAAGTGTCTTCAGAGACAGTGATTTGAAAATGTATGTCAGTGGGGTGAGGAAGGGAACTTGCCTGTTATTACTGTCTTTGTTAACTACACTAACTAGTTAAAATTCCAGTCCTCTCTCCTAATCTTAGGGGCATCTTTCTGCCCCACAAGAAACAGCTGAGCTCATGTGTCTACAAAGACTGACAGCCACCCATACCATCTCTGTCCATGACAGCATCTTACCTGCAGAATACCTTCTCAGCCACTCATCAAACACAGCATCTGTAAACGTGTGCAGGAGGACAAAAATAGGATCGTTTGGTGATAAATGTGTTTGTCCTCCTGTCCCATTCAAAAATAGATGAGCCAAGTTGTGAAGACTTCGAACTGCTGGGTCATATTTCCCTGAAGGATCACTGTACCCTGAATATGCAAACAACACAAAAAATCCCAGTGAAGACTTGCAGATCATCTGGACACGTTTCTCTCTGAAAGGCTACTATGTTGTTGTGTTGTTTTGCTTAACATAAATTAGTAACAATTTCTCTATGTACTGGAATTTGAGAAATGTCCCTGGCATGCATAATTTTTAGATTTCAATAGCCTTTGCAAGAGAATGCTGAGAATGTGGAGTGCAAGGCTGCTGGGTTCTAATGCAAAAGTGGCCAAAACACCATATAAAACATAGCATGAAAACAAAGGTATATATTTGGGACCTACATATCTTTCAACATAATTGAAATAGTTGCATCTAAATATTTTCTAATAAGGCAGCTGTTTTATTTCCATACATGTTTACTGTGAACACATCTCAGAAAGCTTCATAAACTTGCTTTTTTTCACTGAAGATACCCTATGTAACTCTGTTGGTACCCAGCAAGTCTCAGCCCTTATGTCAGATGTCAGTATCTGAAGTGTCATGAAAACGTCTCCTGTTTTCAAGCTTTGGCCAAACTTGAAAACAGGAGAAATCCCTGAAGTGTGGATGTGGCTTTGAGCAACCTGGTCTAGTGGAAGGTATCCCTGCCCATGGAAGGGGTGTTGGAACCAGATGATCTTTAATGTCCCTTCTAACACAAACCATTCTGTGAGTCTATGATTATGATACTTAAATGGTTGGTTCAGACTCTTGTTTTTGTTCTCCAAGAAAAAGAAAATGGAGCAGATCCTCCCTATTTTAGGAGTTATGCCTCTTCAAAAGAGCCAGAGATACAAGGGTAACTGCTCTGAGCACGTTTGCCTCATTTAAGGATGCATCTGCATAAATCTGCAGACAAAGGCTGTCTGTTTTCAGCAATGGCAACTTATTACTAGGTTGAAAGGACCTGATCTCAGCTACATAGTACACCAATGACAGACTGTTCAGGCTTTTATGCATTTAAAGAACTGACATAAGTTATGAGGTAAGTTACCCAGAGGTTATTTCCACTTAATACTAGGCTAATACTTAATTTTAAGAGCAATGTGTTCTTACTCTCCAGTAGACTGTTTCCAAACTCGTACTTCCAACAAGAAAAATGGCAAGCCTACTTCCTTGATTTATTTATCATTGTTCTAGTTCCTTTTATTTGCTATGTTCTAGGTCTTTTTATTTGCTATGTTTACCTTCTACTGTGTTACGGAAACTGTCTGTTGAATTAGAATAGAAAGGAGGAGTGTCAAATACACCAACTTCCAAACACTGAGCAACATCCTCAGGCTCTGGTAGACGCTGTACCATAGGCCGTGCAACATTTCCAGCAGGATTTCTTCGGATGGGACCACCCTCAGTGCCTGGGGTGGAGAGAAGAGAGAGAAAACTACCGATGCAAAACTGTAGGCTGCAGAATGCATCCTTCTAATGTCTAAACCAGGAAGAAGAAAAAGAAAATCCCCACCTCCCCCCACTCCCCACCCCCAATGGTGTTTGTAGTGTATGAATAGGTCAGTTCCTCATGTCAGGTAAAAAATCTGAATCTTCATGGGGTCCTGCGTGCTGGATCCTTTGCACTAGGATTTAAAAAAACCCAAAACATCTGTAAGCCTCTCACTGAAATCTGTGGTTCTCTAAGTGCTCTGGGAAATTTTTCTATAGTTTTTCAATGTGATTTCTTGATGAGACTCAGAAAAAAAGTTTTAAGGATGTCCTGAGAGAGTAGCTGAGGAAAGGACTACAGCTAATTCTTTAGGTAGCTAACCAAATATTGTGGTGTTTTCCCTATTTCCCCACCCTGTTTCCATGGAGATGCTGAGTTATGGCTTGCAGATGATGAATATACAATAGTCTTGCTGTGATTTTCTTAGTTGTAGCTGAAGTAAACATTTTAGGATTCAGTATTCTTCACACTGAAAATATGCTCCACATAGTTAACATGGGGATTCATTAGTTCTTCTCTTTTTAGGAGTAGAATGCCATGAAAGTGATAAATAGAGTTGTCAGAAGAAAACTCAGGCTTCATTTAAGAAATGACACTGCCAGATTTAATTATTTATGGCAGAGGAGATGAATAGATGCTATATAAAAAGGGAAGTCAAAGCATTTAGGTCTTCCTCTGCTACAAGCTCCTGATTGAATTTTGAACTGCTTGGACCCTCAGTGAAACATAGATAATAGGTATGTACTATCTCAGAAGACTGATGAAACTTGGATCTAGAATATTCAAAACCACTTTAATACCTTTTTTTTCCTAAGAAAAGCCATTGCAATGTAAATTATTATAGTTATTTATGATCAAAAGGATTTTCTTTCCAAATATCTGCCAGCAGTCATACTTACTGTTACAGATGGTTCCCAAAGTTTCATAGTCTTCTACATTTTCACATATCACTCTCCACTGAGAGAAGATTGAGTTCTGGCTGATAAGAGAAACATCAAAATTGCTTCTAGCTCCCATCAAGTCATCTGAGCAGATATCACAGGTGTTTTGTCCTGTTGCAAAATTCCAGTAGGGAAGTCCAAAAGTGGGGTCCTGAAGCATGTTCTAAACCACACAAATATGACATTTAATATATGTGTGACCCAGACAGCTATAGTATTCATTGCTAGACAGATGTTAAAAATACATCTTAGTAAGAGTCAGAGTCCTGCCTCTATGGAGGGGAGGAAATCTATGGAAAATCTATTAATTCTACTTAAAAGCTTTAGGTAGGTTTTCACTTTGATGCTTTTTTTTCAAAGAACAGGTAGTTAGACTACTGCATTGAGTTATGGGTCTCCCTCATTAATAGGACAGTAATTCTCCCACAAAACTATATTGTGAGTAGTGAGAAACATCAGTTAATACTGATACCCCATTTCCCAACATATCGAAAGGCTTGTTTGTAGCACACAGAATATCTAAGGCAACTGTGGAAAAAAAAAGAGAAAATGGAAAAATAAGGAAAAAGGGCTACTAGCCCTTCAAACTGTCATTGTTTGTTTCTAGTATGGGTTGGAGTTAAACAGTTCTGGAGTCCGGGCTGTGTTCTGTGTCCTGGCTTGCAGTATTTGTATACCAAGATGTGTTGGTCAGCCAGAGTAGCTTTACTAATGATCACATTTACCAGTATAAATAGGAAAATATATTAAATCACAGAGATCTAGAACTCCTCGGGACTTGCACATAACAAAATGCCACTAATGTCAAATATGAGTTTTTGAAGGGAGTTTGTGATTCAGCCTGAGGCAGAGCCATTGAAGCTATCACTTGAAGTGATTTCAAAGACTGTTTAAATCTGACCTTGAACACTTAATACTCTCTTCTTAAGAAGGACGATGGTTCATAGAATACTGTTTTCCTTTTATAGATAGGTCCGCACAAGGAAAAGAAAACAAGAGAATCACTGGTTTGTGGAATAGAGTATAACAAAACACTGATTTTTCTAACCAGTTACACTAATTATACAAATAAAATGTGATTCTGAATCCCCAAGACATCTCTGTAGTACTTTTCTTTAGAAATTCTGCTGCTTTGATTAGCCTAACTTAGTCAAAAGCAGGGCCTTGATATTAAAAATAACACTGGCAATAACAATTCTAGGTCCAATAAAATGCCTTCTACGGATATTTCTAGAATTTGTATCTATTTTTACAGGAGATTTTAATGTAACTTTTACATTTTTCATCACTCTGAAATACTTTTAGCATCTCTATAACGACAGTCTAAAACCTAAATGCACAGTTTAGTATACCAAAAGAGTTAGAGAAATTGAAGCAGAATTATTTCAATGCATAAAAAGAACTGCTATAATTTTGGCCTGTTGGAATGTGAGAAGTTCTTTAACTGTACAAAACATAGCTTGAACACTGCTAATGGTTTAACATTAACATGAAATTTACCTGCATGTCTCTTTCAAGCTGCAGTAAATGGTATCTATGCCACGTGACAAAAGCTGGTCCCTCATGAGAGAAATCAACTCCTCCAAAACTCTGCTGCCCTACACCAAGGAAAGTCTTCCTGACAGAATAATAATGAGACCACACAAAGTAGTTATAAATGGAGATATTCTCAAACTGTGGTGTGTTGCCGTCTGGTCCAAATATTTCCTCACGTCTTCGTGTGGCAATAACAATGTCAGGATGGACTGTCACCTTAGCTTGGTGTAAAGCATTCACAAAACGCCTCCTTTCTTCTGCACTCAGATCCAAAAGATTCCTCCTGACTGTAAGGATATAGAAGAAGCAAGTTACAGAAGTAACAAACATTTAAGTCTGATCTCACAGGACTAATTACTTTCGCTTCTAATAATTCCATGTAAGTCCCCTTTTGTTCAAGCTTTCATCCATTTTTATTAAAGCAATTCAGAGTACTGAACATAAATAGAAAATGTTATTTATTATCAGAAAGAATGAACAAAATGAACCCCCAAAACTTGAGGGGTTAGTGCTTTCAGAAGCTTTGTTACAGATTAGTTTTCCATCCTGTGAGAGAAATAACAGACATTTTGTCATGCAAAACCTTTTAGAACTTCATCTAATATAGTGAATGTTTCCTGTGGTAATACTTTGCAAGAAAATAATACTATATGGCAATTTATAATACTCAGAAGCTCTGCTACATGAGAGTTTGGCACAGTATGTTGTTTATGCTTAAAGCTTTGCAGGAAAAATGGCAGATTCATCAGTGAATTGTAAGTGGTAAATTTCACACAGTACAACATCTGTCTTTAGTGTCATTACCTGACATTATAAACAATAGCCATATATTAGCCCTTATTAGCAGTATATCTCAAAAACATTTAAAAATATCATTGTCTGGACATAAACAGTGAAACAAGGAAGAAAATTGACTTGTTGAAATACCAGTATATCATCAAGAGGAACAGAATTCACATCACTTTGCTTCCAATCTACCACTCTTTCACCTGGACTGAGGAGATTTTGGACTAAGTTTAGACTAAGACACAGGTAGAACTCACACCTATTCTTCATCATACACTCATTTTCATTCCAAAAAATACTGTAATATCTGTAGTTGTCCTAATGAATGATAGACTGTGTTGATACAAGAAGCAACAAGTTTTCAGCATGAATCAATATGAAGAATAAAACTGAATTGCATTTCCCTATATGAAGTTAATTCAGTGGGGGATATTTTGACTTCACTAGAGTTTATAGAATTACTTTTATGAAACATGAATCTCACCAAGGGACTCTGTATCCTGACACCAGTTTTTCTGTTTTGTAGAACTACTGAGCTGATAGGTAGCTCTGGTCATTGAAGGTTTTTTGTGGCTGATTTTAAGCACAGCACTAAAAATATTCATCTAATTTTGGTTTACGTAGGCACCTTAACTTTTTCATTTTTCAAAATATGTGCCTGAACCACAGTAAAAGAAATTGACTATTATTAAAGTTAGGCATGAATTTAGAAGATACAATGGCACCAGATTACAATTTACAGCTATTTTATGTGGATATGCCAACAGTAATCCAACAATTATTTCTGAAGTCTGAGTAGCTGGGTCCAGTTCCATGGATGAGAAAAAGAAGTGACTTCTATGTGGAAACTCAAAGCATAATAAGAAGCTAATTTCCCCTGTTTAGGACTTCCATGGTTTAAGCCCAGCCATTAACTCAGAATCATGCAGCCGCTAGCTCACTTCCACCCTGCCGTCTTTCCCCCTGCACCTGGAGGGATGGGGAGGAGAATCAAAAGAAGGCAGCTCCCATGGGTTGAGACAAGAACAGTCCAGTAAATAAGGTATAACACAAAACTACTCCTGCTACCACCAATAGTAATAATGATAAGGGGAATAACAAGGGGAGAGAATATAAAACTAAAAGGGAAAAAGGAAAAGAAAACAATAAATACAAGTGATGTACAATACAATTGCGCAGCACCTGCTGACCAATACCCAGCCCAACCCAAGCACTGGGTCCTTCTGGGTGACTCTGCCCATTTTATATACTGGGCATGATGTGCTGTGGTATGGAATATCCCTTTGGCTAGTTTGGGTCATGTGACCTGTCTCTACTTCCTCCTGGCTTCTTGTGCCCTTCCTCACTGTCAGAGCATGAGAGACTGAAAAGTCATTGATCGGAGTAAGCATTACTTAGCAACAACTGAAACCACCAGTGTGTTATCAGCACTGTTCCCAAACTAAAGTCAAAAACACAGCACTTACACCAGCTCCTAAGAAGGAGGAAAAGCTGAACCCAGGACACTCATGTTGTCATGCATGGTAAATCTGATTTTTTTTTTTGCATTTGACTGAGTAGGAAGGGATTTAATAAGAAAGTAAAAAGTGCTCTTGTATGCCCTAGAAAATCAGCTAACACTGCTTTTTGCCTACTTCCAGATTTACTTTGCTAAGTTTGTGTATATTAACATTTATTTCTTGGTTATTTTTCTGAATTAACAGCATTGTTAACGACAATGGAGCAGCACATCAGAGGGTGCAACCTGGCTTAGCAAATCCAGTTCATGAGTCATACTTTTCTAGTTTGCTTCTTGGAGCTCAAAGGATGACTAAAATCCTCAGGTCTTTGCCACAGCCCTCAATAAGTTGTTTTTAAGGAATCTTACTGTTAAGGTTTTGAATAGATAAGCAGTCCTTTGTTAATCCTTGCTTGAACAAGCACTCACATTCATGGAGTTTTTCTTATCTTCTGAAAATAGTGGTGGTGCTTATTTCTGTTTCGGCAAGAGACACTGTACATTTGTGTGAGGTGTTTGTTGTTTCTCATGTCAACAGGACCTATCACTCATCTGGGGGATTATGGAATTTACAGGATTTCAGTTAACACCTTTAAACTTTCACTAACAAAGACTGAAATCTTGTCCATTCAGCCAATTTTGACTTGAGAATGACAACCTGTCCCCAAGCCTGCTTGTCTTTTCCAATTTGCCAAAAATATTCAGCAATTTCCAGTCCCACAAGAATTTCATAACCATTAAAAAGATTTAGATGTCTGTAGACTGACATTCTGGACTAAACACAACTGAAGAACTCTTGGAAATGGCCACCAGCGCCTGTGCTGATTAATCTGAACAGCTGTTAGGAGCTAAGTTTTTAATGACATGGACAGAAGCATTTAAGTAAAAATTTACAAGGCCAAGCACGTTGTTTAGAAATGTATAAAGGGATTTTGAATCAAAAGAATTAAAGTAGTCACAAGGTATTAATCATGATATCTAGATAGGTATTATTCCCAGACATGCTCACAAACACATATACACACATCTACATACACACAATATGCATTGTTTTACTCTTGAATAATTCCAAAGGCTACAGTTTTTTCAACTTAAGTGTCCAGTTCTTTAATGGACTTGGTCCTAGTCCTGCACTGCAGTACAGGTTTTGTGTCTTCCTTCTATCAGGCAGTAAATGCAGGCTTCAACAATTCAGCTAGGAGCTGCCTAAATGACCCCTATGGCAATGTACATTTTCTGAATAAATTTAAGGGGCAATTTTTTTAATTATTATTTTAAAGAACAGAAATACATTGTGTGCATTTAGAAGCAAGCGCTGCCAATAGGCAATTTTCATGTCATATTTCTGATGCTCTTACCTATGTTGATTCGCTGGGTACAGGTGGGCCCCGTCCAGCCAGGGCGACACGACCCACAGTTGTAACCAGAGAAGTTGCCACTGCACTGGCAGGTTTGGTTGAAGAAGCGTATTGGCCATTGCTCACGGTCATCTCTCCCATCATGGATGTACTGTGGGCCATGGGGTCTTGAGTCTACAGTCACCTGGACGCACCGGCCCCGGCCCGTAGACACGCCACACCGGTCAGTACCTGGCCCAAACACAGGGAAATAGTCTGGGCAACACATGCCGCTCCGCAGGGACTCAACTGTGGCACACTGGCGAGGGAACTGAGCTCCAGCTTGGCCGATCAGGTTAAGCAGTGGTGGCAGGGAGAGGAGCAGCAGCCCAGGGAGCTGCATGGTAGCAGGTCCAGCAACACTGGCTCCTCCTGAGAGCCGTCCGGCAGTGCACGGTGCCGTCCCCGGTCCTGCGATGGGATACCCAGCTCGCCCTACAGAGAGAGAGAAAGGGCGGGGGGGGAAGAAGTGTGTGTGGGGGTGGGGTGTTGGGGAGAGAGAGAATGGGTAGAGAGAGAAGAATAAAAACGAGTGATACAAACCTCCAGCCTGCCCCTTCCACCCCCCGAAATGCCTTGAAACCCTGCACTTCAACACTCTAACTGGAAAAGTGAACAAATCTGGCTGCAGGCACTAATATTCTTCTCTCACTATCTGCACAAAAGAAAGTAATCATCTAGAGCTCATTGACTTCTAAGTGCTTCCTAAATGTTCACTCACTTTGTATATATACCAGCCAGATTTAATTCATTACCACAAAAAGCTAAAACTTGTCTAAGGCACCAGCTTTTTGAACCTTTTCTTTCAAACCCTTCCCCACCCCCCCTGCCTTCCTTTTCTGTGTTTAACTATTGTATCTTGTTCTCTACTCAGCAGTTCCCCTCTGTGTTCCCGTGTTGCTCTCTAATAGCAGTTCCACCCACAAAGTGAAGCTACAACACTTCATGTATTGTACCTGTTCTCTCTTTCTGGTGTCTCTCCTCTGCTGAGATTCTGTTCTATCTACAGCTCTGTCTGACCCCAATAAACACTGCTAATTTCTCTCCTGGTTCAGTCTGTTTACTAATCCTTCTACCGACACTGTATGGCTTGGCCTCACCCTCCTTCTTCTATTAATCCCCTTTCTACTTCAGTGCATTTCTCTGGACTTTAAGTACTTGAATAGCACATGATTTCTTTCATGCTTATCTCCTTGTGATTTTACAAGTTTTGCAAAGGTCAGAGACAAATACTTGAATTCAAAACAGAACAACTGTGTTGTGTGGTTTTGGGGTTCTTTTTTTTTGTGTGTGGTTTTTTTTTTTATATATAATTCTGTGTGAAGAAAGACTTGCTTGAAAATAGACAAAGAACACTGGGGAAGTTCACATTTAACAGACATTTAAAAAACCTCCTAAAAATCTTCAAATACCTTTTTTAAGATCAGACCAAATTAAGTGACAAAGTTAAGTTATTTAGAAAATTAAACACTCAAATCTTAATTTCAGATTAACTATTTATTTTGATAAATAAAAAGACAGTGATTATATTGGAGTATCCTAAAATGCTAAATTCTGAGCAGGTGCTATGAAGGGGAATCAAAAAAGAAAAGTGAGAAAAATAACCCCTGAAATGAACAAAATTTTCTAATCCTTGCAAGGACTATTCCAGCTGAGCAGAACTACCCTTATTCATTCTTACCCTCTTTCTGATCTGTTAGTAAGGATGGCTTTCAGTGGGGTGAGGACATTTGGTCATGCAGCATCTTACCTGAAACCAGAGGACATTAATATTAACAAGTTTTCTGGGAAATGGTTCAACCACAGTGTAACTGACATGGAGCAGAATATGGGTTACCTATTCCTTCTGCTTCTTTATGTGCAAGTCAAAATGTGAGAGTGCACCCAATTCTGACAGGCCACAGAAATAGTTTTTTTGTGTGTTTCTTCTTGCCAGCCTGTCATGGAGCACAGCCCAATCTTTCCATCTGTGGCTTATATAACCAAACATGCAATAGCTTGCTTTAGTGTAGGACCAAGGCTTTTAGTACGCTTCTATAATATATAGATATAGGTATATATAATATGCTACTTCTATATATATTATATATATATACAGGAATAATTTATAATCATTAAATAAAACTCTTTCTAGCTTTCATTTTATTCACATTTGATCCTATTTTCTCTCCTTTCCTAGCTTATTCTGTATCCTTCATCTTTCCAAGCTTAAACCTTTTCTCTTTGAACATGTTTACTGGGACACAAGGCACAAATACAGTGTTACCACATCAGAAGATAAAACAGAGCTAATAAAAATCTCTTGAGATTTTATCTGAAAATAACTCCCAGATCAAAGAAGAAGCATCCAGGTTTTAGCTATGAATATTTATCAAAACCAGCAAATTGATAATAAGCTCAGAAGAGATAAATCCTGCTCCTTAGACAGTAAAAAAGAGCAGACATACTGACTGGAGTTGCTTGGCATTATAAAAGTTCCCCTTATAATGGTGGACATGTAAGCCTCCTGTGTAGGCAGCAATTACGAATTTTGTTCAGCAAACTACAAGAGTTGCACAGCTGACCATAATCTCCCTTCTTTGCACCCAGATGTTCCCTTGGGTTTCCTGCTGGAAATCTTGCTGAACAGTTTGGAAGTATGCAATCCCTTTTATAGTCTTTATTTTTATATTCTTGCTCCCTTACGGTGTCTGGAAAAATTTGACCTTGGAATTTATCCAAATGCACAGCATCTCTGTTTCTCTGGCTCTGTTCAGAAAGGGCTGGTGTACCTAAGCCAATTAATGGGGAAGGAATTGGGGTGTGAACCTCTAATTGCACCTCTAATTGCCTGCATACTAAAACCCCTGCAGAGAGTTAATGTGCTAGACATTTGCGTGTAGTTTGCACAATTTTCCTTGTGTTAAACGTTAGTTCTTAATGCTGGAAACAGGTCTCTATGCAGCCGCATGAAGTTTAGCTGTGGCCTATAGCCTAACTGACTGTAGAAAGTTATGAAAATATATATTTGTAAGAGTGAGGGTATATTGAAAATGTGGGATCTGAGCATGACGTGAATGGAATGGAATAAGGGGTGGATAATGTCCTGGGTTCAGCAGTAGCAGTCATGTTTCTCCTTCTTGGTAGCTGGTGCAGTGCAGTGTTTTGACTTTCAGCTCGGGAACAGAGCTGATAACAAGGATGTTTTGGTTTGGCCAAGGACTTTGTGAGCCTCATGCTCTGCCAGGGAGGAGGGGAAGCCAGGAGGAAGCAGAGACAGGACACCTGACCCAAACTGACCAAAGAGGTATTCCGTACCACAGCACGTCATGCCCAGGGTGCAACTGGGAGTTAGCCGGAAGGGCTGGGAGACTGCAGGGTTGGAGGAGGTATCGGTCAGAGCTTGGTCGGGCTGGGGGGGACGAGTTATCAGTCGGCTGGTGGTGAGATGATGTATTCTCTTCCCTTGTTATTTCCTTTATCATTATTATCATTGGTGGTAGCAGTAGTGATTTGTGTTATACCTTAGTTACTAAACTGTTCTTATCTCAACCCGGGGGAGTTGCATTCTTTTCGATTCTCCTCTCCGTCCCTCCAAGCAGCAGGGGGAGGGCAAGAAAGTGGGGGAAGTGAGTGAACGAATTACCTGACTGGGTTTAAACCACGACAGAGAGCTACTGTATTTCACTAAGATTTTTATTGCAGACATGTAGAGCCCTAGAAAAATTAGACTTTGTCAACTTTGCCTAAGTTGCATGGGAAGTAATTTAATGTTATTACTGTTACATGTGTGTCACCTCTGGTGTGATGACACCACAGTACAGGTATTTGTAAGCTGAATATTGGAGTAGTCAAGTGAATTTGGCAGTGGGCATATGAGCATCTGAAATGAAGGTGCAACTGTGGTAGCCTTCATCATCTTAAACTTCTGAAGGTTTGGAAACCAACAGCCTCATCTTCAACTGGTGTAAACTGATCCATGATTTACATTACCTGTGGATCTTGGCTAAGTCTTACATGCCTTAGCTTCTTTTTGCCATATTTGAATAGTTTTGTTTTTTCTTTTTCCTTGTAAGTACCATCATTAGACAATCTTTTAACCAAATAAGCCAGCTCCTCAGTTTACAAAGCCAGCTTTGAATTGTTTTGAATTTATTTTTCCTTTGCAGTAGAAGGAAATAGTGCTGCTTTTATCAAAAGAGAGGAGCTAAATATCACTTATATTGTAAGTGGGGGCTTTGAAGATACATCAGAACTGACCTTCTGTTTCCTATATCTAAACACCTCAGTACAAAGACAAATATTCAGGTTTGGGTTCACATATGAATCCAAATGCTACATGTGATCTTTCTTTGCGAAGAGCAAGTTACCAGAGCACACTTAATCATCTTCTGTGTCTAGATGTGAAAATGTGAAAAAAATAGTTTTCCAGAATGGAATTATATGTATTCCATAATAAGATTCGTGGAAAGTGCTTTTTAATTCATTAGATTCTAAAATAATTAAAATGAGTATGAGAAGCCAGTGTCATCTTTTCATTTGAACTGGAAAATACAATTTCAGATATTTGTACATAAATCTGACATTTATATTCACTGAACACGATAGACAGTTCCAGTGCTTTATAGGGAAGTTGTTACTACAGTTAACACAGATTGCTCACTTTTGCTTTGCTCCATAGCTACGCATAAATAAAATGAGGTTTACTGAAACTTCAGGCAAGTTATCAGGAGAATAGCATTGGAAGAAAGATGCTTCTGTCAATCATTTTTAAAAGTAAACTTGCATTTTTCATGGAAAGGCATTACCAGAGATGGCAGGTATGCTAGAATTTGCTGCTGGATCATATAGTACTGCAAGACCTTTACCTCAGCTTGAAAATGTCAGTATTTCTTGAGATGTGTCATAACCTGATTTATATACTGGAAATTATGAAATGACTTTTTTTTTTCCTTCCTGACTAAATAAGGCTTTCACATTCAAAGTTAAAGAAAGAAGGTAATTTTAACAATTCCTCTTCCTTCAGTAAAAGGGTTCAATTGAAGTTGCAGAGCTTCTCCTAAGTATATTATCAGGCAAAAATGGAAGACCATCTCATCCAGTAAAAGCAGCAGAACCTCTGAAATGTTTGTGAAAACTTTAAGCAACATCCCATGCTCTGTCAGCACCATGGTACATACCCCATGCATGGGGGGAGGGGGGGTCTCAATTGAATGCTCAGCAGCACATGTTAAGGTGCTCTGTAGGGCAAGATGAAGGTCAGCTACATCACTGCTAAGAAGCCAGAAGCTTAGTCTGCCCTCCTTCCGTGAGGAGCTGCTTTTCAGCAGAGGCTGTCTCTCTGTGAGCCTTGTCACAGCTGCTTAGCATTCATGTCTGTGCCCAGGCTGGCTGGCATTCACCCTCTCCTCTGCTGGCTCTTCTGCCATGGAGAAAAGCCAGCCCTTGCTTCTCCCTGAAGCCTTCACCTTCCAGCCTTGTGTCTCCATTGTTGTGAGTGTGTCACTGAGCTCTAAGCCTAATTGCTGCTCTGTGCTACCCGGGGAGGAATCTGAGACTCTGCACTGTGCTTGCTCATGAGCTGTGCTTGGGCATCCCTCAGTAGCAATGTTTGCATATTTATATATGTCATGACAGTGTAATATTGCATGATTAGACAACTGAAATTGATAAAGATTATGTGAGATCACTCCCCCCCCCCCCCCAAATGTTGAAATGGTGAATGTAACGATTGTGCTTTAACAATCCTCAAAAAGATATTTATGTCCACAGGAAAAGTACAGTATTTTAAGCCACAGATTATATTCAATGTCTTGATTATGGTACCAGTTTCAGAGACAGCCCAGCAACATCTTTCACAGGAGGTAGCATGGGTTCATTAATTTTAATATGATTTCTCATAAGATGTTTCTTTGAAAAGCATTTTTCTGTTAAAGCAAAGAATTAGGTAAATTTCAGTTTGGGGAAGATAAGAAAGGAATTTCAAAAATGAACACTTTTGAATTTATTTTTTCAGTTTTAACTATAAGGCAATTCCTGTTTACATAAGTAATCTGGAGAAATCTAGGATTTTATATAAAATGAAGTAGGCAATCTTTGGACCATTGTTGCCCTGTGGATGTCAAACAAACGGCATTAGTTTGAAACATAGGTAGGCCTTGGCAGTATCTTTCCAACCTCCCAAATCTGAGCACCTGGCTATCAAAAAATAACCTGTGATAATATGCAAGGTCAGCATACATTCGCTGCTGGAGGGAATATCCAACCACTGCCACCTCCCAATTTTTCTTCCCGTGCTCAGTGCTTAGGTGCAATGGGCCCTGAAAGCATGTCCAGCAGAGTTTACTCCACTTTCTTGACTATTTGTATGGTACATGTAATGGATGGGAATCTAGTTTATTCCCTCTCATGACTGAGAGACATAAAAAAGTTATTTTTTTGCTGTCAAACTGTTTTTGATAGAGTCTATATGTTTATCATTACTGGTTGTTGGAAAAAGACAGGAAAGCATAGGTGTGCAGCTGGTCTATGAACTTAATACTTGGCTGCACTGGGCCACCTGGGCAACACTGTCTGTGTGGACAACAGTGGGATCAAGAGAAACTGCATGGCCCCACAAGTAAACAATTACTGACCTGGCGTAAACCTGGTTGTTTTTCGAAGGGTATAAAAGCGGGACCCTCTTGTGGCTGAATCTGAAGCCTCACTTATGGGTGGATGCACTGTGTAGGAATTTGTCCAATTACCTGAGACTCCCAGCATCGGCAGCAACAAAGCTTCCCAGCTTGAAGTGTGGGCCTGGATGATGATTCGATGGTAATTGATGCATTTCTTCTTAATCTCTGTTCTTTCTATGCAGCAATGTTTTGACTCATTGCTAATTTTCCTCTGTGCTTTACTTACATCTCTCTGATTTGCTTTATTGTACTTATTTACTATACACAGAGATATATATATATACCCAATTCATGTTAGTGTGCTCGTTTGGTTTAGTGTGCTTATTCACTTTAGTGTGCTTATTTAATAAACTGTGCATGTTCTACAGCCAGTGTATGGTCATTTTGTTGCGTATGCTGCTTGTCAGCAGAACAATACACCACTTATGAAAATTAAGTTTTGAAGGCAGACCAGAAGTCCTTCTGCTATCAGTTATCATAAGTTTTTAACATCTCCCTTCTTGGAAATCTCCAATCATCACTTGTTCAAGTGAAGCCTAGACCTTATACTAACGATTTGTAACATCCTCACCTCCCCCCCTACTCACCCCCTTAAATTTCCTAAGTTCATAGATTTTACTGTAAAATGCAAATAGACTTCTTAAGAGACTGCTGTTGTTTTCACTCAAATGCTTTGATCTTAGATCAGCTCAGCATTTCTCATCATAAGTGAGACCAAAAAGGTACGCAGCACTGAAGAACACATGGCCATGAAGAACACACTGAATACCTCCCATTGACAGTTAAGTGAAGTCGCTTTCTCTCTGAAATAAGTCTGGATGTGGAATAAAAGACATTGCTCAGATGAAAGGCTCACCTTTCCTAGAGCAGCCTACTGACAAAAGCTTTTTACTACCTTTTCAAACTAGGCAGAAACTCTGGAGCTCGAATACATGTATCAGCTTGTTTAGAGTCTGAAAGTGCAGTGTTCATTCATAAGATCCATTCCTGAACACATGAAAAGACATATGATTGCAATGTATTGCTTCACATACTTTTATTTGTGTGAAACAGTACCTGAAAGAATCATTAAAAGTGTAGTGCCAGGATATTTACCAACCAAACTCATAGAGAATATGTAGTGGAACAAGATTGTAAACCATCTCCTTCGCTTCTTCAGTAGCCGTAGGCTTGTTTGGTTCCACACATTTGAACAGGTGCATTACATTCTGAGGTTTCTAATTTCTTCTAATTTTAGCTGGTGCATCCTAACAACACAAACCAAGGCTAAAGTAAAGCAAGGCAAAATTCACTTTTTTTTTTTTCCTGAAAAGTAGTGGAAATAATAAAATAAAAGAACAGCCTGTCATGTTATTGTTTTTCTAGCACACAATAAGCAATAAGCAGTCAAAACTACTGTCTCCAGCCATCAGTAGACAGCTGCAGAGATAACACCAATTAACCAGATTTCAGGAAATAGTGCTGGAGTTTCATTAACAGAACATGTGGATGCAGCAGAGTATGAATTTCTAAACAAATTATGAAATGACAGGGCAACAAGCAACACTGACATTAATTGATGTAAACTAGATAAATTTATGTTTAGAATTGAAAATGCAGCAATGGGAAATTGCTGGAGATCTTTTACTCAGACTAGCGCATGCAGTGAAACAGGTACATGGTGGTTGTACTGACATTTATGATCCAAAAGTACATACTCATCAGGAGCACATAAAATTCTCATTTCTTCTACTTGCATAAACTTCAGGGTTTAGCAAATGTTTTCCAACTAGAAGTTGGAAACTATAGACTTTTAAACCTTAGTGGTGTCTTAAATAACCAGTTTGCTGTCATGGTAAAGACGTGTGTCTGTCTCAGATAATGCGAATCAACATAGCTCCATTGGCTTTAATAACATACAGAATTAAAGTGAGCCTGAGGGAGCTTGAAAATTTACAGTGAAGACTTTGTTAATTTGCTTAGGCTAACCTTTATTAGCTTATTTGCCAACTAAATATTACAAAAGTAATGCTACCTGTTACAAGAAACTGCAGTGATTCCCAGTTACTTCTCCTAGTCTATGTTCTGTCCCTTTTTTGCTAGAGAATTGAAAGTCATAGCAGTGGTCAACACAAAACTCACCTAGTGCAACCTTAATTGTAAATAATAGAATAGAAATAAAAAGACTGTTTTGCATGGTTTGGATTATACATGAGGTTTCTACACAGTTCTTAAATTTGTTTAGTTTCTTTCTCATGTCTTCCTTTTGTCGCGTCAGATTTGGAAGCCCATACCTACGTAAATCTCATATATACAGCAATATTATTTTTTCTATAAAGTCATGTAAATACTGTATGTATACGCATCTATGTAGTTATGTAGTTATGTATTCCATTTTAATCTTGCAATTGTGATTAATGATAATATTTTTTCATTGGGAGAAAATGTATATTAGGTTTTTTGAAAGCTGGACCAACTATAAATTCATATATAGGAAGAAAATAAGGCAAAGGACAGGATTTTTCTCTGAAGTTTTGGGTATCCTGATTAAAAAAATATTTTAGACTAATTGTTACTACTTTTCTTAAAATACCAAATGTTCATAATTAGTCTCATATGGGCTATAAACACTTTAAAGCAGGGCAAGTAATTTCAGTCATATCTACTTCATAAAGTGTATCGAATACTGTTCCATTCAACAAAACAAAAGTGTTAGCCACCATATTTACATGTATGTCATAATAACACTAATGATTTCTGAAGAAGTTGTCCACAGTCTCTCATGTTTCTTATTTTGAAATAATGCCAACAAGCTTAAGTATGGCTGAAAGATGAAATTGGCCTGCAGTGGCTTCTGCAAAGCAAAGTGCAGAAAACGTATTCTATGTCTGTAGTTCAAGAGTTCACCTTCAGCAGGGAAACTTATGTGACTGGAGTCTTCATTACTTTCACCAAACACAGTCTAGTGCCTAGAGAGAGATGTGCAGTTTCAAAATAACGCAGTGGAGGTAACAAATTACTGCCTACCGAGAAATGAGTTAGGCCTGGAAGAGTGTTGAAGATAGATGATAGACATAAAATGAAAATAAGTAGCACTTGTCTAAAAGTTTGAAATGGTTCCAAAATAACACATATCACCATTGCCTCTTGAAGATATAGGTAATATTTGAGAGCAGTATTTCAGAGAAACAGTTGACTGACAAAGGCTCAAGATTGGATAGAGCTTCCAGAAAGTAGAAAAAGTGTCCTTTTTTTTTCCCCTTTATGAATTCAAAGAGAGATACATACGATGAATCTGGAGTCAGGATTTTTACTTGTACATGACTGCTGGTGAAATATGACTTTTTTTTATCAGCCTAAGATGAAGTAACTAAGGGATAAACTTGATTCTATATCTAGGGACAAACTTGATATTTAAGCCAGATTTGTGTTGCAAGCTTATACAGTGAAGATGTTGTTTTGATTGGCATGCCAGAATGGCAGCTGGGCAATGTAAAACTCTGAATTTTAATATAGAAGTTGACTAACATACTTCCATATGGTCATGGAAACCAGAATGGCTGTCGATGCAGCCTGAGGATTGCCTCTGCACACAGAGATTGAGTTTACAGTAATTACCTATCACCAACAGTGCCACCCTACCCTGTGCGCTCCTCTATCTACCTGCCAGTGTGTTTAGACAGTTTCAGTGTTCAAAAAATTTCTTCTCCTCCCCTGTTTGAGAAGCTAATTAGCAAAAGGGTTAGCATTATAGACTTTGTTTTTATACTAAATGTCTTTTGGGCAAGATCCCAAGCTCTGGAAGTAAATGGGTGTTTTGCTACTGATTTAAAAGCTAATAATATAAAAACCATAATCCAAGCAAACCTGAAGTAAAACAAGCTGAAAACAAGCTAGCTGATTCTGTTGATTTATATTATCTTCTTTCCTATACTTTAAGATAGAATCATCTTCAAGGATGAAGATAATGCTTGTTTAACACATTTTATCCATTATAAAGTACCAGGAAATTGAAGGCCCAAGAGGCCAGGTCATTATTTGGAGTAAACTGTCATAGTATCAACAAATTATACTGTTGAGGATGTGACCTTCATGTCCAAGAAGCTAAAGTGGTTTATATTTAGTGAGAATCAACTCCTCTGTGGTTCAAGAAACTAAATAGTATTTTCCTTTTTGTGGAAATGTTTTTTGTTGTTTGCTTATAAGAAAATCTTTCAATGTTATGAAGTGAAAGACCTGTTGGATTATGCTTACTGTCATGTTTCAGACCTTGAAAATGAAAAAAGTATTAGCACAAGATTATTTTTCACTTAAATTTTTGCTATGATAGCTATATAGCTCTGGTCTGAAGCAAATAATTAATATACTGAGTAGTAATGATCAATATCTTAATGTTAACAGAGAAAGGTACACCATAATTATTGTACCAAACAAATATATTATTGCTTTGTAAATTATCTTTAAAGAGTAATTACTGACATATTTGCAAAGTATGTGAAAAACAGAAGCATGGTGCAAGGAAAGCCACTTAGCTATTTCTAGAGAAGACACAACTATCCAATAGCTACTGTATCAGTGTCAGTGCTTTTCTCAGAGCCCACCAAAATTAAAAGCAGTCTTTCTTTTGACTTTGCTGGACCATCGTGACTGACAGAAATCCTTAATATGCAGTCGTATTAATATGGCTTGCTCTAAGAAAGAGAATGTTCAATCCCCCTGCCAAATTTTCCGAGTTAGTTTAATAGCTTTGATGAAAATTGCTTAACATTTATGGGCTAAATAGGTGAAGATCTTCTTAACTTAAATAAACTTTTTGATATTTTTGGCATGCCAACTGCTTTGGAAGTGTTTTCAATTGCTGAGTTAGAGCTTCATACAGTAGCATTAGAAATCAAGATTAAAAGACATGAAGGAAACTGAATGAAAAAGTTCTGATTAGAGGAAAAAAAGAGGTGTTTAGTATTATTTAAAAAAAAATATCACTATAAAAAGCATTATTTTGCATCTTAATTGTTGTGTTAGATCAGGTTTCACAGCTTTGTCAGAATATATGGGGAAAAGCAAGGGGGCTGCTGGGAGTGATAATGTGAATGACATCCCAGTGGCAATCTGTCCTTTAAGACTATCCTTTGACACTGCACAGTGCTAACTTTTTACTTACTTGAAGAGGTATCTAGAGATCCATTTTGAAACTGAAGTTATTTATGAATATCAAAGACTACTGACACTTTATTTTGCAACAAAATGCCAGAGTCCTTGATCAACACTAGTCTGAAAAACTGCATTACACCCATTTAATGTGTCTCAGTATTTTCAGTCAAATAGGATACTTCATTTCAAGATGCAGAATGTTTTATGGTGCTGTGACTGAGACATTCGTTCTGAAAATGGGGCAGTGTTTCATTCCAGTTGTGACTACAGTTGATATATGTTAAGAATTGGTGTTAAGGAGTACTAAGTCCCATAACTCTAACTAAAGCCCTTGGGAATTTCATTATTGAGCAACCCTGAAAAATCTCACTAATACTTGGTAGTTTCAAGGTCACAAATGAGATCTAAACCCTTGATGTACCTGATAGTCTGTAGAGGATATTCATATTATCACCTACTATATGTTATGAATTATCTGAAAAAACATTAGACACTGCAACAAAATAGAAACTCTATGCATTAAAATCTAACAAGCTAGGAATAAAGTTTTAACTTCTCAACATACTTATTCTATTTCTTAGTATTGTCAAGGTGGCTTTAGGGTTCTACTTTGGTTGTATTTAAAAAGAAAATCTCTTTGAGCAAACCAGAAAGAAATGCTGACTCACCTTCCATCCTGTGGGCAGTTAATAAAAGAAAACATGATAAAATATTTGTGATGGTGAAGCTGTTAGCAGTTGCTCAGAAACCCTTAACTGAATGAGATTTTAAAATGAGACAGGATATTAAAGCTATATTCTAAGGGGTGTCACTCTGCAGAAAAAAATCAGCTATGAAATCTGATTACAGTACTAATGGTCAAAACTGTATGTATGTGTTTCAGGCAAGGATCACAGACTACTTCTAACTGCCATAAACATCACTGCATCCAATATGAAGAAAGAGTTACTGGTATGTCACAGGAATCTTTTCTAAACTTTGCAGTATTTTCTGTTGACTCAAAGGCTCTGTGTTAAATTCTGAGCAAAACAACTGACCAAAGAACTCAACAGGATCAAACAAGCATGTAGGGCCAATATATGTCTAATGAGGGTAGACATATACAACATCAAATGCTGAACTATTTGCTGAAGGAAATAGTCCTAAGGAGGGTGATTACTGCAAATGCATTTGAGATTTGAGATTGAGAGCAGCCCTGAGGTGAAACACTTGGGTGTGTTATCAGCATTATTCTCAGACTAAAGCCAAAACACAGCACTGCAGAAGGAGGAAAATTAGCTGGGAAGAAAATCAACTCTATCCCAGCCAAAACCAGGATGCTATCTGTGTTTTTTAAGTGAACTTGTTCATACACTTGTGATAGATTTTGGAAGAAAGAAAAAACCTTTTTAAGATTATTACATTGATATAGACTTCCAATAATTCTATTCTACCTGTTTTTTTTTTAATTACATTGTTAAGTTTTCTGTATTTTTTTCCTCTTGGGCTTGATATGAGTGTAACCAGCTTAGTCATCCTAACTTTTGTGTACTCTTTCACCATCAGTACACTTCCAACCTGCTGGAATCCCAAGCAGAAATGATCCCTTGCAGAATTTTCAGTCTTGTTTTTAAAGGCAATAGCTATTTGGTTTTGAACTTTGCAAAGCCTTTAGGATCAGCAACATCTTGTTTCAATGAATTTGGCAATTTACGTGCATTTTGCAAAACTTTTCAGCCCATATTTCCTCTTCATCTAGGAATAGACTTGAACACAGGGAACACAATTACCTTACCTCTAAACAAAATAATGTCAATGCAAGAAATGTTAGACGTCTCCTCAGAAATTTATTCTTGTAAGAAGGCATTTGTTTTAGTAAAAGAGATGAATAAAGTTCCTTTCTAATGTTGCTATTTCTTTATAAGGCTTCTGGACTGCATTGCAGCATTTTAGAAGTGCTATCTCTTTCATTTGCCAGATCATAGAATCATACAATCAGCTAGGTTGAAAAAGACCTTTAAGATCATCAAGTCCAATCATTATCCCAGCACTATAAAGTCCACCATGAGCCATGTCACTAAGCTCCTCATCTACACATTTTTTGAACACTTCAGGGATGGTGATTCCACCGCTTCCATGGGCAGTGTGTTCCAACACCTGATCAAGCCTCTTGGTGAAGAAATTTTTCCTAATATTAGTAAAGTTCCTCTCCCGGTTCACAGTTTAATCTATGTTGCTTCCTCCCATAAGTTGGCAATTGTATCAATCACATTTTATACTGTTTTTTTTAAGGCAGGGTGTGGGTAGCGCTGGGTTCATTGATGAATGGATTAATTAGTTTTTCTTATTATTGCATTTAGAAGCCTTGCCTTGGAACAAATGGTATCAAATACTGTGAAAAAAAAAAAAGGAAAAAAATTAAACCTGATATAAGAAACTGTAGATACACAAAAAAAAACAACAAACCCCCCCCCCCCCCCCCCCCCCCCCCCCCCCCCGAGGAAAATATTTGTCATGCCAAAAAGGTGTAACTTCACAAGAATGGCAGATTAGCTATGACTAGTCTTAAAAAGACAACTAGGAAAATTCGAAGAAAATCAATGAAAAAATGTTATGTGTGTATAAGGGATCCTATCAAGTCCGAATGACAACCTAAGGAAGAGCAGAATGAATTCAAGAGAAGGAAAACGATGTCTTACCCTGTGGGCAGGTAAAGATAGGTGGCAAGGCCATTCTCAGTAGTGAATGAAAAATGGTCAGGGAAGGTTCTTTCAAGGGATGAAAATTAGGTTTTGTTTAATAAGGCAGAGAAATCAATGCAAAGGATGAAAAAATCTTGACATTAAATTAGACAAAGACCATGTAGTGTTTAAATATCATTTTTATCTGCAAATTTCATATATTAAAGAGAAAAATCTCCAGAACCATCACCCTGTGAAATGGCTAAAGTAGGGGCTGCAAATAATATAGAATGTGTCTATGTGCAATACAAAAGGCTTTGGTACTCAACCTGCATTAAGTATTATTCACTGTTGTCCCCAGAATAAATAGCAGTAACTACTGAGTTAATTTAGACAAATACATTTCATTATGTCCTACTGACAGAGAAACACAGTATTTATAAGAGAGTGTACCACTGGGAATGACATTATGTAAATTAGAGAAAAATACCTGAATGTTTGAAAATACATGTCAGTTTTGACAAAGTGATTCCATTATTTGAAAAGTTGTTCAGTAATGTAAAAGCTGAATTACAATCTAAGCAAGACTCAATTCTACCACTGATCACCTACTGCAGATATGTTAAATCTATAATGAATTTGCAAGACAGGGAAAACTGTTGAGACTGAGTAAAGCTAGATTTTTTCTCATACAGAACAAAGTTTCACCATGGTCCAGTGTAACACATACATGGACAATGTATTTAAACACTGTTTGCTGTTTCTATAAAGAGAAATAAAACATAAAACAGGTATTAAATTAATTATTAATTAAATTAATTTCTTATTATAAAACTAGGTTGGAGCAACCCTAGGCACAACTACAGGCTGAGAGGGGAATGGATTGAGAGCAGCCCTGAGGAAAAGACCTTGGATATGTTGGTTGATAAGAAGCTCAACATGAGCCGATTTCAGTGTGAGCTCGCAGCCCAGAAAGCCGTCTGTGTGCTGGGCTGCTTCAAAAGGAGCATGACCAGCAGGTTGATGGAGATGATTCTCCACATCTAATCACTCTAATGAAACCACACCTGAGTACTGCATTCAGATCTCGGGCCCCCAGCATAATTATTACTTATTAGGACAAGATATGACACTTTCAGAAAAAAAAGGTATAAATTTTCAGAAATAGTGACATGTTTTGGAGTGTTGCTCATTGGGACGTTTCCAAAGGAGTGACTAGCTATTGCTTCTTTGGCCACTAAGTGGTTTGAATGCAGTGACATCATTTTGACAGCAAGAGTCACATGCAGGAGTAATGTAATGAATTTAGATTGTTAGCTCAATAAATATTGAGACTGGATGATTGGATAGACTTTGGTAAGGCTTTTTCACAATATTTCACTGGACACTTTTTTTTTTTAATGTCTGTCTTTATAAATGAAAGTGGTCAGAAAAAGTGAAACTAAATAAATGTAATTTATATATGTAATTTTACTATTACTGGAGAGAGAAACAGAGGATTGATACCTATCTTTTGTATCACCTTTCAGAACGATATTTATTGAAAGAATAGGAATTTAAAATTGTCTGAAACAATTTAATTAACCCAACAGAGAGTAAGGCCTCTTACACACCTGTCTGAAACTATGCCATTATCTAGGGAGCAGGGGGAAAAAAGGGAAAGATGTATGGACAGATGTATGGAATTCATGAAGACCTCTTCAATGAGATGCCCTGGAAATAGGATTGCTTGAGTGGTACAGATTTTATTCAGAGTATCTGCCTCATTGCCTTCCTCCCTTTAAATTGCAATGAACTGTCTAGATAAGTTTCAACATTAGTCTGGAAGGTCATCTGGTACTAAAAGACAATTGCAGCTGTTTATCAGCGATCAGCAATTTCTGCAAGAAGGCTCTGACAATTCAGAGCTGCTAGCAGACTTGAATTTTGTAGTGTCTGTATTACAGGTCAGACAGAAAAGCAATTTTCCGTTTCAAAGCATCCAAGTCTTTTGGGTTTGTGTGTTTTGCTAATATTATCTATTTTTTTTCAAACTGTTTTTGCTTTCAGGGGTTGAATTGAACAAGTGTGGAACTTTATACATAAGAGAACAAAAATACCTGCCAGGGCCTAACATGATGGCAAATATAGATCAGGAACCAAGGCTAGGATTTATGAAGTCTAGCTGTGGATGTCAACATCTGAACTAGCCACTTCAAGCTCCTTTTACCGTCAGCAGAAAGAAATAGGTACTTTCAGTATGAAAGATCTCATTCTAAAATGGAAGTAGTTTAGGATATCACCGGCAAATCAATGATTAAATGGAATTTGCTAGTAAATGTGACAACCTAGTTGGGAAGCAGCTTGGCAGAAAAGGACCTAGGGGTCCTGGTAGACACCAAGTTAAATACAAGCCAGGAAAGTACCCTTGTCACAAACAAGGCTTAATGGGATCCTAGAATTATTAGATGAAGTATTGCCAGCAGGTGAAGTAAGGTGATCCTTCCTCTCTCAGGTGTGGTGAGGCCACACCTGGAGTCCTGTGTCCCTCAATATAAGGTAGACGTGAACATATTGGAGAGAGTCCCGTGAAGGGCCATGAAGATGTTGAAGGGACTGGAATATTTCACCTATAAGGAAAGGCTGAAAGCTGTTCATCCTGGAGAAGAAGGCGGCTCAGGGGAATCTTTTCAATGTGCATACATAGCTAGGGAAGTGTGAGTGTAAAGAAGACAGAGCTGTTTTCACTGGTTCCCACTGACAGGACAAGAGGCAATTAGTACAAACTGAAACACAGGATTTCTCTGAACATCACTTTAGTACAGTAGGAGTGACTGAGCACTACACCAGGTTGCTCAGAGACACTGTAGACTCTCTATCTTTGGAGATACTCAAAAGCTGCCTGGACACAGACCACAGCAACAGCACCCAGTAACCCTGTTTGAGCAGAGAGTTTGGACCACAAGACCACAGAGATCCCTTTCAGGCTCAGTCATCTAAAATTCTGTGCAGTATGCTTTATAAAGTCGTGAAAATGTGTTTTTTGAAGAATATAGTGATGAATAATAGCAGTATATTATCATTTTATTTATTTTTTTCTCTACAAAGTAATTTATTGCGATGATAACTCCCATAATTTAAACTTAAAAGACACACTTTAAAACATCAAATACATAGAAGGAAATCGTAATAAGTAATACTTAATTACTTAAACATGAGCAGTTTGTACTGCCTTATTTAGATTAGGGAACAGTCTAAAGCCAGAAAGTACGCTGATGTTTCAACTCATGAAGTTCAAGCTAGGTTAGTTACTTACAGGATTTCTCAAGCTTTCCTAAGTGTTACTAAAGAGCAGACACTTGTAATGATTTGTGATGGGCTGAAACTATAAGTTTTACGGCCCAGAAAGGCTCTCTGTCTTGAATACTTGAAGGATGACAGCCACTTACTCATGGAGAAAGTTATACAACCATTTTCAAAGAGTGGGCAGGTGTCAGGTTTGTAGGGTGAGCCTTCAGTGTTATCGTCCAGTTAGTACACTAGGACTTACTCTCTTCTGTGTAGGACCTACTTCATCCTATGGAGAGATTGTCTTCTGGTCTTTCCATAGGGGACTGACCAAGTCTTTGTCTGGGAATGGTCCAACTGCAAGAGGTATCCTTGTGGGGAAGAGAGCCAGTTTTCTATAGCAAATTCCTGTATTGAGTTAGAAATATTAATAAATGTAGAGGTGCTTTACTTAAAACAACATAATATACATACTTCTGGTCATGAAGAAAATCCTTTGAATGTTTCTAAGTCACATGAAACATACTAAAAATTAAAAATCTTTGAGTTAAAAGAAAAAAGAAAAGACTACTTTGGTCTTGTTCGCACACTTTTGAAGTAAGCAACACTTTTATCATTTCTGCTCATAATATAAAGGTAGTGCTAAGAAGAAAGCAGTGACATTCATTTTACTTACATCAGTAAAGTATGCCTCAGACTGCTCTTTTCAGCATGCCTAAATTCCTTAGAGCAGCAATGATATGACAAATTAATATTTTACACGCCTGTGAAATTCTAGGAAAGTTATTTCTGTTTTATACAAGATGCAGGAAGATTAGGTTCATATTTCTCTGATCAAATTAATCAGATCTTAACAGATAGCTCCAGCAAGGATTGTCTTTACCAATGTAATTCATTATTGTTGTGCAATATCCACTTAATTCTCAATAACTGTCAAGAATTATGACAATACATCTTAAAAATGAAATATGTATCATTACCTGCTTTTCATCTAAACCACATTGTAATAGTGGAAAGATTAAAATGAAAAAAATAGATGATAACCTCAAACAATAAGCTGAACATCTGTATTCTTGAAAATACTGACAGCGATTGATGTTCACAATATTTGAAAATGAAACAAACAAAAAAATGTTGCTAGGGTAGCAAAATCTTATGAAAACATTTAAAATAGGTTTAAAGAGTATAGTGGGGTAACAGGTAGTTTATTAAAGCATCACGATAAAGCCAACATTGAGAAGTTAATAATGACGTCATCTGGGGCCTGTGAGACAAATCCAATTTGAGTGAGAGATCCAATGGGTCCTCTGCAGCATGAGCAAGAATGGAAGAAAATTTCTATTTTCACTCAGTCTCCCATATAATGTCCTGCTTTGTGTTCCTCAGCAAACATGTTGCTCAAGGCCTGTGTAGATGGAAAAAAAATCTGAATAATAAATAAACGTATGCAGACACTCTTTCACAAAGAGTGTTTGATGCAAAAGCTCAGGAAATTGAGCAAGCAGACAGCTAAGCCATATCAAATCCAAGTGTAAGCAAAAACTGGGAAGTGCTGGGTATTGCAAGGGTGTCACCTTAGCACCTGTCAGTAGCACAAACTTCCTTGCTTTCAGCTTTCCCATCCAATATGCATGTGATATCTCCTCCTAGGCACTCCCATCTCCCAAACATGAGACCTGAAAAAGAAGGGAATTATTTAGAGAAGCCACTTTATACACATTGAAATACCCCACTTTTAAACTGTAGAGGATGAGAAGAAAAAGGGTAAAATAAGCCACGATTATTTCCACCTAACAGGAGCAGAATAAAGTTTGAAACTAAAGATTTTTCCCTGATCTAAAGTTTTTTTTCACAAAGAAAAGTTGTTTGTTTTTTTTGTTTTTGGTGTTCTGCTTCTTTTCTCTAACATGTATAGCTTCTGTATAAATTGATTCAGATGAATGCTAAAGAGCAGCAGAATCCAATGCAAACTAAATTTGCTGGTAGATATCCATTATCTTGGTTTAAAGCTTTTAGAATATATTTGATTTGGAGAAAAGTTGGAGCTTTGTGATATTGTTTTATGCTCTGTCTTATTTTGAAATATTTCAAAGAATTTTGTTATTAAATGCTAAATTTTGCTAAATAATTAAACCTGCTGAATACTCCACTGCTTTTTTTATTTCCTTATTTTGTGTCAATGCCATACTTAAACTCCTGAACACTGGCAGAATTTATACATGTTCACTGTAGATATTAAACATTGAGTGGGTTTTTTGGGTCACGTGGTGGCTGGAGTAGGAGATTGGAATTCTTACAGGTATTAAGACAGATATGGGCAGGCATTGACACCAGTCATGAGTTTATCTCATGGAAAAGGTTTATTGCAGAATACCAAAAAGGAAACATGTGAAATAGGCTTTTTCATTAAAAACTAAGTTAAGCAGTACATTTCATTTTTTTTTTATTTTTATGAAAGGAGATTTGAAAAAAAAGATCTTTGTATTATGCTCTGCGATAAGATCTGACTTATTTTTCATAAAAGAGGTCTCTGTAGTAATCACCTTTAATGCTAAGGTCATCTCATGGGTTGAAATGAGTACTGTTTTCCAAGTGACAGAACTAAGCCTGGCTAAGCTAGAATTACATAATTATTATTAATTAATAATTATTATTATTAATATTATTACTATGATTGCTATCTGGGTTAATTTTAATTTCCAATCATAAATTATACTACTTTTTTTTTATGAACAACACTGAAGCTCTGATTTTTAGAGCTATTGAGCATTCAGACCTCCAACTTTTTCAATTAACAGCTTGAGTTTTCACTGTCGTTCCAAAGCAGTGTTAAATAAAGCTGTAGTGTTTGACAGAATATAATAATACAAAGGAGCTATGTATATTTTAGGCAAGAATCAAAGTAATGGATGCAGCCTACCATAAGTGATAACCTACCAACAGTCAGATTCTGCTCCTATGGAAAAAAGGGGTTGTTTTGGGCTATTTTTACACTGTATTTAGGTCTCATGTATTAGCTTTGTAAGATGTCAAATGTATGAATATCATAATCAGCTTTTGAACTTAATCACTTAAAGAAGTAAGAAAAATGAAGGGCATTTCCATTGTTGTTTCCAGTGTAATAATCCTACTGGAAAAGTCATGGAATATTACAATAAGTGTAATAATAACAAGAACAACAAAAATAATAAAGTTTATTTTTCAGTGGGCATGTAATTAGATTACTGTTGATCAAGAAAACTGACTACTTGCAATGGATTACCATCAGGATATTATCTTCTAATCTTACCATGTGGGATTTGTCATTGTGCCATAGAATACTCCAAGACTATGAGTTCGGTGAGGAACAGAATGATGACAAACGAAGAGCTATGGATGCTGTCTGTCTGTACTTCTGCAAAATCTTTGACACAGTCCCCTACAGCATCTTTCTTTCTGAACTGGAGAGCTAGATTTAATGGGTAGACTGTTTGATAGATGAGGAATTGGCTGGATGGTCACATCCAGAGCGTAGTGTTCAATGGCCCAATGTCTGGATGGACACCAGTGACAAGCAATGTCTTTCAGGGGTGTGTACTGGGACTAGTACTGCTTAACATCTTCATCAACAACATAGACAGTGAGATTGAGTGCGCTGTCAGCAAATTTGCAGATGACACCAGCTGAGTGGTGGTGTTGACACGCCTGAGGGACAGGAAGCTATCCAGAGGGACTTGAGCAGATTCGAGAGATGGGCCCATGTGAACATAACGAGATCCAACAATGACAAGTGCAGGGTCCTGCACCTGCGTCAGAGCACTCTCCAGTATCAATATAGGCTGAGGGACAAATGGACTGAGAGTACTCCTGAGAAGGAGTATATGGGGGTACTGGTGGATGAAAGATTGGACATGATCAGGCAGTGTGCACACATGCAGCCCAGAAGGCCAATTGTATCCTGGACTGCATCCAAAGGAGTGTGGCAGCACTCCTAATGAAGGAAAAGAAAGAGAAAAAAAGACAGAGAAGAAAAGAAAAAAAAAAAAAGGAGAAGAAGAAACGAAAACAAGAGAAGAGAAGAAAGATGAGAGAAGAGAGGAAAGGAGAGGAGAGGTGAGGAGAGGAGAAAAACAGAAGTAGAATTAGAAACGGAAATAGAAATAGAATTAGAAACAGAAATAGAAATAGGAGAAAGAGAAGGAGGCAGAGAAACAAAGGGAAAGAAAGAGGAAGAGAAAGAAAGAGAGAGAAAAGAGAGAAAAGAGAAAAGAAAGAAAGTTCTTCCTGTGAACTGGAGATAAAAAGTGAAAAGAGACAAGAACTTTGGCAAGAGAAGCTTATCAAGTGACTGATCAAGTGACACAAAGTAATACAGATTCACTATGTGAAAATATATCATGAGTTGCTATGTGAATAAAGGACATACTGTGTCTCATATCATACGGAGGTCATCAGCTAATGATATTTGAAGTCCTATCTTTGTATAACGGTTTACACAATAAAGATATTCTGCAATGGAAAATAGGAGTAATTATGTAGAAAGTCAAAAGGAAAGACAAACAGCGTCTACCATGGCATCATAAAGCTTATAACATTATGACTGTTACTTACCCGTATATATATTTTTAATTTTTTTAATTTTTTTTTTACAAAGAATGAATTTTGCATAATGAAAATAGTTTATCTGATTTTCTTACCAAATGCAGGCCTGGATATAAGCATAATGCATTTAAATTATTTCCATTCTTAACAGAAATCTTGGGAAGGAAAAAAAACATTAGGTTATTAATAGGTAGAAACTAGAACAGAAAAAGTCTAACCTGAAAGTATTTGGATTTTTTTAAGTCTAACATTGACAAGTAAATTAAAATATAAGCAAAATCTTGGATTACATTTATACCTTTGTATCCTTAAGTATAAGATCATGGGTGAAATTGTTGCAGGCAGGCAGGAAGGATGGAAGGCTGGAAGGCAGGAAGAAAGGCAGGAAGGAAGAAGGTGGGCAAAAAGGCAGGCAGGCAGGTAAGCAGGAAGGCAGGAAGGCAGGCAGGAAAGCAGGCAATGCAGAAGGAAAGAAGGCAGGCAGGCAGAAGGAAGAAGGCAGGCAAGCAGGCAGGAAGGCAGGCAGGCAGGAAGGCAGGCAGGCAGGAAGGAAAAGAGGAAAAGAAGGTAAGAAGAATTGAGGAAGATGCATCATTACAGGCTTGGGGAAGAGTGTCTGTAAATCTGCTCAACAGGAAAGAACCTGGAGGTGCTGACTGAGGGCCACTGAACAGGAGCAACTTGTGCGCAGGTGGCCAAGAAGCCAACAGCATCCTGGCCTGTAGCAGAAATAGTGTGGCCAGCAGGGCCAGGGAAGTGATCATCCCCCTGTACTCATGTTGTGGTTTAAACCCAGTCAGGTAACTCGTTCACTCACTTCTCCCCTTCTTTCCCTCCCCCTACTCCCAGAGGGACGGAGAGGAGAATCGAAAAGAATGCAACTCCCACAGGTTGAGATAAGAACAGTTTAGTAACTAAGGTATAACACAAATCACTACTGCTACCACCAATAATGATAATGATAAAGGAAATAATAAGGGAAAAGAATACAACACCTCACCACCAGCTAACCGATAACTCGCCCCCCAAGCCCAACCAAGCACCAACCCATACCTCCTCCAACCCCGCAGTCTCCCAGCCCTTCCGGCTAACTCCCAGTTACATACTGGGCATGACGTGCTGTGGTATGGAATACCTCTTTGGTCAGTTTGGGTCAGGTGTCCCGTCTCTGCTTCCTCCTGGCTTCCCCTCCTCCCTGGCAGAGCATGAAGCTCACAAAGTCCTTGGCCAAACCAAAACATCGCTATCAGCTCTGTTCCCAGGCCAAAAGTCAAAACACTGCACTGCACCAGCTACCAAGAAGGGGAAAAATGACTGCTACTGCTGAACCCAGGACAACTCAGCAACGGTGAGGCTGCACCTTGAATCCTGTGTTCAGTTCTGAGCCCCTCACTACAAGAGAGACATTGAGGTGCTGGAGCAGGTCCAGGGAAGGGCAATGAAACTGGTGAAGGGTCTGGAGCCCAAGTCTGGTGAGGAGCAGCTGAGGAAACTGGAGTTGTTTAGTCTGGAGAAGAGAAGGCTCAGGGGGGACCTTATCGCTCTCTACAGCTACCTGAAAAGAGGTCGTAGAGAGGTGGGGATTGGTCTCTTCCCCCAAGTAACAAGTGATAGGATAAGAGGTAACAGCCTCAAGCTGCACCAGGGGAGGTTTAGGTTGGATATTGGGAAAAATTTCTTCATGAAAAGACTAGTCAGGCACAGGAACAAGCTGCATAGGGAAGCAGTGGCATCACCGTCCCTGAAAGTATTAAAAAACTGTGTAGATGAAGCTCTCAGTGACATGGTTTAGGGATGGACTTGGCAGTCCTGGGGTAATGGTTGGACTTTATGATTTAAAGGTCTTTTCCAACCTAGCTGATTCTAAGATTTTATGATTTTATGATTCTAAGGGAGAGACCAAGCTCATTTTTATAGCTCCATTCCACTTTTTAACTTTTTACTGCAATTAATATTTTTTCCTAAGACCATATGCTACAAATACTGCTTCAGTATCTCTGTCAGTGCTTAATATTTGGGCTCTTTGTATGTTGCTTTTCTTGTTTATTAGCATGGATATTGATGGATATTGCTTTTTCATTTTTCTTTTTCCTAACAATGCTCCTTTTATCTTTTAAGTGAGGATGAATTGTATGCAAAGAAATGTACAAGGGAGACTAAGCTTCTTAAGGATTTGCAAGTTTACAAGAGATTTGCAGTCTGAATTGGTACTTTGTTTCATGGCATCTATAGATTGAAAGAAAGTAAGAGTAATATTCTTGAAATATGATAGTTAGACATTCTCAGTTGGTAGCTTTTTTTCATTTTATGAAGAGAATACCAAAGACTGGGCACTTCTGCTCAGCTCTGAACAGAGGTGATTTTGCTTGGAAATGAAAAGCAGTGAGGTACTTCTGATTAAGTCACATTCTGGCATGAAATTAAACAGTGGAAAAATCCATGCAATAATAAACTGTGTACCTAGCTCCCTCCAAACTGCAGTAGTCTTTCAAGCATTTACAGACCTGTAAGTCCCAGTTCTACAAGCTGTACTGAAAGTAACTTCTGTATAGGTTAGTCATTTACCATTTAGTAATGAGTGCTCAGTGGAAGAAAGGAACAGTGAGGAAGTTGTCCACCTTGTCCCATCATGGAGCTTTTATCCACAGCAGACGTCTGAAGCAGATTTCCACATGTGGCAAGGTCACCAGATTTTGCAGTTCATGGAGCACCAACATCACTAAAACTCGCAGTGTCAAGGCAGTGACCATCTCTATAGGATACTCCACCAAGTAGTAGCAAAACATAGCATTCAGAGAATGGTTACTGTTCAGAAAAGCCCAGCAAAGCAATGTAGTTGCTGTATCAATGTATTAGTGAGGATGAGAACCAGGAGGTCTGTCTTTCTGTCAAAAATTTCAGCAGTCACTTCACCAAAGTCAAACTTAGTACTGTTTTTAAATAGTTACCCTTTATTCTTTCACAGCTTTTAAAGACTAATGTCCTGGGTTCAGAAGTAGCAGTCATGTTTCTCCTTGGTGGTAGATGGTGCAGTGCTGTGTTTTGACTTCCAGCCTGGGAACAGTGTTGGTGAAGCCGATGTTTTTGGTTGTTGCTAAGTGATGTTTACCCTGACCAAGGACTTTGTGAGGCTCATGCTCTGCCAGGGAGGAGGGGAAGCCGTGAGGAAGCAGAGACAGGGCGCCTGACCCAAGCTAGCCAAAGAGGTATTCCATACCACAGCACGTCATGCCCGGGGTGGGGGGTAACTGGGAGTTACCCGGAAGGACACGGGCTTCCGGGTGGGACTCGTTTCTTGGCCGGTGGTATCGTATTCTCTTCCCTTGTTATTTTCTCTTATCATTGTTGTAGTTGGTGGTAGCGGTGGTGATTTGTGTTGTACATTGGTTGCTGGACTGTTCTTGTCTCAACCCGTAGGAGTTGCACTCTTTCGATCCTCCTCCCTGTTCCTCTGGGAGTGGGGAAGGGGAGAGCCCCAGTGGGGGGGGGGGGGGTGGGTCCTCGATTGTTGTCAGCCCAGCACCACTCACTCCATCGTCCTCCATACCAAAGAGGCTTTAACCGCTTGGCTTGTTTAATTGCAGCACATGTTTCACACTCATGAATAACCTGGGCAATAGTGTCCAATGTTAAGTCCACCCCTCGATCACGAGCCCATCTATATGTTGCATCTCTGCCCTGATGGCCTGAAGTGTCATGGGCCCACTGGGCCAAAAATAATTCACCTTTATGTTGCCAATCTAAGTCCATCTGAGCCACTTCAATCTTAGCTGCTTTATCCACTTGTTGGTTGTTCTGGTGTTCCTCAGTGGCCCGACTCTTGGGTACATGGGCATCTACATGACGTACCTTCACCACCAGGTTCTGCACCCAGGCAGCAATATCTTTCCACAGTGCAACAGCCCAGATGGGTTTACCTCTGCGTTGCCAGTTGCTCTGCTTCCATTGCTTCAACCACCCCCACAGGGCATTTGCCACCATCCATGAGTCAGTATAGAGATAAAGTACTGGCCACTTTTCTCGTTCAGCAATGTCCAGGGCCAGCTGGATGGCTTTCACCTCGGCAAACTGACTCGATTCACCCTCTCCGTCAGCAGTTTCTGCAACTTGTCGTCCAGGACTCCATACAGCTGCCTTCCATCTCCGATGCTTTCCCACAATACGGCAAAAGCCATCAGTAAACAAGGCATACTGCTTTTCACTTTCTGACAGTTTATTATATGGTGGGGCCTCTTCAGCGCGCACCTCCTCCTCCTCTGGTGACATTACGAAATCTTTGCCCTCTGGCCAGTCCATGATGACTTCTAGAATGCCTGGACGACTGAGATTTCCTATTCGAGTTCGTTGTGTAATTAGTGCAGCCCATTTACTCCATGTAGCATCAGTTGCATGATGTGTAGAGGAGACCCTGCCTTTGAACATCCAGCCCAGCACGGGCAACCGGGGTGCCAGGAGGAGCTGTGCTTCAGTGCCAATCACTTCCGAAGCAGCTCGAACCCCTTCATAGGCTGCCAGTATCTCTTTCTCAGTTGGGGTATAGCTGGCCTCAGATCCTTTGTATCCCTGATTCCAAAACCCAAGGGGTCGACTTCGAGTCTCCCCTGGAGCTTTCTGCCAGAGGCTCCAGGTAGGACCGTTCTCCCCAGCTGCAGTGCACAGTACAGTTTTTACATCTGGCCCGGTCCGGACCGGTCCAAGGGCTACTGCATGAACTATCTCACGTTTAATTTGCTCAAAGGCTTGTTGTTGCTCAGGGCCCCATTTAAAATCATTCTTCTTCCGGGTCACATGATAGAGAAGGCTTACAATCGAACTGTAATTTGGGATGTGCATTCTCCAGAACACCACTGCACCCAAGAAAGCTTGCGTTTCTTTCTTATTAGTTGGTGGAGACATTGCTGTTATCTTGTTGATCACCTCTGTGGGGATCTGTCTACGTCCATCTTGCCATTTTATTCCCCAAAATTGAATCTCCTGTGCAGGTCCCTTGACCTTACTCCGTTTTATGGCAAAACCAGCTTTCAGCAGGATTTGGATTATTTTCCTCCCTTTCTCAAAGACTTCTTCTGCTGTATCGCCCCACACAATAATGTCATCAATGTATTGCAGGTGTTCTGGAGCTTGCCCCTGTTCCAGTGCAGTCTGGATCAGTCCGTGGCAAATGGTAGGGCTGTGTTTCCACCCCTGGGGCAGTCGGTTCCAAGTGCACTGGACACCCCTCCAAGTAAAAGCAACCTGTGGCCTGCACTCTGCTGCCAAAGGAATTGAGAAAAATGCATTGGCAATATCAATCGTGGCATACCACTTGGCTGCCTTTGACTCTAGTTCATACTGAAGTTCTAGCATGTCCGGTACGGCAGCACTCAATGGTGGTGTGACTTCATTCAGGCCGCGATAGTCTACTGTTAGTCTCCATTCTCCATTAGACTTTCGCACTGGCCATATGGGGCTATTAAAGGGCGAGCGGGTCCTGCTGATCACCCCCTGACTCTCCAGTCTGCGGATCAGCTGATGGATGGGAATCAGGGAGTCTCGGTTGGTGCGATATTGCCACCGGTGCACTGTTGTGGTCGTAATTGGCACTTGTTGTTCTTCAACTTTCAGCAACCCCACAGCAGAAGGATCTTCTGAGAGACCAGACAAGGTGGACAGCTGCTCAATTTCCTCAGTCTCCAAAGTAGCAATACCAAAAGCCCACCGGTACCCTTTTGGGTCTTTGAAGTACCCTCTCTTGAGGTAGTCTATGCCGAGGATGCATGGAGCCTCTGGACCAGTCACAATAGGGTGCTTTTGCCATTTTGTCCCAGTTAGGCTGATTTCAGCCTCCAGCACAGTCAACTCTTGGGATCCTCCTGTTACTCCAGAAATATAGATGGATTCCACCCCTTGACAGCTTGATGGCATCAGGGTACACTGTGCACCGGTATCTACTAGAGCCTTATACTTCTGTGAAACTGATGTGCCAGGCCATCTGATCCACACAGTCCAGTAAATCCGATTGTCCCCTACCTCCACCTGGCTGGAGGCAGGGCCCCTCTAATGGTCATCACAGCGTTGGACACTTAAGTCATGGTAAAAGGGATTATTCTTTGTTATCACAGGAGCTGGAGTAAAATCAGCTCTTCCATTCCATCTGGGAAACTGCTCAGCAGAGACTGAAGCCGTAGCTCTCATGGGACGATCAGTCTTGGCCCTTGCTCCCCTCTTCAGTTCACTCACCCATTCCTCCAAAGCTGAAGTAGGTTTTCCATCCCACTTTGTCATGTCTTCTCCGTGATCCAGCAGGTAAAACCATAGGGTACCCCATGGCGTATACCTCCTGTATCTCCTCTCTCGAACAACAGGACGCCTTTTGTTAATAGCTGAGACGTGTGTTGGTACACGTGAGGAGCTGGATAAATCAGATAGATCGTCCCTCAATTGTTTGAGGTCCTGGGACAGTTTTTCCACAGCTGAGATGATGGAAGGTGTGAGATTGTCTTTGAACTCTCGGAGTTTATGAACCATTTCATCCACTGTTAGTGGTAGTATGTCATTCCAGGTTACTGTTGCCAATGAATGGGCATATGATGACGGTGCATTCCGTGTCAGTTTTCGCCACATGGGTCGTGTACATTCAACTTCATCTGGATCTATGGGTGTGTCCCCATTATTCGGCTTGATGTGATAGATCATCTCTACAATGGCTGATTCCCTCAGAGACTGGATGCCTTTGTCTATAGTAGTCCACTTGGCCGAACGACTCGTAACATCGTCCTTGTATGGAAACCTTTCTTTCACAGCTGCCAAGAGCCGCCTCCAAAGGCTGAGGGACCTTTTCTCTCTTGCAATTGCTTTGTCAATTCCCCCTTCTCTAGCAAGTGATCCCAGCTGCTTGGCTTCTGTACCTTCTAGTTCGTGACCATCGGCCCCATTGTCCCAGCATCGGAGTAACCAGGTGATGATGTGCTCCCCTGGTTGACGGGTAAAATCTTTTCGCATATTCCGCAGCTCAGTTGAGGTCCGAGGTCGAGAAGTTACCTCTTCTTCTTCTTCTTTGTCATGTGATGATGACTCCTGATCAGATGCTAGACCGGGTGGTGAATTCATTGTTTCTTCATCTCGCTTCACCCTTCTTGCCTCCTTTTTGCTTGTTCTCTTGCGTACAGGGGCAACCGATATTGGTACGAATTGGTCCTCTGGTTTGGCTGCAGTGATTATCACTGTGGTTTGAGTAGCAACTGTACTTGTTGCTGGGGGTGGTGTAGCTACTGTGCTTGGAGCTGGGGTAACCGCGCTGTCTGTTGCAGTCGAAGTTTGAGCAGCTGCTGTACTTACCGCTGGGGTAGCTGTGCTGTTCATTGCAGCCAAAGTTTGAGTAGCGACTGTTGCTTTGCCCTCAGATCCGCCGACATTCTTTTCCTTTTGAAGGTGCTGGATAGTGTTGAACAAGGCCCTGTAAGCATAGGCCAAGCCCCAGCACGTTGCCATGATTTGTCCGTCTCTGGTATGGCCAGAATGACCACACACCTCATTTATGTGTTTTACTAATTCTTCTGGATTTTGCAGTTGTTAGGTAGTGAAATTCCAAAGTACTGGAGGGGCCCACTGACCTAGATACTTGCCCATACTATCCCACACACCCTGCCACTCATGGCTGTCCAGCCTCAGGGAAAATCTCTCGGTCCTCCTACATCGTTGTTTGACCCCAGACAAGACCCAAACCTGACTCTGCTTAACTCTTGAAATCAGTAGTGGGCAAAACACACTCTGTATGCGTGTTAGCATGGTGATTCCCATCACCATCAGCAAACAAGTCTCAACAGCATTAAAAGGCCATTCAAAAAATTCAAAACTCTCAAATGTAAATGGTCTGGGGGGACGACTGGGAGGGTAAAAGGATGTCTCCTTCACAGGTTGAGCACCTGAGAAGGAGAAAAAAGACGTGTAATTGCTAAGCCCCTCCATCATATACCTCCCAAAGTATAAAGGTGGTGACCACACTGGGAACATAAGCCAGATCAGTTTCATAACCAATGATTCTATTGTATTACAAGTCATTACCATAAAGTACAATGGGACAAAAACCTTAGCCCAAGCCCCACACTTGAAAAACACCAATACAGCAAATACCGGATGGACGTAAGATACGATATAGTGAAACTGTGAGATCAAGAGGAACAACCTTGAGAGCCAATAAATCAGCATTGTGACGAGTGACTATTAATCCAGTCAGATCCGTCGTTATCTCAACCCCTCGTGCCCCACGCTGGGCGCCAAAAAGAACTGTTGTGGTTTAAACCCAGTCAGGCAACTTGTTCACTCACTCCCAGTGAGTGGTGCCAGGCTGACAACAATAGAGGACCCCAACCGGGGCTCTCCCCTTTCCCGCTCCCGGAGGAACGGGGAGGAGGATCGAAAGAGTGCAACTCCCACGGGTTGAGACAAGAACAGTCCAGCAACCAATGTACAACACGAATCACCACCGCTACCACCAACTACAACAATGATAAGGGAAAATAACAAGGGAAGAGAATACGATACCACCGGCCAAGAAACGAGTTCCACCCGGAAGCCCGTGTCCTTCCGGGTAACTCCCAGTTACCCCCCACCCCGGGCATGACGTGCTGTGGTATGGAATACCTCTTTGGCTAGCTTGGGTCAGGCACCCTGTCTCTGCTTCCTCACAGCTTCCCCTCCTCCCTGGCAGAGCATGAGCCCCACAAAGTCCTTGGTCAGGGTAAACATCACTTAGCAACAACCAAAAACATCGGCTTCACCAACACTGTTCCCAGGCTGGAAGTCAAAACACAGCACTGCACCATCTACCACCAAGGAGAAACATGACTGCTACTGCTGAACCCAGGACAACTACTTAGCTCAGTGCCTTTGAAACCCTAAAATGAGAGGATGTCAGGAAGTTAGGTTGTCCTTGGACACAGCAGCAGTGACTGCTATGACATCTAGAGCCTTTTTGAACAGCAGCAGACATTAATGAAGCAAATGTCAGAAAGTACTGGCCAGGTTTGTCCCATCTTCTTTTCCCTGTATGAACCTCTGAAGAGCTTCCTCTTTGTTACATGAAGATACACTTGCTAACAGCACACTGTCTCGTGTGCATGTGATATTTAAGGGAGACCTCTTTGCTTCCATTATTATCTGATCAAACATGGAAGTAAAAGCAAAATGAATATTCGCCTCCTAGCCCTCCCCGACCTCTCACTGAAAGGGGAGAATGACATCAATACTCTGAAAGCCTCTTAAAACCTGGGTTCTGATCACAGTTTCTGTCTCTTTTTTGCCCTCTTTTATACTAGCAATGCTTATGTGAGGGGGTGGCAGCTGGTCCTCATCAGCTGCAGATACAGGGTCCTGGTAACAGCATCTTTCAGTTCACACAAAAAGAGGCTGACCTTTGCTGGAGTAGCTGCCACTGGTTGGGTTCTTCTGCTGTTCCATTCCTGAGTAGAGTAATGAAATTGTCTGACTTGATAAGAAGGGCTTTAAATCAGGAACGATGAAGAATGGGGAGAGTTACCAGCAGTCAAGTGAGGGAGTTATGGACAAGGTTGGCAAGCAAAAGGGGTGATGTGAAAAAAAAAAAAGGGAACACATAATCAAGACAAGGCTTAAGCAGAGCAACCTCAAACATCTGCATGTAAGCAAAGAAGTGCCTACATGACATCATAACAAGGGGAAAGCCACAGAGCCTTTCTGGAAATCAGCATGTTGGAGTGCCTCTCTCAAGTGCCTGTACTTATCTGCAACATGGAGAATAAACACAAGGAATTAGAGATCCATGTGGAGTTGCAGGGCTCTGAACTTGTTAGGATCTCAGCTGCATAATATGATGGCTCCCAAGACTGGAGTGCTATAGCAAATTGATACAGGCCTTTTAGGAAGAATTGTTTGGGAAGATGAGGAAGGGAAGTTGCCCTTTATGTGAGAGAGCAGCTTGAGTGCCTGGAACTCTGTCTACAGTTGGATGATGAGTCACTGAGAGTTTTTGCATAACGGTAAAAGAACAAACCAATGTAGTTGACATTATACTGGGTCTCTGTTATAGGCTAGCTAACCAGGAAGAAAACTAGATGAGACTTTCTTCAGACAGCTGGAAGCACCCTCACATTCACAGTCTCTGGTCCTCAAGGGGGACTTGAACAACCTCAGTATCTGCTGGACGGACAGCAGAGCAGAGCATAAGCAACCCAACAGGTTCCTGTAGAGCAGTCATGACAACTTCCTGACCTAAGTGATAGAGAACATGAAAACAAAGAGTTTTCTGCTTGGACAACAGCTACAAAAAAGGAGGGGCTTGTTAACCTTTTCACAAATACAGAAACTCTTCTTCTATCTACGTTATAACATTTTTTATTTCTAATCTCTGCCTTCTGCTAAATAATTAGATACTTAGAATCATAGAATAGTTAGGGTTGGAAAGGACCTTAAGATTATCTAGTTCCAACCCCCTGCCATGGGCAGGGACACCTCACACTTAACCAAACCACCCAAGGCCTCATCCAACCTGGACTTGAACACTGCCAGGGATGAAGCATTCACAACTTCCTTGGGCAACCCATTCCAGTGCCTCACCAACCTTACAGTAAAGAATGTCTTCCTTATATCCAATCTAAACCTCCCCTGTTTAAGTTTGAACCCGTTACCGCTTGTCATATCACTACAGTCCTTAATGAAGATTCCATCCCCAGCATCCCTATAGGCCCCCTTCAGATACTGGAAGGCTGCTAGGAGGTCTCCACGCAGATTCTCTTCTTCAGGCTGAGCAGCCCCTAATTTCTCAGCCTATCTTCATACAGGAGATGCTCCAGCCCCCTGATCATCCTCGTGGCCCTTCTCTGGACTTGTTCCCACAGTTCCATGTCCTTCTTATGTTGAAGACACCAGAACTGCACACAACACTCCAAGTGAGGTCTCATGAGAGCAGAGTAGTGGGGCAGGATCACCTCCTTCGACTGGAGCTGGTCGTACTCTTTTTGATGAAGCCCAGGATACAGTTGGCTTTCTGGGCTGTGAGTGCACACTGAAGCCGGCTCATGTTCATTTTCTCATCAACCAAAACCCCCAGGTCCTTCTCCTCGGGGCTGCTCTGAATCTCTTCTCCACCCAACAAGTAGCTGTGCCTGGGATTGCTCCCACCCAGGTGTAGGACCTTGCACTTGGCATGGTTAAACTTCATAAGGTTGGCATCAGCCCACCTCACAAGCGTATCAAGGTCCCTCTGGATGGCATTCCTTCCCTCCAGCCTATCAACCGAACCACACAGCTTGGTGTCATCAGCAAACTTGCTGAGGGCGCACTCAATCCCACTGTCCATGTCACTGACAAAGATGTTGAACAAAACTGGTCCCAACACTCGTCCCTTTAGATATTACTGTGCCTTATCTCTGAAATGTGCAGAATTTTCGAGACAAAACAGCACCATATGTGTGTGCCGCAAATAGGGATAATTTCACTTCCATTAAAAATTACAGTAGGAAATTAAACAGAAAGACAACTAAACCAAGATTGCACATTGTCTAAATATTTTTGGGTCTGTATCACTTTGCCACTATATTTAGATTGCCCCTTTACTTACACTTAAATGGCAATGAAATATATATTTTTGAGTCATGGTATTTGAACAAAGAAAAAATATTGATGTAATGAATGTTGACACTGGAATGCACACATGTGATAATTTTACCTCATATTTGATGTTTTTCTACTTGAATTGTTCCACCCGGCTTTATGGGGTACTACACATACAGAGTTCATTCTCATCTGAAGTTCTGCTAGGAAAGCAAGTTTATATGTTGAGCCATACTCTGATCCAGATCTGCAAGATAAAAAAGGTGTTTCAGAATAGTAAAAATTCCTAACGTGAAACAAACCTGAAGAAAGCAGGCTGGTTCAGCTGGAGAAGGGAGCACATAACAGCATCTCCAGCATTCATGGGAGGAGATGGATGGGCTCTTCACAGTGGTGTGTGGGAGGACAAGGGTTAGCAACAGAAGCAGAAACGTGTAAGGGTCAGTCTGGAGATAAGGAGAATTCCATCTCTGTGCTTCAAGATTTTCAGTCCTTGAAGTGATAAACCCCTGAACAAACTGGTCTTCTCTTTGGTTTTGCCTTGAGACTGGATTAGACACCCCTGGGTTCCCTTCCTACATGATTTATACTTTGATCTCATCACTAGGAATGTGAATTTTCTATTCTACTGGAATAGAAAAATTAGCAATGTAGTGAAAGCAGAGTATGGACTGCCTCCAAACAGCAGAATTTTAAGCTGATAATATACAGTAATAAAGGCTCAGCACTGTATTTATGGATTCATAAGCAGTGTCACTCTGGAGTCTGAAAACACTGTAAAATATCTCATATCATGGATGGAGATTGATTAAGGCTCCCATTGTTCATGGACTGGCTAGGCATCATGTGGTTGGTGGTAAGCCATTTTCTTTTGCATCACTTTTTTTTTTCTTGGTTTTGTTTTCTCTCACTCTCTCTTTTCCCTAGTTATTTAATTGTCTTTATATCAACCCATGAGATCTTGCACATTTAGCCTTACAATTCTCTCCTCTCATCCCACTGGGTGGGGATGAGCTAGTAGCTGTGTGGTGCTTAGCTGTTTACCATGGTTAGGACAAGGATCTAAGTGTTGTGTAGGATTTTGTTAGTTCTCAATACTAGTGGGATTATTACGGCTAGAGGATAATTAGGGTAAGAGATTTGAGCTCAGAGTTAGGTCAAGGTATTCTTAACTGTTTGCACCTGTATATCCTTTGATTTCTAGCAATTTCAAATATACTGGAGAAGAAGAAGAGAGCGGGAACAGGATCTGCCAAGAAAATAAATACATGAAAGTAGGTGAACTGCCCATCCAGGGCATGTCCTTCATGGAATGGAGACTCTTTTTTTTTTTTTTCTTGTCCTGTGAACAGTATGATTTACTTATAATCCAGGTTCTAAGCCTTACTTCTTGGTTGCTTGTATCTCTTACTTCCTAAGAGCCCTAGTTGGAGGGTCTGCCTTGTCACCAGCTGTATCAACTGGGGATTACTTGCTTTGATGAGGAGGTAAAACATCCTTTAAAAGTTGTAAAAAATAGTTGTGCCTCTGGATGAGGCTTTATGAGTTTCTGTATATGTAGTTTCATCATACAGAGTCTGAGGGTGAAAAACTTGCAAGCAGAGTCTGTTCTAGTCCATGTTGTACAACGGGTTTTTATGAGATATCTCAGGTCCTTGTTAGGTGTTTGCATTCCATTGTGGCAGATCAATGTGTGTATAAGCCAGATGTGCTTTGACAGAGGGTCTCCTAGGTGTTGTGAATGCTTTGTGCTGTTGTTACAGTCAGGATGAGGGTCATGGTGTTCAGTACAATTCAGTTATGCGCCTTTCAGAGCCAGAGTAATCTCTGGTTTTGCGAGTGTGGCAGCCCTACAAGCAGAACCCTACAAGTCTTACAGGTTTTTAGAGTTTAGTTACCCTCACATATGTTAAGAAGGAAGATATCTCTGCCATCATGTCTGTTAGGGTGGTAAATTAACTGTGCAATCAGGTATTCTGACACTAGGATGCCCACTTCTACTTTGGGTGTTGCAGCTATGCTCTAATGATGTGTAAGGTCTCAGGCTGTGTAGCTTCAGGCCCACCTGGGGTATCTGGAATGTGACCTTTAACTTAAATGCCTGGCATCAGGCTATCTTCTGAATCCCATAAATCTCATCAATCATATTGTACTGTCTTTTAAATTGAAGTGAGGTTTTATTTTTTTTTCACCATCTCCAGTATTTTTTTGCTGTTCTATGCAGCACTATGGAAGTGCCTCATTTCTTAAGGGTCTTGGCCTTTCTGTCAGTTTTCTGGACTTCATTAAACATTGGCCTGGGGCTCATGGGTATCTGGGATCCCTTTCCTCTTCTCTTCCTTGCTGCCTCTAATCCTGCAGCTGAAGTTTTAACATGACTCCACCTCCCACATTCCTTTCCCATTGCGAATAGATCATGTGCAACCGCAGACAGTAACTGCTGAAAAATAGTTGCTTGAGCAGACTACTTACGAATTGGTTGCACGACTGTTCCCTAGGTCATTCCCTTTGGGAGCCATGATATTCCATTTTCAGATGCCTTGTCCTATTTCAATGCAGGTGTTACAGTATTGATCTTTATTCTATTCTGAGCAATATTTTGAGGAGAAGCATGGAATCAGGATATCATCATAGAACCACAGAATGGTTTGGACTGGGCAGGACCTGAAAGATCATCTAGTTCCAACCCCCTGACACAGACAGGGACACCTTTCACTAGACCAGGTTGCTCAAAGCCCCATCCAGCCTGGCCTTGAATACTTCCAGGGATGAGGCAGCCACAACTTCTCTAGGCAACCTCTGCCAGTGTCTCACGACCCTCACAGTAAAGAACGTCTTCCTAATATCTAAGCTAAATCTACGTTTTTCTAGTTTAAAACCATTCCTGCTTGTCCTATCAATACATATCCCTGTAAAAGGACCCTCTCCAGCTTTCTTGTGAGTCCCCTTTAAGTATTGAAAGGCTTTTATAAGGTCTCTCCTGAGTCTTCTCCAGGCTGAAAAAACCCAATTCTCTCAGTCTGTCTTCATAGGAGAAGTGAGCAGCCCTATGAGCATCTTTGGGGCCCTCCACTGTACTTGTTCCAACAGTTCCATGTCCTTCTTCTGTTGGGGCCCCACAGGTGAATGCAGCACACCAGGTGGGGTCTCATGAGAGCAGAGTAGAGGGGCAGGATCACCTCCTTTAACCTGTTGGTCATACTGCTTTTTTATGCAGCCCAGGATATGGTTGGTTTCTGGGCTGCGAGCGTACACTGAAGACAGCTCATGTTGTGCTTCTCATCAACCAATGGATACAGAAGATGCATATAGAAGTATCTTTTTAGAACTTATTCTGGGTTTATTTCAGAGAGGGATTTTAGCTGAGAAATTCAGTAGTGAAGCTGACACGGAATTATTGTAGTTTTTCATTAATAGATTGCCTGTATATTTTTCATTTAATTGGGTAAATTTTATCTTACATTTTAACAGCCCACCAAGTAAAACCTGGGAATTTAGACTACACTGAAACTACAGGCAATAAATCACTGAAAACAAGGAAGAAAAACATAAAAATGGAAGTGTTGTGGTTTAAACCCAGTCAGGTAATTCGTTCGCTCACTTCCCCCCCCTTTTCTTGCCCTCCCCCTGCTCTCGGAGGGACGGAGAGGAGAATCGAAAAGAATGCAACTCCCACGGGTTGAGATAAGAACAGTTTAGTAACTAAGGTATAACACAAATCACTACTGCTACCACCAATGATAATAATGATAAAGGAAATAACAAGGGAAGAGAATACATCATCTCACCACCAGCCGACCGATAACTCGCCCCCCCCAGCCCGACCAAGCTCCGACCGATACCTCCTCCAACCCTGCAGTCTCCCAGCCCTTCCGGCCAACTCCCAGTTACATCCTGGGCATGACGTGCTGTGGTATGGAATACCTCTTTGGTCAGTTTGGGTCAGGTGTCCTGTCTCTGCTTCCTCCTGGCTCCCCCTCCTCCCTGGCAGAGCATGAGGCTCACAAAGTCCTTGGCCAAACCAAAACATCGCTTGTTATCAGCTCTGTTCCCGAGCTGAAAGTCAAAACATTGCACTGCACCAGCTACCAAGAAGGGGAAAAATGACTGCTACTGCTGAACCCATGACATTATCCACCCCTTATTCCATACCATTCACGTCATGCTCAGATCCCACATTTTCAATATACCATCACTCTTATCTCAGTGCATGGACCAGTCCCTATAAAGCTGCTGCGTCCATCTGGTCCATGTCAGGCTCCATCTCTTGTACCAGTCTTCCAGAGCAGGAGAGACTGTGTGCAGTGTTCACACTCGTGAATAACTAGGGCAATAGTGTCCATTGTTAAGTCCACCCCTCGATCATGAGTCCATCTCTGTGTTGCATCTCTGCTCTGATGGCCTGAAGTGCCATGGGCCCACCAGGCTCAAAATAATTCACTGTCCCCTTAAGCAGTTTCTGCAGCTTGTTGCTGGGGACTCCATACAGCTGCCTTCCATCTCCGATGCTTCCAAAGCACTGGAGGGGCCCAGTGGACTAGATACTTGCCCACACTGTCCCACACACCCTGCCACTCATGACTGTCCAGCCTTGGGGAAAACCTCTTGGTCCCCCTATATTGTCGTCTAACCCCAGACAAGACCCAAACCTGACTCTGCTTAACTTTTGAGATCAGACAAAATGGTTGTGGGTAGCACACAGCCTGTGTGTGTGCCAACATGCTGATCCCCATCACAATCAGCAGGCAGGTACCAAGGACACCCAAAGGCCATTCAAAACCTTCTGAACTCTCAAACGATGCTGCTGTACTTGTCACTGGGTCTGGTGTAGCTGCTGTACTTGTCACTGGGGCTGGTGTAGCCGCTGTGCTTGCCGGCTCTCCCACCGCCAGCTTCTCTTGTCCTGAGTCCAGCTCTTCCTCCTCTGCCTTGCTGGGAAATGCTGCGTGGTCTCCTGCATCCTCCCGGGGTTCGGCGGGCGGCTTCCGGGAAACCCTCTCTGCCGTCGCGGGGCTCGGCTCCTCCGCGGGGCTCGGCTTCGCCGCGGGGCTCGGCTCCTCCGCAGCCTTCTCCCGCTGCTCGGCAGCCGCTTCCTTCTGCTCCTCGACCGCCCCGGCCTCCTCCACCGGCAGCCGTCCCCTCGCGGCCTCCGGCTCCGCTCCCGCCGCCGCTTGGTCCCCGGGGCCGCTCTCCCGGGCCGCTTCGGCTGCCGCCGGCTCCCGGGGCCGCTCCCCCTCGGCTCCCCGCAGCCTCACGAAGATGGAGAGTAGGGTGAGGGCCAGGACGGTGAAGAGCAGCCGGACGGCCAGGTACAAGTCCACGGCCACGTCCGTCCTGCCCTGCTGCTGGAGCCCGCCCGTATTACAAGCCATTGCCATAAAGCACAGTGAGACAAGAACCTTAGCCCAAGCCCCACACTTGATAAACACTAACACAGCAAATACCGGCTCTACGTAAGTTACAACATTCTGAAGCTGCGAGATCAAGCAAAACAACTCTGAGAGCCAATAAATCAGCATTGTGACGAGTAACTATTAATCCAGTCAAATCTGTCGTTATCTCAACCCTTCGTGCCCCACGTTGGGCGCCAAAAAGAACTGTTGTGGTTTAAACCCAGTCAGGTAATTCGTTCGCTCACTTCCCCCCCCCTTTTCTTGCCCTCCCCCTGCTCTCGGAGGGACGGAGAGGAGAATCGAAAAGAATGCAACTCCCACGGGTTGAGATAAGAACAGTTTAGTAACTAAGGTATAACACAAATCACTACTGCTACCACCAATGATAATAATGATAAAGGAAATAACAAGGGAAGAGAATACATCATCTCACCACCAGCCGACCGATAACTCGCCCCCCCCAGCCCGACCAAGCTCCGACCGATACCTCCTCCAACCCTGCAGTCCCCCAGCCCTTCCGGCCAACTCCCAGTTACATCCTGGGCATGACGTGCTGTGGTATGGAATACCTCTTTGGTCAGTTTGGGTCAGGTGTCCTGTCTCTGCTTCCTCCTGGCTCCCCCTCCTCCCTGGCAGAGCATGAGGCTCACAAAGTCCTTGGCCAAACCAAAACATCGCTTGTTATCAGCTCTGTTCCCGAGCTGAAAGTCAAAACATTGCACTGCACCAGCTACCAAGAAGGGGAAAAATGACTGCTACTGCTGAACCCATGACAGGAAGGAATTTCAGTAGATGCTAGTTGTAGAGTAGAAAGTAGAGTTGTACTTACGCAATCTTGAAATATATCCTATACAAGTTACAGGATGAAAGTCATTGCTATTTTTTGCTTCTGTAGCACTCTTTTAATAATTCTGCTTCCTTAATAAAGCAATAGCCTGTATTTTTTATTTTTTTAACCAAATTCAGTCTGAATTCATTAGTTCTATGCCTTTTCGCATTAAGTGTCTTGTAACAGTGCACAAGATGGCCACTTCCAAACAATAAGCTGTTTCAGGGACAAAAAACATAGAATCATAGAATAATTAGGGTTGGAAAGGACCTCAAGATCATCTAGTTCCAACCCCCCTGCCATGGGCAGGGACACCTCACACCAAACCATATCACCCAAGGCCTCGTCCAACCTGGTCTTGAACACTGCCAGGGATGGAGCATTCACAACCTCCCTGGGCAACACATTCCAGTGCCTCACACCCTAACAGGAAAGAATGTCTTCCTTATATCCAATCTAAACTTCCCCTGTTTAAGTTTTAACCCGTTACCCCTTGTCCTATCACTACAGTCCCTGATGAAGAGTCCCTCACCAGCATCCCTATAGGCCACCTTCAGACACTGGAAGGCTGCTATGAGGTCTCCACGCAGCCTTCTCTTCTCCAGGATGAACAGCCCCAACTTCCTCAGCCTGTCTTCATACGGGAGGTGCTCCAGCCCCCTGATCATCCTCGTGGCCCTTCTCTGGACTTGTTCCAACAGTTCCATGTCCCTTTTATGTTGAAGACACCAGAACTGCACACAATACTCCAGGTGAGGTCTCACGAGAGCAGAGTAGAGGGGCAGGATCACCTCCTTCGACCTGCTGGTCACACTCCTTTTGATGCAGCCCAGGATACGGTTGGCTTTCTGGGCTGCAAGTGCACACTGCCTGCTCTGAATCTCTTATCTGCCCAACCTGCAGCTGTGCCTGGGATTGCTCTGACCCAGGTACAGGACCTTGCACTTGGCATGGTTGAACTTCATAAGGTTGGCATCAGCCCACCTCACAAGTGTGTCAAGGTCCCTCTGGATGGCATTCCTTCCCTCCACCGTATAAACCAAACCACACAGCTTGGTGTCATCGGCAAACTTGCTGAGGGCACACTCAATCCCACTCTCCATGTCAGCGACGAAGATGTTAAACAAGACCGGTCCCAACACCGATCCCTGAGGGACACCACTCGTTACAGGTCTCCAGCCGGACATTAAGCCACTGACCACAACTCTTTGTGTGCGGCCATCCAGCCAGTTCTTTATCCACCGAGTGATCCATCCATCAAATTGATCTCTCCAATTTAAAGACAAGGATGTCGTGTGGGACAGTGTCGAAAGCTTTGCACAAGTCCAGGTAGATGACATCAGCTGCTCTACCCCTGTCCATCAGTTCCATAGCCCCATCACAGAAGGCCACCAAATTGGCCAGGCAGGATTTCCCCTTAGTGAAGCCATGCTGGCTGTCACCAGGCACCTTGTTGATTTTCATGTGCCTTAGCATGCCTTCCAGGAGAATCTGCTCCAAGATTTTGCCAGGCACGGAGGTGAGACTGACTGGTCTGTAATTCCCCGGGTCATCCATTTTCCCCTTCTTGAAAATGGGTGTTATATTTCCATTTTTTCCAGTCATCGGGAACTTCACCTGACTGCCATGATTTCTCAAATATGATGGCCAGTGGCTTCGCAACTTCATTTGCCAGCTCCTTCAGGACTCGCGGATGGATTTCATCAGGACCCATGGACTTGTGAACTTTCAGATTTTTAAGATGGTCTCGAACCAGTTCCTCTCCTACAGTGGGAACAAGGCCTTCATTCTCACAGTCCCTGCGTCTGCCTTCCAAGACTTGGGTGGTTTGGTCAGAGCCTTTGCCAGTGAAGACCGAGGCAAAGAAGTCATTCAGAACCTCAGCCTTCTCCAAATCCTGTGTAGCCAGTTGTCCCAAGAGCTTCCTGAGGGGGCCTACGTTCTCCCTAGTCTGTTTTTTATTTGCTAGGTACTTGTAGAATCCCTTCCTGTTATCTTTAATACCTCTAGCTAAGTTTAATTCTAACTGGGCCTTAGCTGTCCTAACCTGGTCCCTAGCTTCTTGGACAACATCCCTGTATTCTTCCCAGACCACCTGTCCTTGCTTCCACTTATTATAAGCCTCTTTATTCATTTGAATTTTCCTCAGCAGCTCCTTATCCATCCAAGGAGGTCTCCTGGCCCTCCTGCTGCTCTTCCTTCTAGTTGGGATGCAACACTCCTGAGCTGGTAGCAGGTGATCCTTGAATATCAGCCAAGAGTCTTGGGCCCCTCTGCCCTCTAGGGCTGTATCCCATGGAACCTTCCAAAGCAGGTTCCTGAAGAGGCCAAAATCTGCTCTTTTGAAGTCCAGGGCAGTGAGCTTGCTGCACGCTCTTCTCACTGTCCTGAGGATTTCAAATTTGAGCATCTCATGATCGCTGCATCCAAGGCTGCCCTGGAGCATCACATTTCCAATGAGGCCTTCCATGTTGGTGAGCACGAGGTCAAGCATGGCACCTCTCCTTGTTAGCTCCTCTATTACTTGCAGAAGGAAGTTGTCTTCTACACAATCAAGGAACCTCCTGGATTGCTTGTGCCGGGCCGTACCTTCCTTCCAACAGGGTTTTTGAAGTCATCCAGGAGAACAAGGGCCTGTAAGCGTGAGGCTTTTCATATCTGTCTATGGAGTGCTTCATCCACAGGTTCTCCTTGATCAGGTGGTCTGTAACATATCCCCACAGTAATGTCTCCCATAGCTATATTCCCTTTAACCCTGACCCACAGACTATCTGTGGACTGCTCACCTGTCCCCAGACAGAGTTCCATACTCTCCAGCCTCTCCCTAATATAAAGGGCAACTCCCCCTCCCCGCCTGCCAGGCCTGTCTTTTCTAAACAGCCTGTAACCTTCCATTCCAAGAATTAAGAACTAGTTCTAGAACTAGAACTAGAACTTCCATCTAAGAACTATTTTTGCACAGCAATACCTATGTTGTTTGCAGTAAGGCCACAGTTTACCCTTTAATTGGAAAGAACTGGTTTACTGTGTAATATGTCACCCAAACCATAAAATCCACCTAGGATGGAATATTTGTATATTCCTTCTTGAAATGAGCATGGCAGTTCTGTTTAGTAAATTATGCAATAAGCTTTCAAAATAATCCATTACTTTGTTAGAACTAGCAAGCTGCAAATTATGATTCTATTTGCTGGAGAAGTCAATGTTCTATTTTCAAATTAAAAATCCTTACTGTTATAAAATGTCTCTATATCATAATTCTAAACTGCCTAATAAAAAATCGTCAGTATAAGAATATCTTGTTTTTTTTTCCTCTGTTGGAGCTGAGTTGAAAGCCAGAGGATCAAAGAAAATACTACAGTATGAAATGAAATGTAATTCAGTGTAACACTGAATAAAACATCTGTTTATTTAATTTTTGTGATATAGATGAGCTTGTCTTTTGTAAAATACATCCTGGCTTCACAGTAATAAGAAATCATACAGATGGTAAAAACTCTTATGAAGTAGACTTTGTAGTACACAAACTTCTAACTCATTAAAAAACAGTACTTTCTATATCTGTGACATATTCTTGCTACAAGTCTTTAACAAAATTTATAGGTGGGAACTAGTAAAGCATTGTAACATCCCCATGAAGGACGTAGTGAATCTTAGATGACCACATACTGAAAAAGTACCAAAATAATTCTAGATAACTTATTCTGTACTGTACAGCTTTCAAGATGGATGACGTACAGTAGTGTTATGAACTGAATTGTTGTTTGTTTGCTTTAAAGTTAATTGCACGTATTTTTAAAGAGCAGAAATGTTTCATTCTAAACTGTGCTATTCTAGGCCCTTCTGTTTTTTTGTCTTTCAGAAACAGATAGATATTTCTTGGATTTTTTTGCCTTTCAGTGAGATTCATTTTAATCTTTTATTGTGTTCAGAGGGAAGCAAGACATGTTCAGTGATATGTCATATGAATGTTTGTGACATTTTGGTTCCTAAGGAGAGTTTTATATATTACCATGTATTTGACCTATTGCAATTCATGTTCATATTAAGTCCTTTTCATTCAATTTCTCTATCCATCTGCTCTGTTATAGTTGGTCCTTTAGATTGTAGAAACATCAGTTACATTTCATGTGTGTATTTAAAATATATCTTTCCTACATGAACTGGTGAGGTATCTATTTAAAAGGACACTATCAGCGAAGACTTTAAAAGTGCTCTTGCATGTGGGGGTTGGAATGTATCAAAGATGTCAGAGACCATGGTAAGGAGAAACTACAGCTGGCAATTAAGAGTGACCATGGGAAGGAGGAACTACAGCAGGCAATCCCTGACTGGTACTTGGAAGATGTTGGAACTGGCAAGAAACAAGGATGTCAGAACTGGAAAGAGGATGTTGATAGGAAAATCAGATAGACCTTTCACCTGATGTAACCGCAAGGCAAACACAGATGGCTTGGCTAATTGCTTGGAAGCATATAAATATCATGTAATCTTTGCAATAAATGATCCAGCTTGCACTCTACCTCTGGGTCTGTGCCTCCATCCTCACACTTGCATTCCAGATGAATGCGGATTTTCCAGGAAAAATAGAAACTATGTAATTTTCAGTGGACCACACGAGACCTTAAGGATATTATTTATGATTTTCTGTATTGTTTTATGCATCTTACAGTTCTGAAACAACACAGTGATACAACTTACATGATATCACAGTTATGCTATGTCCAGCTAAAATTGCCTCTTTTCTTCAACATGCTTTCTATAGCAAATGGTGAAAGACATTTGCTTTTAAGGACAGCGATTTGACTATTTGAATTGCAGAGGTGAGTAGCGTGAGAGAGGACGCCTTCAACACCGGAGCGGGGTGGGGGGGAGATCAGCGTCCAGGAGCCTCACCTCAGAGCGGTGAGGGCCACCAAGGGAGCCTCAAGTCCTCGACAGGACCTGCCCAGGAGCCTGCAGCTCGGCTGACGAGAGCGAGCAGCTGACTCACACGGGGCGGAGCCAGGAGGAGCGGCACCAGCCCTGAGTGGGTGAAAACCTGCCCCAGGGAGAGCAGCGAACAGAGCGGGTCGAGGCAGTTCGTGCGGGCGGCTGAGCGGGATGGTGAGCACTCGTCGCATGATCAGGGCCCGGTCTGGCAGCTCTGCTCTGGCTGCCCCGGCAGTGGCCAGCGTAGGCACCCAGACAGAGCCGATGAGAAGGGAGGCTGCAGTGCAGAGCTCGGGGTGTAGAGAGTGCCTGCACTGGTCTGGTGAGGGAACGGTGCACAATGGGCAGGGCTGCACTCGGTGCTCCCTGGTGGAGGTCCTCCTGCAGCAGGCGGCTGAGCTGCGGGATGCTGTTAATAGACTGTGAGATGTCAGGGAAGCTGAGAGGGAGCAGGAATGCTTGCTCCACGCCCAAACTGTGCAGGGGCCTCGAGCTTCACCTCTACCTCATGAAGGAAAGAAGGAGGCCGTTAACCCGGGAAGCTGGGAATTAGTGACAAAAAAAAACAACAAAAAAAAAAAAGAAGGAAAAGTACAATTAAAAGCAAGGGGCTTCCTCCTAAATCTGTTGTCCCCATGCAGAACCGCTTTGATGTCCTGCAGGGGGCTAATGAGGAAATGCACTCCAGCCAGAAACAGCCGGCTGATGCGCTGGTAAAGATCTCTACTGGTGCTGCCAGGAAAAAGCAGTGGGTTGTAGTAGTAGGGGACTGTACACTGAAAGGGACAGAAGCACTTGTCTGCTGGCCAGACCCCATCTCAAGGGAGGTGTGTTGCCTACCAGGGCCACGGATCAGGGATGTGACAGAGAGGCTGCCTGCTCTAGTAAGTCCCACGGACTATTACCCACTCCTGGTGATCCATGTGGTTGCTAGGGATTTTGACAGTAGTAGCCTGGGGAACATAAAGAAGGATTACAGAGCCCTGGGGGAGGTGGTTAGGGGCTCTGGAGCTCAGATAGTCTTTTTGTCCATTCTCCAGGATACTGGGGAGGACCTAAATAAAGCTAGGAGGATTGGACAGGTTAATAAACTGTTAAAAGGGTGGTGGCACAGTCAGGGGTTTGGGTGTCTTGAATACGGGACCCAAGTTTGTAGGCCAGGTCTAGTGGGGGCTGGTGGAGTTGGACTAAAGAAGGGAAAGAGCAGTTTTGGTAGGAGGCTTGCCAGACTGGTCAAGGAGGCTTTAAACTAGATGTGTTGGGGGAGGGGGGTATCATTCCATCCCAACACACCCAGTCAGTTGACAGCACCTATAACAAATGCTCAAGCAATGTAGAGATATTCCAGCTGCTCCAGCCGGCTTCATTTGGAGCTCGGCTCAGATGCCTCTACACAAATGCCTGTAGCATGGGGAACAAATGAGGAATAAGAAATGTGTGCATGTCTATGGGGGTATGATATAACAGGCATCACAGAAACATGGTGGGATGGCTCCTATGACTGGAGTGTTGGAATGGAAGGTTACAGGCTTTTTGGAAAAGACAGGCCTGGCAGGCGGGGAGGGGGAGTTGCTCTTTATGTTAGGGATAGGCTGCAGGGTATGGAACTCTGCCTGGGGACAGGTGAGCAGTCCACAGAGAGTTTGTGGGTCAGGGTTAAAGCGAAAACAGCTATGGGAGACATTACTGTGGGGATCTGTTACAGACTGCCTGATCAAGGAGAACCTTCTGTAAGTAATAGAGGAGCTGACAAGGAGACGTGCCATGCTTGACCTCGTGCTCACCAACACAGAAGGGCTTGTTGGAAATGTGACTCTCCAGGGCAGCCTTGGATGCAGCAATCACAAGATGGTCGAATTTGAGATCCTCAGGACAGTGAGAAGAGCGTGCAGCAAGCTCACTGCCCTGGACTTCAAAAGAGCAGATTTTGGCCTCTTCAGGAACCTGCTTTGGAAGGTTCCATGGGATACAGCCCTAGAGGGCAGAGGGGCCCAAGACTCTTGGCTGATATTCAAGGATCACCTGCTACCAGCTCAGGAGTGTTGCATCCCAACTAGAAGGAAGAGCAGCAGGAGGGCCAGGAGACCTCCTTGGATGGATAAGGAGCTGCTGAGGAAAATTCAAATGAATAAAGAGGCTTATAATAAGTGGAAGCAAGGACAGGTGGTCTGGGAAGAATACAGGGATGTTGTCCAAGAAGCTAGGGACCAGGTTAGGACAGCTAAGGCCCAGTTAGAATTAAACTTAGCTAGAGGTATTAAAGATAACAGGAAGGGATTCTACAAGTACCTAGCAAATAAAAAACAGACTAGGGAGAACGTAGACCCCCTCAGGAAGCTCTTGGGACAACTGGCTACACAGGATTTGGAGAAGGCTGAGGTTCTGAATGACTTCTTTGCCTCGGTCTTCACTGGCAAAGGCTCTGACCAAACCACCCAAGTCTTGGAAGGCAGATGCAGGGACTGTGAGAATGAAGGCCTTGTTCCCACTGTAGGAGAGGAACTGGTTCGAGACCATCTTAAAAATCTGAAAGTTCACAAGTCCATGGGTCCTGATGAAATCCATCCGCGAGTCCTGAAGGAGCTGGCAAATGAAGTTGCGAAGCCACTGGCCATCATATTTGAGAAATCATGGCAGTCAGGTGAAGTTCCCGATGACTGGAAAAAATGGAAATATAACACCCATTTTCAAGAAGGGGAAAATGGATGACCCGGGGAATTACAGACCAGTCAGTCTCACCTCCGTGCCTGGCAAAATCTTGGAGCAGATTCTCCTGGAAGGCATGCTAAGGCACATGAAAATCAACAAGGTGCGTGGTGACAGCCAGCATGGCTTCACTAAGGGGAAATCCTGCCTGGCCAATTTGGTGGCCTTCTGTGATGGGGCTACAGAACTGATGGACAGGGGTAGAGCAGCTGATGTCATCTACCTGGACTTGTGCAAAGCTTTCGACACTGTCCCACACGACATCCTTGTCTTTAAATTGGAGAGATCAATTTGATGGATGGATCACTCGGTGGATAAAGAACTGGCTGGATGGCCGCATACAAAGAGTTGTGGTCAGTGGCTTAATGTCCGGCTGGAGACCTGTAACGAGTGGTGTCCCTCAGGGATCGGTGTTGGGACCGGTCTTGTTTAACATCTTCGTCGCTGACATGGAGAGTGGGATTGAGTGCGCCCTCAGCAAGTTTGGCGATGACACCAAGCTGTGTGGTTCAGTTGATACGGTGGAGGGAAGGAATGCCATCCAGAGGGACCTTGACACACTTGTGAGGTGGGCTGATGCCAGCCTTATGAAGTTCAACCATGCCAAGTGCAAGGTCCTACACCTGGGTCAGAGCAATCCCAGGCACAGCTGCAGGTTGGGCAGATAAGAGATTCAGAGCAGCCCTGCGGAGAAAGACTTGGGGGTGTTGGTTGTTGAGGAAATGAACATGAGCAGGCAGTGTGCGCTTGCAGCCCAGAAAGCCAGCTGCATCCTGGGCTGCATCAAAAGGAGTGTGACCAGCAGGTCGAAGGAGGTGATCTTGTCCCACTGTTCTGCTCTCGTGAGACCTCACCTGGAGTATTGTGTGCAGTTCTGGTGTTCTCAACATAAAAAGGACATGGAACTGTTGGAACAAGTCCAGAGGAGGGCCACGAAGATGATCAGGGGACTGGAGCACCTCCCGTATGAAGACAGGCTGAGAAAGTTGGGGCTGTTCATCCTGGAGAAGAGAAGGCTGTGTGGAGACCTCCTAGCAGCCTTCCAGTATCTGAAGGGTGGCCTATAGGGATGCTGGTGAGGGACTCTTCATTAGGGACTGTAGTGATAGGACAAGGGGTAACGGGTCAAAACTTAAACAGGGGAAGTTTAGATTGAATATAAGGAGGAAATTCTTTCCTGTTAGGGTGGTGAGGCACTGGAATGTGTTGCCCAGGGAGGTTGTGACTGCTCCATCCCTGGCAGTGTTCAAGACCAGGTTGGACGAGGCCTTAGGTGATATGATTTAGGGTAAGGTGTCCCTGCCCATGGCAGGGGGGTTGGAACTAGATGATCTTGAGGTCCTTTCCAGCCCTAACTATTCTATGATTCTATGACAGAGCTATGAAATTGCAGGGAATATATGACTTGCAGAAATTGCAAAACACTTAAAAAGTTGTAGCTTTTTGTTGACACTGTGCTGGTTTTGTCTGGGATAGAGTTACATTTCTTCATAGTAGCTGATGGGGGAGGGTTGTTTTGGATTTGTGCTGAAGATAGTGTTAACTGAAGTTTTAGTTACTGCTGAACAGTGCTTACACAGCATCAAGGCCTTTTCTGCTTTTCAGACTGCCCAACCCATGAGCTGGCTGGGAGTGAGCAATAAGCTAGGCAGGGACACATCCAGTATAGCGGACCCTAACTGCCCAAAGAGATATTCCACACTCATGTTCTGCAATAAAGGAGGTTGGCCAGGAGGCTCCTGCTTGGGGACTGGCTGGATATCGGTCAGTTGGTGGTGAGCAACTATTTTCTTTTTCATCACTTGTTTTTCTTAGATTTTATTTTCCACTCTGTTTTTTGTTTGTTTAGTTGATTTGTTTTTTCTCTTTTCTCTTTTCCTTAAAATTTTTAAAGATCACTGTTATTATTTTGTTTAAATTATTAAATGATTGTTGTCTCAACCTGTGAGTTTGGTTCTTACTTTTACCTTTCCAATTCTTTCCCCATCTAGTCAGGGGAGGGAGAAGTACGTAAGCAACTGTGTGGTGCTTAGTTAATTGGGGTTAAACCACAGTCTTTTTTAGCACCCAGCATGGGGCATGAAGGGTCTGTAATAATAACAGATTTGACCAGAATGAATTAGAAGGGATTTATATCTGTTAACAGTTGCTGGTCATGATCTTGATTCATCTGTTCTCAATGTTAGTTTATCTAATCTATGCCATACCTGTTTATTTATTTATTTATTTTCCTTTCCTGTATGTTTGTGTTCAGCAGTAACACTCATTTTTCTCCTTCTTAGTAGCTGGTGCAGTGCTGTGTTTTTGACTGTCAGCCTTGTAACAGTGCTGATAATACCAATGTTTTTAGTTATTGCTTAGTAATGCTTACTCTGACCAAGGACTTCTTGAGTCTCATGCTCTGCCAGGGAGAAGGGGAAGCTGTGAGGAAGCAGAGACAGGACACCTGACCCAAACTAGCCAAAAAGGTATTCCATACCACAGCACGTCATGCTCAGGATGTAGAACTGGGGTCAAGATCACTGCTTGGGTCAGGCTGGGTATCAGTCAGCAGGTGGTGAGCGGTTGTATTCTCTTCCCTTGTTATTTCCCTTATCATTATTATTATCGGTGGTAGCAGCAGTGGTATTGTGTTATACCTTAGTTACTGGACTGTTCTTATCTCAACCCGTGGGAGTTACATTCTTTCCATTTGCCTCCGCATCCCTCTGGGAGTGGGGATTCAAAAAGCCGGGAGAGTGAGCGAGCAGCTGCAGGGTTCTGGGTTACTGACTGGGCTTAAACCTCAGCAGTGCTAAAAACTGTTGTTGGCTTTTGGAGTTTGCTGTGCTCTGTAGAGAAGAGCAATGTTTTGCCTGGGAGACTGGTTATTAAAACACTGATCTTCAGCTTAGTCTGGTATTTGGGTTCTATACTGAAGCTGTTACTGTACTTTGAGTACGATCTCATGGAGGCAATTAACAATTATACTTCCTCTGGGGAACTTTTTTTTTTGTGGAGGAAATACAGAAGGGCACCTTCAGTACTTCCCCTGATGTTTTCTCCCTCATTACAATAACTATGCAGTATTTTAAACATTCATGGGTAATCAAAATACTTCTATTGGTATTTCTTGGTATTTATGACAAGTACAAGGTCCTGCACCTGGGTCGGAGCAATCCCAGGCACAGCTACAGGTTGGGCAGAGAAGAGATTCAGAGCAGCCCTGTGGAGAAGGACTTGGGGGTGTTGGTTGATAAGAAAATGAACATGAGCAAGCAGTCTGTGCTCGCAGACCAGAAAGCCAACCATACCCTGGGCTGCATCAAAAGGAGTGTGACCAGCAGGTCGAAGGAGGTGATCCTGCCTCTCTACTCTGCTCTTGTGAGACCTCACCTGGAGTATTGTGTGCAGTTCTGGTGTCCTCAACATAAAAAGGACATGGAACTGTTGGAACAAGTCCAGAGAAGGGCTACGAGGATGATCAGGGGACTGGAGCACCTCCCGTATGAAGACAGGCTGAGGAAGTTGGGGCTGTTTAGCCTGGAGAAGAGAAGGCTGCGTGGAGACCTCCTAGCAGCCTTCCAGTATCTGAAGGGGGGCCTATAGGGATGCTGGTGAGGGACTCTTCATTAGGAACTGTAGTGACAGGACAAGGGGTAATGGGTTAAAACTTAAACAGGGGAAGTTTAGGTTGGATATAAGAAGGAAATTCTTTCCTGTTAGGGTAGTGAGGCACTGGAATGTGTTGCCCAGGGAGGTTGTGAATGCTCCATCCCTGTCAGTGTTCAAGGCTAGGTTGGATGAGGCCTTGGGTGATATGATTTAGCGTAAGGTGTCCCTGCCCACAGCAGGTGGGTTGGAACTAGATGATCTTAAGGTCCTTTCCAGCCCTAACGATTCTATGATTCTATGATTCTTAGGAATATTATTTCTGCTTTCCAAAGTTACCAAGTTATTTAGAAATATGAACCTGGCCCCTTGACGGTGTGGTTATGGGTGGCCAGAGAGAGAATATCAGCAGACCACTCCAATGGTCTGGAACTTCACTCTTGAACAAGTGCAGGATCCAGGCAAAGTGGTAGCATGCTAGGAAAAAGAAACATGCCCTGGGAATTCCTAAGAGTCATATCTTACTACACTGTGCTGGGGGCCTGGCCAGCACCTACCTTACACTAGTCAATCTGTTCAGTATTCTCAAGAAGAGGTCATCTCTACATCTGAAAACATGCCAACAAACACTATAGCTAAACAAGAGACCCAGTCCTTAACCATATCAGTTGCCTCTGTAATTAAAAAGAAACAATGGAAGCGGAGGTCAACTTGATTAAGGAATAAAGAAGCACAGCTCCTTTTGAGATCTTGATTGCCTATGCTGTGCTGGATGTTCAAAGAGAGGGTCCCCTCACACATAATGCAACTGATACTATATGGAGTAAGTAGGCCACATTGACAACACAAAAGGCTTAGATGGGAAATCTTAATTGCCCAGTAAACCTGGAAGTGATCCTGAACTGTCCAGAGGGCTGAAACTTTGGAGTGTTGCCAGAGCAGGTGACATGTGGTGAAGAGGTTGCACTGTATAATAAATTATCAGAAAATGAAAACCAGTATGCTCTGTTTACAGATGGATCCTGTCATACTGTGGGAAAACTTCAAAGGTGGAAAGCTGTTGTGTGGAGCCCTTCATAACAAGCTGCTGAAGAAGAAGGTGAGTCAAATCAGCTTGCAGAAGTAAAAACCATCCAGCTTCTTCAGCAGCTTGTCAGTCCTTCAGGACTGTTAAAAGGTACACTAAGGTACAGTGGTACAAAGGTACACTAAGAGCAATGGGTGCTGGGACATTCAAGCATTGGGCTAAAATTTACCAGAAGCCACTTAACCCTAGAGGGTCTGCCAGTGCACCTGGCTCTGCCCAGTCAAAACCCCTGCGAGATGGGGAAGGAGGTAAGGTTCCCATAGTGCATATAAGGAACTTATTGAGAAAAACAGCCTGTGTTATTCCTTCCACAGGAAAGGGCAAACCTATTTGTGGGGTCCAGTATTTGGGAGGGTGATGAGGAAGGAAGGAGAAATCCAACATAATCCTGGGTGAAATAATTCATTACTTGAGTTGTATATAGTGTCAGTAATACATGATGCTGTATGTCACTACTTCTATGGCTACCATATGTTAACCCCTCACTGATACCTAAACTAGAAGCATTGCAACATTATAACTTTTGGCCTATTCCAAAGGAAGCGGGGGTAGAAAATGTTAAGTGCCTTTGGACTGCTGGAATTTCTGATTTGAACTGCATGTTATAAGAAGTACTGCAGCAGAAACCGCCTGAACAAATGAACGATGAACCTCACAAGAAAGTGCAAGCTCGGTGATCAGGCTTGGGCTGGTTTTGGTGCCCAGTAATTCCACACAGCACAACACCTCTCCTGTCCAAGTGAATACCATAACAGATGAAGCCCGAATTCATAGACCAAATGAACTCATTGAATATTTTATAGATATTTATGGGCATTTTACAAAAAAACTCATGGGGAAAAGGGTTGGTTAATGAGGATGTGGTGGGATAGAGGGAACATGATGTAAATGGTATGGAATAAGGGATGGAGAACATATTGGTTTTGACTGGTCATCGACCAGCTAGTGGTGAGCTCTTTTTTTACATTTTCATCACTTTTCTTTCTTGGGTGAACTACGTTATTAAGACAATGGATTAAATGTATCCTTTTGCCTGAGGATTGTGGTTTTTTTTAACCTCTGTACAGTTTTGATAAAATTTGGGTTATTTTATTTCATACAAAATGTATTGTGATTGTTCTTTAAGCCCTGGAGTACTTTGCCAGTAAAGAATGTACGACGAGCACAATTCCTATTGTGTTTGTTATCATTATACAGTTCTACGTCTAAACCACAGTACTTCAAAAACAGTCTACTTCAGCTAAGCTGGGCAAGAAGTAATTTTAAGACTTCAAGTATTATGAGCTAAGTATTTCTTATCTTATCCATTTGAAAGCTCGTATTACATTATCTTGCTTAGATACCTGCAGAGAGAAAGTAAGAAAATATTACTGTGTGTTTCTATGCTCATTGTCACAGCAGTAAGGCCTGTTTAAACAACATTTTAGAGCACACTTTCTTTGTGGATACTTATTCTTTCTCTCTTTTCATCTGTGCTAGCACAATTATCTGTGGAGCTGCAGTATGATGAAATGGATCTCACTAAAAAAAAAAAAAAAAAGAAAAAAACCCCACAGAAATGATCTAATTTTTACATTTTTTTTAATCCGAGTTCCATGATACAATTCACAGTGCAGCAGTGAGAAGAACTATGTTGGCAGTGCTAGCAGGAAAGTCTGCTGCAGTGTGAGAGCAAGACATGGGAATACCTTGAATGACCCCCTGTCTGAATTTCAGAAAGTATTTACACTGCTGACTGTTACACTTTGAAGACACAATTTTGTCTTTAAAAAATGCCTCCTCTCATGTAAACATATTAGATTGAGTCAGCCTCATGCATACGTATGCACACGTAAGGTCATGTGTGTTTGTGTGCTTATGAGTCTTTTATAAGGAAACTTCATCAGCTGGTAGAGAGTAGCCAGCTACTTAAGTCAAAATAAAAGCTGGTAAACTGGCTAGGCAAAAAAAGTAGAAGTCAAGATGATAAAGAACAGTTATGCAAATCTTGCTTTCTTTGTTGCAGATATGTAAGTTATGATACAAGTAGAAGTATTAATATCATATTAATGATTTTAAGAATAAATAGGTTTTGGTGTAAAGAATGAGGATTTAACTGCATGACTCTTGTGGGTGTCATAAAATTTATTTCCTACTTCCAGGACTCAGTAATCTATTACTTCTGGTTTTGTAGCATAAACTTCTTGAACAGTAGCAATTATAGCTCTATCATAGATGTCACAGTGTAATTACACTGTACATAGAAAGTAAGAGAAAATTTACAGGTCTAGTGATGCATGTAGCCTGAATTTCACCTAAAATATTTTGCTTAGTCTTTGATATCAGCTAGCTGCCTGTCAAATCCTGGAGGCAATTAATTGGAAACGTTAGATACTGAAACTTATGTTATCTGGATATGGTCTCCTTCTTCAGGCTATAGCCTTTTTATCTTTTCATTACATTGTCTTTTTTTGTTTGGGGTGAATTTTGTGGGGCTTTTTTTGTGTTTGTTTTTGCGTATGTGTGTGTGTCTTTGATTATTTATTCTTTTTTTTAGATGGTCTTTTTCAGGCAGAAATTTCTTCTCTTTATAGTGTAATTTTTGTTCTTTGCACAGATATTCCACAGCTATAAGATACTGAAGAACTTTGTTTTATGACCCATTTTAGCATGTGACCAATTTCTTCCGTCTGGTGTTGAGGAGTGCTGCTGGGAGGCTCAGGGGTTTTTTATATTCACTTTCCTTGGTCCCTGTAGACCCATGTTTCCTTTTAGATGCTGATCTTCGTTATATCTACTTTTTACTGGAGTCATTGCTTCTTTTCCCAAGGTCATAGTCTTATTCTTTCTTTGGCTGTGTGATACTTTGTTACATACACTTTCTGCCTTCACAATAACATTTAGACCTTAAACAAGATAGTTTTGGCTGAATTAATTTCTGCTTGTACTGTAAAATAATAATAGAAACCAGAAGCTGAATACAGGCAAGAAGAAAAGGAGCAGGAAAAGGCTGTTTAAAGCCTAGTTAAAGCCTAGCATTGAGGCAGTTTATGTTTTTTCTTCAGACTGGGCATAGATAGCCCCTTCTGTGCTTCAGTCACACTCCTCCAAGGTTGGTAAGCATTTCCTTTGAACTATTGTGGTCTGCAGCTGAGAAATGCTCCAAAGCTGTCTTTTTCGCCTGTCTCACCCTGACACTATCTTTTTAGCTGTGTATCACTCACTGGGTTTTCCAACACACAGTATGAACTCCAGCATTTCCATATTTTGATAATTTATTTCCTTTCACTTGACCACCCAATTGTGATATCTCATGGTGCAAAATTTGTAATGCCGTATTTATTCTGAATTTTATTTTTCTGTTAGTATGTGAGATCTCCTGTTATAGGTATGAGAAAGAGGAAGGGGAAGAGAATAAACAGGAAATGTACACCAGGTTTAGTGCTTTGACACATTTTTTGCAAGGCCGTTTATTCTAGATTTATTTTAACACGAAGTTTCACTAAAATGTATGCATATGAATCATGGGATCATAGAATCATAGAAATAGAAGAACTGCAGTTTACCAGTTCATCATATGTTTGCAGTGGGCTGCACTTCATTATGTCATAAGAAAAGTTTAATCCTTGATACGTAGAACCAATTTTGTCTCATAACCACAAGACAAACATAATGACAAAATGGAATTTTGAGGTGGAAAGAACATGATGCAGGTGAATTATATTCCATTCATTTATAGGGAAAAATAGATTGGCAAGGAAGAGAAATATTGGCTGCCAAGAGAGATGTTACAAGAAGAGAGACTCTGTGATGATTTGCCTGGTACTTGTCGATAGTTTACAGTCTTGATGAAACATTTATCACAGATTTCAAAATCCATAAAAACACTTCAAAAGTGAAAAAAAAAAACGTGTAGGAAACAGACTAGGCCATGTTCTGCTTCATTTTCCACTGAAATTCAGCTTGTAATACATACAGAAATGCAGAATTTGGAAGAAAGTTCAACAATGTATTTATTTTCATAAATTTGACAAATAAGAGGTGTACGGGGACTGATTATGGCTTTTTTGTTTATCTGTTTTCTCTGTTGTGCAGCTCTGAAAGCTAACATCCAGATCCAAGGTAAATACCTGTGGGGTGGCTGGTGCTGGTTGGCACCTCTGGGTATTGCACAGTCCCACCACCGATCAAGGAAGGTCAGAAGCAGAAGGTTGCTCAGTGCCACGTCCAGCTCGGCTTTAAATACATATAAGGATGGAAACCCTACACTCTTTCTCAGCTGCCTGTATCAGTGCTTGACCACTGTCACAGTATAAAGTTCTTTTGCTCTGAGTGTTTGAAAAAGAATGTATGGCTTGAGACCTAAGTGTGTCTGGATGTCAATGCTGTCAAAATCAAACATAATTCAGCAGTCAGTGTAATGTTTAATGCAGTGTTATGTGTATATGCTACAATAGTCAAAATTTCTTCCCTGTTACTTATTTTACTAATAACTCTAGTCTATATCTCTGGTCACAGCATAGCTTGCAATGTGATGTGACCTAGGAATAAAAAATTTTATTCCCTTTCTCCTTCTCTTACTTCCTTATATCCTACAGTTCCATGAAGTACCCTTATTAGCCTTGAAAACTCAACACACAATCACTGTTCGTTTTTGTGATATTCATCTGTGGTTTATTTTCACAAGAGTAAATGCATTCTTCCTGCTGCTAAACAAGAGATTCATTTTTTATTGAGTCGTGTTTGGTGTATTATAATCTTCTAAAATACTACATCTTCAACAGAATGTTGTATTTAATGGAAAACTACTAGCAGATGTTTGCATAAAAACACATTCAACTCTGATCATCCTGGGAGACTTTTATTTCCAGACAAATATTCAGAGCTTCTACACCTAGACTGTTTGCCAACAGTGGGGAAAAAGATAATTTAAAACTGTTCAGGGTTTGTACGCCATGTGCAAACCTCCTTGGGTGGTGAGTTGCCAACTATCACACCTTAATAAAAGCAGCCTGCTGTAGCCAGCTGCTTAGAATGCCCTTAACAGAGCTAACACATTTCTTAGTCTTTTTTATTACACTCACTGAAGCTAAGTGCTGTGTGTGAAATTTTCACAGAAAGAGTGTTTTGCTGCATAGGAGGTGCTGGATCAGAAACTGAGGCAGCAGACAGCTAAAGATCACAAGGAACAATAGCTTTAATGAAGCAGAATGAGAACTGAACAGCACTTGACTAGTCAGTCCACCCCATGCTTAGATGGTCTTAAATAACTTGCTAAAGTAACTAAAGTTAGGCTGGTTAATATGGGATGAGGGTGTGACCTGAAATCTTTGTTTATTTACCACTGGAAATGGTATTTTGTGATGCTGCTATCAGAATAGCACTGTCTCAGAGCACATATTCTGGCTGGTTGAAGCCCTGACAAGCCTAGCCTGAGCCCACAGCTGAGCCTGCTTGAGGCAGGGGCTAGGGCTGGACACCTTCTAGGCTTCTCATTTCAGCTGTTTTTGTTTTCATGTAATTTTATGGAATAAAAAATAATTTTCAATTTGATACTGAAGATACCATTTTGAGAGCAGTCTAAATGTTATTTTCAGTCTAACTGAAGACTTTGGTTTTAACAAAATGTAGGTAAAATTAGAAAGAATAGGTGATGATTTTGGTTACTTTATATTCTGTAAACTCTTCTTCCTAGGCAATGCATCTCAACTGAATGTTAAGCTGAAGTTGTCTGACCATTCTTCTCAAGCTCTTACCTATGGAGTTTTCATTAAACCCACCCTTATAACTCAGAAAACTAAAATAATGTTAGGCTTAGATTCATCAGACAAAAACTACAAGTAATCCAATAAAAGAATAGCACTCTACCCCTCAGTTTTCTAACTACTATTGTATTTCAGTACATCAGCAGATACAAAACTCCTGTGGAAATCTGCTCTGAGCCAGCTCTGGTCTCTGCTGCAGTGCGATTATTTTGATCCTACTCTAAACCAATCCTTTTAGATATAGTGGTAAATCTTAAATAGCTGCTGCTGGAGAAAAAAAAAAATCTAATTCAATTTTTGATGGAATCTGATGTCCTTAATTTAATTCTAGTACTGGTAGTATATATGTTATTATTCATCTGGCCTAACTATGAGGAAGTGCTCCACTTTCAATTCTTTTCATAGCATTACAGTATTCTAAAAGGAAAGATCTGACTTACTAATACACAATGCAAGAAATTAAATATTCTTTCTCTGAATGTGCTTTGTTGTTGCACAGAAGCCTTGGGAAAGCGCATGAGCTGGACAATGAGATTTCTCCTGCAACTGCAAATTAAAGGTAGGTCATTTGAAAAAAAAATAGGAGGACTGGAAATAGACAAGCCTCAAAAACCTGAAAGAAGCCTGTTGGAAGAATGGCATACTTTTGTGTGTTTGCTGTTGTATTGCTTCACAATTTTATAGGAGCTGTAAAGAAGATTTTAAGTGACATAATATTTACCATGCCTCAATGACTGAAGGAATATGCATTCATACTGTGAAATGTGACTTGCATTTTCACAGTCAAAATATTCAATTTAGTAAAATTAGCCTCCCTGCAGTGGGATTTTGTGTATTGATGGATATTGTGGAAATCAGTAAATTTGTAAGCAATTTTTTTTCAGTATTTTATAGTTTGTTTGTATATGTGTTTACAGATGGCCAGTGTTCAGCAGTAGGTTGTTCATTCTTTTCTCTTGATAAAAAATTCAGACAGAAAGAATTGAGTATATATTTTTGTAGTTCCTCATTACAGAGTAGTTCCTCTATCTTTTTAATATTATAATATTTTGTCAAATTTCAGTCTGATATCTAACAAAAAAAAAAAAAGTCAGAACAAAGCAAAAAAACCCAAACAACATAAAGAAAATCAGGTATTTCCATTCTGTAGATATTTCTGTTATACTTGAGCACCCAGTATTTTTCTAGAGATAGAAATGAATGCGCTTTGGCAATCTGTTATTTCAATAGAAAATTATTGATTTGGGGGTTTGGTTTGGTTGGTTTGTTTGTTTTCCCAAAGGAATTACACAGTTGTGAATGAAGAAACTACCTGCTGACAAGGAAGACCTTGCTATAATGGTGAAGAGAGAATACTTGAATGGAACAGTATTACATATCTTATTTTCTTGACACAAGAATTTTTATCTAATTTTGTCTACTATATAAATGAGTTAGATGGTTACTAAACTATGTAACTTTTTCTTTGCTGTTTTGTCTTGTGGAAGAACTTTGTGATATTCAGTACAATACTGACATATTGTAAAACCCAGTGAACATCCTGCAGTTTGCACTCATTTGTTAAGTTCATTGATACTACACATTTCTTAGGCAGCTCCCTATGTTAGTATTCTGGTAACTGCAAGGTGAATGTGGGAAAATCAAAATGCAAATGTAGGGTTTTTTTTCAGAAATTAAGAAAAATCACTTAAACTATTTACATATTAATCTGGGAAAATCTTTGCACAGAAGCAGCTCTGACTTGCCCAAGCACCTTCAGTATGCATCTGTGGAAGGCGACTGAACCTCTGTTTTATACCGTAATATTACTCCATTAATCAGATTGATATAACATTTTGCCCTGCAGACAAAAGATATGACTAATGATTTGGGTTTTTCCATGTTGTCATCCTAACACTAATCCAGAAAATTCCACTGCTGCTAGTGGTCCAATTTCATCTGTCCAAAACCAAGAAAAACAAACACAAACAAACAGAAAACCAAACACAAAAAAAATACCCAACCCCCTCGAGGCAGCCCATTAGAAGCTATTCCAACAATTATGTATAAAATCAATTCATCATAAAAAAAAGAGGCCTATAGAGGCTGGAAGCAAGGATGGGAATCTTAGGAAGAGTATCGAGAAATAGTCAGAGCAGTCAGGGGTCAGTTCAGAAAAGCTAAAGCTCTGACAGAACTGAATCTGGCCAAGGACATTAAAGACAACAAGAAAATTTATATAGGTACATTTGGGGATAAAAGCAAGACAAGGGAAAATGTGGGCCCCCTCCTGAAGGAAATAGGAGATCTGATTACCAATGACATGGAGAAGGCAGAGGTACTCAATGAATTTTTTTTTGCCTTGGTCTTCACCAGCAAGTGCTCCAGCCACACTGCCCAAGTCACAGAAGGGCAAGTACTGGGAGAATGAAGGACTGCCTATTGTAGGAGAAGATCCGGTTTGAGACCAGCTAAGGAATCTGAAGGTGTTCAAGTCCATGGAACCTGATAAGATGCATCAGCAGGTCTGAGAGAACTGGCAGAGGTAGTTGCAGTTGCCAAGCCACTATCCATCATATTTGAGAAGCTGTGGCAGTCCAGTGAAGTTCCTGCTGACAGGAAAAGTGGAAATATAACCCCCTTTTTTAAAAAGGGTAAACAGGAAGACCTAGGGAATAACAGGCTAGTCAATCTTACCTCAGTGCTGGAAAGATAATGAAGCAGATCCTCCTGGAAACTGTCCTAAGACACATAGACAATAAGTGGGTGATTGGTGACAGCCAACATGGCTTCAGTAATGGCAAAATGTGCCTGACAAATTTGGTAGCCTTCTATGATGGGGCCACAGCACTGGTGGATAAAGGAAGAGTGACTGACATTGTCTACCTGGATTTATGCAAGGCATTTAACACTGTCCCGCATGACATCCTTGTCTCTGAATTGAAGAGGAATGGAGACCAGTGATGAGTGATGTTCTTCAGATGACACTATTGAGACCTGTGCTGTTCAACATCTTTGTTGATGACATGGACAGTAGGATTGATTGCGCCCTCAGCAAGTTTGCTGGTGACACCAAGCTGTGTGGTTTGGTTGATATGCTGGAGGGAAGGAATGCCACCCAAAGGGACCTTGACATGCTTGAGAGGTGGGCCAATGCCAACCTCATGAAGTTCAACAAAGCCAAGTGCAAGTCCTACACCTGGGTCAGAGCAATCCCAGGCACACCAGGTTGGGTGGAGAAGTGATTCAGAGCAGCCCTGCAGATAAGGACTTGGGGGAGTTGGTTGATGAGAAGCTGAACATGAGCCAGCAGTGTGCGCTTGGAGCCCAGAAAGCCAACTGTATCCTGGGCTGCATCAAAAGGAGCGTGCCAGCAGGTTGAGAGAGGTGATTCTCTCCCTCCATTCCACTCATGTGAGACCCCACTTGGAGAACTGTGTCCATCTCTAGGGCCTCCAACATAAGATAGATTTGAACCTGCTCAGGCAAGTCCAGAGGAGTTCCACAAAGATGGTCAGAGGGCTGGAGCAAGACATCCTGTGAAGAGAAGGCTCAAGGGACACCTTAGAGCAACCTTCCAGTGCCTAAATGGTGCCAAAAACAAAGCTGGAAAGGGACTTTTTACAAGGGCATGTAGTGATAAGACAAGGAAGAATGGTTTTAAACTAGAAGAGGGTACATTTAGGCTAGATATTAGGAAGAAATGCTTCACTATAAGGGTGGTGAGACAATGGAACAGGTTGCCCAGAGGAGCTGTGGCTGTCCCATTCTTAGAAGTGTTTAATGACAGGTTGGACAGGGTTTTGAGCAACCTTGTCTAGTGGAAGATGTCCCTGCCTATGGCAAGGGGATTGGGACTAGATGATCTTTAAGATCCCATCCAACCCAAACCATTCTGTGATTCTGTAATTCTCAACATCTTTGGAAGAATGTACCCTGGTTCCTTGTTTGCATTCATCTGCTTTGGTATCGCTGTGAAAAGTAAAATGTATTCTATCATTTTCTGTCCGTATAAACTGAAGACAAGGTCCTCAAAATACAGAGCCCAGCATAACCAAGAAACAGAATTGAAAAAGGGATGGTGAAAAACGATGGAAGAAGAATCATGCTTCAAGCAGATAGAAAGAAGTGGATGCTAGTAGTACGAATAAAGAGAGAAAAAATATGTGTCGTGAAGGAAAAATGGAATCAGAGCCTGTAATCCTCTGCTGTATCTTGTGATTCTGAATACTAAGGAGATTCTAACTCCTGGGTGGTCATCTAATAGACTCTTTTTTTTTTTTTTTCTAGCAGTAAAGAAAATAAACATGCTTTATTCTTGTGTATTTCACACTTGACTACTTGCAGTGATAGCAATCAGAGTTCCAAGCTATGACCAAAGTATAAATGTAGCTCTGCTTTTGGTTATTATAGGAAGTAATGAGAACAGCCAGAAGGTGGCAGTTTTAGACCATTTTGAAAAAGGGCTGTTTATGGCTTTAAGCATAACTAGACTCCTGCTGTAAGTTCTGAGATTCAAGCCAAAAACAATCTGAAAGACAGTTTTAAATTATGTATCTGGTAATATAGTCATGAAAAAAAGGTCATTTCTCCCCAAAAATGGTAAATTCATCCCATTTAGCTTTAGACTACATATAAAGGCTTCTACTGAGAAAACAACAATTTCTTCAGAAGCTACTCAATTTACCATGTAGAAATTTAGAGACAAAATAACTAAATTTTCAGCCAAGCCATACCAATACCTTTGGAATCCGCTGGGGCAATAGCATGCACCTTCTGTCTATACCTATAGATTTTAGTCTAGTTTAGTTGGTATAGCTCCTAATTTGTTAAAAACTCAGGTGATTTGAATTTTTATTTTTTTATTTTTTTGCTAAGACTTACTTTTTCAGGCTACAGTGATGTCTGGGAAAGGGCAGTACTTGAGACGGTAAAGCCAATGACTCATAAATATACTAAAGAGGGACAGTTACATAGGAAAACATTAAACTTTGCTCCTAATGAGCCTAGCTTGAAAAGGAGCTCAGAATTATGCCCTTAGAGATCATCAGGAGCTCATGAATAAATGTATTAGTTTAAGTTCATTGACAATAGGTAATTTTTCGTTTAGCAAGACAAGTAGTTCCTTTAGAGGTGCAACCCCAAGGAACACTAATATGCATTTAAGTCCTGAAATATTTGTAAGGCAATGAAATCTCTAATTTCACAAAGGAGAAGCATGTATTTACAAGATTAAGATGTGTGATGGGGCATCTTCAGTTTACAGCTTCTCCGACTGGTGAACACTTAGTACCATGCATGATGTGCCATATCAAAGTGCTGGCATACCAACTAAGCTTTGGAAAGATGTGTGATAAGAAAAACAGCATATTACAATGGAAAAAACCTTCTGAGTTTTAATGTAACTTTATTCAAAGGATTTCTGTCTTTAAAGATATCTGAAAAAAGAACTCTTAAAATAGAACTCCCCTGTGCTGTCCTTGAAAACTTTTCCAAAGGACAACTGACCCCTTTTTGTTCTCACTTTACACTACTATCAGTCATGAAGAAAATAATACTTTAAGAAACTCAAGGACATAAAGCAAAAATTTGGTAAAAAAGTGTAAGAAATGGAGAAAAGAGAACAGGACATATTCAGTTGTGAGGTCAAATTGGACTACGGGGAAAAAAAAAAGGGAACTAAGTTCCTAGATTTTTAAAGAAAGCAAACTTTGATTAAACAGAGAACTTGTTAGTAAAGTCAATTGGACTGAATAGCTGAGGGATCTGAATGTGAGAGAAACATGGAATTTCTTCCAGTCAAACTATTAAAACTAATAGGAGTTGTGTACCCCAAGAAAGGGAAAAGACTATGGGGATGGTGTAAACCCAACTAAGTGAATAAGCAGTTCAAGAAAGATATGATGAATAAGCAGAGAGCTAGAAGAAATGAAAAAAAGAAATTATTTGCAATTCCCTAAAAGTCAAGAGGGTGAGAAATTAAGTGAAATTAGTGGAAGTCTGTTTGAGGACCTACACATTGGTCTAGCAAAGTTTGAGACAGCAAATCAAATGGAACAAAAAAGGACTTATGAAAGTGTGAGGAAAGAGTAGAAAATATATACAGCTCCAAGGAAAAACAGTGGTTTTCTTAAGGTTTTCAAAGTGAAGATTCTGCTTATTTCATACACAAAGGCCATATGGGTACTGGAAAACTTGAGTTTTGCTATTCCATAAAGACTGTGAAATATTTTTCTGCTTTCTCCTAGGACTGTGTGGACAGTACTCCTAACCAGCAGCATTAAATTGCGCATTGTCTTTTGGATCAGCTATTCTAACAATGGGCAGGGGAAGTGTTCTCAAGTTTCTTTCACCCTTTTCAGATTTGAGGAAGACAAGAAGCATGATTATTCTTCTGTATTGCATTTTGGGCTTTAAATCATTGTAATAGAAAATTTTATCCTTGTTGTATACTTGCATATTTGCTTTGCTTTGTGATCTGTCACAAGGCTTCAGCATAACTAAACTGTATTGCACCTCTAGTGCTACATCCTGCAACATCTCGCCATTTCAAATTGGTTATTTAACTGTAAATATCTTAGGTTCAAGATTAAAAAGACAAAAAGCCTCCCCATCTTCACTGCCATAGAATTTTCTGAGCTCCTAAACATTTCCTAGAAATAGAGGAAATAGCAATAATAAAACAAACCAGAACAAAACACACACCACCCCCATCCCCGCAGACCAAACTGACTTATAGAAAATGTATGAAGAACCTACACATTAAAAAGTGATGCAGAGAAGTCTACATTTCACAATAGCACAGAAATAAATCCATCCCAATACTCCTTCTTTATTATTACCACTTTGATATAAACACTTCCTTAAGCAGAACTCGAGGCACTGGTAGCAATATTAGCTAGCTCTTCTTATCACCACATACTGAAGAGCTTCAGAGAGGATGTCATAAAATCACAAAGGGGTAAAGTGAATTATTCAGTCATACCCACCCACTGTTTTTTGAGTGACAGAGATTAAACAGTTTATTCTTCTGGGACTTAGGAGGTTTAGCACCTTTCTAACATCTCTCTCATTAAGTATTTAGTCAATAAAACACATATGGTAATGATGTTGTTTCTTCACAATACTTCATTAATTCAATAGTGCAAATATATTTTTTTGTAAGTATTTTTTCCTCTAAAACTGCAAACAGTGGAAAATAGCCTCCATTTATGTAATTCTGATTTGCATTTATAACTTGTTCTTATATGTAAGTCACCTGGCATTCAGAACCTGTAAAGATTAAACAAGTATGAGGGTAATCAAAGCACAAGTTTTACCAAAAGCTCACTTTCTCCCCTACGTGGTTTGAGCACAGCTTCCTTCTTCACCTTCAGTAACTTGCTTCTTGCTCTTCCTCAGACCTGCTCAAACAGGTCTACCAAGACCTTTCTGCTTTAATGTTATCACCTTATGATACTGATTTACTGAGGGCTTATTTTTTAAGCATTGGTACTTTCAAAGTTTAGGTTGTCTGAGATATGGGTTATCTTTATAATACCTTTCAGAAAATTTGATCTATGTCATCACAACAATGTTCATCATAATTCCTACTGAAAATATGTTTATCACTTTCCTTTGAGTCAAATTCGTTTACTTCAGTGTGAACTTGTTCTATCAAGTACATAACGTACTATGCTAACTTCAGAACAGAGCTCATTTTTAAGTACAGGAAATATAAACCACGGTGAAAACTGGAAGTGAAAGATGCTGGCCCTGATAAAAGATGCACATACAATTTAAATGAATTCATAGCTTTTAAAATGTTCATAAAAATTTAAATGAATTCACTAGTCTTAAAATATTCATCACTTTGAACCTGCTTGAGACTTCTTTGTGAAAAAGATAGTTCTTGAAGGTTTGTAAGGTTGCAGAAGCCTACACTTACCAGGAAAGAAGAGATTCATGCAATTGAGTAGTATTTTCCTGCCTTTATTCTGCTTCTCTGCACATGCTTGTTTAGATGAAAATCAGCCTTGTATAAAGTGCCAACACAAAGCTTGCTTTTGGATTTAGTGGTGCAGAAAGACCTAGAGTAAAATTAACTTCTATGAAAGAAGATTTCTAATTGCTATCTTTGCCTTCAATTGAACACATATGACCAGTTTATATTCCTTATTTCTTTAGGCCTTTTCCACCAGAAAGACAAATAGGACTTTTGTATGAGGTGATATTTAAAGTCCAGAATCTCAGTTTCTGTTCAGTAATAAACTTTAGGTGAGATTGTGTGTATGTCCAGCCCAAATGCCACCTAAAGAGAAGTCTTCCTTTTTAGAAAAAGCTGCTGGGGAGTAATTTTGGATGTTTTGGTGAGGTTTTGATTGTAGGTAATGGGCAGTGTATTTCACTTGGAAAAAAGAAAATGAAAAATGACCCTGTATTTCATATCTCACTGAACTGAGGCAGACAACTAACTGCACTTGTCACTGTTCTTGTTATGAGAGAATGGCTTTCCCAGTGTAAAAGTTCAATTTATCGGGAATGGAATCATGGATTGTATATACTTTGTGTGTACCTAGATTATTCTTACTGAATAGAATACTTGCTATAAGCAAAACCAAAATGCAGAGTCTCCAAATATAGAGTTTAAGGCACTCAGAGCTCAGAACTTCCTTTACGGCTTTAACAGTCATCACTTGGATCAGCTTTTTCAAGGCACTAAAGTAGCTTTGTACATTTTCCTTGAATAGCATGTTGAAATTCTTGATAGCTTTCTTGCTAGTTTAGCCAGTTCTTAGGAAATTAGGGAATATAGCTCTTCTTTTTTCTACTTAGTCAAGAACAACTTGAAAAATAAGTTAATAAATGCCTATGTTCTGATGCAGGCTTTTTTATGGTGGTGCACAGAAGAAATGTACTATTGCATTGGGTGAGAGTTTAGCAGGGCAATACATTAAGGAGATTCACTTCAGAAAAATGTAAATGCAAAGTTGTAAATGGCTAGTGCTTATAATCCAGAAAACAGGCAGAAAATACAGTGTTAAATTCATGATAATTTGCTTGTTCATAAATTCTGGAAAACATTGCTATTTCAGGAACATTTCCTACTGGAATTTGGGGTGTTCAAAACTGAGGGAGTTTTATAGCCTACTGGTAATAACTGGTAGCAAAGCTAGCAATTTAGGTTCCCATTTAACCTTACAAGATACCACCGATCTGTGATTTTTAATGCCTGCATTTACTTGGGAGTAATAAAAGACAACCCAATCCATATCTGTATTAATTGAAGTTTCCATACAGCTTTACCTCACTTTTCCAACAGAAATTCATTTAAGCCTTATTAAAGTTCTAGTTAATTCTTATCCAGTTCTTCTTTTCATTTTTGTGACTGTTCACATAGCGCATTTTTTTGTTTATCAATGGTGGGGATACATCAACTCTAAGGTAGTGGGCCTATGACTGCTAAAGCAACTACCAGATAATGATATTTTATGTTAGAATTTAGCCTAGGATAAAACCCTCTGGTTAAAAAAGTGGCTATATTTGTACTTTTCTCTGGAGAGAATACATCCTCAAATCTTTTCTGTTATCCTTTTATGTCCACAGCATTTCAAATCTTAATCCTATTTGTTTCTGTGTTTACATACACTGGAGGGAAGGAATGCCATCCAGAGGGACCTTGACATGCTTGTGAGGTGGGCTGATGCCAACCTCATGAAGTTTAACCATGACAAGTGCAAGGTCCTACACCTGGGTCGGAGCAATCCCAGGCACAGCTACAGGTTGGGCAGAGAAGAGATTCAGAGCAGTCCTGTGGAGAAGGACTTGGGAGTGTTGGTTGATGAGAAAATGAACATGAGCCAGCTTCAGTGTGCGCTTGCAGCTCAGAAAGCCAACCGTATCCTGGGCTGCATCAAAAGGACCGTGACCAGCAGGTTGAAGGAGGTGATCCTGCTCCTCTACTCTGCTCTCGTGAGACCTCACCTGGAGTATTGTGTGCAGTTCTGGTGTCCTCAACATAAAAAGGACATGGAACTGTTGGAACAAGTCCAGAGGAGGGCCACGAGGATGATCAGGGGATGGAGCACCTCCATCCGAAGACAGGCTGAGGAAGTTGGGGCTGTTCATCCTGGAGAAGAGAAGGCTGCATGGAGACCTCATAGCAGCCTTCCAGTATCTGAAGGGGGGCCTATAGGGATGCTGGGGAGGGACTCTTCATTAGAGACTGTAGTGACAGGACAAGCGGTAATGGGTTAAAACTTAAACAGGGGAAGTTTAGGTTGGATATAAGTAGGAAATTCTTTCCTGTTAGGGTGGTGAGGCACTGGAATGTGTTGCGCAGGGAGGTTGTGAACGCTCCATCCCTGGCAGTGTTCAAGACCAGGTTGGACGAGGCCTTGGGTGATATGATTTAGTGTAAGGTGTCCCTGCCCACGGCAGGGGGGGTTGGAACTAGATGATCTTAAGGTCCTTTCCAACCCTAATTATTCTATGATTCTATGATTCTAATATATATATATATATATATGTATATATTTGTTTACCCACTTGGCCTTTGTGCAAGAAAACACGTGAATTCAGATAATCTGTATTTCTCATACACAATTAAAAGGCAGGTTTTTTGAAATATCTAGTATACAATCCCTGGCTTCACTTGAGCTACCAGAATTAATTCTCCTTTGAAACAAAAATTTCATGGTGGACAATTAACTCTGATTTTTCTGCATGACACTCACTGTGGCTTCCCTCTCCTGTCAAGAAAATGATTTTTCTGACAATCAAAGATGTTTCTGCCCACTCACTGGCAACAGTATCTCAAATAAAGATTTTATAAAGCCTGTCTCATTATTTCTGCTTTCTTTCTGGCGTCCTTTCGGTAATTCTGATTTTTATTGCTAGGTCTTTTTAAGCTTCAAGAAACAATTTTGAATCTTGAAGACAGAAAAGGGAGGTAAACTTGATAAATTCCCTTCAGGAAAAAAACACCTTTAATATATTTCAGGTTGTACAAAATTTAAAATATGTTTTCTGTCTTGCTCAAAAGCTCATTCTATGTTCTATGGAAACTGACCCCCAAAATGTCATGGGTTAGACAGGGAATGCATAGTCAGTGACACAGACCAATGGAGTGAAGAGGGGATACCCTCCTGAAGGCTTTTTGCAAACTGTCAAATATTATGTGCCAGTGATCCAGCAGACAAGAGAACACAGTCCAAAAAGCTCCTGTCATGGGTTTTCTCTCACATCATCCCATTCTTCCTGCTTGACATTGAAAGCAGTAACATCCCACATAGGTATTTCTTGTCCCACTTGAAAGGACAGTATTGCTCTTTATAGCAGAAAGTTTTTCCTGTTACTTTTAAACTGGTATTGTTTTTGAGCTGAAAAAACACTGAATTTTACAGCCCCACATGTGTGTCTTTGTGAAACATAAAGAACTCCTGTATGGAGAACTGTGAAAATAATGGATTTAGCTACTTATTAGCTATTTTTGTTTGGGAAAAAAAAAAAAAAAAGGGGTTTGTTTTCACTGTGAAGAACAAAAAATCAGAATATGTCTGCTCAAAATGGCATGAGTCTGCCATTTCTTAGACCTACCAAAAGGAAAGCAATCAAATGACTTTTGATTTACAAGGTTCAGACATTGTGAGTTGGTCTAGTTCAGCTGTAGATGTATCTGAAGCTATTTGTTTTCCTTAAAAATGCAAAATACATGAAGGTTTTTTAAATTGAGTAAAAAGATAGTCTTCCAAGATTTGATGCCTGGGATATCTGCGCCAGTAGCAGGATAGATTTACATGTATATGGTAAATGTAGTTCAACACAGAAACTGGTAACATTAGTTAAATAAGTTAATGTTCTTAATCATTTAATTAGGAGTATTACCTAGGGAGGCATCATTCTAATATACATTGGTGCAATGGAAAGGGGGCTTTAAGGTTGGAAACTTTTTTTTTTTTTTTTTTTAACGTTAAAGAGACAAATCTGAAAGGTAATAATTGCTGAAAGTAGGAAATATCAGTGGATATGAAGGGAGTTAAATGTAATCACCAAGAAAAGAAAACTTGACAGATATAATCTCACACTGTTAATATTGTAAATGAATAATGGGCATTCTTTATAATTTCTGATGACAATAAGACAAATATAGCTGCCAGAAGCTATGGGAAAGAGTTGATAGAATATATGAAAACAATGGTATTAAATACATTTTAAAAGAGTATTGAACCAGATGAGAGGAAAGCTGAAGCTGGGGTACACTATGTGGAAGAGTAAGCAAGTAGATACAGCAATGGGGGTGCTTTGAGAAGAGGTGATGAAGAAATAGGCTATGAACATTGTCACACTAACTCAAGTATCTGAAAGAATAAAATATTCCAGTTTAGCCCCAGGTCTATGATTAGAGTACAAGAGGCTTCCTCCTATCTCTTTGGGTACAAATCTTATGTACAAACACAAACTTCACTCCAAGAATACATTATGTAATAAAAAAATTAACCCCCCCCCCCCAACCAAACCAATCACAACTGTATTATCTTGATCGAGCACAGGGTTTAAAGAATTACATATGGGAATCTGCTAAATGAAAGTATTTGCTGTTATAGAATAACTATTACCTCAGATGTAGATTACATTCACTCCAATACTTTTATTATACTCATTTCTATTTCTTGCAGTTACATCTCCCATTAGGTATTCAATAATCTGGTGATGAAGTGATTAATTCTGAAACTTCTGAATCCTGTTTAAGACATTAATAATTTTATGGTAAATTAGCTTAAGGCTTATTTTTCTTCAAATTTATAAGTTTCTGTTGCCTCTTTTTTCCATCTCATTGCTGCCTCTGCATGAAGAAAGCAACACCTTAGGTGTAAAACTATTGCTGCAAAAATTCGCAACATCTCAGTCAGAAATAGTTTTCTAGTCAAAGACTCTAATGAAAGAATTCTAATACCTAAATGGCTTTTGGTTTTAGTTTATTTTCATCATTAATTATCAAGTGAAAATTCTAAAGTTTTACTAAAATATGTAACATACATATGCATGCTTAATATGTTTTTTATTAGGAAAATGTCAAGCCTGAAATTACAATTAGACCTCAGTAGTTTTGGGTTGGTTTTTTTTTGGTTTTGGGGTGTTTTCTTTTCAAAATACTCAGACTATAATTCTAGTTTAGAAACTCCATTTGTTGTCATCTGGTTGTCATTTTCAACCAAAGAAAATTTTCACAAATACTGTGAATTAATACAACAAGAAATGACCCAACAGGAACAAAACCAGTGATAATTATTTAAAGCTACAGAATTGAGGTAAAGCAGTGGAGTTCTGCTAAAATGGAGTTACTCATTTCAATGCAAACTACAAATGCATTATTCATTTTTTTTCTAGTTTAAATCTAAGCGACATATTCACCTGACGAGCTAAATGATTCCAAGTATCTCTGTTCCTCGATTCATACCACTGCCCTTTTTGTCCCTCCATCTTTTTGTTTGCATGAATTCTTACACAGAGGCACTTAACACCCGTCAACACTCCTTTATGCAAATAGATTTGGTTCAACAATCTCATTATAGTTTTTGAGAAGATAGGTGTAATGAGTAAAGATAACTAGCAGAAGGAAATGTATGCTTTGTTGACTTACTAGCAGTAAAAAAATTGTGCTGGCCTGCATGAATAAAAATAACAAAAAATTTTCTAAGTTGGTTGACCATGTAATTAATTGACAAGCATTCAAAACCAGTCATTACTAAGCATCATTACTGAATAGGGGGTTTATTAGTGGTATTTTTGCTCACTAGGGAGGTTCACCTTTCAAAAAGATTTGAGAGGATGCAGAAAAGATATCCCAAAATATCAAGGGGAAAATACCTTTTTAGCAAGAGAATACTGACTCAGAAAATAGATATTTTTAGAGTTCAGTTGTTTAAAGTTATCAAAATGAGAGACTGAGGAATGGCAGAAAAACCCCAGATTCTAATGTGCTCTTCCATAGAGAAAGACATTAGCAAAACAGCAGCTGTATCACAGGCTGAGATAAGTTAGAACAGGATCTGCATTCCGAGACTGCATCAGTGAAAATGCTTGAGTACTGATGCAGGGACACATGACCAACTCCCAAAAGGACTTGACTTTCCATCCCTCTGCGCTCATGGGCTTTTCAAAGTTCATTGCCCCCTGAAACAAACCCAATGTTAGGGAGAGAACATGGAACAAAATCAGAAGCATCTCTACATATTATTTAGTCCATGATGCAATCATGGACAGTACAATGCACATCTATTTCACTATTCCTTTCTCATCCTATCTGTAAAAGCATGTGGTGGAACAGGAAAAAAGTACACAGAGCTGCTGTTAAGAAAATCACAGGTGCAAAAAGCCTTCCATACTGAGAATGATTAAAGAAGCTAGTGAATAAATTGGTATTTTTTTAGTCTAGAAAAGATAAAAAAGGAGAAGTAGGGGGATGGCAAAGTTGTCTATAGCAAAGGAAAGAAAAGGAATGTCCATAGTCTTTTCAAATATGATGAAGTGTGGATATCAGCAATAACTAGAAAATAGCAAGTTCAGAGTAAACAGGAGGAGGTGCCTCTGTACACTATTATTAGATTTAAGTGGTGGATTTCCTTGCCAACAGACATTTCAGATGCTAAAAATTAACATGGGTGTAGAAAGTGTGATGAGGGGAAGTTGTGTTGAAAAATATTCAAGGGTTGTTATATAAAATGACAGGATGTATCTGAATAAGGAAGCACCTGAAAAGAGGCTTCCCAGAGGAAGATTCTGGAGAAATAAGCCTACAGTTCTGCCCCATTCTTCTGTTTTTCCAAGCTGCCATATTTAGGAGAAGATAATGGACTAGAAACATACTGTGGTTGGTGCTGTGACCCCTCTGTTTTCTTGATTTGGTTTCTTACAGCATAACTGTCTTACTTAAAGTGCCAGCTATGGAATTCAAATCAGGGGCAAATATGTAAACCCCATGGTTCACCTTTTAAAGCAACTCTTACCCAGACATCAAGTCTTTTGACGATAATCTTATTTGCATATTGCATATCTGAGACAATCAGAGTTTCAGAATGGAATTTATCTCATAATTTATGTGAATCATTATGTAATCTGTGCAGCCATATGAGCATTCATTTTTTTTTTTCCCAAAACACTGTTTTTCTTGATGTTCATTTAATATCATATAGTTCTGTTAACAAACCTCTCATGTCAATAGCTCAGGATAAGAAGCATTTTTGGCATTCCCTTCCCCCTAATAATAATCTTTCATGGTTTTGCTTTTTATTTATTTATTTAATTTTAGCAGGGTCTCATTTTGTTATAGGAGTGTATGAAATAAACTGCTATCTTTACAGTGTTTTATATCTAGAAATCCTAATCCAATTTATTTAATTTAATAAAGTCTCTCGACACTCCAGTGTGATAAGTATGTACTGTTTTTGCTCGAAGAAGTCAGAAACAAAATGAAGAGAAAGAGCATGTTAACTCACTTGGGAACAAGAAATTGTCAATATAAGGCAGTGAATCTGTCTGAAAAAGAGCAAAATGGATGAGATCCAGTGGAGCATTAGAAGAAAAGGAAGCTGGGCAAATTCAAATAATATATCTAATTGCCTAGGAGAGATTCAGCTATATTAAACACAAAGTTTTCTGGTTTTGGGGACGGTGTTTTTTCTTCAATTAAAAGGCTCTGCAGACTGGGAGAAACATGGCAGTATAATTTTCAGGGGGTTATTTTTAGGATATATTACAAATACATTTATGTCAATAAGGTCTTTCCTTTGACTTATATCGACTTTTGTTAACTCCCATATTACTCAAATTTGTTAACTGCCTTGTATTTTGTACTGCAGGCTATTCTAATAAATTTCTAAGTGCTGGGGAGTATTGTTTGTTTTTCTTATTCAACAAACAAACAAAAAAAACAAAACGTGAGGCAGCTAAATTTGAGTAACTATTTACTATTTGAGTTTAATGCTTTGTGATTTTCAAAGTTGCTCTCCATTGGCCCCTCAGGAAAATTTCTGTGAGTTTAGTCACTTAGACAATGAAATTTGCACTTAAGTTTCTGACTTCAGAATTTGAAATCTTGTCCAGAAATCTTTTTAGAACTTTTTGACATAAGAATATCTAAAAATATTCATAATATTTTACAAAAATAAAGTACTTCCTGAGAAATCTTCTATTCAAAAAATAGAAAAATAGCTGAAAAGTAGAAAAGGAAAAGAGTTAACTTGTTTTTTTCCTTATGAAAAATGGAATGGGAAGATACAGAGGACTTTAATGATTCTGTGATGGCCAAGATGTGTTACACGTTTGCTTATAAATCAAAGAGTTGAAAACTGAAAAAGCTTCAACCTCAGAGCTGTTCAAGGCCATGAAAATGTCAATGTTTCTTTAAAGGTTCAACAATATCCTTCTGCTTCTCATCTCTCATGCAGGCATTATACTAGTCATTCAAATCCCTGGGATGTCTGGGGTACTGAATCTTATACAGCACCAAAAATACTGGATCAGCTGTGAATAAATGTAACAAAAAAGATGGAAAAAGTCTAGAAAAAAAAAATTTGATAAAATCTGTGGTTGAATGAGTACCATGAAGGTTTCTTTGGTGTCACAAGAACACTCCCTATGGAATAGCAACACGTGTTCAATTTAAGGAGAATGGCCCAGCTTAGCAAAAGTGTGGGGTCAAATATGAATACAGCAATCAACTATAACATCAGCCAAATATAGGAAAAAGAAATTTCTTTCAGTGGAATGAAACCTTGTCATTGTTATTACTGAATGAACAGAAACTTTCAAATGAAGAACAATTCAGCTAAAATCCCATTAATCATAATAAAACTTAACATGTTAATATTCAGGATTCTACTTAATTTTGCTATGTACTGTCTTAGGATGGAATTTCAAAGCATGAAAACTTTTCTTAAATGTGAAATTTGGCTGCAAACTGAAAATTGTGTCAGGATACATTTTCTTCAATGGACTCCAAGGATGCTTCTTGTTTTTTAAAATGAAATTGTTCTGCCATTTATTTTAAATCAAATCCAGGAAAAAAAATTGCAGAGCTGATTAAAAGCAGACATTATACAAAAATATATTTTACAGCTAAATTTCTTTTAATTTGAGATTTTTATTAAGAAAAAATAATAATTGATTGTGCAATGCTGATTTCATAGACTTCTATCTGCATTTCCCCACCCATTTATCTATATTTTCCACTGGCTTCCAGTGGAGCATTAGTACATTATACTTGGGGTCCAGGGATCCTTCATGCAACCTTAGGGGATGTTCAGATAAGTAATTTTTAAAATAGATTATAAATTGTAAGAATTAATATCTTTCAAAACAGGGATGTATGAAGAAATATGTCCTCCCACAGGTCTGTCATTTGTTGTACATTTTTAAGAAACATATTGGTTACTGGTTAATAAGAATGCTTTACTGTTGTTTGATCAAACTTGACCCATGGCAGAAGTCATGTAGGAAAAAACAATTTATCCGATTTGTCCATTCTTTGAAGTTACCGTGTACAGGAAAAGGAAAATGACAATGTAAAGTTGTCCTGGGTTCAGCAGTAGCAGTCATTTTTCTCCTTCTTGGTAGCTGGTGCAGTGCACTGTTTTGACTTTCAGCTTGGGAACAGAGCTGATAACAAGGATGTTTTGGTTTGGCCAAGGACTTTGTGAGCCTCATGCTCTGCCAGGGAGGAGGGGAAGCCAGGAGGAAGCAGAGACAGGACACCTGACCCAAACTGACCAAAGAGGTATTCCATACCACAGCACGTCATGCCCAGGATGTAACTGGGAGTTAGCCGGAAGGGCTGGGAGACTGGGGGGTTGGAGGAGGTATCGGTCGGAGCTTGGTCGGGCTTGGGGGGCGAGTTATCGGTCGGCTGGTGCTGAGGTGTTGTATTCTCTTCACTTGTTATTTCCTTTATCATTGTTATTATTGGTGGTAGCAGTAGTGGTTTGTGTTATACCTTAGTTACTAAACTGTTCTTATCTCAACCTGTGGGAGTTGCATTCTTTTTGATTCTCCTCTCCGTCCCTCCGAGAGCAGGGGGAGGGCAAGAAAGGGGGGGAAGTGAGCGAACTAATTACCTGACTGGGTTTAAACCACGACAGTTCTTTTTGGTGCCCAACGTGGGGCACGAAGGGTTGAGATAACGACAGATCTGACCAGATTAATAGTCACTCATCACAATGCTGATTTATTGGCTCTCAGAGTTGTTTTGCTTGATCTCACAGCTTCAGAATGTTGTAACTTACGTAGAGCCGGTATTTGCTGTGTTAGTGTTTATCAAGTGTGGGGCCTGGGCTAAGGTTCTTGTCTCACTGTGCTTTATGGCAATGGCTTGTAATACGGGCGGGCTCCAGCAGCAGGGCGGGACGGACGTGGCCGTGGGCTTGTACCTGGCCGTCCGGCTGCTCTTCACCGGCCTGGCCCTCGCCCTCGCCTCCGTCTTCGTGAGGCCGCGGGGAGCCGAGGGGGAGCGGCCCCGGGAGCCGGCGGCAGCCGAACCGGCCCGGGAGAGCGGCCCCGGGGACCAAGCGGCGACGGGAGCGGGTCCGGAGGCCGCGAGGGGACGGCTGCCGGTGGAGGAGGTCGGGGCGGTCGAGGAGCAAAAGGAAGGGGCTGCCGAGCAGCGGGAGAAGGCGGCGGAGGAGCCGAGCCCCGCGGAAGAGCCGAGCCCCGCGGCCCCGAGAGCATTCTCCGGAAGCCGCCTGCCGAGCCCCAGGAGGATGCAGGAGACCACGCAGCATTTCCCAGCAAGGCAGAGGAGGAAGAGCTGGACTCAGGAAAAGAGAAGCTGGTGGTGGCAGAGCCGGCAAGCACAGCGGCTACACCAGCCCCAGTGACAAGCACAGCAGCATCAACTGAGAGTTCTGAAGGTTTTGAATGGCCTTTGGGTGTCCTTGGGACCTGCCTGCTGATTGTGATGGGGATCAGCATGTTGGCACACATACAGGCTGTGTTCTACCCACAACCATTTTGTCTGATCTCAAAAGTTAAGCAGAGTCAGGTTTGGGTCTTGCCTGGGGTTAGACAACGATGCAGGGGGACCAAGAGGTTTTCCCCAAGGCTGCACAGCCAGGAGTGGCAGGGTGTGTGTGACAGTATGGGCAAGTATCTAGTCCACTGGGCCCCTCCAGTGCTTTGGAAGCACCGGAGATGGAAGGCAGCTGTATGGAGTCCCCAGCAACAAGCTGCAGAAACTGCTGAAGGGGACAGTGAATTATTTTGAGCCTGGTGGGCCCAATGCACTTCAGGCCATCAGAGCAGAGATGCAACACAGAGATGGACTCATGATCGAGGGGTGGACTTAGCAATGGACACTATTGCCCAGGTTATTCACGAGTGTGAACACTGCACACAGTCTCTCCTGCTCTGGAAGACTGTTACAAGAGATGGAGTCTGACATGGACCAGATGGACGCAGCAGCTTTATAGGGACTGGTCCATGCACTAAGTTAAGAGTGCACCGAGATAAGAGTGATGGTATATTGAAAATGTGGGATCTGAGCATGACGTGAATGGTATGGAATAAGGGGTGGATAATGTCCTGGGTTCAGCAGTAGCAGTCGTTTTTCCCCTTCTTGGTAGCTGGTGCAGTGCACTGTTTTGACTTTCAGCTCGGGAACAGAGCTGATAACAAGGATGTTTTGGTTTGGCCAAGGACTTTGTGAGCCTCATGCTCTGCCAGGGAGGAGGGGAAGCCAGGAGGAAGCAGAGACAGGACACCTGACCCAAACTGACCAAAGAGGTATTCCATACCACAGCACGTCATGCCCAGGATGTAACTGGGAGTTAGCGGGAAGGGCTGGGAGACTGCAGGGTTGGAGGAGGTATCGGTCGGAGCTTGGTCGGGCTGGGGGGGCGAGTTATCGGGTCGGCAGGTGGTGAGGTGTTGTATTCTCTTCCCTTATTTCCTTTATCATTGTTATTATTGGTGGTAGCAGTAGTGATTTGTGTTATACCTTAGTTACTAAACTGTTCTTATCTCAACCTGTGGGAGTTGCATTCTTTTCGATTCTCCTCTCCGTCCCTCCGAGAGCAGGGGGAGGGCAAGAAAGGGGGGGAAGTGAGCGAACGAATTACCTGACTGGGTTTAAACCACGACAAAAGTTTAATCCAATTCTTCTTCATATATAACCTCTGGATAGTGGAGTAAACTATTCTGAGTGAAGAATGAAGGTGTATTTCACTAATAGTCATCTGTAACTATGCTCTCAGGAAATGCCTAGTTTAACCCATTTTTTTCAGATCCTTTCCAGCTAACATACAGAAAACATCCTGACGAAAATTTATTTTCTTTGGAGTTTCATTACCTGCGTGATGAAAGAAACATAAATAAATGTACTACAAAATTCTTTATTTCTCCCCCCACCTCGTTTCTCTCCTCAAGAATTAAAAATAAGCCTAAATCTTCCTAAAAAGTTATTGGGCATGTGTTTTTTTTAACTTTTTGATCAATATTTAATCCCCCTAAAACATTCTCCTCCTGAAGTGCAGATAAAAATTAATGTTTTGTGTCTAGTCCAATGGAAAAGGATGTATTTTTGCAAAGCCTGTTTGCTTGTAGTCAACTGTGGTTTTACTTTATGTCAAAACAAGTTATACTGCAGGTAGTAAAGGAAGCAAGGCACTTAAAACTACTTTTCTCTCTGAGCTCACATTTTTCTTATGTAGGAAAAAAAAATCTTATATACTTCTAGAACAATATTAATAAAAAAATCTCTGGATTACATTTCGGTAGAAGGTCCTGAGAAGTTTCCTCAGTCTTCCGTTGGACTCTGGTGGAGGATAGCATCCAGTGATCAAAATGATATCGAACACCAACTGAATTTTCCATTTTATGTTCCCAGGATTTGTCTTGGGCAAGTAAGTGACTGTGGATTCTGGAAAGAAGAACTGATAAGTGGCAGAAAAGGAATACTAAAATAAGACATGCTTGTTTCTTAAAAGCAAGAGAGGAAAAGAATTTAAGTGTACCAACTATTGCTGCCTTATTTATGATTTTGATTTACACCAGTTCAAGTTTGTGTAAACAAGTTGAGTGGCAAAACTGACTGTTAGTACAACAGTTTCTGATGAGCTACATTTCTTTGCACTTCATTTTTCTTTGGAAGAGGTCATGACACATTGGGACTTCTTGTATAATAAAAGACCTCACACATTTCTAGTTGAAACTATAACATAAACTCTCCAATAATCAACACTATAAAAGAATAGCTAGATTACTATTAGCTGAGACATCCATCATGGCATATATAGCATTATTCTTTGTGGATATATATGTGTATATCCATATGTGTGTGTGGAGAGGGACACATACATAGAGATAGATATATTTTTATCTATGCATTTACTATGTATGTTAACTCTGTGACTGTAATATCAGTATCTCAGTGTACTGGTTTGCTCTATTAAATTGGAAATTGTTGATAATTGTACAGACATTACTTGCATATTATGCTACTATCTAGACCTGATGACATCCTGTTTGAACAATGAATATAATACTACATGCACGTATTTTTTATGTGACTGTACTCTATGTGGGAAAACCTGTAACCAATTCTGGTGTGCAGCCTGAAAAAATATATCAGCAAGGGATTTCTTATACTCTGGACTCTAGTTAAATCAGTGTATTATTTCCTAGAATACAGGGCATTTTCTTCAGTCTTTTATAATATAAATTAACTATTCGTACAGTGAATTGTGTAAATAACATAAGAAACAATAACATATGATAAATCCTTCTGTGGAACAGAATAAACATTTTATTGTTTTACTGTCAAGGTTGCCTTTATTTTAATGAAGGAAAACCCATGTAATTCCTTAGATGAGAACCAGAGTTCAGTATGTTTGATTTGTTGTAGCTGGAAATCTAAAATCTTAACTTTTTATCAGTATGTGTGTTGAAAGGAATCAGGTATCCTTGATTCATGCATGGATATGTCCTTGAGATGTATCTCCTTCATGTAAATAAAAATAGTAGCAACTTATACTACTAGCAAATACCTAGAGAAAATAGAACTATACCTTCAAATTAATATATTTTTATTTATAACATTTTTATTATCTCACTTAAGTGCAGGAGAATTAAAGCTACAAAAATATAATTCCTAAACAGTCTATAGCCAGATGTTGAAAGCAGAAAGATAGCACGCTCCATTACTTTTTAATTTTCATTTATGGATTCAAAAACAATTTAAAAATTGCCTTAGTAGCTGGCCTGCACCCTACACAGAGCTCATAGTGAACAGTTTGCTCAAAGTTTGCTTAATCCTTGCCTGACTTGAAACATAGTGTAGAAATGACAGCAAGAACCTTTTATAACTCAATGAGGCTTTAGTGACAGAATCATAGAATCATAGAACAGTTTGCGCTCAATGGGAGCTTTAAAGGTCATCTAGTCCAAAAACCCTGCAATAAGTGGAGATATCTTCAACGAGATCAGGTTACTCAAAGCCCTGGGCAGCCTGACCAATAACTCAGCAGACAGAGTACCTGGAACTTTCTCAGCCTCCTCTGTTAGACTCGCATGTCAGTATACGTACGGGTTAAATTCTGGTTTGGTTCATAAGAATTATCATGCTGAATGCATCTCCTTGCAGTTAAACTCTTGTATAGGTTCTGTGCATTAGACACTCTTTTTAGGCACACGCTATGATAGGTCTGAATGCGCAACCTCTGATGCTTTATCATTGGCTGTGTAGAGATCATTGTTCTATCACTGTGATGGCTAAGAAGCTGCAAGGTCCTACACCTCGGTTGGAGCAATCCCAGGCACAGCTGCAGGCTGGGCAAAGAAGAGATTCACAGCAGCCCTGCGGACAGGGACTTGGGGGTGTTGGTTGAGGAAAAACTGAACATGAGCAGCTTTAGTGCACACTTGCAGCCCAGAAAGCCAGCTGTATCCTGGGCTGCATCAAAAGCAGCGTGACCAGCAGGTAAAAAGAGGTGATCCTGCCCCTCTACTTTGCTCTTGTGAGACCCCACTTGGAGCCCTGTATGCAGTTCTGGTGAGGACATGGAACTGTTGGAACAAGTCCAGAGAAGGGCCACAAGGATGATCAGGGGACTGGAGCACCTCCCGTATGAAGACAGGCTGAGAAAGTTGGGGCTGTTCAGCCTGGAAAAGAGAAGGCTGCGGGGAGACGTTCTAGCAGCCTCCCAGTATCTGAAGGGGGCCTACAGGGAGGGACTTTTCATTAGGGACTGTAGCAACAGGACAAGGGGCAGTGGGGACAAATTTAAACAGGGGAAGTTTAGCTTAGATATAAGGAAGAAGTTCTCTACTGTAAAGATGGTGAGGCACTGGAATCGATTGCCCAGAGAAGTTGTGAATGTTCCATCGCTGGTGGTGTTCAAGGCCAGGTTTGACAGTCTTGGGTGGTATGGTTTATTGTGAGGTGTCCCTGCCCATGGTAGAGGGATTGGAATTGGATGAACTTAAGTTCTATTCTAACACTAACTATTCTATGATTCTATGATCCTCCAGTGCTGCACAGAAACAATTGATCTGTCATGCTGGATACACTTTCATTAGTTCAACATTAAGTCTACATAATCCAGATTGTATACACAGACACTGCATACAGTGGTAAGAGATATATATGGGAGTAAAAACGCTTCCACAAAACTATTATGATGGTTGATGCTTTGTAGATCTCCAGCATGACAATAATACCTTGCACTTTTCATAGTGAAAAATACATGCCTGAATTTGAAGCAAATACTTGGCAATTACTTTGAACTAAATTTTGTTACAGAATGTTTTCTCGTAGTAAGCGGAAAGATGCATGATGGCAAAACAGACTTAACCTAGGTTTTTAAAAAAAGTACTTAGAAAATCAGATGTGCTACATCAGACTTTCTGTCCTACTTTGTGGGAATTCAATGCCCTCACACAAACAGAATGTTGTTCCAAATAATCAATATTGGTTTCTGACTGGTACATTGATCTTTCTGACAAGCATTTTTGTCAGGTTCCCATTCTTGTGGTTTAGGGGCTTGGGGGTTTTGGTTTGGCTTTTTTTTTTTAATGCATGGAATGAAACAAGAGTGTTTATTCTATCGTTTATTAAGTGAAACAAGAGTGTTTATTCTATCGTTTATTAAGTGAACTTAAAAGCATTCTTTAAGATCTGTTGTATGGTATCAGTTTAACCAGAACAGCTTAATAAAGACAACAGATGGCTGTAGCTGCATTTCAGTATGACTATGTTCAAGGCTTTTTCTGCTCTTCATCTCTGCTTTCTATTTGGCTCACCTACTGTAAGGTCACGTTTTGATAATGAAAAGAAACTTCTCCAGAGTAGTGTACTTTTGTGCTGTGGAATGCACACACATACAAGAGAGCATCCCCTCACCTGGACAAAAGAACAAGAAAGAAAAACTCTCCCCTAATTCAGCTAAAATGAAAACCTAGCTGAAATAATTGTCCCTGAAACTGAAAATCTGCTAGGCAGCTTGTCAAAACAGAGTGGAATTGTGAGCTGGACAAAAACATCTGACCATGAGAATTAAAGATGACAAAAACTTAAAGAATATATGCATCAATTTGTTTTATCTGCTGAAAAGTACTTTCACCTAAATATTTTCACTATGATGAGTTGCAAATCTTGTTGGGAGGGACTCAGAATTAAAGTTTTGGTTATTTCTTGATTTTACATCACCAATTGAAACTTTCATTTCAAGGCTGTGTTAGTAGAAATAAAATAGTATACATTGAAGTTCTCTTTCCACATAAAAGGACACATTGAAAACACATGAAAGAGGGAAAGTATGAATTAGAAAGAGTTATTTCAAATGTCATCATTGTCCCATCACAGATAATGCAAAAATATTTACATGGTGCACCTCAGGTTGCTTACAAAATGAAGATTCTTCAGAACAGGAAGGAAAAAAGAAACCCAAAAACCAAAAAACCAAACAAAATTAAAATCAAAGACAAACCATACTGTACCAAGCTGTCAAGAGCTTTATCATGGTGTTACAGTAAAGACACATTGCATAGTATTTTTCCCTTCCCCTTCCCACCTTCTCCTTCTTGTTGTTTATAACAACGTGAAAACTATGCTGATGGAATTTCAACAATGCAGCAAAGTATTTGTAAGTTTGGAAATTCCTAGATTGTTTTCAGCAATATTTGGAGCCTCTGATGTGTATGATTTGTTCAATATAATTTTTAACTATATGATCATATGGGCTTCTTCAGGCTGGAGAAGACTCAGGGGAGACCTTGTAACAGTCTTCCAATACCTAAAGGGGACCTACAAGAAAGCTGGAAAGGGACTTTTTACAAGGACAAGCAGATTTAGATTAGGTATTAGGAAGAAATTCTTCACTATGAGGGTGTTGAGACACTGGAACAGGTTACTCAGGGAAGTTGTGGCTACACCCTCCCTGGTAGTGTTCAAGGCCAAGTTGGATGGGGCTTTGATTCTAGTGGAAGGTGTCCTGGTGTGTGTCAGAGGGGTTGGAACTGGATGATCTTTATGCTCCCTTCCAACTCTAACCATTCTATGTTTCTGCAATTCTGTGATCACATGCTACTTCTGCATGGGTCATATTTCTTTTGGCATAGGTTTATTCCCCAGAAGGACAAGTATCTTTTTACTGTTTCAAGAGATGTGTACCATCTGGTATTGTCTCCAAACAGCAATGAGTATGACAGGTCTCTGCTCTTCTTCGCTCCAAAGGAACCACAGCAAGGGTAAGTCTGTATGGCCCTTGAGTAGGTCTAGATATGCCAGTTTAATCATAATTTTTCCTAGGGGATGAAACTGATTTGGGACAGAAACCTCAGAGTCAAATCATTTGTATGTCCAGGAAAAGCTTGAATAGCTTGTTTGAACCCAGCCTAGGCTTCATGTGTTTTGAGATTTTTCTGATACTAATAACAGACAGCTTTGCTCTTAATATAATCCTGCTATGCTGATGCAACAGAAAACCAGAGTCAGATAATTTGCCCTTCATCCAAAGAATGTCAAAGAATGTGTTTTCTACAGATACTGGAAACATTTCTTTCTCCTCAAGGTGTCAGTGATAGTGTAATTTATATATATATATGTGTATATATATATATATATGGTAAGCAATTAATCTTACCAGAAAAACTGGATTTTTCAGAGCACCTCCCATACGAAGACAGGCTGAGAAAGTTGTGGCTGTTCATCCTGGAGAAGAGAAGGCTGTGTGGAGACCTCATAGCAGCCTTCCAGTATCTGAAGGGGGCCTATAGGGGTGCTGGGGAGGGGCTCTTCATTAGAGACTGTAGTGACAGGACAAGCGGTAATGGGTTAAAACTTAAACAGGGGAAGTTTAGGTTGGATATAAGTAGGAAATGCTTTCCTGTTAGGGTGGTGAGGCACTGGAATGTGTTGCGCAGGGAGGTTGTGAATGCTCCATCCCTGGCAGTGTTCAAGACCAGGTTGGACGAGGCCTTGGGTGATATGATTTAGCGTAAGGTGTCCCTGCCCACAGTAGGGGGGTTGGAACTAGGTGATCTTATGGTCCTTCCCAACCCTAACTATTCTATGATTCTATGATTCTATTGAGTGGCTTCAGAAGCTGTGTGCATGCTGTTACGAATAGAATTTATTTATTTATGTATTTATTTATATATTAAAGAAAGCACTTCAGGTATTTGCACTGCCTAGCAAGATCTACCCTCATTTTTCAGAATTACTTCCACTGCCAGGCTCAGTGGCTTAAACTGAAGCAGTCCTGTAGCAGTTTCATAATTTCATCCAAAGGGTAGGAAACACTGGTTGTGTTTTCTTTTCCTATCTGGCAGTACGAAAAGAGTGCTTTTCAAAGAATAAATATTATTTTTGAAAAAAAGGCTTAAACCCCTGAGTCTATTTCTGCTTTCATGGTTAGAAGCTTGTTTCATTCCCCTCTCAAGCACTATTTTCCTTGAGGTGATAATTTTAGTTCCTTTCTAATTTTGGTCATTCTGAAAACTACCAGTATGCCACCTTCATCAAGAAAGAAAGAGGTAGCTCTCCTGCCTGAAGCCAAACCCCACCTTTTCTTCCTAGAAATTAAATAAAACCTTTTGAGAAATATTTAGTCTTGGAGAAATAGCTATACCTGGGAGATTCACTGAAGTACAAAGGTAATTGATACTCAGGAAAAACAAGATACATTATTTAATTAAAAAGTATTATATGGAGCCAGTAAAAGCAACCACCAGTTATGAACTAAAATACCTAAGTAAGACTTGGGCTTGTGCTTGTTTACGGTCTGTGATTAAATGTTTATTCATTATATGTGATTAAAAAGGATGATGCCTGGAAACATCACATGTTAAATATTTTGTCAGTTTTGTATATGCGGAAACACCTGAATTTTGAGAGGCATAAGTATGCAAAATTACTTCTGGTCTGAAGATCTTAAGATTTCTAATAGACTTTGAATCTCAGCTACAGTGGTTAGTACTAGAAATGTAGCATCAGTTATGTACCTTTAAAAGCATCAGGATTCTCCTTACATTATATGCTGGTGTTTTAGAGAAACTTCTGAATAACAAGAAAATTGTTATTTTTCTTTCTTTTGCAGCTTGAAATTCTGAGTACCCTAACCCCCATGCTCTTGATCCTTATTGCCAAGATGAGATACATGAATTATACCCCAATGTAAAGTCCAAGCTAGGCAGCTGATAAGAGGGTCCATAGCACACAAATCTGACACTTTAGGTCACGACATTTTCATTAGGGCATTTCTGCTCCATCATACCCAGTTGCAATAGCATCTTTGGTTTTGAACATTTTTTTAATCTATGTTTATTTATTTGTAATACCTAGGAAATATTTATTTATGTAAATAAACAAATATTTATTTGTTTGGTTGTGTTTTTTTTTTATTTATTTATTTTTCCTTTGGTTTTACATTTTTGAGTAATTTTGAGTTACAATGTTTCATAGCTGTTGCAAACATGAAGGACTCACGTTTGACCTCTGCTGGGGATAAAAACAGAGAGGAAGACTGGGACCTGTGGCATGAATGGGCAATCTTCTGTCCTCCCCCTCATTTGCCATTCTTCTCTGCTTTATACTCTCCCGTACACCCATCCATGCCAGCATACAGGAAATTCATTTATTCTGTCCTTTTGGTTTTTTTTTTTTTGTGATTAAGCATGTAGATTACAGAAGTCTAAGGAGATCTCTGATTTATTTTTCTTTTTAGCAAAGTTGTTCAGAAAGGTACTGTTTGGCTTTTGAACAGTACTTCTATTACCTATGCTTCACAAAATGTCACATGAAATGGTTATTCCATTATGTTATGGAATATATGGAATTAATATATTAATATATTATATATATAATATATATTAATATGGAATTAATATAATATATTAAAATTATATTTCTGTCAGCTTTTGAAGAAAAAAAGCAAAAATAGGCAAAGTGAATTATTATGGGGCTATAAAATAAGAACAATAATTATACATACATCTCAGATTAACAAAAATGAGTTTAATTACAGGGTTACTGGGATTAGAAACATTGGTTCTTTGAAAAGCTGGTTCTTACAATGCCCATTTTTTACCTTCTGTGTTTTGTGGAATGCTAATGTTCAATCAAAGATAGTAACAAAGAGGTATTATGATCTTCTAAACCACATTCTTGAAATTTCAAGGCATTCTTTAAATCTAGTGGTAGCTGGAGGACATATTTTATCCAAATCCTTAAGAACAGCTGTGGAATGGTGTCCCACAAGACAGCATTAATGGTCAACTGTGTTTTCTCTGTAGAAAATATTACAGAGACAAAGCTGATGTGGTTTGGCACAAATTCTTGGCAGACATTTGCTGATGCTTCAAAATCCATTTTCCTTTTGGATCGCATTTTAATTGAGTGGGTAGAGGTACATTAATGTTTGGCATGCTTTCCTTCTCCAGACTCTTTTTCAGATGACGATGGCTACCATTTCATGACATGTTTACTCAGGATTCACTCTGATTGGAAGGAGCTTAAAATAAATATGATCAAGACTGGGGCATCTGAGAACTGTTCTTTGAAAGCTATCCTTTACAAAGTCATCTTGTTATGTAAGTTCCTTTAGGAAACATTGATGTCCTCCCACACCCTCTCCTCCAATGTGTTTTACTTACCCGTTTCCTCCTTTGTATGCCATGCAGTAGTGTTTACATTACCACCATCACAAAGATACTGTGTTTATAACAATGCATGAAAAAAAAAAAATCTCAGAAACTGTTGGGGAATTAGTAAATGTTCTACCATGTATGGGAAACCCTTTCCCTTACTCCTGTGATAGAACTAATAGACACTGTAACAAAATACATGCATGTACTTTACCACATAGTAAATACTTTATAGTTCAAATCAAAGCTTGATATGTGTCATTAACTTCACTTATATTAACACAGTCTATGAAATCAAATCTATGGGACACGTCAATTAGATCCTTTTTATAAACTAGTCCTAATTTGTTCATTTTGTATAAAAAACTTCATTTCTGTGAAGAATGATCACAATGAATGAAATTCAGTTCAGTGGAGTGGAAAGACATACTGACCTCTGCAGGGAGCTGAAAATCGCATGATTGTTTTGTTGGTTTTGTATCTATCTTCTGTACAGGACTACATTCTAATTCTTCTGAGTGAAAAAAATATTTTTAAAATGCCTACATATACAGTGCTTCTTTATATGAATGAAATATTTGCCTATAGAAGTCATTAGCAGTTTTGCCTACACATTGTCAAGCTAGGTCTCATGTCATATTCCTCCCTTTCCTGTGTGGAAGTGTTGATCCAAGCCCTTACATTCCCCTTACTCAGCCAAGAACTCCACTGGTTTGTTGTGAACTCTTCTACAGATACCCTTCTGCAGTATAAACCTGACACAGGAATAAAACAGCTTGTTCTCCTGGTTGTAGTTGAGGAGTATCATTTAATGAAAGACACCCATTTCCTAACATGGCTATTACTTTCATTTCCTACTGAGGTATCCAAGAAAATCAACACAGATAGTGAAGGCATTCCTTCCTCACAAAGATGCATAAATTAATTAATACCAGTGTATGATAGATAAAGATGGATATGAAAAAAAGAAATCTTCATGTCATTTATCTTGTTTGGAGACAGAAGCAACTGGATGGTCTGTGATAGTACACTACTGGAGCTAATTAATTGGCAAAGAAGTGTTTGGAAGGTGAAGGAGGGAAGGTACAATATGTTATGAATTTGTTCCTGAAACTGACACTTCTACGGATGGAGAACAGTTTGCATGTGATATATTCTTACAGAAGAACATTAGCAATGCTATTGTTAAGATTCTAAAAGATTTCATTTTGACAGGAATATTAAGGATTTTTTTTTATAGGTAATGCAGCATGAAAAAACTCAACCATCAACTATATCCATTAAATCTGACCTAGAACTACACATCTTTCTCCTTCATTGTCATAGACTTTGTTGCCACAAACGAGTCTTTAAGCCGGTCACATATTTGTAACTGCTAATTTTCTCCTCGTCTTTTCAACAGTCTTTGTGGGGAAACTAAGCCTGTGTTTTGCTTTATGAACTACTTTACATATTCCAAGATATTACCTGTTAGGAATATTTTCCTTTTCCCCTTCTCATTTAAAGCTCCCATGTCTAAATATGGCAATGTGAAGATGATGTATTCATCGGTGTTGACATTATCCACTCACATAGCAGTTAAGATGGCATTCTTCTGTGCTTAGGCTTTCTGACAACAAATAAAAATCATTGAGACAGCTTATAGAATGGGATGTTCTCAAATACAAGTGAAAGGTAGCTGAATCTAATCAGCTATATGCAAAAAGTTTAATAATTTCAGGAGCACAGTTTTAAAAATTTATATGCTCTTGCTTTTTTTTTTATGTTCTCCTGTTTGCTCATATTTTATCCAATAAATCGCTTGGTAAATAATCCCCTCAATGTCTTTCCAATTTGTCACAATGTCCCAGGGAAGCTTTCCTGAAGACACCAGTTGCATTTTTTATTTTGTTTTTTCCTTTAATATGTTAACTCTGCAGACAGAGAGGGTGTTTCTTTTTGCAATTATTAAAAGGGTCTGAGAGACTGTCAGGAAAATCCCAAATGTCATGAACTACTTTATGCTTAAAATGTGTGTAGAGAAACAGATAGGTTTTCTGGGTCTTTTAGTTTTCTTTAGTCTAGCTAGTCTATAAAACTGGTCAGTCACATAATACTTCACCAAAAATAATTGCAGGTCTTCTCTTTATGGAATTTTTATAAAATAGCTGTGTGAGAAGACACTTTTAGCAAGCCAAGCTATCAATATTTCCCCTTCCCTCAAAACCATCAATTTAAAAATCAGCAATGCAGACGGATATATTTCAAATCAAGATTTCATCAAACAGCTGACACAAAGCCTGCTGCAGTCACAGGAACAATTCCCACTGACCCCAGTGGTTTTCAGATTAGGGCTCAGATGTCTCAGATCCTATTGTGCTAGCAAAACCAATTCACTCAAACAGCAAATTATTCATCTGGATTGTGTGTCCCCTGTGGAAGACTTAGACCTTACCAGGAAAACTCACAGTTTGAAGAGCACAGCAGTAAGTCATGCAACCAGGAGTGAGAGATTAGATGGTTATTGAACACTATGATTTTTTTACACTGAACAGAAAGAAAGTGCTTTCAGTGGCTTTTGAACTCAACACTAACACAATTTAGCATGACACACTGTCTTTCTTGCAAGCATCACTAAATATTTCATCATAAATTCACACTTGTATAGTATGATGTGTTTTGTTAATACATGAGGGTGTCTGAGGAAGCTCCCAGGCTCCTGACTTGTAAAAGTTCAGCTTCATCTGCTTACTGGAGTTCATATAATGACTGCTGCAGTTATAGGTGAGGATATGGATTTTTCTTGGAAACGTACTTTCAAAAGGGGTAAATGATCTCCAGAAGTGTGTGTTTTTAGCCTGCCATTTGGCAGTTTTGTTCTTCTCCCACAGCTTCAGCAAGTAAAAGGCAGCTTCTGTTGCATTTCTAAAGTGGATTGAAAAAAAAAAAAAAACTGGGGAAAGATCCCTTCTCTCCCTAGCAGATTTCAAAGCCAAGTCATTCACTGCATCCATACACTGATTTCTGTTATCAAGGAGTGACTGAAGACCTTGGGTTTGTGGTGAAATGCAAACATTTTCTGGCTTTTAACACAGCTGAATGTTCATTGAAGAATGCTTCAGTCAGGACTTCTCCACCACTAATCATCTGATTAAGCAGTCAGGGAACAGAAACTCTGTCACAAGACTTAAGTGGAGGAAAACATGTTCTACATTTCAAATAACAAGTTACTGAAGTCAGGAGCTCATCAGCAATTCCATCAGTACTGTTACCATTGGGGGTTCACTGTTTATTTAACAATTTGACAGCTATTGATGACTAATTAGCAAGCCAGTTTACAGCACCCATGGGGAGACAAGGCTGTATTGCTGTTAGCAGAGATAAACTTTTGATGCAAGAATTAGTGAGAGTGTTTAGCCATAACCTTTTCTCAGCTGTGACAGCACCAGATCCTGACCTTGAATGTCTTAAGAAACCTCTTATGCTAAGCACTTACTAGAGTTACATGCTAACAGGCAAAGGAAAATATAGGGAAATTCTGTTTACAGAAATGAGTAAAGCTTGAAACTTTCTAACATTTCTCCCATCTGCCTTTGTTTAAAGGTAGGTAAATCCAGGGAACTGTATGATGCAGTTGAGAAATGGAAATAATTCACACAATTTACACTATTAAGCAATGGGAATTACCAAAGTGATGCTTCTTGCTTCCTAGAGAAAATTAAATGTTACCATTACACGAACCACATCAGTTCAGCTTCAGAGAAAGATACAGAAGTTTTTCCTTCTGCAAGTAATAGAGGAGCCGACAAGGAGAGGTGCCATGATTGACCTCATACTCACCAACACAGAAGGGCTCATTGGAAATGTGATGCTCCAGGGCAGCCTTGGATGCAGCGATCATGAGATGCTCAAATTTGAAATCCTCAGGACAGTGAGAAGAGCGTGCAGCAAGCTCACTGCCCTGGACTTCAAAAGAGCAGATTTTGGCCTCTTCAGGAACCTGCTTTGGAAGGTTCCATGGGATACAGCCCTAGAGGGCAGGGGAGCCCAAGACTCTTGGTTGATATTCAAGGATCACCTGCTACAAGCTCAGGAGTGTTGCATCCCAACTAGAAGAGCAGCAGGAGGGCCAGGAGACCTCCTTGGATGGATAAGGAGCTGCTGAGGAAAATTCAAATGAATAAAGAGGCTTATAATAAGTGGAAGCAAGGACAGGTGGTCTGGGAAGAGTACAGGGATGTTGTCCAAGAAGCTAGGGACCAGGTTAGGACAGCTAAGGCCCAGTTAGAATTAAACTTAGCTAGAGGTATTAAAGATAACAGGAAGGGATTCTACAAGTACCTAGCAAATAAAAAACAGACTAGGGAGAACGTAGACCCCCTCAGGAAGCTCTTGGGACAACTGGCTACACAGGATTTGGAGAAGGCTGAGGTTCTGAATGACTTCTTTGCCTCGGTCTTCACTGGCAAAGGCTCTGACCAAACCACCCAAGTCTTGGAAGGCAGACGCAGGGACTGTGAGAATGAAGGCCTTGTTCCCACTGTAGGAGAGGAACTGGTTCGAGACCATCTTAAAAATCTGAACGTGCACAAGTCCATGGGTCCTGATGAGATCCATCCGCGGGTCCTGAAGGAGCTGGCAAATGAAGTTGCGAAGCCACTGGCCATCATATTTGAGAACTCATAGCAGTCAGGTGAAGCTCCCGACTACTGGAAAAAGGGAAATGACCCCCATTTTCAAGAAGGGGAAAATGGATGACCCGGGGAATTACAGACCAGTCAGTCTCACCTCCGTGCCTGGCAAAATCTTGGAGCAGATTCTCCTGGAAGGCATGCTAAGGCACATGAAAATCAACAAGGTGCCTGGTGACAGCCAGCATGGCTTCACTAAGGGGAAATCCTGCCTGACCAATTTGGTGGCCTTCTATGATGGGGCTACGGAACTGATGGACAGGGGTAGAGCAGTTGATGTCATCTACCTGGACTTGTGTAAAGCATTCGACACTGTCCCACACGACATCCTTGTCTCTAAATTGGAGAGACATCAATTTGATGGATAGACCACTCGATGGATAAAGAACTGGCTGGATGGCCACACACAAAGAGTTGTGGTCAATGGCTCAATATCCAGCTGGAGACCAGTAACTAGTGGTGTCCCTCAGGGACCGGTCTTGTTTAACATCTTCGTCGCTGACATGGAGAGTGGGATTGAGTGCGCCCTCAGCAAGTTTGCCGATGACACCAAGCTGTGTGGTTTGGTTTATACGGTGGAGGGAAGGAATGCCATCCAGAGGGACTTTGACACACTTGTGAGGTGGGCTGATGCCAACCTTATGAAGTTTAACCATGCCAAGTGCAAGGTCCTACACCTGGGTCGGAGCTATCCCAGGCACAGCTGCAGGTTGGACAGATAAGAGATTCAGAGCAGCCCTGTGGAGAAGGACTTGGGGGTGTTGGTCGATGAGAAAATGAACTTGAGCCGGCTTCAGTGTGCACTTGCAGCCCAGAAAGCCAACCATATCTTGGACTGCATGAAAAGGAGCGTGACCAGCAGGTTGAAGGAGGTGATCCTGCCCCTCTACTCTGCTCTCGTGAGACCTCACCTGGAGTATTGTGTGCAGTTCTGGTGTCCTCAACATAAAAAGGAAATGGAACTGTTGGAACAAGTCCAGAGAAGGGCCACGAGGATGATCAGGGGACTGGAGCACCTCCCGTATGAAGACAGGCTGAGAAAGTTGGGCTGTTCATCCTGGAGAAGAGAAGGCTGCGTGGAGACCTCCTAGCAGCCTTCCAGTATCTGAAGGGGGCCTATAGGGTGCTCTTCCTTAGGGACTGTAGTGATAGGACAAGGGGTAACGGGTTAAAACTTAAACAGGGGAAGTTTAGATTGGATTCTTTCCTGTTAGGGTGGTGAGGCACTGGAATGTGTTGCCCAGGGAGGTTGTGAATGCTCCATCCCTGGCAGTGTTCAAGACCAGGTTGGACAGAGCCTTGGGTGATATGGTTTAGCATGAGGTGTCCCTGCCCACGGCAAGGGGGTTGGAACTAGATGATCTTAAGGTCCTTTCCAACCCTAACTATTCTATGATTCTATGATTGTATTCTAAGTCCAAATATTTAGAGAAGTTGCTTGTTCTTACTCAGACTTTTCATTTGTTTGTTATGACATATCTGTTTATTTTATTTCTGATTCTTTTGTGATGCACAAAGTGAATACTGAATAAACATGGGGATATAACAGAAATTATTTTAGCATCATCTTTTTTTGATATAATATTAGCAGGAAGAAAATCAGTATATTAACTTTGCCGCAGAAGAGTGAATTCTGTATATCAACATCCCTGAGGTGATAAAATATCTGTCAGTTAAATGAGGGCAGAACTGGGCTTAGCAGACTTTTCTGGCCTCAAATTATGTACAAATATGTTGGGTTGTTTTGTTTGGTTGTTTATTTGTTTGGTTTTTTTCTTTAGAGTCTTTTTTGGAGGTCTTTTTTATTTTTTTTTTTTTTTTATGTTAAGATAAAGGAAAAACTAACTGGTCAATGAGATCAAGATAAAACACCTATTTTGGAAATTTCTAACAGCTTTATTTCCTATTTCAGGTATTTATCACTGAAAACACATTTAATTCTTTTTTACATATAAATGAATAATGCTATCATAAAGTAAATTTTTCTCATTTCACAGATTTGAAACACTATTTGTGAAAATTTAACAATTTTTTTCTATAATAAGATATTCTTTATATCATCTCCTCTTCCTAACAACTTAAAAACCAAATTAAACAACAAAAAAAGAAGTTTTAAGATATTCACATCTAACATTAATAGTTTAATTTTCTGAGTTTTACCCTTTTGGGCTGCTGCAGCAAGGTAAAGGAATTTAAGTTCTTACCAGTATACACAAGCAAGAGTTTTAGTAGCTTTCCAATTCTCTTTAGCAAAATCAAGTAAATTTGCATCTTTAATGGTGCATCTATAGCACCTGTGCAAATGCAGCACAAACAGCATTCAATAGGAACAGATCCAGTTTTCTGGCAGTGGTAGGTGGTAGAGTGAAAAATAGCAGGCTACATTACCTGGCCTGTGAAAATAATGTTACAATTCCTAGTTCAGCTGCCATCTTCAAATGAGTATCTTGAGATCATACTGATGAAAGAAATAAATGTAAATGTGCGTAATGTGACATTTTCAGATGAGTGAACTAAATAAATTTATTGCAGCATGACAGTGTAATTACTGTACACTGAAAACAAAAATTAACTATTGTGTTGTGATAAAGGTTGCTTTGAATGGAACTGACACTGTGTGTGCAATTGAGAAAGTTCGTAAGATTATTAAACGTAGCAAAAGCGATAGCAAACCATTAAATCAACCTCAAAATCCTCTGGGCAAGATTCTGCTTTATTTAATTTTGTTCTTCTATTTTAGGTTTCACATCTGAGATACTATGATCACAAGACAATTTGCTCTTTCTCACATTAACAATCAAGGATCCTTGATGGTTGGCTTTAGACCATCTCAGGGGACAGCAGCTATGCCTATGAAAAACCTTATCTAGAAATGGCAGAGCATTTAGTTTGCCTCTATTCAATATGATCTCAGAATTTTGCTTTAACAGCTGTCATTGCGAACGGAAGAATTAGCTAACACTGAGCTTTGTTTCACCAGTGCAACATGAAAAAGGAGTAATGAGAAGGCATTTTACTAGAAATATAACTAGTAAATATCAAGCTGTTTATTGTTTTAAAGTAACCACTATATTTCCTTCTTCCACAGCACCAAATAAAATAGAATCTATTTTTTGCTGATTTTCCAAGAGAACCATCCTAAAGAAGTCTGAAGTCTGGAGGCTGGCAGTGAACAGTGTTTATTTATCCTGCCACAGGGAAGTAAGTACACAATGACCTAATAATGTGACATGGTTTAGCTCCAAGTAGGTGAGCTAAAATCATCAGCAGGGCAAACTCACATACTGAGATAGTAGGAAGGTTGTGACTTCCTTCTGCTACCTGTATCTGCAGCTACCTGAAGAGATAGCATTCATATGGCAGTAATTAACAACAGGAAAAAAACCCAAAACATTCCCTCTGCTTTTCCATCAGAATATATTTACAGTATGGTAGGGCTTAAAATCTCGACTAAAAAATCAGAATCAAAACAGTGATGGAGCATATGCAGGAGAACTTAGCAAACATAATTTGTAATCTTTATAAATTCTGGTGGATGGTGATATGTTCAGAGGAAAGGAAAAGCAGAGTGAACAAATATTTGGGAAAAGGCTTCTAAATTACCTGTGAAAGCAGCTAGTATGAATAGCATATCTGTCAAAGGAGTAGAATATTACTGGAGCTAAAAAAGGAGGTGGAAAGAAAAAATACCCATACTCCTTGTTGGTCTCCATTAAAATTTTAGCATTAAAAAACAGATTGTTATGGAAAACAGAGATATGAGGTGGTATTTGACTGAAAATAATCCTTGCTTCTTGCTTTCTTTTGCATTTCTTCATTTATCTACACTGAGCCACAAATGTCACATGAAGTTTTTAAAATCAGTGATGCTTTTGTATATTGAAAACTTAAAAAAATTAAATAAGGGGTTTAAATGCTGACATCAGGCCATTCTATTCCATGGGCCTGTTCAGCGTTGGCTTTTATAGCTTTCATAACTTCAAAAAAAGTTCCACAGTAGTCAATGAGAACACTGGAAACCCAATCTGAACATTCGGAAGATGAATACAAAAAACCAGAGGTGGAATCACAGGAGAAACTCAGATGGTACAGTCCAGTACTTAGGAACTGAGGACCAAAAGAAAATTAAATACTCTGATGAGGAATTTAGCTCCACCCTTTAGTCCTACAGTTGATGCTCCTGTACCTTAGATGACAGATTTAAATATTTCCTGACTGAGAGCCAGGAAAATACATTTTTAAGTCTGCGTATTAGGACATTCACCAGAATGAGAGAGGCCTGTCTTTCAGTCTCCTATATAAGCAACATTTAAGCATTTTAAATTAAATTACTGAAATACTAGGAAAAGTTGGTCTTAAAGATAAGCTTCTTACCCACTATGAATTATCATGGGAAGTTAAGCTTTTATTCTCTTTCTCTTGTCCACCTGGTATTAAATGCACGAAAAAAAATATTGCAAGACTTTAAGTAGACGAGTTCAAGAGCCTCAGGGCAAATGTCCTATACTATGGTGTTCAGCAAGTCAGTGGATAAAAGCAAGTGGGAATTCTTCTCACACAGAATAAGGGGCCGAATTTAGACTCTTTAGGTAAATCTTATAGTCACTGGCCATTTGAGTGGAAGAAGTTTCTGTGTTTGATAAATATTTTTTTTTTTAAAGGATTGCCCACAATTTTTATTTTTTTTCACTAGAAATGTGAAGATTTTGTTAAGTTCAAACTAGTGAAAAACACTCCACTGTAGCTGAGTTTTTATGTCTTTAGTTCTCAAATGTGTGAAAGATAAGATACCACTTTGTATTGCTTTCCTGATGCTGTCTCATGCTCAGCATGTTGACTTCCATTGCTCCTGATTACAGCTGAACTTATGCATGGAATTAGTGACCAAGTAAGATACTAATATATATTAGTATAACTAAACTCTTTAGGCTATAAACTAAAAATTTGTTATGCTGACTAGTTGTTAAATATTTTTATGACTATAAACAACAGAATAATATAGAATCATAGAATCATAGAATAGTTAGATTTGGAAAGGACCTTAAGATCATCTAGTTCCAACCCCCCTGCCATGGGCAGGGACACCTCACACTAAACCATGTCACCCAAGGCTCTGTCCAGCCTGGCGCTGAACACCGCCAGGGATGGAGCATTCAAAACTTCCCTGGGCAGCCCAATTCAGTGCCTCACCATCCTTACAGTAAAGAACTTTCTTCTTATATCCAATCTAAACTTCGTTTAAGTTTTGACCTGTTACCCCTTGTCCTATCACTACATTCCCTAATGAAGAGTCCCTCCCCAGCACCCTTATAAGCCCCCTTCAGATACTGGAAGGCTGCTATGAGGTCTCCATGCAGCCTTCTCCTCTCCAGGCTGAACAGCCCCAACTTTCTCAGCCTATACGTGCAATGAAAGGCTTCATTTAAGAATGTCCAAGATCATCTGCAAACAGCTGCATCTTCCCTCAATGAGTACCAAACCTGACTCAGGCATACAACTCATTCTTCCTGAAGGCTTTCAAATACTGTTATCCATTAGACAGAAATTTTGTGCTGAAACATCAGCATCCCTCAAACAGTCTTTGAAAATAAATTTGAGATTTTAGAAATTATGTAAACTGTCAAAGTTTATTTGATAACAAACTTACAGATATTTAAGTATATTTCTATTGTGCTGATGTGAATAGCATAGCAGAAATCCTGACTGTGGTGTCAAAACCAACAGGAAATTATCTGATATACAAGTTAAAATAAATGTAATTTATTCCTCTCACTGAAATTATAGCTGTTAATGAAATACAGATTGCTACTACTAAAAGACAGTTTTATCCTGTGCACTAGTTGGACTTTAATGATAATTTATGATGCAATTGCTGGAGCAATGAAAAGAAATAGATCTTGATGTCATAAAATGTTGATGCAGATAACACACCCATATGAATGAATACGATGAAATCAAATATAAGCAGTCAAGATGTTGACAAATTAAAAATTTTATTGCATTCACTTTCAGTCAAATTAAACTTTTTAACTCAGTCATATAGATCTTGTCAAAACAGAAATGCAGCTGCGGTTTGGAAAAATAAAAATCCATCCAGCACATCACTGAAGGAATCTATCAATAATGCAGGCTCTGTAAAGAATATTCTTTCTTTCTCTCTCACATTATGCATAGCATATGCAATATGTAATATTTCTGGGAAAAATGTGTTCAAATTGCAGCTGCATATATTTTTAATTTTTTTTTAAATGCAGCCATGGTGAAAAGTCTAATTCAAAAGCACCTCTATTTCTATTTCTTTTTTTCTTTTAGATTTCTTCAAACAGACAAATAAATCTATTTGCTCTTCTTCCTCCTGAAAAAGGCAATCACCAACCAATCACCCAAAATTAAAGAGATTAAAGGCTCAATACTTATATTAATTCTCTAAGATACTAATTAAGCCTTATTTCTCTTTTCTGGCTGCAATAAAGCGATACTCTTAACCTAATTCCACTTGAAAATCTCAATCATATGGTCTGTGGAGGTAGTATATATCTAAGAGTCAAAGGAGCTCAGGAAAGAAGTTGGCTATCTGTGGAACCCAGAACCACAAACAATCTCTGCAAGAGCATGTGGACAACAGTCATTGTCAGTGCCATCAGACAAAATGGTTAAATGCTTCAATTTATATGCCACAATAATAATTTTGTGTCTATTTTGCACATTCTTTTTGCTGTGTTGTAAATGTCTGGTTTTGTTCAGATACTTCTTGACTGGATCTTGAATGAACACCAAAACTAAAATGTCTTTGGAACTCTTTTTGTGTATGCAAATATATGAAAATAAGATGATCAGAGCAAGTTCATATTTTCTTCTTGGATGAAAATTATAGCCAGGAAGCAAAACAAACTAATGATAGAACAAGAATAATAGGCAACTTTTTTTTTTTTTTTTTTTTTTTGTTCCCGTCTCATAATAGCCAGCAAGTAATGATAAGTCAGGAATATGTACAATCTTTGTCTGGTCCCAAGGTGACATACCTTCTTCTGCCCCTTTGCTTTTATACTAGCTTCTTGCTTCTGCATTCCTTGCCCTCTTTTTTGTCATCTCCAGGAACAGACCTGCACCACCTTCTCTTCCCTAAGTTTAACCTTCATTTTTGCATTGTCCTGTCAATTGTCCTACATGCTGACAGTTGGATGGAAAATTGAGAATATATGGAATTCAGGTTTTTATTCTTTCCAGTGTCACCACAGCAAAGTGTGTGGGAATAATTCTTGCAGGAAGGAGTAACTATGTCATGGTACAGTCATAACCCTCTAGCATGGCACACTTAGTTACTCTCCATCTACAAAATGTCCAGGTGATCTGCATGACAGAATGAAGTAAGCTCAGGAGACACAATCTTAAGAGAATTTGGTCTCTAAAAAGGAATTGGATTCTATGGAGGCATACGTTTATGGGTTAAATTTGCTTAGCATCTCAAGGGCACTTTCTTCCCACCGTGTTAATTAGTGGATGGATCCTCCACCAGATTAAAGATTTTCACTGAAAATCTTCAGTGAAAAGCTTCAGACAGTAGCTTTTCTCAATGAAATGAGCATTAAAATGTTTAAATATGAGCAAAACCATGTTCCTTCTAACTAACTTCTTTATTAGATGCAGATGAAGAATTTTATTTAAAATGCTACAAAAAAACAATACCAGCAAGTGCTGTGAAAAAAATCCAACTAATATTTTAAAACTAAGAAACTAAATAAAGCCTTCTAAAAGAAAATATTGGTCAATCCTAAATTATAACATACCTTGTGAACATACAGTCTGAAGCCATGAGGGTATAGTATGACAAATAAGTTCTGGGTAAAATGTGAATCTCCTATTTTTTCTCTCTGTCATAATGAGCGTCTGGTTTTGTTTCAGAATAAATAAGGCCCGTTTCGAGACTTCTTGGCGTGTACAGAAAATGACAACCAATCAAATGAGTGGATAAACAAAGTACAGGGAACATCTCATAAAGTTTTATAGGATTTCTGGTTGTATGGGGCATTTTTTCAAACCATCACTAAAGAAATGTTTTCATATGCCCAGCTGTTTCTTACCATTACAGAGATGATAATGTCAGCTTTTTTGGCTACTTGAAGCAAGCTGAATCTTCTGTACTCTAGCATGAATATGTTCTGCCTTGATAAACTTCTGTATCTTCTTCAGTTCTTTGCTGACCCAGAAAACCAGCTATATGTAAGCCCTGGCATTCGCAGTGTTGTTATGAAAGAGATATATAGTAATGCTGCTACATTAACCATTCAGATTAAATCTGAACATTACTTTTTTATTATTTTTTTCCCTAGACCAAGCCTTTCTGTTATAAAACACTGAAACACTCTCACACACACACATGCACACATATACTTGCACAGAAAAGAAGAAAGGACTTAAAAGTCATCAGCACTAAAAGGTTTTGCTTTATAATCCCTAATGTTCAAGTCCTTTCAGCTAAACAATTTACTTCCCTTCTTCCCCTCTCTTTTTCCTCCCTTCACTGCCAGTGACAGATATTGTAACCCTCTGTCTTCAGAAAGCTCCCCAGAGACCAGCAGCAAACAAAAATATGGTTTGTTTGCAAATGAAAAAGCTCCCTCTTTATTTTCATTTGAACTAGGATCTAGGTTAGGGCCAGATCCACATGCTAGATGATAGATAACATCCTTAAGGTTACGAATGACAGCATGTGGAAGTTGTGGCTTGCCATGTACGCACAGTTTTGCCAAAATATAAAGCAAAACATGGTAAGAGCAAGAGTAGAAAATAAGGCAGGAAATCCGTTTATGTGGGAACAATGAATTAAATTGGATCTTAGAAGCATCTCTTGCTAATTCTCTAGGCAGTTCTTTAACAATGAATTAATCATGTTTGCTTGTATAGGCAAAAAGCATGTTGAAAGACGTCATCCCTGGGTGATCATAAATTAATACATTTAACTAATACAGAAAAAAAAAAAGAGAACAGTATTATAATGCATCAAAGAAGTAAAAGGCAAAGGAAGAAGAGCTCTTTCAAAAGAGGTATTCTTATGTCTTCCTAGAAAACGTGACTTTAACTTCAGTTTCAAACAATCTAGTTCTGGGCATTTTCATTTCTCTGTGTGCCTAAACTGAAACAATTCAACCTTGATTTTCTGAAAATTAAGCAAAGTGCTGGCTAAAGTCATTGGGAGGTCAAAGTGGTTATAGCCATTGTGGTAATAATCAGACAAATCTGAACAGAGTTAATGGTCAATTAACAAGTAATAAGAAAAACATAGAGTCTCTTCAGATGCCTATGTATATGTAACACACAGGGAAAAAACTATAAATTTCCCATACCGATAATATACTCCACAAAACCTGCCTTCCACAAGCTCTACAGAAGCCTGGTCATCTCTTTGTTTTACCAAAATAGATTTTTAGGAAGTTGAATGTGTGTCATTTATAATCCCCATTCATTAGCAACTGTCAGCATAGGTAATGCAATATGAGATGTTTAAAAATACATGATATCAACAAAGCACATGAACAAAAATATAAGCAAAGTAAAAAAAAAAGAAAAAAGAAAAGAAATAAAAGAAAAAAAAGAAAAGAAAAGTGAAAAGAAAAGAAAAGAAAAGAAAAGAAAAGAAAAGAAAAGAAAAGAAAAGAAAAGAAAAGAAAAAAAAAGAAAAAAAAGAAAAGAAAAGAAAGAAAAGAAAAGAAAAGAAAAGAAAAGAAAAGAAAAGAAAAGAAAAGAAAAGAGAAAAGAAAGAAAAAAAAAGAGAAAAAAAGAAAAGAGAAAAAAGAAAAGGAAAAGAGAAAAGAAAAGGAAAAGAAAAAAGAAAAGAAAAGAAAAGAGAAAAGAAAAAAAAAAGAAAAGAGAAGAAAAGAAAAGAAAAGAGAAAAGAAGAAAAGAAAGAAAAGAAAAAAGAAAAGAAAAGAAAAGAAAAGAGAAGAAAAGAAAAGAAAAAAAAAAGAAAAAAAAGAGAAAAAGAAAACCCTTCATTGTACTGCTTTAGATAGAAATAAAGTACTTTAGCTGACAGCTGTACCAGAAACATATTGTCATACAGGAACGTCTGAAAAAAGTTGTAGCATAAAAGGCAACAAAGTTACTGTAAATAGTTCAAAGGAGATAGAACTGCTGAAAAAATAGCCTTAAAGTGAGGGAATGGATGGAAATTAGGTTATGACCTCTTTAAGGCATCTGCTTTGGAACCTGCAGAGTGGCAAACCCCTGTCAGGAGCTCAGGGGAAGAATAGCAAACAAGAAAACTCTCCCTTAAAAAAATGGGGATTATTGCACGCTGCCTCCTCCAACTGAGATCTTTTTGCCATGGTTGAAGCAAACACTGCTAAGCAAATACTTTAAGGAAAATAGGAAGAACACAGAGCTCTTTAAAGACAACTGCTTTTCATCCACATTCTCAGCATGGGAAGCCAAGACTTCTTTTGCTCATTGGTGAGCTGAAAGGCCAATGGATCCTAGCTGTAGGCTGGAAAAAACTTGAAGAAGGACAAACTTAAGCTCTGGATGGTCAGACTGAAAATGCAGAAACAATGACCTGCATAGCCAGATTTATAACTTGAACTTTTCTATCCTTCCACTGAAGATAAAAAAGTATCTATCCATAAAATACAGATGAGATAATTCCTACGCTTTGACTTTACTGCATCCTTTCTGCTGGAAAATTAACTGACAATGCCAAAGGCATCTTCTAAATGTCAGTTGGAAGAATGTGATCAAAATTTAGCTTCTTGTTCCAAAAGACTGCAATAATATGTATCTCTTTCATTTTAGCTTACACTGAAATTTAGATCTCTTGCCTAGAAGTAGAAGGGAAATTAAAATGGGAGGTACTTCTAGCTTATAAACTCATATATGTTCTCACGTCTTAACTCATTATCAAAAATTGACTACAGTTACTGTCTACACATTTGGCACACTGTTGACTTAGTAGCCTGACTGATAATAAACTTGACATTCTATTTTAGTCTGTACTATTCTGAAACACCCTCTAGAGACAACTTTCTCTTTTCCATTGACAGGAAAGAGAATCTTTCCCGACGACTGGAAAAAGGGAAATATAACCCCCATTTTCAAAAAGGGGAAAATGGATGACCCAGGGAATTACAGACGAGTCAGTCTCACCTCTGTGCCTGGCAAAATCTTGGAGCAGATTCTCCTGGAAGGCATGCTAAGGCACATGAAAATCAACAAGGTGCCTAGTGACAGCCAGCATGGCTTCACTAAGGGAAAATCCTGCCTGACCAATTTGGTGGCCTTCTATGATGGGGCTACAGAACTGATGGACAGGGGCACAGCAGTCGATGTCATCTACCTGGACTTCTGTAAAGTGTTCAACACTGTCCCACTGTCCTGGTTTAAACCCTAGACAGACAGCTTGTTCACTCACTCCCAGTGAGTGGTGCCAGGCTGAGAGCAATTGAGGCCACCACCCCCCGCCGAGGCTCTCCCCTTCCCCGCTCCCGGAGGAACGAGGAGGAGGATTGAAAGAGTGCAACTCCTACGGGTTGAGACAAGAACAGTCCAGCAACCAATGTACAACACAAATCACCACCGCTACCAGCAACAACAACAGTGATAAGAGAAAATAACAAGGGAAGAGAATACAATACCACCGGCCAAGAAACAAGTCCCACCCGGAAGCCCGTGTCCTTCCGGGTAACTCCCAGTTACCCCCCACCCCGGACATGACGTGCTGTGGTATGGAATACCTCCCTGGCTAGCCCGGGTCAGGCGCCCCATCTCTGCTTCCTCACAGCTTCCCCTCCTCCCTGGCAGAGCATGAGCCTCACAAAGTCCTTGGTCAGGGCAAACATCACTTAGCAACAACCCGAAAACATCGGTATAACCAACACTGTTCCCAGGCTGGAAGTCAAAACACAGCACTGCACCAGCTACCACGAAGGAGAAACATGACTGCTACTGCTGAACCCAGGACATTATCCACCCCTTATTCCATACCATTCACGTCATGCTCAGATCCCACATTTTCAATACACCATCGCTCTCCCACATATATACATCCATATACACACAGACCAAGAGAAAGAGATCATTTTCTTAGTGCATGGACCAATCCCTATAATGCTGCCAAGTCCATTTGGTCCAAGATATCAGGTTCCATCTTTTTCTCAGTTGGGGTATAGCTGGCCTCAGATTCTTTGTATCCCCAACTCCAAAGGCCAAGGGGTCGACCTCGAGTCTCCCCTGGAGCTTTCTGCCAGAGGCTCCAGGTAGGACCGTTCTCCCCAGCTGCAGTGCACAGTACATTTTTTACATCTGGTCCGGTCCGGTCTGGTCCAAGGGCTACTGCATGAACTATCTCACGTTTAATTTGCTCAAAGGCTTGTTGCTGCTCAGGGCCCCATTTAAAATCATTCTTCTTCCGGGTTACATGATAGAGAAGGCTTACGATTGAACTGTAATTTGGGATGTGCATTCTCCAGAGCCCCACTGCACCCAAGAAAGCTTGCGTTTCTTTCTTATTAGTTGGTGGAGACATTGCTGTTATCTTGTTGATCACATCTGTGGAGATCTGTCTACGTCCATCTTGCCATTTTAGTCCCCAAAATTGAATCTCCTGTGCAGGTCCCTTGACCTTACTCCGTTTTATGGCAAAACCAGCTTTCAGCAGGATTTGGATTATTTTCCTCCCTTTCTCAAAGACTTTTTCCGCTGTATCGCCCCACAATGTATTGCAGGTGTTCTGGAGCTTGCCCCTCTTCCAGTGCAGTCTGGATCAGGCCATGGCAAATGGTAGGGCTGTGTTCCCACCCCTGGGGCAGTCGGTTCCAAGTGAACTGAACACCCCTCCAAGTAAAAGCAACCTGTGGCCTGCACTCTGCTGCCAAAGGAATTGAGAAAAATGCATTGGCAATATCAATCGTGGCATACCACTTGGCTGCCTTTGACTCTAGTTCATACTGAAGTTCTAGCATGTCCGGTACGGCAGCACTCAATGGTGGTGTGACTTCATTCAGGCCACGATAGTCTACTGTTAGTCTCCATTCTCCATTAGACTTTTGCACTGGCCATATGGGGCTATTGAAGGGTGAGCGGGTCCTGCTGATCACCCCCTGACTCTCCAGTCTACGGATCAGCTGATGGATGAGAATCAGGGAGTCTTGGTTGCTGCGATCTTGCCACCGGTGCACTGTTGTGGTCGCAATTGGCACTTGTTGTTCTTCAACTTTCAGCAACCCCACAGCAGAGGGATCTTCTGAGAGACCAGACAAGGTGGACAGCTGCTCAATTTCCTCAGTCTCCAAAGCAGCAATACCAAAGCCCACCGGTACCCTTTTGGGTCTTTGAAGTACCCTCTGCTGAGGTAGTCTATGCCGAGGATGCATGGAGCCTCTGGACCAGTCACAATAGGGTGCTTTTGCCATTCCCTCCCAGTCAGGCTGATTTCAGCCTCCAGCACAGTCAACTCTTGGGATCCTCCTGTTACTCCAGAAATATAGATGGATTCCACCCCTTGACAGCTTGATGGCATCAGGGTACACTGTGCACCGGTATCTACTAGAGCCTTATACTTCTGTGGGACTGATGTGCCAGGCCATCTGATCCACACAGTCCAGTAAATCTGATTGTCCCCTATCTCCACCTGGCTGGAGGCAGGGCCCCTCTAATGGTCATCACAGCGTTGGACACTTAAGTCATGGTAAAAGGGATTATTCTTTGTTATCACAGGAGCTGGAGTAAAATCAGCTCTTCCATTCCATCTGGGAAACTGCTCAGCAGAGACTGAAGCCGTAGCTCTCATGGGACGATCAGTCTTGGCCCTTGCTCCCCTCTTCAGTTCACTCACCCCTTCCTCCAAAGCTGAAGTAGGTTCTCCATCCCACTTTGTCATGTCTTCTCCCTGATCCCGCAGGTAAAACCATAGGGTAGCCCGTGGCGCATACCTCCTGTATCTCCTCTCTCGAACAATAGGACGCCTTTTGTTAATAGCTAAGACGTGTGTTGGTACACGTGAGGAGCTGGATAAATCAGATAGATCGTCCCTCAATTGTTTGAGGTCCTGGGACAGTTTTTCCACAGCTGAGATGATGGAAGGGGTGAGATTGTCTTCAAACTCTCAGAGTTTATGAACCATTTCATCCACTGTTAGTGGTACTATGTCATTCCAGGTTACTGTTGCCAATGAATGGGCATATGATGATGGTGCATTCCGTGTAAGTTTTCGCCACATTCAACTTCATCTGGATCTATAGGTGTATCCCCGTTATTCGGCTTGATGTGATAGATCATCTATCTAGTTCAAATGATAGATCATCTGATTCCCTCAGAGACTGGATGCCTTTGTCTATAGTAGTCCACTTGGCCGAACGACTCGTAACATCGTCCTTGTATGGAAACCTTTCTTTCACAGCTGCCAAGAGCCGCCTCCAAAGGCTGAGGGACTTTTTCTCTCTTGCAATTGCTTTGTCAATTCCCCCTTCTCTAGCAAGTGATCCCAGCTGCTTGGCTTCTGTACCTTCTAGTTCGTGACCATCGGCCCCATTGTCCCAGCATCGGAGTAACCAGGTGATGATGTGCTCCCCTGGTTGACGGGTAAAATCTTTTCGCATATTCCGCAGCTCAGTTGAGGTCTGAGGTTGAGAAGTTACCTCTTCTTCTTCTTCTTTGTCATGTGATGATGACTCCTGATCAGACGCTAGACTGGGTAGTGAATACCTTGTTTCTTCATCTCACTTCAACCTTCTTGCCTCCTTTTTGCTTGTTCTCTTGCGTACAGGGGCAACCGATATTGGTACGAATTGGTCCTCTGGTTTGGCTGCAGTGATTATCACTGTGGTTTGAGTAGCAGCTGTACTTGTTGCTGGGGGTGGTGCAGCTGCTGTGCTTGGAGCTGGGGTAACCGCGCTGTCTGTTGCAGTTGAAGTTTGAGCAGCTGCTGTACTTGCCACTGGGGTAGCTGCGCAGTTCATTGCAGCCAAAGTTTGAGTAGCGACTGTACTTGTTGCTGGGGTGATGAAGCTGCGGTGCTTGGAGCTGGAGTAGCTGCGCTGACTGTTGTTTTGCCCTCAGATCCACCGACATTCTTTTCCTTTTGAAGGTGCTGGATAGTGTTGAACAAGGCCCTGTAAGCATAGGCCAAGCCCCAGCACGTTGCCATGATTTGTCCATCTCTGGTATGGCCAGAATGACCACACACCTCATTTAAGTGTTTTACTAATTCTTCTGGATTTTGCAGTTGTTCGGTATTGAAATTCGGGGTGGGGGGAGGACTGGGAGGGTAAAAGGATGTCTCCACAGGTTGAGCACCTGAGAAGGAGAAAAAAGATGTGTAATTGCTAAGCACTTCTATTATATACCTCCCAAAGTATAAAGGTGGTGACCACACTCGGAACATAAGCCAGATCAGTTTCATGATCAATGATTCTATTGTATTTCAAGTCATTACCATAAAGTACAATGAGACAAAAACCTTAGCCCAAGCCCCACACTTGAAAAACACCAATACAGCAAATACCGGATGGACGTAAGATACGATATACTGAAACTGTGAGATCAAGAGGAACAACCTTGAGAGCCAATAAATCAGGATTGTGACAAGTGACTATTAATCCAGTCAGATCTGTCGTTATCTCAACCCCTTGTGCCCCACGTTGAGCACCAAAAGAACTGTTGTGGTTTAAACCCTAGCCAGACAGCTTGTTCACTCACTCCCAGTGAGTGGTGCTGGGCTGAGAGCAATCGAGCCCCCCCCCCCCGGCCCCCCCGGGGCTCTCCCCTTCCCCGCTCCCGGAGGAACGCAGAGGAGGATCGAAAGAGTGCAACTCCGACGGGTTGAGACAAGAACAGTCCAGCAACCAATGTACAACACAAATCACCACTGCTACTACCAACTACAACAATGATAAGGGAAAATAACAAGGGAAGAGAATACGATACCACCGGCCAAGAAACGAGTCCCACCCAGAAGCCCATGTCCTTTTGGGTAACTTCCAGTTGCCCCCCACCCCGGACATGACGTGCTGTGGTATGGAATACCTCCTTGGCTAGCCTGGGTCAGGAGCCCTGTCTCTGCTTCCTCCTGGCTTCCCCTCCTCCCTGGCAGAGCATGAGCCTCACAAAGTCCTTGGTCAGGGTAAACATCACTTAGCAACAACCCGAAAACATCGGTATAACCAACACTGTTCCCAGGCTGGAAGTCAAAACACAGCACTGTACCAGCTACGACGAAGAAGAAACATGACTGCTACTGATGAAAACAGGACACCCACACAACATCCTTGTCTGTAAATTGGAGAGACATCAATTTGATGGATGTACCACTCAGTGGATAAAGAACTGGCTGGAGGGCCGCATGCAAAGAGTTTTGATCAATGGCCCAATGTCCAGCTGGAGACCAGTAACAAGCGGTGTCCCTCAGGGATTGGTGTTGGGACCGGTCTTGTTTAACATCTTCATTGCTGACATGGACAGTGGGATTGAGTGCGTCCTCAGCAAGTTTGCCAATGACACCAAGCTGTGTGGCTCAGTTGATATGCTGGAGGGAAGGAATGCCATCCAGAGGGACCTTGACACACTTGTGAGTTGGGCTGATGATGCCAACCTTATGAAGTTTAACCATGCCAAGTTCAAGGTCCTACACCTGGGTTGGAGCAATCCCAGGCACAGCTACAGGCTGGGCAGAGAAGAGATTCAGAGCAGCCCTACGGAGAAAGACTTGGGGGTGTTGGTTGATAAGAAAATGAACATGAGCAGGCAGTCTGTGCTCGCAGACCAGAAAGCCAACCATACCCTGGGCTGCATCAAAAGGAGTGTGACCAGCAGGTCGAAGGAGGTGATCCTGCCTCTCTACTCTGCTCTTGTGAGACCTCACCTGGAGTATTGTGTGCAGTTCTGGTGTCCTCAACATAAAAAGGACATGGAACTGTTGGAACAAGTCCAGAGAAGGGCCACGAGGATGATCAGGGGACTGGAGCACCTCCCATATGAAGACAGGCTGAGGAAGTTGTGGCTGTTTAGCCTGGAGAAGAGAAGGCTGCATGGAGACCTCATAGCAGCCTTCCAGTGTCTGAAGGGGGCCTATAGGGATGCTGGGGAGGGACTCCTCATTAGGAACTGTAGTGATGGGAGAAGGGGTAACAGGTTCAAACTTAAGCAGGGGAAGTTTAGATTGGATATAAGGAGGAAATTCTTTCCTGTTAGGGTGGTGAGGCACTGGAATGTGTTGCGCAGGGAGGTTGTGAATGCTCCATCCCTGGCAGTGTTCAAGACCAGGCTGGACGAGGCTTTGGGTGATGTGGTTTATAGTGAGGTATCCCTGACCAACCCTAACTATTCTATGATTCTATGAATCTAAAGCAAGCCTGTCCATGGCTCATTGTTTAGCTAGCTAAAACTAGGTTGTTAAAACAGATCTAAAGATTTAAATCTAAAAGATTTAATATTCAGATCTTCAAAAGCAACTTTTGAATTGAAATATTTCCATTTTCCTGTACGTACCTTGTGACACCTGATTTTTATATGCATGAAAAACATAGATTTTAGAAAACAGTACTCTGTTAATGTGTCTGAAGAACAGAGGTACTGCTAAATGGCTAGTGGCTTTAAAAGGAAAACCCCAATATGTAATGTCTCATTTGGGACACAGCCCAGTATGTTACATCCTATTTGGGACACTATAAATGTTTTATTTTTTTCTTTTTAAATTAACATCTGCAGCTGTCTTTGAAGTCGCTTTTCTTTGAGCTGGATCCAAGGGAGTGCACATGCGTACACTGTCAGTTGTGAACAAAGCACAGCACAGCCATAGGATCCATAGGTGTTACCAAGCATTGCAGCCATAATTCTTTTTCAACATCTAAATGTTTAAAATGAGCGGCCATCCACTTTGCTTTGTATCACCTGTCTTTACAGTGTGGCTGTTTTTGATGGGATGCCTTCCAATTAGTTCATTTACTAGTACTGTTTTTCTTTGTTCCACTTAAGATTTGGAGGCATAGGGCAGGGTTTTCTCTTCAGGCTTAATTTGGACAAGTCAGCCAGTACTTCTTTCTTATGCTTTTGGCTTGAAGACACTCAGGGTTGTCTCAGTGAAGGCCAGAATTTAATCATCCAAATGATGACTTCTGGGTATTAAGATCCTGGACCACAGACTAATTTCTAATGCCAACCAATCAGCTACCCACATGTTCTTTTACTACCTGCCAGCCTTGTGTAAGTCAGTTGGCAGCACTTGTGTGTGCTTAGGGTTTGAGTTGTGTGGAAGTTCAGTTAAAGGAAAAATACAACCTCAGGGACATGACCAAACTCCATTTAAACAAGTTTCACTCACTGTGAATGAGTGCTCACATGGTAGTCTGACATGGAGTACCACTTAATATTTACATCCCTTCAGTTTTTTGCAATTAGCAACCTAGTTCTTTAGTCCAAGTTCAACTTTTTGGGGACCAGACAAAGGACAGAGCTTCATGAAGGCTAGACTTGCATTGGGTTTTCAGTCAAACAGGCATGTGTAAGTGTCTGTGCTTGTGGATATATGCTTACATTTTGAAATAATAACAGGGACTGTTCCCAGGCCAAGATGCCTTCCCATATCTTTAAAGAATCTTTTTGCTGTATCTAAACCTTCCATCTCCAAAAGAGGAATCCAAAAGATTCCTCTGCTTTGAATCTTTTATTATAGAAGACGTGGTGAATAACTATGATAATTCCTCCTGCTGCTGATGGGTTAGCAGCTGTCCTGTCTTTGTCACTGGAATCCTCATTATAGTCTTTCTATCTGGAGCTATGGTCTGATATTTCTCTGTTTCCTCTTTTTTAAGAGGAATCAGTATACCTTCAATGAACTAAAATAAAGTTCAAAAATATGTGAGTTTATTTGGCATTAAGAGCTGCGGTCTTGTCATCTCTTAAGTTGCTAAGTAACACAAAAGACTGTAAATTGGGCTGACCCTGTGCAGGGTTGTTTTGACTCTTTCAGCATCATTATTATTTTATGTCCCATAAAATATTTTATGAATTTTATACATTTCAAATATAAGTATATTGTAAATTCTCTGGCTTTCTTTTGCCTGATTTTGCCATCCTTCTGCAAAGTACAGAGTGCAAGTGAAGAAGCAATTTTGCTTAAGGATGTTGACTGAGATTCAGCAGCTTCTTTTTTGAGGACAGACAGCTTAATGCATATGATTAAGTTATTAGTTCTAGGCTTAAGAAAGGAATCAAATGATAATATGCTTTCTGCTTCATAAAGATTCTTAAGTGATACATTTCCTTTCCAGCCCTAACTCTTCTATGATTTCTTCATATTTGTAAGAAACACAGCAGCCATTCAAATGTGTGAAAAAAAATGTACATTTTTGTGATGGGGTAAGGTAAATATTCCTTCCTGCAAAGACAGACTCCACAATTTGACGTCTATCCAACTCGAGTTCTGTATTGAGGACTAGATTTGACATATTTCTTCATGATTTTATGATTCATTCAAGGTTTGTTTGCTTACGTACAATGCTGATCAGTGGAATGGCCAATTTTATTCTTGGATTACTGATGTAAAAGTAATGCTATACTAATTTCCAAATAAGGCTTGGTTTCATTGATGTCATGCTCTTCCATTAGTTATAAAAGTGCAGCTGTTTAATTGTATCTCTAGTTAAATAGTGCTTTAGATTAAAATGAAAATTGGTTTCCAAAATGTGTTTATCACATGGATCTCTATACCTAAGTTTAGGAACTGGAAATTGAGATTCTCATGGGATCTGTAACTCCTTATTAGAGGTGCCTCTGCTTGAAAAAGGACTTGTATAAGTGCCTGTGTGCACTTTGTCACTACTGAAGTAATCAGTTAAAAACTTTTTTTTTTTTATCTTTAGGCTCATACTGATAATATAACAGTGACACATTTTATTTTCCTTTTCTCTCTAGAGTATCAATGAGATCATGAGATTTGTGATAATGAGATCTTGTTGAAGGCTTCAGCTAAACAGGTGGGAATTTTCATTTTCCTTTGATAAACAACATTTTTAAAAAGTCAAATGGTAAGATGCTTCATACACATATCAGTTTAATTACAAGGAGCAATTCCAGTGGGTGATATTCCACATTTTGTCATATTCTCATTCATCTCACCTCAAAATTTTCTAAAGAGAGAAATTAATTTAAAAATAAGGCAGAATTCTCAACTGATTAATCATTAATTCCTGTTATAAAAACACTTCCTTCTCATGCACACACAAAGTCTTGAGCTTCAATTTTTTGATGGTGGTTGGTTGGTGGGTGGTGTTTTTTTTTGTTTGGGTTTTTATTCTTGTTTGGTTTTTAATACAGGTTATGTATGTATAAATCTGTATTCCAAAAATAATATTAGCGTGTAAACAATTGCATAAACATTTAGAGTCTGCCGGGGGGTGCGTGTAGAAAAAGTATGAAGTTACAGAAATAACTGTGGCAGGCAGTAGACTACATATTTGTAGTTTGCTGTTAGACTGGCAATTGGAAATAAGGTTAACATTTAGTGGAAGATATCAGATATTATGCAGACATATGTATTAACAATAAACAACCTGTATATTAACTGGCATTTTTATTTTGGGACACAAAATTAAAGCATAAACAATGTGAATAACATACAGAGAAAATGCCGGAAGTTGTTCTGTTGATTAGTTCTGTATAAAAGATAGAGGGCAGCATCAGTGCTGAGAAATCTGTTATTAGTAGTTCAGAGATTTAGTTTAGCCTTATTTAAGAATTGTCTAAAAAATTTACTGTCTGATAGCCATCAGCTATTGCTCTGGTAGAATTATGGAGAAAATGGAATTACCAAAGTAAGTCAAAATAATATCTGAACAGTTCTCCAAACAAATATTCCATATATCTATATGCCACATATATGTAGATAAGACATTCCATGTGATTTTATACTTACTTTATCTTACTATTATGTCTGTATCTTTAAAGGCTTCTAACCACATATCTTCACTTTTACAGGCTATAGACACTACAAGAAGACTTGACTCATCATGCCCCTTACTTAATCTCCACATCATTCATGTGCAAATGGGGGTAGCAGTTCAGACACAGATGACCTTTATCAGGCATTACTACAAAGTAAAGGTGTCTTTAAAATATTTAAGTCCTGTTCTATATTGAATACAAACTACTCTCCTGAGAAAGACTGTTTATGGCTGAAATGTCAGGTCTACCCTCTGGCACAAACTTCCTCTGAGTTAAGAAATAAAGTTATACCCAGAGCATTACTTTTTAAAGACTTTTCTTCCTCATTTATTATGTTCCGGTATTCCCTCTTGATTAGCTATCTAGCCTTTCTTACTAGAACAGATGATCAGGTATACAATGACTAGATGTCAGAACACTGCCACTTTTGCAGTGGGTTGATTTCTTTAGTGTAGGTCTTGTTTTCGTTACAAAGAGTTCATAATTTGAAACAAATGGAAAATTTCAGCTCCATATATATATGGAGTCATTTGACTCCTGTCTCTCTTTATAATGGGCAGGCATCTGAAGTGTATGTAACTAGTGAATATTACACTATACAGAGCTTACTGAAAAAAAAAACCAAAACAACAAAACCCCAAAAACTCAACAAACCACAAAACCAAAACCAACAAACAATCAACAAACCACAAAACTAACAAAAAATGAAACCCACAGCCAAACCCTGAATCACTGTAAATAATATTAGGGGAAAGGGCACTTCTTAACATTAGCATACAAATAACTATTTAATTAATCTGTAATTTTCTCTTAGCCACTGGATAAGTAAAATTAAAGCATTACAAATGCCTTGAAATTGTAGACTAAAAATTGTTGATTTCTTTCTTCTTTTCGGCCTCAGGCTGTTTTTTGATGCTTAGAATTGTATTGTAATTACCTTGAACTATTTGACAATACTTAACACAACCACTTAGTAATCAGAGTGTTCAATTGCAATGGCTGCTCTCCATACAGGGGCTTATCCAAATCTCTAAGTCCTACTGACTTTCATGGATTTTTGAGCTATGTGCTTGCTGTATATGAACTAATGAATAGGTGATGTTAGTACACAGTCTGTCATAATGCCGGTGAGTGAATGGCACTTCTGCAATCTGGATGTGTGTCACAGTCAAAATGTTACTTGGAATAATTGAATTGTTGTACTCCTCCTAAAAGTCAGTCTAACTTCATCCTTGAAAGCACTCTACAAAGTACAAGTGAAAAAGTTGCCATTATGCCAAAGACAGCAAAGGATTAAATCTTTAATATTTTTTTTTTTTTTTTTTTTTTTGTCCACGGGAAGCAAAATATCTCCTTTTATATTTCCTTTTACTCTGGTTACAAAAATACTATCTCTTAAGTTCTCTTTGGCTTATAGAACATTAGTTGTGATTAGATTACTGAAGATTTACATTTACGCAATTTACATAATTCAAAGCCAGAAAAATACAGAGGTAAACTGGATTATATAATTAAATGGAATCTTATTTTTAAAGTAAAAAGAGAAAAGATTTATTCATGCACAAAAATAAAATAAGTGTTTATTACTCATTTCAAAGCTTATTCTAGGTGCTGCCAGGTTATTAATCAGCCCTTGTGTACTAAAATACCCTGTGATGTTAACAAAGATGAAAAAAATAACCTTGTGCCCTGACAAAACAGAAAATTAGCTACATAAAGCTCTATCAGCAACTTGTACTTTTATACATTTACCATGGTGAAAATTGAATAGGAAAAAAGAATTCCCATACACCGGAAAAATATTCCATGCATTACCATTTCCGCGTCTGAATATATTACATCAGAAAGGCTGTTTTATTTCTGTGCAGTACTTTGCCATAAAGACTAAAAAAGTGTATTTCAGTTATTTTATACCTGAAGTACTGGGATTTATAGTGATTGCAGATAATTTATTTAGCACCAAAAGATCCATAGAATACAACTTTTCTGAATTTGATAGCACAACTTGTATCAAATATCAAACTACAATTTAAGGTGACTCTGGACTATGAAAATAACTGCCTGGATAAATAGGACATTGAGAGATTAATATGTTCTTTGTTTAAAGTGTCAGAGCTATCATTTTAGAAGAGTAAATAAATAATTAAGATCTCATTTTAAAATTTCTTTTGGGTATGATTTTCGAGTATGAAAATGTTCAGAAGAACAAATGTAAATTAAGTAAATGTGAAAAAATATGCAAGGCAAAAAAGTCTTGTGAAATATTCAGCCTCATAATGATGGTTATATTTATACATTTCTAAAGCAGAAACACTTCTAAAGTAGAAACATTATACACTTCTAAAGTAGAAACTTGACTGTGATTGTTTGGGTTGAGGAAGTTATTTCTATTAGCACAGTGAGAAATTGTAAGATTTATGCCACTGCACTAGTACAGTTCAACTCAAGCATATTGACTGCAAATTATGTCATCTAAATAACTAGTTTAACAATATTTTGTATTAGCAACTGAGAAAATGAATGATTTTCCTTAGCGTTCTTATATTTGCTCATATTATGACCCATTATTGTCATGCAATAGCACAGTGAAAACATTCCAGGGTTGGTCAGGTTGTTTGACAGATTTACATGTCAAGTCAGATGAACAGACACAACCAGACGGATATGTTTCCACTGTAATCCTGCTTAAAATTTTTATCACAGATATACAAGATAATGATAAATCACCATTAATAATGTTTGTAAGTGACTCAAGAATTGTCAGCTAAGAAGAGGAAAATTAAGTCAATTCAATCTACAAACATGTCAAGTACAGCTAAATGCAAGATCTATATGGCGGGCTGAAGAACACAAGCTATTCTTTTAGAGTGGGAAATTCCAGCTTGGGAAGCAGTAACTCATAAAGATTTGGAAGTAAGTAAATAAAAGCTGACTACAAATCCCCACTGTGACAAAAAAATATTGTTCTAGTTTTGCCTTTAAAAGCAAGAGTCTTTGTAGGCATCAGTTGATTCTCTTATCAATCTATTTTGAAATGGTGGGACTGGTTTTGAATGCATTAGTTGCAGGTGTGATAGCCATAATTAGTGAAGAAAATTCATAAAGACTAGGAAGAAAATTTAAAGGGTTAGAATGCAGATATGAATCACTGAATGTGTAAGAAGCACATAAAATGACAATATAGAGGTGGGTAAATACTATGTCTACTTATGTGAACAGAAATATGATATTAAAGAATTAGTCAATATATTATATTGAGTTTAAGCTAAATTTATACAAATCTATCCCATCAGTAAAATACATTTTAATTAGGGTTTCTATTGAACAGAACAACTTGCATTTTCAATAAATTCTCCAAGAGTATTTTTTAAACCAGGATGATATACTTGTCTAAAAGCAAAACTCTGGTTCAAAGAACAATGGATGTGAAGAGCACCTAAAGCATGTGTTACATGAAAGGTCAAACTAGCTAAACCCAGTGTCTTGACCTTACGACTTCTTACAGTCAATTAAATACCTGACAGAATTTCTTGTATCTGATAATATGTTTTCTGTCTGTGCAGCAAAGGAAGAAAAGTATGCTATAATACATGAGCCACAAGACTTTGACAGATTTTAGAGGCATCTTGACTATATTGAGTAGTTATCTTCATGAATTTCAGCAAGGCCAAGTGCAAGGTCCTGCATCTAGGTCACGGAAATCATAGAATCGTAAAATGGTTTGTGTTGGAAGGGACCTCTATAGATCATCTAGTCCAACCATCTCTGCCTTGTTCATTGACATTTTTCACTACATTAGATTGGGCAAAACTCCATCTAAGCTGACTTTCAACCCCACAAGGGCTGGGGAATCCATAACCTCATTGAGCAATCTATTGGACATTCACCAGCATCAATAGAGAGTTAGAAACTAATTGCTTGAGTGCAGCCCTGCAGAGAAGGACTTGAGGATACTAGTGGATGAAAAATTGGATTTGGGCTGGCAATGTGTGTTCATAGCCCATAAGGTCAGTCATATCTTGGGCTGCATCAACAGAAGCATGGCCAGCAGGACAAGGGAGGTAATTCTTCCCCTCTACTCTGCTCATGCGAGGTGCCACCTGGGGTACTGCATCCAGTTCTGCAGTCTCCAATACAAGAAAGACATAAACCTCTCAGAATAGGTCCAGAGAAGGGCAACAAAAGTTATAAGAGAGCTGTCCTAGGAAGAAAAGCTGAATGAGTTGATGTCACTCAGTCTGGAGAAGAGAAGACTCGGGGGAGACTACTGTGGTCTTTCAATATATAAAGAGGACTTACAAGAAAGATAGAGGGAGCTTTTTTACCTAGCTCTGTGCTGATGGAACAAAGGGCAGTGTTTTTTAGCTGGAAGAGGGTAGATTTGGATTGGATATAAGGAAGACGTTATTTTATTATGAAAGTGGTGAGACAGTGGAACAAGTTATCCAGAGCTGTGCATGCTCCACCACTGGAGCTGTTTAAAATCAGAATGGATGGGGCTTTGGGCAAACTGGTCAAGAGAAAGATGCCTCTGCCCATGGCAGGGTGCTGGAACTAGATTATCTTTGAAGGTCCCTTCCAGACCAAACCCTTCTATGATTCTGTGATTCTAATAGTGCAGTGGGACATGTTTGCTGTTCAGAGTAATAGAATAGATCATTTGTAAAAACAAGCAAATTTTGTTTTGATTACTAAATATTACTGAAAGCATAACCTTAATAAAAATAATGCAATTTAAACAAGGTATTTGACTAGATGACTGTTTAAGAAGTCTAAAACAAGTATGACTTTTCTGCTGAAAATTCCACTACTTCATAGAGAGGTCCTCTTCAAAGTTCTGAAGGGGACATTATACTAAAACGAAAAAAAAGAATGACTACATGCTTATGTCTTGCTGGGTTATTGGTAGATCTTTACTAAATGAAATAACAAGGATAAATAAAGCCTTAACATGAAATCAATGCTATTGATTTGAAGGCTTATAGACACATTAATCTTTGCAGTCATTTCAAACTGTGCCTTGTTCACTTATTTTTTAGCAGTGCTATGCTTAAAGGCTTTATAAACACCAAATTTGCTAACATGAATCATATACAGGTCTAAGCTGATTACTGAATACTTTAAACAAACAAATTAAGATTGTGACAAGAGACTTCTACTGTATAATAAATTACTTTCTAAAGAAAACAACCAAGAACTATAGAATAATTTAGTACTGCTACACATCAGGAGAAAAAATGTGGAGCTGTTTGCCCAGTAGATAGTCAAAACTATAATAAAATTGCTGGTATTGTCTGGATAGTAACAAACAGCTAATGCAACAGTCACTAGAATTCCAAATCCATGTATCAGTCTTCATTTTTTATGTATGTTTTACTCAGCCATTATCTAGAAGATTGTGTGAGATTGTTCTTAGAATTGCTTGCATTTTATGTTAAATTAATTGAAAGATAAAAATTACCTAGGCTTATGTTGTAATCAGTTGAAAGTTAAGACAGAGCTGAAATATGATGGTGGTGTTTAATTTTCTAGTGGTTGTTCTCACTAGCTTTTCTTTTTCTCTCTGAAATTATTTAAAACTATTTACCAGAAGCTTGTGTCTCTAAAACCAAGGAGCATCTTTCTAAATGAATGCCTTTTCTTTCACTGAGTTTTGAGAGAACAGTTAGACATGAGAAGGGGGAGGAAGGCATTTGTCAGACTGTCTGAGGCAGGGTATCCAAGATGAGATACGATCCACAACATTATTTTTTTCTTAGTAGTTTGCATGGTGCTGTCAAACCATTGTACAAAAAGAAACAGATAACAAGTCAAACTTCATCTGGGCAAATATTTATGCTTACAAAGGAAATCACCAGGGTAACTTAAGGACTATGAATAGTCCTGGAATAGGAATAGAAATAAAAATGCATCTCCTTTAAAAGAAGGAGTTATAGGACAGTAAACTATAACCAACATAGTTTCAGCATTAGAAGCTTTTAGACTGGTCTAGAGTTCAGATTCTCTGAACTAGTACATTCTTCTCAAGGAACTTACCCATTTGCAAAGTTGTTTTTAATCTGATACACCTTCATTGCATTAGTCTTCCTGGGTATTACTGCTGTCCTCTTCTTCAAAGGCTCACTGAAGTCTTCTGCTCCCAGCAATCTCTAGGACACTAGAGGTGACTACACTGGCTTGGAAAAAAAAAATAAAAAAAATAAAATCACCACATGGTTCAGGATGTACCAGATGGGTCTTATGAAATATATGGATAATCATAGAATCATAGAATCATAGAATAGTTAGGGTTGGGAAGGACCATAAGATCATCTAGTTCCAATCCCCCTACTGTGAGCAGGGACACCTTACGCTAAATCATATCACCCAAGGCCTCGTCCAACCTAGCCTTGAACACTGCCAGGGATGGAGCATTCACAACCTCCCTGCGCAACACATTCTAGTGCCTCACCACCCTAACAGGAAAGAATTTCCTCCTTATATCCAATCTAAACTTCCCCTGTTTAAGTTTTAACCCGTTACCCCTTGTCCTATCACTACAGTCCCTAATGAAGAGTCCCTCACCAGCATCCCTATAGGCCCCCCTTCAGATACTGGAAGGCTGCTATGAGGTCTCCACGCAGCCTTCTCTTCTCCAGGATGAACAGCCCCAACTTTCTCAGCCTGTCTTCATATGGGAGGTGCTCCAGTCCCCTGATCATCCTCGTGGCCCTTCTCTGGACTTGTTCCAACAGTTCCATGTCCTTTTTATGTTGAGGACACCAGAACTGCACACAATACTCCAGGTGAGGTCTCACAAGAGCAGAGTAGAGAGGCAGGATCACCTCCTTTGACCTGTATAGCTCATGAAGTTTCTGTTAAGAGATATGAAGACATGGATGTGGCTTGATGAGTCCTCTAGAAGGGTCTAACTTAACTGAAACAGGCTTGTGTCTGAGATAATCCAAGCCCAATGTTTCTCACCCACTTTCAACTCTGAGGCTCTTATTCCTGTTTTCACTTATAGTCTTTGTTTCAGCCTAATCATATAACTTTGGTGTCACTTAATAATTTGCTTCCTTAAAATTATTTTATATATTCCTTCAGCTCCTTGAGCTGAATCTGCTATAGCTCTGCAACTAGTATAGCTATAATAGTAACTCTTTTCCCTTTTTTTTTTCACCTAGTCATGTGGTGTACTTAACTGTGCATTGTTAGCAAAGTACTTTTCTTAAGGTGCAGAAAGTTTTAAATTAATTTCCAGTCTTGGCGGTTTTTCTCTATATGTAGTAGTCTTAAAGACTGCTTCCCTCTCTCTTTTCAGGAACATGGGATGCTTTAATGACAAGATCAAATGAAGGAATCAATAAAAAAGGACAAAAAAATTCAGTTTTGTAGCTTCTGAAGATTTAAATTAGAATTATGCAATTTTGTGTTAATTACCACTTAATCTGTTATGACTACTATAAAATAGAAAAAAATCTATTAGTATTATTTGTCATGATAGTTTCATATTTATGCATCATTTTTCCAGTATTTGGGCTCCATGGGTACAGTGCTATGAACACAGAAAGTTTGACTCAGTGTTCTGATTTACACTCACATAATTTTTTATGAGAATGCAACAGTAGACTTTATCTATTGTTTGCAGACTCTAAATATCTTAAAAGCTAAGATATCTATAATCTTTGTCATGTGATATTTGCAGTAGATTCCTTAAAAATACAGTCACAAATTCAGATCTTCTGGCTTTACAGATTTCTCTGCCTTTTGCATGTGTCTCCAGGGAAAAGCCAGTGGTCCTGAAAACTAACTTCTTTGCCTTCAGATTGGTTGACCTTTCCTTTTATTCTTCCTCATGATAACTGAGGGTTGCCAATAATTACTACTACAAGTAACACTGCATTTGTTCTCCTGAATGTAAGGACATCATGTTTCTTCTTCAACTTCACCTCTCAGCAAAAGGTTAAGAACCCTGGTGAAGTTAGGGCAAAGGGTTTTACATGGCTTATAAGCAACTAATGCTTAATGCCTTTGCATCTCCCTGATCTTGTTCCCCTTTCCTCCCCTCATCTTCAACTTAAGTGCATATAAAGTTCTCTCTTCACAGTCTTGAGGGAAATAAAAAGAAAGTTCATCTCCAGCATGTGCTGTGCATCAGAAGTTACTCTAAAGAGGATTAAAAGATAAGTATAGTAGTTGATCTCTGTACTGCTAATGAACAAGTTTTATGGGCTGTGAGGAAGAGCTGAGAACCAGTATTCCTAGCCTGTGACGACAGCAAACTATACCATGATTATGGAAGTAAAAGAGGAAAATTTGAAATTAAAAGTGTGGATTTTGTGAAGACATCACATATGTGAAGCAAGGGGATTCAGAATCATAGCTTAAATTCATGCAGGGCTAGAACAGATGTTCAATGACTTGTGAGATCATAGAATTAGATGGTGTTTCTTTTTCTGAAAAAAACTTATAGCCCTACCACCAAACACCAATTAACATGTCCTATACATCACATATTTTTACATTTCTTTTTCTTTTTGTGAAATTTTGATTCATAACTATTTTCCTAGATTGCTGCTGATAATCATCTAGTGAAATACATAATAAGCACTTGTGGCAATTTTTTCTGAGCTCTACTTTTAAGAAATCTTCATATACAAAGAGCCAATTAGTGCCCAAGACATCTGAATGGGGCTTTGATTCCTCTAGGAGTAGATATGACTAACAAATATGTATTTTTTTTAGCACTTTGCAGCTGTTGTTTATTGCCAGCGAACTTGGGCATCTTTTCACCAAAAGCTGGTTTTAACTGGCACTGAATGAGACTGGAGTTACTTATAGTAGATAAATGGCACCATCAATGTTCAAGCTACCAAATTATGTTCAAGCTGTGAAGGATCCAGTGATGTTGTGTCCTGGGTTTAGCAGTAGCAGTCAATTTTTCTCCTTGGTGGTAGATGGTGCAGTGCTGTGTTTTGACTTCCAGCCTGGGAACAGTGTTGGTGAAGCCGATGTTTTTGGCTGTTGCTAAGTGATGTTTACCCTGACCAAGGACTTTGGGAGGCTCATGCTCTGCCAGGGAGGAGGGGAAGCCGTGAGGAAGCAGAGATGCAGCGCCTGACCCAGGCTAACCAAAGAGGTATTCCATACCACAGCACGTCATGCCCGGGGTGGGGGGTAACTGGGAGTTACCCGGAATGACACAGGCTTCTGGGTGGGACTCGTTTCTTGGCCGGTGGTATCGTATTCTCTTCCCTTGTTATTTTCTCTTGTCGTTGTCGTCGGTGGTAGCGGTGGTGTTTTGTGTTGTACATTGGTTGCTGGACTGTTCTTGTCTCAACCCGTGGGAGTTGCACTCTTTCAATCCTCCTCCCTGTTCCTCCAGGAGCGGGGAAGGGGAGAGCCCCGGGGGGGGGAGGCGGGGGGGGGACGGCCCTCAATTCTTTCATCCCGGCACCACTCACTGTGAGTGAGTGAACAAGCTGTCTGGCTAGGGTTTAAACCATGACATAAGCAAAACTTTATTCACAGGTTTTTTCTTTTTTCTATAATTGTAACTGGATGGCTCTTCAGGTATGCGACTACATTACTTCTTTAAGTTTGAACATACTAGGGGCTTAGATATGACCATAGTATAAGAAGTAAAAATATCTCTTTAAATGACAAAATCAATAAAACTACCATTGTATGTTGGTAATATCTTTCCTTTTTGGATTCTTCTTGAAAACTCCTCCAATATGGCAGCTCTTACCAAAGTTGTTCACGATCAAAATAATACATTTTGATTTGTTGCCAAGCAGGCTTACCATAGGCAGTTTATTTTTGTGTCATGTACAGGGTTGTCCATTTTGATATCTAGAAGCCAAGCAAAAAGGAGCATAGCGCAGTTGTGACAGAAGATATTTAAAATTCTCTTGTGAGGACTCACACAATTAAATAACAGTTCCTGGTTTATTCCTAATAGAGAGTGGACCATATTTGCTGCTTACATTAAACTTAGGTATAAACGGTTTTATTAATAGTCAAGCTTCAACTGGCATATCACTCTTCTGAACTGTCAGAAAGCAAAAAGACCCTAAAGTGACTACTGACAGTTTTCATTTGAAAATGTAATCCAGATAACATAAGGTCACTCAATCACCTTTCCTCCCCATTTTTTTTTCCCAGAAGCTGCTGTTCTTTACATTATTATTTACTGTTTGAGTCAGAAGTAGATTTTAATGATTTATTTATTAGCACATCAAGCTTTAAATAAAACATGCATCTGAATTTAAAGGTCTGTCTCTAATGTGCCAGTTATGTGACTAATTCATTAGGTTTGTCACTGACTTATGAATTATACAAATGACTTTTAAAGAAAGAAACTGGTTTAGGTCACATTTCATACTTTGGAATGTAAATATTTGTTTTATTAATAGCAGTTTGTTTATAAAGAATGAGCTTAAAAGTCAATGTACAGATTTACCATTGAAAATACTATTTGCCCCTGGCAAACTATTGAAAAAATGTTGCCTGTAAAGATTTATACCTGTATTCTCATTTTAAGCACCAGATGTTCTTTCTTACTAAGATGGATTCTGTCCTTTTGCTTTTGGGGATATGTGGGAGAATAGCAATGGGGTGATACTTAAGGTTTACCCTGTCATCAAGGAAGTCTATGTTGTATTCTGTTACTTATCCGAAGTCTGTCTGCACAATAAGGAAAGCATATCAGTCAGAATTTTGGGTCTCTAGAGCTGGGAAGTCATATCTGTATTTTCTTCCCACTTCAACCGTGTGGGAACTACATGGAGTCAGGAATAAACCAGTCATGTAAGAATGATAGAAGACAAGTGCTTAATGCACAAAGGAGATGAAACTATCTTTAAATTAATATTTTTCTATGAACTTTAGAACTAATCAAGACTGTTTTTCAATGGGTTTGCATCTTTAGCCCACTAATTTCCACAGATTTAATAAAACAGATGCCTTTTCACCTTCTGCTATTAGGCAGTAACGACACTTGGTGTGGCTAGTAGATCAGGAAGTGCCTGCTGGCGGGCCACTTTGGTGCTGCCACAAGGAATCTGTAATGTGGTGTCTCCTGTCTTCTGGTAAGGACAACCCCACTCTCCTGAAGCGATATCACACTAACTTTTCCCAATTTAGCATTAATGTAAAACATTTCCAAGAGAAAATAAATTTATTTCGGATTTGAAGTTGCTAAACAGAATTCAAGCCTCATTAGGCAAGAGAGAGATACAAACTGAAGTCAAGCCTCATTAGGCAAGAGAAAGATACAAACTGAGGTCCATAGGCCCATAACAAAACAGCCTGAAAATGAAACAGCCATTAAAGAGAATTAATGTTTGTTTTCAGGTTATTAGGGTTTATCTTTTACATAAGGGAACATTCATAATACAACACCATTTATTCTAAGAAGCTTTGTCTGAGCAAATGGTGATCAAAAACCTTCTCTAGAAAGGTTACATAAGATTATTGTACATTTGACTGCATCACCTGCTATATGCAGCATATTGTGCCTGATGATCTTTAATACATGGATTTTTGCGCCCATAAAATCCCTGAAGCACTCTTTCAGGAACTCCAGCAATAGGATCCCATAAATCTGAAAGCACCTCATAGTGTAGTGAGTAATGAGAGCTTATGGATTTTCTTAGCCAAGGAATGGTCAAATTAAGTGTAAATCCATGAAAAACCGTGATGAAGGTACAGTGTAGAAGTACATAGTAACATCTTGTGTATCTGATTGATGTAGGTTGCCTCAAGTTGGATTATTAAAAGTGCTTCAGGTTAATGCATCTGACCTGGACACTGTAACCATTATATTAGGGACAATATCTAACTTTTTGTTCACAAGGCATGAGCAAAATAGGCTAGGCTGCCTTGAGGACAATTAATGAATGTTTAAAGGAGATAAAGGTCAAAAAAAAAAAATGTAGACCACTGATGTTTCAAGTCCTCAAACTATATATGTATATTTTTAAGAGATTAAAAATTCCTATAATTAGATACTGGTATTTTGATATTTGTTCAGGAGATTTGTGGCTGCATTTCTGAAAAAGCCATCCTTCTGTCAAATGTGAAGTCTGTTGGTTTTATGTTATATAGCAGATATAACCTACTACTACATGAGAATAAATGCAACAAAATCAAGCTCCAAGACATCTGATATTGATATGTGTATATGCATCACCCAGATGAATTGTAGTATTGTGTATAATACTGATCCAGCCAGGACAAGACTAGTCTCTTGCTTTATGGGATGCACATTTTAAATGTTATAAGCAACAAGGGGAAAAAGAAACCCCAGACAATCATCTCAGTTTCTTAAGCAGTCTAACAGAGGGACAGGCTGTCTGACAGAGGGCTTTACACAGCACACACACACAAATTTACTGTTAACTGACTGCCAAGGACACAGATGAGTCTGGAGGAAACATGACACTTTGTTCAGCTGCCCCATGGCAGGGTCTGAACAAAGGCTTGACACCAATGTTTTAACAGTTGCACCTTGGCTCTTCTTCTTCTAAATGATGTCAGTGATATGTGCCAGTCTTTCCCTGATACCTGTTACTGGAGGGGTTTATAACCAGATGTCTCAAGTCACCAGCCAGATCAGTGCACAGTGATACCACATTATGCATTTCCATCAGTTTCAGTTGTTCTCCTGGCGCTTGATCTGTTTGTACTACCCATGTCCAGTTCTTGTTTGCAATGTCCTGTTGGCTGTGGCTCATTATACTCAGTTACTCACTGTTGATTAAGGCAAACTCTTGGTGCTCCAACGACATATTAGATGTCAGAGTCTTTTAGATCAAAGGAATAGGCCATCATTTCACTGTTCTTTACTAGTTTTAAAATGTCGCATTCTCAGTAGGTCAGATTATGTTCCTGATTATGAATCTCTGTGTGCCGTTTGGCCTCTTATTCAGGAGCAGTTATTCCTGATTTACACTAGTGTGGAAAGCTCTGTGAATTCAGCTGGATTTACATCTTTCAACCAAGAACAACCTTTGTCCTAGTGACTGAGATGCACTTTCAATGCCTAGGCAGGAGAGTAGGTCATGCAGTATAAATTAAAGGACTTCTGAGTCATATTCTATCAATGATTTAGGGAGATATAAAATCAGTGTAGCAATTTCCTGCTAGTGCTTCTCCCAAAGAACTACCATTTCCTTTATTAAACATACAAGAGACACAAGAAAATCTATTTGCTTGAATTTTAGATTCCAGCCTTTTAAAGCTTTTAAATCATTCCACCAGAAGTGATTTCTTTCTGCATGCATGAAGCTTGTCTCCCTAGAATTATTTTTCTGGAGATACTAAATTCTGTGACTACTTGACCTTCAATTACTTATCTCTACAACAACATTCCTTCTGCAAGAAAATTTTAGGCCAAAAAGGCACAGAAGTTGCTGCCCTTTTACCCTGTTCCTGATTCTTTTCCTGCCGTTGTTACCAACCTCAAATCCCAAACCGTAAGTTGATCTTGAACAATTGCATGATTTCATTGGCACATACTACAGCTTGCAGCCTCATGGTCTTGAGGACTGATCTCATTAGTTCCTCTACTAAAACTTCTAGGTGGTGTGGTTTTGTAAGGGGAGAACAGAAGGGAAAACAACCAATTTGGGAAATGATAGAGATAAGTTATTAGGAATTTCTTAATTTGAATCAAACTACTGAGTCAATGTCATAGTATGATGCCATAAGCTTTATAAGCAGCACAGACACAGCTTTGCTTTCTTTTTTTTCTTTTTATGATCAGACCTTTTATAACTTAAGCATCCTGCAAGTATCTGAATATAAGGGAGCTACTGTGTGTACACATTCACAACTATTACTGTAAAACCATTACTGTCATACAACCGCCTGTGAGAGTAGATGAACTGTTTGACAGCACGAAGAAACAGAAAATAATTTAGAAGAGATGACAAAGCATAATTTAAATTATCTAGACTGCAAAAGGAATGTAATTTTGGGAATTTGACCAGATTATAGGGGTGTGGGGTGTGGTTGTGGTGTCTCAACTATCATAAAATACTGTCAGGAGTTGAAATTTCTTCAATGAGGACAAAGGAGTGGATATTTCTTCAACTATCATTTCAGATATTATTAGTCAGGCCAAAGTTAGGCATCTGTTGTGGTTTAAGTCCAGCCCTGCTCCCAGAGGGATGGGGGTAAGAATCGAAAGAATGTAACTCCCATGGGTTGAGATAAGAACAGTCCAGTAACTAAGGTATAATACAAAAGCACTACTGCTACCACCAATAATAATAATGATAAGGGAAATAACAAGGGAAGAGAATACAACCGCTCACCACCCGCTGACTGATATCCAGCCCGACCAAGCCATGATCTAGCCCTTCCGGGTAACTGCCCCCAGTTCTACATCCTGCGCATGGTTTCATAATAAAGTTTACAAGAGAAATTAAATAAATCCAGGGTGCACATCTTAAAAGTTTGTACACGATCCTCCTAATAAAATTTCCTGACATCTAAGGTCCTCTTTTTTTTTAAATGCTAGAGAATTCTTAGACTTCTTTAATGCAGCATATGTCAGTAGCTGTCAGCACTAGCAGTGCTTATCACCATCTTTCCCTTAACCCACGTTAAGCCATTTTTGGATATCTTCTGACATCAGCCCTGTAAGAAAATGACCAGGCAAATTTTAGTCAAGTTTTCCAACTAAACAGATAGGAATATTGTGCTTGTTTGGTTTTGTGTGTGGTTTTGTTTGTTTGTTTTGTTTAGTTTTGCTTTTTTGTTTTGTTTTGTTTTTTTCTGTCTGTGATGAGGACACTACTGCTTTAGAAACCCAGATCTGTTCATATTAGGCTAGATGCATAGCTTAAACAGAACAAGTGTCCTGTATAGAGTGGTCAGTGGTTGCAGCTTATATGATAATGATCAGTAAAAGAATTGGACTAGCCTTGAAAGGACCAGATTCAGTGTAGATGTGAAAAGTCAACAGTACAACACTTGATAAGTCAATTTGATGATTCTGAGTGAAAAATACCCTGGACAGATGTAAGGTAGCCCATTTATTAAACAAGTTATGGGCTTTGACTCAGAAGAATCTCTTACAGGCACTTAAAAGTTACCTGTTACTATACGACTGATCTTAGCAAGTAAAATGTTTACTTTCTTAGGCCTGTAAGTACACAGACAACATTGAATTCTACTATTGACCCGAATTTCTATGTGACTGGGATACTGTTGCAAATATACTCAAAGATGGCTTTTTTTTTAGCATTCTATGTGACTGGGATACCGCTGCGAATATACTCAAAGATTGTTGTTTTTCTAGGAATCTCTTGGAAATATATTAATTATTAGAACATTTGATTTCTTTTTCTCTGCAGGTAAAGAATAATTTCTTTGTTTTGTTTGTTTGTTTGTTTGTTTCTTAACACTAGTAAGGCTACAGTAACAGAAGTCGTACCAACCTGAATGGGAACAGAATCTAAGTTCTCATTTAATGGCTCCTATTAGACTTCTTACTGCTTAAGAAAAGCACTGCCTTTTAACTCACAATTTGTCCGAATTTCCTACATCCTTTAGTTTACATATACTTTAGAGCAGGCCACACTAAAATATTTGACAAATGGCTGAAGAAATTCCATGGTGTAAATTTATTAGTTCCCTTGTTAGTGCTGTGCTATTTCTTAATCTTAAATTGACCAAAAAAGGGAAAGTTTTGTTTTCACTATATACCAATTATAGGGTAGTTTGGGAGAATACAATGCTTTATAGTCTTCATATTGAACATCTCCTCTTCCCGGTCTTCTCAGACAAGGTGATAGCACTGAGAATGAGAAAGAAGTGCAGTGGAAGTATGTAGATTAATGTAATCATTTTAATCATCCTCAGCACCATTGTCTAAGGTATCCAACATTTATGACAAACTATTCCAAGAAATCTCTGATGAGTCATTTCAGTAACAAGACTTATTTCTATGTAGGCTGTTTCATCAATCAGAGGAGGATCTGCACAGCTATTGAAATAACATTTCACAGAAAGTTAATGTGCCACGCTGCAGTATCCTTCCTGTGGTGGTGACAATGCGGGGGGTACACAGCATCTGCAGGACTAATGATGTAGCATGGTAAATTACTATACCTGAATGTGAAACACTGCAGGAAGAATGCCATTGCTCAGCAGCAGCTTTTTCACTATGGATAAGGAGTTTGCATCATAAAAAAGAATATATTTGAAATATAAAATATTGCTCCTTTTTGTGTGTGTGTGCGGTTTGTTTGTTGGCTTGTTTGTTTTGAATTCTAATTCTTTCTTTCTTTGACTTCATTAGAGGTTTTCAGTCTCACAGTAATGACTTTGCAATCATTTGGTTTAACTTGGAGAAAGCAGAAGAAACATTCCAAAGTTTTTCTAAACACTGAATATTAGCTAGAGAAAGGAATAAGAAATCAATTAGCAAGATGTCTGATGGATTTTTTTTTTCTTTTTCCATATCAAATGATTTTTTTTTTTTTCCTGTGCTAATATTTTCCTGTAAGAACCTATTTTTAGGTGAGAAGAAACAAAATAGTCTTTCTAGAACTGATAAAACAGCTTTAGATGTTGGATTGTATTGCCTTAGTCTTCCTCTAACCTGATAGGCGTCAAGATTGCCCAGTATTGCAAATTTTCTCAAAGAAAAGCAAAACAAATACAATATAGAAATTTAAATTAAGTGCTTGCTTAGGCAGTTACACAAAACATGGATGCACTTTTTCCTCAGCTTTATGGTTCTGTGGATTGTTTTCTTCCTGTGGCCTCAGAAATTCTTTGAAAAATAATATTATTTGGGAAGAAAATTGTTAAAAAAAACCAACTTGTACATCCTTATTCATGACAATCCAATTCTTTAAGTCTTCACATCTTAAGAGTTTTAAACTTATTTCCTGAATTGTGAGTGAAATAGGTTTATTGGTTTAAATTTGGCTTAAAGTACATAGTTTGTATAGAACTGAAGATATATGATGAAAAAAAAGTGCTAAAAGGAGAAATGCAAAGTGTTGAAATATCTATAAAACTACAAAAGAAATTTAAATTAACCTTAGAGACAAAATTAGGAATAAAGGAAACTTATAAGGTATTGTGGATTTATTCCATGTTTGTTGCTTAGCATTATGAAAATGTAGCGATTGCCACACTTCATTTGGGAGGAAAGTTGAAGGAAACCTTTTTTGATTTAGAGACAAACTGAACTTGTTCTAAAATCTTCTGAAAATTCCCAGTTGGCCATGAAACTATGACAGTTAATAAACATGGGAAAATAGTTATATAGGTTTAAGTTTGGCCAGAAACAAATTATACCCAGGTGCCTTTTTCACAAGTGGTAACAGATGTTCAGGGTGTCTGCAGTACACCTGGCTGCATGAAAAGAACATGTGGCATGAACTCTCAGGTGGATATTTCATGTCAGGTTCAGTCTTTTTCTCTAAGAAGTGTGCTGAAGAAGCACAAACCATCCAAAGTATATTGACTTGCTTGTGCACCTTGAGAAGACTGAAGACACAGCGCATTACTATAGCTAAACCTAATGTCAATATTGCTTCAGATGTACTGTTGGGCTTTTAAGTTTCTGGAGTCATATAACCTTGCAGATGCTCCTCTTTTTAGGACTTTGATACACAGCTACCACTGATAGTACAGGGCAGCTAAGACTGGTGACCCAGAGCACAAGGTAATATAAGTATATTGAAACTTTTTCTAATATATAAATATATACATAAATATATAAACACTTATGTATAGCATAGATATGAATAAATATACCATATTTGTCTCTCTACACAAATATATACTTATACATATATAATTAAGCATATTTTTAATTTATTAAGAACAGTGTAGTTTGCAATTCAAGGTACATCATTATACCATTACTAAAAGCCCTACTGAAGCTTTTACTGTTTTCTGCTAGTCTCTGTTATTATCATTACTATTATTATTAACAGAAACATAGGTATTTAAAGCTTATTCCGGCATAGAAAAATGTGCTACAGGGTTTTCCTTATCGTAACTGACTGCTGTGTAACATGTTCTTGATTGCTTAACACTGCATCTGTACTATCCAAAATTAGTCATAGTTGAACTGGTTGGAAAGTAGTGCCAGAATGCAGTTGATGTTCAGTTTGAGTCACTGGACTACACCTAGAGAGGAAGTTATCTGAGTGCTGTCAACTGTTTGAATATTTGGCATTTTCCAGAAAAAAAAAATCAAAACAAAAAACCCCTCCTATTTGAGCATTGAGATTATTTAAAAGTCTTGATTTCATTTTAAATGAAAAAGAAAAATAAAAGAAGACAAGCTGTTACTTACACAGAAAAAAAGTTTTATCCTCCCCTCAATGCTTTCTTTTTAGAATCATAATGGTTTATAGACTTTGCCTTGCCATTTGTGAACACTTGAGCTAAACCACGGTATATCCAGTATTTTTTCTCCCCGCCCCATTTTATACAATAATCTGAAGCTTGAATTAAACTAAAATAAATACATTAATTTCCTATAAGTCTTGCAAATTGATCTAATTCCTAGGATTCTTCTAAAAGGCAAATTTTCTTCCTCCTCCCTTTCCTAACCATAACTGACTTGCAGGAACATCTGAACTGTTTGTAAAAACTGTAAAAAGATTTCTCACAGTGTAAATTCTGAGGCAGAGGAGAAAGGGGTGAATACATCATAGTAATTTATCATCAGATTATTTGCGTTAATAGTGTCTCGTGCAGAGTCTCTGATATGCTAAGGATAACATGTTTTATTTTCTAGTGCTTACAATGAATTGCGTAATTATTCAGTATACATCCTAAATAGAATGTAGAAAAAAAATAATTTCTCTTCTGATGAGGGGAAAGCATGGCAATACCAAACACTGTGATGAAAGGTAGATGAAATGTACAAAGGGAGAGCTAAACGTCTGTCAAGTGTCATCAGAATCACATTATCCTGTGAGTGCTTCAAGGATACTGACAGGACTAGAGTAATGTTCTGAGGTAATCTGCAATATACAGGTTTTGTTTCAGGTAACTGTTAGAAGTCAGTCCAAGTCAAATTAAAATTATAACATTCTGCTAAGATGCAGGAATAACTCTTCTCAAGTAGGAAAATGTGCACTAATTCTCCACTGTCTTTTGAGAAGCTATGGAAGAGAGAAGGGCAATTTAGGCATTGTTAAGACAATGCGGTGCTGTGGTTTGAAGATACAAAACTCAGCAGGAACAAGAAAGGATAAATGGAATAGAAATATAAGGGAGTGAGCAAGAGGAAACACTGCAGTGCACTGAGAACATCAGAGAGGCATATGTTCTCCTAAATTATTTCTCTGCTTGACTTGTTTTTTCAAATATTGCTTGCTCTGGAGTATCACACACACACACACACACACACACATCCCCTGTCCTCATGGTTTTGTGTGTTTCACTTATTTAGTATTTCCTTTGTTTAAGCTATGAACATGAGGACTTGAGGAAGACTGAACAAGCAATGATGCCATATAAGATATTGCTAAATCGTGAGCTAGAAGACACGAGGTTTATCTATATTATGTTTTGGTGACAACCCTCAAGAGCAAATTCACTGTTCATGCCTGCAGTCAGAGCCAGTTTTTACTTCTGGAAACCACCCAGTGCTGTGTGCTGAATATGCCTACTGGCTTTCTTCACCTGCTCTGTCTGCAAGTTAGTGCAATGGCTGAAGGGCAAGTGCCCTGCAAAGTATCATGTTCTATAGACTGCTGTTGAACATGTCAGCTGCATGTAAACATGGACTGTGTTCTAATGAGCTAAAGGAATATTCTCTTTAGAGCAACAATGGTGTTACTTTTAACAAAACACATGCCGAGTTAGCAGTTAGTACTATTTAGAACACAAACCGATTTTTATGGGCTTGAGATACTAATTTTCAACGAGTTGGGACAGAATGAATATCTTGGGTGGATATAGATGTCTCAAACTGTAGCTAAAATCTGTATATATTTTTATCAAAGATATTCTTTATTCTTTTGATTATTCTTTATGCGAAAGGAACAATAATTAGTAAAAATTCTCAGGAATCTCTTGACATGTGTTAACAAGACAGTATGATCTTCTAGAGTTTTCAAACGACAGCATTCTAGAACCTGAATTGTAATATTTTATGTTTCTAGGTAGATTTTTATCAGCCAGAGAAATACCTGAATTTCCATGAAATTATCCCAGGCAAGCTTTTCAAATAGTTAAAAACATCCTTCCTTTCTGGATGTGACAACTGAAGTAATGAGTGCCTTCTGTGTAAAACAAAGGAGTTTGAAATATAGTGGCATCACTAAATAATTAGAAAATAAGGCCATTTCTCTCTTTCCTTGAGATTAGGTAGCAGTATTGGTACTGAATCATCTTCAAGAGTGCTACGGCAGGAAGCAAGTCTCAAAAGGAAAATGCAAAGGAAAGGCAATCAATGAGAAATTTCTGCTTTTTTAATTAAACTCTTGTCAGCATAAACTCTCCCAAAATTTACTTAAAAGAGTTGTAAGCAGCAATGGCTGGAGTCTGCAGACTGAAGTTCTGATGTCAGGCAAACCTTGCAGAGCAGAACTGTGGGATTCAAATTTATCTGTCCAGCAAATAATGAGGCTTTGTGGGGATTTCTCTGATAACCTCTTTTTGCCAAGCTCAGAAGGTTACTATGTTGAAAATAACAAAATTTTCTGCAAGGAGAAGCATGGTCAATTAGAATCCAGGCTTGACCCCAACAGAATGATGATGGCTCTAAGGAGACCAGAGACCTGATGCAAAATTAGAAGACAGCAAGCAATAAAGATAGGTGAATGCATACAGATGCTTTAGAAAATTGTTGAATGTAGAAGTTGTTGATCACATAGCTCTAATTAATCTTTAGATGTTCTATTTTGTACTATAACTGTGTTACTTTTCCACAGCAATTTCTCTGATAGCAGCATTTCTTCAGGTTTGGGTGTTTTTTTGTGTGTGTGTGTGTTTTTAAGTTGACATGATCAGAGAACTGTCAGTTGAAAGAACAGAACATCAGTTCCACAGTTTTGCTGATTGTCATCATGATTCTACAAAAAAAAACCCTCTGAGCTTGTGACTATGATATTTTTAAGTAGGTCTTGCTGATTATATTTCAGGCAGTCAAGAGCATAGATTTCTTGTTTAATTGCAGCAGCTTTAACAGTTATTATTTTGCTTGGTGTGTATTAAGCCGCTTGGAAATGGAACTGAAATAACTTTTCCCCTAAAAAAATCCATAAATTTGTACTACAAATAGGGCATAGAACAGAAGTCAGTACAAATTGTTATCTTAATTCTGTTTTGTTTGAAAATAAGAGATGCTTTATAAAAATTAAAACTTATATCTTTTATAAATAATTCATGAAAGTGCAGGCCTACATAAAGAAGGAAATAATATCAATTTTGAATGGGTTTATGGCTTACATTAGTTTTATTTACTTTATTTTAACAGTGAATGAGCTTATGTCAGGCCAAAAATAACATATTTACTGGCTAATTATTCTGCTTGACTATTAAAAATTTTAGATTTAAGATTCACTCAGATCCACATTCTGACTGAAAATGTTCTTAAATTCTCTTTCTACCACAGTATCATTCTTTAAAAGTGGGATATAAATAGATAAATAACTCCAGGAATTATTTTGTCATTATTTATCATTTAATCTCTAGAAAGCTAAATAATTTTTAACTGGGAAGGGAGGTTGAGGGGAAGGAGAAATGAACGTTATTTTTAAACTTTTTTGTCTGAATTTTAGTTGGGAAACTAACAAAATTTCTTTACCTTCACCTCTCCAATGGATTTCATCATGTATAAAGGACTAGCAGTAGCAGATATTTTTCATTATGTGATATATGAAAGCATATTGAAAGTGGGGCAAGAAAAATAACTAGATATTTTGGGACTGGCTGGGCAAGGAGGTGAGAACCTATGATGAAGTTACACTACAGGGGATGGTTATGCCTTGTGGCTGTGCCTAAGGCTATAGTGCTTGGAACAGAGTTTAAAGGGTCAGTGTGCAATTTAAACAGAAAAAAAAAAATAAAAAATCCAGATTTACCTTGTCCCAGTTTTATTTTTAAACTCTGTCAAAACCCACAGTGCAGGAATTTTTTACTGAGCTGAGGGTTTATTTCTCCCTTTCTCTCCTTTTGTACTGCTTTTTTAGAAAGCAGTATGGAGCTAAATTGCTGGAACAGTAAATGATATTAGCTTAGACTAGAAAATTGTTAACCGTAAATAACATTTCTCTCTCTCCTTCTCTTTTCCTGTTTTTTGTAAACAGAGCAATTTAGCATTCTACTCATGGAAGTGCATTTTATTTATTTTACAATAGTCTTGACTTTTTTTCTTTTTTAACCATACAAACAAAAAGGAAACAACATGAAGATGATAGGATGAGCACTAAAATCTTTAGGTTAATATTTTAACTACCATCAATTCTTACAGCAGGATTTTGTAAATGTTCTGCTTGAGATAAATATGGAGCTACAAAGCACCAGAAAAAGGCAAAAGAGAGTTTCCAAGTTTAGAATGTTCACTGCATGCCACCCTATAAAAGTACAGATAAGTTCTTGTTTTCAGACCCTTATGCAGTGTGGCATGGACAGGGCTCAAAGATACATCAGTGTTCTTTCTACCTGAACACATCTTGAAGAAAATTTGGGTGCCTGAAAGGCATATGTTAAAAGGAAAGCTGCATTTCAATCACTGGCTTTGCTCAATTATTTACCCAGCACACAGAGTAGTGTGGTTTCAGCTGGATACAGCACTTTTTCACCTTCAAGAATGAGTATTGTTCAGTAAAGACCCCTATGATCATCAGAATCACAAAGTTAGGAATTACGACCCACATATGCTCCTAAAAAAATAAAAGCAGCAGAACAAAAAAACCCCAAACCAACCAAACAATCAGCAGAAAACCCCACCAAAAAAATACCTGGACAAAAGGAAACAAAACAAACAAAAAAACCCCAACAACAAAAAACAAAACCCCAAAAATTAAAATATTGGTAATGACAGGTATAGAATGATAGACTCATGGAACAGATCAGGTTGGAAGGGACCTTCAAAGGTCATCTAGTCCAATGCCCTTGCAATGAGCAGGGTCGTCTTCAGCTAGATCATGTTGCCCAGAACCACATCCAGCCTGGCCTTGAATGTCTCCAGGGATGAGGCATCCACCACCTCTCTGGGCAACCTGTGCCAGTGTTTTAGCACCCTCATTGTAAAAAGTTCCTTCCTCACAAACAGCCTGAACCTTCCCTCTTTTAGTTTAAAACCATCATACCTCAACCTATCACAATAGGCCCTGTTAAAAAGTCCTTTCCCATCTTTATTTAGGTGCCTTTTCCGAACAGAAAAGCCACAGTCAGGTCTCCCCTGAGCCTTCTCCAGGCTGAAAAACTCTCTCAGTCTTTCCTCATAGGAGAGGTCCTCCAGCCCTCTGATCATTTTTGTGCCATGCTGGACCCTTACTAACAGGTCCATGTCTTTCCTGTGCTGAGGACTCCAGAGCTGGACACAGCCCTCCAGGTGGGGTCTCACCAGAGCAAAGGGGCAGAATCACCTCCCTTGAGCTGCTGTCACACTCCTTTGGATGCAGCCCAGGATACAATTGGCCTTCTGGGCTGCAAGTGCACACTGTCAGCTCATGTCCAGTCTTTCATCCACCAGTATCCCCAAGTCTTTCTCCTCAGGGGTACCTTCAATCCATTCATCAGTCAGCCTGTATTGATACTGGAGAGTGCTCTGACCCAGGTGCAGGACCCTGAACTTGGCCTTGTTGGACTTTATGATGTTCTCATGGGCCTACCTCAAAAGCCTGCCCAAGTCTCTCTGGATGGCATCCCATTCCTCCTGTATGTCAACTGCATCACTCAGCTGATGTCATCTGCAAACTTGCTGACAGTGCACTCAATCCCACCATCTATGTTATTGATGAAGATATTAAACACTACTGGCCCCAGTATGGACCCCTGAGGGACGCCGCTTGTCTCAGGTGTCCATCTAGATATTGAGCCATTGACCACTACCCTCTGGATGTGACCTTCAAGCCAATTCCTCATCAATCAGACACTTCACCCCTCAAATCCATATCTGTCCAGTTTAGAGAGAAGGATGTTGTGAGGGTTGTGTCAAAGACTTTGCAGAAGTCCAGATGTAAGTCCACAGCCCTTCCTTTGTCCACTGGCATAGTAATTCCATCGTAGGAGGCAACTAGGTTGTTCAGGCAGGACTTGCCGTTGGTGAAACCATGCTGGCTGTCCCAGTTGACCTCTCTTCCCTTCATGTGCCTTATCTTGGCTCCTAGGAGGATCTGTTCCATGATATTCTCAGGCACAGAGGTGAGGCTGAGAGGTTGGTAGTTCCCAGGGTCCTCCTTTCCGCCTTTTTTAAAAATGGGTGAGATATTTCCCTGTTTCCAGTGACAAGGGACCTCACCTGACTGCCATGACTTCTCAAATATCATGAAGAGTGGCTTGGCAAATAATCAGAACTCTGGGACAGATCTCATCAGGTCCCATAGATGTACGTATGCTCAGGTTCCTCAAATGGTCACTAACCTGATCTTCATGTACAGTGGGAGGAACTTTGATCCCCCAGTTCCTGCCTTGCAGTTCATCCTCTCAAAAGGTGTGGGCTGGCCAGTAAAGACTGAGGAAAAACAGTTGCTGAGTACCTCAGCCTTCTTGTCTGCTACCAGTTCACCAGTCTTGCTCATCAGGGGCACGCTTTCTTTGACTTACCTGTTCTGGCTGACATACCTGCAGGATCCCTTCTTGTTAATCTTTGCATCCCTTCCCAAGTTCAGCTCCAGCTGCATCTTAGCCTCCCTGACCCCATCTCTGCACAACTGGGCGGTGTCCTTATACTCTTCCCAGGATACCTGTCCCTGCTTCCCTTGCCTGCCTGTTTCCCTCTTCCATTTAGTTTGACCAGCAGGTCTTGACTCAGCCATTATGTGACCAATAAAATGCAAGAACTAGAATGTCTTCTGCAGCACATAAAACCAAATGTAGAATAAATATTGCAAAAACGATGGAACTTTTGTTATGATGGGTATTAGGACATCATGCAGATAAAAGCAGTGACATAAATGAAAGTAATTCCACTGTGGAAAGATGCAATAAATGGTATCATGGAAGTAATGCTACAACCGTTACAGCTCAAAATTTCAGCAGCTGCTGTTTTTATTTTATTTAAATGACAAAGAAATATATAGCATTGTGTACTGTGTGATTATGGAACACTCCACTTCCTCAAAGACTGACAGAAAAATGAATGCTGATAGAATCTGGGTCCTGCTTTTCTATTTTGTCTTCTCTCCATTTCTCTACTAACAACTACTCAGAAGAAGGTAGTCCTGGAGACATTTGTCCATTAGGGTTAAAAGCAAATTTTTCAATCAGGTTGCTGCAGTCTCAGTAGGGAGGTGTATATATGGACCCTTGTGTACATCTGTTCCCTAGTTACCAGAGACTGTCAAAATCTCAGGTCAGTGACCTAGTTAGCTATTTCCAATCTTAAGTAGAAACTATATAAAAATTTCCCACTTGTTCAGATCCATGAGGAATTTTATACTGGGAAAGATAGACATACACTGGGAAGACAAGAAGAGGTAGACTGTCTTGAAGAAAGGCCTACAAATTTGTCAGTAGCTCACAGAGATACAGAACAGAGTTGCTTGAGAAGGCACAGGGTGCACAAAAGTTTGCTGAAAAAAACTATATTTGCAAAATTTACTTTTCCTTCAAGTATGCTGGTACCTTCTGAGGTGGTCCTGTGATTCTTGAAAGCTGAAGACTGACATTAAGGTCTGAGAATTGTGAAAGTTCTGGAAAATGTCTATTTTCTCAGTAATTTCAATTCTGAAAAGCAGCAAAGTAATTTAAAAAACTGAGTTCCCACTGGGCTAAATATAATAAGAGGATGTTAGGAATTTTGTAATGATATCCATCTTCTCTTTTTCTCTCCTTCCCACTGAGCTCCATAGTAGTACTATTTGTACATTCACTGCCAATCAAGCAATATGAAGAGAAAACAACCCATTTGCTTCCAAAATAACAAAAGATATTATTAGCTAATCCGTACGGGAGAAGACTGCAGTACTACTTTTACAATGATATATTTTGTAGGCTGTATTTTCTAACAAATAAATAAATAAATAAAAATCGTTGTGCTTCTGTGTTTTGCCCAGGCTTGTTTTGCTGGTTCACACTAGATTCTGTTTGTCTAAGGAAACTGCAGAGGAGGGAACCGAGAAAAAAAAATGTTTAAAAGTTAATTTCTCATTATATAGAGCTGTCCTTTAGCCTATGAAATAGAGACACCAACATCAGAAAAAAGGTTCTCTACACTACTGCAAGTGTTACTGTGAAAATAAACCACACTTCCACAGAAGTACTCATATGGCATTGTCAATCTCTGAATTAACAATTAAATTAAGTAATATTAGCTGTACATGAAGAAGACGAAAAAGGATCTGTTTTGTGTTTGAGAGACTTTCACTGAACTGGGATTGAATCATTATCTTCTTTTGATTTTTCCTTATGAAACTTTCCTGACTACTGACTAGTAAGAGGCAAGAGTATGTTAGATAGTGAGCAAACTAAATGCACTTTGGCCATGCTTCAGCAATAACCAGTGTAATGTTCAGAGCTCACTAATTGTGAAAAAACAACATGATTGTTTCTTTAGAAATAGTTACAAGGACTGATTTTGTTACTCAATAAAAAAGGTAGCCCTTGTTTTGATTATTTATTACTATTTCACATTTTCAGATCATTTACTTCTTGTTCCCTGCTTTAAAAAATGTATTTATATGCATGCAACATGCTTCTACAGTGCATTCATTGCAACACATTTTGAAACAGCTTATCTATTAATCAATATCTGAGCTCAGATAATCTGAGTATCAGATTATACTATGAATATATGAAGGCTGCTGCTGTGGAGCAGCGTGGTAAAGAGAATAAAAGATGGATAAGCAAGACCTGAAAATCGGGTGGAGAGTATCACTTTTTGAACAAAGGCCATTTAATTGTTAACAAGCCTCACCGGAATTTTTTAGCAGATATGCAGTTTCAACCTTTCTTCTCTGCTATAACTTGCTATTGGTACCTCATGAGAAAAATAGTCCAGATGGAAACTCAGCTCAAACTGGAAAAATAGAAGGAATGTAGTGCTAAAATTAAAATTTACAGGATGTGCCCTAAACAGAGCTTATTTGGAACAAAAATCTTGTTTCCCAGTTTGTTTCAGCCTAAAAGCCTAAATGCCACTTTATCAGTTACCCTGATAAAGCCCTGAAACATGCTGACAATTTTTCAAATATAAATCAATCTGAATTCACATGAAGCATTGCACTGAGTCCACATGAAAGATTTCAATTTTCCTCTCTGAATTTCCCAGAAACTTGCATCTATGAAAAATACTATTATCCCCATATATATATTTATATATTTATTTTGGTCTTCCTGCAGGATAAGATCAACACACACTGATAAAATCAAGCTATTAGGGATTAGTGAACTGCATGTGTAGGAACCATGTCTTGGAGAGTTATCTCTTGTGAGCAAGGTTACAGTCTATTTTTAGAAGCTTAGTGTACTGCAGTAAAATCAGTACTTCTGCCTTAGTCTCACTCACTGATTTATTTCCCAGGTTGTAAGTTACTGACTAGAAGTCATAGTTGTATGGGGAAATAGAGATATTACTGTTAAAACTTAACAGCCACTAAATATCTGCTATATAATCAAATCTGTGAAGTACCAACTTTGTTGCAATATAGCAAATACTGTAGACATAAATGAAATGACATTTTCATTCTCAGAAAGTGTTAGAATGTGACTTAAACCTCAGAAGAAATTAGCCATGAAGAGTTAAGAAAATGCACATATAAAAATGCCAGCTGTAATGCCATTTGCTCTAAGGAAAGGGAATAAGGTTTATTTGTCCCTTTAGTTCTTGTGTATCAGTAGTTGTTTGCGCTGAATCCTTAAAGGAATGGGAGTACTTAGTGCTTTATTTATACACCCAGAAATAAGCGCAGCCCCTCAGGTCCTCTCGTAAAAGCTCCACAGGGCTGTGCTCCCTCCACCTATTGCCCCTCTTGCGCAGCGCACACTGCGCGTCATGGCTCCTGCCTGGTTCTACTGCAGGCATGATGACAGTGGAAACCTCGTTTTAAGACACTCAGCCACTGAACCAAACTCGATTCAGCCAGCAGTACTGAATATTAGAGAACTAAAAGAAGATGGTGCTGGAGCACAGTTCTTAAGGTGAATTGACATTTGTGATAACAGGCCTCTTTCTTTTTTTCTCTCTCTTTTCCCTCCTATCAAAAGCTTTTCTTTAGGATTCAAAAGAACAAAGGAACCTCTCAAACCGTGCTGTTCCAACAGCATGCATTTTGTTTGCTGGATATCGCAAAAGCAACCGGCTGTATTTCTCAGGCATAAGTTTCTGTCCCATTTGACACGTTTCAGTGCCCAAGAGCACTGGTTATATAAAAGCCAAAGACAGGGCACAGAAGTGAGGAATTTTAAACAGCAGGGTGAGGCTTTAAATACTATTTCCCCGTGGACAAAAAGGATGACGTAATGCTACAAAAAGAAACAAAAGAAACAAAAAGAAATGAAAAAGAAGGGAAAAGCCAGACGCTGAGAGCGCCCCGGGGACCGCTGCGCACCCCGAGGGAAGCGAGGCGGACCCTCCTCCATACCGGCTATACCAGCCGCGGGGGGCGACCCTCCCACGGCGGCACCGTCTGCCTTGCGCCGGCGGGCCTGCAGGTGGCGCTCCCGCTCCTACAATGTCCCTGCTGGGCCCCTCTTCCGCCACTCGGGCTGCTCGGAGGGCAGATTCGTGAAGCTGCCGCAGTAGCCCCTTCTGAGGTCCTGTTGCCGAGTAAATTTAAATGGCGGCTTACACTGTCCGGCAGCATGGGGCTAAAAGAGGCGATAGCATCAAAATAGCCAAAGCAGCTGCAAAGTTGTCTAAGAATTTTTGGCTTATACAGCTTGTAACCAAGAGAGTGCTCTGACAGTGGGTCCAGCTCTGGGGCCCACACAAGAGAGATGTGGACCTGCTTGAGTGATTCCAGAGAAGGCCATGAAGATGCTCAGAGGGCTGGAGTACTTCTCCTGTAAAGACAGGCTGAGAGAGTTGAGCTTGTTTAGCCTAAAGAACAGAAGGCTGCAGGGAGACCTTAGAGCGTCCTTCAACTACCTAAACGGGGCCTGCAGTAAATCTGAAGAGGGGCTTCTTACAAAAGAATGTAGTGACAGGACAAAGGGGAGTAGCTTTAAACTGAAAAGGGTAGATTTAGGTCAGACATCAGGAAGAAGTTCTTCAGTATGAGGGTGTTGAGGCACTGGAACACATTGCCCAGAGAGGTGGTGGGTGCCCTATTGCTAGAAGCAGTCATGGTCAGGGTGGACAGGGCTCTGAGCAACCTGGTCGAGTTGAAGGTGTCCTGGTTGTTGCAGGGTTGTTGAATTAGATAACCTTTAAAGGTACCTTCCAGCCCAAATTATTCAGTGATTCTGTGATTGTTCTGCCACTTGACATGAACGTGACAAGTAACTCTGTCTTTCACAGGACACATAGTATGTATTACTTTTCAGAAAATAGCTGCTAGCTACAGGAAGCTGCTAAAAGTAGTTATTTTAGCTACTAATAGAGAACTAATTCTGGATAAAGTTTCCAGCTGTGCCAGATTCCAAGTAATGTTAGTTAGGTTGTAGTTTACTATTATCAAGACATTATTCAAAGACCTTTACTTCTGCAAGATCCTTCCAATTGTCTGTCTGCACCAAGAAGACATTACATACTACATCCATGACCCTTGTATGTAGACCAATTCTATTTTTTTTTCATGGACCGGTTAACCAATCCCTACCAACAGAGACACAGAAAAACCTGCTACACAGTTTCCTGAGCATGTTATGCCATCATAATAGGGTAAGGAAAAGAGAAGAGAAACAAAGCATAAATGCAGAATAAGCAGTGGAAAGAAAGAGGTCTGAGCTGATCTGCTTATTGTAAACATGCCATTCTGGCATGTTTCACTTTCCTAAAATAGTTCAGCTGTTGACAGTATTTTTGGTTTAGAGAGAGGAGGAGGGACCTGTTTTCATTCTCCTTTTGAAAAATGAAAACATCACATTTGTGCAAATATCAAGAGTATTTTATCTGCAACCCCAAGAATTTTCTACTGTTAGTGCTTATTGCACATCATCTGCTTTGTTGTGTTAAATATAAGTGCATAAAAATTATGCATAGATGTACACAGAATGAACCCTCCACACCAGGAAAAATGAATAATATTAACCCTCAAGTAAAAGAAACTACAAAAGCAACACAAAAGCAAGATTTTCAAACCTAAATTATTTATAATATGTGACAATAGGAAATAGTGATGTATAATAGGATCATCTAGTGAATCTGCAGAATTTCTGTAATGTTATTTCAACTTGAGTTAGTGGTACAGAGGTATGCATATGTAGTTCAGGATTATTCTATGATACTATGATTCTGTGATTCTATGATTATTAGCCCAGTGGATATTGTCAAGGGACAGCTTCAGTGAAGTGTGTGTCTGATCATAGGGTACAAAATTCTTCAGTCTTTCTGTTGCCTTCCTTCCCTCCTTCCATCTTTAGTGTTATTTAGGCTCTAGTTAGTATGAAGAGTGCTGAGTGGTGTAACAATTGATTAAAGGACACTTGTGACATAAAGAATTTAATAACCTGCATGATTAATTTCTGTTCATGCTTATCCTGCCTGCTACAGTAACCTGATTGAACTATATTCCTGCTGCAGAACTTCTTGTCTGCTGGTTTAAGAATATTCTTTGCAACATTGATTCATATCTTTAATCATCTGCTCTTAGTTGTATTTGTTTCTTGCTCATTTTTCCTTTTGACTTCGTCCTTTTTCTCTGCAATCTTTTCTGCTTTTCCACATCATCTTAAACTCTCTGACATTTCAGTCTGTGGATGCACACAAACATTCTGCTGAAACAGGTTAGCTAGAAATAGTGCTGTCTTTAGTGACTGCTCCATTTTCAGCACTACATTGTACCAGCTGTGATTGACAGGGGTCATGCTGTCAAGCTTAGTAGTTCCTAAATAGTGATTAGCTGGAGTAGTGGTAGCTGGATGGGGCTTGATGGACACCTATGTTTCCACTGCACTAATCCCTCCTAGATATGGATCCTTTACCTTTTCAGAAATGCCATACTGGCTGATTTACTGTGATTTACTAATTTCTGTGGTTGCTTGGCTGTTGTTTATTTTGCATCTATCGTCTCACTTGTGAGCTCTGCAGAGTCTCACCCTGAGGAAATATAAAAATCCAAGAGTCATATAAATGTAAGAGGAATGAAAGCAAACCATCTTCTGAATAACCTTCCCAAAAGTCTGATACTTTGTCTTACGAAATTGCAACTTCAGTTATGGAGCTCAGAAAATAAGTGTTGGTCCTATGTTTCAAGAGCAGATGAGGATTTCTCAAAAATACGATTGTCCTGGACAATCTCTTTACATCATGTTTTTTTTTTCCTCTTCTATCCTTTTTGTGCTTTCCCCTACCACACTCTTAATTATCCAGGTCATAATAATCCAGACTCTAATAATGCCTCTCCTTTCTTTGATTACTTCTGTCTGCATAGTCATAAAGCAAAAGAATACTTTTTAACATCTAATTAGTCCTTAATTTGTGTTCAGATAATTGTAAAACTTCCTTTCAATTTTAGTTTATTGTATTTATTTTTTCTGTGTGCATTTTGTGCCAAAAAATATTGATAGTTTAAATGGAATTGTGTGTTTCAGGATGACAGCACATAAAACTGTTGCGCAGCACTAGAATACCTGAACATGCTGCATGCACCGATTATGAAATAAGGGAGGATCTGGAGCTGATATATGTTCTCACTCAAAAAGAATCTGAGTATCAACCTAGATAAAAATGCTATTGCTCTGAAATCCCTAGAATGAAAATAAGAAGATGTAATGAGGATTGAATTTCATGCTCTGCAACAGCCTTATGGCACATATCCACTTTAGGCGTGTTTATAGTGCAGTTTTGATTAAGATCAAATATGTACTCTTGAAACAGCAAATGGTATCCTATGGCTTACATTGTAGAGCATTTTGTACTTAAAAGCACACAAAATAAATACTTCTTGGATTAATTTGATTGAAATTCTTAAGTGAAATGGAACTGGGCAGACCCTTGAAGAGTTCACATAATGCAATTCAACTTGTAGTCTGTTGACGCAGGAGTCACGGACAACGCAGAAACGATCAATGTGATCAAGCGATTGCCTAATTTTATCACAAAGCCTTAACTTCTTATATACTATTTCTTACATGCACTTAAGTGATTTGGCATATTATGATTGGATACATGTCTTGAAGACCCTTAGCGACTAACATATAATTGGTTAATTACAGGTGTGAGAACTTGACCTCGAACGCTTGCCAACAGTCCACAGTTCTCATTAACTCGGTGAATTCCAGCTTCTTCTTATCTTGCTTGCTTAAGCTTCTTCCGGCCTCTCATGGCCTTGCTGTATCTTTCAGGATTATTCAGAGTTTATGTACTACTTACGCATTCTCCCGTGAGAACACTGTCTCCACAGTAGTCAGATTCAGTCCCTGGTTCTCTGAGACATCTAGACTATCTTAGATGTTTTTCTTGCTGGCTGTGATTCCCCAGCCATAGGCAACTTTCCCATGAGGAGATGACTGTCCATTACCTGACCACTGCATAAGAATATTTCAACATGGAGCAAAAGCAGGAAAGGAAAGACTATGAGATAAAGGTCGCACTTAGTAGATCACCTAAAAGGAGCAAGAAGTGTATTAAATGAAAAGCTAGAAGCATCTCAGGAATGCAGTTCAGCAGGCTTGCTTCAAAGCCCATGGAAATTTATTGTTTTTAATTTTAAATATTGCACTAGCATCCTGTCAGGTCATTTTCTAAATTTTCTTCACTTAGAAATGTTTCCAGGAATTCACTTATAGTGTCAATGTCAGCTCTCCCTCACCAGCTGATTTGGAGTACAAGCGCACCCCTCTCATGCTGTACTACTTATAAATGTAGACAGAAACTTTAACAGTAGTCATGATTCAGTTCCTCATATGTAAGCTAGTAATAATACTTCTCAGATAGGAAGAGTTCTATAAGACTGTGGTCACTGGTATTTGTGATGTGCACAAGAGGTATGCAGGCACTGCTTTTTTAAAGCTTATAATAGAGAAACCCATAACGCTTTTGGGGATGTTGCAGGTTTGTTTATTTAAAAAAAACAACAACAAACAAACAACAGAAAAACCCCAACACCTTCGTATTTAGTAAAATTCAGTAATGCTGCCATTTATGTGCCGTAGCCTTTCAGGGGCAAAACACCATATTCGTTTACTCTACTTTAACTGTGGATTACTGAAGTAAAATGGTATAATTTATTATTTATGTGAAATCTTGAACTTAATCCTGAATGCTTATAAGAAATTTGTGCCATTCATTGTCAAGTTGTACTACCAAGAATATAAACTTGCGTACTCCAAGGAGTGCTTTTCATCACCAGAAATACACAAAGAAAACTAAACCAACTGGAAGACTATTGTATTCTTCATTCTCATGCATGATTCCTGAAAAATGCATAACGAGAAAATACTGCTAGAAAAGGAAAAGATGGCAGAGAAATAGCTCTAAGATGATGTACCTATCTACCAGTAAAGAAGTTACAACATGCAAGGGAAAAGCCTTTGTGAAATATATCTCTAAATGTAACTTAGGTTTTGATTTCACCACATCTTGACTGAATACGTAAATAGTTTTTGTTCTTATTAGTTCATAGTGGACTTCTTTTATAACGGACACACTAGTTTAAAACTGTCTTCTTCACATTCTAAGTGACTTGTCGGTCTCCCAAGCTTATTAAGAAGTTGTTTATGTTGTTTTGATATGAGGTTGTCTATGCTTTTCATAGGAAGATATTTATATCTAGTTTTCAATGGTTGATGTATGTCAAATGTGTGGCACAGAAGGCTGAGACTTAAAAGTATTTAAAATAATCTCATGCTAAATTAATGTTTGCAAAACTTAAACACATGATTTTTATAAACACTTAATACAGTGGTGTAACTATTCCCTGATGATAGTGTGAGGTGTGCAGTTCTATGTTGCTTGAGCTAATGATGTTCCTTGTTAAGATGCTTTGTCATTTTTCCTTTATTCTCTTGTACCACCAAGTATAAAATGCTTTTAGGGACTACCCCAATCCAAACAAGAAGCTTGCAGAATAATACTGAAATTGTATTGGCTATTACTCCAAAGTACTATAGTACACTTAAAAGAGGAACTCAATTGCTTCTCTTTTGCTCAACTCCTAATGCCATACCACTGCTGCTCAGCTAAATCATGTTAATTTACCTCATTCACAGGAATTTGTTGATTTGTTTCATAGGCAGTCAGTCTGCTGTTTAGTTTGATGGCAAGGTGAATTAGAAACTTTTTGGTTCTGTTGCTCTCACAGTTGCTGTTTTAAGATGTTTTGTCTGTACCTTAAAGTCCAATAAATATAATTAGAATAAAATTGTATTGTACAGCCTAGGGAAACAAAGTTAACTGTTGTCAAGTAGAATTGCAAGCAGAGTGATTAACATTGCCCAGCTAAACAAAACAGAAAAAGCATAAAATTTGTGCATGGAAATTTTTTTACTCTCACATTGCTTTGAATGAGAAGACAGGGCTCTGGATACTTTTTAGGGTCAGTAGGCTTCCTACCAGGTACACTGTGCCTAGTGTTCATTTCTGAACTATTGCTAGTGCATTCAGCAGACTGTGAGATTCACCTGTGAGTTGCTGGTGTTTCTTTGTTTTCCATCACATGTGATTCCTCTTAAGCACAGATTTCTAGTTTATATTGTTTTCAAAGCATATCCTTCTAGACTATGTCACTGAAAAATGAACTTTAGGTCATCCGAATGCTCTTGTTTTTCTTTCTAGATTTTTAAAACTTTAGGGGAAAGATTAAGGGCATTGATTGCCATAACAGCTTGACTGCAGTTCATGTCTCATGGTTTGGCTGGTAACACAGTTCTTTTACCTCTTAGCCACTCTTTCAGCCTACATCAAAGCAAGTAAGTAAGTAAGCAAACAAATATGTAAATGTTTGCCTCAATAAGAGAAGTTGTCTTATGACTGTTATTTGTCCTTATATAAGTTGTATGTACATCATTTGTCTCTGATATTTCACTTGTTTAAAAAAAAATCAGGAATGGTGATCCTGCAGAAATGGTTCTTCATAAAGTGCAGAAATAGGATTATTTTTAAAGAACTCTATGATCCAGTCTGTTTGGACAATACGGCCAAGTGGAGGTGAGGTACAATCTCACCCTGTTTAAGTACTACTAAAATACTGCAATTATTTCCTAGGTTTTTAAAACTAACGTTTATTTGCTTTATTTCCCTGAGCATCATAACAACACGGAGTTCTTAGTTGTGCAGCAGCATAAAACATAGGTTGTGGTTGTTTGTGTTTTTAGGATACCCAGTGTATGGGTATAGTGAGAGGTGTGTCTTATGGTGTATACCAGCAGACTGAGCATAGATCCTTCTTTCAAGGAGGAATCCTTAAAGGAGGTATTGGGGAAGGGAAAGGAAGAATCTGAGCAATTTCCACAGGGTCATGTTTACCAGGACTGAAAATACTTCAAGCATACTTCTCCTAAGTTGAAGGTGCTCTAAGTTTATTTTTGAAAGACCATATTTTCAAATTAGGAACATTATATATTAGTGAGAAAATTCTTGGTAAAAACTGTCATTTGACAATTCAAAATCTAGGATAAAGCATTTTTGTTTTGCGCTGCTAAAAATGCAAAGGTTTCTTCCACCTCTAGCCAAGACTGAATTTTTTTAGTTACATTTTCACTCTGCCATTATTTCTTGTAATTTTTGTTGTTTGTTTGTCATGTTTTTCAAAGCTGGGAAATATTTTTATTTCATAAGTCACTCTTTCCAATAAAGGATGTATCAGGTAAGCTATCATTAAAGTCTCAACTAAAATGAATTTGAAAATTGAATTGAGTCTTGATAGAGTCTTGATACTTTCTTTTAAAATTGCAATGCAGAAATCCACGAATTCTTTGTCAACATCTCTCTTCACTGTATTGAAACCTTTTCTTCCTTATAAATCTATTCCTTAGTTATGCCAAAGAAAATCAAATGTAGCACATTCCATGCTGCAACTGTTGCTAGCTGCTTGAAACATTATTGCTCTGGACTGTAACTGTCAGCAGAGGCTATCAATAAAAAAATGGCAAAACCTAAGACATCTTAGTGATAGGGAAAATGCCCAGAGTTGGAAAAACCTCATGCAATAGCTTCCTGCAGGGTGTCAGTTTGTTAACAGTGTCAAAACATAGAATAATTTAAACTGAACACTGGTTAATTCAGCTTTGTCTGAGGTCTGAAACTGTTTTGTTATCCTGTTCCCCTGTAAAAGAATGCTAATTACATTTGTCCTGGCTTCAGCTGTAACAGTTATTTTTCTCCTTCCTAGTAGCTGTTGCAGTGCTCTGTTTTGTCTTTAGTCTGAGAACAATGCTAACACACCAATGTTTTAGCTGTTGCTCAGTAGCACTTACCCTAATCAAGGACTTTTCAGTCTTTCATGCTCTGCCAGTGAGGAGTGAGACAAGGAGGCAAAGGAGCCAGGAGGAAGAAGAAGTCACCTGATCGAAACTAGCCAAAGGGGTATTCCACACCACAGCACATTATGCCCAGTATATAAACTGGGGGGAGTTACCCAGAAGAGCAGATTGCTCCTTGGGTCAGGCTGGGTGGTGAGCAATTGTACGGTGCATCACTTGGGTTTATTGTTGGTTTGTGTTTTGCTTTTTTTTCCTTCCCTTTTTAGTTTTATATTTTCTCCCCATGTTATTTCACTTATTATTATCATTGGTGGCAGCAGTAGTGGTTTGTGTTATACCTTAGTTACTGGACTGTTCTTATCTCAGCCCGTGGGATTTACATTCTTTTGATTCTTCTCCCCATCCCTCCGAGTAGGAGGAGGGGGGAAGAAGAAGAGGGAGCTGTGTGGTTCTGAGTTGCTGGCTGGACTTAAACCATTGCAACAATCTGTGTCTGCAGAGCAGATTACTATGAGAACGGTTTTAAGAAAGCTGGCTTGAAACACGGAAATGTAATGCTTAATATGCTATGTCCTTTGATAGGGGTAGGTGAGTGATTGATTTGAAATATTTTTCAGATTTCCATTACTGAGCAAGACTTTTGACCTCATAATTCATGTTTGTGTTTTATATCTCCTGGATATGAGAGTTGTTTCTTTTTGTTTCTGTGTTTTTTTTTTTTTTTTTACTTATATTCTTGAGATCTGTAAGGTATATGTCTTACAGGCATATAGCAAATCAGCAAAATGTTACCTGGCACTTTAGATATGTGCCCTACCATTTGGGATCGTAGCAAACCTTATGTTCCAAGGAGACCATAAATTTTAAAGTTCTGTTATATACACTCATTTAAGAATGAAATAATAACAAAAAAGAAGTCCTGAAAAATAACATTTCTTCTTACATCACATGTCACCATTCAAGTGCCTTTCGTAAGGTGTATTAAAGTTTTTTCATGAGTGGTAAGGATGGCTGTGAGTGTTACAGTGGGGGACGATGTCAACAACATAAATTGAGAGCATCAGTTTTAAGCTGTAGATTTTTCTCGGGAAAATGGTGAAAAATGCAGAGAACTTGTGACTAACATTCATTTTTTTAGCACTAGCCTAGTGTTTTAGAAGGACAGTAAAAATTACAAATGAAACCCTCTCTGGTCTGAAGTAGTCTGTGAGATAAGCTCTGACTGACCACTGAGTCATGCAATCAAAAAAGCAGCATATTCATTCAAAAGAAAAATATCTCGCATAGAAAATTCAGATGGTATATCTACATGATGCACACTTGTGTCATTACATAAAGTAAGTAGTATTCCTTGGTTTGTGTTAGAGAAAGAAAACCTGCAGAATGACGTAGTTTGATTTCACCTTTAGGGTAAGGAAAATTATGTAATTCTTAGAATTCTGTTGGGACTATCTGCCTTTAGCCTGTGCATCATTCTGTACACCTTGGCCTGGTGTACTAGAAATTCATGCCCGCCTGTGCACTAGAAAAAGTTGTCCATGTCTATGTATTTTTCAATTCTTGCCAGTTGCCTCATGTCCTGTTGCTGGCCACCACTGAGAAGAGTATGGCTCCATCTTGTCTCCTCACTGCTGCCTGCAGTCAGGTGTTTATAGACATGAATAATGTCCCCCTGAGAATTCTCTTCTCCAGGTTATCCACAGGCTGGGACAGGCACTTCAGCCCCTTAGTCATGTTTGTGGCCCTTTGCTGGATTCACTCCATTATATCCACATCACTCTTGTACTCATAAGGCATGCCCCACAAGAGGACATGGCTGACTCATGGTCAGCTTCTTATCCACCAGGACCCACAGGTCTTTTTCTGTGAAGGTGCTATCTAGCAAGTCAGCTGTCAGTGTGATCTAGTGCATTTGGTTACTCGCCCAGCATGGGGAGAACTTTGCACTTCTCTTTATTGAACTACTTATTTACTGAGATTTTTTCTAACCATTTCACCAGTCTATTCAGAACTCTCTGAATGGCAGGACAGCCATGGAGTATCAGTCACTCCTCCCAGTTTTGTATTGTATGCAGACATGCTAAGGGTATACTCTCAATAGTCTAGGTAATTTTGTACTCAGTAGGCCTCTGGGGTACACCACTAGTGATTAGCTTCCAGCTGACCTTTCTGCCTCTTATCAAAACCCTTTTTACCTGTCATTTCAGTTTTTATTCCACCTCACAATCCACTTATCTAGCACATACTTTATCAGCTTCTCTGTGAGGATGTTGTGGAAAAGAGTGTTGAAAGCCTTGCTAAGGCCAAGATAAGCAACATCTGCTGCTCTCCACCTAGCCAGTCATCACCTTAGCAGATGTTCATCACTTTTTTGCTTATCAAGGGTTAATAAAATAAAACTTGGGCATAGGGTCAGGTTTTATGTAGAGGCCTGTATGTCACCTCTGCGTTTGACTGCAAATACTTTTGTGAAACAGGTTCTGGTAGTGAATATGCTGAAAATCTTATGATACTTAGGACTGTGCAAGACAAAGCCATAATGTGTTAGGTGCTGTCAGAGAAAGAATTCCTGTTGTTAAGGAGTAAAATAATTTTAGTTGTTGCTAAGTAGCACTCACCATGATCAAGGACTTTCCATTCTCTCATGCTCTGCGAGTGAGGGGGGCACAAGAAGCCGGGAAGAAGCAGAGACAGGACACCTGACCCAAACTAGCCAAATGGGTATTCCATACCACAGCACGTTATGCCCAGTATATAAACTGGGGGGTGCTGGGCAGGAGCCACCAATTGCTGCGTGGGGATGGGGTGGATATCAGTCAGTGGGTGATGCACAATGTATTGTGCACCACCTATGTTTCTCGTGTTTTATTACTCTCTGTCTTACCCCTATTATTAACTTTATTTCAATGGTTAAACTGTTCTCATCACAACCTGTATGTTTTACCTTTTTCTGATTCTCTTACCCATATCACTGGGGGTGGCAGGGGAGTGAATAAACAGCTGTGTGGTATTTCATTGCAAGCTGGTGTGAAACCACAATAAAAGAGTTAGGTGTTTATCACTACAGATACTATTCTATATTCAATAAATCTAATAGTATCTATAGATGCTATTATATGTTCTATAGCATTTATAGAATAGATTCTGTTTTATGACAGCTGAGTCATGAGAGTTGAAACCTATTCCCACTGAAGTCAGCAGGAATTTTGCCAATGGTTTGAATGGAATAAGGAATTGGCCTTCATGCATATAGAAAACCACAGAACCAGCAGTGCTAGCAGTGGTGTAAGAACTGAAAAGAGGGATAATTTCTAAAGGAGATTTGTTACAAAATAGGACCTAATCCTGCAGTCCTGGTGTTAGCAAAATTCTTTCAATGGTTAATAAATTAGAATAAGGAAGCCTATGGCTTCAAAGTAAATAACGTATAAACTAACAAAGAAATTATGGAAGAAATTATGGAAAGTTTACCCAGAAAATAGGTGAACTTTCATTTTAGAATATGAGCTGAATGCATAGGCATTAATGCCCAGGTTTTAGGCATAATAAACAAGATTACAGAGTAGATAGCAAAATTTGCAGGTGACTCCAGTTACTGCAAAACAAGAAGAAAACAGGAAGGCTGATTTGTGTTTGCAATGGTAGTTTCTGGAGACAGAGCTGAACATCAGAGTTTGGGAAATAGATAAAACAGTTAATTTCTTCATTGCACTAGTAAGTGATGGCTTTTAAAAATAATTGTATGCGTACAATCATTACCTGATATCCATTAATTTAGAAGTCTTAGATGTCTTCTTTCTGTGACCTACTACTGACATGTTGTTTTTCAAATTAGCACAGGCTTTATGCTGTAAACTACACATTTTCTTATAGACTTTATATAACTTTTAAGAGCTCTTCATGTTACTAAGCATCACAGAGCCTGAGAAGTGTTTAGTTATGAACCAGTGCCCAAGGAATGAATTCATTCACTCTTTGCTGTCTTGAAAACAATAGTGATGCTTGAGATGAAATGAAAACACCCACAAACCTGAACAGGCAGGTCATCTGTGACAGTGCAGATGTCATTTGAAATAATAACAAAAAGAAACAATGCTGTAGAAAGCATTCCACCCACTAATGCCTCATTTCTAATGTCATCTGCATACAGCAGTCACTTGGAATTTTGCAGTGGCAATGAGTTTGGGGTCCATCACTTTAACATACTAAATTTACCTGGTTTAGCTAAGGTGAAAAGACACATGTAAGCAACTAAGATCTGATTTATACAGCTGAGCGATTTTTTATAGTCCAGCCATTACAGGACAACAGTACAGTATATTTTAGCCAAATTACTGTGAAAATTTATTAAATAAGAGTTTTTTACAGGCAATAATTTTTTTTTGCAACAGTTCATTATTCACTGTCAGAAGGTATAAAGAAATCAAGTGCCTTCAGTGTGGTTCAGAAAAGTATGGGCTAACAAGAACAGATAATAATGAAGTTGGGTTTTGATTTTTTTTTTTTTTTCAGTTTATTGCTATTATTACACAAATCAAATACTAAAAATAGGCATTTTTACGTGTTTTAGAATCTGGCCGTAAGGCCTCAGATGGATACAAGATGACTTGATTTGGGCCAAATTCCTACCTCTCACTCTTTTCACTGAAAAAGATAAAAAAAAAAAAGTCTTTCTGCATCTCTTTAGATCTTTTTGTTTGGCTTTGGTTGGTTTTGTGGGTGTTTTTCTGTTTGTTTTTGTTTTGTTTTGTTTTTTTTTCCTCAGAAGTATTTAATGCTGAACTCTAGGATGTGTCACTCAACCTGGCAATTTGTGATTGAGCACTTTTTCTAGTTGGGACTTATTTTATGTGCAATTCTTGCTTTTTTTTTCAGTATCAAATAAATTATCATTTACGCTTTTATGTAATATATCCCTCTAAATAAAATTTATCTATTTACTTTTAACATATCACAAGTAATAAATGTTATGTTAATTCTGTTACAAAGAACTTCCAATTATTTTTTTGGTTATGCAATTAGATACAGAATCACAATTAGTGTATTGTGTGTGACTATGTATAGACTCATATTTTGTATACATTATGATCCTAACAGCTTGCTTGACTTACTGACAATACTGCGCAGATCACATAAGGTGTATGAATTTTTGTTTCTTTCAGCTTCCTATGGTTTTATTTTTGGCTTTGTTTGACATGGATTATTCTGTCCAAAGGTAATGGTTTTGGTTCCACTATTACACTTGTTACACTTGTCACACTTGTCTGTGTCTAAAAATACATGTATTTGATAAAATTAATGAGAAAACAAGACAGATATGTTTGAATTATCAGATTATGGAATGAAAAAATTAAACAAAATGATAAGTGTTTCAATATAAACACACAAGACAGATCTGAAACTTCAAGTTGTGTTTGAACAAATGAAATGATTGAATTAGAACTTAAAATCTGGTGTGCGCAAGCACACAGTTGTGAATAGTAAATGCAATTTTTATGTTTAAGGAGATTGGTAGTTCAATAATATAAAGAACATTGTAAAATAGCATTTAAGAATAGGTTGCTCATTTATTGACTTAAAGGCATGTCAGAATTTGATTATTAACATGTTCAGATGTAAAGAAATTTGGAAAACAAATCTTCTTTCATTTTGTGGCATGAATCACAACATTAGATGCATTTTTTCAGCAAATACAGTACAGTGGAAATAAAATACATATTTCAGTAAGCACGATATATTTATGTAGTATTTGAATGTGGCATGAGTTATAGGATTTATTTATAAATGAAGTCCAAGTATGAAAATCAAGCTTTTTATTATAAGTGAAGGAAAGCTGGACATCAGGTCTATGTCTGAATAAAAAATCAATGCCCTTAAGTCTTTAATTTTTTTTGATGGTCAAGGAACTCCCCAGTCATCTGCACAGATGAGCAATAATAGCATTATTTAGTAATCAAAAGATGTAAATGTATTAGTAATAAAAAGTTGAGCAGAAGAAAGTTCAATCTGTTGCTGACTGGGACAAGTGATTTGGTGACAGTAGAGGCAAATAGGACAGAGATACCCGATGACTTCATAGCCTCAGTCTTACCAACAGAAAGTAGTGAAGGGATTAAAGGAGAAAAAGGTGAATGCAGATCAAATCAGACGTTATTTGGGAGAACTTGATCCACAGTAGGAAGATCCATAGAATGAAGGTTGCTGAGAGAGCAGCTTTCCTCACAGGAATTCTTGTGAGGAATCCTCACAGGACTGCTCTTTAACATCTTTCAAAAACTGTGAAAACTGGAGGAGAAATGTGATGATTGGAGGAAAACAAATATTGCACTCTTTGTCAAAAATCACCAAAACAGCAACCTGGGGAAGTACAGACTAATCAACTGACTTCAATACCAGAGAATAACATAGAATGGGTCTTATTGAAATATAGAATCATAAAATCATAGAATCACAGAATAGTTAGGGTTGGAAAGGACCTTAAGATCATTTAGTTCCAACCCCTCTGCCATGGGCAGGGACACCTCACACTAAAATATTTCTAAATTTTTATTTTTATTTTTAATTTTCTAATAGTTCTAAATATTTTCTAAAATATTTCACACTAATATATTTCTCTGCATGTGAAGGAGAAGGTGAACGGAAGCAGCACAGATTTATCAAGAGCACATCATACCTGACCCAGTGGATTCCGTTCTAGATTTTTTGATCAGCAGGAGAGAAATGGATATAATTTACTACAGCTTCAACAAGGCTTTTGGCACTGTTTTCCTCAATAGTCTTGTATCCAAGTTAGGATAATACAGTCTGTATGGGAGAATAATTAGATGGGTACAAAGCTTGTTAACAATGAGATGGGTATAAAACTCATTGGAGGGTTAGACTCAGCAGGTAATGGCTAATGAATTGTACCTCAGCTGGATGCTGGTAACAAGTAGGACAATGTGGGGACAGGTTCTGATTAACATCTTTACCAGTAACCTGGAGGAGTTTATGGAATATTGGTGCATAAGGTGTTCAGTAGACACTAGGTGGAGGACCAGTTGATATATCTGAGGGAAGGATTGCAGGGCAATTGTCCTGGGCAATCTGGACAAGCTGGAGGAATAGATTGTCAGGAAATTATATTTAACAAAGACAAATGCACTTATATACCTGGGAAAGAACAAACTCCTTTACAACAATACAGGCTGTGAACTGATGAACTGACAGACTTTTTTTTTTTTTCTTGGAAGTAAAAAAGGTGGTTTCTAGCCTTTCTGAATACAAACTTGTATGTGTCTGAAACAAAGACAGAAGTCTAGACTTTGCTTTAAATTTTAAAAGACCAGACTCTCACAGCTGACACCTTTATTAAAGTTTGGAACACCATGACAGAGCCCTAGCTTCAAAAATATGAAGATAATCTTCAGTGAGGAAGCATTATTAACGGGAAATGAAAATGACACTTTTGTGGTTTCTATTCCCCATTTATTGTGGATTTTCAAAACTAAAGTAAGAAGGCAGCAAATATAGGCAGTTCTTACAGCAGTGCTATGAGCGATGACTTTGCAGTGGAGAAATGGGCTGTTCCAGCTTTTAAACATTGCAGTGGGGTCAGCCTTTTTGTTGCCTTCTCCTACCTAGAGTGTGTCCTTCCAGTAACTCTTATTAACACTTCTGTAAACAGACAAATTTAAGACAAATTGTTCAGAAAACAGATACTCTAAAACTTCTTAGAATCAAACTGCTTACAATGTGCAACTAAAAAACCCCAAAGGATGAATTTGATAATATTTGCTTAATCTAATTTGCTTAATCTAATTTGCTTAATTCTACCCTGACAATTTTCTTACTTCTATTTTTAGCAGAGTACCTTACACATCCTCAACCTATTAAAACCAATCTGATTCATTTTCCATTATGAAAGGTAAAAGCAAATGTGCAGTCCAAGTCTATTTCAACTGTATGTAATGAGGTTGCCTGAAATGTAGTCTGTGAAGTGATTTTGCAGCTTGAAAATCAGGCTGAACCGAAATCTGGCACTCTCATGATTCTCCAGACCCTTTACAGTTGTGAGTTTCCATCAAGGGGAAGTCACAAGTACCCAGAGTTTAAAACTGACAAATAAATGGTTTCGTAGCCTGTTTGCTTTTGATATCTCCAGGAATGCAGTAGATGAAGCTACTGACAAGATGAGCAGTAAAAAAGGGAGATGTATACACGGGGTTATCATCTTAATAGGTAGGTGAAATATGGTGGAAGTTTCTATTTCATACACAATTTTATTTGGCCGTTTGCCCTAGGAAAAAATAGGCATGGTGGATGCCTTAACAGAGAAATTATTTTGGTTCTGTTATTACACAATATATTAATGTGGGTCTTGGATATCTGTGTCTGAGCTGTCTTTTCTTCTGTTTGCCTCAGAGGTTTTTGAAGAACTCTCCAGTGATGGGATATAAAAATTGAGTTCCTCCAGCTTCTATTCTGTGCCTCTGAGATCTTTCATTTAGTGACTGCAACCTCTCCTATCCTTCTCTTACAGTTAGGATATAGGATATAACCTCTCTATATTTCTACAGAGGATTGACCTTCCAGACTTCAGCTACTGAGGAATATATGACAATGTGCTGTGACCTTTTATACTAGCACTTCAGTCTCATATGAATTGAAATTACATTTTCTCTCTCTGGCATGTGTGTTCCCTCAAGGTTTTACACAGTTGAAGGTCTATGGTGGCTCTCTCCTGAGAATCAGAAGAAACAAGGTCACCCAGATGAACAGCAGCTGCACATTCAAGTACAGAATTATTTCTGAAGTAAAAAGGCATAAGAATCCTTCCTGTAAAAATCAAAAGAACTATTCAGAGTTGAGTGAGACCTTTAGTAACACAAATGTCAATTTTTGCATTGAAAACTTATTCTGTTCCTACTTCCACAATATACATTGATAACCTGTACTTATTAACGATCTTTGGGAAGTTGTAATTTGTCATTCAGTGATCTAAGAAAACACATGGATAACAACGTATGTAATGAAAGTTGCTGGGATTTTTGTGTCCCTCATGCTAACAAAAGAAGTGAATGGACTTCTAGAATTAAAATCAATATATTGAGAAGAGATACTCAAATCCAGAGGTGGGGGATATGTTGAGCCACCTTGGGAATATTTGGAAGCTCTTTTCATATTTGTACTCACAAACATGTTTGTTAATAATTTTTCCAGTCAGTTTCATAATAAAACCAGAATAATATCTTGGTTTTATGATTTTCCTTTTGATTGCTGTTTTGTGGACATTATTCTGCAATATTGCGGAAAACAATGTGTTTGTGCAGACAAGCAGAGTTTGTTCTAAATTCTTTGAAAGGTCAAAAAGTTACAGAAGTCCCACACATCAGAAGAGGAGCCCAAAGAAAGACTACCATTAACAGAGAAAGAAATTAAAACACTGCTTCTCTTAGAATCATATAATAGTTAAGAGTATTACAGTAGTTAGAACATACAATAGTTAGAATATTTACATAAAGGCAAAGGATCCTCCCCACCAGTTCCAGTTATACAGATTTACTGCGAGCAAAAATTCTTGCCTCTCCGTTATTCATCTGACAATTTCATTGTCTTCTAAGGCCTGTGATCTTTTGTTTTCAGACCAAACAAGTTCTCAGAATATTTTATAAAGGACATTCCTTAAAAAAGTTCTGAAAGTTTTAAACTGAATTCCTACTGTAAGTAAGAAAATGCCTAAAAATCAGGGTAATATCTTTCTAAATATAAAATATAAGTATTTTTATAAAGAATAATAATTTTTGTTTGATCTGCTGTATATCTTCGCAATTGGTGTGAATGGTTAAACAAAAAAGCCTTCTGACATAACAAGACTAGAGGTCACCAAAACATTTTAAGAAAAGGGGCAAAATTCATGTATACATTTTAAAGCTATTTTGAAACTTGTATTACATGGTAGATCTTTCAGTGAGAAAGCAGTAGTCTAGAATAGGTGCAAAAGTTTAGTGAAACATATTTTCTGAAAAAGCAGGTTTGCTTTTAGAAATATGGTTTGACATTATTTTTTGTCCATAACTTTTCTAAACATGATTCCATTTGACTATCTTCAACACTTAAGTAGTCTGGAGTGTTATCTTTGTGCAGGCAGAAGTATGTATACAAGGAGTGCTTATTTGTTTCTAAGAAGTAGGAAGAAATTAAGCCTTTGAAGCCCTTGATAGAACAGTCTTATAAACCAAAATAACGAAAAAAAAGATAAGAAATCTGTATCCTGAAAATACCCAGATAACAGACACCTGATATGTTTTCCTTACCATACTCCATACTAACCATAAATTGAAAATTTCTTTAACTTTTTTGTATTTTTAGTTTACTTTCCTTGGTTCATTTGATTATTAAAATCAATGTGCAGAATCTGTAGTTTTGTTGGTAATAGAAAAAATTTCATGCTAATATTTTAGGCTGCATGCAAATACTCATCAGGCAAAACCCTGTAATATGATGACTTAAATGATGGATCTGCATTGAATATGGTAGATTCAAGTTTACCTGGCCCCACTTTCCAGCTTAAAAAAAACTTTGGGGTAAATAAAGCAAAGCATGGCACAAGCACAGAGATAAAGCAATTCAGTGAAAACTGGTGTGAAAGTAGAACAGAAATCAGTCTTTGTAATATAGTCTTTGCACTTAATACAAACTTTCAGCTGACAAGGGAAACCTGTTTATGAAAAAAATGAGCAATCCCAGAAGAAAAACTAATTAAATTACAGGAAGCCACTTCTTACAGTTTTAACTAGTTCTGTATTTTCTGCTCAAGTAATCAATTTTCTTCTATTCAAGTTATCAAATTACCTCCTCAGAGATTTTTCCATTTCTTTGCAGCTGGTGGGTGTTTGGATAAAACTGAAGACAAAATTCAGCTCACAATTTTTGAAGGGCTTTAGTATCTTTCAGGATAAAGAATTCAATGTAAATGTGATATTATTATGTAGAAGAAGAGCTGTGAACTTGGAAAGCAATTAAAAAAGACAATGTAAAAATTATCATCAGGCTCATGAACAGAATAATGAAGGCTAATGCATCTTTCACCATAGTTGAAAAATGCAAATGAATAACAGTGTTTATTTATAAACTATTATCAGTGTAGGCTGTGATGTGTTCAGAAATATAGCATATTTTAAAATAAAAGACAAAAATGCTGGAGCAATGAAATACCAACCCCTGAGGGACACCACTCGTTACTGGTCTCCAGCCAGACATTGAGCCATTGACCACGACACTTTGCGTGTGGTCATCCAGCCAGTTCTTTATCCACCGAGTGGTCCACCTATCAAACTGATGTCTCTCCAATTTAGAGACAAGGATGTCATGTAGGACAGTGTCAAAAGTTTTGCACACAAGTCCAGGTAGATGACATCAGCTGCTCTACCCCAGTCCATCAGTTCTGTAGCTCCATCGCAGAAGGCCACCAAATTGGTCAGGCAGGATTTTCCCTTAGTGAAGCCATGCTGGCTGTCACCAAGCACCTTGTTGATTTTCATGTGCCTTAGCATGCCTTCCAGGAGAATCTGCTCCAAGATTTTGCCAGGCACAGAGGCGAGACTGACTGGTTTGGAATTACCTGGGACATCTGTTTTCCCCTTCTTGAAAATGGGGGTTATATTTCCCTTTTTCCAGTTGTCAGGAACTTCACAAGACTGCCTTGATTTTTCACATATAATGGACAGTGGCACTGAATGAGCTGCCAGTAGAGGTTTATCGGAGAGCAGATATGTGTTTGTACCTGGTTTAAATGGTATGATTAGATAAGAATTTTAAAGAAAACTACATCTCTACTTTTGTAAATCTGTGCATAGAAGCCAAATTCTCTTTGAAATATGTGAGGCTTGATTTTACTGAATGTAAGTTTATTGTTAAAAAGCAGAACATTTGTGAACACAGTCTTGCTCCTTTAAACCTCCAGCAAGGGCAGGGAAAGTAAAACAAGTACTCACTAGTGGCATTTTTTCTTGGCTTTTTTTTTTTGTTTTGTTTGTTTGCTTGTTTGTTTGTTGTGTTTATCCTAGATTTTTTCTTTTCTAAGACAACAGTTTACATTAATTATGTGCTTAGTCCTTTAGTTCTATGCTAGCATATCCTGTTGATATATGAGGCCAGACTAATCTCAGAATTAACTCGTTCTAAATGAGCAGTTCTATACAGAAAATTGTTCTGGTTTTGACTGTGATAGAGTTACTTTTCTTCATAGTAGCTGGTATGGGGCTATGTTTTGGATTTGAGCTGCAGTGTTGGTAATTCAGGGATGTTTTATTTACCGCTGAGCAGAGCTTACACTGCAACAAGGCCTTTTCTGGTCCTCATACCACCCCACCAGTGAGGAGACTGCAGAAGGAGTTGGGAGGGGACACAGCTGGGACATCTGATCCCGACTGACCAAAGGCATATTCCAGACCATATGGTGTCATGCTCAGCGTGTAAAGCTGGGGAAAGGAGAAGTGAGGAGGAGAATGGTTGGAATGATGGTGTTTGTCTTCCCAAGTAACCATCATTCATGATGGACCCTGCTTTCCTGGAGATGGCTGAGCACGTGTCATGGTGAATGAATTCCTTGTTTTGACTTGTCTGCACATATTTTATTTTACTTATTAAACTGCCTTTATTTCAACCCAGGGTTTTTCTCACTTTTACCCTACCCGTTTTCTCTGCCATCCCACTGGGGAGAGTGAGAGAGTGGCTGTGTGGGTCTTAGCTGTCAGCTGGAGTGAAACCACAACAAAACCAAAACTTCATATTCTTGCTGAGAGAGCTGTCTGAGGTCACTAATAGGCTGCTTTTGGTCATTTTTGAAAGGTTGTGGAGATGTGTGGTGAAGGGCAAATGAGGAACCCATCTTCAGAAATGTGAAAAGTTGCTTCAGTAGATTAGAACCTCACTTTAATCCTTGGGGAAACTACAAAGTAGGTTTTCTTAGAAGTGAGTTCTTAGCACATTGAGGAGAGAAAAACAGTATTTTGGAATAGTCAGAATGATTTCTAAGGGATAAATCATGCCTGACTATCAAGGTTGCCTTCTGTGGTAGAATGATTAAATCCATGTATAAGGGGAGAGCAGTGAAGGTCATCTCCCCTACTTAAAGCAAAGCTTTTTACAGGGTCTGTTGCGGCACCCTTATATCTAGGCTGGAATGTTATAGTTTGGAAAGCTAGAATACTACATAGGTGAAAAGACTGTTTTTTGAGCAGAGATGGTAGTGGTTGCTCAAGTCACAGTCTACCTAGAGGACAGGGTCTGTCTTGAACCCGTCCCATTCAGTGTGTTCATCAGTGGTTGTGTTCTCACAAAGTTTATGGATGACATCAAACCAGGGTGTGGTTGATGCACATGAGGACAAACCTGCATTTCAGAGAGCCATGGACAAGATGGAAGAACCAAAAGGAATCTTACCAAACTTAACAAAGATAAATGTAAAGGTCTGTGGCATGTACAGACTAGCCCCTGCAATGGTGCAAGGACTAGTGCTTTGATTTGCCTGAGCACTGACTGGTTGATGAAGAGCTCTGCTGAAAAGACCCTGGGGATACTGGTGGACAACAAACTGATCAGAAATGTAGATGAAGGGACATGCTTATTTTCCTTGGCACCCATTAGATGTAAAGTAGTATATTCAGTTCTGCATCCCCAATCCATACTATGAATATTTTGGAAGATTCAATTTGCTTGAATTGCTAAATAGGCGATTACAAAATCCTCAAAGAAACAAATCTCTTTTGTTTTAATTAAAAAGCAGGTTTTGTATGTAATCTATCTCCTGCTCCCTAACTCCAAGTTACCTGCAGATTGTCCATGCCTTTTTGATTTATAACTGCAACTGCTAATGGGAAATAATGATCACAGGAAAGAGAAGAATGAAATCTTTAACTGAATGCTAACAGAGAAAAGCAAAAAATAAGACACAGGAAACCATGCATAAACAAGTATCTTAATATAAGTGTCCTGGTTTTGGCTGTGATAGAGTTGATTTTCTTAAACCATGACAATAAATTTCAGTTTATTTCAGTGAGATTCTTATATCACATTTTTCATGACCTTATTTTCTAGTCATTTTGTAGTGCAGAGTAAGGAATAATGCGGAAGTCAATAGGAATTCGAGTTCATATTTGTGCAATCAGCCAATTCCAGCAGGGAAGAGGAACCGAAGCCCAGAGAGTTGAACTGAAATCAAAGGTTGGTTAAAACTGATCAGAGAAGAGAAAACTATGAACTGACAGAATACATCCGGAAGTGCTCAAGCACGTATAGCAGTTGCTGATAACAGATTTCAATCCTGCTGGCGTTCATTGCAATAAAAATTAAGAAATTACTTAAAAAGGTTGCATATCTGCAAAATCTGCTATAGATATTTTTTTTGGCTGTTTTATTATGAAACCAAGATCAAACAAAACATTTAAACTTGAACTTGAGAGAAAACAAGCGTGGTAAATTAAAATACACAAATGAGGGAATATAAGCATAATACCTTATCTATGAAAGCATATTTAAAAAGCATAACAGTATGTGAACTTAGTGAAAAAAAATATTTTAATACAAATGTGTCTGAGAAATAGATTTGAAACAATAAATAACTAGGAAATATAAAACAGAAAGTCTGGAAATATCAGTGCATTTGATTAAAGATAAACCAATTTTATATCATTCTTATATGATCCAGATGTTGTAAAATGGTGACAAGTCCTTTGTTCAGCCTTGAAATAAGCAACAATATACAGAGCAATATTTAAAAATGGAATAATGGATTTTTAACATTGGCTGAATGAGCTGGTTTTAAATCTTTAGAAAGCAGATAAAGCAAATAAAATATTCTACTAAATTAGCCTTACTAGGAAACATCAATAATCAAAGCTTTCAAAAGCTATTCAAAACCCATCTGGACCACGAGATGGTGGAGTTCAGGATCTTGTGTGGTAGGACTAGGAGAATACCAAGTAGAATTGCAACCCTGGACTTTAGCAGGGCAAACTTTGGCCTTTTCAAGCAATTGCTAGGGGAAATCCCATGGGCAAGGCTGTTTGAAGGTAAAGGGGCCCAAGATAGTTGGTTGGCATTCAAGGATTGCTTTTTCCGAGCTCAAGATCAGAGCATCCTGACACGTAGGAAGTCAAGGAAGAGGGCCAGGAGACCTGCGTGGCTAAATAGGGAATTGCTGGGTATGCTCAAGTGGAAGAGGAGAGTTTACAGGTCATGGAAGGAGGGGCTGGCCACTTGGGAGGAATATAAGGCTGCTGCTAGAGGATGTAGGAAGGCAGCTAGGAGGACTAAGGCCTCCTTAGAATTAAACCTGGCGAGAAGGGTCAAGGACAGCAAAAAGAGCTTTTTCAAATACATGGCAGACAAAACTAACACCAGAGGCAATGTAGGCCCACTGATGAACGGGATGGGTGCCCTGGTGACAGAAGATACAGAGATGGCAGAGTTACTGAATGCCTTCTTTGTCTCTGTCTACTCTGCTGCAGGCAGTCCTGAAGAGCCCTATACCCCTGAGACCTTAGATGAAGTCAGGTCGACAGAGCGGTTTGCCTTAGTCAATGAGGAATGGGTTAGAGATCAGTTGAGCAATCTGGACATCCATCAATCCATGGGTCCAGATGGGATGCACCCGCGGGTGCTGAGGGAACTGGCAGAAGTCATTGCTAGACCACTCTCCATCATCTTTACCAAGTCTTGGGAAACGGGAGAGGTGCCTGAGGACTGGAGGAAAGCAAATGTCACTCCAGTCTTCAAAAAGGACAAGAAGGAGGACCCGGGTAACTATAGACCGGTCAGCCTCACCTCCATCCCTGGGAAAGTGATGGAGCACCTTATCCTTGGTGCCATCTTAAGGCATATCAAGGATAAGAGGGTTATGAGGGGCAGTCAACATGGCTTCACCAAGGGGAAATCATGTTTGACCAATCTCTTAGCCTTTTATGAGGAAATAACACGGTGGATGGATGATGGCAGAGCGGTGGATGTGGTCTACCTTGACTTCAGCAAAGCATTTGACACAGTCTCCCACAGCATCCTCACAGCTAAATTGAGGAAGTGTGGACTGGATGATCAGGTAGTGAGGTGGACTGCGAACTGGCTGAAGGAGAGAAGCCAGAGAGTTGTAGTCTATGGGGCTGAGTCTAGTTGGAGGCCTGTAACTAGTGGAGTACCTCAAGGGTCAGTACTGGGACCAGTATTATTTAATATATTCATCAACGATTTACATGAGGGAATTGAGTGTACTATCAGCAAGTTTGCTGATGACACTAAGCTGGGAGGAGTGGCTGACACGCCAGAAGGCTGTGCTGCCATCCAGCGAGACCTAGACAGGCTGGAGAGTTGGGCAGGGAATAACTTGATGAAATAGAACAAGGGAAAGTGTAGAGTCCTGCATCTGGGCAGGAACAACCCCAGGTTCCAGTATAGGTTGGGAAACGACCTGTTAGAGAGCAGTGTAGGGGAGAGGGACCTGGGGGTCCTAGTGGATGACAGGATGACCATGAGCCAACACTGTGCCCTTGTGGCTAAGAAGGCCAATGGCATCCTGGGGTGTATTAGAAGGGGGGTGGTTAGGAGGTCGAGAGAGGTCCTCCTTCCCCTCTACTCTGCCCTGGTGAGACCCCATCTGGAATATTGTGTCCAGTTCTGGGTCCCTCAGTTCAAGAAGGACAGGGAGCTGCTGGAGAGAGTCCAGCGAAGGGCAACTGAGATGATTAAGGGAGTGGAGCATCTCCCTTATGAGGAAAGGCTGAGGGAGCTGGGTCTCTATAGTTTGGAGAAGAGGAGACTGAGGGGTGACCTTATTAGTGTATATAAATATATAAAGGGGGAGTGTCACGAGGATGGAGCCAGGCTCTACTCAGTGGCAAACAATGATAGGACAAGGGGTAATGGGTACAAACTGGAACACAAGAGGTTCCACTTAAACTTGAGAAGAAACTTCTTCTCAGTGAGGGTGACGGAACACTGGAACAGGCTGCCCAAGGAGGCTGTGGAGTCTCCTTCCCTGGAGACATTCAAAACCCGCCTGGACACATTCCTGTGTAACATTATCTAGGTGTTCCTGCTCCCCCTGCAGGGGGATTGGACTAGATGATCTTTTGAGGTCCCTTCCAACCTCTAGCATACTGTGATACTGTGATACTGTGACATTGTCCTGGGCAATCTTCTCGATGTAACTCTGCTTGAGCAGAGCAGTGTTGACAAGATGACCTTTAGAGGTCCCTTCCAACATCAGCCATCCTGCAATTCTGTGGTAAAAGCAGTGATTTAGTAACAAGAAACAACAAAAGGAAAAGCTATTCATATCCTGTTAATATTGCTTGAAGATGTTTTCTAATAAAATAGAAAAAATCATAATTTTAGCACGATTATATCAAATCTTACTTGCAGTTTTGTCTGCAAATACTTAACATTTTTTCTTGTTGTTGTTTTCTAAGTTGTTTATCTATTTATCTGTTTCTTTTCCAAAGCTACAAGAAAAAGTGACCTTGAGAAAATATTACGTGATTTTTCAGTATTCACACACCTTTACTTCAGAGAGAACTATATATCTTCTGTGGAGACTGATTACAAGGACCCCTAAACGTCTTAGTGGGAATGTAAGCAGCAGCATTCATCTTAAGAATGAACTATGATAAAGGGGGCATATACAAATAGCCTGAAAGCTGCAGACAAGGTCAAAGAACAGGGTTATCCTTCACCTGAAACTCCTAATTCAAAAGAATCATGGAAACTACAGCAACATATTAACTAAAAAGGTTATTGTGATCCTTGATTAGAATGAGCAGATTTTCTTCTCATAGTCATAGTTTTCCTATTTGAAGTAGTTTTGTTTTATGCAAATAAAATGAGTTCAGTCTTGGACAAGACTGTGAGTGAATAGTTAATGTTTATAAATAGTGTTAAACTACATGTTCTGTTTTTGTACATAAAATAGTAGAAGTAGGTGCTATGCTAGAATAAATGCCAAATGTTGTACAGTACTTATGGCTACTTATTGCTTCAAATATTGAGTCTAAAAGTCTAAATTCTGTCCTAAAAAATGCTCATAATTTCTTAAGACTAAGGTCCTGACAGTTGTTTGGTTTTCACAGATAAAATATTTACTAATGAATTCCATTATGCAATTCCAATTTAAAGAGCCTAGCTCCTTTTATTTGCTACTAACACACTGATTTAGTGCTGCTGTACAAACAGCAGTTCACAGGGAGTGATCCCTGCATAAAAAAATTATGAGTCTTCGAATGTGACTATATGTCGTATGTGAGATTAGCATAACACTAATATAATTCAATTAAAAAAATCACAATGGCGTTATCATTGTGCTTAGATCAAAGAACAAATAACTGTAGAGAATTCAATTAAAAGTTATTGATGTAATATACTGGTAGTATCTGTTGTTTAATCTAGAGTGTTTTATCTTAATTTATATTTCAATTTGAAATCCTCTATTTGGCTTTACTGTAGCATTTCCAAGTGATTAATAACTACTGAGAGTAATCAGGCTTGTCTAACCTAACTGTAAATAATCCAACTGCAGAAGCAGATGTGTCTATAATTGTTGCTTCTCTCTTGGTCATGCAAATGCCACATCTGAAGGTGTCGTTTGAAGCCCTAGAAACTCTGTTCTAGAAGCCCAGTTCTCTGAAGAACTGTCCTGTGATTCATTTCTATTCTTCATGAAGTGGCAATGTGTTTGCCTCAGGCTAGCCAGTGGAAGACTGCCAGCCTTGGAATCACAGAATCATAGAACAGTTTGGGTTGGAAGGGACCTTTAAAGATCATCTATTCCAACACCCCTGCCACAAGCAGGGGCATATTTCACTATATCAGCTTGTGCAAAGCCCCTCAAATCTGACTTTGAATAATTCCGTTGATGTGGCATACACAGCTTCTCTGGGCAACCCGGTTTAGTGTCTCACCACCTTCATAGAAAAATTTTTTTTCCTTATAATCCACCCTTTTTCATCTTAAAACCATTGATCCTTGTCCTGTTACTGCAGGCTCTGGTAAAAAGCTTCTCTCCATCTTTCTTATAAGCCTTCTTTAACTATTGAATGACTGCAATATGTCTCCCTGGAGCCTTCTCTTCTCTAGGCTGAGCAACCCCAACTCTCTCAGCCTGTCTTCATAGGCAAGGTGCTCCAGCCCTCTGATCTTTTTCTGTGACCCTTCGCTGGACCAATTCTAACAGACTGTCATGTTTTAACCCTGGCCAACAGCTAAGCCCCACACAGCCACTCGCTCCTCCCTGAAGGGATGGGGGAGAAAATGGGAAGTGTAAAACTTAAAAAATACTCAGTCACTATTTGCCCTTGATGAAGCTTTGTTTGCTGCCTCTAATCATGTCCTTCTCCTTCATGTTTTGTTATGTTTACCAGGAGGACCTGTTCCATGATCTTAATGGGCACAGAAGTGAGGCTGACTGATCAACTAGGCTTTTATGATCATCAAGTCTAACCTTTGCCCAAGGTCCACCACTAAATCCTGTCACTAAGGTGGTTAAGCAGTGACAAAAATCATCTACATGGTTTTTGGACACTTCTAGGGAAGGTGATTCCACCAATTCCCTGAGAAGCCAAGTTCTAATACCTGACTACCCCCTCTTTGAAGAAATTTTTCCTAATATCGAGTCATTCCCAGTAGTTCTTGTGGTCTTCTTTTTTTACCCTTTTTAAAAATCGGGTGTGGTATTCCCTTTCTTCAGTCTCCTGGGGACTTATACTGAATGCCATTACTTTCCAAATATGATGAAGAGTGGCTTAGCCACATCTTCCAGGTCCCTCAGGACCCTGAGGTGCATCTTGTCAGCTCCCATGGACTTGTGTATTTTCAGGTTCCTCAGGTTCCTCATCTTCTCTTGGCTTACTTTGGAGTTCAGGGCCTTGCAGATGTGGCAAGAGCAATTGCCAGTGAAAATTGAAGCAATTAAGTTGCATACCTCAGCCTTCTCCATGTCAGTTGTCTCCTGTCTTGTTTATCAGAGGGGTACATTTTTTTTAATCTTGTTTTTCTGACCAATGTACCTGTTGATGCCATTCTTATTATTCTCCACATCCCTCACCGAATTTAGTTTTAGCTGTGCCTTACCTTGCCTAATCCCATCCCTATACATCTAGCCAGCATCCCTATATTCTTCTAAGGACACAGGGACCTGGTTCCACTTCCTGTATGTTTGCTTCTTGCACTTTAGCTTGATAAGAGGGTCCTTCTTCAGCCATAATGGTCTGTTTCCTTTCTTTTCAGTTATCTTACATATGGGAAGCAAAAACTCTGTCCTCTAAGGAAAAAATGGCCTTGAAGAACTGTCAGCTCTGTTCTGCTCCTTTATTCTTCTAAGCAGTTTTCCAGAGGGTCCCATCCACTAATTCCTTAAAAAAAAATCCTTCCTAGAATTCAGTGTCCTGATTTTCCTTTTCAACTGTCCCATATCCCTTAAGACTAAAATCCACTATCGCATGATAACTGCAGCCTAGACTGACACCAGTTTTGACATCCTTAATTAGTTTTCTGTTTTAGTAAACAACTGGTCCAGTAACACTTCTTATCAGGCTTTCTATCACCGGGATTAAGAAATTATCCTTAATGCACTTTAAGAGTCCCCTGGACTGCTTACAGCTTGCTGGGCTGCATTTCCAGCAGATGTCAGGGTGATTGAAGTCCCCTACCAGGATCAGAGCCTGAGTGTGATTCTTCCTGAAATAAGAACACTTCTATTAACATTCCTTCGTCTTTATCAAGCAGCCTGTAATAAACACCAACCACAAGATTTCTTTTATTAGCTTGGTCTCGAATTTTTACTCATATCCTCTCAAACTATTCATTGCTGTTTTGTAAAGGCAACTACGCAGTCAACACTTGCTTTTTACACAGTATTCAGCCCCTCCACCCTTCCTTTGTTGCCTCTCCCTTCTGAACAGTTTACAGCCATTGACTGCAGCGCTTCAGTCATATGATTTGTCCTACCAAGTTTCAGTGACAGCAATTAGATCATAGCTTTCTAGTTGCACAGTGGCTTCCAACTCCTCCTGTTTATTACCCATGCTACATGCATTAAAATAGAGACATTTCAGCTGGGCTATCAACTGTGTCACCTTTTTAGATGAATACACCCCAGTTTTTTTCAGGTTCTGGTGGGTTGACCTTGGCTGGCCACCAGGTGCCCACCAAAATCATTCTCTCATTCTTCCTCCTCAGCAGGGCAGGGGGAGAAATTAAGATGGAAAAGCTCGTGGGTCAAAGACAAGACAGGGGAATCACTTACCAGTTGCTGTAACAGACAAACAGACTTGACATGGGGAAAATTAATTTAATTTGCCAGTTAACAGTATAATAAGATAGTGAGAAATGAAACCAAAACTAAAACCACCTTTCAATCAACCCTCCTTTCATCCTAGACTCAGCTTTACCCACGACTCTTCTACATCCTCCCTTTCACAAGCAGAGCAAGGGGATGTGGAATGAAGGTTGTGGTCAGTTCATAACACTTTGTCTCTGCTGCTCCTTCCTCACAATTTTGCCCTGCTCCAGTGTTGGGTCTGTCCTACAGAATACAGTCCTACACAAACTTCTCTGATGCGGGTCTTTCCAGAAGACTGCAGTTCTTCAAGAGGCTACAGTCTTTTAGGAAAAGACTGCTCAAGTGTGGATCCCCCCATGGACCTAGCTCCTGATAGAAAACCTGCTTCTGCTTGGGCTCCTCTCCACAAGCAGCAGTTCCAGCCAGGATACTGCTCCAGCTTGAGCTCTCCACAGGCTGTAGCTTCCTTCAGGGTGCATTGACCCACTCTGGTGTAGTTTTCCAAAGGGTGAAGAGCTGATATCTGCTCCACCATGGTCCTCCATAGGCTTCAGGGGAAGCTGTGCTCTGGCACACGGAACAACTCCTCCCAGTCCTTCTTTGTGGACCTGGATGTCCGCAGAGTTCTTTCTCTCACATTTTATCACTCCTCTTCAGGTGCTGTTGTGCAGTGGTTTTCACCTTTTAAAAAACATGTTATCACAGAGGTGGTACCACCAGCACTGCCAGTTGGCTGAGATTTGGCCACCAGCAGGTCCACCTTGGAACCAACTGGAGCTGGCTGTTTCTGACAGAGGGACAGCTCCTGATGTCTTTTCATAGAAGCCACTTCTGCAGCCTCTCTCCTGCTGCTCAGCCAAAACCTTGCAGAGGCATTTTATAGGTGTTCCTCTCTTGCTGTCTAATGAATCAGCATTTTCTGGCTTTTCTCTGTTACTCAAAATGTCGCCCTCTCCCACAGATGTCTAGTTTAAATTTCTCCTCATAGGTACCTTTAGGTACTTTTGCATCCATGCTCTCATGGGCTACCTGCCCTCAAAACAGGACATGGGCTGTAGACTGCATTTTCAGGAACACCCTCATGGACTCCTTGTCTGCATCAGTAAATGACCTTATGAACAGAACTTCAACAGGGAAAGTATTTTCTCAAAGTCTACAGGAATTATACAGCTGAGTAAAAATTGTGTCTTACTGGCTATTGAGCCATGATAGGATCTGTGCAAGTGCTGGTGCCTTGAGTGGTTCTCAATGTATTGGTGAAGGATGAGTGCCAGGGTGGAGGCTTGTGACCTATATTCTCCATTTCCACTATTTTTCTAGGTCTTTCAGACCACTTGCAGGCAATTACTTTTTTTCAGTTGGTCTATGTGTTTGCCAGAGGTCTGAGATCATTGACTTTTGGAAACTTTTCTGTGCTTTATATGGAGGTTTGTGATCAAAGCCTATATGGCAAGCTTATCCCTGTGGTTCATCTGCTTTGTGTCAGCAGCCTTATGTTTGTTCCCTCCTTCTATTTGTGGCTAAATTTTAAAAAGAAGTTTCAGACCTCTATGGAAGTCATTCTTCAGCTGCCAATTTAGCTACAGCTCACTTGGCTTTTTGAACTGCTTCAGCAACTGACTGCTATTCTTTTCAAATGAACTAGAAAAGTATAAGCAGCAGGTAAAATATATAAAAAGCTGCATTCACATGGACCTTCTTACTGTTAAAATGATCATAATTTTCCAAACTTGTGCTTGATGTACACAGTATGTATCCTTCCTACCATCTCTTTGATATTTTTATAAAGTTCTCTTAATTACAGTTTTCTTCAAAATAATAATTTTACTATTATGTAGATAAAACACCTGTTCAAAATGCGGTTTCCCTCACTGTGTGATATTCTCATTATCAGACTCCCTAACAGTAGAATGGAATAATCTAAAGCAGAGACTGAAAGACTCTGAGGTCCTTCATGTGGCCTGATATTCTGTATCTACCTGAGCAGGCTCACAGTTGGGTGAGTTACCCTGTTCCTCTCTTCTCCTCTCTTTTCATCAGTCACCCTCATTTAATAGTTTCAGTAGACATATTTTAACCTATAATTCCACAAAAAAAAAAAAAAACAAACAAAACAAAACCACAACAAACTAATAAAGCAAACCTTCAGTGTTTACTCACATATGCAGTGTTTGTGAGTTCATGGGAATATGATGTCTGTGTATATATAAGTATGGCATGAATATGTTTATATGGGTGTGTGTAAAACATGGAAATTGATATATGTCTACTTATAAATATATGTATAGTAATACCTCTACTGAGAAAATAAACAACAGTTTCTGCTTACAGATTTAAAAAAAAAAAACAGCAAAAAGTAAAGGATATCAGACTTTAAATAGCAGCCAAAAAATAGTTCCTTTTGTCATATTCGGGTAAAAATTGAGAATGGAACCTGAAACTACTATAAAGTAGGAGGAAGCTTATTACATCAAGATCTACCCAGAATCTGGTCAAACAGCATAGTATCAGTACAGCATATGCAGATGTGGCCTAAACACCTGTTGCTTCTGAAAAAATATGCTCTGCATTTTAAGCCCAGTAACCAAGTTTACCTCAAAACTGATTATCATTCCTTGATGTCCCTACTATGGGGTAAGTGATTACAGTATCACAACCTCATGCAATTAGATGTTTGGGGATATTTTATAATTCTGTTAAGATATTAATTTACAGAATTGTCTTAAGGATAATTATTCTTCATATCCCTGTAGATTCTTATAGTTAACATTGTCATCAAAAGCAGAGAAGGTGTGATTTCTTTCAGTCTTTGTGTCTTTCTTTTTCAACTGAAGCATCTTAAAAGAAGTTGTTTCAAAGCTATTTCAGGTGTCCAGGGTCAACAGCTGAGGAGGCCAACATCTGGCAGGCTGTCTCTTACATAAGACATGTATAATATTTCTTAACTGAAACTTGAGTTTATGAACTCTGGTCTAGCAATTATGAGCTTATACGCAGATTAATTCCTTTGCAATCTCAGACGTCATACATTCCCATGACATCCTCAACTGGGTTTGTCTAGTTTGGAGGAAAGGATGCTGAGGGGCAACATTATTGCTCTTTAAGCTTCCTGAAGAAGGGAATTGGAGAGGGAGGTGCTGACCTCTCTGATACCCAGTGACAGGATGCATGGGAAAAATTCAAAGCTGCCTCAGGGGAGGTTCAGACTTCACTATAGGAAACATTTCTTTACTAAGAAGGTGGTCCAAGCTTGGAACAGGGTTGACGCCCCAAGCTTGTCAGTGTTTAAAAGGCATTTAGACAATGCCCTTAATACTACATTTTTTGTCATCATAACGTGATCAGGAAGTTAAATTAGGTGATTGTTGTAGGTGTTCTAATACCTCTTTTTTTTTTTTTGGTGTATGACAAAAAAAACATAAGTAGCTACAGTTAATCACACATACAAGGATGTAGTTTTTTCTTATTTCCAGTTTACTGTGAACTGCCTTGTATACACAGAAATTATGTTTCAACCATCATCTATAAGGAACTACAGTTTTGTAAAATAATCACATAATCACAGCTCTCAGCATTTTCTCTAAATGTCTTTTACTGAAAGGAAAAACACAGTTAAGTATAATGAAAGAAAACCATTATTAAACTTCGTCAGGTGCTTTCTATTTTATATGGCAAAATGTTGTTTCTAAAAGAAAAAAAGAGAAAAAACTTCAGTGCTTTGATCATTATCCAGGCTTCATCTGTATTATAATTATACAAGATTGTAGGCTGTTTCATGGCACAGTTTCTCTAATGCAACTGTAGACTACATGCTTGCAAAGTTGCTTGGAATTTTCTGTGATGAATTTTTGTGGAATGATTAAGGTGCTCTATTTTATTCTCAAATATGTGAGGAAAGAATGAATTTTGTTGTTTGCTCTGGTGTGGATGTGTAGGGCAATGCACACAAGAAAGGATTTTTTATCTGAATCATGTCCTCTTGTTTGAAATCTTTTTATTTAGAGAATTCCTAGAAACTACTTATATTGATCAAATTATTGTTTTGAAAAGATGAATGCTTTGAAATATCTTAAACTTTCCAGTTAGAGAAATAATAAACTGTGGTTATAGAATTTGATTATAATGTACATCAGCTATTGCATTTAGGTGATACTGTATTGATTTCTTAGGGAAACCGATTTGTATCAGTGAGGTTTAGGCTCACAATCTGCTAAGTTTTTTACTAGTCCTAGAAAATACAGCTCTACAGGACAATTTGAAATCCTGAACACTTACTTTCCCTGTCAATGTGTATATTGATATCTCATCTGGTATGACTGTTAGCATGTGTTTTTTTTAAAGCCACTTTTAACTAAAGCTTAGTATTATCATTTGATTCAATAAAGTCTCACTATTTGATACTAGACAAATGTTCAATAGGAGTCATCAATCACAACAAACACATTTCCCCAGAAAAGTTCATGTACACTTTCTTTCCAAATAATAGTGCAGTTATAAGACTGCCTCACTGAAATGCCTACAAGCAAATTTAATTAGCTAGTTAAATGAAACTGTCAGAGATTTAGGTAACATTTTTTTTAGTAATTTATAGCCTTTGGTATTTCTTAATTTGTTTTGCATAACTTCAACTGGAAAGCCTGTTTATAATATTCTATTTGTTCAGCATGGATGAGGGTCGCTTCACATTTGCTTACATCTTCTTGCTGTCTGGCCATTTCACAGCTGTTTGTGCGAATTTTAATAAGAAAGAAAGAGTTTAGAGGGCTTCATTGAAAAAAGAAAAAAAGTGACATTTAGGGGTTTCATAATAATTGGGGTTTTTGCCCAACAGAATGAAGATGTTTTTGTTTTAAATTATAGATTATGGAAATGAATGCTACAGACAAAATTAATAGGTGTAAATTATGGTAATTATAGCCATGGTAACCAAATTTCTCTGTACATTCAAAAGCAAAGGCTGTGGTACAGTACTGTAGGTCAGGCAATGGTGTCATTGACTCACAGAATGTCTGCACACAATACCCTTTTATGAAGAATATTTAAGTGGTCTATTAAAATAGGAAAATGTTTCAGAATTAACAAATGACACTTGAAAAGAAAGAAAGAACTGAAACAGTGTTAGCCAGGGCTGATGAAGTGGGGTAAGTACTTCTTAAAATGTATGTAGCCTTTCACAAACACTGCATAGTTAGAAACCTGCAGCACTTTCTTCACTTCTTTTGAAGCCATGCAGTGAAAGACTGAGTCATGGAATGCATCCGAACACTATTTGGCTAATCACTTTGCACGGTCAACATATTTTTGTGTGTGGAGTGGAGAGCTCTATAGGAGAAGGTACTGTGTAATCACAACATAGAAACCATGTTAGCTTGATTAGCACACTGAAAGGTACAACTGATACAGAAATAGACTGGTTCAGCCATTACTTCCAGTAGTACTAATGTGTTTATCTGTACTGCCTTAAGAAAAATGACTGAAAATTCACATGCTTCCTGGCATCTATGTGTTAAAACAGATAAATGGAAAGAGAGCAAAAATATTTAGTAATGGATTTCTTAAGAGAGTTTTAAAATATATCACATTCTTAGTTGCTACTTACCATTTATGGTGGAGCCAGAATAGTTCATGTTGTCTATTCTATAGAAAGAAAAGAAGGAACTTCTCAAAAAGTTACCCAAGGAAGTTGTGAATGCTCCATCGCTGGCAGTGTTCAAGGCCAGGTTGGACAGTCTTGGGCGACATGGCTTAGTGAGAGGTGTCCCTACGCATGACAAAGGGTTGGAACTAGATGATCTTAAGGTCCTTTCCAACCCTAACTATTCTATGATTCTATGATTCTAAGTTAGTTTGGTTCTTCACCAGAGCTAGTAGGGATAAAGCAATGTCAGGCTGTCACACAAACACTAGAATAAACACTAGAATCCCTAGGGAGGCAGTCTTTTCAATCTTTCTTTGTCTCACACAGTCAAGCCAGCTAAAATTTGGAATTTACCCCAGCCATGGGATTAGAATCCGAGTACAGAGACAAGGAAGAGTTGGGGAATGGAAGACAGCTTTCACTGTATTTAGTCCTTGAAATTCTCCACATAAGAATTATTTGAGCAATCCTTATGAGCCTAATCTCTTTCTGACACGTTAAAGATTCCTCATAGTAATCTGTTTCACCAAATTCAGAAATACCAAGTGTTCGTCTCATTTCCAGAATCATGTCTCTATTCATAAACACAGGCACTCATAAAGATTAATGCAAATTCATATAATTTTTGTTCCCATGCAGTCACATTACCCTTAGAAGACTAGTACACATCTTCCCATCCAAGAATTCCAACCCAAAATCTGTGATTTGTCTGCCTGGAAAGTAACAGTGCCAACAATCCTGCTTTAGAGAGTGATATCTTTGAAGGCTGCCTCTATGTCAAATAAGTTTAGTCTTGGAAGATAAAGAAATAAAGCATGATTTCCAATTCAACATAAGGCAAAGTAGCTTTTTAAACCACTTTTAGGTTATGGCTTTTCTAAAGGAGGCAGTCTCTGGCTACGTTTACATTAGAATCATAGAATCATTGAATGGTTTGGGTGGAAGGGACCTTAAAGATCATCTACCCCCCCTGCCTCAGGCAGAGACATCCTCCACTAGACCAGGTTGCTCAAAGTCCCATCAAACCTAGCTTTGAACACTTCCAGAGACAGGGCATCCACAACTTTTCTGAGCAACCTGGTCCAGTGTCTCACTACTCTCACAGTGAAGAACTTCTTCCTAATGTCTAGTCTAAATCAACCCACTTTCAATTTAAAACCATTCCCCCTTGTCCTATCACCTATCTCATTGACCAACACCCTCAAGTTCTTCTCCTCAGGACAATTATTTTTTTTGTGTGCACAGCATTCAGTCTTCTTAGGTCTTTCTGATATGCTGCATGGTACTGTTTTGTTCCACAGATGTATAGGTGTAATTCTAAGATTATGTTTTCTGGAGCAGTGCTCAGCTTTCTTAGATCAAAACCTATTTACCTTTGAAAATTTGCAGGATTTATTTAAAACATGTTGCCCCTATGAAGACTGTCTTCGGTGGGGTGACAATGCTGTCCTCCCTTTGTGTGGTGTTGAGGCACTTTGCAACAGACATGTACTATCTTTACAATTTTTATCGCAAATGCTATTTCCAAAGGAAGATTGTTAACATTTTTTTCCTGGTTTTCAAATGGAAAATTTAGTTATTAAAAGTTTTGTCAATAACCAGAGTAACCAGTGTTTCATTCAAGACCATATGGACCCATCTGGGAACAGCAAGCTTGGATTTTATTTTTTTAAGTTTAGGTTCAGTTATTCGCCTAGCTTTACAGAAAGGCAGTTTAAATTGCATTATGTGCCAAAGATCCACGGAAGAGAAATCTAAGAAGCATATGATATCACCATCACAGTATGGAACTGTACCAAAATCTTCTAGTGACTCTGTTATCAATTTATGCTAAGTAATAGTCCTTTTAAAGTTTATTTTTATTACTTTGTGAATGTGTAATACCGTGTACTTGAAGAAGTACAGTTTAGACAGTTTAAGAAAACAAAGTTTATGAGTTGCTTTAAACAGTGGTGATGAACAGTGAAGAGAATATTTGGTACAGGTAATTAATACTTGGCTTACAGAAAGCAGAATGTAATAGGTCCAGCTTCCTAAGTGGGATGCTGGTGATTATATGCTTTCTAGTTTAGACATCCTGTGATATCTTTGTTTGCTTCAGTAGGCAGATATTCTCTATAGTGCCAGTTCTGAACCTCAGACATCTGTCTCATGAGAGACTATCTGTCAGTAAATGAAATTTTACTGCTAATATGTCACAGCTTCATGTGAGAATTGCTGTGCAGTCTTTCATCAGCATTTCTTTGAGACACATTTTACTAAACAGAACCTAAGATCATCCGTTCCCTTAAAATCCCCTTAGAGTCATCCTGTTTCCCTTCAATCAAAGGCTGAGAGGAAGGTTGAATGATTAGCTGTGATCCCACTCAGAGTCCAAGTGATTAATGTCATTATCTGTAAGAACCACCTACCTATATGATTTTCCTTTCGGAGATTATATATATTGATGACATGCAGTGACACATATTTTCTTTTACTGAAAAATAAATAAAATTCAAAGACACAAATACTCAAAGGAAAAGACCATGTGTATATTTCCTTCCTTCTTCTTGGCATTTCTCTCAGCCCCAGTGCAGATATTCGTTAGTACCTCCTGTTCTCTCAGAGAGCCAGTTAGACCCTGCTGGCTGCACACTCCACCAGGCTCTGTTTCACATCTTTCTGTGGGGCTGGCCCCTCTGTGGTTCAGTGTTTATGGAGTACAGATTCTTTGTTCAATGTTGATGTGAATGAGTTTCTGTGATTTTTTAAAACTAGTCTTCAAGTTTACTATACGTGACAGATTTTTTTGGTAACATCTTTAATAAGCATAGTAAAAGTTCCATTTTAAGCACACAAAAGATTTTCAAACAATTGTAATATTCACCTTCTATTCTAATTATACACATTAAAATTATCTTTGTTAATGACTCCCAAAAGGGCATAGCTGGAAAAATTTGAACAATACCTAGAGGACATTAATACTGTCTTCTTCCTCCTCTCCCTTTTTTTATTACTGTTCATCATTTGCTTTCCTCTTGCCTGCAGCTTCTAAGTAGAACCTCTCACAGCAAGCTAAAATTCTCTGCAAACTGACTATTTTGGCATATCCCTTGTTTCCAGTTTGATGTTTTACATTTAGAATGGAAACTCTTTTGGAAAGAAATAATCTTTTCGGTAATGCTTGTGTAATACTCAGTTTTATGATGTCCTTGGCTATGACTACAAATTTTGGCTCTGCAATAATGCAAGTACTGAATAATAATAAGAGTTGACTGTACATGAAAGGCAATGAACACTGAGGAGAATATTGTCAGATAAGTGCTTGGAACAAAGAAGTTCCCAAGGGCCAGCCAGTGACTTAATTTCTTACAGAAAACTTAATGTGGACTTACTATTTTTCAGTCCATTAAAACACATCTTATTTTGGCAGAGTCTGTACTAACGAGTGGGATGTGATAGCACTCAGGAGAATAGTCATATTTGTGTTGTTCACACCATTTCTGATTAAAATAGCTTCTCTCAGTGATTTGTAAAATCAACCTGTTCCCTAAGAAAACTTGCACTTTCATTAATTTTGAACCTGAAGCTTTATTTGCCAATACTTAATGATCATTTAACAGACAAGATAACTTTAAAAAGTCTATGTACTCAGTGTACATTTTCCTTTTTGTCTTTCTAGAGCCCACCCATTCTTTTCAGCTTCAACTACTTCTCTCTTCCCCTGCCCATTTTATGGTATAAATGTGCTCACCACTGCTGCAATATCCACAAACTCTTACAAAGGCAAACTTCTGTAAGGGAGAAACTGCTACTTGTTCTTTTAGAAGTGTAAACCCAAAGCACAAAGAAGCTCTGTCATTTGTCCTCAGATACAAAAGGTATCTGTAGTGGTACAGAGATGTGAAGATATCTCTTCCATGCTTTGACCAATTGTTAGGTTGACAGATTTATTTCCTTATGAAATCCTTGCTGATCTATACTCTGATGAGACGCTGTGATGCTCAAGGTGGAGCTGATCTTTCTTGCCTCCTCCCGCCCCTTTTTTGAAGTGAATACATCAGAGAAAAGGCTCTGTTTCTAAATCTCTGCTTTATTCGTATGATTTAATACTAAATCAAAATAGAATAACATTGAAAGAGAGCAAACCATTATGTGCTGCCTTGAAACAACCTGAACAGGAGACTTCAAAAGAAAGTGCCTGTTCCCTGTCTAATCTGGCCTTGCAGGGCTTGTCCTTCCCTCTCATTCTGCCATGCTGTTTGGCATCTTTTGGTGGTTTTTCTGGTTGACACCTACCCAGTCCCTTCTGGGTCCCTAGAAAGCTTTCTTCTCTTCTCTTGTACCTTAGGCTTGACAAGTAGCTCAGATTCCTGCTGCAAAAATCCCATATGCTTCCACAAGACCTCTGAGTGCTGTCCTTCTCCAGAGCTGTGGTTTCTGTTTCTGTTCAGTTGCTAAGAGGGAAGGGATTGCTTTCCATCCTACTACCAGCTCTTTCTTTGAATTCAACCAGGGAAAGTCAAAGAGATGTTTGTATTCCCTGGCCATCCCTTTTTAACAGAATAACTGCATCACAGTAACCACACAGTAAATCTTGAGCAAACAAATCAAGCATCTCCACAATTTGTCTTATATGACAAGAGATATGTAGTCCCGAGTGTTAATGATTTGCCATCAAATCTAGCTGAAGCATAAAAATTGAATAGAACCCTTTTTCCTGATGTCATTAGGTCTGGCATGTGTCTATAGACTGACAAAATTCTTCATATGCCACTGTCGTTTAGGTTACTGAGCTACTAACAGGCGTTTGTTTACATCAGTACTGCTGAGACAATTAATCAAATCCAATTGCTTCAAGGCAAGGCAGTATAATGGACTGCTTCTTAAACTCTTTTCTTCCCTGATCCGACCAGTAAAATAATATTGGCATAAACTATATCTTAGTTAAAACATGGAAACATTCCAATTGCTTAATATCCCTAATGGAACTGTGAAAACACATATTAAAATTAGCTGCAGCTAATTTTGTTCCATGAAATTAGGATCACCAAAAAAAAAAAAAAAAAAAAAGAAAAAAAGGTTTGATTTTTTGCAAAGTTTTTAAAGCATTTCTGACTTTGGAAACTTCTCTAGGTGCCTATTGACAAGATGATTAGAGACTTCTATAAGGGCAAAGCTCTCCTGAGAGGTTGCAAAGTATTTTTTCTTTTACTCTTGGTAGACTAGATTGAGCCTATTATTGATAAGCCTATTAACATACCATTGGATGTTCCAGGTGAGAACATGAGTCTGTCATACCACACACTGTGCACACGTATAATGACTAAGGCAACATTTTCACCTTGAACAGATATATTTAAGACATTCCTTTGAAAAGTCACACCATTGGAGCCACTGACAAGCTCTACTTCTAAAACAAAATTAGTCCTGTGTGTAAAAATTACATTGATGCTAATAGACAAATGTCAGACTGATTCTCCTCATTTAGACTGCTTCTTTTTAAAGAAATATAATTTTGCTGGTTTCAACAAATATATTCCTGATTTGCATCATGGTAAGCAAGAAGGGAATCTGACTCATGGTTTATTTTACCTGCTTGCTGGTTGAGAACAGAATGTTCGTGTTGACAGGCCCTGAAATAGTTACTAAAGGGGAACAGGGTGAATTATATAATATTCTCTCTTAATGTAAGCCAAATATCTCTGTGGATAGAAGCAGCAAATGTCATTAAACAAACATAAAGACCATTCTGGACTGAAGACAAAGAATTTAATTTGATATAGCAAATAAAAGTATAACAATGAATATTTTCTGTGCCAAAAGGCAAGAAAGAATTGCAATTACAAATTCACCCTATTATTAACCTCTAGTTATTTTTGGCATAGTTAAACAAATGACTATAATTCTTAATTGGGAAGTAGAGAGCTTGTGCCTGTTTCATAATTTCTTTGTTACTCTGTGTGTCAGTAGAGCAATCAGCTATTATATCAGACAATAAAACACCATTGTTACTGACAGGATCTGAAAACTTAGATCTAAAAATTTAGAAAACATCACACTTACTGATGAATTTATGCATTTTTTTTCCATTTAGTACAAACATTTTGCATACAAGGAGCTAAGACAAGAGATCTGATAAAACTTTAAAGAAAAATAGGTTTTGCTTTTTTTAAATGAAAAAATAATATAAAAAATGAAAAGAATTTTTTTTTTACAAACAATTACTAAATTTGTGGATTAATAATAAGACACAAAACTAGAAAATTCTATGAAGATATATGAAGAGACTGCTATCTCATTGCAGAGTCATAATGTCATGATCACACTATCTTTGTGACATCAGTCTTGTCTTCTGATATCAACTCTGATGATGCTCTATTATTAATGTTAGATACATTTCATGTGCTTACAATGAAAATTCCCTGTTTCACACAGTCCAGGTTTTAGTTTCTGTATAGGCTGTGGGTTCTCCATATAACATTAATTACTGAAATCCAATTTCACCTCTAGATCTGAGTGAAAAAAAAAGCTGAGTAATGGAACTCTGATAATGCACGATGATAAAATCTTCAAGTTGCCTAGATAGTTATGCATAAAATTTGTGGATATTATAGCTTTCTATCTTGTCTGTGTAGCTAGTCAACCAACTAACTCTCTTTTCTCATCCCAAGTTTAGTTCAGTAGAAAGCCCCCTCATCTCTTCTCTCTTCCTCCAGAAGCTTACAGAAAAAGAGTAACTTGCAAAGCAGAAATATGACAGCTATGAAGCACTAACAGATTTTCTGTGTGTTTGTTTGGAATCAGCTTTTTGATGCCACATTTACTGGTTTGATTGTGTTTTTTTTTTGTATTTATTATTATTTTTATAGTTGTTGTACAATTCACATATTTTTTTGCCTTGCTATACTTTCTTTCTTATCACGTTGTCAGCTTTCCTTTTCTGACACTTTTCAGTAGAAAAGAATGAAAGAAAATCAGTATCACCCTCATGGCTGTTAAAGCTAATCATTAATAGAATAGCAGTAAGTTGTCATAGTACCTTTAAATTTGAATCATGAAAGTCCAGTATTTGTTGCCTTGTCTTTACCAGCCACTCCCTCTCCAGGCCAAGATTTGTCTTTGAGTACACACTGCTCCTCCTGTGGGACAAACCGCACCTTCTCACCCTCACAAAAAAAAAAAAAAAAAAGCATTTTAAAGCTGAAGAAACAGAATTTGCTGTCTGCAGTGCAAATGAAACCAAAGAAAAAAAAATTGTTCTCAAGAATCTGATGATTGTCATCAGCATATCACTAAATAATCTCAGAAAAAACATAAAGTTGAGGTGCTGAACTGCATTTCATATATCAATATCTATAAGAGATGTAAGGGACTTGGAGAAGGTGACACAGTTTTAAAGGAAAAAGATTGGTAATGTTAGGCTTTTGAGAACACACACTTAAACATTCCAATGAATAAGTTACAGACTACTGAAGGTCATCTTTGTGACAGAAAACAGTGTCCCATCTCTTTGAGTTAGATGTGTCATGTCAAACATAGCAAAACCTGCTTTCACTCCTGTGTGCAGTAGGCATTTGAAAAAGTTGTGACACAGCTTAAAACTCTACTTCTTAAAGCTCCATTAAATACTTTGGTTTTCTGTACATAACTTAGGGTCCAGTAACAACTCTTTTGTGTTTTAACTGATATTTTTACAACCTGATTTTCTCTTCAGTATTCTTACATTAAAATTATTGAGAATTCTAAGTCAGGGACTTAATTGATTTATTCTAAACATTAATTTATTCTAGTGCTGGTAAGCTACAAAAAAAAACAATAAAGTAGAACCTTGTCAGTTCCAAATGCTGGGGGGACAAAGATGTGGGACATGACAAAAATATGAACTCTTAGTACTGTCCCTTAATTTTTTTGCATTAGCATCCTGCAGTTTAATGTCCTGTTTAAAGATCAGGAGCTGCCAGAAGATGCTCAGGTATTGTGGCAGTAAAGGAGCCACAGCTGCATAAGCAGAGTGGAGAGTTAAGGTTGATTTTCTTTAGGCGTTTAGTTAAAGAGATAAAAGAAGAAGAATGGAAGAATGATTATGGAGAAAAATTAGAAGGAGCAAGTGAAGTGTCTTACAGCACTAAGGAGGACCTTCCTACTGTGAGGAAGTCTTTTGAAGAGAGGTGTTGAGATGTGAGTGGGAGAAAGATTTGAAGGCTCTTGAAAAGTTACTTCAAGTCAGGTCAAATGAAAATGTAAAATGCAGTATAAAAGCGTTTTTGCCTCAAGATGAAAAGTTCAGTTTGATGTGCATAATAAGAAGCAACAGGAGGAATGAAACAAAATAAGCTAGGTGAAAGAACTATGAATACAGAGCACTCAATAAAAGAATTTTAGGAGAACTTCAGAGGCAGAGGAAAAAAAATATATAGTCTATGGTGATTCTATTTGTGTAAGATACCAGAAGTCCAAATGTACTTTAAAGTATGCAATGTAAATAAAATAGATTCATTAGCAGCCTTGACACAGCTGATCAGAGATCAGAGAAAGATGAGCACAGGTCATCCACCATTAACTGCCGCAGAAATATGGACTCGGTCAGAGATCAATGTGATCAGACAAGCCGTTTATTACAAAGCATCTATCCTTTTTATACTGTTGTCTGTATCTGCTTACAATAGCTTGCTGTATTATAATCGGATACATATTCTTTTAATGCACAGCAACTATGGCTACATATACAATAGCTCACTGTATTATATTTGGATACATATACAGTAGCTTGCTGTAGTATAATGAGATACATATTCAATAGCTTGCTGTATTATAAATGGATACATATACAATAGCTTAGTATATTATGCTTTGATACATATTCTTGCAGCACACAGCATCTAGTATACAATTAATCAAATAAACGTATGGGAACTTAACCTTTAAAACTTGTTAACAGTTCACTATTTTGTATCTTAGCACATTCCAGTTTCTTCTTGTCTTGCTTGCACCATGACTTTTGCTTCCTTAGTCACGTCCTCCTTCATCCTCGATGTTGAACTCCACATAGGCACTTGCTGACTTGGGAAGGTGGCCATTCTTTGCTAAAAATCCATCCACATCTCCCCCTTTTTCTTGTTGCACAAGTCAAACATGCTTCATAGCACGCATTGTCATACATTGAATACATTGTAACAAACAAGGTGCAATACAGATAATGTCAAAAAAGACAAGCAACAAGATCAATCCTCCTTTGACCAAGACTAATAACCATCCAGTTACACGGCAGCCAGAAAAAAGTGATGATAGCCAATCTTTATCATCCTCCCTTCATCATACTATCTTTCAATTTATGGATACTTTCATGTATAGATTCTGAATGATCTGACAAGTTCATACAACACATTCCTTCCAAAATTTCACACCCATGAGCATGTGCTAAGAGGAAAAAAATCAATTGCTGCCCTATTTTGGAAAGTTGCATGCCTAATAGAATAAACATCAGTGAGTAATGCAGAGAGAGCGGATGCTGTAGCATTAGTTTGTATAGTGAGCCAACATCCTAACTTATTCAATGTTGCTAAAGCTTGAGTGCTAGCTACTCCAGGAGCTAAGAATGAAGCAGCAAGCAGCCACAGAAATAAACTGCACATGTCAAGGAGTTTGCTGTAATTAACTTGGCAGAATTTTCTGTTGTTAAGTAGAAATGTGTTGAACGGAGAAGATTCTGAGAAGCCCTGATGCAACTCTGCATCCAGTTACAGCTGTATGTCAAAAAGTGAAAAGAGAAGTAGAAGAATTGCAGGGGTTAAATCAGAAACTGAGAGATTTGGAAGCTGGCAATGTAGGAATGGCGCTTTCATGTTTTGAAAGTAATCATTCTCTATAAAAAAGAAAACCAGCATCTATCATCAGTAATTTCCTTCTTTTCTTTCTTTTTTTTCCCCCTTCTCTCAGATTTTGTGTTATTTTCCTCTTTCTGTATTGATCCTCCTTTCAAGCTACACCATTGTGCAAGAGGTGGTCATGAGATTCAGGATTCAGCACCTTAAATGTTTTCTCTCTCTGCCTGTGTTATTTGGTCACGGGTATAAATGGAACACTTTTCAGACAGACTTTCAAAATCTTTCTCTAGCTTCCCTCTTCAGTTCATATCACTAGACTGAAATAGTTCATAAGCGATTCACAGCTTCTGGTCTTTAATTTAATACATCTTGTTTTAGATGATGCTTATTAGTAAAATAAGGATTTTCAACAGTATGTAATAAACTAAGATTTTTCATTTCATGTTGCAATAAAAGACTGAAGAACTGCCTCATTAAAACGTTTTTCATACTGCTGTGTTCTTGTCAGATTCATAAAAAGGGAAGAGAAAATTAACCTTACACTGGGCACTTCCCCAGCAGTAGCACCCAGAAGTATCATGCTTATGCAACCATATACCCCTTTATCAGGGCAGTAAATAATTTTTTTGTCTATTGGCATCAAAGTATTGTGTTGGGAGCTGGAACTTTCACACCAGGTTGTTAAGTGGTAAGTGGTAACTGAAAACAGTGGTAAATCTCTGCACAGCTGAAGTTCTGTGCAGCCCAACGTGTCTGTCATTACCTGCTGATAAAGACTGAGCTTCAGATTTTATTTCAGTTTGTGCATGGATGAGGAAGCAGCTACAATACTTCAGATACATCTAGAGAGACAGGAAGGATGATTCAATCTCTAAATCAGCTGCCCTGTGGATAAAATATTTAGATTAAAATAATTTCATCAGCTAAAGGTATGTCTTTGTGGCCATTTACATCTTGAAAGAAAGATCCTTTGGGATGGCTTTTGTGAGGAGGAAGGTAATGAGAGTACTTGCATGTCTCTTACATATTTTTAACCAGTGCAAACTGCAGAAGAAGAATATCTTTGCTCTCAAATTCAGGCTCTGCTCCCATTCCCCTATAGTGATCACTTGCATGATGTTCCCAAGAGGACATGTGAAATATATTGGACATTTTATTTCTTAAAGTTTCTGGCTGGATTAAAGGAATTTAGTAGAACATTTTTGCACTATAGCCTGACCTAGTCAGTTTTGCCATGCATTAACTCTCCTCCTTAAATGCATTCAGCCACATCTCACTCTCAGTAGTGTATGAACCCTTAAAAGACAGATCTCTACACAAGCAATCCCAGTTTCTGTAGCCCTGGAAGCCTATTCATGTTCCTTGACAGTTTCTTTTTCCCTCAGAAAGTAACAGGAAGATACCTTTTGCTGAGATCCTCTCCACTTTGCTGAGACAGAGCAGAATCTTGGCTGTGTTCAAATTGTCACACTGTATAATCTTTGGCTAAAACAGAGCTATGCCTGAATGTCCCCATGTAAATGACATCAGAATCAAACCCAGACACATCTCTATCTATCAGTTTATATTACATCACAAAGGAGAGAGTGTGGCTGTTAAATGTCTTTTGGAAGGTTACAAACAGCTTGACCTCCGTCAAACTTACATCATTCAGTCATGAATAAAGTTATTTTCCTGACACTGCTTTCTTCCCCCCCCCCCCCCCGCCCCCTTCTTTTTGCCCTAAACCCATTTGTGTTCCTTGCAATTGGCAACTATAAGTGGCTTCTTGTTCTGTTCTGCCAAGGAAAGAGAGTACCCCTCATAGATTTAGCCATATTCACTTGTAGAAATTTTATCTGCTGTGTTTAATCTCTCTACTCTTCTGCAAAGAAATAGTAATTTTTTCTGGCTTTCTGACTTGAGAGAATCTGTTGTCAGATACTTGTGGGTACCTGGCAATTATGACTTAAGAGTCAATTTAGTAATGGAGAAATAAGGACACAAAATATAGAGCATGGAAAGCTTCATCTAAGACACCAGGAAAGTCATAGAGTCACAGAATGGAAACAGGGACAGAATCATAGGATGGATTGGGTTGAAAGGGATCTTAAAGATCATCTATTTCCAACCCCATTGCCATGTGCAGGGACAACTTCCATTAGACGAGGCTGCTCAAAGCCCCATCCAACACTGAACACTTTCAGGTCAGGTGCATCCACTACTTCTCTGAGCAACCTGTTTCTCCTTTAATTTCTAGTTTATATAGTGAGTCTCTAGTCATACGTTTTGCATCCATAGAATGACTGCATTTTATTGCTTTTCAGTTTACACATGGTTGTGAAACAGTTGTAGCCTTCTTTTTTTTCTTCCAGAAAAGGGACACCATGCAGGAAAGGACCTGAGGTCATGGTGAATAACAAGCTGACCATGAAGTGCAAGCAATGCACTTTGTGGCAGAGAAGGCCAGCAGCCTACCATGCTGCATTAGGAAAAGTGTTGCCAGCAGGTCAAGTCAGATGATCCCGTCCTCTCCACTCAGCCCTGGTGGGATAGATCTGGGTGCTGTGTCCCCCAGTGGGCTCCCCAGTACAAAAGAGAGAGGGACATAACAAAGGGTGTTCAGAAAAAGGCCAGAATGTTTATTCAGAGCTTGAGACATGCCTTACATGAGGAAAGACTGAAAGAGGTGGAGTCGAGAAGGCTCAAGCTCTTATTTATTTATATAAATATCTGACAGGAGGGAATGAAGAGTGAGCGAGACTACTCATTGGTGTCCAGTGACGGGACAAGAAGCAGTGGATGCAAATTGAAATACAGGAAGTTCCAGTTAAATAGAAGAAAATACTTCTTTTTTTATTTTTTTTTTTTCTTTCCCCAGTGTTTTTCAGGTGTCCCAGAGAGGCTGTGGATCCCCCTTTTTTGAGATACACAGAACCTGACACATCCAAACAACTCAGTAATCTTGACGACCAGTGGATGGGGCTGCGTAAGTCCCTTCCAGCCTCAGAAATAGGGGTACAGTGAGTTGACCTTGGTTATCCGCTTCCCTTTCTCAACAGGACAGGGGAAGAAAATGAAAAGCTTATGGGTTAAGGTAAAGACAGAAAGCTTAGCAGTTACTGTCATGGACAAAACAAACAGACTCAACTTGGGGAAAATAATTTCTTGCAAATTAAACAGAGTAGGATAAAGAGAAACAAGAATAATCAAAAACCATCTTTGCCCTACTTTGTCCTTCTATGTCCTTCACCCCAAGTGACACAGAAGGATTGGTAATGGGAGTTGTGGCCAGTTAAAATGCTTCATCTCTGTTGCTTTTTGCTCATCATACTCTTCCCCTGTTCCAGCATGGGGTTCAACCTGTGTGGTAGTCTTTCACTAATTTCTTCAGTGTGTGTCCTTCTCACAGGCTTCAGTTCTTCAAGAACTGCTTCAGCATGGGTCATTCAGGAACAGAGTGCCTGGGCTTTTCATGAGCTGTAGCTTTCTTCAGGGCATGCCCACTTGTTCTGGCATGGGGTACTCCGTGGACTGCAGGAGGATATCTGCTCCATTCTGGACCTCCATGGGCTGCAGGGGCACAGCTGCCTCACCATGGGCAGCACCACAGGCTGCAGGGGAATCTCTGCTCCAGGCCTGGAGCACCTCCTCCCTCCTTCTGCACTGACCTGAGTGTCTGCAGAGCTGTTTTGATCGCATACTTGCACTCCTCTCTCACAGCTGCTGTTGTGCAGCATTTTTTACATGTTAAGAAATATGCTACCCCAGAGGTGCCACCAACATCACTGATGAGTGCAGCTTTGGCCAGTAGCGGGTTGGTCTGTGCTGAAGCCAGCTGGAACTGGCTCTGTATGACATGGGGGCAGCTTCTGGTGTCTTCTCATGACCCCTGCAGCCACACCCTGGCTACCAAAACCCAATCCCGTCTAAGATTCAGTGAATATATGAAAAATGTCAAGGTTCAGCATATGTGCATGTCCCCATTTATTTAAAAGAAAACCCAAACAATAAAAAAATGCAAACCCAACACAACAGGATGCACATATTGTTCATTTTTCAAAGGTAAAACAATTACTTGTGGAGTTCTTTAAGTTAAAAGCTATTATTATGTTTTTAAAGTATTCAATAAATATCCTTACCAGTAGGGAACAGGATGCTAAACAAGTTAAACATTTAACACTATATTTAGTTCAAAAACTAGTTTCAGACCCCTACTTTACATGTACTTTGCACCAATCTCTGTGATACAGCCTGTAATAATGCTTTTCTGAAAGGAGTAATTTTGAGCACTGGCTCTAAGGTCTGGTTCAGTGTCAAGACTCCCTTTGATTTATGTTCTGAAAGATGCAGCTCTGACTCTTTAAAAATGTCTTACAGCATAATTTTAATAAAGTAATGCAGGACAGTGTCACAGAGTAGACATTTTCATCAATATACCATACACTTGAAAGGAAGAAGAAGACATGCAGGAGATACCAGTAAGTAGAGTTGAAATGAGAAGATGGTTTAAGACAGTGGATTTTGATCAGTGGATTGGAAGAGCTATTCAAAAGGTACAAGCTCAAGGGAACAAGCATTTGGAGAGAGAAGCTGTTAGCCATTGCTGCTGTTACTCACTAGTACTCATTTACATCAATAATACTTTCAAGATTTCCCCTCTGCTACAATTTTGTGCTCCAGCAAATGCTATTTTAAGATAGTTCCTACTAGGTATTTTATGCCTTGTTTTGGTCTATGAACAGCAGGTGGTTTTTCACCCAGAATAAGCAAAGGAAAGTCACTTTGCAGCTCAGAACCAGTTATTTTATCTAGTTCTAATTTAGTATTTGTAACGGTTTATGGAGCTGTATGCTGCTGTTTCTGCTGCAGAGAGAGAAGCTTTGGGCCCTGATGAAAGGAGACAATAATTTCAGTCTCGGCAAAGACATTTCTCTTGACACAAAAAGGATTCTTAGGAACTGAATACCCTTGCTTAAAAATGCTGGTCAAGATTTCTCTTATGGTGCATCAGAAATTCCTGGAGGTATATTTTATTAAAACAAAACACAACAAAACAAAACAGAACAAACAGGATTAAGGAAGGATTTAAGCTATCCAATACTACTTTAGAAAGAAGGCTTAGAATTAAGCATGCTCTAAAAATGTTACCTTGATGTTTAGATATAGTCAGAAATGCTGAAAGGATGTTGGAAGTTACTAGGATAAGGTTAGAATCTTGAAACAGAGAGTGTACCAGAGGAAATACTATACTGTACAAATCTTTCTTATACTTGTCTGTTACTGATTCTTCGGGGATGACTACAGAAGAAGCGGTTTTGATTTCTTTTTATTAATTTTTTTTTTTTGGGGGGGGGAGGCATTAGAATTGTTCTTTTATTTCTATTATGCAGAAATACTAAACACAATAAAATATGATACATGTTTTATTTTAATTGATTTCATAAATCTTTCTGTGCTTTTCTGATCTCTACAAGGTATATTATTTAGATGTTAGGAAACTAACATCTTTCTGTAGAAGTCCAATGTGAAACCTTTAAACATCTTTTTCATTCGACTTGTATTTACTCTTGCACATGGAGAGGCTTCTGCTTTAACTGGGATGGAAAATAGTGCTGTTATCAGTAAAGGGATGTCAGAGGTGGCTGCTGCTTCCAGCAGCCCCACTTCAGGACTTCTCCTGCTAGGCCTCAGCTGTGTGCTCCCCAGGACCCAGGTCTCTGCCCAGAATGAGGGAGACGGCTACCGCAGTCCTCTTTGGTGGTTCAACTAGCGGTGAAGCAGAGCATGTAACACAGGGGGACGCACGTGGGATACAGACATAGACATGGACATGGACAGGTACACAGGCATATGCAGGACACTGGCACAGCTGGTCAAACAGGCTGCCACAGACAAGGTGCTGCCTTCAACAGAACCCAGAGACAGGACTCGAATAAAATACAAGCACCTACAGGCAAGTCCCCTCCTCCTGTTGGCCTAGAAGAAGCAAAAGGTCACTAGTGCAACACATACATGGCACTCTCTCACGTCACAAGCCCAGGCACATCTGAGGATCCCTCAAACTGTTGGTGTGGCCCCTTATCCCTCTTACCCACTCTATGGGTACCCTACCCACTGTCTTGTCCAGATCAGCTCTCTAGCAAACATGTGGCACTCAGACACCTGTCCCAGAGGCACAAGCAGGCATGCTTGGGCTCACCCACCCTGAACCTCCACCTGCCCAATACCCTGGCCTGAACGTGGCCAGCTCATTGGCTAGTCCAGATTGAACTTTGTCAGTGAACATACACACCCCTTCTCCATGTACACCAGGTTTGTGGAAGATACAGTGGGACACTTTCCAACAGCCAGCACCAGGCACACAGGCTGTGACCAACAGTAATGCTCCAGCCACCAGTGCTGACCTCCTCCCTCATGCCAGTCACCCCAGTAACTGGTTTTCAGGGCACACATGCCATTTCCACCCCAGTAGCCAGAGATTATAAGATCCCACTAATTCCAGCAGCTAATACCCGTCCAGGGGTGCCTACAGCCCTAATCTAACTACAGTAGTTGGCACCAAATTTCACTCACACACTGAAGCCTCAAGGGCACATAGTCTTCATGTTCCTACTGGATGGAGAGGGAGACTACCTGGAGAAATAGTTAAGAAAAAATTGAATGAGAAGATATAAGAAGATAGGATAGCCTGTAGTGATCAGGCCCAGGGCTCAGACAGACAGCAGTATGGACCGGCCCTGTTTTACATTCAACCCTCTTGAACTCTTTTCTGTCTATAATCTGCTTTGTTCCTACCTGCTTCCTCCCATCCTCTAACACCCCTCCAACATTCTGAATTTACATACTTTTTAGTAGCAGATTCTCAGTTTGGCTGCAGTTTCTTGATAGCCCATCAATTAGTGCACCTGACCAGACTTATTTCTGGTTATTGTTTTTGTTAATGCTAATTGTCAGGTTTTATGTCTCTCTATGCTTTCTCCTCTTTTTTTTTGCTTTCTCATTTTGACAAGGTGCTTAGTCAGATTATTGTATTGAAAATTGAAAATTCTCACAAGTCACATATTCTTACCAATTAGTGTGGCTGACTGGGCTTGCTCTCATCACTGTCCCCCTTATAATTTGTTCTTCAGGTTTGTGTCTGTATGTTCTTGTTCTTGCCTCCTCTTTATTATCTCTCCTTGCACTGAAAAAGTCATTGACAAGGTACACATCAAGGAGCAGACACTCTCCTTTCATATACCCTTATATAATATGTTTTCTTCTTTTGAGAAGACAAATTCCAGCTTTAAGAAAATGAAACAGCTTAGAGGTCTGGTCCCTGGTAAGGTTTCACCAGGTATCCATTCCTGGTTCATAATTTCATGTCAAGTGCTTTAGGACCAGCAGGTTCAAACATCAGGAAAAACAGTCAGTCTGACATACTCTTGGAGTCTGATGAAAATATGGCTACCAGATGAGTGTGTGTAGTCATCTGTGGATACCCATACTCCAGGCTTTGGAGAACTGCATCCTGTAGGATCATAAGGCTTACCAGAAGTCTAAGTGTCTTCTCTTGTTCACATCTGTAATTAGGTACTCCTGAAAGGGTGTCTGTTCTGACAGAATGTGGCAAGCTGTAGATTTATTTAGGAAGTCTGCTGAGCTGAAGAAATTTAACTGAATTCTTATCTGATGCAGATAGTGAAAGGATGACCAGTTCCACATACAGTGCCTTCTCCTTAGCTATTGGTCACCTCTTTTGGGCAGTAGGTATCTTGACAGGTTCTCTAGGAACATGGAAAATTTAAAGAGTATCCTGTCATAGAAATCTTTTGATTTGGTACTAGTACAATGAGAGAAGAGAGATACTTTTACAAGAAAATCGTCAACAAGTCTCTGTCTGCTAATGGAATCTTGAAAATGTTGACATACATAAGCAATCTTTTACAACCTTTTTCTACATGACTGTACATTTTCCCTCTCTTGTAACTTATGCAGTGGATTCACCTTGTTATTCTCCTATTTGACCAAGACAGCTTCCAGACTATATAATGATATATTACCCAAGAGCATTGTTGGTTTCACTAAAATGAAAATGGCTGAGCTGGAAGCGAAAAAATACTCCTAAGTCTTTAAATCCTTTCTTTTGTGCTATGTGCTTTCTTTCCCAATGCATATTGTTCTTTTGTGCTGTATGTTTGACTGAGTTGTCAAACATACAGGGTACAAACAGGCCTAAGCCAGTTATCACACCTATATGACTGTTCACTACAGGGTGTTGGTAGGTCTGGCCATTCTCCAGACAGCCCCACTTGTAATTTTGCCAGGATGAATACCACTACCAGTGATATAGCACTGGAGTGAGTAGCTGTCTTCACAGACTCACATTTTCCCATGTTTTAGGTAAATCAGTCTTCTTAAGTACTCACCCTGCTCTGTGCAAATAACCATAGTGGAACTCACTAGCACTGAATTTCTGGTCCTTTCCTTAGTTTTTCACTCATGACAGACTGAAGACTCTTGAGTTTGTAAAATCTTTATGTACAGACATCTTCCTGCACTGAATCTGCTCATGCAGTATTCCAATAGTGGGCATGGAACTCTGCTGTAGTCTGAGTGGTGTTTTATCAGTTGTTGGCATTCAAGACAAACCAGTCATGCCTGGAAGCTGCTCTGGGCTGTCTGTGACATCTGTGTCAGTCTTGAAATCTATTGAGTATAGTGACTGGAGCATTGCAATGGAGGGTTACAGGCTCTTTAGGAAAGACAGGATGAGAAGACAAAGCAGGGGAATTGCACTTTATGTGAGAGAGCATTTGGTGTGCATGGAACTCTACCCTGCGATGGATGAGGAGTCAACTGAGAGTTTATGGGTTAGGATTAAAGAGAGGAGAGGGAAAGGTGTTATAGTGGGTGTCTGCTATAGGCCATCTGACCAGGAAGAACAAACAGATAGGCCCTTTACAAATGTAAACAGCCTCATGTTTGCAGGCTCTGATCCTCATGGGAGACTTGAACAACCCCAGTATCTTCAGGAGGGACAACACAGAAAGACACAAGCGATCTAGAAGTTCCCACAGCGCACTGAGGGTACATCCTTCAAGTGACAGTGGAGCCCAAGAAGAGAGGTGGTCTTCTGGACCTCATAATCACCAAGAAGTTTGGACTCATTTGGGATGTGAATATCAAAAGCAGCCTTTGCTGAAGTGACAGTGAGGTGGTGGGGTTCAAGATCCTTAGGGCAGGAAGGAGGGTTAAAAACAATCTCACAACTCTGAACAGGAGGTTCCTTCTGAGCTCAACCGTTCTGTGATTCTGTGATAATGCTAGTAGTTTCATGCAGAGGCTCATTGTGTTTACTGGGAGATGTAGTAGTGTATTCTTGTCATCAGCATTCAGCTCATGAATGTGGGACTTGTCTCCTAAAGCCTGATTCATAATGCAGTGGCATCATTTTTGTTATCTGTTCCATACAGCGAGCTACTTGGCATGTGTCTGCCTGTTTTCAGCTTATCATGAGTACTGTGTCCACATATATAAGCTGCCAGTGAATTTCATGAGCTTGGCACAAGAATTTCTTTTTCTTTACTGGGATGTCTGATTTTTTTGAATGGTATAAAGGATTTCTCTCTAACATCTCAGTTTACTTTTTGTCTTACTCAGTTTGCCTAGCTTTTCTAATTGTTTCTCAGCCCTTAAATCTGTTTGTTGGCATCCTCTGTGATGTGTGATAATCACTCTTTCCATAAGCAGTACAGTCCCAGGTTGTTTTATGATGAAGCTTTCTTGCAAACTCATTGTGTTTTGCTGGAGTTTAAAGGACAGTCATGAAATTTTCCAGATTCACTCTTCTCTAGGAACGGTGAGGAAAAATATTCATCCAAATGACAGATGGCAGCATTATATAACGTTTTTTCTTAATTCATGAGGTTAAAGGGCAACATGTTATTCTCAGCCTATAGCTCTATCAAACACAAGTGAAAGCCGTATTGCTACACAACTGACCAGGTTTTCAGAACCTGGTGCTTGTCTAGAGTGCTGTAATCTGATTTCCTATTTGATCTGGTCCTCAGTAATTTTAAAAATAAGTTGTCCTGGAACTGTAACTAGTAATCAGGAAAAAGAGGACTTTCTGTCCTACTTGCACTCTTTCACATACTGTCTCTGATTCTATTTCAGGGTTTCTACTAAATTTCCACAGTGAAATCATAACATCTTTTATTGTTTTTAAAAAAACGTAATTCATAATTCATAATGTGACTTACTTGGCTCTCAGAAAATCAGCCACCTGAAGTAGAACATTCCCTGGAGAAGCTTAGGAAGGAAAAAACCAACCAACCAACCAAACAAAAAAAAGGAAAATAAAAAGCCTAAGAACTCCTCAGCTCTCAGTCTCTGATGAGCCAGAGGTACACTTCCATTGGAGCATGTATATATTTCATGCTTGCACATGGTAGAAGATCATCCACAGCAAAATTGTTTCTATTTGTAATGTGAACTTGCAGTCTAGAAATGTGAGGAGAGTGGTAGCTGAAGAGATATTAAAGCTAATCATATCTTATTCCCCAATAGATCAATAGAACAGATGGTGTATTTGTACATTTTGCATGCTGTGAGTGCCTGAAGCCATAGCAACATTCACCTCATGCTGGAAATCTATTTCTATCTCCCCCTGCTATTTTATCTTCTCTGAAATCTGTCATCTCAGTGTTCAGAATTCACACCTTAGAAAACCTGGATTCTTACTCACTGTAGAGTATTAAACTGTTTCATACCTCTGCCACAGTCACATCTAATTTTACCAAAATCATCAGACATAAACTGCATTGGCCCAGGCACAAAACAACTCCTATCATATTTGGACAGTGTAAACAAAAGAATTCTTAAAAGGTAGTTGCAGAACATAACCAATCTATGATTAAGGATCACAATTCACTAATAGTGAACTCAGAAATTACTGAATTGTGATCACTAGTAATTACAGTTACTAGAGATACAGTTATTAACAATCAAGTGACAAATGGATTTGGTGCCTTAACCTGTTGGTGATCAAAATAACATCATTAAAAAAAGGCTGAGTTCCCACAGGGAAGAAATGAACACTCTATAAAAATCAGAAAGGCACTCTTAAAGATATGACCTTCCATCCTTTTTGGTTCATCTGAATTCAGAACAAGGATAGACCAGTTATCTTTGAAAATCATCAAGTACTTCCCTGCTTAAAATGTTCATTAAGATGATTTATAGTGATCTTTTGAGGGTCTACAGAGTTCATAAGTGTATTTCCATATATTTGACTGAGTTTTAGAACATTTCAGTGTGCAAGGAGTTTTGCAAAATGTATACATAGAATAGGTAGAACCTATTCTATGCTGAGATCAGTCAGAAGATCAGGTAGAAGATTTGAATAGTTGTGAATTTCCATGCCGCTTTCTGCAGTTCATATTTTTAAGAAACAGCAACCTATCAGTGCAATTAAAATTGCATATGTTTTAGAACACTGATATTAATTTTTTCTGTCCAGGTGGCAAACTTGAATTCAATTGACAGAATCCCAGTCTTACCATTATCAACCCTTTCTATGGTGAATTGAATGCAAAACCAAATGTGGATGAATGACCATTAAATTTAAATTTAATTTAAATTTAATTTATTTATTTATTTAAATTTATTTATTTATTAAATTTATTTATTTATTTATTTAAATTAATTTTAAATTTTAAATTAAATTAAATTTAAAATACAGCTTATTTTATTTTATCAAAAGTCCACTTTTTTTTTCAATGATTTGAACATTGTGTTGACAGTCTACATGAATCATTGTTTGCTTAAAAGCCCTCTTCTAGAATCTCTTTAATACATTAGTTCCCATGTACAAATAATGATTTTCACACAGAAACTAGAAATAATTTGAAGCCCATTTCCTTAAAAATATGTTATCACACTAGAAGCTAACTGACAAACAATGAGGGAAAAAAGAGGAAAACAATTCCAGATTTATTTTTGCTATTTTTATGTCAAATGGGTAAGTTCTGTGGATGAGGAAAAAAAAAAAAAAGTCTTACATAATTACAATTGCAGTTAATGTCTACTAAGTTTGCTTTAAGGAACTTCTGAAGTTATAAATACACAGGCTTCAGGATATTTATTTTTATCAACTGTCTTAGTTCTGACAGAATCATAAAATCATTGAATGGTTTGGTTTGGAAAGGACTCTAAGATTATCTATTTCCAACAGCCCTGTCATGGGCAGGGACACTTTCCACTAGACCAGGTCATTCCAAGCCCAGTCCAACCTGGCTTTGAACACTGCCAGGGATGGGGCATCCACAGATTCTTCAGACAACCTAGCTGTGCGAGCTTTCTATCTGATGTTGCTATTCTCCATTACACTGTAGTAAAATTGTTAAAGTGAAAATTGCTCTTTAAAATGTTGGAAAAAATGGAAATTAGAAAGTTAATTCATTTGGGCGGCTTTTTGGTAGTAGTTTCTGTTCACTTAAACTTAATTTAGATAAGTGTTTTATGTGCTTTTTTTTAATCTTTATGTTTACATATTATTATTATTTATATACTGTAAGAAACCAAAAGGAGTTCTTATGAGAAATTTACAGTCGCTGCCTTTCCTGATAGGTCTGTGTGTGTCCCCTTCTATTTCTATTTCATATACTGAAACAGTAATTTTCATATTCTTGCTCCCTTTCAAATGATTATCTTTCTCAGCATGGTAGAAACATGGATTTTATTTGCCTTTTTTTTTTTTTTGACATTCAATAACAGTGTACTTTTAAAAGCACTACTAATTTTGTAGCTTGTTTTGAAATAAGAAAGTTGGCTTGCTAAATCCTTATTCTGTACATGCACATGAAATTGAACTAGGGTCTCCTTAAAATATAATAGAAATCCACCAAAACAATTTTCTGATTTTCTGACATATTTACTGAGGGAACAATTGCAAGTATTTTTTATATTAGTGAAAAACTAGAGTATACATAAAGCATACCTATATAGAGTTATGACATTTCACCAGTACAGTGATTTTTACTTCATATTACCACAAGGGAGGTTATTTTTATTTTGTCTGAAGGAAAGCAACATGGTAAAAAGTCTAAATGAGCTAGCTTCCTAAATTTCTCTCAGTGGCAAAATATTCTACGTCAGAGGAAGTGATTCAGAGATCTCTAAAAAACAGTAGCTGGAAGGAAAGATATGGTCATGGCTGACTGAGGCTATCTTGTACAACAGTAGATATTGTGTAAATATAAGAGAACCAGCTGAGACTAGGTATGAATTTCAGGGAAGCAGAAGAATGGGTAGAACTCATCATGAGTGTGAATACAAACCAGGAGTCAAGTGGCGTGTGCCATGCCAGGACAGATATTACTGGAGTCTCTTGAAGAGGGGGAGAAGGACTGCATTCTACACCAAGCTGGAAAGCAGAGTGGGGAAAGTTAGATGTCATGGAAACTACAGAGTTGTAAACTTTGAGAAGACAGAAAATACTGGGTTTCTATGACAGTTATTTTAAACGTACTTCAAAAAATTACGCCTACAGAAAAATCTCCCACAAATCATTTTTCATTTTGCTGTAGAATAGCTGATACAGATATCTAGTTCTAAGGAATCCAATCACTTCAATCTATTGAAGCATCCAACAGTCCACAACAATTCTGAAAAGTCTTAATAAAAGTTTGCTTTTAAAAGATATAAACATACCCCTTTGCTCAGTCCTTTGCAACTCCTCTTACCTGTAAAATCTATTATGGACAGGCATATGCAAGTCCATGTAACTCAGAACAAGAAAAAAGAAAGCAGCAAGTTTTTTGACACTGTCCCACACGACATTCTTGTCTAAACTGAATGGTTTAGGCAAGAGATGGAATTGATAAATAGACCACTTTATGAATAGAGAATTGGCTGGATGGTGGCACTCTGTGGCCAATGGGTCAATAGCAAAGAGGAGATCAGTGATGAGTGGTATTCTTCAGTATTGGGACTGGTGATGTTCAACATCTTTGTCCGCAACATGGACGGTGGGATTGAGTGCACTCTCAGCGAGTTTCCTAACGACACCAAACTGGAGGGAAGGAATGCCATCCAGAGAGGCCTTGACAGGCTTGAGAACTGCAAACCTCATGATGTTCAACAAGGCCAAGTGCAAGGTGCTGCGCCAGGTTCAGGGCAATCCCACGGACAACTACAGGCTGGACAGAGAATGGATTGAGGGCAGCCCTGAGGCGGTCTTGGGAGTGTGGGTTGATGAGAAGCTCAATTCCTTCTAAAGGGATTTGTAGTGAGGTTTTAGAGTTTTGACCAAAATTAAATTAATGTCAGGTGAACTACAATACTTCTGTTGTCTATATCTCTCTCTGAAAACTTTTGATAGAAAATAGTGTAGATCAAATTTTGCAATGACTTTTTTTGTAGCAGGGATTAAATAAGGTTATGTTCCAGTTTACAGTAGTTTACCGTAGATCTGAAGATTGTGTTTTCTGTATATAAGATGATTGCTCTTCACTATTGATCTGAGTACTAACTCTTTAAACCTCCACATCGCTACAATTCCAATATCACACTTGATATTGAATACTGTACTGGATGCATATAAATACTTAACTTGGATTGAATGTTGCCTTTTTGTTTATCCTTGTAAATTTAAATTTACACATTGATACTACTTTCTATAAACAGGAAACATAGCTAAATCCTAGTTAGTCAAACATTTTTTTCAGGTTAAGTGTCTTAATTTTAATTTAGAAAGCCCCATATCTTTACCTGTGAGTTGTAAAAGATGCACAAACAGGTTCTAGCTTATGATTTCATTTGAAAAAAGCATCCCAGAATGTAGAATCTGCAAAATATAAAATTAGGCATAATGCTAAAATTATACCTGAGGGTGATAGAAAAAAATTATGAGCTAGCAGTATCATCAGCAGGAAGTATTAGCTAATTAAACTGAAATATAGGTACTGTTTTCCTACTGAGCCCTGCTGTCCAGTACGATCTGAACTGTAAACTTTTTTAGACATGAACACCAACAGTAGCACTTCATGTAAGTACAGCAAATGCACTTATTAATAGATTTAATCACAGGAAAATAGTTGATGATTGGTATCCACACTAACAGGATCTTGTCACAGGGAAAATAAGCTGTAATTTCATCCCTGAATTGATTCATAACAATATGCTCAGGGTCACACATGATTTAAAACATAAGAGTGCAGTTTGCTGGAAAACAAAGGGTTTTTATTTAATAGCAATTATCAAGTAACAAATAGAAACTTTAGACTATCTCTACCCCATGGAACTCTTAATTATATATTCTATATTACTTATTACTATGTAGAAGAACAAGTAAATCCTGAGGAGGAGGAGGATGAGAGTAAGATTTGAATGTATGATTCTAAAAAATTGAGTTAGAATCTATTTTGTTTCACTGGAAAAATTTAATGGCACTTGAAGGGGTTTCTTGGTATTTTTCAGCATTTTGGAGTCTCTTAGAGACAACAATTAATCCAGGCCCAGTATTTAAATCATAAACTTTTAATTAGGAATATAACAACAAAGTATTTCCCCTTAAAATCCTGAGTACTGTTATGACCAAATTGCATTTACTTCCTTTAATTCCTTGTTTAAACTGACAGCTATAAGAACATTGCCAGGGTCTGTAGAAAACAGAGTTGGAAAATCAAAAGCCCTGCTTGAACTGAAACTGGACAGAAGTGTCAAGAACTACAAGAAAGGATTCTTCAAGTATGTTAGCAAGCAGAAACAAACAGAAAATATTGGCCTGCTATTAAGTAAGAGAGGGGAATTAATTACCAACAATGCTGAAAAGGCAGAGGTTCTCAACACTTTCTACTGGAGAGGGTCTCTTCATCAGGGACTGTAGTGATAGGACAGGGGGTAAAACAGGGGAGATTTAGGTTGGATATAAGGAAGAAATTCCTTACCGTGAAGGTGGTGAGGCACTGGAACAGGTTGCCCAAGAAAGCGGTAAATGCTCCATCCCTGGCGGTGTTCAAGAACAGGTTGGATGGTGCTTTGAACAACCTGGTCTAGTGGGAGGTGTCCCTGCCCATGGCAGAGGGGTTGGAACTAGGTGATCTTAAGGTCCTTTCCGGCCCTAATTATTCAGTGATTCTATGGTTCTATGGTTCACCTTTGTCTTTCCAGCCCTGTTGGCCGACAGGCTGCACCCAGAGGGTGGTGATAAAGTAGCTCCTTTTCAAACCGATGACGTGTCACCAGTGGGGTCCCACAGGGATAGATGTTGGGCACAATGCTATTTAATATCTTCAAAAATGATCTAGATGTTGAGGTCAAGAGTACCCTGATGAAGCTTGCTGATGACGCGAAACTGAATGGGGAAGTGGACGCTCTGGAATGGAGAACCACTCTGCAGATTGAACTGGATAGGCTGGAAGAGTGAGCTAACAAGAACCTTATGAAGTTCAACAAGGACAAGTGAAAGATCTTGCATCTGGGAAAACATAATCCAAGAGTGAAGCTCAGACTGGGATCTGCCTGGCTAGGGAACAGCTCTGTGGAAAGGGAGCTGGTAGGGTCTGGTGGATGGCAAACTCAATATGAGTGAATAGTGTGCAGCTGCAGCAAAGCAAGCCAGCAGGATGCTGGGTTACATCAGCCAGGGCATCACCACCAACAATGGCATTATCTTAATCTATTCAGCACTTGTCAGGCCACACCTGGAATACTGTGTTCAGTTTTGGTGTCCATTATACAAAAAGATCTGGACAGGCTGGAAAGGGTCCAGCGAAGGGCCACAAAGATTATTAAAGGACTGGGAAATCTGCCAAGGCTGAGAGACTTGGGTTTGTTCAGCTTTGAGAAAAGAAGGCTCAGGGGAGACCTTATCACCGTGTTCCAGTATCTAAAGGGTGGCTGCAAAGACAGAGTCTCCCTTTTTAGAAAGAGTCCCATGGACAAAACAAGGTGTAATGGACACAAGCTTTTTTTCTGGGGAGATTATGTTTGAACACAAGAGGACAAAGTTTCAGTGAGAACAATCAGCCACTGGAATAATCTCCACAGGGAAATGGTGAATTCTCCAGTGTTGGACACTTTTAAGACTCAGCTGGACAGGGTGCTGGGCCATCTTGTATAGACTGCCTTGGTCTAGAGTGCTTTGGCCAACAGTGGTTGGAAGAGATGGTTCTAGAGATCCCCTTCCAACCTGGTATTCTATAGTTCTAGGAACATAAGGTTAAGCCTTGATTCTGAGTGGGAATACTGCTGTTACTATGCAGTGCTGCAGAAAGAAGTGGAGAAAGTGTAAGCAGGTTCTGCAAGGATATCGAGTCTATTTCCTTAATTAGAAAAAGCAGAAAGTAATTATTAGTTATTTAAACAAATTATATAATTAATTGCAATAATAGTCCTGGCTTTTATTAGAGAGGAGAATATGATGTCCCATTTATGGCATCTATCCTATGCAGATCCTAAGCATTGAAAAATCTTCTGCCCCAGAAAATGGATTTTGCAGTGCTTTTGGTGATTCTTAAACAATAGCCTAATGACAAGCAAAAACAGCTTAACATGAATGTAGATTTTAAAATGGAAGTATATATTTGAGTTTTATTCAGGTGTTTATTAGAAGCTTATTATTGAGTACCTTTTTTAGTTAACCAAAAAATTCTAAATATGGTTTTATAAACCAAATTTCAAACCTCTTAAAATTATATGATCTTATTTATAATAAATAAATCTCTCATGGGCACAAGCAAGCTCTTTTATATACTGACATCTTGCACATAGCAAAAGATATCCTTTGGCTAAAAACAGTAGCTTTATGATTCTGTATTCTTTAACTCAAATTAGCCTTGGAAAATTGATTTAGCCCACAGGAGTAAAATATTTTCATATTCTGACCAGTAAGGTTTGTTAAATTAGAAATAAATAGTTGCAGAAATGCTAGGATCTTGCTCATCCTTGCAACACTTATTTATACAAGTATTTTGTTATTTATTTCTTACAAGTATAAAGCTAGTGACACATTCCTAATGTAAATGAACTAAATATTTATAACATTATTTAATAAAAAATTAAAGGAACTAAACCCAGCAATTCAAAAAAATAAATTTAAACTTAATTTCATTTTTTTAAATCAAGATACTTGAAAAATCAAAATAAACCTGCAGGCAATGCAGACTTGATTTGTCAATTTCTCCTACTAACACTACTTTAAACAGCAACCTTTTGTATGTTTGTTTTTCAAAGAAAGAAGGATTCTTCTTGGACTGGATATTCCAGTGGGTTCAGCATCCAGCAGCCTCAGTAAATGTTCAGATTCATAGGTGCAAATTGTTCTCAGTGGGAGTTCCTAGATGTTTATCTTTCTTAAGTATTTTAGCTTTTGCAGAAGAGCTGAACACATGGAGACCTACCTGTCTGAGTTCTTCCTCCATTTTTTTTTCCTTTACAAGATTTTTCCTACAGCAAGACAAATGTATGGATAAACAAGATCAGCAAGCACCAGTGAGGTGTTATTTGATGAGACTATTTTTGGCCTTCAGGGGGTCTTAGCTTAGCGTCGTAGTTCTACCTCATTTACTGATTTGGATGTGGCCTTAGAGTAGTATTTCATTACCCACCCTGCATTCTGATTCAATAGCTCTTCTCACCTATTGACATGTTTGAATCTTTCCCAGGCATAGATTAACTGTAGTTTATTAATCTTTCAAATTACCCAGAAGGCTTATTAGCAGACTACACTGTGGCCTATTCAAGCAGTAAGTTAGCAAAGGACCAGGTGTCCAAGCTAACTGCCCTAGGGAATGTAGTACACCATCCAGTTCAGGAATTTCTATTTCTGTGGTTATCAATGAATGTCCTGCCAGATGTTGTGGAACTTGCACAAGGGAAGCTATTTACTCCTGTTTTAATCTTACAGTGTCACAAGATAAAAGGCAAGAAAGACCTAAGCCTCTCTGTGACAATTCTGATGAATTTAGTCATACCACTGCTCCATTCATTATGTTCTGAAGATAATTTTCTTAGGCACTTAACCATCAATCTGTGGTCTGCAATGAGCCTGGCCAGCAGAGAGGTGTGTCCTATAGGACGGAATAGGCAGCATGGGCTATATGCATTGCCATGGGCTCTTAAAACACTTGTGTATGCATTAATGATCAGCAGAAAAAGTTGATCCCATTTTCATGTGCCTGATAATTTATAAGTGCAGTGATTCTGGTGGAAATTCTATTCAGGCATATTTGACAGTAGTTACATTTCCACATTTTACCAAAAATCCTATCTTCTAATCTTCTGCATGAATTCTGAACAGAGATTTTTTTCTAAGTGTGTATGCTGTATATTCCACCAGGTACAGTTAGAATAGAGAATAAGCTCAAAACAAAAAGTCAACTGAAAAGAAGCTTAGAACACGAAAACTTTCTGCCAAGTCTAATTTAGATTCCTCTCCTATCAACCAAGTTGTAGTTGATAAACCACAACCTCTGTTGTTGCTGCAACAACTTAACAAAGTGCTGGACGTGAACCGAGTTCTTTTTTTTTCATGTTTCCAAGCATAATTTTGAGTAAACGTTCTCCAAATCAGTAGCACTGTATAGATGGAAATAAGGAGACTTAGCAGCAGTGTTATGGGGGGCCTGTACTGCGTCACTGGGGCATGAACTTGGATTTAATTAACTTACTATAGGGCACTTATAATTTAAAGCTTCTCTACTCTGTAGCCTTTCTTGTCACCTCCTATTGCCTGAGTCATTCCAGTCCAGCAGCATCTTGTTTTGGCCTCTGTGGTACGGGAAGGATGTTGATCAACATGACTGAGTTTCAGGGGAGGCCTCAGAGACAGAACCAGAGCCCTTGTCCTGCAAGAAGAGACTCTGGGACCGAGGGTGGTTCAACTGGGAGAAGGGGTGGCTTGAGGGGCACACAACAGCAGCTCCCACACTGGCGCGAGGGCATGGGACGGTATGGGGGACATACAACCAGGTTTTTCACAGTGGTGTCTGGTAGGAGGGTGAGAGACAGCAGCATAAGCTGAAACATGAGGGGCTCCATCTGCAGATGAGGAGAAGCCTTTTCCCCATGAGGTCCAGCAGTGGGACTGGGGCCCAGTTAGGTTGGGCTGTCTCCAGCCTTTAGCATTTCAAGTCCTGGCCTGCTGAAGCCCTGAGTAGTCTGGTCTGAGCCCATGGCTGACCCTGCTCTGGGACCACAGCCTTCCCAGGTCCCTGCCAGCCTGAATTGTCCTGTCATTTCTATGATACCCCCAAACTGAACGAAACACTCTTTGGGGAAAACAAACAAACAAACAAAATCCAGAAGGACCCTGAATAGCCTTACCTTCTATTCTACCAATTTAAATTATTATTTTATCCAGTGCTTGTCTATGTTTTACAAGAATGCACAGTGTACTGGTAGGTGTAGGATGGCTGTAGTGAGGATGAAATATCTCTTGTATACCTTTTAACAAAATAAATATATTACAGATGCCGAACTATGAAAAATGAAGGTATGCTTCAGGGAAGACCATTTCTGTTTGTATACTGTGTGTTGGAAATAGCTTACACAGAATACACAATTTTGTTTGCAATTTAACATGCTTGATTAACTTAAAAAATACTGCATATTCTCACAACAATTTATGTACCTAATAAAAAGTAAACCGGAATCCTTTCGATTTGTAAAAATCTGTTTCTTAAAATTACTGGATTTTGTCATAGCTTAGAGAAATAACCTACTGCAGTGTGAATCTATGTGCTAGGAACTACTACCAGTCTTTCAACTTCAGCCAAAGTGTGGTGTATGGCCAAGCAAAAAAAACCCTGCTGCTGCTGATGCTGTACATGGCAGATGCATTCATATCCAAATGATTCAATTGATTGATTAGAACTGCAGCAGGTGTATTGAAAGTGCTATATCAGAAAGTTTTAATGAGGTATATGAAGTTCTCCTGCAGTCTCTTTTCTGTCATCTATGAAAACCAGTGTTTTATCCAGTCAGGACAACTATTGGGGTCTTCCTCAATGAGTCATGTGGCTTTGCTATTTGATTCTGAGTAGGCAATGGAAACATCTGGTCTCGAACATTTTATTTTCCTGGGATGGCCAGCTTCCAAATGCCTAGGAGAAAGCTGACAAAACATTTGGGTTGAACACTTAGCTTTGTTTTAAAACTTGTCTTACCTATTCAACAGGTACTGGAAAATACTATGGGTGCATTTTTTATTCTTTTCCATTATGTTTCCTAGTCTTCTTTGCTGTTGTCTGGTTTTGTAGGCCGATTACTTTTTGCCAGTAATGTCTTATTTTTCTTCTCTCTGGCCTTTGCTCTTTGCTTATCTACTTACATTTGTCATTGAAATTATTTTTCTCCCAGTGATTTTGAGCAGGTCCTTTCTCAGTTCTTCTGAAAGCTTCACCTTCATCACTTTCTCTCCTGGAGAAAACTGGTAGCTTATTTCACTCCTAGCTGCTGTTTAAAACGTGAACAGTTCCATTTACAGATTCCTACTAAGTAACAGGAATCTCTATAAATATTTTTGTTATGAGTTAAAATAAGCCTCCCTGCATAATGGAGCTAGGACTTATAAAAAGATGAATTTGGGCTCAATCCCATCACTTCAAAGCATCTTCCTATTAAACCTCTTAATAGCTTTCAAGGAAGTACTGTTAGGGAGACCTTAAATGCATTTGAAACCCATCCCCTATGCCTACAGTTCACTTCACTGGTGCATATGCCAAGTGTCTGGCCATTTTGTGCATTAGCTATTTATTTATTTTCTTTATATAGTAGGTTATGGTTCCTTTACAATTTTTCATATTAGGAATTTCTCTCATACCTGCTCATTGCAATCCTGCATTTACTATGACGAAAACCATGTACATTTGTCCATTCCAGTTCCTTGATCTCCTATTCATATTAACCTGCAACCTGAAAGAGTCACGCTGAAGTGTTTTTGGTTTTTTTTTGTTTATTTTTTAATAAATATTGATTAATATATATTCATATGATTTTTAACACTATTTCAGTGCAAACTTTTTTTTTAATGCACATAAAAAATGACCCAAATTCAACTGTATTACTAATCTGGCTTTTTTGGTTTATGAGAACAAAGAAATAAATGTGGCTGTAACTAAATTTGGATGCAGTCTGGGCAAAATATTACAAAAATAAAGTAATGAGAAGTAAATTTTTAACGTATTTTTGTTAGGTTGTTGGGTTGTTTTTTTTTGTTTTAAATGTAAACTTTTCCCAATAACCATGAAGATTTGTAATCTGTTTTGTGGGACATGACTTTGTTTCCATAAGGGAGTTGGTCTACATGAGTATGTTAAGGTGAGCCATAGAAGTAAAGATAAGAATAATAAATTAACACAAATTATTAACTGTGCAATTACAAATACATAATTCATATACCTTCTTGCTTTATATTCAGCTTTTCAAATATTCAGTTCCCAAAAGAAATGGAGAAATATCTATGTTCTTTCAATAAAGCTCCAGCAGTTAATTTGCTTGCAACCTTTTTCATGTTAAACTTAAATAAGACAACCTGGTGTTTGTGGTCTAGTGATACTGTAGCCACAAACCCCTATTTTTGGAAAGAAATTGTATCTCATTATTTTGGTCATAATAATTACTACAATTAAGGAAACTGCAGATTTGATCACTGTAGGAATGATATAGTGGATGCAGTCCAGGCAATATGTACTCGGTGACTGGAAGGTTCCGTTGAAGGTCCCTTCCAACCAAAACCATTTTAAGACTCATCCTTTGCTTCAATAATAGTTCTTTAAGATGTTGATTGCCTACATGCATGTGGACAGAAACTTAAGTGCATGCCAGTGAAAAGAATTTCATTCTTTTCCTCTGCTGAAGACTTTTTTCATCCTTTTCTGTGCTCTCAGTATAATTAACAAGTGAGAATCTACCCACGCTACACCAGCAGAGAACAGAATGACACAGCTTTAAAAGAATTTCAACACCTGACTTTTTTACTAATAAAGGAGTCCAAATGATAGAATTTTGCAATCTATTCTCAAACTTCAGCCAATTAATTTACATAAATTAAATTAACAAGTCTTAAAAAAGCATATTCTTCCACAGCTCTTGGTAGGTGTCAGTCTCGTAGCATAATATAAAAACAGTCTTGGGTCATTAATTTCAAGAAGTGATAAATCATACTCAGGAATTATGTCACTAACAACCAGCACTTGCTAAGCTTGAAAAAAATAAACCACTTTTTTGTTGTTTTTTTTTTTTCACACAAGGGCTGACATTCTGGACATAAATTCCTTCAAATAACTATGAAATGCTCTGGGTAATGATGTGTTGCCTGAGTTCCAGACGGAATGTGTGGCTTTGCAATATCCAAATTTTCTTTGGTGGAAACCAAAACCAAAACAAGCCAAACCAAACCAAAAAAAACCAACACATAAATCCAACAAAAGAACAAAAAAGCCCTAAAACCAAAGTGTTTATTTTCACATACAACTTTCATTATTCTTAGCAAATGAGGGAAGCTGAGCATATAGTTGGGGATCATAAAGAAAAAAAATAGGGGCATATGAGAGTGAAATTCATATACAGAAGCTAATTGACAGAGAATATGCTTATCAATTACTATACACCCTGTCAGTTATTATCTTTTTCCTGTCTAAAAAGTTTTGCTTGTGATGGACAAATAATACAGTAAGACAAGTGGAAGGATGGATAGGATGAATCTGTTCCTGTCTATGCCTCACCTACTGTATCAGGACTGATATGCCTACTTAGAATTCTTCATCTCCAGGTTAGTTCAGCCAGATTAGACATCACAATGTCTAATTCTAAAGAATATTATACAATCACTAGTAAGGGAAAAAATACACCCTAGGATATTTCAGCAAGTCTCTTAGAAGGCTATGGTCTGGTGCATGAGAAGCACACATTGAACATATGGACTATGATCTGCCAAAGAAGCAGCAGGTTGCAGAGGAGTCACTAAACCTTGCCAAAACCTGTGGTCTGTTTCCTGCCCTTGTCACATTTTGGCTCTGCCCACATTTCCTCTGATCATCAGAATGAGGATGGCATGCAGCTTCCCATCAGGATGTAGGTTTCTCTGGGGCTTTGAGTGAAGTTTTTGGCAGGCGATAAAGGCTGTACAAGGATGGAAGGGAAATCAGCATGATATGGCAACAGAAAGGAGAAAAGCAAATCCTGAGTTTGGTGTGACAAGTTAAGTGTAAGAAGGACTGTATAATCTAATAAATCTGGTATTACTGAATGGAACAAAACCACTCCCCATTACCAACCCTTAGCTTCATATTATCATTAATAAATCTGATACTTACAGTCCCATATGCTAAAAATTCTCACTAACTTAGTATGGTAGGCACAGTTTACCTACATCTTTTGATATTTCTCCCTTTACCATATAAATGTGCTACCACCACTCTGTTGAGCAGCAATATAGTGGTGGCTTTTATAATGTTTCTTGATTTTTTTTTTGTACCATTCTAAACTGTGTTTAACTTTGTGTTTTACAGAATTATTCCATCTTGAAGTGCTTTAGTAAAGATGCAGTATAGATTTTTAGCAAAATCTTCAGACTTTCTTCTGACCTACTACCTACCTCCCTTTTTTTTCTGTTCTCCCCTGCACTTTGTGCTGAATCTTATGTCAGCTGTTATGACCACTTTTCTGTTTATCACTTATCTGAAACCCACCCCCTCCATTAGGAAATGGTGCCTAGCTATTACATTCCCCTAGTACAGAGTACAGTGAACTAGCTAGCTAAATAATTAATACAATTATGTACAGTACTTGGTGAAAAATTAAAAATATTTGTACTTGCTGTTTACCTGATGTCATACGTGTTGCAAACCCACAAATATTCTTTATTTTATATATATAAATATATATACATATATATAAAAAATAAGTGCATATATATTATTATATATAAAATAATGTTTATATATAATATATTGTAATATCTATAATACATATATATAGTAATATATAATATATAACAATGTGTATATTATAATAACTATATATTTTTATATCATGTATAATTCAATATAACATATATTTAATATTATAATATGTGTATGAAATATATATGTATTTCCTTATTTGGAAAAAACTGCATTAAAATTGACAGCAGTAATTTTTCTCCATTTTTTTTTTTTCTTTGAAAATTGTGAAAGACAGTGGTAGTTTGATTTAGATTTTTTTGTATCCAATTTATGTTAGTGGAAAATGCGTAGTAATCCCTTCAGTTAAACCTATTAAATCTATGAAATCTATGCCATAGGCTTGAGAGAGTTGACAAAAAAAAATATTATCTATTTTCATTAAAGTGTATAAAGAAAAGAATGAAGCAACTAGAAAAAGAAAACACATGTAGGAATGATAAAGTTTATTACCCCAAAGGATTGTTTGAAGATCCTGTACAGAGAAGTAAAAGACAGCGTATTTAGTAAAAAAATTCCATCAGAACTTTCAAAACAAGCTAAGATTTCTGGAAGCAGACATTTTTTATACTGAGTCTGAATTTCCCAAAGAAAACTGTTTTTGAAAAAATAGAATCATAGAATAGTTAGGGTTGGAAAGGACCTTAAGATCATCTAGTTCCAACCCCCCTGCCATGGGCAGGGACACCTCACACCAAACCATATCATCCAAGGCCTCGTCCAACCTGGTCTTGAACACTGCCAGGGATGGAGCATTCACAACCTCCCTGGGCAACCCATTCCAGTGCCTCACCACCCTAACAGGAAAGAATTTCCTCCTTATATCCAATCTAGACTTCCCCTGTTTAAGTTTGAACCTGTTACCCCTTCTCCTATCACTACAGTCTCTAATGAAGAGTCCCTCCCCAGCATCTCTGTAGCCCCCCTTCAGATACTGGAAGGCTGCTAGGAGGTCTCCACGCAGCCTTCTTTTCTCCAGGCTGAACAGCCCCAACTTTCTCAGCCTAGTGCATCTCTGTGGTGGCATGCTCCTTCCTCCACAGCTATAACCATCCATGGGAGTTGTGATGGCGGCATCCAGTTTACTCTGGCTGGACTTTCGGGGATGGAGGGTAACATGGTAACCAAGGACTTTCTAGAAGAGTGACCCAGATGTCTTGCTAGTATGCGAATATATGAACAGCCCAGGGACCATTGAGCTCTCCTGCACAGCAGTGGGTTTCATGCCAGGATCTCCAATTGAGTAGGGATGACTCTCAAGGTTACTCCTTGAGGTTGAGAGATTCCTTGCTGCAACAGATTCTTGGTAAGTAATACATAGCATGGTAAACTTTGAAATCTTAGCTTAGAGATACAAAGGATTAATTGAGCATGTATAATCCTTTAGAGATGAACCATTAATCAAGCCTCAGACTTGGGCTGGATTCAGTCACACCTAGAATCCCCTCTGAGAGGGAGATTAGAAAACAAGTGGGTCCCTTCTGAAAACCCTGACTCAATGGCAGCACCACCCTGACAGTTTTGCCTGAGCCTGTCCTCAATAATAATCAAGTGTACCTTGACATCAAATCTTATTAAACTGATGTCACATTTGTCATTGAACTTTGTTAGCTCATTGTTTTATATCAGTAAAGAATATTGTTACTTCTGTTTTACAAGCGAAATTCAGGATTCCGTAACAAATTTTCAGGAGAGCAAGTATCACCAGTGATTATTTATGGAGGCATGAACTGAATTCTAGTCACAATTTCTCATAAGAATGAGCTTGTGACAATTGGTCTAATTGAGAGATCCCTGAAGACCGCTTAAAAGCAATTAGGGGCCAAACAAAGGACAGAAAAGGGAAAGGCATTCTCTGCAAGGTGTTACCTGCCTGTTTAGAGGCCGCATATCAAGAGAGGAAGAATAGACAAAGGAAGAAGCAGGACTTAGAGAAAGAAATAGAGGGTAGGAAGGCTACAGTTATTGTTGTCTTTAAAAACTGTACAGCTGCAAAAACAATTACAAGAAGAAAAGGAGAAAAGACAAAATTTGAGACAAAAGGCAGAAATGATGCTTATACAGGCCCCCCATCCCCTTACCATTTTACAAAATAGGAAACAAGTAGTATTCTCTAAAGATTTTGATGGGGATCTCTGGGGTAAGCCTGATGATAGTGAACCAGAAGATGACTTTTCTTTGTTCCACACAAAATCTCCTGATAATAAAACCAGACCTGTGGTTAAAATGGACAGAACTGTGGAACCTTGAGGTGGTCATCCACAACATACTACCTGAAGCATCCCGAGATATGTTGCAATTGACAAATTTGCAAGAGAGATACAGCACAAAACTAGGTGAAACTGAAACTCATAATCATGGCTTGTATGCCTAAGTAGTGGTGACTAAACAATGCTGAGTGAGGACAAATCAAATGGCTGTTTAGTACCCAGCTTGACAAATATACTCCATTCTATCACCAGCCAAGTAGCTTATTGGGCTGGAGGGGTACACGACATGGAGTGAGGTGACCCCTCCTAATCCCCACTAAATCTCTAAGTGAGCTCTCTACAGATGTCATAAAAGACACTTGCATACATGAGGAAAAGCCCTGCCTGAATGAGAACCCCATGATGATCTACAGTCTGCTACAGAAGGTTTCACAAAGTTAAAACCACAGATTAAAGGAACTCCGGCAATTCTTAAACCCCCATCTAGTTGCAAAATGAGATGAGGTTAGACGAGATACTGAATATAATAAAACCCAGGGAAAGAATGTTCCCAAGCAGCTCCCTAAATTGGCAGAATTAATGCATTGTACTGTTAACTACAGTTTTGAAATGGACTGGAAGGAGATTGCAAAGCAAGATCTGTGAAACAGGGAGCAGAAACTAGATCAAAGACAAACAAATTTTAAAACCCTTGAACAGAATTTTAAGACTAGAGGAAAGGGTTATGGAGGAATGCATTAGCCCTAGCATTCCCAGAGCCCAGATTCAAGGTCAGCCTACTGGCATTATCTTGAGTCTGACTGAAGCATTCCAGAAATGAGGGAATAGTGAAAGGAAGAAGTATGTTTCAACTTCTTCAGTGCTAGTCCCTGGAGAGAGACACAACCCTATTCTGCTCCTTATAGAGGAAATGCACATCATGAAGGCAAAATGCAAGTAATGTCCGGAAGAGAATTAGTCCTGACTGACTGGAAAGTGGAGGCTTATCAGTGGATAAATGATGATGGCCTGTACATCTTAATTTCAGTTGGTCCTCAGAGACAATCAGTAAAGTTTTTAATAGACATGGGAGCACAAATTTCAGTACTAACACAAGAACCTAGGTATGCTATCCACAGGGCAAAGAGATCATTGGTATGAACAGAGCAAGTATTGTGTCAGAGTGCTGAGCTCATGTTGACTACTTGCTTTGCAATTGAAGACCAGCATGAAAATATTTTGGATTTTGATGTTTTAAAAGGATGAACCTGACATCTACCACATGGCCTTGTGTGGTCCTTTGGCTCAAACACTGATCCCAACCCTGGCAGAAAATGGAAGCTACAGTGCACTGCACTGAGTCCTGCACTCCCTGATTCAAAAATTCCTAATATAGTGCAAAATCCAATTTCTGCTGTGTCACAAAATTGAACTTCTGAAGTCATAGCTGTTTTGAAGAAATGACAAATTATCTCCAGAACCCGCTCCCCATAAAACTCTAGCCAGTTCAGAAAACAGACAGGAGATGACAGTTAGCAATAGATTGTCTGTGCCTGAATGCTAATACAGCCCCATTAACAGCTGCTGTACCAAACACTGTAAACTTAACAGCTACTTTGCGAGCAGCTGCACACCACTGGTTGGTGGTGGTAGATGTAAAAGGTAAGTTTTTTATGGCTCTCTTGAAGTAGAGAATAAAGAGAAGTTTGCTTTCACTGAGAGGAAATGCAATATACTTTTAACACTCCCACAGAAGTACAAGCATTCACCCACAGTTGCTCATGTCACACTTGCTGAACTTTCATAGAAAGTCTCACTCCCACAGGATGTGAAACTGTACTGATATATAGATGATATTCTGATTGGAGGAACCTCCCCTGAGAAAGTGGGGGAAGCAGCAGCAGCAGTATGGCAAGCACTAAATAAAAGAAAAATTGACGTTCCATCAGAGACCAAGTAAAGAAGTAAAATTTTTAGGTACTTGGTGATAGCAGGCAGTGCAGTGATTCCTCCAGATACCTTAAGAAAAATAAAGAACTGCAAATGCCCCAATCATGGAAGGAGTTACAACAATTTAGGATATCAGAGGAAGCATCTCCCTGGATTTCCTCTCATTTCCCATCCATTATACTCACTCCTGTGGAAAGACAAACCCTAGGAGTGGAAAATCAAACACAAAGAGGTAGTCAAAACTCTAACTGAAGAGTTAAAAACATAACAGTCACTGGAACCAGTATAGCCCCACGACTCTATTATAGCTGAATAGGGTTTCAAATATACTTCTTACTGTAACCTGTTCCAAACTGGCCCCGATGGGCAAAAATAACCTTTTGTGTTTAGCTGAACTGAATTTAAAGAAACAGAACTGTGGTACTCTGAATGGGAAAAGGGACTTTGTCGTTAGCCTGAGCAATTAAACAAGTTGAGAAAATATATCAGCAACAACCTGTGTAAATTGGAAGACTATTTAATTTGGTAGAAACAATCCTGAAGTGGACTGCTTCTCCAGAAGGAGTTGCATAAAATCCCACTATCAGAAAATGGTGTGCCTACCTAACATGAGTTGACCTTAACTAAACCTCATGGCCAGTTTGCCTGGAAATCTATTGATAGCAGTAGTGCAAGCTATAGATTTAATGCACAGCAGATTTTAGCTTCTTCTGAATGGGCTGACTGCTTGCACTCTCCCCACTGAAGCAAGTCTTCATTTTCTCTTACAGAACCCTGCACAATGACAATCATGTTACCATACCAAACCCTAACAATACTGCTTACACCTGTTGTGGTTTTCTCTGTCAACCCTGTAAACTAACCAGTGACTCCTATCTGCTATACTGCCTCAATGGGAAAAAAAATGACAGGGACCACCAATTGATTGTGGATGCCCTTGGTGCAGCCCATAATACCGTTTCTTTATCTTCTAGTTTTATCCAAGCTCAACTGCAGATGCAGTCTATGGTTGCAGCAATTCTGATATATATAATCATTTTGCGACAACACCTTACCCACTGAAGTTCTAATCACAATCTAAGATAATGCAACTATATTTGAAAAAGATTTACAGACCTGATGTCATTTATTCAAGTTTTGATGCACACCATATATCAAATAATCGTGTTAGGATTAAATCAGAATGGAACTATATTCATTAGAACATAGAGTGCGGGCCTAGCAAAATGGAAACAAATGGCAAACTATTCATGTTAATGCATGCATTGTACTGGAACAAGAAGGATGTATTTGTGAGAATAACACCATCAAAGCCCAAGACATTTGTCTTGACGCAGAACAAAATGTCTGTCAGTTTGAACTACAACCCAATGAAGCCCCTGCAACTGTACTTGTATATATTGGAAAAACATATATTTATATGAGAACTCTATGTGATTTCATATTAGTAGATAACATTACAGTAGATACAAGCAATCGCTCAAATACTTGTGTTTGTACCTTTACTGAAGTTGTGTGATGCAACTTTAATTATTCAGCTCCTATTACATCTTATAAACTCTTAAAATCTAATTGCATATTGACTCAAGATTTATTGCCTACCCCCATCAAAATGAATCTTGGTGAACTGGTGAAGAATGTACTCCATTATGATGACCTGTGTCATCTGCTAGAATGCTCGTGAAGCATTGGACATAAAACACTAATCCCTGTTCATCATGATACAGAAGAGAGAACACCATGTGTTGGAAAGAGTGAAGAAGGATGGAAAACACCGTTGATGGGAAACCCTTCTTCAAGTGTTTAATCTTGTGCTTCAGCCAGTTGTGATTTTCTGACTAACATGTTTATTGCTTATAAATATGTTATATATAAAGGTTTAGTATATGGTAAAAAAAAATAACCCAACCTGAACCATGCAAAACCTACAAATTCACTATCTACTTAACATGTATCGGTAAGTGCAGAAACCATCAATGCACTATTTATGGAACAGGGGCAAGAGCTGACTGAACCACCCCTCTGTAAAAGATGAATTGACTGGACTCACAGGGTGGAGTGTGGTGGTATGCTCCCCATCCCTTTTCCCCCAGCCATAACTACTGGGAGTTGTAATGGGTGCATCCAGCTTACTCTGGACTTTGGGGAACAAATGGCAATGCAGTAGCCAAGGGCTGTTTGGAAGTGCAACCCAGATGTTTTGCCATTATGAAAATCCTCTTATTTTAAAAATGGTGGGCAGCCCAGCACCCACTGAGCTCTCCTGTACGGCAGCAGGCTGCAAGCTAGGATCTCCCTTGAGGAGGGACAGAGTTACTCCATAAGGCTGATAGATTTGTTGCTGCAACATATAGTTTTGTCTGACCCTATCCTCTATGCAGTGCCTTGATTTCCAATCTTGTTAAACCACTGTTGCATTTATCATTGAACTTTCTTAACTCGCTGTTTGATATTAATGAAGTACATTGTTGCTTCTGTCTTATGAATGAAGTGCATGACTCCATCTGTGACAATCTCTGATAAGATCCCAGTTCCATTTAGTCATCTGTTGCAACAAAGTTCATGTGCAGTTACATAGCTGTCTTAAGTGGGAAGTCCTAAGTAAGACTGAATGTGATCTGCTTTCTTCTGTCCATTTCTGATCTCTAATGTATCTATTCAAAACATAGGGAGCAGACACGCTCATATGTAGGCTAGAAGAGAAGAGCTGTCAGTTAAAAGCCAAACACATATGAAGGTTTCCATGCAGGGTTATCAGTAACACCTGCCTTATGTTGCTGAATGTCCAAGTTTTATTAGCCTTAGGTGAAGCTATTTGAAAGTGACACAAGACAAAAGCAATGTTTTTTTTTTTGTTTTGTTTTTGTTTTTTTTTTTTGTTTTTTACTTGTGTTATGCTTCATAGTCACTTGGACTAATTCTAACCCCCAGAGGGAACAGCAAGCAGAAAAGGTGTCGGCAGACACACATCATCAGAGGGATCCTCAGTGTGAGCTGTTTGGTATCTGCCATGGAGGGAAAGGGCTGATGCTCTGGTACTATAAGAAGGATTTCTACTGAGACTTAAAACAGTCCTTTTACTTCATTCTGCTTCTGCAGCCTAACCAGGTAAACAAATACTAAGAATGCAGAAGCTTAGTCACCTCTGCATAAGACCAGATCCTTCAAGGCGGAAAAGAGAGAAATCGGTATTCCTGACTTGTCTTTTCAAAAATGCTGGAGCAAATGGTCTTACTAATAAAGAGAAGCAAGAAATGATGAAACAGGAATGGCTGTGAAATCAGAACCTGATGATCCTGGAAAATATAAGTACAGAATCAGATAGCCAGAATGAAATAATTCACTCAGTTACTTCTTCCAGTACTTCCTATTGAAATGGAAGGCACCATGGTCATAGTCATGGATGCCTGTTACTGATTTCTCAGAAAGCCAAGAGGAACAGAGAAAGTGGTAAGCAATCATTGTATCTGCTCTTTCCAGAATGGATCCTCAGCTCTGTTATGTCTCCTAATACAAAATGGCCTTAAAAACAATTTCAATGGCAAGTCAAGATTTTCTCTCTAAGTGCAAAATTTCTGTATGGGTTGATTGTGTCTTCAGTGCAGATCAACATCTCAGGCTTTGGTAAGTGCCTGTCTCTGCACTGATGAATCCTACCTGTCAGAACTGCACTAAGCAACCAATAGTGAGTATAAGGATAAAAGGGAAAGTATTCTTGGCCTGGACACTCGATGAAGCTATATCAATACGGTTAAAAGGCAGCCTTGCTCATGGTGTCAATGGATATGAAATCAATTCGGTTGAAGATCAGCTTTTAATTCATGCTTTTGGGAATAATCAAGATGGCTATGTTAACACTTGACCATTCCATCTCCTATATCATAGAGAGACAGATGCTAGCAAGGGGTTTATTTACCTCCAAATGCAATGTGGTGTAGGACTAGCTTGTGCTTTCAGCGTCTGCTTTCATAAACTGATGTAAGAGAGAGACTAGATTGTTGTAAGACAGCAGTTCACTTTGGGCCATTTAAGATTCTCTTATAACTGCAAAAGAAAAGGCCTGATGCACATAATTTATATTAGTAAACAATCACTAAGCTGGAAATATCAGGTGAGCAGGATTCATTCTGAACCATCTTTGCCTCCTCATATTAGGTAATTTTTACAGTAATTTATTCCTTGTTAATTGTATCATTGTTCTGTGGCCCAAAGAAAATTGAAAAATCTGTGTTTTAAAAACCCACAGATTTATGGTTAAACCACATTTTTTAATGCTGTACTTCAAATTAGCTTGAGTTGAATTCTGTCAAAGTTTTCAATCATTCAGCATTCTTGACTGCCATTTTGCTCATAGTATGTTTCCACTGCTGAAATTGATGAGCTGGGAAATACACTTGAAAAAATTATAATTATTACATTTTCTAAAATAATACCGTTTCCTATGCTGCACCAATGTCTTCCTTTAAATACAAAACATAGCATAAGGCAAAATTTCTTTCTACAGGAGCTTGGGAGTTAACTGGCAGAGCTAGCTTCAGACTTTTATGATGAATATCTAAAAAGCAGTTCATGTAGAGAGAAAATAATTATGGTTCTACCTGAAACCATAATCAGAAAAAAAAAAAAAAGATTTAAAATGCCTAAAACCACATTGACTCAAACACATGTTTACCTGTGAGATCAGAGCAATTTAAAGACTCCCATGTAATAATGTCTGGTTTATTGTCTGTGGAATATTTTAATAAAACATGAAATGAAATTAAGTAGAATCATCATCCATAATAGCTTTGTATTGTATGGTAACATTCCTGCCTGGTTACTACTGTCTAATCAGTAACTGAACCTTGTACTGCACTTTTATGGTACTTCCCTGCTGGGTATGTTGCCCACTTAGGAGTGTAAAATCATGTTGTTTTTTATTGCTCTCAGCCATCCTAGCTCCCTTTTCTCTGGTAGACTGTTTTGCACAGTATCACAGTGACATCAGATTAAGTCCCTGTGGAAAAAATTTTAGCATCTCTTCATTGCCTGATATAGGCCACTTTGTACAAGTTGTTACTTACCCTTTAAACTTTTTCATAGTTGTATCCTGGCAAAAATTTCTTTTATTTGCTGTAAGACAAGTAACTGAATAACAGAAGCAAATACAATTCCTCATTGTTTCAAGAGAAATTGCAGGAGATTGAACACATTGACTATATTTCCTTCCCTAAAAACTGAGCAAATTCCATCCCTCTGACATTGTGTAATCTAACTTCTGTGAGGATAGAATTTAAAGGTATTCTTAAACTTGAGATCTTAGGTCATGTTTAAATCTATTACTAAAAGCCCAGAACAGGGAACAGGCTTTTGATCTGCTTGTTTTCCCATCAGAAGCATAATCCTAATCAATATCAACACAGACAATATCATTGCAAAATTAAAAATGATAATTGAAAAAGGAAGTTTTGAGGATTATTTCCATTCCTTGGTAAATAATGTTTATTATTTTCAAAGTCATAACTGTTGCAGTTATGAAATATGCATTTTTAATATCAGGAAATGAAGAAAAAAAACTGTTAGTTGATACAAGAAAGAATGTTATGTCCTACAGACATTTCAACAAAGAGGTCAGGTAAAAATAATTTTTTGTTAACAAACTGATTCTGTAAATTTTTCATCTATTGACAGCAGAATGTAAGAATGTGTAAGAATGTGAAAAATCATCTGCATATGAGAACAGACCACCTACAGGCATAAATTCTAAATTAAGCAACAATAAAAGTTTTCTACATAAACTCAGAATCTGTTCCTGGTCCCACTGAAGTGAATAGTAAAACTTCAATTTATTGCAGTATTAACAGGGTTTGGCCTTTAAGCCTCATGTCTTAGTCGTAGACGTAGAAGTCAATCACTTCCTAGGGTACTTATAGAAATAATAGGAAGAGTTCTGTTAACAGGAGGATGTTATTTAGCCGGTAACTCTCCTTGACACAGAACAGATTCTGCTGAGTAAAAAGCAACTTTCCAGTTTCAACACTAAGCTGAAACTCCACAACAAAGGCAAGAGAGGAAAAGAAGAGTCTTCTGTCTGTTAATCATGAGCTGTATGAGCGAGGTTAAAAAGCTCAAACACTTTAAGAAAGAATGTCAGCTCACTGCGCTTGTTGAAGGTAAGAATGATTTTGATGAAATAATGTGTAATTTGGACACAGATGATTTTTTTTCCCTGCAGGTTCTTGTCTCATCTTTCAGTATTCAGATATGGCACAGGAGAAAAAAGGTGTCAGAAACTTCGTGACCCAGCTGTTGAGTCTCCACAGATAAAGGAGACTCCCAACTAGGTTTGCTGTCAACAAACAGAGAAGAACTTGTGGGTGATGTGATGGTTGGAGGCTGTCTTGGGAAATCAATCATAAAAAAGATAGAAATTTTGATCCCTGGAGAAGTAGCGATAAGGCCAGCAAAACTGCCACCCTAGATTTTGAGAGAGCTGACTTTGGCTTGTTTAGGATGCTGATTAAGAAAGTCCCTTAAAATATCTCAGTAATATCTCAGTTTCCCCAGAGAGTCCCTCAGAATATCTCAGTTTCCCCCAGAAACATTACTGAAGGACAAATTGGTCCAGGAAGGTTGGACAGTCTTCAAGAGTGAAACCCTTAAGGCACAGGAGCATGTGATCCCTATGAACCAAAAATCAAACCAGTGGTGAAGAAACCAGCCTGGCTGAACAAGGAGATATTGAACTGAGGAAAAAAAAAAGATAATTTGTCACCCGTGAAAGAAGAGACTGTCACCACCTGAGGAGTACAAGGATATTATGCAGGGAGAAAATTAGAAGGACAAAGGAACAGCTAGAACTTAATCTATTAATCACATTCTTTTTCCATTTATTCCCAGATTAGGACAGTTCCTGTTCAGCAATATTAATAACTTCCCACATCCGACTCATGATTGTGTTTCCAAACTCAAGCAAAATAACTAAATTTGTAGAGAATTTTTTCTTAAGCAAAAGTTTTTGCTTAAACCTGACTAACAAGGAATTTGGAAATAAATTCCCTTCAAAATTTGACTCTGGTAGTATGAGTATCTTCTTCAGTCTCCTGTTTGAGTCTTCTAACAGGCAGTCTTCTCCCACTGCAGTGGGTAGTGGGTTTGGGATTAGGATTTGGGGACTGCTGACAACCACTAAAATAAAAAGCTATTAGGCTACATGAGATGCAGCCACATGTAGTCAATATTAACCTGCAATTCAGTGAATTTTACTTTAGAGCATCTGAACACTGAGTCATTCAGGCCTTAACGCATAGGAAATTGTCATGATTTAAGCTCAGCTGTAAATCATGCAGCCGCTCTCTCACTCCCCCACTTTCCTTCTACACCCCCGGCTGCCAGAGGGATGTGGAGGAGAATCAAAATAATGTAACTCCCACGGGTTGAGATAAGAACAGTCCAGTAACTAAGGTATAACACAAACCACTACTGCTACCACCAATAATGATGATAAGGGAAATAACAAGGGAAGAGAATACAATACCACCCATCGATACCCAGCCCAACTGAGCAGTGGTCTAGCCCCTCTGGGTAACTGCTCCCAGTTCTACATCCTGGGCACGATGTGCTGTGGTATAGAATGTCTTTGTCTAGTTTGGGTCAGGTGTCCTGTCTCTGCTTCTTCCCGGCTTCCCCTCCTCCCTGGCAGAGCATGAGACTCAGAAGGTCCTTGGTCGGAGTAACTGTTACTTAGCAAGAGCTAAAAACACCGGTGTTATCAGCGTTGTTCCCAGGCCGGAAGTCAAAACCACAGCACTGCACCAGCTGCTAAGAAGGAGAAAAATGACTGCTACTGCTGAACACAGGACAGATATTAACATTTAAAGTTATTTTAGTTTAAATTTTAAATTATTTTACCAACAAAATCATCTTTGTATCTGAGACTGGAAACAATCTACCGTTGCGACAATTATAAGAGAGGATGATGAGGGCACTGAAGGAACTGAAACAAGAGTTCTATTGAATTTCAATTCCAGAATGTGAGCTTTTCCCTGTCTGGTTTGTATAACTCTGTGTGAACTTAATACTGAAATTTCCTTCCTGACTATGACTTGTCTTCCTTGATTAGTTGTTCCCTAGTGCGTTATTACAAAGTCACCCAGGCACTCAGGCTATTGTCATTGACTTTTTGGTATAAGAGGGATTTAAAAATAGAAAGCATCGAAACCCTTGTTTAAAGAAACAAAAGCAGGAGAGAGAAAACCGCTCAGATGTCATTGTACAAAGTTCACCAGACGAGGTAGAAATGTAGTCAGGACATTTTGCCTTTTCATTTAAATTGTGAAATAATTGTGTTCTCCTAGAAGAGTGCTACTATGTTACATGCTGAGTAATAAAATCTGGAATACATAGTTGTGGGGAGTGAAGGTGATAAGATTTGCATGAAAAAGAGTCTGGGAATGAGCTCTGAGGCCTTGGTGTTTGACAAGCCCTGAGGCAAGGAGTTGGAATATTTTACAGGTTTATTTGTCTCAAGTTAAGTTGTTGTTGTCATCTACTATTCAAAAAGAGCCATCTCCAGCAGAAAGTAAATACTGACTCTGGAGAGAAGAAAGCTATAGAAAGCTTGGTGTTTTTTTTGTTGTTTTTTTTTTTGTTGGTTTTTTTTTTAAGTTGTACTTAAAGATGCAAAATCTCTATGTAAATCAATGTAAAACCTCTTTGGCTCCTTTTACAACATTTTGGATTTCTACACTGTTATTCATTTAATATTAGGATATTGCATTATCCTATCAGCACAGAGCAGGTGGGATTTGTCATTCCTTCACCACACGACAAATGTAGGCAATTGAGAGCAGATGGAAGACTTGGGATTTTCTGATGAGATATTTGGACCTTTTGTGAAACTTGTTCCATTGTATTTACTTGCAACTTGCTCACAGGTAAAATGTTAACATGGGACAAAGACTGGGACAAAGAAACCCATAGCGACTTTTTTCTGTGAGCATCAGAAGTGAAGACAATGTCATAATTATAGTATGACCATATTTATCTACTTTCCAAAGGAAGGATACACTCAATGAAGAAAACCTTGATTAGTAACATAATGTATAGTTCTACAGTTTATTCTTCTATAAATTCTTAAAGCAATTAACATGTCTTCCAAATTAGATCATTTGTCATTGTCATGGTTTAAGCTCAGCCAGTAAATCAGAACCACACAGCCTCAATCTCACTTCCCTCCGCCTTCCTCCCCTCGCTTCCGGAGGGATGGGGAGGAGAATCAAAAGGATGTAACTCCCACGGGTTGAGATAAGAACAGTCCAGTAACTGGATAAACCACTGCTGCTACCACCAATAATAATAATGATAACGGAAATAACAAGGGAAGAGAATACAACCGCTCACCACCCGCCGACTGATACTCAGCCCGATCCCGGCAGTGATCTCGCCCTTCTGGGTAACTGCCCCCAGTTCTACATTTTGGGCATGATGTGCTGTGGTATGGAATACTTCTTTGGTCAGTTTGGGTCAGGTGCCCTGTCTCTGCTTCCTTCCTGCTTCCTGTCCTCCCTGGCAGAGCATGAGACTCAAAATGTCCTTAGTCAGAGTAAACTTTACTGAACACCAGCTAAAAACATCAGTGTTATCAGTGCTGTTCCCAGGCCAAAAGTCAAAACCACAGCATGGCACCAGCTACTAAGAAGGAGAATAAATGACTGCTACTGCTGAACCCAGGACAGTAATTAATTTTTTTTTTTTTCCATTTTCATAGACATCAAAGGTCTCTAAGACATGGACAATCATACCAACACTACAGCAGTCTTAAGAAGGAAGTGGGAAATGCGTGTCATGAAACAGTGTTTAGGATTGCTAAAAGAATCATGGCTAGAAATATTAATAAAAGTAATTCTAATAGAAATTTATAAATGTGTGATTCAGCAGAATTTCACGGCAAGGTCCACTCTATTACATGCAAAAAAAAATTGTGTCAGAATTGGCAGTGACTTATACAGGATTGGGTTAAAGTGATTTATACATAATTGAATTGAATTGATGTGTATAGATACCGAAAATACAAAAGAATAAGGGAGACCCTCCCTCTGAGTCACGGGGTTCAGATTTCTGGACTCCTGATTCCAGCTGTGGCTGGAGCCGGTACGAGTCTCAGATTTGGACAATGGCTTATGCCGAATACAATTTGAAAGGAAAACAAGGTAGAGGGATTAAAGTTGGAAAGAAAAAGGGAAACTCTCCCATTGAGTCATGAGGTTCAGATTGGAGCCACTTGCTTTCTAATATTCCTCTCAGAGAGGAGTCTAGGTGTGGCTGAATCCAATCTCAGTCTCAGACCTAGACAACAGTTTATATCTAATGAAAGAAATATGTAGAGTAAGGGAAACCCTCCCACTGAATCACAAAGTTCAGATTGGAACCCCTTGCTTTCTAAAATTCCTCTTTGAAAGGAGCCTATGTGCAGCTGAATCCAATCTTAATCTCAGATACGGACAACAGTTTATGTCTAAAGGATTACAAATGTAATTTAGTAGCAGTTTGTATTGTTGAAATGAATCACGGGATGTCTAACAACACTTGACTACTGAAGCTAATGTACATGCACTTACAATTAAGTATCTAACACAACACACTAAGACGTAGATGTATGAATATATAGACATATATACAAATATACACATATGTATGTTAAAAATTTCTGTCAGGTACAGTGAAAAGTAAAAGATAACACAATACACACCTCAGCTTTCTCAGCACTCCTCAGTGAGGTAAGGGTGAGTGTTAGTAAGCAGCAGTAAAAGACCAGGCAAATGATCCTGCTGTTTTGTAAACTTTGAGAGTTTATGGGCTTTGAGAGGCGTTTCACTCCGAGGGAGATAACTGGTCTCAGCCCACAGCCCAGGAGAGCTCAAAGAGACTCTCTTTGGGGACCAGTATTTATAGGGTCATAAGATGATTTGGTTTAGTCAAGGTATATTTTCATCTTGGACTCAATTCTTTGTCAAGGAATGATTTACCATCTCAAAAGAACTCCTGATATTGATAAGGGAGTATCCAACCTTCATGATAACTGTGGCCCTTCCTGCCTTTGTTAGGCAGTTGAGAGTTCCTGATACGGCCAGGGAGTACCAAGCTATCCAACTTCTTGCATCTGTGCAAAGGCTGGGGCCTAATAGGAATTCCTGGGGAAGCAGAGGGGTCCAGGAGAGGGGGGGCAGGGGGATGCACCACCAGAATTCACCCCGTGACTAAAGTCAATTCATCTTTCTCACAGAGTAGCAGTTTGGTAACCTCTTGCCTCTGTGCCTGCAAACAGAGTAATGCTGAATTCCAATTATAATTTAAGGGAAATTTTTATTTAGTCTACTCAATTGTTAAGATTTCGTTAAATGTGATTAAGCAATATTACATATGTGGTGAGGTTTTTGCAATAACATATCTTGTCTAGATAATCTCCATGTTCTAATGTATAGTGTAATGTTATACATTAGAGAAAAAGAATGTAAGAGAAATTAGTAAATTTATGGTAGGATTTAACATTTGATTTAATGACCTAGTTGCCGTTGGTGAACATCTGAACGAGGTGTCCCACCAGTGTTGTTCTCCATCCTTTTTCAGTCTTTCAAAGATATGGTGTATTCTTTCTGCTTCATGGAAGACTGTAAGCAGAGTCTTTTGTCTGTTCTTTTGAGCTTAATTCAGTAGCTGATTCAGGTCATCATGTTGCAATAGCTTTTTTACCAATGTGAGTTTCATTCCAATTGGTGTAGGTAACAAATCTTGATAAATGTGTATGGTGAGATTGTAGCAGTTGGTAAGCTGTAACAGGAGTTGAAAAATTAAAGTCACATCCTATGATTTTAGTAAAGTCACATATACAGGTATTTGAGTAGTTAGATATTTCTTCATCAGTGTCATCTCTGAATATACAATCACAAAGTGTTTCCATGCAAAAGCATCCCTTTCCAATATATAGAAGTATGGTTTCAAGGGTTTAATCAGGATGTATTTTGAAATGACAAACATTTCATTCAGTGTCAAGACAAATATCTTGGGGTTTAATGGCGTTATTTTCACAAATAAAATCCTGTTGTTCCTGTACAACACAGCATACATCAGCATCAATAGTCAGCCATTTATTTCAGTTTTGTTGGGCCCATACCCTATGCTCTAATGGATAGTGTATAACTTCATATACCAAAGCATCCTGTATTGTCAGGACAAAAGCTGTGATTTTACTGTTTGTGTGGTTGTAAAGGAAATTAACTAGGTGCCTCCAGTTAATTTGGAATCCTCTTTCAAATTAAATTGCATTGTCCCAGATTACCTTCCAAACTTCAGTGGGTAAGGTGCTCTCACCATCCTCTCTTATAGTTGATTCAGCCATAGATTGTACCCACAGTTGAGCTTGGATGCAGCTAAAAGCTAGAGAAATGTTATGTTGGGCAATTCCAAATTCATCTTCAATTAACTGGTGGTCTTTTTTTAATTGACTTTTTCCCATTCAGAGTATCTTCATTCAGTTTCTTTAAAAGCAGTTGAGCTGAGTGTTAAAGGTCCTTTTGATCCATTAGGGCCAGTTTGGAATAGGTTACAGTAAGTGCCATGTTCAGCAAAAGCCCGCTCTAATATGATAGTATAAGGTCACAGGGGTGTACAGGCCCCAGTGACTGATATATTTTTAATTCTTTTATTAAGGTATTTACTACCTCCTCGTGTTCAGGATTCTGTTTCCACTGTCTTGCCTTTTGTAAAAGTTAGTATAGTGGGAGAGCAATGATAGAGAACCCAGAGGTACATGTTTCCTCCAACATCTTAAAATACCTATAAACTGTTGTAATTTCTTCTTAGACTGGTACATCTGCAGCTGATCAGTTTTTCCTAAGGTGTCTGGATGAATCATTGCACTGCCTGCTATCCACCAAGTATCCCCAAATTTTACCTCTCTGCTTGGTTTCTGACATATCTTAGGTGGAACTTCAGGTTTTGCATCATGTAGCTTTTGCCACATTGCTGTTGCTGCTTCCCCTACCTCTTCAGGGAATCTCCTCTGATTAAGGTACCATCTGTATATTAGTACATTTTCCCAGCAGGGAGTGCAGATGCTGCATAGAGCACATGCTGAAGCCTTTCAGTGTCTGTTAGGGTTAAGGTCTGTGGCTTTTGAACCAAAGGACCACATGGTGCCATCTGGCAGGTGCCAGGTCTGTCTGCTCAAAACATCAAAACCCAAAATATTTTTCATATAGTTACTACAAAGTGACTAGAAAATATGTGCTTTTCACCTGGAAGCCATAAATTAACCTTGCATTTTGACATATCATGCTTTCTCTCTTTACTGTGATAATTGTAACTCTCAGCTATCTGGGTCTTATACCCAGTTTTTCAGCATCTTGTGTTAATATTCAGATTTGTGCTCCTGTATCTATTAGGCATTTTATGAATTCTTGATGAAGACTCACTGTGGTCAAAATATATAGGCCATTTTCATTTATCCACTGTTTAGATTCTACTTGCTGGATGGAAAGACCCAATTGTCATCCAGGAACTATTAGTTTTCTATCTTGCATTCTGGCAAGAGAAAAGACTAACATTCCCTTTCAGGGCTGGTGATGGCATTACAGCATTTGGAATATTATCTCTCTGAGCATTCCCTGCCATACATTAATTAGGGTCTGGAGAATGCTGGCAGGTTGTCTTAGGATTGCTGCACTTGGAATGCCTAATGCCAGTGCTTGGTTATATATTCTCTCTAGTGCTTGGTTTCATTAGGTAAATCATCCTATCCCATTTTGGGCCCATGATTTATAATGTCATGCATTAATATTGCCCACGTAGGAAGATCTCTGTGTGTCAGGACTTCTTGATTATCATCAGCAGTGCCTCTTATGGCCAATAAGGCATTAAAGTCTGAGTCTTTCTTAATTTCATCTCGTGTTTCAATAAGATAAGGTTTGAGAGCAGCAGAAGCTCCCTTAATTAATGGCTTTAATATGTTGTAATCCACAGTTGCTGATATGGGAACATCAACGGTGCCACGCTTATGCATGACCTGAATACAGGCAGCTTTTGAAACAGCTGTAGAGATCTCATTTAGAGATCTAATAGGTATTAATAGAGGTTTTCTTCTTTCCAAAATATGTATTCCACAAGCCCAGTATGCCACTCTGCTAGTTACTGAGTGGGATTGCTTGGGGGTTTGGGACCTGCATTTAAAAAGACACCAGAACCCCCAAATTTATTGGCCTTATTGCCATCAAGTAAAATTCCATCTCCCTCAGTTAACATAATCTCCACAAGTATTTAGAATCAGGTTTGCCTGATTTATGGCTCTAGTGTTCTTGTACATTAGTCATATGAATGGGATCAAATGGGCTCATTTTTTCAAGGGAGATCTCCTGCTCCACACTGAGGTCCAGTAGTTTCTTCAGGTTTTATTATAGGTCTTGCCTGATATAGAGGCGAATTTGAATTTAAAAAACGTAATTTACTCCTGGTTTGTTATCATTGGGGTCACCCCAGATATTTCCATCCCAGTCTTCAGGGAGTGCAATTAACTTTATAATATGTACAAATAAGGGGGGTTGGGAGCTTGCATAAACATAACTTAAACCTTTTCTCTCAACTTTTATATTTTCTCTTTTTCTTTCTGAATTTGATCTTCTAGCTGTTGAAAGAGAGTATATACTCTGTTTTCTTTCTTTTTTTTTCAGTTTCTTCTGTTGTTTTTTAATCATTATTGGTCCTATACTCTTAAAGTAGATTCTATACAGGAGCTTAACTTTTACAAATAAAATCTATTTCACAGCCTCTGGCCACTATTAGAGCTCCTGATAGGGCCTGGGTCCACCCAGCCATCCAACTCCTTTCATCTGTGCAAAGGATGGGGCCTAACAGGAATCCTTGGGGAATCAGAGGGGTCCAGGAGAAAGGTAGAGGGGATGCACCACTGCAATGGTACTCTCTTGGTAAGTGAAAATTTCAATTTCTATTCCTGCAAGCAGTGCAACAGGAAACATCAGAGGCAATAACGATACCTCACTATGACCCTCGGAGTAGACTTTATATTTTCTGGGTGCATTAAGCATTTAACTGAAGCCCCTTTTTATATTAAAAAAAGTTGCAGACAGAGAAGTAAGTCTCAAATTACCCAGGACTTTGTGGCCTGGAAGACAGCGTGTAGTTAGCCAAGTTTTTGTGTTTAAAGTTCAGTGTACGCACTGGAATACAATCACGTAATATGTGAGGAAGGCTTAGTATAAGATTTTTTAGGGAGATTGCTTATACATGGTACTGTTCCTGCATGTATCAGACCTTTTGTAAAAAAAGAGGGAAAGAAGGAAACAAGAAAAGAAGAAAGAAAGGGATAGAGACAGGAAGGAAGGAAGGAAAAAAGAGAGAGACAGAAGGATGGAGAACAGAAGGGAGGAAAGGAGCAGAAAACATAGGAGAGAAGGAACTCCAGTATTTAATTTAGTCACTACTTTTCTGTCTCCCAGAGGTTTCAGACTGAGGTTGTGAATTTTTAATTTTTTTTTTTTTCTCATTAAGAGGATATTTAAAACAGCCAAAGCCATTCAAATTCAGTGAGGTTTTTTTGTTGGGTTTTCTTTTTGGTAGGATTACTTTTTTTTTTTGAAGAACAGGGGTTTATTCACATTGGAAAGAAAGTCTGGAACAAGAACTATCCAAGTTCTTTATTGCAGAGAAACCAAGTTCTGTTTCTGTTGCATTTCCCACCTTCACCATGCACACTAGTCCTTCATATTTCCTAGAGGTTGTACTGGTTCTAGGAGTGCTGTAAACAATAATACAATATAGAAGTTAATGCTGTGAATGTGGATACCAGTTTGGACTAGAAAGCCTTCATTATCACAGAAGTTTACAGAACATAAGTACAATTGTGTTCTACTTTTGGTCTCTATACCTTCACCATGTCATAACAGGAGGTCATCCCCGGCTCACTTCCTATGTCCCCTCTCTGCTTTGAGAGGTTTTGAGGAGGGGAGAACTAGAGCTAGTGTTACCCAGACCTCAGCATATGGAGGAACAGAAGCATGACTGCAGTGTACATCAGTAGATGGGAATGGGGGAGCACTCCCTGACATACACCTAGCCTAGAGTCTTGCCTGTGTGCAATAGACTTATATGCAGAGAAATAGATCAGAAAGAATAGACAAACTCACTGGTCTTTAAGCTTTTCATGACATTATTGGTTTTTGTTTTGTTTTGTTTTCCTGTGGATCTCCTCACCCTGTCTGTTATCAAATCTGTTAAGTATTTGATCCAGTTGTAGTCATTCTCATACAAACCTTACTCTACAAAAATGGCTTAAAATTTTCACTCACTGTTGTTCCACTAATGATTTATGAGAAAAATAAATGTGCTTATCAAAACTGATAATGTGCAAAGTGATTTAGCTCCATTTCTCTTAATTGCTTATAAATTTACCATCCTATCTCTTATAATGGAGAAATAATATTGACTGCAAAAAATTCTGTGGTATATTGTTTAGTCCAATGAATGTGAACAACTTACCTTTTTATGTCAATCTATTAATCTACACTAGCTTGTAAAATAACTAACTTGGCTTTGATCTATAATACTGCATTCAGTTTAAGGCGCATCACTACAAGAAAGGCATTGAGTTGCTGGAGAAGGTCCAGAGAAAGGCAATGAAGCTGGTGAAGGGTCCACAGCACGTTGTACGAGGAATGGTTGAGGGACTTGGGGTTGTTTAGTCTGGAGAAGAGAAGGCTCAGGAGACCTTAACACTCTCTACAGCTATCTGAAAGGAGGTTGTAGTGAGGAGAGTGTTGGTCCCTTTTCCCAGGTAACAAGTGATAGGACGAGAGGAAATGGCCTCAAGTTGTGTGAGGGAAGGTTTAAACTGTGTGAGGATGGAGGCACAGACCCAGAGGTAGAGTGCAAGCTGGATTGTTTATTGAAAAATTACACAATATTTATATGCTTCCAAGCAATTAGCCAAGCACATCTGTGTCTGCCTTGGGGTTACATCAGGTGAAAGGTCTATCTGATTTTCTTATCGACATCCTCTTTCCAGTTCTGACGTCCTTGTTCCTTGCCAGTTCCAACATCTTCCAAGTACCAGTCAGGGACAGGTCACTCTTAATTACCTACTATAGTTCCTCCTTCCCATGGTCTCCAACAGTTTCAATACATTCCAACCCCCACAAAACTGAATATTAGGAAAAATTTCTTTACCCTCCAAAGGGTTATCATGCACTGGGGCAGGCTGCCCAGGGGAAGAGGTTAAGTCACCATTCCTGGATATATTTGAAAGTATTGTGGTTTAACGACAGCCAGCAAATAAGTACCACACAGGCGATCACTCATCCACCCTTCTCATCTACCCCAAAAGATGGGTAGAAAAATTGAAAGAATGTAAAACCCACAGGTTGAGATAAGAACAGTTTTATAACTGGAGTACAACACAATACTATCAATAATACTGATAAGGGAAATAACAAGGGAATCAAAAATAAAAGAACAAATAAAAAAAAAACAATAAACACAAGGGACGCACAATACAGTTGCTTGCCACCTGCTGACCAATACACAGCCTGACCCAAGCAGCAATCACTCTGTTCTGGATAATGCCTTCCAGTTTACATACGGGGCATGATGTGCTGTGGTATGGAATATACCTTAGGATAGTTTGGGTCGGGGTCCTGTCTCTTCTTCCTCCTGGAAGTCCTTGATCAGGGTAAGCTGCTGCTAAGTAGTGCTAAAACAGTGTGTTATCAGCATCATTCTCAGACTGAAGCCAAAACACAGCACTGCACCAGCTACTAGGAACAAAATTAACTATCCCAGCTGAAAACAGGAAAAAACGGATGCGTAGATGTGGTGCTTAGGGACATGGCAATGTTAATGGTTAATGACAGGACTCAATGTTAATGATTATTTAATGATCATAAAATGTATAGGAGTAAAAAATACTGATATCAATCTATATCCTTCTCTGTAACCCTTGTTTAAGAATACTCGTGTGTAACTGTCAGTCTGAGCTCTCTGCTTCCACAATCATCATAAGTTCAGGAAGCTCTGTACTCCAAATCACCAGGAATCTCTAGCCAATGGCCTATATCCATCAGCCCATGTTCACAGTCCACTTCTGTGAAACCTCCATGTCTGCTTCTTGTGTCAGTCATTGTCTTTACTTTCTACATTCAGAATTCAGTGAGGAATCTCCAGTAAGATATTGTGTATCTTTACTATAACCTATGATTTAGCATATAGCATACGACAAAATACTAAGTAATATTTTAGCTCAACACTTTCCTTTTCAGTCTTACATTTTATAAATGACCTCATCTATTAAACTGGACAGAAAAAAAAATATTTTCTTGTCCAGAAAAGTGTCTAAAGTAGTGATGACTCTACAACAGTTCCACAAAGGATAATAGGTAAAACAATATGTTTGTTCTATTATTACTTGAGGAATATAATGCAATCCAGAACCTTGAGGTCTTTGCAAAAAATAGTTTGTTAAAACTGGATTAACAGAATTCTTCAAAATTTATGTATGTTGCAGAAATATAAAATGCAACCTTTCAGCCTTACTAGTGCTTCTCTCTGGAGCTCTCTGGTGTTTGTAATGATTTACAAGAATCAAAATAATATAGTTGTGACTGCTATGGAAGAAGGAAAAAGACTATAAGTAGAATGACATTGTCACTTGACACTCGTATGAAGCACCCCTCTATTTTTTTTGTCGTGGTTTAAACCCTAGCCAGACAGCTTGTTCACTCACTCCCAGTGAGTGGTGCCGGGCTGAGAGCAATCGAGGCCCCCCCCCCCCAGCAGGCGGTTCTCCCCTTCCCCGCTCCCAGAGGAAAGGGGAGGAGGATTGAAAGAGTGCAACTCCTACGCGTTGAGACAAGAACAGTCCAGCAACCAATGTACAACACAAATCACCACCACTACTACCAACAACAACAATGATAAGAGAAAATAACAAGGGAAGAGAATACAATACCACCGGCCAAGAAACAAGTCCCACCCGGAAGCCCGTGTCCTTCCGGGTAACTCCCAGTTACCCCCCACCCCGGGCATGACGTGCTGTGGTATGGAATACCTCTTTGGCTAGCCTGGGTCAGGTGCCCCGTCTCTGCTTCCTCACGGCTTCCCCACCTCCCTGGCAGAGCATGAGCCTCACAAAGTCCTTGGTCAGGGTAAACATCACTTAGCAACAGCCAAAAACATCGGTATCACCAACACTGTTCCCAGGCTGGAAGTCAAAACACAGCACTGCACCAGCTACCACGAAGCAGAAACATGACTGCTACTGCTGAACCCAGGACAATGTTTTTTTTCTCCAAGCATGTTTGTTTGGACATTTATCAGTGATAAGAGATGTTGATAAAGAGTTAAAATTATGTGTAACCATGTAACCACATATCCAGGTCCGTGTTAGAGTACTACAAACTGTAAAATTTTGCCAGGAGATGGAGAAATTATTATTAAATGGTTTTAATTGGTTGCCTTGCAAACTGAATTTCAGATTTACATGGCTTGCATCATCTCTATGCAATTTGTTTTTGTAAAACTTATAGCTCATTGTCTGATGTTGTTGTAGTCAGCATTATAATTCTGATTCTGTGGCAGGCAGACATGCTCATCAGCAATGTACAGTAAATTTGCATTTGAGTAAGGTGGGAGAAGCAGACATGCACATCTCATTCTTATAGACAGAAAATGAATATAAAATATATGTATGCATATGTATGTGTATATGAATGTCATTACAGACCTCATACACTGATGTGCTTCTGAACCTCTGATTTACACTTCAGTCATAGAATTATAGAATCATACAATGGTTAGGGTTGGAAAGGACCTAAAGATAGTCTAGTTCCAGCCCCCCTGCCATGAGCAGGGACACCTTCCACTAGACCAGGTTGCTCAAAGCACCATCCAACCTGGCCTTGAAAACTGCCAGGGATGGAGTATTCACAACTTCTTTGGGCAACCTATTCCAGTGTCTCATTGTTCTCACAGTAAAGAACTGATTACTTATATCTAACCTGGACTTTCCCCGTTTTAGTTTAAAGCCATTACCCCTCGTCCTGTCTCTACAGTCTCACATGAAGAGTATCTCTCCAACATCCTCGTACCTCCCCCTTCAGACACTGGAAGGCTGCTATGAGGTCACCACAGTGTTCTCTTCAGGCTGAAGAATTTTCTCATCCTGTCTTTGTTTGGGAGGTGCTCCAGCCTGTGGGCCTCCTCTGGACTTCCTCCAACAGCTCCATGTCCTTCTTATACTGGGGCCCCCAGAGCTGGATGCAGTAATGCAGGTGGGGTCTCATGAAAGCAAAACAGAGGGTGAGAATCACCTTCCTGAACCTGCTGGTCATGCTTCTTTTGATGCAGCCCAGCATCTGGTTGGTTTCTGGGGTCAAGCGCATGCTGAAGCCAGCTCATGTTAAACTTCTCATCAATCAACACCCTCAAGTCCTTCTCTGCAGGGCTGCTCTGAATCTCTTCTCCACCGAACCTGTAGCTGTACCTGGGATTGTTCTGACCGAGGTGTAGGACCTTGCACTTCACATTGTTAATCTTCAGATCTCAAGTGTGTCAAGGTCCCTGTCAATGTAAACACGGAAGTCAATAGAGGAGTTATAAAAAATAAATAATTCTTTCTTCTAAAAAAAAAAAAAAAAACAACAGAAAAAAACCCCAGACAAAAACAAAGCAAAACCTCTTACAAACAAAACTTTTAAGAGTGCTGGGAAAATGACAGATAAATCAGAGCAAAATGAAAAGAAATTATTAAAAGCATCAACTAAGTACAATTGACATCTCCAAACCATAAATCCCCAATGTTTTCATTCCATACAGCCTATCATTGTGTTAGTTAATGCATTTCTTTATATGTGGTGCTTTGTTTTTAGTTTTTTTCTCTCAGTATAATCTCAGTTCAGGGTATTTGGTGCCAAAAGAAAGAAAAAAATCCTCAAACTGTATATTGCTTTGTGTTTGGCTATAGGAAAGCTAGTAATATATCAGATTCTTATGATGAAAAGATGTAGATATAAATGACATGGAAATACACACTAGAGGAAGTGTGCTGATTGCTCTTGCAATCATTAAATTGTCTTGGATTTATGTGCGTAGCCTCAAACCTTTTTATTTGTAGTCTGCCTTTCTTAGATACTTTATATTCTTTATTATTCTTAATATCCATAGACTCTGGCTATTGAGGTATATGTTGAAGTCAAGGCAGCTAGAATGGTATTTCACAGAATCACAGAATCCTAAGGGTTGGAAGGGACCTCAAAAGATCATCTAGTCCAACCCCCCTGCAAGAGCAGGGTAACCTAGAGTACATCACACAGGAACTTGTCCAGGCGGGCCTTGAATATCTCCAATGTAGAGACTCCACAACCCCCCTGGGCAACCTGTTCCAGTGATCTGTCACTCTCACAGTAAAGAAATTTTTCCTGATGTTCACATGGAACCTCCTATGCTGCAGTTTACACCCATTGCCCCTTGTCCTATCACTGGACATCACTGAAAAAAAACCTAGCTCCATCATCCTGACACTCACCCTTTACATATTTGTAAACATTGATGAGGTCACCCCTCAGTCTCCTCCAAGCTAAAGAGTCCCAGCTCCCTCAGCCTCTCCTCATAACAGAGATGTTCCAATCCCTTAATCATCTTTGTAGCTCTGTGCTGGACTCTTTTAAGCAATTCCCAGTCCTTCTTGAACTGTGGGGCCCAGAACTGGGTACAATATTCCAGATGCGGCCTCACCAAGGCAGAGTAGAGGGGGAGGAGAACCTCTTTTGACCTACTAACCACACCCTTTCTAATGCACCCTAGGATGCCATTGGCCTTCTTGGCCACAAGGGCACATTGTTGGCTCATGGTCATCCTCCTATCCACCAGGACCCCCATGTCCCTTTCCCCTTCACTACTGTCCAGCAGGTCAGCCCCCAACCTGTACTGGTACATGGGGTTGTTCTTCCCCAGATGCAAGACTCTACACTTGCCCTTGTTGAATTTCATCAAGTTCCTCTCTGCCCAACTCTCCAGCCTGTCCAGGTCTCGCTGAACGGCAACACAGCCCTCTGGTGTGTCAGCCACTCCTCCCAGTTTAGTATCATCAGCAAACTTGCTGAGGGTACATTCAGTTCCCTTATCCAGGTGGTTGATGAAAATATTACACAGCACTGGTCCCAGCACCGACCCCTGAGGGACTCCACTAGTCACAGACCTCCAGCTAGATTCTGCCCCATTGACCACAACTCTCTGCCTTCTTCCTTCCAACCAGTTCTTGATCCACCTCACTACCTGATCATCAAGCCCACACTTCCTTAGCTTATCTATGAGGATGCTGTGGGAGACAGTATCAAAGGCCTTACTGAAATCAAGAAAAACCACATCTACCGCTCTACCATCATCCATCCACCTAGTTACTTGCTCATAGAAGGCTGTAAGGTTGGTCAAACATGACTACCCCTTGGTAAAGCCATGTTGGCTGCTCTTAATGACCCCCTCATCCTTGATATGCCTAGAGATGGTGTCAAGAATAAGTTGTTCCATCACCTTTCCAGGGATGGAGGTAAGGCTGACCGGTCTATAATTACCCGGGTCCTCCTTCTTTCCCTTCTTATAAACTGGCATGACATTTGCCATCCTCCAATCCTCAGGCATCTCACCTGCTTCCCACAACTTACCCAGGATGATGGAGAGTGGCTCAGCAATGACCTCCGCCAGCTCCCTCAGCACCCACGGGTGTATTCCATCAGGACCCATCAATTTATAGATGTCCAGATTACTTAACTGATCCCTAACCCAATCCTCATCTACCAAAGCAAACTCCTCCTTTATCCTGACTCTTTCCGGGGCTATAGGAATCTGGGTCCCCTGGGGAGAGTCTGCAGGAGTAAAGACAAGGGCAAAGAAGGCATTCAACACCTCTGCCTTCTTTATATCCTCTGTCTCCAGGGCACCCACCTCATTCAGCAGTGGGCCTATACTGCTTCTTGTGTTAGTTTTATTCGCTATGTATTTGAAGAAGCCCTTTCTATTGTCCTTGACCTGATTTGCCAGATTAAGTTCCAAGGAGGCCTTAGCTGTTCTAATTGCTTCCCTACATTCTCTAACAGCTGTCCTATATTCCTCCCAAGTGGCCAGCCCCTCCTTCCATAATCCATAGATTCTCTTTTTCCGTACGAGTTTGCCCAGCAGTTCCTTGTTTAACCATGCTGGTCTCCTGGCTCCCCTACTTGACTTCCTACTCACTGGGACACTGATCCTAAGCTGTGAAGAAGTGGTTCTTGAATGCTGACCAACTATCTTGACCCCCTTTACCACCTAGTACCCTTTGCCATGATACTTCCCTTAGCAATTGAATGAAAAGGCCAAAGTTTGCCCTTCAGAAATCCAGAAATGTGACCTTGCTAGGTATTCTATTCCTCCCACACAAGATCCTAAACTCCACCATCTCATGGTCACTGCAGCCCAGGCTGCCATTAACCGTCCCTACTTCAACCAGACCCTCCTTGTTGGTGAGTACTAGATCCAGCAGCGCTCCTCTCCTAGTTGGTTCATCCACCATTTGCATTAAGAAGTTATCATCAATGCACTGGAGGAACCTCCTAGACTGTGAATGACTGGCTGTGTAAGTCTTCCAGCAAATATCGGGGTAGTTAAAATCCCCCATAAGGACCAAGGCATGTAGTCTTGAGGCTGCTTCCAGTTGCCTGTAGAAAGCCTCATCAACTCCTTCGTCCTGATCAGGAGGTCTGTAATAGACCCCCACAACTGTGCCACCCGTACCAGCCTGTCCCTTAATTCGCACCCACAGACTTTCCACTTGGTCCTCATCTGCCCCTGGACAGAACTCAATACATTCTAGTCGCTCTTTCACATAAAGAGCAACTCCACCACCTCGCTTTGCTGACCTCTTTCCTAAAAAGGACATAGCCATCCATGACCACATTGCAGTCATGTGAGCTGTCCCACCATGTCTCTGTAATTGCCACCAGGTCATAATCTTTAGACCGCACACAGACTTCTAACTCCTCCTGTTTATTCCCCATGTACGTGCATTGGTGTACAGGCATTTCAGGGAGCGAGCTGAGCGCGCTAGTGGCACTCTTGGAAGGCAGGAGGCCTTCTGGTCTTCATTCATACTAGAACATTGCCCCACTAGTTCAAACCCAGCTACAACCCCCTTGCACTTCAAATCTAATCTAGAGCTCTGTGAGTGAGCTCTATTAACTCTTGCCCAGGTACCCTTTTTCCCCTGCAGGACAAGGTTTAAACAACTACCCTTTCCCTCAAATGAAACAACCTCCCTGGTCTGCCATTCTTCAAGCCCTAGCATGTTTCTCTTGGGCTTGTCCCCAACAGGCCCAGTTATCTCCCCTTCCCCCTTCCTCCCTAGTTTAAAGCCCTGTCAATGAGCCCTGCTAACTCCTGCCCCAGAAACCTTCTCGCCCTCTGGGACTGATGTATCCCACCTGCCACCAGCAAACCAGGTGTCTCATATAGCAGCCCATGATTGAAAAACCCAAACCCCTGCCTTTGGCACCAGTCCCGTAGCCATACATTAATCTGCAGTCTCTTCCCATTTATCTCTTCACCTTTGCTTGTAACAGGTATGGAGGCAAACACCACTTGCTCTCCAGACCCTCTAACCAGTCGTCCCAGGGCCCTGAAGTCTCTCTTCATTGCCCTTGCCCTGCTTATAATAATTTCGTCACTGCCAACCTGAAAAACCAGCAGCGGATAGTAGTCAGAGGGCTGCACGAGATCACAGAGTTTCCTTTTAACATCTCCAGTCCGAGCCCCAGGTAGGCAGCAGACTTCCCTGTGGGATGGACCAGGTCAACAAATGGGCCCTTCTGTTCCCCTCAGAAGGGAGTCACCCATTACAATTACTCTTCTTTTCTTCTTGGTTGAGGAAGTTCTAAGGCATGAGGGTGAGTGACAAGCCCTAGGTGACTTACTAGATGGGTCTACCCCTCCACCACCATTTACTTGACCCTGTAGTTCCAAGATCTCATACCTGTTACTCAAGGGCAACTGGGAGGAAGGAAGGGATTGTGAGGGTTTTTGCTTACCTCTCCGAGGAGGGACCTCCCTCCATACTTCCTTGTCCCTTAAGTTTACTCCTTCTGTCTGATGGTAGGAGGGAAGGGGATCTATCACTAGTTCAACCACTTCCCTCTGCCCCTGCCTTAGGGTGTGGCTCCACCAATCAACTTCACTTTCACACTCTCTGGTAGCTCTCAACCTTTCAATGCCCTCCCTCAGTTCAGACACCTGCTTTAGCAGGTCATCTACTTGCTGACACCCCACACAAGTGGTGTCACTAGCTCTCTCCGACACAAGTGCCAGGCTCAGGCATTCACTGCAGCCAGAGACCCGCACGGCCGCATGTCTGCAGGAAGGCTCGGTCTGGGTACCCACGTTATTCCTCACTACAGGTTTTGATCGAGTGGTGACCATGATCTACCTGGTCGATCGGTCCGTCTACGTCTCTCTGCACAACAAGCAGTCCTTCCTCCTCCTGCGCTCCAGGCGAGCCCTCTTGATCAGGCGGTCACCCCGCTCGCCTGCCCGCGCGAACTGCTGCGCGAGCTGCCTCCACCCGCTCCGGGTCGCCCGCGCTCCCTGCGCCGGTTTTTAACCGCTCACGGCTGCCGCCGAGCCCCCTGCTGGCTCCGCCCCCGGTGAGTCAGCTGCTCGCGAGAGCTGAGCTGCCGGCTCCTGGGCCAGTCCTGTTGAGGACTTGAGGCTCCCTCCTCAATGGCTTTTGTCGCTCTGCGTTGGGGCTCGTGGACGCTGATCTCTCCCCGCTCCACTCCGGTGTTGCAGCCGTCCTCTCTCAATCTACTCACCTCAGCAATTGACCCAGTACAATTGTATTGACCCAATAAAATTGTATTTAAACATTGTCGTGGTTTAAACCCAGTCAGGTAATTCGTTTGCTCACTTCCCCCCCCTTTCTTGCTCTCCTCCTGCTCTCGGAGGGACGGAGAGGAGAATCGAAAAGAATGCAATTCCCACGGGTTGAGATAAGAACAGTTGAGTAACTAAGGTATAACACAAATCACTACTGCTACCACCAATTATAATAATGATAAAGGAAATAACAAGGGAAGAGAATACATCATCTCACCACCAGCCGACCGATAACTTGCCCCCCCAGCCCGACCAAGCTCTGACCGATACCTCCTCCAACCCTGCAGTCTCCCAGCCCTTCCGGCTAACTCCCAGTTGCATCCTGGGCATGACGTGCTTTGGTATGGAATACCTCTTTGGTCAGTTTGGGTCAGGTGTCCTGTCTCTGCTTCCTCCTGGCTTCCCCTCCTCCCTGGCAGAGCATGAGGCTCACAAAGTCCTTGGCCAAACCAAAACATCCTTGTTATCAGCTCTGTTCCCGAGCTGAAAGTCAAAACACTGCACTGCACCAGCTACCAAGAAGGGGAAAAATGACTGCTACTGCTGAACCCAGGACAAACATCTTCAAGGACAGGTGAGATCTTAGGCAGAACAAAGTACATTGTATTTTCAATTTCTTGCTTTTTATACACACCCACAGAATTCTTCTTGCCCTTGTAATTTCTACATGGCTCATAAGGAGGAAGGAAGCCATAATCAGTTAGCAAAGTGGACACACATAATACCCAAAGGTTCGAGAGAAGCATGGTATTGCAAAAATTAAATTTTCTTTTTCATCTTGTGCTGGACAATTTGTTGGCCCGTTTATGTATGTGTGCATCATATATGATGCTGCCCACTAAGTCAAGTGGATTTTGAGACAGAGGGTTTTTTTAAAAAAAATACCTCAGCAAATTAATCTAGAAAAAGCTCCTGGGAAGAGGATTGGGGAATACAAAGGGCATCAATCAAGCAAATGTATAGAGCCTCTAGCATCACTAGATCTTGTGAGACTCCAGCAAAAGGGATTGAAAACAGATAAAGTACAGATAGGGGAATGGGTGGAATGTATGAAGTTTTCTGCAAGCCAGGAAAATACCATTATTGTTTAACTTTCTAGAGGCAAGATCGGGGGGGAAATCAGCATTGCAAGCATGCAATTGGCAGAAGGAAAACTTGATTTCATATTTTTACTTACAGTCTGTCCAACTCCCTAGATCTGAATTTTCCTGTTTGAAAGGTTACCTTCCTCTTATTTACTTTCTGTGATGTATGGCTTTAGAAATCTGTATGTTTCTGCTGTGCTTGTTTATGGGGAATTAAACGACCCCACAACAACAACAAAAACTCCAAAACAAAAAATCTTGAGAGCCCATTCAACATCAAACATCAGTTGGAGAGTCAACACATATGGTTCACCTGTGAGTTTTAGCACCAAGTCTATTTCCATCTTTCAATACTTAAGCCTAAAATAGAAACATGCTGTTAGAAAATATAAAGAAAAAAAAAATGTTCAGTCCAGCTCTACAAACAACTATATTTCCTTCACTGCAAATGTTCTTTGAGGGTAAGTTAAGCTGACCCTTATGGCAGGATTTTTCTTAAGAACATAAGAATGACCATATCAGGTTAGTGCAAAGGTCTGTTTCTCTAGCGTTGTGCCTCTAATAGTATCCTCAATAGGATAAATGGAATCAGAACTTGACTGATTGTGTTGTTTAGTGGGCAGATTTTACTGCCCATAAAGGCAGGAAGTTCTGGAGCTGTGTCATGAGACAATGTTGATCTCTTCTCAGTGAAATTTAAAACAGTATCTTCAATCATCATTTCCTCTGGGATGATGACCAGAAGACCATGACACACATGTACTTTAAAAGTACTAGGGAGCAATCTATTCCTCAACCACATCCTGTCAGTTAGGTCTAATTGCTAGACATCCTTGTTGCCTATCTTGCTCGTCTCTGATCCATGACTAAGCACAAGAAGGAAGAAAGATGGCAGGGGGTCCTGGCAACTCTAGAACCTATTTCTATTCCCATCTTGCTTCTGGGTAGCAATATTGCCATGCGCAGCTTTAAACAAATTTAAGAAGTGTCCACCGACAATAGTGCTTTGTTCAGTTTCTCTGTCTTGCTTCTACAGCCCTGGCCCTTTGGTCCTTCCTTCCTCCTCCTATTTTTAATTTTTTTCCTTTTTTCCTCCTGAAATCACTTTGTTGTTAATCTTCTGGGAGGGCAAAAACACATGAAGCAGTTTAAATTCTCTTTCCCTAATTGGAAAGAAAAAGAGAATGGTGGCCACAGGTGAATGACTACAGTAATACCTCTCAAGTGTACCCTCCCAGGACTGAAGAGCCTGTCCAGGATTTATCAAATGAAACATGCTACCTTTTAACTTAGAAGTTGCATAATAAACAAACAAACATGGTGGAGTCCTCACCTTGGAATTTGTTCATTAACTTTCAAGAAAATTTAAAACATTCATCATCTGTAAAATCTTGCAGTAGGAGGTCCACTGTTTGACAATAAAATTGGCCAGATGGTACTCTCCCTTCACCTTCTCCAATTACCACTGCTGAACTGTGCAGTTTGGCAATTCATCCTGTACTCTCTATTTCATTGGAATGAATTGACAGGTATTGTTTGTGGGGAAAACCCTTTCACAATCAATCAAAGAAATTAGAACTTCAGTAAATGCGTATGGATTTTCCAGGGCACACAAGCTGATAATCAGAAATGTCTTTAAAAATATGCAGAGTACTCCTTTGTTTTGTTTTTTTTTTTTTAAGAATTATGTTGGCTCTATTAATTGAGGATTTAACACACTTCTGTCTAACAAAATATACATAGTTAAGAAATACATGCAGTAGCTTATAAAAATACATTATATTTTATTAATAAAGGATGCAATTTGATATTTATAACTTTTTTTTCCATTCACAAATAGATAATGTAACACTGCATCCACCTTCTAAAATATATGTCCTAAGGTACAGTTTGCTTCTATCACATTTTTAGGCTCATGTTAGCATAGTGATCATAGTGATCACAATATAGTGATCAGAGTTGATCAGAACATATCATAGTTGCTCTTGTTATGTCATGCATTATTCTTTTTGATTTCTTTAAATAGATAAACAGTCTTGTATGCTGTGAAGGCTGTGAAGACTGTGAAGTTTTACCTGAAATTATTTTCTGGGAGGGTTTTTTTTTGTTCACAGACAAAATCCCCATGGAAACAAAGTTAGCTGATGACACAGTTCTTTCTTTAAAGGAAAAAAAAGAAAAAGAACGGTTGGGAGAGTGATATCTAGACAACATGTGATATAGATAGTAAAAAAGTGAAAACATGGAGAAAAAGATTAGTCAGGAGTATTTCCACAATACGTTAGATTAAAATATGCCATTATCCTCATCCTTTTCATTCTTGTTCTTTTATTCATATTTAGAACCTTAAATATGCATAGAATAGAAAGCCATTAAACAAGACACCAGCAAGAATGCCCATCAATTGACATATATGAAGTACAAGGCAATCATTGTGTTTTGTGTTGGCTACTGGGAAGCTGATGAAACAAATAGAATGTGTAACATGATGTCTCTTTCATCTATAAAAATATCAACTCAGAGGTTATGCTTCATTAGTTTCAAATGTAGCATGCATAATAAAGGAAGAAGGCACAGCATTCCTTTGATTCATTGTGCAAAATCTTATCATTCCCTCTTTCAAGTGACAGTTTATTAAATAAGGTGAATAATACAAAATATTCAGACTAGATCCAAATCATATCGGTTGCAACCAGCTCTTCTCTGCAGGAGTTTAAATAGTTGCAAATAAAGAGACACATGGTCCTTAAAAGTCAATATGAACAAAATTTGGAGTCTGCATTCATGAAAACACTGATTTTCTGTTTATTTGTTTTCAGTTTGCTTCATACAGAATAATGTCAGACCATTTTTTTCTGAATATAGTAAAAGGGAAATTATCTGTCCAGTGAAACATTTAAGAAACTGTGAATTCCGGTGGAGTTAAGAAAATGTAATGAAATTACAGATTATGATAAAAATGCTGCTACAACCACAACAGGAGAGGCCAGCAGTGGGTGCCAGCAATTGCCTATCTGGGGGTTATTTCAGAATTGGGACTGAGCAATTTTTTTTATTAGCTTCTAAAGGCTACAGGCCAGTGCTCAGTTGCATATTATTTGATGACTTTTTTATTCTTCCCAAAGTCTAATTCAAAAGTTTCATGTAAAAATCACATTTAAACTCACTTTTATTAAAATGCCTATTGAAGATTTTAAATGTGCTCCAAGGAATGTGAATATAGTCCAATAAGGAATAGATAAACTGTAACATGACTGATTTGACCACTCATTATCAATTTGCATAAATATGACTGTTTTAATAATAAATGCACACAATTATTGCAGATAGTGATGTCTAATGCAAACATCATTAGTATTAGGACATGTAAACAAAAGATTTCATTTATCAACAGTTCAGAGACAAAAATGTAAAAAAGAAGCGAACGACTAATGAGCTGAGAGGGAAATGCGTATGTATGCAATGAGCAGAACAAGAAGCTAAATGTGACAACATTCCTTTTAAAAAAATTACTTGACTCTGATTTGCAGTGCTTAGTACTCAAATGTTTTAGACATTTCTGTCCTTCTAAAGAGGAGGACTAAAGTTATCTAATACAAGCAGCAGTTAGGTCCAGCTGTCCTAAACATTTAGTCTGTTAGGTAAGGTTTGATACATGACTATCAGCCTCTGCTTCACAATATGACATTATGAAAAATCAGCTTACTAATCTTGAAACTGCATTTTTATTTCCTGTATAAAATATATTGTTTCATAAACCCCAGAAAACTCTGCTGCTACCATTCCGTGCAACTTCAGGGAAAAGTACTTGCTCCAGGCAGTCACTGAAGCATCTGAGCAACCTGAGAAAGGTGTAATGAAATACTTGCAATTCTATCTTAGCAGTTTTTCTGTCATACTAAGTTCAATTAATAATAAGTAACAAGTAAGAGACTACCAGCAAGTACTTAAGTATCTCACAAGCTGAAGATTTAATGAATGTGCCCTGGATTATATTTTAGGTAAATAATGGCTCTTATTGAATACAGAGGCCTCCATTTTTATTAGTGTAAGTTTGAAATAGGATGATAAGAGCTTTCAGAAGGGCTTTCAGAGGGATGAAAATGGCCTACTACCTGAAGATGAGTAGTGCTGCCTGAATTATATTAATGTAACAGGGAGGCATGGCTGAATTGCAGCTAGTGTTTGCTTAGTGTTCTGTGTAGTGATTTACATACATGCTTAGGAAGCACAAAAATGCCACCAGTTAACCCACTTATTTCACAATACCGGTAAAATTTTATTTCTTTGTTTTCACAGAATCATAGAATCATAGAATAATTAGGGTTGGAAAGGACCTTAAGATCATCTAGTTCCAAACCCCTGCCATGGGCAGGGACACCTTATGCTAAATCATATCACCCAAGGCCTCGTCCAACCTGGCCTTGAACACTGCCAGGGATGGAGCATTCACAACCTCCCTGGGCAACCTATTCCAGTGCCTCACCACCCTAACAGGAAAGAATTTCCTCCTTATATCCAACCTAAACTTCCCCTGCTTAAGTTTTAACCCGTTACCCCTTTTCCTATCGCTACAGTCTCTAATGAAGAGTCCCACTCCAGCATCCCTATAGGCCCCCTTCAGATACTGGAAAGCTGCTATGAGGTCTCCACGCAGCCTTCTCTTCTCCAGGCTGAACAGCCTCAACTTTCTCAGCCTGTCTTCATACAGGAGGTGCTTTAGTCCCCTGATCATCCTCGTGGCCCTTCTCTGGACTTGTTCCAACAGTTCCATGTCCTTTTTATGTTGAGGATACCAGAACTGCACGCAATACTCCAGGTGAGGTCTCACAAGAGCAGAATAAAGGGGCAGGATCACCTCCTTCGACCTGCTGGTCACGCTCCTTTTGATGCAGCCCAGGATACGGTTGGCTTTCCGGGCTGCAAGCATGTTCATAAAAAATATTCTATTTCTGACGTAAGTGTAGCAATTCATGTAATTTGATAGCATCCTACATTGCCTTTGTGAAATACCTGCAAACAGGAGAAAGCTGTAGGATATTTGGCTCGCTTTTTGTCTGTTTGATGTCATCAAATGTGCGTCAGCATTGATTCAAATTTACAAGAGAAGTTGTTTAACACTAGTTAAAATGTATTTAAACAGTTCACAAATGCAAATTGATTTTGTGCCAAATGTGAGTCCATCCTATACTTACATACAAAGTCTTAAACATGAAATTTCTTTTTTTTTGAGTTGTTCAAAACAAAGTCCAGGGGAAAGCAAAACACAAACTGCTATATTCCCTTTCAAGTTGTGAAATCTTTCAAGATATGTTCTGAATTTTGTTCTTTAGATGCACCTGCTATTACTGAAAGAAATTAATTTTTGAATTTTATTCACATGATAAAGACTTCATCCTTTGAAAGAATAGGTACCTTTTCTGGTAAACCGTGAAGTGCAGTTCAAATTTGAATTATGGTGGGCTTACATTGGTTTTGGCATGTTCTATGAAAAACACATTAGTACTTTGATGCTGAAACTTAGGTATACAAATAATAATTATCATGATATTATTTATAACCAGCAGTCAGGACTGAGAAGATGAAAATTATTCTGAATTTACATTTGCTAAGCAGGAAAAAGGTTTAGTTGGGCTACAGTGAGTGGAGTGTACTCTCTGCACTTCTCATCTCTTCAGGCTTGAAATCTAATTGGAACTCAGAACACAATAGTCTCCTTGTTCTAGGTCTTAGAGACTGATAGATGCAGGAATTTTATCTTTCTGTTCTTCAGACTTGAAGCCTAGCTGCATTCCAGTTTCTATACTACTACCTTTTGTTGTGATATCCCAGGTTACTTCTTGTGGTTACAGAAATGGCTACATCATCATCTAAGCTGACTGGTGTCAACAAGAAGTGCTAACTCAAACCCTGGAGAGAAACACAATGTGTTGCATGGGTGAGTTCACTGCCTTAAGGAGCTGTGTCCTGCAGAGATGAAGGAGCTGTGTACAGATGTATGTTTGAGTACACAGTCAGCTGAAGACTCATTTGCCAGAGTTTAGGTCTTCCTTTTTCTAAAAGTGAGATTCAGTGATCAAAGACCCTATGTTTATGACCTCATAAGTTTCATGACCACTGAATTTGGTACAGATGATGCAAACCGCATTTTAGTTCTGCGTTTTTGTATCTTCAGAAACTTAGTCAGGGACAGGATTTTTTAATGCTGAGAGGTCTCAGATACCTGTTCACTTTTGTAGTTCCTTTAAGTGATAAATTCAGTACATTCCTTTGATATGCTGAAAATCAGATACTCACTTGAGCATAAATCTGGTTATCATGGTCTGCATAAGCCTCCCATTAATTTCAAAGGTTCTAGAAAGCCTTTTGATTAGCTCATTTTTTTTCATTTGAGGACCGTGGCTATTTACATGCACATAGAATGCTTACAATGATATATTTCCTCCAAAGAATTCAGTTTCAAAATAGGTAACATGATAATTGGCTGCTGAAATGTTCTTTTTATACTTTATAATAAGAACTCTCTTCTTGGCTGCAAGCTTAATTAATGTATGGGACTTGGACTTCAAACAAAAACAGTCCTCACAAATAACTTCTCATATTTAGCAAAATAATTTTTTAATTTAAGCAAGTAAAGAATAAATCAGTTTAGCTGACAGCTTGGTGTAGACGCAACTTGGGTGTAATAAAGTGATGGTAGTATCTAAATGGGGATATCATACAGGCTTGTGAAAAATAGTTGTTAATTAAACAGATTTTTTTTTTATTTTTTTAATGTTGCCTTCTATGTAGCCTGTTTTGGTTTCTTTTATCTTGAGTGTAGTCAACACATACTGCAAAGACCTGATTAACATAAGAAGAAATTGTGAGTATGGAAACAGGGTTACCCAAAGGACTGTTCCCTCCCTCCCTGATTTCAGGAAATGCTTTTTAATCAGAGTAATGCCCAATCTTCAGGCTAATTAAAGCCAGGAAGATTGAACAGTGAATACATTAATGTTTTAAATGTTTCCGTTATATACTTAAGTAATGTATGCATATGCCATTGAAAAGTATGCTAGGCTTTTATTAAAAGCTTTTTCATCTGGAGAGTAGGGTAGGCTGACAATGGTATTTTCACAGAAAATGAGCAGGTTTAATGCACCAGTTGATGGAACAACTGAGTTAGAAGACAGAGTGGTCCACTGAATCCTAATCAACGTCATTTCTTTCATGTTTTTTCATTTTCACAATGCGCACACGCTCTCACACACAAACGTGCTAGCAATTGCATTGTAAATAGCAAAATATTTTTTCAGGATGCACTTAGTCCTATTTTTTCCTTGTCTCTCTCTTTCAGAGTACTTTCATACTGTTCTGAATTTTTCCACAAAAAGCAAAAGGTGAAAAAACTTACTTCCAACGTCTAAACAGAAGGTGCATATTTACTCCAAGTGATTCTTCTCTCTTCTTTTTGTTCATCTATATTTTGTTGTAGTATTAAATTGCCTTGTTCAAGGAGTTGTGCTGACTTTGAGTTTCCTTCAATTATAAGCTCTTTTTATAGTTTCTAAGTCTGATGTAAAGAAGAAAAAAGATGTGCATGTTTTCCTGATCTTTAGTCTGGGCCTTGAATTTTCTTTGATCCACAAGGTTTTCAAAATGAAAACATGTACCAGAGATTTTAAAACACTCTTACAGTCGCAGGCTACTTCAAATTGTCTACCACAGTCTATTAGGAAGATTATCAAAGTGAATCTCTTTTATTTCTGTGTGATTGCTCACAAACACATTTATGCTTAAAGGAAATTACCCAGAATATGTAACTACAAAAATGTTTTTGTATGGAATGGCGAAAATATTTGAGTGTAATATTGCTCTTAACCTCCTGTTCACCTTAAAATAGTACTGAAATAGCTGTTATTGTTGCTGTAACTTTCCTCCTGATCATTTTCCATCTATATGTTTGTGCATGAAAACAGACAAACACAATGCAAATGAATGAAGTGTTTATGAACTTTTATTTAATACTACTCAGGTGAAACACTATGTACACATGCAAATGGTACTAAAACAGATTATCCTCAAACTAAAGTGCATATGCATATATTACCTCTGCCTTGAATATGGCTAGTTTTTTTTTCTCAGGTAACAATTTTTGTGAAACATATTCACCCTTAAGCAATATTGTCTAAAGCAATGTTTCACAGATGAAAAAGAAAAATATAAAAAAAAACAAAAAGTGTGATATTTTCTATATAAAAGGTTTTTTTTAATTAAAAAAAAATAGCTAATAAAGATTCCTTGGTAACATATTTATCTGTACTTTGAAATACTCTGCAAGCTCAGTACTTTGACATGGGAAAAAAAACAACAAATAGACCAAAAAGGGTGAAAAGAAGTCTATCTTCAAATATTCAGTTGTCTCACTCTTGAGGTTATCAATAAACTATAGGGCTATTATCACCCTTACAGGACCCATTTTTCACCATCCTTCATTAACAGTCTACATTTACAGGAAATGAGTTATATCAGATATCAGCATTTACAATAGTAATTATTGCCCTTGAAAATGTGGGCCAAAATAAAAAGTGATATTTTTAGCTTGCTATACCTGTTAGTCTTGTGACAAATGTCGACTTCCAATAAGGTAACAGAAGGGCATATTGTAAAGGTCCTAATTTATGTATCTCAGCAGAACATTATCCTTTACCAAAATTCTTCACTTTTCCTAATTGTCTCATCTCAGTTCTTTGGATTGTCTGGACACTGCTGTCAGTTCTGCATCTTTTCATTCTATCTTCATTAGCGTAGATTTATTTTAACTGCAACCAACATTTCAAGTCCATTGGTAAATGCAGTTTTGTAACTAATCCTTGGAACACAGTCACATTGCCCCCACCTTCAGGGGGATTTCAGAACACACCTATCACTGCCTAAAGGAACTAAAATGTGAGGTTTTGAAATGGTCAAGACATTCATTGTTGTCTTTGGGATAAAAAGCTTCCTTTTCTCATAAACAAGTTTGCAAGGTTCAGAAGTAAGTAAATATTTTATTTCTCTACCAACATGTCAAAAATATATGCCTCAAAGGAATTACTTAAGAAAGAGTCTTCCCATCTGAAATAGAGTTGTTTAGCCAGTTCATAGACTGGTATAAATAGATGCAGACGCTTAGTTAATGGTGCCTAGGTGCTGCTGTAGTGACCCTCTTCTCTTGATATCACAATAAAAGATGAGAAAAAGATATTAATAACACAGTTATGTGGTAGTTTAAGTATCATCACCTGAGACTGTGAAGTCTCAGTCCATAGCCCCCACCAATGTGTTGATCTTCCTCTGTGCTGGACCACCTCTCCATTAGTTCAGAATGCAAGGGACCAGCTGTGCTAGGAGCTTAGCCAAGGTCCTGTGTGCTGAATTCTGGGAGCTGCATCTGAGCTCAGGTATGGCCTGGGCTGTGCTGTTGGCACACCTGGCCTTGCTGGTCCTGACCACATCCGGCTTGTTGAATTCTTAGCAGGACCTCTCACGTTCTCAGATTCACAAGAGGACTGTTGGCTGGCCCTGACCACTGCCAAGGATCTTGCTTGCTTGGCACCTCAGGAGCCCTGCCTGCCCTGCTCTGCACCACACTGGGGTGCTGTCAGGTTCACTGCCCCTGTGAAGCAGTACTGCCTGCTGCTTCCTACCACATCGTCACTAAGCTGGCCACTTAAATCAGGAACATCAAGATCTTTGTATTGTTTAGTGGATTATAACATATAAAACATCATAACTGCCATCACTTTGGCAAGGTACATACTGGTGGTTGTATGGGAGCAAGACTGCTCCTAGAAACAAAGCAGGCAGTAATCAGGAAGGACTTCAAGCAAGGCATGCTATATTTCCACATGAATTACATGGGAAAACTGGAAATAAAATAGAAATGAATGGGAACCATTCTCCAGAATGTCCCACAAAGAATAAAATTGAGGACTCAGTATAGATTGTGCAACTCAGTATAGATTGTGCAACCAAACACCCTAGGAGCTTTTCACCAATAGCCTCATATTCACTCTAGAGCTTTAGGAAATCATTATCTTATACCACCATGTCCCCGCTGTTGCTTCTTTTTCAGTTTTCTTCATTCCCTACTTCCTTCTGCCTGTGTACATGTACCTTCTACCTATTTTTCTAAGTATCACATAGGCAAAGGCAGCATGCATTAAAGCTGATTTGGAGTTACATACATGCTGTTTAGCTGATTAGTAAGAGTGCTGAATGGCCAGCTGGCAGGCCAAACAAAAAAATTGCTTGAATTCATATTGTGGCCTGTTACCCTCTTGAGGGCGTTAATATGTATCCGTCACTCTTAAGCCACCACCACTCTTTACAGGTATAGGATATAGATTTGGATAGCTCCATTTTTGTAGGGTTGAAATTGGACAAGAATCAAAATTATTACAGGGAAGAACTATAGATAACATCACTAAATAAGCATTATTTTGTTAAAAAATCTATTTTAAAAATGAAAATCACATGTGAAATACTTTTCCACAAGTCATTTACATAAATACTAAGAGAGTTCAGACAAATAGTCAACTTCACTTCAAATGAAAGAAACAGGAGAAAAAAAACCAAACCAACAGATATTAACACATTAAGAGGAAAAAATAATTGTGACCTACATGCAGATTTGGAAAGAAAGTATTTTCCAGTGAAGCTTTTGACTTTTCAGGTACTTCAGCTGGACCCTGTGAAATGTCAAATCAAAGTATGTGAAAGAAGCCAGCTGATTTATAGGCTAGCTAACAGTCTTTTTGAGCTATTGTGGCATTGTAACAGTCAGAGATCTAAGATCAAGCATTTGAAAGAGTGAAATGAAGCACAAGTAAAGCACTATATCTAAAGTTTCTCAACCTTGGGAGCAGCTCAGGCTACAACAGTGCCTCAGGAAAATGGCCAGCACAGGTAAAATACAGCAACACATATTTATGTTACAAATCATGGCAGCCCAGAAAGAGGGATATTTTCACCCTGAAAAAGACCTGCTGGCTATGCTACTTGCAATGATGCAAGTACTTGCAATGATGCAAGTCATCTGCCCTTCAGACACAAGGGGAGCCTGATTCAAGTAATTAAGAAGGAACACAGAGAAATCATTCCTCAGTACATGCTTGAGTGACCAGGTATACTCTATTCTGAAAGTATATACCTCTCCCAAGAAAGGATATGGGCCCACAGAGTGATCCCAGGCAGATAGAAGAGACAGCGTTGCTTATGACACCAAGTTAATTACAGTTTTGAGAGCAGGGTACATAGTTAATGAGGAAGAGTTTGCACAAAGCCAGTAGTTCTTTGCAAGAAGAGAGGTAAAGATGGGGGATATTTGATTTTTACAGGATCCTACTATAAAACAGGTGCACAGAAAAAATCTAACTACCAACTTGAACACTGTGGCCACAGAAGAGAGATGCAAAGTCATGAGCACAACTGGGATAACCACAACAGGTTAAAGAGATTAAGGAAATAAATGACAGAGATGGTTATGGTTTTACCTTGGATGCGAAAAATTCTTTTCATTTGGCAGCATGCCATGCTCTCCTGTTACTGTCCAGTACTACTCAAACATACTGAAAAATGTTTTTCTTGTCCTTTTTGTAGTAATGGAGCCATGCTGAGTTATATTAGCTTTCTGTCTTGCACTGGTAATGTTATATTTTCATGGGAAATCAAGCCACAAAACCATTGTCTTCTTAGTCAAAACTCAGGAAAAATAACACCAAGAATGGTAAAAGACTCAACTACAGTTAATTGACAACAGAAGCTACATTAAAGGATTGAATCTGAAGTTTTCCAAATACTTTGAAATCAGAGGCTGTGTTTACATTTCAATATTAGCTATGAAGCTGGTGTAACTGTGTAGGTGTAGAGTAGTAAGTTATGTTTGTATGGTGAAACTGATGTGAGAAGGATGCAGTCCATATTTGGGGCACAAATAAATATATTCCATTCTGACAGGGTGTTGCTTGCACCCAGTGATGTACCCTGGTGATTGGTTTCTGCAGCTTAGGTCTGAAGGCACAGAATCAACATGCAGGTGAAGGAGCAGAGCTGCTGCAGAGGTGTTCTGATTTACACCACCCGAAGAATTTTGTTCCCTCAGTTGCCTCTGGTGAAGTTATGAGCTCTTCAGAAGCACACTTAATCTGTGAGGATTTCAGAATTTTCTGCATCTCAGTGTTAAACGTTCTATTACTCAGATTGCTCTTTTCACTATTTCTGCCCTTGGTATGGAGGAAGGCAGTTGTTTTTTGCCTTTTTATTTCAAGGAGATTCTTACTATGCCATTTTCTTTAAAAGAGCAGCTCACGCTCAGAGGTATGTTCTGAAGTTTCTCCACTGGTGAGAAACCAACATACACGTAAATGAAAAGAGTATCTACCCTGGGACTACAATCATTGTGTGCAAATGAGCAGCAGAAAACCGGCAAAGTGAATTTAATGCTAAGTTAGTTCTTGTCACATATTGTTTCTTTTCATGTGAAAATCAAAAACCGTGTCCTCATTCCATTTGCTTTCCTAGTTTTTGAATCAGTGACTTATACCAGACACTGATTGTTCTTTATTGTATTTCCTGTCTCCACAGCTATATCTGTTAATTTCTATGTTGTGATTTTTCTAGTGCTTTTCATAGGTTCCTTGGGATGCTTTGTTTGGGGTCTTGTGTCTTTTGTAGAAACTCTGTAAATTTACTCTGGAATTATGTTTTGCCTGAATGTGATAAACATGATTCTATTTCTTTGCAAAATTTACACTTTCTTGTGATATGTCACTCACTATATACTTATTCGGTTTATGGATTTGTTACCAATTAACCCGTGCAATTTTTATTGATGGTTATTGCTACTTAGCATTACTTTTACAATGAAGGCAATGATTTATTGATGACAGGGCATGATCTTTTATAATGATTTCCTAATCTCTGTCTACTAGCAAAGGTGAAAAATATATTATTAGCTGTACAAATACTTTCTTATAGGAAGTAGAAATACAGAAAAAATTGAGGTTCAGAGTGTCTAATCAAGTATTATTATTATTCTAAGCAATTTTCAGACAAAGTAATTTTCTTTATTTTCCTAGAAGAGCTTTTACTTTTCAGATACTTCAGTAATTTATTTCCATTATTTCCATAGCTAAATTATTATGAGGTAAGTAATAAATTATTTAAAATCTAATTGTTTTCTTAACTTACAAGAAGCATGTATCAGAGACCCCCAGGGCAGTATTTATTATTCAATTATATCTTTTTCTTTCATAAAGAAAGAATAGCAAATATAGGTATAAGGCAGTGTGTGTATCTGGTGGAGAATGTCATGTAGAACAGCCAAGAATTCCTACAGCGAATCCTGTCTTAGCTCTCACCCATACTTTGGCATAGAAAAATTAGACACTGTGACAGGATTTGCAAGCTGCAGGCTCATTGCCTCATTCTAAAATGGTCAATTGCTATTTTTCTATGTCCCAGTTTCACTGTGAGAAACAACTCTAAAGATTTCTAGGACACATAATGTGCCTATTAGATGCTAGTGCTTATTAGATGCTAATTGTGTAACTGTCAATGTACCTGACTCCTACTGATTCTTTACTGATCAGTAGTGCACCATCAGGTTATTCATTGCTGACTTGCTATTTACAGTTGTATATAAATGTTGTAACCCAAAAAGAGCCTTTCATTTTGCTATAAATCCTTCTAAGACTGTTTTCTTATTGCTATGAAAAACTTTTTTGTGGCTCTTTCAGTCTTTTTAGTCAGATCAGTATGGGGTTTTACATTTTCGTCCTTCTGTTCCAGCTTCTTTACAGAGCAACAGTGCAGCTCAGAAATACTATTCAGGGCAGTATAACTAAATAAATTTCAGTGGCCTTTTAATCCCCTTTCTATTCTTTCTTTTTTTTTTTCTTATTGGTTGCCTGTATACTTTTTCAATTATTTATGCAAAAGAATATGTAATACAGGATAGAAAACAAAAAAAAAAATCATGAAACTTTGGGCCATTTTTGACAATTCATTATACTAAGGCGTCAAATTTCTAGTAATACCTTTTACACGGACCAATCAAATACATATCTCCACTCTTGTAGTATGGAGGTTGGAGAGGAGGAAGGAATCATTGCTTTTGACACTAATCTCTATTCAAGAACTAGGTAAAATAATTTTTGAAGTCATTTACTATTACAAAAGTTTGTGATAAGCAAACATCTTTTGAAAGTTCTTCCATTTTTGTATGCTTTGTTTTTCACAGATAAATTGTGTTTTATTGCTGTAACAAGCCTGTTGTACTTATGGTTATACATGTAGCTCATTTACTAACACATAAGCTTATATTTCAGAAAGCAGGTTTCTACTTTGTTCTTTTTTTTTAATTATTTGTTCTCTAGTCTCATCTCAATTTTACTCAGTTAGTCCCCTGCAGAGGATGTGAAGCAATTTGTTAAGCAATCTTCCTCTATGAAGAAATAAAAGAGAACCAAAACGCAAACATGTTAAAAATTTCATTTAGAGAAGGAAACAAATACAAGGTTAGCTAAGACTCTGTATTGAGGCCTAAGAATCCCCTTTAAAGTCACATATAGCCAGTCCCAGAGTACATCAGAGGAAGCCATCAGAGTATATGCTTCTCTGTCATACGGTGTCCACAAAGGTAGAAGTAATGGTTTGATGCTCACATGAAAAAGAAATATTGTCTTTTTTTTTTTTTAAATTATTTTATAATAGTATATTAATATATAATACATAATTAATATAATATTAATATATAATTATAATAGTATATAAATATAAGATGTTATAGGTGCAAGAACAATGGTGAGTAGGTGGCTACAGGTATGACAACAGTATGCTTTAAAACGTTGTTAAAGAAAACAATCTATAACTATTTTTGAAATATCAGTTAATTGATAATCATAAAATAATTTGGATTGGAAAAGTTCTTTAAGATCATCGAGTCCAACCCCGAACCTAGAACTGCCAAGTGCACCATATAAGTCAAAAAACCTGAGACTCTGTCATCCAAAGCAGCAGAAAAATAACTGGAATTAACCTTCTGTTGGGTCACCAGTGAAAAAAATCAGGCAGAATTTAGGTTCAGAAAACACATTTTTTTCTCTGTACCAGTGCTGATGCCTAGAATACTATGAGTATGTGTGAAAGGATGCCATGACTATGGGAAAACGTTGTACCCACTAGTGCAGTCACAGACAGTCCCTTTCCTCATAGGAGTCCAAGGACACAACATGTGCCTCTGTGCACCAGGATGATTCCTGAAGCTTCCTAGGGGCAAGAAAGTTCGATGCTGACAGTGACCCAGTGGGTGCTACCTGCTGTAAAGCCAGCACTGTCTTCCTGGAGCCCAAGGGTAACATAATGTTCTCGTTTGCTGGTCTGACTCTGTTGTCTGACGATTAATGCTGGTTTGAACCTGTGCTGAATCTCAATGAAAAGCCTGCACCAGCACAAGGCACACAAAAGCCAGAGTTCAAAGGGGACTTCAGCCAGTAAATTCTCCATATGTGGTGGTGTGAGTGGGTAAACAAGAAGTACATTGTAAGTTAGGAAGGATTCTTTTTTTTTTCTCTCCATTTCTTACTTCTGAATGTCAACATCTTGCTGTGTTGTGGGAAGAGAAATCACATACAGAATTCCAATGCAACTTGGCAAAAGCTTGTCAAAAATGGGTGTATTGAATGGTGTCATCTCTGTGAGAATGTGGCCTCTGGCTTATGGGTTGTAGCAAACTCAATGCTCAGCAGGAGCTTGCAAAAGCAAGATCTTTCCTTTTCATGTCCTTGCCTTTCCCAAAGAAAGTTCATCTCATCATCATCTCTTATCTTTTTCACTTCAATTAACCAATTTCAAGTACTTATGATATAAGACTTTGAGTGACCATGAATAGTAACCTGCTGTTCTTTATTGTTACTAATCTAATTTTTGTAAAACATCTTATGCTGTTAAAGTACATGTATTTTCAGTTACGACTAAAATCAATACATTTCAAATATCAAGTTCTGATAAGAAATACATGTGATTATGTATGGAATAAATTGCTTTTATGAAAGCAAGCCTCTACTAAGTATTTCCCACTGATCTAAACTATATGATTGTTTTACTTTCAATAGCAAATTTCCCCTTGATATGTCCCTGTGTGTATTCACAGCAAATTGTTTATTCAGGAAATACTGGACTGTTGGTATAGTTTTTGTTTTCTCTGGGCAGGACTGTACCAAGCAAATACTGTATTTTTCCATGCATTTTCTGTGTTTCCTTATAAAAGGATCAATCTATTCCATTTAAAATATAGTCTTCTCTGAAAAGAAGTGCCTGGATAACTCACATAAATTTGGATTCTACAAGAAGAATGAGAAACAAAAAAGATGAAGGTCATGGAGACTTTGTCAAATAAACTTCCTTTTCACTGCTCATACGTATGGAACAATTACTGTTGCTGAATTGTAAAGTTGCTTTGCAGATTACACTAGATTACACTAAATTAAATCACAGCTCTTTTTCAGTAACTGTTTTATGTTATAAATTTATCATGTCACATCATCATCAGTACAGGATAAACGTAAATAAAATTCCTCTGTAACACATAATCAAAACATAGTAGGAAGGCCACAGAGAGCTATCTGAATTTTTTAAAAACTACATACAAACTACAACAATTGATTAGAGCTCTGCTCCTTATTGCACACTCTCTTCTATCATCTGGCTTCCGAGTGACTGTATGAGCTTCTTGTAGATGAAGCCTTGATATATGTCACCATTAAACAGCAGGATATAAATGTGAATGGTTTTGTGCTACTGCTGCATTAGAATTTCTCACAATACTCACTTTTTAGATGAGATTGGTATCTTCCCTATTGACGGTAGTTTTTAGCATTACTTCAAAAACATCTGTCATGTCTTGCCGTATGCAGGCAAATTGAACAAATGGAGTACTGTGCTTCCACAAACTGATTAGGTAGGTGTCTCAGTAAGAAAAGTCTGCATAGACAGAGTCTGACAGTTGAATGACATGTGCACAGCTGGCAGATGTTGAGTAGAGCTCATGGAGTAAACAGCACTTCCAATTTATAACTGCTGAGGCCTGAGTTTGTTTTCTTTGACAATTATTATTTTTCTTTCTAGATTTTTCCATTCTTGACAGAATGACTAATGTGGTCACAGATTTACTGTCACTCTTGCAGTTTCTTTCAATATTCCAATTTTCATCTGGGAAAATAAGGCAAATCTTTTGTCTAAAGCATGGTTCTGTGCAGCAGAGAATATGCCTATTTCCAGTATTTTTTTTTCAACATGATTCTTTCGGTGTTCTTTAATGCATTTCCCCTTCCTCTGTCTCTTCTACTGTTTTCTTGACATGTTGTCAAATTTAGTAGATAAATGATAATAAATCATAGCTTTAAGTATTTCCTCAGTACATGTACTTCATAACACTATAAGCAGTACTATTCTCTGAAATCCTCCAACAAATCTAATATCATAGGAAAGAAGTTAATTGAAAGTGCAACTAATTAAATAAGACTCAGTTTAATTTTCAAGACTGTAGAATGCACTATACTTTGAATCCCTAAAGGAAACTAATTCTGCAGCTAAGAACCACTGACTTTAGTACTTCAGGTTAAAAGGCTCAAGTCTCTTTACTTTACTTGTACAAAACTTGCACTGAAATTCATGCAAAAAAGAAATAAACAAATAAAAAACAAGTGGCATGAGCTTCAGACTCCACACATAAGCATATGGGAAATATAGAAGCTGAATTCACAAGTTACCAGAGAGCTGCTGCAAATTAGGTTAAATGGTTACAGTAAGACTCTGTCTTATGAAACAGAAGGTTTATCAACCAATTCACTAAAAATGGCGAAATAGAATGAAACACATCTAGTCTAAATAATGTATCAAGCTACTGATTTTGTAAAACCTAAAGATGATTTGTGTAATCACTGAAAGTTATGTTAAATGATTTTATCATCTTACCTTGAGGTCACAATAATGTATATTTCTAGATAACATATTTATCTTAATATAATTTTTAAGAGGACATGACTTCAAACAATCACAATTATGCAAAATTTGCCCTAGATATTTTAAAATGTTGGTGCAATAATAAATGATCTTTTGTCTAATACTGAATAGATTTACCAGATGCTGTATCACACCACTGCATTTTCTTTAACTGATGGAGCAGAAAACTGACAGTCTTGTATTCACTATAAATTCACAGATATTTTTACAGTGTACAGACAGTACAAAGATCAGTGTCTTTTTGCATTAAGCATCTGGAAGAAATAGAAGCAAACACAAAACTACAAAGAGGTTATTCTCTGAGGATGAAAACAGGAGATGAAGTTGCTCTGAGCTGAATTAATCAAAGCATTTTATTTTTATTTTTACTTTCTTTCCTTTACTTTTATTAAAAAAAATAATCTTGAGACATTATATATTGATTACTACTCACAAAGCATTCATTAAGCAAAACTACTAGCAGGAACAATAAGGAATTCAACCATGTGGGCAAGAAAATATGGAAGACATTCCTACTTGGTGTGTAGGCCCATTATAATATACTGTCCCAGATATCACACAACCCTTGTAGCCTATGCAAGAGCTGGGTGAGATGAAGAAATAGCACTCATCTTTCCAAAGTAAAGGGCAATTTGCTTAAACTTTTGAAGAAAAAGCAGCAGAGGGTAACAACTTGAAAGAGTCAAATGAGTAAGCAGTCCATTTCCTAATTTAGATGACAGCATGCTTCATCCAATGACTAGTTCTGGACTAGAACCAGCAAAGAGCCTTATAAAGTAGTGGCAAAAGAAAACACTTAAAGCTCCAGAATAGTGAATTACACATTAGGACAGTGAAATACGTAGCTTTATAATAATGCCATCTTGAAAACAGGACTGACTGAAAAATTAGTGAGTACAAAATAACTTGATCATGTCACATTTGCCTTTCAGGAAGACATACAAAGTATACATATAAATGCACAAATAAATAGGACTCTAGAAAGCAATGCCTGTTGTGAAGCAGATTATATTTTCCTTTATACTAGTTTCCAACTTGGATGTAAAAGAGATTACTTCTGAAACTGGCATATGTGTTCCTGTGGAAAGCCTCCTTTTGAGTGAACCACCATTTTAAAATAAATTGATGTGCTGCAGGTTTCATTTTGCTTAACTTGTGCCCCAAGTGACACGTTTTTGGATTGTCACCTGTTCTGTGTGCTTGCTTTAATCTAGTAACTGAGCTTGTGCTCTGGTCTCCACACACAGAGTTTTCCCTAGGATTATAGTTTCATTTTTAAGACATCTTCATTTTCCATGTTTAACTAAGTAACTCTTTCAAATTCATAATAAAAAGTAAGGAAAAAAAAAGAAACAGAAAAAAAAAGAAACAAAAAATAAAAGCCAGACAGCACTAAAGATGAGTGGAAGCTTTTATACTGTCACCATGAATAATAGAAATCCAGAGTGCTTGTACATTGCACAAATGTTCTTCCAGTAGATTTTCTAAACTGCAACCATATGCTTGCAATGCAAAAATATCACAGGGAGTACTGTCCTACTTATTACATCAAACCCAGTGGGTTTTAGCTTTTCTCAGTTAGCATCAATGTAATGTAGTTAAATCAGCAAAGCATTCCCCAGAAGATAAAATCCTCTCTAATGTCTCTGATGTATGTTCTCCCTAGTAACACCGACCCAGAGAGGTTCCCATGGAGAATAGTGGGGTATAGAGATAATCTGAAGTAACAGAACAACGTGAGAATAGGCTTTCTTTTTGCTTGTTTTAAAGTCATGAAGAAAGAAATAATGAAGAAGGAATGATTGCATGATTTTAAATACATAAAATTATGAAAGCATTGTGTGCAGAGCAAGTCAAAAGATTATATGAGGATGGTATAGTGACATCTGTTTCTGCTTTTTCATATACCAGAAGTAAACTTGTTGGCTTGTGAAATGCCCCTTTTGTATTTCTAGCACTAACTATCAGCAATTACAGTATGATACTAGGACATATGGTAATGTAATTGAAGGTGTGGCAAGAAATCAGAGTTAGGCATTTAGGGCCATATGTTCCCCTCCACTAAGCAGAGTGGAGGGAAGCAGATGGGCACAAGTTAAAAAAAAGTCACAAAGAGCTGGCATAGTCCACCCGGAAGACAAAGGCAGCTAAGTCACGCTTTGGTGTATATCAAAGTGGTGAGTCTTTAGGAAGCTGGAACTGTGAGCTGGAATCAATGTGCTGCTTCTTAAGATCTAACATATTTCGAGGTGTGCCAGCTCTGAACAAAAGAGTATTAACTGAATGCAAAGGGGTAGCTGCTGTTCCACACTGTGTTTCCAGAGACTATGGTCACAGACTAGCACTGACTGAGTAAGCCATGCCGAAGAGACCTTAAGTGGCCAGGAAAACTGCGTAGAAGAGGGCCACATACGGGCCTCAAGTCCTTCTCTACCCACCCTGACATCAGACTGCTAGGAAGTATAATTTCTAACAGCTGTTCAGACTTCTGATCTCTGCTCATTTATTTGTCTTCTATACTCTTGTCTCAGGAGATATTGTACTATTGTTTAACTCCAGCCATTTTTAAGATGGTTTTGGCTGCATTTAGAAATTCAGATAAACCGCAGCCTGTTCCAACTAATAATTGCCTTCCTACTTCACTACCCTTCTTGGTTCTAAAATGGACATAAAGTCTGCTTTCAGGTTAGAAGGGCAGAAATTTGCACCAACTGTATATTAAACTTGTGACTGAACACACTGGTGAGTGGTGTGGGAAATTTAAATCATAATTATTACATGTTTTATTTTCAGATTGTTATTAAAACAGAAGTTGAAGAAAGAAGAAATTAAAGACATTAAAAGAAATAACAAAGTAAATATGCTAGCATTTTCTTGCAATACAAACCCTTTCTTCCAGGAATAATCTTTATTTGGGAATACTCAATGTGTGAGTAATAAGTCAATTTTTAGTCAGCAATTTATTTTAGATCACTATTGCTATCCAGTATCACGTGGTACCTATGCCTTCAGAAAATCAATAGCACAATAACTATCTTCAGTATATGATTCACTTTTATATATGCTATGCGTAGAATCCCATATTAGGTATTCATTGTTTTGAGTAACACTGAGTAACTGCTGATTTTTTTCTCTAGTGAAAACTATCCTGCTTTCTGTGGGAAAAAAAAAAAAAGGATTTTTTTTTTTCTCATTTCACTGAACAAAATAAAATAAGAAAATGGTTTCAGTGTTAAAATCTGGATTTCAGTATTACCCTTCATTATGCAGCTACAGAAACCAGGTTGTACTTTTCACCAACCAACTGCGATTAAGAAGTTAGGTATTAATAAAACATTATAGAATGCACAACTCACGGAAAAAAAATAGAATTGTAAATTCATACGTACCACGGTTGGGTGGTTTGTGTTTTTCACGTGTAATTGGTGTCCTTCCAGTGACTGTTAGATACGAACAGCAGAGCGTTAGCTTCCAGCAGGGGGCAGCATGATATGCAGTTTTCCACTCCATGGCCAGCCTTATGGTACTAACAATATGATTTACTAATTAACACCGAGGTTTGCTGATTACAGACCCTTGTGTAAACTCCATTCCTATCAAAACAGGCATAGAAATGCTAGTTCCTTGGACGATCTGCAGGACTTGGCATAGATACAAGGCATCAGTAAAGTATCGGGGGGGGGGGGGGCGGGTAGAGGAAGAAATCATTATTCACAAAGATTACAGTATGTAATGTAGGTTAAGACCTCATTTTTTTCATCAGCACTCAGCTATTAGTGGATAAGCACTTCAGATAATAAACATCAGATTACTACTAGTCTCCTTGATATCTTGCAGACATGAGACTGACACAGTAGTAAAATGATGCCATTCTTTTCTTGAAAAGCTGTTCTGGTCTTTATATTGTATCGCTTCCAGCCCAAATGCTGGCACTGAAATCAGTTTTGTTAAAGACCATTACATCATTAAGGTATTGAGTTTGAAGACGTGTTTTTGTGCTAGATATTGCTGGCAATTGGGAAGACTTATCTTTAGTATCAGACAGCCAAAGGTCAAAAGTGAACATAATTATCCCAAAAGCATTTTGTTTATAGATGTGCCTCTAGGATCGATAAAATTGTTACTAAGGTGTGCTGGGAATGAGGAAGGCACTTGCAGTATCCTGCATAATTGATTCTACTGTTGATTTAAAGTGCAGTGATCCTTACTTCTTGGGGATTTTTTAAATTCAATGACACGAATGAGAAGATTCCAGTTAATGCTTAAGAATCTGGTTTATCACATAATTTTCCTGCCATTCTAAACAGACTGTTTTGTTCTTATTACAGTATAAATTAAGGAGAGCAAAAGGAAAATTATAAATTTCCTTTAAAGCAGCAGAGCAGAATTAATGATATTACAGCTTTCTGATGAGGACGGGTAGTTTCTTAAGCCAAACAGAAAAATAGCTCTAACTACTAATCAATTACACCCGGATTAGGAGATATTACCAGCAATTAATGGCCATGTAGCATTGAAATCAATGAGGCTTGTCAAAAGAGATAATGACGTCCACAGCATTTCCACTGTTCAGCTACTGTACCCTGAAATTATTGGATAGAAAGAGAAAGACCCTTACTGAAAACAAGGAAGGCTAACTGCATGCCGAACAATATTCGGATCCAGAAAAGAGGATGTCCTAGACATTCATGAGACAATTAATTGAGAATGTGTTTCTGCACAGTCTTCATAAGGGGAAAAAATATAAATTTTCCTTTTGGTTAATTAATTGTATTGAAAGTGGCTCACAGCATGATTTTGCATAATGTAAAATATGCAGATTTTCAAGATTTCAACATTAAATCAGGTGATACTCAGCAAGTTTGCTTAGACAGTCTAGATTTGTTTGAACCTGAAACTCTAAGCAAAAATTGAGGAGGACAGTGCAAATCTACATGGGTAAACCTGAATAAAATATTTGTACAGAAGCTAAAAATCCAAATGTTAAGTTTTGCCAAGATGTAGTAAAAGAAAAAAAAATTACAAAGTTAAGCAGTTGTGTTCCTGCTAAGATTTTTCAAAATCAACCTAATTTTAGGATGGTAGAACATCTGCTTATTTCGGTGATCACCACTTTTGTAAAGAGGTCCTCTTATACAATAATTACCTACCTAAATATGGGTGTCATGATGTATCTTCCCTCTGCCTCCAACTTGACCTTTATGTCTCATAACCTTGCTCATATGATAACCACCGGTGGCTGTCATCATAGATGCATCTGGTCATGATGGCTGCATCCAGCTCAGTGTGGATTCAGGGGAAACAGATAACTACAGAATAGCAAAGGGCTAATCTGAGCATCAAGTCCACCTAACCGTAGTGCTGGTTAAGGTCTGACTCAAGCCATGTTCCAAATGAACTAACATCTGTAGTAGGTGTGCAAATATGAGTCAATTATCTTATTCCATAAATAGTAGACGGCCCAGGGCCTATTGAGTTTTCCTGCATGGCAGTGGGCTGCAAAACAGGTTGGATGGAAATTGGATCAACCTAGTCTAGTGGAAGGTACCCCGACCATGTCAGGGGAGTGGAACTAGGTGATCTCTTCCAACCGTAACCATTGTATGACTGTATGATCTCTCCTTGAGTAGAGATGACTATCAAAGTTACTTGTGAAGGCTGAGAGAATCCTTATTGAGTCAGATACTTGATAAGTAAATTAGGAAGAAGTGTGGTGAAAATTTGAGTGATATAAAGGATTGATTGTGCACATATAATCCTTTAGACATAAACTGCCAACCAAATCTGAGACTAAGTCTGGATCCAGCTGCACCTAAACTTCTCTCTGAGAAAGAGTTTAGAATAGAAGGGTGTCATCTCTTAACCTCACGACTCAACAGGAGGGTCTCCCTGACAGTTTTGTCTGGCCCTGTCATCTATGCAGTAAATAATTAATTGCACTTTGCCACTGAATCATATGAAACTACTGTCATATTTATCATTGAACTTTGTTAACTCACTGTTTCATATCAGTAAAATATATTGCTGGTTCTCTCTTAACAAGAGAAGTGCCTTATTCCCTCAGTGATAATAGGTTTCCTCCTTGCCTGGTGTATTTTAGTTTGTGAATGTTGTCTGTCTCCTTTTCTGAAGTGAGTGCTGTCAAGGAAGATTTCACTCACAGTAGGCACATGTGTCAAAAAAATGCAGAGTTTGTAGAAATTCACAAAATATTTGCCGGGGTGAAGGAGTATGGATTTACGTAAAACAGCCTACAGAGAGTAGACATTCAAAACTGTTAAATTACATACAAATCGATCCCTCAGTACAGTATTTTCAGAAGATGACTCCCAGTGTACTTAATTGCTCTAACACCTAACGTCACATCTGGAAGTCAGATACTTACTGTGCAGCCTGATGCATGGAACTTTGAGGGTCAGGAAGAAACCTTGTTTGAGAAAACCCAGAAGAATTAAGGCATGGCCTGCATGCATGTGGTTTATTCATCTCTACCCATAGCTCCCTGATGATATGATAAGGACTCCAGGGAAATCTAGAGGTTTAAGTGTAAAGCTAAGATGAAGTTATCAAGAAAAGGTCAAGTAAATGGCACACTGGGAATTTTAAATGCTCGGGATGAAAGCCACAGCAGAGCAAGGTAGGCATCTGCAGGCCTAGGGTATGAGATGCTGAGCACAAAATCATGACTTCTTTGGCCTAGTACTTAGTTGCACTCCAGTAGATGGCATCTCTTTCAGAGTCTAGATACATAAAAAGCACTGGGTACAAATATATGCATTGCATATCCTGACATAAAAATAGATGAAGAAATGGTACTGTGATAAACTAACCCTGCTTGGTGTGATTAAACCTTCCTGTGAAAGTATGCAGACTCTCAATGTTCTATGGCTATAAAACCTAACACTTAAAACACTTTTCATTGTTCATCTATATACTCATAGAACATGAAATCCAAGATTTTTTAAAATTAATAGCATTTTTTAAAGCAGGTTTACAAGGAGAACATACGTTATGGTGTTACATTTTATTACATACTGGAAAAAAAAAAAGCACTTTATCAGCTCTGAGAAGCACTTCCTTTGGTCTTGCACAGACACCAAAAATAACGTACTGGTCCTATTTTTTCAAAAGCTGAGAGAAAACAGAAACTAGAAATATCAAAAAATGCAAGATGTATAGTTACATCACCAGAGAAGCCACACGTGACCAGGAGCAACTGGAATGTCCCCTATTGATCAACACTAAGGAGCTCTGAAGTCAAAGAAACTGCAAATCACACAGTTGCTGAGTTCACTGTTAGTTCAGTTTCATCTCTTCCCCCTTTACTAACAAAAAATGTGGTTCTCAATACATGTTTAGTAAGCTTTTTTCAACTTGAAATAATTACTGAGGTGGGAGTAGGCTGGGAAATATTTACACTTCTGTTACCAAAGAAAATTTTTCTCCTGTAGATACTTCATTTTATTCACCTTTCTAATTCAGTGCATATGGATGGATACACAGTCCTCATCTGGAAATCTCTAGTTCTGAAAGCAGAATATATCTGGGTGTAATAAAGATACAGTGACAATCTCTATGCAGTGCATTGTAGGGAAAAGAAGAAGAAAAGATCTTTGTTAGTTCAGTCACTTAGTTCTTGAGTCTGAGTTTTCTCTTGCTGTTCAGCAACCCCAATTACACAGAACTCAGGTTAGCAAGGTTCAGGGTTAACTAAAGGTCAGTTAAAGCCTTTAAGCATCAATGAGCTCTGTTAACTGGGCTTTTAGCTAAACTTTCTGCTCTTATGCTTACTATGTCTTAAATCTTTAAAAATAACATTGTTTTTCCATTCAGTGAAAAGTTTCCTTGCATTTTGCAACAGTGTTGAAACCAGGTGACTTATCTCTGATACTCTTATCTATTAGCATAATATGCTTTTGTTTATGGACAAAATTATTGATATTGCCTCTCTGTATGTTGCAAGTTCAACCCCTCTATGGGCCAAATCCTTTTTCTCTAATATTTGCTAAATAAACTAAGACTTTTTAAAGTGATTTTGAATACACACTTAATTAATTGCTAATTACAGGGAACACTGCAGCAGACCTTAAAGTCAGTGCTGATTTTGCTCCTTTCACAACTGCAGGACTATGTTTAAGATTCCCTGTACAAAATATAGTGGAAACATATGTATGAGATACAGAAGTTCTTCAACATCTCACTTTTGCCAGGCAACAGTGATACAGTGTAACATGCTCATTTTCCTGACCCTTCTTATCTTTTTTTCATCTCATCCACCTTGCGTAATATTTTCTCAGAGGTTTTATAAGGCAGCCTGCAGGGTCTACAGTTGATGTTACATCCAGAATTTTAAAGTGGGGTTTGTATTTGTTATTTTATTTATTTTTTTTACTTTCTTCCATTTCCTCCTGTCTATACCTTCAAACAATGACACGTGTCTACCGCCTAACACTGTGTCTTTCTATAAGTTTAATCCATGATTCGTATGTAAAATTCTTAAAGGAGGCCAGGATAACCATGTAAGTGCTTCACAGCTGCAGGCTGAAGTATCCAGCACATTGTAATATACCTAGCAAATGACAATGCACAGTACAAATATGTAATGAGTTGTCTAAAACAGCAGTCTCTTGTTACAAAATGTTTTGTATTTAGATCTAGTAATAGAAATCTGTATGCCATTTCATTAGATTTCCAATCTTCTTTTCAATTATGTTGTGCTTTGGAACAACTCATGAATAGAAAGCAATATTTTTTCTCAGAGCTAGGTTAGAGCTTGAGCTGTTTAGTTTGAGGAGTCCCATGTCTTCACTCAGATTTTTTTTTTTTTTTAAGTCATTGTTTAAAAAAAGGTTAACTGTGGTTTAAAATGCCCTTGCTTTCACATAATCTTTTTTCTTCTTTTTTCTTTTTTTTTCTTTCAGCAAGAATCATGCATACTAGATGTATTTATGGCAGTGACTGCCACAAATTCTGACTTATGAAAGGAAATAAAAAAAACAGGAAAGTAAAACAAATAGCCTTCATTGTCTTCTTGTCAGAGGACACTGTTTAATAACAATAGAGAATTATGCTGAAATTTCCGGTAATCTCTGCACCATCCATGACAAAAGTGTTCTTGCAAAAATCCAGACATACCTGCTGCTGCTAGGATTTCATACTGCAACTTCAAAAATGGATTTATTTCTGCTTGGTGGTATATAGTGACAGGTGGAAGATAATTGTAAGAAACCAGTAAATTAAATTGAAAACTCATTTTTAGATATATGAAATTTCACTATTTAAATGACTGATCAAGATGTTTATCAACAATGCAGTGCAATTGTCTCTGGGTCTGTCTCTTGGCACAATACAAATTGGACAGAGATGTCCAGTGTGATAGCTGAGACACCAAAAGTACATACCTACCTAAGTGCATCACCCCTTTTATGCTAAGAAAACCTGCTTCTTGGTTCTGTATAATGTACATGAATTCTGTGCTTCCAAAGCTTCAGGCCAAGTGGCTGCCTTAACGCATTTTCAATGAGAAAGCCACACTTCTCTTAGAAAATATCTCACAACATGCTAAGTAGGGCTGTACCACTGAAACTGTGAAAATGGGTGAGACTCTGGGTAAACACATACGCTGCCTAAAAAAACGAAAAAAAAAATCTATTTGAGAAATAAACGCCTCTCTTATTTGAAACACAGTGTTAGAATTTGTTGGTTTGTTTGTTTTGTGTTTTTTTTCATATTAAGTAAATATTTCAAGGACCTTAAATAGAGTTAAATCTGAGGAACTGATTTAAAACTTCAATAAACCAATCAGTTTTTCAGGAATAGCACCTGTTAGCATTGTAAATTGTTTTCCTCTCAAACAAAAAAAAAAAACCTGTAAGACTGTTTCTATGCAATGTGTTTGACATCACCTCAGAGTAGTTCAAAGGTACCAGTGAAATCACTTAAAAGTCGAATTTCCTTTCTACCCTACATAAGGGTAACTAAAATCACGTAGCATTGGCTTTTGTCTTGGCAACTCTTTCTAGAGATCCTCTGAGGCTTCTTGCAATTTCCCTTACTTTTTATGAGAAATCAACATTTCTTTGGAGAGAATGTTTCCCCCTAGGAAACTTTGTCCTACTTCTTGACATAATATAATGAAAGTTTTCACAAAAGACCTATCCTTTGAGAAGAAAAATGTGTGGCACTGAAATGCTTTTGTGTACTGCAGCTCTGCAAAGGAAATTAAAGAAAGATCACTATAATCTTCAAACCATCATTTGTAAACCATATAAGTTCTATGACATCTGTAGGAAATGAATCAACTTGCAGTCATTAAGTCAATGATATCAATTAAAATCAGTTTCATAGAATTAAATCATAGTTTGAAAAAGACCTGTACAATTATCAAGTCCAACTGTCACTCAAGGACTGCAAGCCTACCGCTAAACTACATCTCTAAGTGCCTTATCTACAAGTACTTTGAACACTTCCAGGAACAGTGATTCCACCACTACCCTGGGAAGCCCATTTCAATGTCTGACTGCCCTTCTTCAGTGGAGAAATTTTTCCTAATATCCTGTCTAAACCCCCCCTGCACAGCTTGAGGCTGCTACTTCTTGTCCTATGCTTATTATGCGGGAGAATAGACCAGTCACCTCCTTGCCCCATCCTCCTTTCAGGTAGTTGTAGAGAGTGATAAGATGCCCCTAATTCTTCTCTTCTCCAGGCTAAACAACTCCAGTTCCCTCAGCTGTTCCTCATCAGACTTGTGCTCTGTACCCTTCACCAGCTTCATTGCCCTTCTCAGGACCTGCTCTAGCAGTCTCTGTCTTAGTGAGGGGCTCAGAACTGAACACAGGATTCGAGGTGCGGCCTCACAAGTGCCGAGTACAGGGGGATGACCACTGCCCCGAGTACAGGGGGATGACCCTGCTTGCCACACTATTTCTGATATACGCCTGGATGCTAAGGTCCAAACAGACAATGTCCACAGCTTTTACCTCATCAGCCAGTCAGGTCAGCTGACTGTAGAAGGAGATCAGGATGGTGAAGAAGGACCTGCCCTTCATGACCCCATGCTGACTGGACAATCCATTTTCCCATTTGTGCTTTATGATCTCACTTAGGATCATCTGCTCCATGACTTTCCCTGACACTGAGGTCAGGCTGACAATCCTGTAGCTCCCAGGGTCTTCCTTCCTACCCTTTATGTAGATAGGTGTCACATTGGCCAACCTCCTGTTCTCTGGGACCTGACCACTGTACCAGGACTGCTCGTAGGTGATAGCAAATGGCTTAGCAAGGTCGTCTGCCAGCTCCTTCAGCTCTAGGGTGTATCCCATCCAGCCCCATAGACTTGTGTACATCCAAGTGGAGCAGGAGGTCACTAACCATTTCTTCCTGAATTATGGGGACTTCATCAGCTCCTCATCTCTGCCATCCAAATCAAGTAACTGATACCCTGAGGATGGATGGTATAACTGTTAAAGACTGAGGCAAAGGTGGCATTAAGTACCTCAGATTTCCCTCATCCTCAGTCACTAGGTTTCCCCTAGCCCCCAGTAGAAGATGGAGGCTCTCTTTGGCCTTCCTTTTATAGCTAATATATTTGTAAAAGAACTTTCTATTTTCTTTTATGGTAGTGACCAGATTTAGTTCCAGCTGTGCCTTCACCTTTCTAACTTTCTCTCTATGTAATCTAACAACATCCTTGTACTCCTCATGGGGTGACAGTCCCTTCTTCCACAGGTGATAAATTCTTTTTTTTTTTCCTGAGTTTCAGCACTACCTCCCTCTTCAGCCAGGCTGGTTTCTTCCAATCCAAGGGATTCCTGGACCCCTTTGCCCTTCAACAATATTTCCCAAGGGACTCTCACAAACAGCATCTTAAACAGGCCACTCAGCCCTTCATGTTACTAAATGCTAGTGTAATGTGTGGGGTTTGTTCATCAAGAAGTTTGGGGGGAGGGAGGCTTTCTGTATGTGAAACAATACTCCTTTTGACTCTGTAACTGTTGTACTCTGTAAGTAATGGGGGGGAGGTCAGTTGCATTGTTGCACAGGATTGTGAGAGAGAAAAGGGGGGCTGGAGGCTCGAAGTGGTGTCTTGTTGCAACGCTGGAGGGGAGGGGGCTGCGACGGTGAGGAGGCTGCCAGTGGACGCTTCTCGAAGCCTCTGGCAGCTTCTCGAAACTTCCCGAAACTTCTCGGTAATGAGACCCCTGCAACAAAGGGAACCAATGGGGAAGAGCCATGTCAACATCCGAGTGAGGAGGGGCGACAGGATTGGCTGGGACCTTGAACTGAAAAAGATAAAGGACCGCCTCCCAGGGACCGCGTGTGCGCGTCTTGGGCGGAGCAGAGGACTCCCCGGCGCACCCAGCACTGTTTTATCTGCTATCGCTTACTCAGTTTAATAAAATTTATACTCTAAACCAAAATTGGCTTCAATATCGGTAACACTGGGATCCACAAAAATGTATTAACAAATACATATAGCTACTTAAATTTCATAATCATAAAAGCACTAGAAGATTAAATAAAATACGTCATGACCTCAGATGAAAATTAGCACTGTATTTATTGCTGTGGAAGTTTTATCAAAAAGTTTAGTTCTTTGAAAACTGCAAAAAATTAATGTTTATATGTTTGGGGTTTTTTTAAGAAAAAAAAGAAAGAAATTGGTGAATTTGGCTTACCAAAAAAAAATAAAAATACTGAGGAGGCATGTATGGAAGTGAGAATGAATACATATCCCAGACCATCACATTTTCTGCAACACAAAGCACATTTCTAGGGGGTAGTTGTCATTAATTATCTCTTTAGGAAGAGAAGAATGAACTGACCCTGAGTTTTCTATGTTTGCTAAGAGCATTTATCACTGAATAAATAGGTGGGCAAGGAAACACCTTTTCTGAGGTTTATACTAATTTTTCAAATCTTACCCCATCATCAAGCTGAAATGCATTTTTTGCATTAAAACCAATAACAAACAATGAAGGCTGACACAAAATAGTTTTGAACTACTATGCAAATAAAATATTTTAATAATCATGCCTACTGATCACCTCATTAATGATTACTAATTTGAAGACAAAAAGTCTTACTATAGAAGTCCTTCATCTCAGTTCTCTAATGCTGTATAGACAGATAATGAAAATTTTGTGTCTGCTAATTTTGAATTTCTGAAAGCATTTTTTACAGGCTCTCAGCCATTTTACTTCAGAGTTTCGAACACTTTTGAAAGACATACAGATGGGACATTCTTCTTAGCTGATTAAGATGCTATTTTCTTTATTTGGTGATGATTTAGAGAAGAGCAACACCAATAATTTCTGAAAATACCTTTTTATGTTTTAGATGGCATAAATGGAAAGCCAACTTCTTAAATCTCATAAGTAATGTCTCCTAAATGAACACTGTGTTGATTGCAGTACAAACACTCCTGAATAGTCATACAACTGGGGCAATATTCACTGCTTAAATGTTATTAAGTAAGAGTATTTTCTGATACAATTCCTCAATATATATTGCTTATACGGCAGTCTATTAATACATTACTAATTCTGTTTATTTCTCAAGGTTAGTTTAGGCACAATAAAATAATGATTCCTTTCTGACTAGTTTTAAGTGAAATTACAGATATGCTTTTCCATCAGTGTTGTGATTTGTTAGTACATGCTGATAATACCACAAACTAAGGAGTCTACAAGAAATTTAATTAAGCTGTTTTTTTTGTGGGAGAGTATGTGAGGAGATAAATGGTTCATGATAAATGAACTCTCAGGCCACATATTGGAGGATTTATTGATTCACTGGCCATTTATCTTGAAATTTATTCCCTAGCAAAAAGAATATTGCTATACACTTAAATAAAAGTTTCGAATGTTATGCTAACTTTTCACCAGGCAGTAATAAGTGCCCTAACCAAACTCATTCAGCTTCGCTTCTCATTCATTTTGCTGTCATCATCTGCATTATCATCCTTTTCCACTACGGAGGCTAAGCAAATTGTAATGGTTTTATCTGGAATATAAAGTCATGAGCTCTAACCTTCTCATATTCTTTATATCCTTATGGTATCTAATAAAAAATGGACAAATCTTATATTGATTCAGATATCTGTTTCAAATATAGTTTAAATGAGGACCCCATTACAATCTGAAAAGCTACTATCCATTGGGTTTTTGGAGTATTGGTTAGAGCATGTTATGTGATATCAGATTCAATTTTAATATTTAATGCATAAGCTGATTAAATATTAGTTCCCTGTATAGCTTCTAACACGTATATATATATACAGTTAATGCCCAGCATTTATGCTTATAAAATAGTCACAACATAAGGGATTGCTTAACTCCATGTTTTTTCTTTGCCTTTGGCTAGTCTAGATGTGTTTAATTATAAGGTTTCAATTCACTTGGGTTTTATAAACCATTTAGGCACAGAAGGCAGAATAGTCACAGTAAAGATTCCATTTAGAGTATGTCTTAATTGAGCATAACATTTCTTTTTTTTTCCCCTTTTCATTTATAAACTCTCCCCCCTCACCCCAGCTTAGAGTTGTGAAATAAATTGCCTAAAAAAGATTCTATTTAAAAAAAAAAAAAAAAAAAGAGAAAGTCACTGAAATATTTACCATTAGATAATATCATAGCTTCAAGCAGTGCATTCTTTAGTATATATTCACATGGGACACACATGTGAAGGTGAAACATAATATTTCAGACAACTGGGAACAAATAGCTGGGTCTCAGAGAATGCTGAAATCAGGGGGAAAGGATTCTATCAGAGATGTTTCCTACGATGGTGGTTACTATCTAGGCTGTTTCCAAGGTACAGGTCATGCTGGTGAGTGTTGCTCATATTTGTTCAGTGATAGCCACCCTTAGACACTAGTTTTAATTGTTCAGTGAAGGATTTTCATGAATGGTCTAAGTGGTTCTGTATGGTGTAACAGAAGCTAATGTGAGGGGTGGAAAAGAAGTTGGCTGATTTGGAAATTTGAAGACTAGAAGCATAAGGGTGGGGGAGGATGAGACACAATGGGTCTCTAATAGACCCTCTGAAATGGAAAAATATCAAGTGTTCTCAGTGGCCACCCAAAAAATGTCATTATTGGTAGGGGAGCAAAAAGATATCTGAGAGATATTGAAGGACCAAAGCTGCTTTGAATAATTTTATGCAAGGGAAAAATCAGCCTTAAACAGGTATTTTATGGTAATGTGTCCTGGGTTTAGCAGTAGCAGTCATTTTTTCTCCTTAGTAGCTGATGCACTCTGTTTAAACCACAACATAATGTTAGGGTATTTCCTCTAGAAAAAATCTCTCCCATATTCTCTGTTCTAGTAACTTACTATTGCTTTGACTTGAAATAAGTTTTCCTTCTCTGGAGTGCTGTCCTGGGACCTACTTCCAGCACAAGAGGAATCAGCTATGCTCCAGTAATGCTCAAGCTGTACACAACAGTGTGTTCTACCTGTATTGTAAAGTGCTTCTATCTGTAGTGCACAAAGTGTATCTGTGCACTACAGATAGAAAGCAAAATGGTTCAGGCACTGTTATACACCTTTTCTGCTGGTTACCCTTGTTAGCCATTAGGTTTTGATCTCTACTGGAAAGAAGGTCTAACCATAATGGCTGGTGCTTATCTTAAGCTGTGATTCTGGGACAATGAATGTAAACTCTGAACTGAATTTAAGCTAAAGGCTGTTCTCTGATTTAGCCAGCAACATCCATTTGGAGTAATAAGCATAAAGCAGCTCAATCTGATATTTTCTTCAATGCTGATGGTTACAGAAAGTGGTGTGCCCTAACCACATTGCTCTGAAGGTCTTATTTGCTCTCTTGCTACTTCTTTTTCTAGTACTTCTTTTTCTACTTTTGCTTTCAGTAGTAGAGAATTCTTATGAACTGAGAGATAAAGAACTATTTATTTTTAAGATATATAAAGATTTTAAAAATGAACACATTTATCCTAGAAATAGTATGTAAATAACTTCCTGTGTGTTATAATGACCTTAAAGCTTAGTAAGGTTCCATAGGATATAGCCCTAGAAGGCAGGTGGGCCCAAGAGTGCTGGTTGATATTCAAGGGTCACCTGCTACGAGCTCAGGAGTATTGCATCCCAACTAGAAGGAAGTGCAGCAGGAGGGCCAGGAGACCTCCTTGGATGGATAAGGAGCTCCTGAGGAAATCTCGAGGGAAAAAAACAGACTTACAAAAGGTGGAAACAAGAACAGGTGGCCTAGGAAGAATACAGGCATGTTGTCTGGGAAGCTAGGGACCAGGTTAGGAAAGCTAAGGCCCAGTTAGGATTAAACTTGTCTAGGCATGTGAAAGATAACAGGAAGGGATTCTATGTTAAATTGCAAATAAAAGACAGACTAGGGACAATGCGGGCCGTCTCCAGAAGCTATTTGGAGAACTGGCTACCCTGGATTTTGAGAAAGCTGAGGCTCTTAATGACTTCTTTGCCTCAGTCTTCACTGGCAAATGCTCTCACCACACCCCCCAAGTCTTGGAAGGCAGATGCAGGGACTGTCAGAATGAAGACCGTAGGCCCACTGCAGGAGAGGATCTGGTTTGAAACCATCTTAAGAACCTGAATGTGCACAAGTCCATGGGACCTGATGAAATCCACTCACAGGTCCTGAAGGAGCTGGCAAATGAAGTTGCTAAGCCACTGGCCATCATATTTGAAAAATCATGGCAGTCAGGTAAAGTTCCCGACGACTGGAAAAAGGGAAATATAACCCCCATTTTCAAGAAGGGGAAAATGGATGACCCAGGGAATTACAGACCAGTCAATCTCACCTCTGTGCCTGGCAAAATCTTGGAGCAGATTCTCCTGGAAGACATGCTAAGGCACATGAAAAACAACAAGGTGGTTGGTGACAGCCAGCATGGCTTCACTAAGGGGAAATCCTGCCTGACCAATTTGGTGGCCTTCTATGATGGGGCTACAGAACTGATGGACAGGGGTAGAGCAGTTGATGTCATCTACCTGGACTTGTCTAAAGCGTTTGACACTGTCCCACATGACATCCTTGTCTCTAAATTGGAGAGACATCAATTTGATGGATGGACCACTCGGTGGATAAAGAACTGGCTGGATAGCCGCATGTAAAGAGTTGTGGTCAATGGCTCGATGTCTGGCTGGAGACCAGTAACGAGCTCTGTACTTCAGGGACTGGTGTTGGGATTGGTCTTGTTCAACATCTTTGTCGCTGACATGGACAGTGGGATTGAGTGTGCCCTCAGCAAGTTTGCCAATGACACCAAGCTGTGTGGTTTGGTTGATACGGTGGAGGGAAGGAATGCCATCCAGAGGGACGTCAACACACTTGTGAGGTGGGCTGATGCCAACCTCATGAAGTTTAATCATGCCAAGTGCAAGATCCTACACCTGGATTGGAGCAATCCCAGGCACAGCTACAGGCTGGGCAGAGAAGAGATTCAGAGCAGCCCTGCGGAGAAGGACTTAGGGGTGTTGGTTAATGAGAAAATGAACATGAGGAAGAATTCATAGAAAGTGAAACTGTCAGAAGGGATATTTTCATTGTCCAGTAATACGTACTTAGAAATCAAAAAAGAAAGAAAACAAAACCCCCTCCACCAAAAGAAAAACACACCCCTGCTGCTCCCCAAAGCTTTCCTTGTAAATGAAGTTGCATATCTAATCTTAGCCGGGGCAGTAGCATATAGTTTGTTTATTTGCAACATAATTGCTAATGAGAAAGTGTAACTGGTTCAGTTGTCAGTTAACTTCTGTAACTGATTTGAGGCACTGGATAGATTTTATTGAAGAATATAATTTCTACCAGTGAAAGACTTTGCTTTCTTTTCTTTTTTTTTTTTTCTTCCTGAATGGTGCAGTCTATGCAATCTACTGTTCAGAGTATGTGCTTACTGTGTAGAATGGAGAAATACAGGTAAGTACATATTCCTAAAATATATACTTAACCAACCAATTTTCTTAATAGGGAAACAACTCTAAGAAGTTAGCAGCATATAGAAGCAAAACTCAATGAAAGGTGAGACTAAGACATAAAAACCCTAACAAAACAGCAAAACATATGAGCAAACAAAACCTCTAATTAGATAAAGTCATCACCTTATTATTTAATTGTAAGCTTGGCTTTTTAAGGTCTTTCCACTGAAATTCCTTTAGGAATCTGCAAGCTTTTTGCTGTTTGGACAGTCAGGAGTATACTTATAGAACATCATAAAGAAGAAATAGTATTTAGAACAGTGCCTACTTGAATTCTGCATACTTCAGAGAGACAAGGAAATCAGTGTAGTTGAAAAGCTCGTGCTTCAGAGGTAGCATGCCTCAGGAACAATGATGTAAGTGATTTGTTTATTGTGAACAGTACTTGAGCCTATACATTTCTTTGTGGTGTGCTCAGGATTATTATCTTATCATCTTCTGTAGTAACTAAATTCTGTACAAATTAAATTAAAGATACAAAATATAATTTTAACAAAAAATGTTTTTTTCTTAAGTAAAATATTTTTTGCCAGATAACTGGAGATGTCTTTCCCTTTACATATATGTCTTTGGGGAGACTGTTGTTATAAGTTGTCTTAGGAGGAGAATGAAAGATTGTGGAGATAAAGAGAAGATAAAGTGAATCAGCTACCTCCATATAAATCTTACTTGCTCTGCACTTAGAAATAATTTTGTTAATATTGTATTCCTTTTTTTCATCAAACATAGGTTTCATCATTTCACCTCATAGTTAGGCTTCTATGTACCTTGCTAACCTTGTAATGGTGTGGGTGGCTGCCCTACACCTCAGTGAAAACTGTATAATCAACAAGCATCCTACTATTTACAAGACAGGCATAGCCACACAAAGAAGGGAGAATGTTGTGATAGGAAAACCAGTTAGCACAAAACCTGCCACTAAGGTTAATGATCTGTTACTGAGCAGCTGGCCACCCTCCCATCATTCTGAAGTAGACGTACACTGAAAGAATGGGAAGCATAATATGCAGTTGCAAGAGAACAAAACTACCAGGAGTGGAAGGGACTGCAGCTTTTGAAATCTGAAGAACTAGCTCTAATTACAGCATTAGACATGTCTAAAAGGGTCATTTTGTACATGAGATGAGTTAGGCTGATAAAGTATCTAGAAACCACATTCTCTGAGTGCAGAGGACTAAGAAGGAAATCATGTACTAAGTGCATTCATGAAATCAGACAATCAGGCAGTTGAAGCTGAAAAGAAAGTTAAGTGCTTGAAAAGGAAAGAATAACTTTTTTGTCATCTTTTAAGTATAAGCATGTGTTGCATGTTGCAGTCATTCTGGTTTGGCTGATTTGACTTTTCTGGACTAGAATCTTCTCAGAGACTGAAATGTAACACTATGCCTTTTGGGTCCACAGGACAGAGACCAGCCTGACTAGATTTTCAAATTTATTGCAGATATGTATAGTCTCCCTGAGAGGAAAGCAAATAACCATGTGTGAGGCTTCTCAGGGGTTGGTCAATTTTGACCTGATCTAGTTGTGATAAATAATTTTGCACTATAGCTTAGTAGCTGTATGTGCTCTGACAATATTCAGAGGCCATAAGCAGAATCAGGGCCCCATGATGTGATGGATTTTGAAAACAGAATAATGCATCCTTTCTCCAAAAATCTTACAGTTTAATTTCAGGCAAATGGTTGCAAATGAAAGAAATAAAAAAAATACACAAACCCCAAACAAAAGCCTAGAGAAGAGGAGAGTGGGAACAAGTGACAAGAACAACTGTTGATATCACTTAATATTATGCCTAACTTGCTAGTAATCAGAGTCCTCAGAAGCTACAGAAAAATAACAAAACATTAAACTGTGCTCCAGTTTTTCATATAACTGCCATCTAGGCCACAGGAATGAATTGATGCTCTGCAATTTATTTTTTGATTTATACTTTTTCACTTGAGACTAAGATGTCATTATTTGAATAACACATGTGTTTAAGATGTAATACGAAAATGCTTTTTCACATTGACCTTCAGATCCATAGTTGCCTGAGAGTGTTCAGTCCCTGTACCCTTGTCCACTTTACAGGCTGTCTGTGCAGTAGAGCATGGAATTTAAATGTTTGCTAATCAAAGTACAAACTAGTAAAAGGCTATTTAGAAAGATATGTAGAGGGACTAAAAATCTTGGTGACTTATTCTGAAGGTATACAATGGTAACAGGAAACTAAAATCTTTTAGGTCAAAGTTTGAAACAGGAATGGAAAAAACTACCAGCTTGAAACATAATCAATTTAAATATGAATTCACTGTTTGCATCCTCTACAAATCTCAATTTATCCTGAAGATTTTCCCTTCTCTTTACTTTAACATAAGTAGGTTTGTATTGTCTTGCAAAAAGATTCAAAAAATGAAGTGAGAGAATGGTAGACCAGTTTCAGAGTGCTAAAACACAAAATATAATGCAATGAGAGTTTGAAGAGATTTTTCTTATGTAGCAGGTAAACTATTAACATAGATAAACTTTTAGTTTCAAAATTTCAAGACATTTTTCCACTGAGTGGCATTTTAACTCTTGCTGAGTGACTCAGGTGCAGGCATGGGAAGATCTGTGTAACTTTAGTGGCAAATAATGGAAAAATGACTCTAAAACCTTAATTGTTAGTAAAGATTCTCTCCTGAAGCATATTGGAGAGGGTAAGAAATTTTGTGTGAATAATACTTTGTCTTTTCCTCAAAAAATCAGCTTTGGAATAAGATCGCCAATGTCAGAATCCCAGAATCACAGACTGGTTGAAGTTGGAAGGGACCTTTGGAGGCCATCTTGTCCAACCATCCTGCTCAGATAAGCTTGCCTGAAAGTTGTACAGGACTGTGTGTAGACAGCTTTTGAATGCTTCCGAGGGTGGAATCTCCACAGCTTCTCTGGGCAACCTGGTCTAGGGCTCAGTCACCCTCACCTTAAAAAAATGCTTTTGCTCATTTTCATAGAGACCATCCTGTGTTTCAGTCTGTGCCCATTGCCTTTTTTCCTATCAATGGGCACCACTGAAGGCAGCCTGGCTCTGCCTTCCTTGCACCCTCCCTTCAGATATTTGTACACATTGATGAGATTCCCTCTGAGCCATCTGTTCTAAAGGGTCCCTCAGTCTTTCCTCATGTAAAATGCTGCAGTCTTTTAGTAACCTTCATGGTCCTTTGCTAGTCTTTTTCCAGTAGCTCCATATCTCTTTTGTACTACTGAGTGCAGAACAAGACACAGTCTTCCAGCACTCTCACCAGTGCTCAGTAGAGAAAGAATCATGTCCTTTGACCTCCTGGCAATAATTTCATGCAACTAAGAATACTTTCTTTGTCACAAGAGCACATTGTTGGCTCATGTTCAATGCAGGGTCCATTAAGACTCCAAAGGACATCTTCACTAGACCAGTTTGCTCAAAGCCTCATCCAGTCTGGGCTCAAGCACTTCCATGGATGGGCATCCACAACTTCCCTGAGCAATATCTTCCAGTGCCTCACCACCTGCATGGTGAAGAACTTCTTCCTAATGTCTAACCTAAATCTCCCCTGTTTCAGTTTAAAACTCATTCTCACTTGTTCTGTCACTACAGACCCTTGTAAAAAGTCCCTCTCCAGCTTACTTGTAGTCCCTCTTCCAGCTTTCTTGGAAGGCTGCTCTAAGGTCTCCCCTAAGCCTTCTCTTTGCCAGACTGATCAGGCCCAGCTGTCTCAGCCTGTCTCCATAGCAGAGATGTTCCAGCCCTCCGATAATTTTTGTGGCCTTCTGGACTTACCCAAGCAGCTCCATGTCCCTCTTGTGTTCAGGCCCCAGAGCTGGATGCACTATTGAGGTGGGGTCTCATAAGAGTGAAGCAGAGGGAGAGAATTGCCTCCCTTGACCTTCTGGTCAAACTCATTTTGATGCAGCCCAGAATATGGTTGGCTTTCTGGGCCGCAAGCGCACACTGCAAGCTCATGCTGTGCTTATCGTCAGTCAACACCCCCAAGTCCTTCTCTGTAGGGCTGCTCTGAATCTCTCCTCTGTGCTTGGGATTGCCCTGACCCAGATACAAGACCTTGCACTTGACCTTGCTGAACGAGGTCTGCACAGGTTTGCACAGGCCCACCTCACAAGCGTGTCAAGGTCCCTCTGGATGGCATCTCTTCCCTCCAATGTATCAACCAAACCACACAGCTCAGTGTCATCAGTGAACTTGCTGAGGGCACACTCAATCCCACTCTTAGTGTCATGGACAAAGATGTTGAACAGCACTGGTCCCAGTACTGACTTCTAAAGAGCATCACTCATCATTGGTCTCCATTTGGACATTGAGCCATTGACCACAATTCTCTGAGTGCAAACACTTTGCAATCCAGCCACCTCCAGCCACTGTATTGTTCATTTGTCAAATTCATGCTTCTCCAATTTAGAAACAAGGATGTCGTGTGGGACAGTGTTAAATGCCTTGCACAGGTCCAGGCAGAATGTCGGTTGCTCTTCACTTATCCAGCAGAGCTGTGGCCCCATCTTGCCTGCGAAAACCGAGGCAAAAAATCATCGAGTCTTCTCCATGTCCTAGGTTACTAGGTCTCTTGTTTCCTTCAGGAGGGAGCCCACATTTTTGCTTGTCTTCCTTTTATCCCCAGTGTACCTACAGAAGTCTTTCTTGTTGCCCTTAATATCCTTGGCCAGATTCAGTTCTGTCAGGGCTTTAGCTTTCCTCAACTTATTTCTGACTGCTCTGGCAATTTCTTTATATTCCTCCCAGAATACCTGTCCTTGTTTCCACCCCTTGTAGGCCTCCTTTTTATGCTGGAGTTTGTTCAGGAGCTCCTTGATCATCCATGAAGGCCTCCTGGCCTTCCTGTCTTTGTCTTTGTTGGGATGCACTGCTCCTGAACTTGGATTATATGATCCTCAAATATTATCCAGCTTTCTTGGGCCCCTCTTCCCTCCAGGCCTTTATCCCATGGCACTCCTCCAAACATACCCCTGTGAAGGCCAAAGTACACTCTCCTGAAATCCAAGGTTGTGAGTTTGCAGTGCCCCCTCCTCAGTGGTCCAAGTGTCTCAAACACCACCATTTCATGGTCACAGCAGCTAAGACTGCCTTCCAGCTTCACGTGCCCCATAGCCCTTCAACATAGCCCTTCTCCTCATTCTTTCCTCTATCATTTGAAGAAGGAAGTTATCACCAGCACAATCCAGGAACCTCCTGAATTGCTTGTGCCCTGGTGCGTTGCTCCCCCACAACAGATATTGGGTTGACTGAAGTCCTGCAAAAGGACCAGGGCTTATGAACATGAGGCCGCACCTATTTGTCTATAAGGTGCCTCATACATTCAATCTACCTGGTTGGGTGGCCTGTAGCAGACTGTCACTGTAATGTACCATGTCCATGGTGTCCCCTTAATCCTAACCCATAAGATCTCAGTCAGCTTCCCATCCATCCCCAGGTGGAGCTCTGCACACTCCAAACCATCACTGACAGACAGAAGGTGACATTCCCTCCTTGTCTTCCCAGCCTGTTTTTCTTGAAGAGACCTGCAGCATACCATTTTCTGAAATAACTTTCATGAGGTTAATACTTTTTTTTTATAACACTGGGTGGTGTATGAAGTTAGTATAACGCTCTTCTAAGTGTTTTCCTGGCAATCTGAAGGAACTACTCAGAAGCACAAAATGTTCATTGAGAAACTATGACATGATTTTGAGATTTTTGACATGAATATTTGTTCTCTGGCATCCATCTCTGGCTTTTCCACATGGCACTCCCACGAGAAGTTCAAACTATTGCGAAGTAATTATTTAATGTCTATGAATGCTCATGAAGATTTTGATCTATGCACAAAAAGTAGTGACTTATATGGAAAAGGTGTTGAAAACGTCCCTGTTCTGGTGATGGTATCAAATATTAAATTAACACTGATTTTTTAGCTTTTACTTTTGAAATAGTTTTAAATATTTTATCCTATTTTTTTTTGTTTTGGTTTGGTTTGATGTTTTTTTTTCCTGGGGGAGGAGGGGTTGCAGTTTTGTTTGATTTTTTTTAATCAGAGAAGCAGTTGCAAACAAGGCATAGTATTACCTAGTAGGGATATTCATAAGTCTGCCTCCATATAATCACTGCAAACAATTATTTTCTATTCTTTTTTAATATGTTTATTGCCATAGTTTTGCATGAAGGCAGCAGCTAACCTCCATAAACTAGAAAACAATTCTATAATTCTAATAACATATATATTTATACATATAAAATACATATATACTATCTCTATAAACACATATATAATTTTAATAATTTTATATAATTTTTACACAATGCCTTTGAGATTGAATTTATGCTCCATACCCCCTCCCAAATTTGCTACATGAAATAAATTATCAATAAGCAAGAATTCAAATCCATAGTCAATTTAACTTGCAGTGTGAAAACAAAATGGTACTTATAATGGAAAAATAAACAGGGGGAATAAAAGTTTTACCAGATTTATTTCTGCTCACCTTCTTTTGATTTCTGATAGGTCTTTCTAATTAGTAAAAATTATTATATGAATGTTTTCTTTTAGAATTTATCATCTGTTTTCACGTATCCTATCCTTCCTTTTGTAGACTGGTGTAAGCTACTGCTGTGTTTTTTAGCTTAGAAAGCAGTTAAACGGTTCTGCAGTTTCAGTACACATCAGGTAACTTCTGGGCACACTAATGTAAAACGTTGGGGTGTGATAGTTTGTCTTAGACATAAAAACTAAAATCCTAAATCACTGAAGATTAATTTTGGACTGCTTCCCACTGTGAGTAGGGGAAACACTATTTATTAGTAATGTTGGCTGGGAAAAAGTAATTTAGAATAATTCATAGGGAAGGAATAATCCTTAGGACATAATCCCCTAGCAGATCTGTAGATGACTGTCTGCCCCTTGCCCATCTGCAAATTTTATTCTCGTTACAGTCATAATTGGAAAAGTTTTAGGGGCTGTTTCCAACTCAGGAGTCAGCGAGAGTGTAAATCTTGTCTTCTTCGTATGATCATTACAATTAGGAAAATCATCTGCAGCACAGGTGATCAGATAGTGTTATTTCTATAAATTTTTGCTTGATTTAATTTGCTTCATCCACATCTTTTCTGTTCTACCATTGTTAAAATGTATGGAAAGCTGCAGAATCATTTACACAAGTTGGCAACCTCAGACTTGCCCAGTCTTTTTGATTTACATTAATTGTGTCTGTCCATTTTTAAGTAGGAGGAGGTTGATGTCAGAGATGTCAGGCGGAAAACTAGTCCTAAAATGTAAGATACTGGACTTTAATAAAGCAAGAATCAAAACAAGGTCCTGCATTACGCTCTTTAGACTCTACACTTTTACTCGATCAATATGTTATCAGAAACAGCATACATCAGAAGTGACATCACCTTCTGCACCATCAGTGGGTGACATTTTGCACTCCCAAACTGGAACCCTGTGCAATGGCAACAAGGGTGTTTAGCAGCAGTATTACATAAGGGTTAAGAGGCAGTGTGGAGGAAGCGGTTACATGCTGAAGCCCCAAACACAAAATAATAAAAACAAACAGAAGAGAGTGAAGACAGTAGTGTTAAGAACCCTGTTGTTGTTAGCAGCTTCACTTCAGAGGTTTTTGGAAAAAAAGAAAACTCTCAGACAATCAAAGGGTTGTCATCTTTGTCCTTAGAGCATCACCACTCATGTCTCCTAAGGCAAAGGTAAGCAGAATCTTAATCTATTTCACAGGTTTAGCTGTTTTGGTTTTGTCCTTTAGGTATTCAATTTTTATATTTCAGAGAGCTTCTAAGAATATCCCCTTTTGTAAAGAATACTGGAAAAAGAGTCAGGAAAACAGCATCTTATTATCCCATTTCTCTCAGAATACGTTTCTTCCCTTAAACTACATGGCAGTCCTGCTGGGATTTAAAGCTCCATGTCCCATTTTATTGCAAGTAACAAGAAATGAGGAAATCCGTATGAGTCTGTGGCTTCCCGGTATACTTTGGAAAATGTGATTACCAGCTTCTTCATTTTATTTTATAGTGTTGAATTTAACGAGGTTAGAAAGATGGGATTAGATATTTACTCACATGTAACTCAGGTAAGATGAAATGCACATCAGTCTAATTATCCACTGTGGGCTCAAAAGATGACCTTGCTGATTACTTGATCTCTCTCCATTTCCACATCATAAATCTTCTGACTGGATGTACCCAAACTGATCCGTTCAAGCCCTTTAAAAAATCAATAGCATTTTTGAATTTCATATTGGCAGGTTCCTTTAACTCTGCATCTACTACTAAATAAAAATAATAAAAAAAAAGAACCCCAAACCAAGAAACCAAACAATAAAAACAAAACTCCAGAAAACCAGCCCCAAACTGCAGAGCTTCATTCTTTATTGGAGGCTTATTTCTCCTTTTTTCTTCAGCTGCAGATAGAGGCCTTTGTGGCAGGGCAGACTGGTGTTCTGATGGACAGATCCCTAATGTGCCAAAAAGGACATACTTGGAGTTATATTTCATCCCCATTTTGAATTAGCAGATACCTCTAGCACTAAGCAGGTATAAATATGGGATTAAAGGTAAAAGTAAGTTCTCTCCTCTGTGTGAGGTAAATTTTGTACAGTTAGATTATCCCTTCTTTCACATCCACATGAAAAACATCAGCTTTCTCAAACAGCGTTTTCCACAGATTTTACTGGGAGAAAGCTCCTTTTGTCCTCTTATTTTCAATTCCATGGTCCTGCATACAATATAGACAAGTCTTAAGATATGTGCTTTAGCTTATGCATTAAATGCTTCATTGTATAATTTTTTATGGTTTTGTCACAATCATATGGGTTTACCTCAACCCAAAATTAAAGCTCATGTCTGTCTTCAGCCAAAGATGTTAGTGAAAGATGAGACTAAGCAGATACTGTCCATGTCTCTGTAACATCAGAGTCCCAAGCTCCTGAGGGAGATGGCACCTCTGCAGAGAGATCATCTCCTGACCCTGCAGCTACAGGAACCTGAATGCCTACTGAACTGAAGAGGCAGACCCTTAGCTTGTCAGGCAAAGCCTGTGAGCTTGCAGGCTCTAGCACTATGAAGATTGTTCCTGCTCCTCTTGCAGCTCTGATCTACAGAGCAGGTTCTGAGCCCTGGCAGTAGGCAAAGACAGGGAGCTCTGTCCAATGAAGCTTCCAAAATGGCTATTCCTGCATCCTGTGGCAGTGTGGGATGGATGGGACAAGGAACAGTGGTGGGAAACTCCCTGTTGCTGGGACAGAGGCACCTCTGCCCCCTCAACCAGCAAGGTTTGTTGTTTGTCAGGGGCATGGCTCCTGAATACCTGGCTGTTACTGAGGCTGGTAGTAGTCTCTTCCTCAGATTGTTATACTCAGCTGCTCCTCTATATGGATACCACAAATACAGCCAAGGGAGGCCAGGAGCGTATCAAACACAACTACAGCTCTCAGAGGGTGTTGGCTAGTGCCTGGTAGCCAGGTGGTGTATGTTTTGTCCTACTCATGAAGGGGAAGGACTGAAGGAGTCTAGGAATCCCATCAGCAAAACTAAGTTGCTATGCAGCTGATGTTAACATAGGGTCTCAGCCTTTACAACAATGGGGCTTTCTCTAAATTTAAAGAACTGCTATGTCATGAAATCCACTGACCATGTGAGGCAAAAGCATCCCTGCCAACAGGTTAATCAACTTGCCAAGGGAAGGCTTAGACTAGGAATGATGGGGAAGGAAGAAGGAAAGTGAAGACCTATGATTGAGTGAGGAAGTGGTGGTCAGGGTTTGCAAGCAAAGGGAGCAAGGTGGTGTGGACAAGAATAGCCTTAGAATCAGTGAAATGGGGCTGAAGTGCGGCCAAGTATATGCACACTAATAAGGAAGTGCAGGTAGAAGTGGTGTACCTGGCAAGTTCACACTCATTTTCAGGGAAATTATTGAAACTGCTTGTCAATCTGAAACACCTGTACGCCACTTATACATGCAGCACATGGAACCAAATAGGCAAGGAGAGGCAAGATGTGGCAAGGTGAGGCCAGGGATTGTGAGGCAAGACAAGGCAAGGGAAAAAGAGAAGAGAAATCATACCCATGTGTATAAATACTTGATGTGAAGGGATGAAGAAGGGAGATTCAAACTCCTCAGAGGTTTCCAGTGAAAGGACAAGATGCAATTTACAGAAAACAAAATAAAGGAAATTATGTTTAAACTTCAGAATAAAACAAACGAAACAACAACAAAAAATCACCCCAAAACCCCAACCTTTTTTAGTGTGGGTTCGAAGGTTTTTAAACACTGGCACAAGCTACCCAGGGAGGCTGGGGAGTCTGTCTTTACAGATACTTACATGCACCTGAACAAAGTCCTGAGTAACCTGCTGTTGCTAACCCTTCTCTGAGAAGGTGTGGGACTGAAAGAACTCCAGGGGTGCTGTCCAGCCTCAGCCAGTCCATGGTTTTGTGATTTCTGCAGCAAATTCTTTGGTAATATACTCAGTACATACCAGCACTTCAAGAACTTCCTCTTTTTATTATTATGTCCCACTCCTTTTTTTTTTTTCTTTTTTTTTTAGTGTGAAAGTGTTGGTAAAGTTATGTGAGCCTCATCATATTCACTACGAAGCCAGTGATTTAAAATCTGCCTGCTGATATAGCTGATGATCAGCTCTTGCTGGTCTATTGTTGATAGTTTTTAATAAAAAACACCTTTAAACATTTGAGTGCAGGATTTTTTTTGTTTGTTTATTTCTTTGTTTCATGATGGTCTACACCCTGGGATCGGTAATTTTCTTGTTTGTTGCTTCTTTTTATCTGATTCTCTCATTGCTGTTCCAATGTCAGCTGAACTCTATTTATTTCATGAAGCCAATGAGATTTGTTGAAATAGTGACAGCAGGCACTGAATTTGTAACTGCAAATTTCCTTTTGCCCCCATGGTACAGCCTTCTTCACTCTAATTTCAAACCTTCTATGTAATATGCTCTGTCTTAACAATTTAATGTAACTTTTTGTATTTCCTGTAGAGATAAGATAAAAAGTTGGAATGGTACGCGTGATGCAGTATACATTAGTGATAAAATAATAGTAGTTTTCAAGATTGTTCCCTCACTTGCTCAGTGTCACAAACTGCTATCTAAAAATGTGAACTGTTAGAGATGAAACAGGTAGCAAAGCTCATTGATTTGCTCAATTTATAGCATGTAGTCAGAGAACATGTAGGCATTAGGCTAAACTTTGACTTTGCAAATCACCATTGATTTGTTGGCTCACCACTCTTGCGACCGGAGAAGTAATTACTTGGTATTGTATATACTAGTCATGCTTTCAGTGCCAAAAGAAACTGAGAAGGAGTTGGTCTTAGAAAGCGAATTAGAACAACTTGTCTTGAACAGTTGCTTCTAGCAGCACTCCTTACTTGTTTCTCTTTTAAGTCTGAACTTTCTTACAGAACACCCCTGTGAGGAGCATGTACCTGACTGCTTCCCTATAAGAAAAGCATTCTTGCCTCAGCTTGTTGTTTCTTGGCTATTCATAATGACTCTGTTATTACCTGTTCATCTCTTATGCAATATTCATAATACATGAGAAGAACTTGGTAAGCCACATTGATGATTGAATATATCAAATATTTAGTGATAGTTGTGTACAACTGAATAATTCAGGACTAAATAATTCCTGTGTTTTATGGAAGCTCCAGAAGGGGTTACACAATGTCTGCAATACATCAGTACTCCAGGGCTAACACTAGATTTTTAGATTCAAAAGCCAGTTTGACCTCTTGGATACTTATGAATGGGCTGAATGTGTTCTGATTTATACTGCAGCAAGACTCAGAACCACCTGCATGGACACTTCCAGAAGCCCTTACCTACTGGGGAATCTGTGCATATAGATGAGATGGGATCTAACTGAGTCAGAAGCCTTGAACCCTGTATAGAGGGCATAAGTAAAAACACAGAGGGGAAGCAAAATGCAATCTTATAGCATTCTCCCTCTCCTGAGCACCAGCCACATGAATATATACATGTTGCCATCAACTTATGCGAAAGAAAATATTTTGTTTCATTAGTGTTGTTTTTTTCCACCTTATAGTCTCCAAAGTCCTGCATAGGAACAGCTGCCTTTTTTTTATTGCCAGTGAATCTGCAAGAAAACATCATTTTGTTGGTTCAGTACGCTTAAATTAGAGTTGATAAGGAAAACTCCAATTAACCACTTTTTCCATGGAAAACACTTGTCAGTTAATTGTGATACATGTTGTGAAACAGGCAAAAGTTCCATGATGTTTTGGTTTGTGGAAACATAAAAATATATACAAACATTTCAAATTTCAAAATTATATGAAGAACAAAATTTATATTATAAGCAATGTTTTTAAAATATGAGATTAAAATATTTCCTTGTGTAAATTTCCACTTCACAGATTTTATCCTCTGTTTTCTCTATTTCCCCAACTTCCCCCCTTTCCCCATCCCAGAGCAAAGATAATGATCCATATTGCAAACCCATTCCAAGCTGAATAGAAAGATTGTAATTCAGGTGAGGTGCTCTGCTTCCATTCATAAATCACCTGAAGACTGCTCTTGTGTCAGCAGAACTCTTCAATTGAATTACATGGTTCTACTCAATCAAGGATCATCTGTATCACATTATAATGTAACAGTACCCTGTGATAAGAGTGAACACAGCATTGCTTTTCATAAGCTTGTGTCTCAATAACTTCAGTTTGCATTTAGTTCAAATTTGGCACTGTTGATTATCAGGGGTAACACCATAAAAATGTCTGCTTTACTCATAAAATAGATCACTCTTCATGTATACCCACATTTAAAGATTTGTTTCTCCTGGAGCGGCAAATCTAACTTGGGACTTAGAATTTCAAAAGCATCTATTACCTACCCTGAGTGCCCCAAAATTTCCAAAATATCTAATTAGTATATTAATGAAGAATAAATGAGATAGATAGGCATTGTGAGGACCAACTCAGTATATACTGTAATGATACTGCACTTAATCGTGTTAATGACCACCCCTACAAAAATATTACTGTTTGACATCTTTTACTGAACTTGGATTCTGCCTCTGTCATGCTTTCCAGTTCTCATTTCCTGTAAGTTTCCAATATTTTAAATTTTAAATATATGTAATCTTATATAAACAAATTGCAAAGCTAAAGAGATGAGGCAGTTTAGCACAGACCTAAGAATTCTCATCCTACCCCCAACCTCTCCACTTGCCCATGTCATGGATGGGAAATTTAGTTAGCGATGTTTTTTATTTTTTCTGTGCCTGTAGTCTCCATCTGCAATAAAGGGTTAATCATGTACTCACTTTAATCAGCAGATTAAACAATAAAAGGGTTCTAAATGAAAACTAAATGCAAGGCTTTAAAGAGGTAAATATCCCTCTGAAGGATTTCACATTGAATTCTTAGGTACCTTCAAGCAGTCGAATCCCTTCGCTGTTCTCATTTTCCTAAACCTATGTTTTCCCTCCTTACAAGGGAATTAGCTAATAAGATTGTTATTGCTGTAGAGTAAGAAATTGCACCGGGGAACTTCCTACTGACAGATGGTTATCTAAGAAATTGGGAGTGTGGAGGAGAGAGAAATAAGAGGCCAGGGGAAAAAAAAAAAACACAAAACAAAACTAAAGCCCAAAAAACCCACATTCCTTAGCATCCTGAGTAGCCTTTTAGACTGGTATGCCTACAGCCAGATCCTCTCCACAGAGCAGATCCACAGAATGCTTTAAAAAAATCTAATCGTTGATTGTGTTGAACTCATAGCACAGTCAAAAAGCATATAAATAATTCTGCATTTTAGAACATAGTCTGAATAGAGTTCAATAGGCAAGGCATGGGGCTAAACAATAAACACAGAGTAAATATACAAATAGCTGCTTGGTAATGAGCACTCTCTGCCTTAGATACTGAAGACAAGAGTCCTCTGGTGAAAAGGGTATATTATAGTTAGAAAATCTCATTAAATATGCATGTGCAGAAGAGCTACAAAGGCAAATCTGAAACCAGGATCTCTAACTTCTGAGTGTCTGATTTAGCAGCTTTAAGATTGCTTTATCGTATATCATCGAATCACGGAATATCTGGAGTGGAAATGGAACCACAAGGATCACTGAGTGTAACACACTGTTCCTCACAGGACCAAACCACATGGCCAAGAATGTCATCTAGCTACACATTTCTGCATTTGAAGTTATAGAAAAGAAATTCAAATAACAATAAAAAGAGAGACACAAAATTCCTAACAGAGCTTGGGAAGTTAATCCTACTGCTAATATATAGTTGAAGAAAATGTTCTTAATAATGAAAAATACTGAGAAGGTAAAAAACCCAAGTAAGGCATTTTTTATCCGAGTCATTTTTACCCTAAGACAAGTGATTGACATATGCAGGCAATTGAACTGCATAGCAACCTAATTGCACTTAATATTTAAAGCTATCTATCCTCTGAACTTAAAAGTATTAAATCAGTAATGAAAGTACAGCTTAGATATTATTTTATTCTGAGGAATTCTTTCTGGTGAATTGATTGCTTTTGCCTTCAAAGCAGAGTTTTAGAGACAAGAAAGTGTATTTTTGGTCTGGTTGACTCTTGTGTAGGTCTTCCTAAAATCCTCCTTCACAATATTCACAAAGGATATCATAGCCTCCTGATGGTATACTCTTGACTTTGTTAATAACTGTAACTGATAAAGACTTTTAGAGAGGAAACTTGATTTGCTGTTAGTGTTCTTTCTTTCCAGCTTTAAATGGACCAAATAACCAGCATTTGTGTATGACACCAAAGATATTATGCAGACCTGAAGGGTCATTGTAGGAAGTCTTTTCCTTTTGAACGTTACGGAAGGATGCAGAATATGAAAGACTATTACTGGTGCTCTGAAATGTACTCAGACTCTCACTACATGCCACAGATATTAATAGACATGAAGAAGGACTTGGAAGAAAATGTTCTCTTCCACTTGTTCAGGTTTTGTCCTTGAGTAAGTAATTTAATCTGTCCTTATTCGCCCAGATGAAGAAGGGAAAATAACAAGGATCGCTCTCCTCATAAAATACCTTAAGGTCTGCAAATGAAAAAGGCTGCATAAGATTTATCGACTTTTTCAAAAGTGTCCTGCTCCAGAAAAGAATGTGGACCAGAAGCAGCAGTGACAACCTTTGGGTACCACACAGTACTTTAAAAAGCAAAACTAACTGCACAGATGAATCATATCAAATAGCTTGGAGCAGATGCAGGAAAACCCCTACAAATCAGGGTTTCACTCAAGGTCTCGGTGTCCACTCTGACAGCTCTTGGAAAAGCTGAATCTCTACCATTTTGTAATTACACAATTCTTGGTTAATTGTTTGTCACCTGAGTAGGCTTTACTTAATAGTACAATTATTATTAATTATTATTAATTATTCTGTTCAATATTTTTATAAGATTATCAGTTGCTTTTTAATACTGGGAATCTATTACCAAAAAAATCAGTGTTATTACACAAACATATTAGACAAATATATTTTGAAGCAGGGACCAATTTCTATAAAAACATGAAAATATCATCATTTTGCACTAAAACCAGCATTTCACAGGCAACAGAACTGGGCTTTCCCAGCATAATATGGCTGATTTCTCAAGGTTACTATGAAGTCCAGGAGAAAATGAACAAAGTAGGGGAGTGGAAGTTATATCTTGGAATGAACTATCTGTCCATTTGACTTGCCTGGGTGTTATGTTTTTGCTTTTTGCTTGGATACATTTATGATGTTTCACTGCTTGGGGACAGACTTGCTGTGGCTTTCCTGATCAAAATTTGTTTCATTATACTAATGCTGTCTCTCTATATGCCACTTGCAGTTGGTATGTATTGATTATACTGACAATGGTAATAAAGATTGAATTGCATTATATATCAGATAAAAATGTGTATGAGTCATCATCCCTGATATGATTGTGATGACTTCTACTGTATTTCCCCAAGATGCAAATATAAACCACACATTTTCACTCTCTTGCATGTACACACATATAAACAAAACTATTATCAGTCTTGTGTTTTTTTTTCAGTAGTGCTCATACCTGCTAGCAGGAGAATCCAGAATTGTACACATATATCTATATGGCTATCTGTATATACACATATACAGTAATGTATATGTACACACATACGTATACATACATATATTTGTATAAACTTATGTGTGAACATATATTTATCTACAAGCATGTTTTACAAAAAAACCTAGCATCTTTGTGACTTGGTCTTCACCTTACTGTGACTGTCCTGTGTTCAGCAGTAGCAGCCATTTTTCTCCTTCTTAGTAGCTGGTGCAGTGCTGTGGTTTTCACTTTCAGCCTGGGAACAGTGCTGATAACACAGATGGTTTTAGTTGTTGCTCAGTAATATTTACTCTGACCAAGGACTTTGTCAGTTTCATGCTCTGCCAAGGAGGAGGGGAAGCACGGAGGAAGCAGAGACATAACACCTGACACAAACTAACCAAAGAGGTATTCCATGCCACAGAATGTCATACTCTGGATGTAGAACTGGGGGCAGTTACCCGGAAGGGCTAGATCACTGCTCGGTCGGTCTGGGTAATGGTCGGCGGGTGGTGAGCAGACAGATGGGGAGGAGAATCGAAAGAATGTAACTCCCATAGGTTGAGATAAAAACAGTCCAGTAACTAAGGTATAACACAAACCACTGCTGCTGCCACCAATAATAATAATGATAAGGGAAATAACAAGGGAAGAGAATACAACCATGCACCACCCACTGACTGATACGTAGCCCGACCTGAGCAGTGACCGAGCCCTTGCGGGTAACTGCCCCCAGTTCTACATCCTGGGCATGACATTCTGTGGTATGGAATACCCCTTTGTTTAGTTTGCATCAGGTGTCCTGTCTCTGCTTCCTCCTGGCTTCCCCTCCTCCCTGGCAGAGCATGAGACTGATAAAGTCCTTGGTCAGAGTAAACATTACTGAGCAACAACTAAAACAATGGTGTTATCAGCGTTGTTCCCAGGCTGGAAGCACAGCACTGCACCAGCTACTAAGAGGGAGTAAAATGGCTGCTACTGCAGAACTCCGGGCAGTGACTCAAACCCTTTCTTGTTGTTTGATGGTTTGTTTTTTTTGTTTTTTTTTTGTGTTTTTTTTTGTGTTTTTTTGTTTGTTTGTTTGTTTTGGTTTTGCTTTTCAGTTGTGTTCAGATTATGCACATCTATGTTTTCTACTTCAGTGCCTAATGAGACACTAAGAGAGAATCCAAATTTCAGAATATTTTATAGGACCGTGTGTTTTCATTCATCAGTTACAGAATACCATTTGTTGGTGTAGAACTTTGTTCTCTCCTTTGCTTGACTGCAGGATGAAAGCACTGAAAAGGCTTTAATTTCTAGCAACACAGTTTCCACAGGTACTACAATCATAATCTGTGCAATTAGTATTTTCCATCGGTATAAACTTATTGCCTTTTCTATCACTTATTTCTTGCTCATTTCTCTTAGCTTTCAGGAAGCAGTTTGTAAACAGAAGGATGCTGCAAATTGTTAACACACATACCTTGTAGAAGCAAGAGGTTTTCACTCAGCACTAGATGAGTGCATGGAACTGATTTTATAGTAAAACATAACACCCAGGGCATCTTCATAGTAATTGTAACAAGAAAAAGGGGAGAAATCTCCTCAAGGGGAATGAAGGGGGAAAAGAAGGGAAGAGCAAGATAAAAAGAAAAAAGGAAAAAGGATAAAGGAAAAAGGAAAAAAAAAAAGGAAAAAAGAAAAAGACACTGAATTTCTCTCAGATACTGCAATAAGATTAAATAGTAGCAGAGTACGAATGAGTCAGAGGGCTGAAACTGCTCAATATTGTCATACAAGTGAGCAGTTCTCTGGAGTAAAGTAAATTAATTCAATGAAGCCCAATCACATAGTTCAGATGAAGCAATGAAGCCCAATCACATAGTTCAGATGAAGCAACAGGTAGTTTCATTGCTCAGAGCCATGGATACATTTCTTCCACCAACATGCCAGAGTTTATTTAAGACTAACAACATTTGCTGAGTATTTTCTGAATGGAATTCAGTCACAGAAGTGAAAATCTTCTAAGATCTAAAAAAAAAAAAAAAATATTAAAAAAACAAACCAGTTGCATCGTATTATATAGATTTTTTAATTAGCTTAAAAATATGGGAAAATTGGTTTTCTTTCACTAAAATATCCTTGGTTGAAAAAAAACCAACCCTAAAATAATTTAAAATCTTTTACTGTCATTTTCCACTACTCCAATTCTGGGTTTATTTGAACACAGGCTGCCTGACAAGTACAAACTCTCTATATTTATGTTAACATTAATAGAGCCTCAGTGAATTTTACTGTACCAGTTTAAGCTCTTGGGTTCAAGGGGGTTTTGTGAGTTTTATATGAAATTTCCCATAGGCCTTTCCCAGCCCTGAATTCCTGAATATCACTGAATCTAAGCAAAATATTTGAAAGTTTATTCTCTGTAATATTGATATGATAGTAATATACTAACAGTCATAGAATAATGATTTGAGTGAAAAGATATTGTTACCAAAAAAAACCACAAACCAAAACCAGGAAGAACAGCCTGTAAAACACTATTGTACTGAGTCTTGGTAAGGCATTAGAGGCAGTATTTTTTTCCCACTTCAAGAAAGTAATTGGAGAGAGTACAGAAAAAAGCAGTAGAAAGAACACATGATCTGTGGGAATAACTAATGCTTTAGTCTAAAGGAGGACAAGCAGAGACAGAGACAAAAGTCTTCATGTATAGAAGTCTTACAAATTTATACAATAAGAACACAATCTTTTCACATCCGTGTAAAAAAAATAACAGGAAGTAATGATCTTAAAAAGCAATGAGGTAGGTTCCCATCAGATATTAGGAAAGCTATTCAGTGCAACAGATAGAGAAACACTGGACAGGCTGACTGTGAAGGCTGATGAAACTATATTCAGACTGTAAATAGATGGTTAGTCAAAATTCATTACAGGAAGGGGATGAAGTACATGAGATCCTTAAGACATCATACACAAAAAAGTTAACACATATTATTCTGTCATGTCCCCAGTTTATTCCATTAAATAAATGTGGCTCGAAATGTTAATTCTAAAGAGCCGTTTATATACGATGTAGTCCTCAGAGCAGTATTTTGCTCAAATATTTGTTTAAATCCTGTGTTATGCATATGTAAAAATCCTATTTTAGACCAAAATTTCTATTTAATATTCTCCATTTTAGTTCTTTATGAGATCTTCCTGCACGAATAACAAAAATAAATGGAATATATAAGCCTAGTTATAGAAGGAAGCGTTTGATGTCAGACATGTTTTGAAAGAACTGAGTTACAAAATATTTTGCAGGCAGAAAACCTTTTTTTTTTTTTCCCCCACAAATCTGACAATTTGCTTGTGCAACATAAGCCACATTTCCATCAAGCTCTGGTTTCAGAATCCCTACATGCTAGCTCTACATGCATACATATTTGTTGTATTGACTCTTCAGACATTCATTTAAATAAAGTTATTTCTGAAACCTGGTGATAGTAACTTTATTGACAATATTGACACTTTGTTGTTTATTGACACATTGCTAACTGTTGCAAATTGCATCATCAATGTTCAAGTAAAGTGCTTATATCCCTTTTCTGCTGAGCAAATATCTTTGGACTATGCAGCTCTCCACTCATGTTTACATTTTCAGTTACTTATTGCAGTATGCCCCAATTAAAAACAATGAGGATCTGTTATATATTTAAGTTTCAAAATGAGATTCTTGCAATATTACTTTGAGAGCGCAGATCCCAAAATTTCATTACAATTACCAAGACAACAAAATGAGTGGTCAACTTGGTGCACTAGACACCTATATTAAGAAAGGTGGTACTGCTTGTTGAGCATGCTGTACAGTACAATCACAATGATAGATGAAGCCAAGAGCACAAATGAGGCCAGGCTAGTTCTAGGGGATGAATCTCAATAGTAAGATAGAATGCAAACATTTACATTTAATTAAATATTAGCTCATTTGAAAAAGTCAGTAGGAATTAATTTGTAATGAATATTATTACTAAAGGCAAATGATCTGCCTAGAAGATCTGTGTAAATTAGTTGAATATGAGTGTATAGATTTCATGTAATGTATAATAGTTGGTTATTCATTAATGCTCCTTCATTTCTCTTGCCTGTTTGCCTAGACAGTATATGTCCTTCTTCCTGGCTGTGTACCATATACAACATTATAAAACCACCTGGATTTGGTGAAGTATATGGGAGGTATATTTTGTTTTGAGAATTCAGTATGTTGAAGTCAGCAAGAATAAAATGCTGCTGAGATAATTCAGGAAAGTCGGACAACGTGAAAAAGAATTTACCTCAAAAATTATATAAACATCAAAGCAAGACATAACTTGCCCCAAACTCCAGAACAAAACAGATCTCCGTTGGATGCCACATCCATAATACCCATGATTTCTGCTGAAAATATGCAATACTCAGAGATCAACAGTAGTGTCTTTAAAGGTTGTTTTGAAAGTTACTCTAAGAAAAGATACCATGAGAAGATTCTTATTTTATGTTATTAAGGTTTATTTTTTATTTATTATATATTTAAATTTTTTATGGCTAAAGAAGGTAGTAAAAAGAACCAATCCAGTTTTGTCAGGAATTGAGACAGAAATTAGTCTTTCCCTAAAGGATTGTCTGATGGTGGGTTTTTTTGTGTTGTTTTGCACAGTGTCAGTTGTCAGAAGCATGTCACAAATTCACACATACCACTTTTAAACTCTTAAATCTTTGTTTTATTCTCTTTCTTTGTGTAGGTAGAGTTTCTAACTTATTTTCAAACATCAAAATGGAAGAGTTTATTTGAAAGAGCCTCTTTTGGTATTTGGGCAGAACGATGCATCTTCTTTCTCTGTCCTTTTTCATTCCCTGCTGTTTTCATTATTAGTGTCTTTTAAAGAAGACCTGTAGGCCTGTCTTGAGTCTTTGTAAAGATTTATTTGCTTTAGTTTAGCTGACAAATCACCAGAAATGCTGTGCAGCATATACATAATAAGACTGGTCAAGAAAAGAGTACAAGGCTATTTAAATAATCACAGCATATGATTTTGAAAAATCTGAATAATGTTTTATTAATCTAATCAAAGTGTTAAGAAACTTGGTGTAATTTGAGCAGAAACAGAAGTATGAAAATGTTTCAATATCCAGTAACAGAAGTTTTACCAGCAGTACTTTCCTATCTGTCATTTATGGCATTTATGGCTCTCACAAAATTGCAGATCCACAAAATATCAAAGTTGTACAAAATCAGCCTTAAAATGTAACTTAAAATTGGCTGCCTAAAATGAAACTGCATTAAATAGCAGGTGAGATTGGTAAAAAGTTGACTGGAATGAGGCTCCAGGCTTCCAAGACACCTTGAGAACTGACTCGGTAAACTATATCTGTCCATGTTCTCTCTTTTATTATTGTATTCCAGGCTTAGACTCAGAGTAATTGTGTAAATAAATAAGAATGTTTAAAATGTAGCTTGAAATAAAGGGGATTTAGCCAGTGTAGATGTGTCTCTGAATGCATTTATGCCTCTTTGTCTCGTTACAGTTATGTATAGACTGCCTGCTCTATATAGTCCTAGAAACAGTTTGTTGAAGGCTTTTTTCCACAGTGAGTTTTGTATATTGTGCTGTGTTCATGCAGCATAGCATGATTGTGAGATCCCAGAAGAGGTCAACATTGTGGGATGGAGTATTAGATCTGTATTCAGTCTTTTAAATGTATTTGGAGAATTTCTAGTCTTTACATCTAAATGGTTTTCAATTACAGATCTTTTAAAATGAGAGCAGTTCTCATACATGCATTTTTCAAGAAACGGAAGCTACCATTCAGTCTACAAATACAAAGGTCTTAAAATAATAACCCTACAGCAGTTAGGTCATAGATAGGTTTTCATGTGATTTGCACAATACTCGATTGTGCCATAATTTGCTCTTCCTTCCCTCAACTCCATTAAATGGAATTTTAATTTTCCCAGGAATATTGCACCTCTAAGAAAATTCTTATTGCTGGAGAGTTGCTATACTCCTGATGTAATGATGCTTATGCACTGGAACTTATTGTTGTGGCTGTTGGAGAAACTGCAGTTGCAAATACATTCCTTTCCAGCTGAATATGCATTCATACATAAAAGCTAGAGCTCTAATCTGCTTTACAAATGACTAAAATATCCTGAGGAAAAAAAAAAAAAGGAAAAAAGATAGTGTAATTTTTTTTATACTAACAGATATTTATAGAAAATATATTATTTTAAGGCACTTAGGGGTTCAGTTAACACAATAAGTCACTTTCTGAAAATTTTCCTAGAGAGTATATCTCTCTACTGCAGAGTTAATTCTAGGCTCTTATTTATATATTACCCCTTTTTATACAAACAAAGAAGCTGTGAGAAGGATTTAAAAGTGCTTTAAATCTTATTTGGTTTACTAAGATGAAGACCTAGGTTGGAACGTAGGCTCCATTCAGACTTGGGATGGAACAGCATGGAGAAGATACAAGTAAAGTAACATGCATACTGAATTTTCTCCATTTCCTCTTACATTATTCTCCATGAAGAAGAGACAAAAATCTCTCATAGAAAACTGGGGAAGACTCTAGACCTTCCCAATAAAAAGACTCATGCCTGCTGTACCCGTCCAGACACAGAAATAAACAGTAGCTCAATTATGCCTCTCTCCTTTCATTCCCCACCTCTGCTCCCTTCTCCCCACCAAAAAATATTCACACTATTATAAGAATGTGACTTCTCAGACTTGGGTGACAATCTAAAATACACAGAATACCAGTGTGGTGATACTATGAAAGTTGGGAACACTGGGAAACACAAACACAAAGAAACTTTTTTCTCTGTCCTTCTTTGCACTTTCTGGATTTTAACATCTTTCTCCAACCCTCAAAGGACCATTGCTCCAGCACAATATGTTAGTGTAAGTAGTGGAAGAGGAGAGCAATTGCCATGATAGCACTTGGCAACTGTGCTGCTTTTTACTAGGTGTGTGCCAAAATTATGTAAGGATAAATATCAATTATGACCATGGAAACGACCATACAAATCACGTCACAGCATATTAGCATGATATAAGACTTCTGCAGCCTTAGCTAAGGTTACAGAGTCTACTCTCTGCCTAGTAAGAATTTGGTATTTCTAAAAGCAGGGGCAGGCTCATGACAAGTGTACTGTTCACACTGTAAGTAGGCAATGTTATTTTTCCTCTTCATAGAGCTTTTCATCATGACAACATATTCTCCATTGTAACAATTAGAGACTGGAATGCACTCCTTTCTCTGCATTAGCATTACAATCTGAATCTGGCATATGCTGTGCAAAGCACAGTGCAGCAGAACTACTTCTGTTCACTGCTTCTTTGCTACAGGAAAGCTGTATGAACATATGCAAGTGACTCCTGCACCTGTCTTCCATTCCACCCTGAGTTCAGTGTTGGATTTCAGCATCAGAATTCAGAAATGTGCTGATGTGTGATTGCTCACCTGCATGTGCACTGCACAAGCACGTATTAGTGCACTTGAAAAAGTGCAGCATGCCTTTCAAAACTGATATAAAAGCCATGATATAAGAAGACCCTTTAAATCTGGTTGTAACTGTTATTCTCAATTTCAAATACTTCAGAGAGAATAAACGGCAGCCCTGAACTGCAGACGACAGAAAGTGGAAAATCATATTCCCTTTTCCCTGTGAAATAAATTGGCTCTAGCTTTCTAAAATGGGTGGTAACTAATGAACACAATGTATTGATGTAAATAGTCTTTTCCTGTCTTGTATATTTTTCTCTCATAAGTTAATTTTTTTTCAGTAGCTAACACAGATATATAAAATTAGACTTTTTAAATTATTATTTTGCTAAGCTATTTATACAGATAAAAAAACATTAGAAGAAAAAAAAAAGAGATAAAAGATGAAAGAGAAGGAAGTCTTTATGGATGCATTCATAGAAAGCTGAGATACCTAACACAGGAGGATGAAATTTTTAATTATATCTTATTATTTGGAGAGGCAAGTTTTTCCCTGCTGTCAGAAGGTGACTGTACAGGGACACTATGACTTATTCTTTTATAAATGAAAGATTCTTGAACTCTGGACTATGGGCTGCAGCATAAAATCTATTCTAAGAAGGGCAACTGTTCTGATCCCAGTAAATATAGGTTTAAAAAAGGGTTGAAAGCCCAGATGACTCAGGAGATTAGTAATAGACTGTAGAGTCTTTTCACTTCTAAGTCATTAGTTCAAGTGCAGTCATGGCTGGCAGGGTTTGAATCACTGCTCTTTGATGGCAGTTAAAAAGAGTGTATGAAGAAAATTCTGTAGTTTTTGTTCTTGTTCTGTTTCACAGAGCATCTGTGTTACAAAATCCTTGTTATTAACATCCAATAGAAGCCTAGTCAACTAAATGGATGCTCTATTTCAAGCCCTGGCTGTAGGCTGGGAAACAAGCTTTCTTACTTTATTATGAGATTTTTCATGCTGAATCCCCATGCCAAAGGCAGAATCATCTGAATGCAGAGTAGAAAAATGTTGGCAAATCTTTCTGCTCTGGTTTACTGACTATAAAGTTTGAATAATGCTTCTGTTGCCTACAACATTTGAGTTCCCTGCTCATTTACATCCTAAACTCATCAGGACAGAGAAAGATTTGCCTGATGCTATAAATGTATCACAGCAGGGAATGTTTACTTATGTTTAGTATTCATGGCAGTGGGAACCTTAGTTATTGTAGTTGCATGCTCCTGAAAAGAAAAACAACAAACAAAACAAAACAAAAATCCTTAAAGAATAGGGCCTATATTTTAAACCCAAGTACATAAGTCTCTTTCTTAGTAAATCTGTGAAAGGAGATATTACTTGACTAGCTGTTTGCTTTGTATATAAAAATTTGTGTCCTCTGTATTTTGTTTGTAAATGTGCAGATAGAAAAAGTTGTGTTTTTTCAACACCTTCATTTTTCTTAGCTGTATTGTGTTAGTGTGTATTTTACTTAATAGATAACTCTATGTGCCTGTCACTAATATTTACCTGGGGCATTCTAGTGTCAATTTTTCAAATTTTATCTGGAAAGCTTGTAGGTGTTACCTGTTCTATTTCTTGTATAAATCTAATAAGGCAAGTATGTTGTATCATAATTTTCTTGAGTAGAAACAGTTAAAGTATACATACATATTAAAATAAACACACCAAACCACAAATCCCTCCCCCAAAAAACTAAAAAACACGCCCCCCCCCCCCCCCAAAAGAAAACCAACAACAACAAAAAAACGACCAACCAACCAAACTCAAAAACCTCCAGAAAACCATTCTAATGATGCCTGTGGCAGTATTAGTCAGGAAAACACGGAAAATCACACACACAAACAAATAGGAGAAGGCACAGTATATTGATGAATATTAGATTTATGTGAAGTTACAGACATTCATACATAAAAGCTAGACCTCTAATTTGAGACTGAAAAAATGTCACTGTGGTAGGGAAGAATGATTGTTACCCTTCCTTGAAAACAGATGTAACAAGCCACTTAACTGATTCCTCTACAAAAAGTAGCAGCCATGACTGAAACCACAGGCACATGTCTCTGTTAAAACTAGAGTTATATGTGGGTGATAACACTTTGCGAGGCTTTTGGATTTTTGTTGTTCTTTGTTTTGGTTCAGTTGTATTTTTTTTTTTTTCTTTTCTCAGTAGGGGGGGTGTGTGTGTGAGAAAGACAGAGGAAGTACAAAAGCACATCCCAAACAGGCAGGAGAATGCAATTCTGAAGAAAGTTCAGAGCCAGGGAGCTTTCTGGAAAAGTCTTGTAAAGATGTGGACCTTTAATCAAGGTAACTTAATTATTGTTTGGCTTGTCACCATTTAGACAATTGAAGATTTGTACACTGTCCTTATTTTTTTACCAATCATTCTTCATGAAATAAATAAATTATAGTGGAAAGCTTCCACCTTCTTTGGCTAAACAGGACAATTTTTATTTGGTTATAATTCTGAAGAAAGATCTGATTCCTAAGATTCAAAAGACGCACTGCTTTATTACTGTGTCAGGCATGACTTTGAAGTAGAGGCTGATGAAACATTTACATGAGTTTTTGGCTAAAAATGTTCTTTATGAATTCATTTGGTTACTGAATAATTGAATTTTACCATGCTGAAGGAACTACACAGTGAACTCATCAAGTGCTCTCTGTTTGGCTGCTAAGGCTTTCTATTTCTTCTTCATAATCATATAACAGGTAAAAAATAAAACTGCTTCTCACTTTACCAAATATAGCAAAATAAAACACAGTTTTTTTTACACTATTCTCATTTCAGCCACATACTCTTCAAATCATTTAAAGAGAAGGGGAATTGGGCTTGGTACAAGGCAGCTGAATAAGGCACAGAAACTCAGAAAAAGTGGCAGTGACACTGACATTTAAAAAAAAAAGTGGTTAGAGAATCAGTTCCTGTGAACAAATTCTAGATCCTTTAGGAACATTTGGTATTAAAAAAAAATAAATCTAAACATTCTGTAGCATAGTTGCCTACACACAGCCAGAAAGGTATTACAGGGTATACTTTCCAAATGAGGATAGCCAGTAGTAAGGAAGGTATAGAATAAAATCGTAGAATCATAGAGTAGTTAGGGTTGGAAAGGACCTTAAGATCATCTAGTTCCAACCCACCTGTCTTGGGCAGGGACACCTCACACCAAACCATATCACCCAAGGCCTCATCCAACCTGGTCTTGAACACTGCCAGGGATGGAGCATTCACAACCTCCCTGGGCAACCCATTCCAGTGCCTCATCTTGGAGAAGGCTTAGGGGTGTCCTCATGGCAGTCTATTCCAGTGCCTCACCACCCTAACAGGAAAGAATTTCCTCCTTATATCCAATCTAAACTTCCCCTGTTTAAGTTTGAACCCATTATCCCTTGTCCTATCACTACAGTCCCTAATGAAGAGTTCCTCCCCAGTACCCCTATAGGCCCCCTTCAGACACTGGAAGGCTGCTATGAGGTCTCCACGCAGCCTTCTGTTCTCCAGGCTGAACAGCCCCAACTTTCTCAGCCTGTCTTCATACAGGAGGTGCTCCAGTCCCCTGATCATCCTCGTGGCCCTCCTCTGGACTTGTTCCAATAGTTCCATGTCCATCTTATGTTGAGGACACCAGAACTGCACACAATACTCCAAGTGAGGTCTCACAAGAGCAGAGTAGAGGGCTTTCTGGGCTGCAAGCGCACACTGAAGGCGGCTCATGTTCATTTTCTCATTGACCAATACCCCCAAGTCTTTCTCCGCAGGGCTGCTCTGAATCTCTTCTCTGCCAAACCTGTAGCTGTGCCTGGGATTGCTTCGACCCAGGTGGAGGACCTGGCACTTGTCATGGTTAAACTTCATGAGGTTGGCATCAGCCCCCTCACAAGTGTGTCAAGGTCCCTCTGGATGGCATTCCTTCCCTTCAGCGTATCAACTGAAGCACACAGTTTAGTGTCATCAGCAAAGGCAAGGCCAAAGGGAATGATTCATGGAGAGTGAAGGCTATCAGGGACTGGAGACAAAAGTTCACTAAAGCAAGAAATGCATCCCAAGATCAATAGATAGAATAAACTACTATAAAAGGGTAGTACTGTGTTCAACACAATTTAGGAAAGACATGTGAGATGAGGAGATCTGATAGCTTCTCAGGAAGGGTGTCCAGAGGATGGTGACCAAGATGGTGAAGGCCTCAAGAGTAACACTCAGGAGGACCTGCCAAGGTTGTTTGATTTGTTCATAGAATCATAGAATAGTTAGGGTTGGAAAGGACCTTAAGATCATCTAGTTCCAACCCCCTGTCATAGGCAGGGACACGTCACACTAAACCCTATCAGCCAAAGCCTTGTCCAACCTGGTCTTGAACACTGCCAGGGATGGAGCTTTAACAACCTCCCTGGGCACCCTATTCCGGTGCCTCATCTTGGAGAAGGCTTAGGGGTGTCCTCATGGCAGTCTACACATACCTCACAGGGGGCAGCAGAGAGGGAGGTGCTGATATCCTCTCTCTGGTGACCAGTGACAAGACAGGAGGAAGTGGAATGAAGCTGTGTCAGGGAAAGTTCAGAGTGGACATTAGGAAAAGGTTCTTCACTGAGAAGGTGGCTGGTCACTGGAATAGGCTACCCAGCGAAGTGGTCAAGCCACCAAGCCTGTCAGATTTCAAGGAGGGTCTGGATGATGCTCTTAGTCATATCATTATCTTTAGGTAGTCCTGCAAAAACCAGGGAGTTGGATTTGGCTGTCCTCATGGGCCCCTTCTAACCCAAGATGTCCTATGATTCTATGATTCTGTGTTGGGTGGACTCAACAGTTCCATTGCCTATCCTTCATTTAGTCAGTTAATTTGTGGTAGTAACAGGATAGAACTTCACTGCCTGAAAAAGAGCCCATTATCTTGATAATAGACTGGCAGGAATATGTTTGGTGATAAAGCTTTAAGTTACTCTATTTACCTCAAGACTTCAGGGCTCCTCCAGGCAACAGTGCATAAGCAGTGCAGAATAAAATTCAGATGACATCACAGAACTCCATGTATACCAAGCAAAAACTGTTCTCTGCTGTCCTATTTCTGTCAAGCATTGCAGAGCTAATGGGAAGGTGTTCACTTGATCTATTTGCTTTTCCTAGTGATTGATTTAAATTCCCCAGCTTTTGTAGGGATATAAAACACATTTCATCAGTTCAGCTAGGCACCTTTTATAATTTAAGCTTGATATTTCTGAGAGTGTATTTACTGTGATCGAAATCACAAGAATAATTCTCAGTGCTCAGCCCTGTGCTGTTAGCCACAACAGGCACACATATCCCTTGCATTTTTGTTTCACAACAAATACACACTCTGCATGTGCATTTCATAGAATCATTTTATAGGGTGCATTAGTAATAATGTGGCCTCATTTTGCTCTTTGATATGTTGATTTTGCCTAGAATCTGGTGACACTTACTCTTGATTGGCACCACTGTAGGAGGTAAGGATTTGACTCTGTGCTCCTGTAGCTCCTGACCAGGGTCTCACACAAAATATACTAATTGAAAATTACTTCAGTTATAAATATTTCATGAAAGATTTATGAACAACTCTGCTCCCATGCATTCTAGTAATATATAGTAATACTACTTTTACAGAGCCAGGTAGTGCATCCTTTATTCCCATTAGTAGGCACTCAGTCATGCGTTCAGGAGTATTCCTGTGATTAACAGCTCACCAGCGGAATGGAGGGGTCGATATTCTCAGTCTTTCCTGAAAAAACACATAAGAAAGACATATACAATTTCTATAATGAAGCAGAAGCTACCAGGGAGATGGATGTCTCAGCTTTGAAATAATCCATATGGCAAAAAAACAACAAACCGAACAAACAAACAAACAAAAAAAATCAGAGAGTACTGTCAGGTTTGTTTTCTTCAGGAGTGCTTGGACTTCAACATGAGGGAGGAAAGCAATATGCAGAGGTGAAACTGTATTTGCAGGTGGGAGAAATTTCTTAAGGGAGGAGGATCATCTTTTCTGCTACACTAACTAAAATCTGCGCTATTAGCCTTTGAACATATGTGCATACTGATTTTCATATAACCAAATAAAAAAATGCTGTAGGGAAGTCAAGAAATATTTTGCTGTAACACTGACTGCTTATTGCCATGGTAAGTGGCAATTCTGTCTTTCAGTTCACACTGTTATGAGTGGCTCACTGTTTCATCACAGTGCTGTATTTGAAAGGCACACTGTCAGCATCAATCTTGTTTCTGTTTAAAAAAGAATCAGGAGGGGGGGGAGTGATGAGAGCACACAAAGAAACATCTGAGTACGTAGATTTTCTGTCTTTGACTTCTCTGCTTAGGCTGCTAGGCTTTCTAAGGCAGTGACTGCATCTTCTTTGTGTTTGTACATTTCTAGCACAATCAGTTTCCATCTTGGTTGGAGATTGTAAGCTGTGCTGCAGCACAAATTAAAAATAAAATACTATCTCATTATCTGAATATGACAAGTTTTTCATTTGGCAGTGTTCTTTAGCTTCCTTGTTGCAATTGTTCTAACAGTGACCAGTAAAGGGCATGCTATTAATATTGTTTAGCAGAATGAAATAAGATAGAGGCAGCTACAGAAAATATTTCTGTCTTCATTTGTAAGAGCTTTCCATTTGGTATTTAAAATAAAAATATTTTTTCACCATCCACTGGTTCAGAAAAGGGATATTTTTATTACCTGCACATAGTTTCTCTTGTAATTTTATCTGGGTAGTCTATGCTAAATTAAACCAAAAATTAGATATTCAGAAGTAAACTCATGAAGTCTCTTAATATGGTTTAAACTAAACATAAATTTAGCATTGTGTGCAATTAATCTTACTTCATTTATTATGAAAAAGTTTCTACTTTATAGTTTTTTTTTATTTTAGTAGCATGCAAAATAATATGTGCATACATCTCATAGGTGAGGTAGGAACACATGTGACTGTAGATTTAAAGCAATGTGAATTTTTTGAAGCTCAGCTATAACAATAGGAATGATTGAGATATCCTAATGGTCACTGGACAAAAATAAAATGACATGTATTCATGAAGTCGAACCAGAGAGATGGATTTGTTTTACCATATTAGATGACAGATTTTACACAAGTTCTAACAGTTATTATGAGAACTATTTGATTATTCTTCTTTCCTAAAAGAGTCTTATACAAGCAATTTTAAAGGTTTTTTTCACTTGGAGTGGGGAGGAAATGGGATAAATATATGTTAGTAAAAAGCTGCTTTGTCTTCAGTTTTCTTTTGTTTCCAGGCCAATAGAGAAGTACATTTGTAACTTAATGCTGAGAGTAATTAGCTTATGTTAAAGTATGGATTTTGCATTAAGCAAAATAAACGTTAAAATATTGGCAAATGGAATGTACTTCTTATTAAGACTGTTTCTTTAGGGATGAAAAGACACTGTGTTCCAGACAACCTTCTCTATATTTGAAGCATGCAAATTACTTACTATTACAACAGGCCAAAGTGCTTAGTCAGGCCTGGAGAAGTCTCAGTGTGCTGGTGCTAAAGGTCCAAGTCAAAATACTCAGATTAAATAAACTAAGGGCCCAAGTTCATATATGAATCACTTCAAATCATACTTTCTCATTTTAACAGAAAATCCATGATGAGCCAAAGCATGTAGGCATTTTCATGAGGCACAATCTTCCATCAGACCTTGTGATCTTGCTGCCACTGTTGCAACCACAACAAGGGTGTTTTTTCTGGTCTTCTTTCTAATTCTTTTTGGAGAGGCAGAAAAATCTGAGATGCTATTAATCTAATAAATTAGGTTAACCAAATTCCTCTAGCTTTAAAGTAATTTTGCTCTAAGTTGAATTATACCCAGTAAAATTGGAATGAGGAAGAAGGGAATTCATTATATTATTTCAGCATATGTTTTTCTATGAGAACATCACATATTTTTGTAAGCAGAATTAATTTTGCTGTTCTCCTTGAAGTACCTAATCATTGTTTCTCAACTGTAATTTTACAGAAGTAACATACAGTGCAGAAGGCTTTACTGTGTGAGCAAAAAATAATCAACCTTGGCAGTGGAGTTAAATTTGCAATTTTATTTGACAGTGTTATTGATACTGCTTATGTAGGTCACTAATGCAGGAAAGTTCTCAGCTCAGAGAAGAAGGTAAAAGTAAATATTCTTAGAAAACTTTGAGGGGCAATGCGTAGCTTCAAGTGCAGGTGGGACCCTAAACAGGGAGAGAAGCACATTTGTTTGTACCTTTTCCTGAAATGAAAAAAAACACAAACGCAGCTTTTAGATATGTATTATTAGGGCAAAACCAAGAACAGGATAACATTTCAAGCAAAGAAAACAAGATTTGCTGGCTGACATAAATGGAAATAAAAAAGGAGATAATAAAAATCTGCCCTTGCCAAATCTGTCTGCTGTTGGTCTTTCCCTTTAGTCATGCTTTCCAGTCAAACAGCTTTTAATAACTTCATGGGCTGAAGCAAAGTCCTCAGGAAAATGCTCTTCTGTCATCCTGGGTGCATAGTGGGTTTCACTGTCTTCATGCCTAAGGCTCCTTCCCACTTTCCCTTGCTCCGCTTTCTGTCTGCCTCACTCTTCTACATGAAAAGACTGTCTTTGCTTCCTGGTAGAAATTTCCACCTGACTCAGTAAGCAGCAGCTAGTTCTAGGGCAAAAGCATTTTTCCAAACCCATCATGTACTCTACAGACAGTAAAATGCAAACAAATGTCATATTCTGTTTCTGTCACAGAAATCATAAGAATTCACTTCGTGTCAACCACGATACCAGTGCTGGTACCTAGGCAGATGCTAAGTTTCCCTACCTATTCAGTAAATAAAGGCACTGCTGGAGGGAGAATTAAAGACAATAAAACATTTTTTGTGTGTGTGGTCTGGGTTCCTGTGTTCTTTCCGTTAAGTCTGGTGGAAGTCATTATGTACAGGAAGTCCTGTGAATGTCCCCTTTCAGTTGAACTTAGATGAGTTTCTTGTAGACTTCTGAGGAACTTAAAAACCACCAGAGGGGTTGAGAGATAGTTATAAAATCACTTATACAAGTTTCTTCACTAGCATGCAGCAGCAGAAGAGCTGCAGTAGAAATTTCAGTTGGTATTTGTCATGCCACGTAAGCAGAATTATGGCCATCTTTAGGAGGTTACTTTAGGCTCTGCCTCCTCAGAAATTACAGCAGCATTGCATCTTAGGTGCAATGCTTCTAGGTGTGGTGAGAAAGCACAAACACTTTTTCCACACAGTTCACCTCATGCCATCTGTCTTCTTTGGAAAGACAACTTCTGACAAAAAGGATGACTTTTAGACCAGGGGGAGTGTGGAGAATATCATTGCCCTAGATCCTATTTAAAATTGAATTTGGGCCTGTTTGAACCTACACCCACGTCCTCTTTACAGAACCAGGTATGAAAATACTGTTATTCTCAAAAAAAAAAAAAAAAAAAAAAAATTGCTTCCCTTCTTTCTTCACTGTGTCCCACACAGATTTTACCTCTAAAATGGGACAAGAAAAAAAAAGAAAGAAAGGAATGCTTCTGTACAAAAATTGAGATACTGTGACCTGAGAACACATACTTTTATAGAACATACCATATTTCCTGCTCATTCTCTTTCTCCTCCATTTCACCTCTGTGGTGCATTGTGTTCAAATGCAGCTATTCTGAAGCTAAAATAACCATTAAAGACTTTTCATTCTGGGCTAGGCTGTGAATGCTTCACAAAGCATTAAAAAAAGAATGAATTTATTCTATCCTTCTGAGCTACAGCAGTATGGATGAACAGTTGTAAGACTGAAGTCAGTGAAAAAAACCTAAAATTATAACAAAAGAATCTAATTTCTAATCTCAGAATCTGGTAGTTCCATATTAGCTCTTCTTCCTGCTCTGAACTGTACTAAAACCACACATCCTTTTATTATGAACTGAAATAAAAATGTCATATTTAACAAGTATTAAACTACTGGGGCACAAAATGCTTTTTTCTTTTTTACAGAATCCTGAATTTTCTGAATGATGCCTAAAGACCTTTCTTTAAGAAACAAAGAAAGATATAGAAAATAAAAAAGTACATTGCTGGTAACAACGTTATAAAAAAAAAGAAAAAAAAGTGGATGAAATAAATGCACACAGACATATGTATATTTAGCAAACATGAATAGGCTCTAAAGGTATAATTAGTGAAGAAGGAGACAGGAATTTTACACTAGGCAAGAAATAGGTCAATTCAGCTGAGATTCCCTACCGTACTGATGACTGGCTAAGTCTTTATATATGTTAGATATATAGGCACCAGTGATTTATTAGTCTTTCTTTCCCTAGCACCTATAGTATGACAGTGCCAGAAAAGAAACATAATGACCTCCAAATTGGATTTTTTTCTTGTTTACTTGGTTTTGTTTGTTTGTTGGTTGGTTTATGTGATGTAAAGTAGACATTTGTATGTTATTCCATTTTGTAAATTTTTGTAATCATAATATAAGTTCTTCCAAATGAAAAGCAAAAGGAAACATTGCTAGTTACCTTCAGATACAGTGAAAGCATGATTGTCAAGAAGAAAACTGTACTGGAAAACTGACATTACCTGATGATTTGTCAGGTTAAAAAAAAGGGAATTAAAGAGGTTCTTCATCTGCAAGTATTCTAGTTTTATTTACCTAATAATTCCAAAGTATGAAAAGATCAGAAAGTATTCAAGATTTGTGAGGTACACTTAAGTTAAATTTAGCCTGTAACTTCAAATAAGCATTTTTCAATATTCTGTTATAATATGAAGCACTTTTCAATATTCTGTCATAATATGTTCTCTCATACAATAGTTGTGATTTGCATTTCTTAATTTCTCTGTGTATTCTGTGTCTAGGCTTTATTTTCAGATACTGTTGTTTATTCACATTGTGACCAGATTTGTATGAAGAATTGTCTGGTTTTCATTCCTATTTGCCATTGCACTTATTTCAAAAGAAGCTGGTAACTCAATCTGCACATATTCAAAATCTTTTACAACGGCTTTGGTGAAAAAAAAACCCAAAACACTAAATAGAATTAGACCAACGATAGTGAATAAAATCCACAGATTAAAACCTTTTAGTCAGCTTAATCTAACATCTTGACTTTGTCTACTACAAGCATTTTGAAGAATATTGGATGAAAGAAATTAAATGCTTTTGAAGTGGCTAAGAATGTTTTGCCAATAGGTGACTATGTAAATCAGAGTGGTAATCTCCATAAATGCTAAAAAGTTTGTTTGCAGGAGAGTCGTTAGCCATAAAAAATCTTGTGTGAGGTGAAGTCTGCTAAACTCCAGCACTGCCTCCATATGGAAGCATCCACAGTGGTGAGGCAGGTGTTTATTTTCCATTTAATGCTCCACTGTAATTCAGGGTTAAGCAGTCTATGTCAGACAGACAGCCTCAAGAGTATGGAGTAAGGCAGAAAATTGTCAAGGACTGTCATTACAACCCCTTGAATAGACCACTCAGCTTACATGATGGAAATTTAGGGATCTGGTTCCAGACCCCAAAACTGGGACTTTCCCCCCCTCGGTACGGGATGATATGACCAAACTTTCCAGGGAGCAACCTCAGAAATCTCTGTCTTTTCTTTTCCCCATCTCCATGCCACGTACAGAAGTTTGCTAGACAATGGAGACTGTGCCACTCACTTTGATTGACTGATTACTTTTTTCTCTTTGGCTCAAAAAGAAGTTCAGCACTTGCTTCAGAAGGACCAAATAAACACCACTTTTCTTCTCCTTGTACCCTACCTTTTCACAATCATAAAAATAAATTTGTCAATTTAGTCATACCAGATCTGTGCCCTTGCTGATTGCTGTTCACTATATGATTATTTCTTCACTATTTCTATCATGTACAGGTTCCATCTTGAGCCAGCTTTTCAGGGTTTGGCCCAAAAGAAGACTAAGACATAAATAAAAAACATCCTTGTGATCTCATCTGCTATAACAGTTTTGTGCCATTTCACTCAGCTTCCCACACAGAGCTCTGTGCTGCCCTAAATGTACTGTCATTCTTAGGTTAGTATCTTTCTTCTCTTCTCACAGCTAAATGGCCCCTATAGATTATTCCTTTCTTTTCAATTTTCCCTTCAACTTTCTCAGTCAGGAATTTGTTCTGATTATGACCTTCTGGATTTTTAAAATCAAAAATAATTTTTTTTTCTTCAGGGTTTTCAATATTTTCTCTCTCACACTCATTTTCCTGCTTATTTCCATTTTTACAAGCAACAATATTTTCCTATTGTAATGACTGAAGTTATCATTGCAATATGTATTCACTACATACATAAGAAAGGCACTTTTTAGCTTTAATATTTACTATGAATTTAAAATACCATTTTCACTCCTTAAAAGTCATCATATGGATTGAAACACAGAAGTACGTACTGTGATTGTATAATATATTTTATTGAAGATTCATCTTTCTTTATATATGTTGAATGACTGTGGGTCAGTAGGCTATATTAGCTTCTTTGTATAAAGGACTCTGGCAATCAGCAATTACAGTGGTGACACCCATTATTTTTCTGGCTGTAACAACATGATGTGCAATTTTGTATGCCATATCATACTCACCCACAGTAACTGGAAGTGACAACTTGTCTGGCCTCAGAGAGATTTTTTGATTTCCCAATAAAGTGAAAAATAGCAGGAACAAATCAGGTAATACACCAGAAATGGATTATTTTTTCCCAATTATATAAACTGAAGAAAGGGGTAGTACCCAATTATCAAATGTAGCAATCACATTTATTAAACAAGTATTGCATTTATACAAAAACAGTGCTTATAATACCTGACTCTAAAAGAATGGAGTGGATTATGTTCTACACAAACTGTAATAATTTTTAATCCTCTCAAATGGCAAATGGTGGTATTCTGAATCAAACAAACAAAAAAAAAAGATAGACATGACAAATCATGGTGAACTACAGGATATATGAGTAATAGCCTGAAAATAAAGTGTTAAACACTTCAGTAGGTACAAGAATAAGGTGAAAGGGACTCCATTTTCTTATATTGTATAAATAATATATTTTGAATCACACTTCAGTTTAAAGCACCCAAAGTCCATTACAAATGTACACAGATCACTTAATCAGTTACTAAAACAAAGCAATTTCTGGCAAGAAGTGTGAGAAGAACTGCTTATTTGATAAAATGGAATGTTTGATTACACCTAATGGTAGTAGGTAAAATGTATCCATTTGACAATGAAGAAAATTCAGTAAAGCTGACTTTAGGATATTCAGCAATGTATAAGATTTTACAGACCTTTTTTGGCTTCAAATATTTGACTCCTATTTATAAATCAAGTTTATTTGCTCACATACTGATATATAGGCATATTAAAGTACTTTAGCACTATCAGAAATTAATACCGTGCCTTATTCAAGATTTATTTGGTATTATTAGGTGTTCAGACTTCCAAGTTATACTGTCTGGTGAGATAGGGCCTTACCAGGGCCAAGTACAGGGGGACAATCACTGACCTGACTCTGCTAGTCACACTATTGCTGATACAGGCCAGGATGCTGCTGGCTTCTTGGCTGCCTGGGCACAAACCAGATCATGTCAGTGGCTGTCAATCAACACCCACAGGTCCTTTTCTGCCAAGCAGCTTTCCAGCCACTTATCCCCAAGACTGTAGTGTTGCATGGGGCTCTTGTGGCCCAAGTGCAGGGCCTGGCACTGAGCCTGGTTGAAGCTCATAAAAGTGGCCTCAGTCTATTCATCCGGCCTGTACAGATCTCTCTGTACAGTTGTCACGTTTAGTCGAGTGTTTGTGATTAATGTACCTGATAAATCGATCTGCTTTTATTATTGAAAATATTCGTGGCTTCTTTGCATAAAGTGAACAATTTTATCATGAACAGTGCATTAACCCAAGTGCCAGAAGATGGCTGAATCAGAGGGAATCATTCCACAACAAGAATCATGCACTACAATCTATTGTGACTTTCTAGGAGTCTCTCTTTGGGTAACTAAAGCAAGCCAATCCAACTTAATTACTGGATTTCCAAAGGCCTGAGATCTTTGTGACATCATTTCTTGTGAATTAGATGCATCCAATTCATTTACATTGCTACAGTGCTTGGAGGTAATAATCCCACTCTTCATGTTCCAGTCTGCTTCAGTCAAACTTTGAGCTAATTTCTGTTTTCTAATAGTCGCTAGGGACCTATACAAAATACACTGTGTGACTGTGCATGTATGCTTGTGTGTCTATACATGTGATCTCTTCTCAGGTATAGGGGTGCTATATGAAATGTGCAACAGCACTAAATTGATGAGAAAAGTTAAACACATGGAGCCCAAAATTTTCAGAGCAGCACACCTCAAGTTATGTATTTAGACATAAATACTTTCCTCTTCATGAAAATGGGAACCCCATTCCAAAAAAATTAAACCCAAAGAAATACCTCCAAACTGATATCTTTTTATATGATTAGCTGACTATCATCTCATCAAATGACTGCTTTTCTACAGGCTTTTTGCTTTTATGTTGAAGGAAGCTAGAAGAAGATTTTAGACGTTTACCAGGGTTATGAATCTTGCTGACAGCTGAGAAACACACAGAAACATAAAGTAAGTACTTAGCCACCACAAAGGATACGTAGGTTAGTGATATTTTTGTTGTGGAAGAAAAATATAAGCTATTTCATATAAACTATTTCTTAAGAGTTCTAATGTTATACAGATAGCAGACAAAAAGTGCCATCAAATGAGAGTAAGGGGATTGGTGGCATCCACATAGAATGGATTATTAGCTCCTGGAAACAGAAAGCAAGAAAAGAACATCTCTGGCTGCTCTTTTCAAAATCCATACTCCAGTTAACAGGAAGAAAATTAAAAGGACATTGTAATAGTGCAATAGTGTTTTGCCATACTGCTAGTTTTGGAGACACAAACTTCACTAAAATGCTATACTCTTCTTTCCTAGGAACTGACTTCCCACACTCAACACAGGCAAACATCTGGCAGTTCTGCTTGTTTGATTTCCTTGGGTCTTCATTTAAGATATCATAGTATTCTGTTCTGTTTTGCTTTGTTTTGATTTTCAGGGAAAAAAAGATAATCAAATCTTAGAATAACATATTCCAGGATAACTCAGTTTCACAAAACAATCTAATACCTTTTCTGAGGCCCTGGCTATTCAAAGTTAAATAGTAGTTAAATTCAGGTCTCTCTAAGGGACTTTTAGACACTGAAAAGAGCATCTCAAATCTGAACCAAGCTATTGAAATATGTCCTCAGATTGTCAAATCCCAAGAAATAAATCCCACAATTAGATTACAAATGAAATTTATGACATAGCTTTGACTCCTTCATTTGCTGTGAGGAGCTCAGGGAAATTTGAGTATTGTAAAAGATAATATGGCAGAGAAAAATTAATAATTTGACAGCAATTTTGGCCAGAGAAAGAAGAGGATAACACAAAGAATTTTTCTGATTGTAAAGCTTTTTTTAATTTCCAGAGGTGAATCTCTGCAGTCACCATCTCAGAGAAAAGCCAATGGATGAGTAGCACAGTATTAGCAACCTATTCCTTTCTCCCTCCCCCTTATACTAGTGAGTTATTTGGCAGGAATCTGCCTTACAACAGTTCAAAACACGCTTCTCAATTATTTTCCATCTTTTTTTTTTTCTCATGACATATTGGCATTAATTTTGGGGTTCCTTATGAAAGAAGAGTTAACCTGAAATACTTTAAGTCAGCTTTTTATTTATACTATGATTCATATAATCTTTTGAGAAATGCTGAAGAGCTTTAGAAGGGTATAAAAAAGAAATGCAAACCCAATGTGATATTTTTTTTTCTAATTATTGTATAAGATTTGCAAATATACTTTAGTATCTGTTTCTATTCAGGGCTTCTTAAACTGGAAGGACAGGAGAAAAGAAAGACTGTAATTTACCATTCACTATTACATACTTTAATTCTACAAGAGGTCATCTCACACTGCACTGCACTGGGAACTTTGATATGGCATACTGCTTCTGAACCTCAGCTAATCCATCACCTGGTGGCAGGTTGCACACAGTTAGCATTAAAGAGAACTTCATCTGTCAGATTCAGATAAAAATCTATACTTGTTCATTTTATGAAGCTTTAGAAACAGGTATAAGCAACTACTACAAGACATCACTGTGAGGACCAATGTCATTTGTCAGTGTACTATAGGGGACACCAATTCAGAATGACCATATCATTGGGTGTTACTGAACTGTTCCAGCACTTTCACAATGGTATGTCAAAATATGGTCTCATCTGCTACACAAAGTCTAGCCATGCCTTTTTTTCCCTATACTGATAATACCTGAATTCAGTACTAGTGACACAGAGAACATTATAGAATTAATGGTGCCAGATAGCTTGACTGTTGCTCTCAAGATCTATGGAAGTTCTCAATATGAAAAATTAAGATCTTTTTTCTTTTTCATTTAGCCAGTTAAATACATGTTAGGAAAGCATTAATCATCACACTGATCTTCTAAATTGTTACCTTAGACAGTTCATAAGATCTAAAAAACTGAGCTATGATACTTTGTTTAGAGAGGTCAAAGATCTTCTGCAGTGGCATCAGCTTCCATCTTGAGAAGCCAAAAAAGTTCACCAAAAATGGCAAATTCTGAAGTCTCAAAACAGGCACTACAGAATACAATATTATACTATATTATACCTATTACAGTATAATACTATACTATACTACAGAGACAAATGAAAGCAGCCTTGTAGAGGATTTGTGGGTATTGATAAGCTCAACATGTCCTGGCAGTGTGTGCTTGCAACCCAGAAAGCCAACGATATCCTGGCTGTATCAGAAAGAGTGTGACCAGCAGGTTGAAGAGGTGATTATGGCCCTCTACTCTGCTCTTGTGAGACCCCCACCTCAAGTACTGTGTCCAACTCTGGGATCCCCAACATAAGAAGAGTATCAACCAGAGGAGAGCCACAAAGATGACTGGAGGGCTGAAACACCTTTGCTGTGACAGGAGAGACAGGCTGAGAGACTTGAGCTTGTTCAGCTTGGGGATAAAAAGGCTTCAGAGAGACCTTTTAACAACCTTCCAGTACCTAAAGTGGTCTACAAGTAGAATCATAGAATAGAATCAGAATAGTTAGGGTTGGAAAGGACTGTAAGATCATCTAGTTCCACCCCCCCTGCCATGGATAGGGACACCTCACACTAAAACATATCACCCAAGGCTTCGTCTAACCTGGCCTTGAACACTGCCAGGGATGGAGCATTAACAACCTCCTTGGGCAACCCATTCCAGTGCCTCACCACCCTAACAGGAAAGAATTTCCTCCTTATATCCAACCTAAACTTCCCCTGTTTAAGTTTGAACCCATTACCCCTTGTCCTGTCACTACAGTCCCTAATGAAGAGTCCCTCCCCAGCATCCCTATAGCCCCCCTTCAGATACTGGAAGGCTGCTAGAAGGTCTCCATGCAGCCTTCTCTTCTCCAGGCTGAACAGCCACAACGTTCTCAGCTTTTCTTCATACAGGAGATGCTCCAGTCCCCTGATCATACTCGTGGCCCTTCTCTGGACTTGTTGCAACAGTTCCATGTCCTTTTTATGTTGAGGACACCAGAACTGCACACAATACTCCAGGTGAGGTCTCACAAGAGCAGAGTAGAGGGGCAGGATCTTCAACCTGCTGGTAACTCCTTTTGATGCAGCCCAGGATACGGTTGGCTTTCTGGGCTGCAAGCGCACACTGGTAATCTGTAATCTGGAGAGGAACTGGGCATATAGTGGCAGGACAAGGGAGGATGTCTTTAAACTGAAAGAGGGTAGATTGAGATTAGACATTAGGAAGAAATTTTTCACTGTGAGCATGGTGAGACACTGGAACAGGCTGCCTAGGGAAGTTGTGGCTGCTCCATCCACGAAAGTGTTTAAGGCCAGGCTGGATGGGGCTTTGAGCAACCTGTCTAGTGGAAGGTGTCCCTGACAATGAAAGGGAAATTGGAAATAAATGATCTTTAAAGGTTCTTTCTAACCCAGGCTCTTCTATGATTCCTTGAATGTACTCATCAGAAGTTCCCTAGACTGCTGAAAATGTAGTGTAAATGGGTTTTGGTATGAAATTTCATCTCTGGACATAAAACTTCATGAAAATTTAGGGTTAAATATGCATTATCTTTGATTCATTTCTAAACTCTAAACTTGATTTTTTTTCTAAATCCTTGAGCTTCATCCTTTTTGTGGTAGTGACACCAAATAGGAAGAGAAATGGTCTGCATTAGAGCATTTTCTTGCTTGTTTCCTTAGATATGCAGATTCCATCTGTTAGTTTCTTTGTATTGTATTTTGTATAATCTTATGGATGAAATATTAAATCATTGTGAATCCATCTCAATGCAAATCAGAGAAGCAAATTTTATGCAAGATTGATAATTGTTCTTTTATTTCCTAGAGAAATTCTGATCCTCTAAACATTCACATATATCTTAATTTTGTTTTTATACCTGATCTAAATGCCAGGTTTTAAATATCATGAAATTTAAATGTTTAAATATCATGAATTTTAACATGGTATTTAAATACCATGAAAAAAGAAACTGAAAAGATTTTTCATAATTAGCATATTTCACGCTTTTGATCTATGGGCCAGGACTGATTAGTGGTAAAGGATTTCCTGTAACTCAGTGTTCTCCAGCTCCTTCTTCAGCATGGCTGTATTTTCTGTGTGAACTAAAGAAATTATTTCTATACACTGTATTTGGATACTAGATTACTGATCAGTACTGCCTGGAGTGTGCATTTGTGCAGGATTTTTCTTATGCTACTTTCTTTTGATTTTGGAGGTCTACTTGTTGGGATTACATAAAGATTATCAGATACCAAAATCAGCTTGCCAGCTGCTTTTTTGTGTAGAGGATCTTAGATTCTGCTATTTACACATACAAATTTGGGTTTGGTAGAAAAGGCAGTTTTATAGGCAAGTTCTTAGGTAAAATCTTTGATTCCTCATTAAGAATATTCTGAAAAAGAACACATATTTCTGTTAAAGCAGAAGATTCAAATCTGAAGAGTGTAAATCAAAGGAATATGCCTAATATAATTTACATTTTTTTCTATTAATATTTTTGATTTTTTTTTCATAAGAGTCTGTGAGTGTGTATGTTAAAATTATGAAATCTTTAACTTTGGTTTCATGAGAAATTAGGTATTTTTTGAATGTACTTTGAATTTACTAGCACCTTGATATGCTAGCAAAGAAGTAGCTTTTCTAGATAATACATCTGTCCTAACGCCTTTGTGAAGATGATGCTGGAATCATATTTGCTAACAGGAGGACATTGAGAAGCACATAGTGAAATGTTAAATATCATTATGAAAGTTATCAAGGGGAAGAAAAAAAGTAATGTGTTTGAAATTTATAGTAACTACCATTCATCATAATTGTGAAGCATATATCTGAACTGGGGAAAAAAATGTCGTAACATATAAGAATTTTGCAAGTTCATGCATATGCAAAGATATTAGTTTAGGTGGATGTACTAAACGTAGGATACACACTGACACTGCAGGGAAAGGTAGATGAAAAGTAGCAGAATGACATATTCTTTCCTAAAAATAGTAGCACAGCTGATTGTGAGACAATATGATACATTTCATACAATACTTATTTCTTGGAAAAAGTAATGAAGGAAAATATTCAGGGCTACTTTGCACACCAAAGCAATACTAACTGAACCCTGTCTGTACATTGTTTATGTACATAAGATATTTTACTATGTAACCATGATTGGATTGAATAATTTTTTGGTGCTAATCTTGCTTGACAGTAAGGTGAACCTTTTCTTTACTAGCTGTTTGTGTTTGCATACCTTTTATTACATGCGGAAACTCTTAAGTCAGCATGTACTCAAGAGTAGAATTTTTTTTCTTCCAATTGCTAGTGAGTCTGTTTTACTGCTGGATTAAGCCTTAGGAAGCTTACAACTCCTCATGCAGACACTCAGTAATATCACCTGATCAGGAATTTACTCATCAGCTGGAGAATAATGGGTTGTCACTTCTTGATGACAGAATGAGCTCTATCCCTACCTTGCCATGTTGCTGTCTTCCAGCTTTGAATTTTCTGGTCTTTTAACCTTTACAGGTCAGTATTTTTTCTCTTCAGGACTTGGAGCTACTGCTTACAGCTGACTCAACTGTCACAGTCTTTTGTTTTTTCTTTTTTGATGTTGCACGGTTTTAACTCATACCCAAAACTCACCAAAATTTTCTTAAAAGTAAAGCTGAACTGAGATGCCATGGCTGTGCTTTGCAGAACTAGCTTTTAGGCCGTGGCATCTAAACCCTGGGTCATGGACTCTAAGAAAAATCAAACATGAGAGAGCAATCAAATATATGAGTTGGCTGCAGTCAGGTAGACTTTCCAACTGTGTGTTCTAGACAGAGAAAAGGAATGTAACTCTCCCTGAAGATCATTCCCAGCCCTTAGGCTCTTAGGCTGTTCCCTTTGCTCTCAACTTTTAATAATTAGCCACCCAGGCCACAGTTCTGTCTACAAAGCCTCCTGCTTCAGCCTGAGTGTGTTCCTTATGGTATTTCCAGATGAGAATTAATGAAATTGTTTCACTGATTATTAAATTGCATGATAGCAAGACCTTGCTTTGTCTCATTACACATATGAATGATGGCTTGTGTCCAGGAGGAGAGACAGGTGGTATGTGTCACCAGTTTCACTGCTACATATGTACTTTTCTTTGCAGTTCACCACTTTTGCCAAAGACCTTTCAGTGTTAGGATATTTAAATATACTTTAAGGTCCGTCTACTGCCAGTTCAGATGTCCTTTACATTGCTGTAGGATTTGGCTACACAGCAATAGAACTTGTGGCCTCTCTCCTCCTTCTGGTTTTAAATAATTCACATACATAGTCTTTCACCTTTTCTTGAATTACGTGATGGCAAGTTGCCTAGTAGTTCTAAAGAGACTGTATACTGATTTTGTAAGATTTTGGATCTTCCCATGTTTATCACAGGATATCATTGAAATCACAAAATGTAATGGACTGTATTTCATCCACAATTAACTGTATTAAAAGAGAAGGCAGTCACAGGCAGCATTTCAAGCAGAGGCATGAAGTATTTTCTGCAGCTAATTTTGGTGTTAAGACCACATGGAAGCATAAAGTCTTGGTTTTAGTCCTTAACTGTGTGGTGAAAGTTTCTAGAGAATCTTATTTTACCGAAATATTTAATTTTATTTGGTTAAAACATCACTTTGTAGCAAATTTTTCAAAAAAATCCAAACTTAAAGGGCTTATTTTCTCCCTCTTGCTGCTCCCCCTGAAAAGAAAAAAAGCAACCAAAAAGCCCCCACCTCTCCCCCCCCCCCCAAAAAAAAATACTTATCAAAAAATTCATGGACTTAAAATAGTTAGTAATTCTGAAAACAAATGTGTTGGTTTGTTTTGTTCTTCTTTTTAGCATCAGATGTGTTGTGTGCTATTTCTAAATAAATGGTGCCATAAGACAAGCATATGTTGTTCTATATCATGCACTGCAGGTGCCGCAGTACAGGCTTGCATAATGCTCCACCTGAAACTCAGAGAAGCAATTTTCTTTAAAGTGCCAGATTGTGAAGCCGTAGCTCACGCTGATAAGCACTTACTGATGCAAGCAGTTCCATTAAAACCCCTCCTTTCAAGTAAGTCCTAACTTACATAAGTAAGTTTTATAGGCCAGCTCTTAGCTTTCAGTGTATTTTAGCATTAACAATCACATACTGACTCATACATTTTTAGATCCTCTGTACATATAAAAATATGTAGAATATGGAAGGTACTGTCAAGTATTTGGCATTTAAAATCTGTTTCACATTACACAATTAGGATAAATCTTGTAAGTGTTAAATCCAATTGACCACTGCTGTAAGTGTTGACCTTTATTCATAGTAATGTTGTAAGCTATTTATATATAGGTCAGCAAGGATTTATTTAGGTAGATGCTGGGACAGAAGAGTTACATATACTTGCTGTCTGTTAAAGAGAGCAGAGCCCAGGTCAGATGGTAACAGTGTCTAAGAGGGAAGGTAGCTTGGAAACTGGTGGTTATTTTCTGGCCCAGACATGTAGTACGGGTTTCTGTTATAAGATACTATACCTCTCCTTTTATAAAATGTGGAATTCTGCTGTGTCACCTGTGATAAACTGTTTTAAACTGTGCTAGAATAATTTCTGTTTACCTCTTCATAAACCTGCTGCTTTCAGAATCTGAGTTCCTTGGGATAGAGACCATGGCAAGTATGTTTTGTGTAACATGTATTTTCTGCCTATATAACCAAAAAAGACATTCTAACAATACTATTGGGGTACTTGGTTTTGTAAACCGCATACCAGCTATGTGGATAATTGTGGAGGAAACAAGTCCATATTTAGGCTGAATTAGTAAGTTATATCTTAATTGCCTACATTTGAAAATTGTCTTTAAAAGGAACCACAGTTGTGAAAGCTGCTGCTATCAACATAAGAGAAATTCAGAAAATCAGCATGGAGGCATAATGATTGTAACCTCAAATGAGGCAGACAGTCATAGGTCCAGCTGCTAGAACTGTGTGTAACCAAAGTATTACAGAGAAACTATGACAAAATTCTTCTAGTCTTCTCTCATTGTGCATCTGATGGAAGACTACATGGCATATCGTCTTTAGGGGGAGAATTTAATACAAATGGTACTAAATTTAGTACCATTTAACACAAACGGTACTAAATCCAGGCCAATGCAGACCAAATATCGTACACACTACCTTAAGCAATATTATATGACATCTTGGATGCTAAGTGCAGGGCTGGTGTACTTAGCTAGATTTTGACAATGGATTTGCAAAGGTATGATTTTTTTGTTGTCATAAAAGGATTGAGTTGTGGTAGAGGGTAAAATGCATGGAGCTTCTGACATTTCAATAGCGTTTCTCGTAATAGAATCTTCTGTCTAAACCCTTCTCTCATTGTGTCCACCAATGTGTAGAAAAAACCTTATGCACACGCATACATATTTATATATATAAACCACTATGTCTGTGTAATATGCTCGCTGTGTAATTTACTATACATACATGTTTGGACATATTCATCCATGTATATATATACATACATATCTATGAATACACATGCATATATTCATTATATATGGGAGTGAACCCTGACTATGAGGGGGGTTGGACCACAAGAAAGCAAGCTAAAATTACTAACTTCATGCTCATTGCCTAAGGCAACATTTTGTTGGTGGATGATGAGTTAAAAATAGGCACATCCTATTTTAATTTTCCATTCTTAGCCTAATTTTTTTTTTTACAGAATTAATTAGGGGTGTCATTATCAATAATATCCTTGGTACTGTATTTCCTCCCTAGCGTATATACAATTATTTCTCTTCTTTTTGGCTTCATCTTCCTGCTTGTTAGATAATTGAACTTTGTGGGCATTTTTCCATCTGAAGGATCATTTAGGTGGTACTATAACTTGATACCTAGTGTCACCACATATGCTGTTCCCCATAGGCACTTTGAATGTCTATACTACAACTTTTTATTCATCCACTTCCTAATAACATAAAGGTTAAGACAGTTCAAGTGAGAAAAAAAAGCTTCTGCTGTTATTCCAGCAAATGCTTTCAAAAAGGATATCTAAGTATTTAAGAGCATGCTTTTTTAATTTCTGTCTACAATTCTATTTCTTCACCACAAAAAAATGCATTTTAATATATATTCAGCATTCTTAAAAAATAATATTTGGGCTACATTGGTATTTTTCTCATGAAAAATTGATTCATCCCTCCCATGCCTCCACCCCCACCCCCCAACCCCCCATTATAAATTCAGGTAGCTTGTGACACTCTTGAAAGAATGCTTCTGCTGTAATTTGAATATGGCACTTTTACAGGTGTGTGTTGCAGTGGGGTGTGGATCCTGACTCTTTGAGTGTCTGGAGTGCATGATCCTTGTGTCTGTGACATACCGTCAAATTTGATTTCCCTAAAAATCATGGCCTTTGAAACAGGTCAGTGCATGCCCTTACTTTGTCCTAACATGACAATAGGTAAAACAATTTTATTTGCATTTGCATCTGAAGCTCCTGCGTCCAACTGCCTTTCTGGTTTACATACAGTCACAATGTAATTTATGAAACTGGAGGCAACGTGAGGCTTGTGCTAGTCAAGAAGTTTGGCAGTCTAAGATCGGATGTGACACTTATTGAAAATAAATCTATCAGAAAATTCTTCATCTGCTGTAAACAAATACAAATTCAAAACATTGGTCAATCATAGAGTTTTTATGTAAATCCCAGAATACTATTTCACTAAAACACTCTGCATGCCTGTGCTACACACACACCCCCACATCCCCACCAGCAGCTCTTTCACTGGGATTCCTGGGAGCCAATCCCTCATCCTCAGAGGCACCCACAGCCTGATCCTGGGCCTCTCTCACCGCTCCCTATCTGATCGGGCTGCACATTTGCTGGTGATCACATGCTGGCACAAGAACCCATGTTGGCTCCAGTGGCTGCCACCATGGACACATGGACCATGACTCATGTTCCCCTCCTGCAGCCACTACTTGCCCCTCTGCACAAACATAGGGCACAGATCCTCACCCAAGAAAAAGAAGTGGAGATCAGAGATAAGACACGGCAGATCGCCCCAATCAGACACACGACATGTCCCTGTGAGCACACAGGCCAGCCCTTGCTCACACCTCTCTGGCCCCTTGCATCGACTTTACCCTCTGTTTTTCCTTGCTTGTTCTGCCCCAAACCACCGTTATGCACACCTGTCCTGCTTCTGATTCTTCCCCTACACATCCCACAATAAACCTCGTGCCCCTCCTTGCACCCCATAAAGTGTCCTGCACACCCAGGTGGTGACCCCTCGCTTTGTGATGAGACCCAGAGAGCCCCCACAGACACACAGTGATGGGTGTCCCCAAGCCCCTGGGGCAGAGGCTCCCTGGGACACCCTGGGGAGGGACAGGTGGGCTCTGGGGGTTCTGGTTGGGGTATCAAAATCCCCATGGTATTTTTGAAGTTCTTAATGGGGTGGTGGTGTTTTCTGGGTTCCCTGACTTGTCTTTTTTCCTCTGTGATCCTCTCTTTGTGTGGAAATAGCCAGTATTATCACATAATCTAGCAGTTTTACCAGGATAACCAGAAATATTCAATATAAATTTCTCCCTGTGCAATAATATTTAATTTAAATGCAAAGTGCTTTCTGGTTTCTACCTCAAAATGACATTTGAAGATAGTATATTGGGAGTTTTACAGTAAGTCTGCATTGCATATGGCTTCACTTGGAATAACAGAGTACGCTTGTCATCTATACTGTAAAGATGTTTTGGAATCGTGGATACATATGCTGCACTAAAATTAAGCCTAACTTTAATTTGCCTGTCTAGGAGTGTAATGGCCTGACTTCTGACTAAATTAAAAAAAAATCTACTGCAAATAGAATATATCCAAATAATACTGAGCAGCAGGTTATGGTTTGAGGTCTGTTGAAGTCAACACAGTAAAGGACCTCATCTGAGACTAATCAGAGCTCATTTAAATTTCTGCTCTACAATTGTGGCCTGCTGCTTTAAAGCTTCTCTGTTCCTACAACACTGTTCTGCAACAATAGTGACTTACACTAAAATGTCACTTAGTTATTTTAAATTAACTTTACTTCCAAATACTCCTTGATGAGTGGCTGAGATTTATTCACACTTTTGCAACAATCAGAATCCCACAGTAGGTGTTCCAAGATGCCCAGACCTCAGCTATCGGTGTGACTTTTTCCACCTTGTCAGCAGCTCAAGGTTCTTCCTGGCTCCCCTGACAGCAACTAGCCCCATGCTGACAGAAGTGAGAGAAGACTGTCACGTATCTCTGCTAAGTTTATTTTTGTTAATGCATGTCTTATGGTTACTTCCCCTCCCCCCAGCACATATTTGTACATGCATATTCCGCATGGTCTTCTCACTTTCTTCCAATGCTTATTGAAGAAACAACCTCTCAGTGCTGTGGAGGAGTGGGTGAGACATCAAAATTCAGATGCTGAGAAACCTGCTTTAGCCTGTTTGTTGGTGTCTTTCTGTGATTGAAAAAAAACAGAATCAAACCCTTATGAACATAATAAACATTTTTTCTCTCATAAAAGGTCAGCACTTTGCCCTGACTTATGTTGGAATTTAGGTGCAATTGACATAACCTACTTAAACATTCTGAGGAAACAGATGCTCCTCTTATGGGATGGTTAACAGCTATGTAAGCTAAATAGGGACTTGTTGGAAAGAAATACTCTAGATGAGCTAACTTCTCAATAGATTAGGTCATTGCCTAGCATCAGCACATCCCAGGCAGGGAAAGGTACTTTGCTTCTAGAAATATCTCTCAGCAGTTAACTTTTGGGACTGTAATTTTACTTCACAGTAAAGAGTTTCCTGTAATACTTATCTTTTTTTTTTTTTCTAATTGCTTGATGAGGAATACAGATTTTCAAAGGTGAATGTTAACATTTATCCTTGTAAACAATTAATCTGGGCTGAGTTTGGCATCAAATAGACAGGAACTGTAATGTATTATCTCAGGAATATTCTTCCATTGTTTTTATCTACAATAATTTAGAAGAAGTTTATGGTGCATGCTCTGTTTAGGTGGAAGCTAAAACATTTATCATGACAAGAAGACAGACTTGATCAAAACAGCAGTAACCAACAAATGGTTACAATTTCAGCTCATTCTCCTATGGCCCATTATGTTTAAATGCTGAAATAAATGATAGATTTCACACAAACATCAGGTTTGCACACAGCCATTTTAGCTGCTGATGTTAACTGTGTTTTCAGCCCAATCATGTCGTGTTTTCTTCAACATAGTGCGCAAAGGAGACAGTGTACTCATTCTTATTAATGAAACTATTATTAGATATTAGTCATGTTTGTGTGGAAATATCTTTATAATGATTGCATGTAGATTCATATATGTCACATATATATACTCATGCATATAAACACAGAATTTGCTTCTGTGGCTAAAAGTGGTTGTGGCTGGTACAGGCCTACTCTTGGTTCTTGACCTGGAGGAAAGGCTTAACAGGAAAATATCATATCTAGGTAGAAATTCTTAGATGTGCTATAGTATACCACCAAACCTCTCAACAGTACATCTACAGTTACACCAACGCACACAAAATGCAGTGAAAAAAAAAAGTGCAAATTCCCACTATATAGTGTGAATGCCACTCAGGCAGTTAAGAATTTGTACTGAAATGTCATGTTAATAACTTTTCTGTATTATGTATTTATAAGCCACTCTCTTACCAGATCAGAGGCCATTCATTAGGACACACTCTTGAAGTTTTTTGCATTATAATTGAAGAATTCATGCCTTCAGAAAAATACAAGACAGTATCATTGGTTCTGCTTTATTCTGACAGTGGAAATCACCTAATGAGGAAAGAGCTTAGTTTTTGTGTCCTACTCTTGCCTTCTGTCATTTGTATAGCTTGTATGTAGGTTTATTTATACTCCATGAATGAATGCACAGAAAAACTTTTTTTTACTTCAATTAAGATGCTTCTGTTTATTAAATTTATCTAGGCTTAATATAGTCTGGGTGACAATTAAGCATTTATGAAAAGGGAATTGTCACATCTAACTGTAGGTGTTTACTGTATCTTGTAATTTCTTGTTTCTAAGTTGCATCTTCAGGTGCCTTGCCAAAGTGACCCTAAATTAGAAGTTGTCTAACACACTTTCATTGACACGCCAGACATTTTGGTATTTGTTCCAGAAAAAGCCATCATGACTGTAAAGGAAAGATATATTGGGATCAATGAACTTTTTTTTTTTTTTTTAAAGAAAAGTGAATATTCTGGGAAATTGGACTAACTTTTAGGAAAACATGAAGAAAACAGACTAATGAATTTTTTTTTCTTTTTCCCAGTTTCACCTTTCCCCAATAACCTACTTATTGTTTATATCAAAGTCATATTTTTTTCCATTTTTATTTCTTAGCAATATTTTACTTCATCAAACAAAAATCTGAGGAGAAATAGGGAAGTTACTCTTATGCCGTAGCCTATCAATATAAACAGTATAAATACCCCAGAGAGAGCGGAGGAGAGGATTCCAGAAAGCAAGCATCCTTTGAATGCTTCAAAATAATGTGTGTCAAAGTTTTGTTTACATCAACATGCCTTACAATACCCTCCACACCCCAAGAGGATAGCTACCTGAACTTAAGGTCAGCTCTGATATGATGAAAACTGGGTTAACTTTGGACAAGATTTCTGTCAAAACAGTCATGTTGTAAGACAGAGCTGTATGAGAAGCCTTCCCTAGGTCTTGAGATCTGCATTTTGTCTCAGAACCTTGCCTGGTGTCCCTGCCTGAGATGCCTAGTCAGATCCTGTACATGTGGGATGGTCTGGCCCCACTTGCTGCATGGTGGGGCAGGCTTTGGCAGGCTTGTCGTTGTGCCTTTGCATATTAAGAGGCTGTGCTCCCATTTCCAGTGTTGTGGTGGAAGAAGCAATTGTGGCTGAAGAACAGTCTGGCTGAAGAAAAGTTAGAAAAACTGCTTAGAAGGAAGATTTTCTAAAGAGTATATAGCAGAAACAAAGTGGAAGATGTAGGACTTGTCACAATGAAATGGCAATAGTGGGAAAAAAAAATGGTTATTTCTCTCTGGCACTGGATGATGATGTTTTCTAACATGAGACAATGTTCACACTTGACTACCCCAGTTCTCCCTTGAGGTCTGGTCACTGTCCTGCTGGCAGAAGTTGTCTTGTCTTCCAATATGCCAATCTGTGCTGCTTATTTATCATTTACTAACCCATGCCTGTCAAAGCAAGCTGGGTAAACCTAAAAATGTGAAATAGTAGATCTTCACTAATGAAGACTATTTTGATGGAAACAGCGCAAGAAACATCCACACAGAGCTGAACTAACTCATCAGAGGCTGTTAAAAGTGTTTGGTCCCTAAAACAAAATGGCTTTAACAGATTTAGAATCTTACATAAGTGACCAATGCAAATTTGATAGAGAACCCTTGTGAAGAAACAAAGTACAGCAAGTGAATAGACATGTCTAGGGAGAGGAAATGGAGAAGTGTGTATGCTATGAATTATGAACTAGAAACATTTTGGGTATATTCAGCCCCAGCATTCAACAGATGTCATTATTTTAAGGTACTGTAATTGTCTTCTTTTGAAAACAAAAAAAAACTCTGAATTGATTGTGACTACTCCAAGGTACGGGAAATAGATGCTGAAATTTAAAAAGACAGATTTTAAATTATGAGAAAAGGCTCTTAAAAAAAGGCTGAACAGCAAAGCAGAAAGCTTCAGACAGTAAACATAGCCCGCAGGCTGTGCCTGGACACCTTTCTCAAGGCATAAGTGGTTTGCATACTAGTGAGAAGAAAAAGTTTGGATAATATAGTGATATTAAAGAAAGGGAAAGACAATAAAGATATTGTTAGACAAAAAAAACCAAAACCTTTGAAAAGTGTTGTCCCATCTTAAAGAATTTGGAAGGCAAACTCTACAAGCTAACATTGAATTCAGAAATATAACAGGAAAGTATGGTAAAAAGAATAAATTTCAGGATTATTCACTGAACTGGAATTAGTTTCAGAAAATTAATGTACTGATGAATTTTAAAAATGTTCTATGTTGTTCTAGATTAATATGTCTCATTTTCTTCTCTGATACCCTTCTGTCTCAGTGCTTTTTTTTTTTCTTTTTTTACCCTAAAAAAGGATGTGGAAAATGTCCACACATCAGAGGATATTTATTTGAAGTTCATGAGAAATTGTTATAGAAATTGACATTTTCACAGGGGAGCCTTTAGTTTGAAATGACTACACAAAGAGATTCCTATCATCTTTTAAGTCAAACCAGCAGGCTAGCTTCTCTACCTCTATGAAATACTGATCAAGTTTTGTACTTTAATGGCAACTATGAAGACTTGACTATGATAGGAAAATTGCTTCCAGAAAAGGAATAAAAAAGCTAACCAAATCAAATTATTCTCATACAAGAAAACTACCACAGAATATGTTTTTATTTCTATACTTGAGATATCTCTGACAAGGAAATTAAGCCACTCCGATGCATTCAGCAAGTTTATGCTTTGCTTCTTCTGCCTTTACTAGAAATCAATTAACCACAAAACTGAAAACAGTTTCACAAACAGAAGCATGGTGGAATAATGCTCAAGGGAAAACTTCTTCAGTAAAGAACAGATTTCATCATGTGGTGCTTGGCCATAGACATATTTAGGATTTTAATACTCTTTAAAAACTCCTTATATTGAAAAAACATTTGTGAGAATTTTCCTTTTTTGTTTCTACTCATCACAATATCCTAGAAGAATATGTTTTCTATACAACAAGAGAAACTGTAATATCTTTGATAGGAGGAGAATATTTTACTATGATTTACAAAACTAGAAAGGGGTGATAGTCTCCTGCAATTCAAAATATACAAATTTGTCACCCACATCTGAAAATGCTACCTCTTTCTAGTCGGTACAGAGTAATGCAGCTCTAAGTATAGAGTAACACACTGAGGAAGTCATTTATCTTTCTCAGATATCAGCATCAGGATTAAATGAATTGCAGTCCTGAAGTACCCGTTTCTCTTTATTGGTGAAAAATGGACTCCAGACCACAAAATAGAAACCTCAGTGTAAAACAGAGCACATGAAAAGCTCATTTCTCTATTGATTTTAAAGAAAGTCTAGATGACTGTTTTGTTTAAAAACTTCAAGTTTAAGCTGTTTTAAAGAAGGAATTGTAGATGAAACCGATCAGATATGCCCTTGTTTGATGATGGTATGAAGCTGTGGGCAGTGGCTGTTACACCTGAAGGCTGTACTACCATTCAGCAGGACCTTGATAGGCTGGAGAATTGGGCAAACCTAATGAGGTCCAACAAGGGCAAGCGCAGGGTACTGCACCTGGGGAAGAAGAACCCCAAGGACCAGTACAGGTTGGGGTCTGACCCACTAGAGAGCAGTTCTGTTGAGAACGGCCTGGGTGTATCGGTGGATGATAAATTGACTATGAGCCGGCAGTGTGCCCTTGCAGCCAGGAGGTACAATAGTATCTTGGGATACACTGGGAGAAGTGTGTCCAGCGGGACAAGGGAGGGGATCCTTTCCCTCTACCTGACTGTAGTGAGGCCACATCTGGAGTCCCGTGTCCAGTTCTGGGCTCCTCAGTACAAGGAAGACAAGGAGCTGCTGGAGAGGGTCCAGTGGAGGGCCACAGAGAAGATTAGGGGCTGGAGCATCTCATATAGAAGAATGCTCCCAGCTTGGAAGCTGGGCCTGTTCAGTGTAGAGGAGACTGAGAAGGGATCTCATTAATGCATATAAATATCTCAAAGGTTGGTGCCAGGAGGATGGTGCCAGACTCTTTTCAGTGATGCCTAGCAACAGGACGAGGAGCAATGGCCATAAACTAAAACACAAGAAGTTTCACTCCAGCATGAGGAAGAACTTCATGTTGAGAGTGGCAGAACCCTGGAACAGGCTGCCCAGGGAGGTTGTGGAGTGTCCCTCTCTGGATACATCCAAAACCCACCTGGATTTATTCTTGTATAATTTGCTCTACATAGCTCTGCCTTGGCACGGTGGTTGGTCTATATGATCTTCAGAGATCCCTTCCAATCCTAATGATTCTGTGATTCTTGGGGGGGAAAAGAAAATCTTGGAAAATAACCCTAACAGTAACCTCAAGAATTTACCTAGTCAGTTATGAAAGTCAGTGCAATATGGAATCTTCCTTGTGATTTTCTTCTTTTGGTTTCTTGAAGAATAAAATTACATGGTTTTCTCAATTGTTGTCTTAGCAGATAGGTCATTCAAGCAGTAGAACATTCTTCAAGATGATCTGGTTAGTAAAACTTCAGGTGTGTTATCCCTCTCTTTTGCTAAAAATCTTCTGAGAAAGAAGATATGAAAGGACAGCCATTTATTAGATGCTTAAAGTAATTATTTTTTCTTTTTTTTTACTGTAAGAATCAAAGAGAAACAAAGGGTCAAAGAATGAGAGAGGGCACAAAGACTCACGAAGAAACTTTCCTTATGAAAGCTTCCATAAAGCAGTGTGTTTTTGAGCTTCCTAAATTGTGTGCTTGCACAAAGCAGGCAGAAGAGGGACAGCTTCTTATTAGTGCCTGTGGGTGTTAAAACAACATATGAAGAACAATGAATTGTGCACCATGTCTTTCACCTTTGTTTTCCTCACTGACGTCATCTGTCTTTTTCCTTCTCATTTTCAATTTGAAGAAAAAAATCTACTAGTAAATGACACCTTCTGATCTCCAACATGGAAGCCTTGAGGGACTTCTTGTCTCAAACTCGCTGGTGATATAAACAGCATGCTGCAGCTCATATATTTTTTCCAATTCAAAAGTGCCTGAACACCTAACTCTCAGATGACTTGCAACATGATGTATAAGAGTGGATAGTTTCACAAAGTTCACATGCTTTGTTCTATTACGTTTCATACAGCGAAGAAAAAAAATCCGTGTCTTTTTGAAGGGTGTGTCCACAGTTTACGCTAGAGCTAATCCTTTCATTATGTTAATAATTGGTTTCGTACATATGCTCTTTGGCAAATTGTATACACAATTTACTTCTGGTTTGGATCCTTCCGCATTGCAAAGTTAAATAGTTTCAAGCACAGCTCAGCAGATGAATGGCCAGGTCTGGTTTCCTCAAAATCTCCATGAAAACTAAACTCATTAACTGAAACAAACTAAATCAGCTCTCCTGCATTTTGATATACCACACAATCTTGTTTAATTGAATTTAATTTAATAAAAATGATCCAATAATTTTTGCACCTCCTGTTCCCTCTTTTACCTCTCCCCATAAAGCCCCAACTCACAGGAAATATGTACTGCTTGCACATCAAACCCTCACCTTTTCTTTTTCTTTCATTGTACATTATAAATCATTAAAAATACACGTAATTTGTCACAGTACTTTTTGATCATATGAAGACAGTCGCATAGATAATGAATTTAAAATGTGTAATCACCCATTTTAGTAGAAGAGATGAAGCAGAAAAAAGAAATTGTTAACAACACTTTGAGATAGAAATCTACCTCATATCTGTCAGCCTTTTTTGTGGGGGGGTATGGGTGGCGAATAGACAGAGCTTCAACTACTGCTCTCCACTTTTTAAATCTCTGTTCATATTCAGTTGAAAGACAGCAGTGTTTTGGTGGCATGGACCAAAGCTGGAAGAGTAACCCATTTCTACTTCTTGAGAATGAAGAGGAAAGCAAGAAATAAAGGTGACTGAAAAGTCTGCCTGAGTTACTGTGTCTCCTGAGAAAGCTCCTATACTGATGCAGTTTATGAGCAAATCCTTGCTCAAGGCTTACATAACCAAGAAATTTAACCAGGAAGCCTTACTGAAGAATTTTGAATCAAAAACCATGGAGGTCCCCAAGTACTTCTGAGCTCTTTTGTAAGAATACTCTTATTCTTTGCTAAAAATTCAGAAAAGCTATCATATTTTTACAACTGAAAGAAATATGTATGAGTGTATATTGAATATACATATTTGGAGGTTTTTTGTTTTTTTTTTGAAACTTTATTTAGATGATAACTGTTCTAATAAAAGAAAATATGAATAAGTAAAAAGGGTAATGTTTTAAGATTTTGCAATTACTGTAGAAGTTTTGCTGATTGCAGTTCATCTCTTAGTAAAAACAATACAGCCACATAAACACAATGGCAGACATTACATTTTAAAGCAATATCTAAAATTGCTTTGTCCATAGAATGTTTCACACTTTTAAACTATTATCTTTCTCTCCCTAACAGCTCTGTTCTGATTTCCATGTGTACAATGACCTGTTTGTTTCCCTTTTGCATTTCTTCCACTTATGTGGCAGTTGGCTCTTAAGATAGGGGTGGATCAATCTAAACAATCACAAATAAAATAAAGATCTTTTTTTATTTAAAGAAAAACTATTAACTTGATAAAAATAAATACTTGATTGTGTTCTCTTTGTAAAGAATGAAAGCCAATACTGGAAAATACTGAAAATACTGAAAGAAAAGCCTTTTATTTTGATCATACACCTTGGGTGTGTCTGGAACTAAACTAATTCAGAGTTTTACAGGATAGTCTGACCTCACAAGTTTTGTTGTAAAAAACAAGACAGGACACTTCTGACAAGCTGAAAAACATTTTTATCAAGGTCATGCATGATGAAGCTAGGATGTCAACCAGTCTGTGAGTATTCACTGATTTTTATATTTATTTTTTTTTTCATTCTGGCAAATTTTGTGAATTAAAGTGATAAGCGTTTTTCAAAGGAGAAGATAGCAGAAAACACATTTCCCTGCATGAGTGCTCAGTACATGACAAATAGCAGCTGTGCTAATGTGCATTGAGGCAGAGTAGCTGTGAAATCATTGTGCATACCAGGATATCACAATTATCTGTGAAATTTTGTCTTGAAATACCTAATTTAAGCTGATTTAAAATTTAAAAATTTTCTAAAGAATCTGCCCAAAATTTTCAGAAAGTCCAACTTGTTTATTCTTCCATGGTCTTTTTGCATCAGGTGTTTGAGCAGGCAGGAAGCCTGCTACAGAAGCCAGCAGTACTCTCAAGAAGGCATTTCTTAGCCACTGCTTAAAAGATGCTTAACATTATCCAATGATGTGTAGGTAAACAGAGTCTTTGAAGTTTCAATGACAGCAAATCTATAAGGAATTCAGCTTATATGACACAATGGCATAATCCTTGTTAAAGAAGTAACATAAGACTGTAGAAAGGACCAGGCTCTTTTTCTCTCTATAGAAAGCATGAAACATTTGAAAAGAAATAGCAATGATTTGCCAGAAAAAAAGCTGCTGGCATCTGCTAAAATCATTAAGCAGTTAAAAAATACATAATCCGAGACAAAAAAAAAGAAACAACAAAACAAACCAACAAACAACACTTTAATACAAGAGAACTGTCCTTAATATGTATGGTAAAATTGTCTAATGTGTTCCATGATAAATCCCATTTCTAAATCTTTCCAGTCTTTCTAAGCTTTAATCACTTGATATGAAATATTTTCTGTTTCTTGCCTGCTTCAGGCTAAGCTATTTGTGAAAGTAAACCAGAAAAACTAGCTCCAATTTGTTTCTAGTTCCAAGCTAGAGACATTTTGATAATCTTGTCAAAAGTAAAAATATTTTGACTTCTTTTTTAGTTTATTATTCAAGTTCCTTTTGGGGGAGAAAGGTAGGGGAAAGGGAAACCATATAAATAACAGAGGGTTTTGAAAATCTGACCTTTTTTAAGCGGACATAACATTGCTATCATTCATAATTTGCTGAAAGTCCTAATTTTCATGCAGAAACTTTCAATTATGTTAAGAAAATAGTTTGCATGTAGAAACTGTTTATGTAGAACATCACTAGTTAATCTTTCTGTCCTGGGTTCAGCAATAGCAGTCATTTTTCCCCTTCTTGGTAGCTGGTGCAGTGCAGTGTTTTGATTTTCAGCTCGGGAACAGAGCTGATAACAATGTTTTGGTTTTGCCAAGGACTTCGTGAGCCTCATGCTCTGCTAGGGAGGAGGGAAAGCCAGGAGGAAGAAGAGACAGGACACCTGACCCAAACTGACCAAAGAGGTATTCCATACCACAGCACGTCATGCCCGGGATGTAACTGGGAGTTAGCCGGAAGGGCTGGGAGTCTGCAGGATTGGAGGAGATATGGGTCAGTGCTTGGTCGGTCTGGGGGGGGCAAGTTATCTGTTGGCTGGTGCTGAGGTGTTGTATCCTTTTCCCTTGTTATTTCCTTTATCATTATTATTATTGGTGGTAGCAGTAGTGATTTGTGTTATACCTTAGTCACTAAACTGTTCTTATCTCAACCTGGGCCTCGATTGCTGTCAGCCTGGCACCACTCACTGGGAGTAAGTGAACGAGTTGCCTGACTGGGTTTAAACCACAACACTTTCCTAGTTCTTTCTTTTGAAAGAGAAATTTCTGATTTCATATGTTGGTCAGGTTATAATGTACAAAGATAATTTTTAGATGCAGTGGACAATTTATAAATAAAATGAGACACAGAGCACTGAGGACAGGAAAGAAAAAAAAACCATCTTGATATATCTTCTGGGAACTTTCAGTGTTTAGATCTTTAAATTTGCTAGTGTTACTACTGTGTAGTATACAGAGATTAATTTGCTCGTCAAATATTTGCAAAAGAAGAAGTACTTGTGCTCTAATGAGTTTAAACCTTGTGCCAGACCAACTTTAATTGATCTGGCTTTTTAGGAGAAATCCTTTTCTTAATGATCTCTTCAAGCAGCTTAATAGACATGACAAAATTTGCCTTGTAGCCTTTCAAGCATGAGTTCTTGGTGGAGACTTAATGAATGACTTTCAACTGTTTCTCTTTTATCACAAGCTTAACGCACCTCTAAAGTTAACAAGATGTCTGACAATCTACAACCTGCTGCTTTGTTTAACATCATTTAATTTTATTTTTTTTTTTTTTTAAATATTGATCTGAAAGCTTACGGGGAAAATCAGTATGCTTTCTGGCAGTAGTGGAGTCACCGTTCCAGCAGCGGGCTTGTGGAAATACATTGATACTAATGTTTATGAGTAAAGTAATGTTTTTTCCAGCTTCAGGTAGATGGGACCTTTGGAAACCTGAAAAAGTTTTTAGAAACCAAAGGGAGTGTGAATTGCAGTAAAAGAGAAGCCCAAACCCCTCTAAATCCACAAAAATCTGAATTTCAATGAAAGATTGAAGAGAGACCAGATATCAGAATTCACAGGGTCATGGAATACCAGGTTGGAAGGGGACCAACCCTTCTTGGCAAAAGCACTGTCTAGATGAGATAGCCCAGCATTTTGTCCAGCTTCATCTTAAAAGTATCCAACACTAGGAATCCACCACTTCCCTGTGGATATTATTCCAATGGCTGATTGTCCTCAGTATGAAAATTTTTCCTCTAGTGTCCCACTGAAATGCCCCTGGGAGTAACCGTTACTCAGTACCCCTTGACTTATTCATGGAACTTTCTGCCAAAAGAGACTCTCCATCTTCTTTGTAGCCACCCTTTAAATACTAAAACATGGTGATAAAATTTATGCTGAGCTTTCTTTTCTCTAGACTGAACAAACCCAACTCTATCAGCATTCCAGGCAGCCTCTACCAGAGACACAAACAGAATACGTATCAACTGGAATTAAAGACAGATCAGAAAAATTCATGAAATAAGACATAAGTTTACACTATAGTTCTAAAACAAATTGGAATTAAAAATAAGAATTAAATTAAATGAACAAACCAACAAAACCAACAAATGGCCAAACCATCCAATCAAACAAAACTATGGCACTACAAAAAATGATGACTGGGTCCTTAGATATGTAGAGATTAGGTGTATACGATAAACAACAAAATTGATAATAAAATAATAAGCATCTTTCCATGGAAAAGGAGAGAATTAAGGCAATGTGTATGAGCCTTCTCCAGGCTGAACAGACCCATTTTTCTTAGCCTATCAATGTGAATGTGCAATCATGTCATATGTGTATGTGCTATTTTTATACATATATACAGATAGATATTTATATATGAAGTGTATGTATGCATATGCACCTGTATGTGTATGTATATATTATTTAGGTTCTAGGTACCAGTATGTACAGATATACCATATATGCATAATATATATCTATACATAATATATATTAATATGTATAAATGCTTTCCCCTCTGTTTTCCTTGATGACAAAGTGTTAAGTGGGCTTTATATCTTTTTGCAGGCTAGTCACAATAGTAACATTCCATTCCTCATTGCATAGCTAAACAATACACAGTCTTTTTGGTGTCATATTCTGGGTTATGAAAATAACAACAAATTATTTTGCTTTCATGATTCAAAGAATGAAAGATCTACCTTTACATTTATCTTTCCTGGTTTCCATTTTTCAGCATGGCCACAATATTTATTTCCCTATTAACAGATTCAGAATTATTTTTCCTGTCAAATATGTGATTTTCAAGCTCATTTATGAAAGAGATAAAATGTGAACTAGGTTGGTTTTATAGAATTTTAATGAATACAGGATATCCTAATTTCTAATGTCCTGGTTTAAGCCCAGCCATAACTCAGAACCGCGCAGCTGCTCTCTCACTCATCCCTCTTCCTCCCCCAGAGGGACAGAGAGGAGAATCAAAAGAACGTAACTCCCATGGGTTGAGATAACAGCAGTCCACAAACTAAGGGATAACACAAAACCACTACTGCTACCACCAATAATAATAATGATAAGGGAAATAACAAGGGAAGAGAATACAACCGCTCACCACCTGCCGACCAGTACCCAGCCTGACTGAGCAGTGACCTAACCCTTCCAGGTAACTGTCCCTAGTTTATATCGTGGGCATGATGTGCTGTGGTATGGAATACCTCTTCGGTTAGTTTGGGTCAGGTGTCCTGTCTCTGCTTCCTCCCAGCTTCCCCTCCTCCCTGGCAGATCATGAGACTCACAAAGTCCTTAGTCAGAGTAAATATTACTGAGCACCAGCTAAAAACATTGGTGTTATCAGGGCTGTTCCCAGGCCAAAAGTCAAAACCACAGCATTGCACCAGCTACTAAGGAGAAAAATGTCTGCTACTGCTTAACACAGGACACTACCAAAGACATTTACTTGCAAAATTACAGATATTTAACATTATTCTTCAAGGTTTCAGTATGAATTATATAATGAAGGCTGAAAAATGTGAAATGTGTGTCTTCTGCCTTCTTTATAGATCCTAGCTCACTTTACTGCCACACTTAATAATAGAAATCACACCTCTGAAGTTTGATAGAGTTCATCCTCTTCTATGAAAAAAAAAACAAGTTTACCACTGTTGTGGTTTAAACCCAGTCAGGTAACTTATTCACTCACTCCCAGTGAGTGGTGCCGAGCTGACAACAATCGAGGTCCGTGTCCCCCCCCACCAGGGTTCTCCCCTTCCCCACTCCCAGAGGAACGGGGAGGAGGATCGAAAAAGTGCAACTCCCACGGGTTGAGACAAGAACAGTCCAGCAACCAATGCACACAAATCACCACCGCTACTATCAACTACAACAATGATAAGGGAAAATAACAAGGGAAGAGAATACGATACCACTGCCCAAGAAAACGAGTTCCACCCGGAAGCCCGTGTCCTTCCGGGTAACTCCCAGTCACCCCCCACCCCGGGCATGACGTGCTGTGGTATGGAATACCTCCCTGGCTAGCCCGGGTCAGGCGCCCCATCTCTGCTTCCTCACAGCTTCCCCTCCTCCCTGGCAGAGCATGAGCCTCACAAAGTCCTTGGTCAGGGTAAACATCACTTAGCAACAACTGAAAACATCGGCTTCACCAACACTGTTCTCAGGCTGGAAGTCAAAACACAGCACTGCACCAGCTACCACAAAGGAAAAAAAACATGACTGCTACTGCTGAACCCAGGACATTATCCACCCCTTATTCCATACCATTCACTTCGTGCTCAGATCCCACATTTTCAATACACCATCGCTCTCCCATATATATACATCCATATACATACAGACCAAGAGGAAAAGATCATTTTCTTAGTGCATGGACCAATCCCTATAATGCTGCCGAGTCCATTCGGTCCATGATGTTCAAAGTTCATTCTCTGTTGGGATGATGGCTGGAGGGAAGTCAGGGCCAGTCGCTGGTGACCTGGAGACATCTAGTTGATGGGCTATAAAAGTATTACACAGCAGGCAACAGCATACAATTGAGTTCACTGGCTGTTTTCCCCTAAAATCAAATCCCCTTGAGGTATACATCGGACTTCCCCATCTTCCCACATTACCCACCAAGTATATCCAGGTCCCTGAGCAAAAGCAATCCCACGAGTGGGTTTGCCTTTACCTGAAGCAGGAATTACCCAGACTGTCTTCCCCAGCAAATTCTTCATATGCACCACGGGAACTTTGTCCCCCTCTACAATATGTAAAAGTTCTGACTGGGCTGGGCCGGCCCTGTTGGCAGATACTCTGGTGTTGACCAACCAGGTGGCCTTTGGTAAGTGTGTATCCCAATGCTTGAAAGTTCCCCCACCCATTGCTCTCAGTGTAGTTTTTAACAGCCCATTGTACCGTTCGATTTCCCCAGAGGCTGGTGCATGGTAGGGGATGTGATATACCCACTCAATGCCATGCTCTTTGGCCCAAATATCTATACGGTTATTCCGGAAATGAGTCCCATTGTCTGACTCAATTCTCTCTGGGGTGCCGTGTCGCCACAAAATCTGTTTCTCAAGGCCCAGGATAGTGTTCCGGGCAGTGACATGGGGCACAGCATGCGCTTCCAGCCACCCGGTGGTTGCTTCCACCATGGTAAGCACATGGCGCTTGCCTTGGCGGGTTGGTGGCAGTGTGATATAGTCAATCTGCCAGGCCTCCCCATATTTATACTTCAACCATCGTCCTCCATACCAAAGAGGCTTTAACCGCTTGGCTTGTTTAATTGCGGCACATGTTTCACACTCATGAATAACCTGGGCAATAGTGTCCATTGTTAAGTCCACCCCTCGATCACGAGCCCATCTATATGTTGCATCTCTGCCCTGATGGCCTGAAGTGTCATGGGCCCACCGGGTCAAAAATAATTCACCTTTACGTTGCCAATCTAAGTCCATCTGAGCCACTTCAATCTTAGCCGCTTTATCCACTTGTTGGTTGTTCTGGTGTTCCTCAGTGGCCTGACTCTTGGGTACATGGGCATCTACATGACGTACCTTCACCACCGGGTTCTGCACCCAGGCAGCAATATCTTTCCATAGTGCAGCAGCCCGGATGGGTTTACCTCTGCGTTGCCAGTTGCTCTGCTTCCATTGCTTCAACCACCCCCACAGGCCATTTGCCACCATCCATGAGTCAGTATAGAGATAAAGTACTGGCCACTTTTCTCGTTCAGCAATGTCCAGGGCCAGCTGGATGGCTTTCACCTCAGCAAACTGACTCGATTCACCCTCTCCGTCAGCAGTTTCTGCAACTTGTCGTCCAGGACTCCATACAGCTGCCTTCCATCTCCGATGCTTTCCCACAATACAGCAAGAGCCATCAGTAAACAAGGCATACTGCTTTTCACTTTCTGACAGTTTATTATATGGTGGGCCCTCTTCAGCGCGCACCACCTCCTCCTTTGGTGACATTCCAAAATCTTTGCCCTCTGGCCAGTCCATGATGACTTCTAGAATGCCGGGACGACTGAGATTTCCTATTTGAGTTCGTTGTGTAATTAGTGCAGCCCATTTACTCCATGTAGCATCAGTTGCATGATGTGTAGAGGAGACCCTGCCTTTGAATATCCAGCCCAGCACGGGCAACCGGGGTGCCAGAAGGAGCTGTGCTTCAGTGCCCATCACTTCCGAAGCAGCTCGAACCCCTTCATAGGCTGCCAGTATCTCTTTCTCAGTTGGGGTATAGCTGGCCTCAGATCCTTTGTATCCCCAACTCCAAAAGCCGAGGGGTCGACCTCGAGTCTCCCCTGGAGCTTTCTGCCAGAGGCTCCAGGTAGGACCGTTCTCCCCAGCTGCAGTGTACAGCACATTTTTTACATCTGGCCCGGTCCGGACCGGTCCAAGGGCTACTGCATGAACTATCTCGCGTTTAATTTGCTCAAAGGCTTGTTGCTGCTCAGGGCCCCATTTAAAATCATTCTTCTTCCGGGTCACATAATAGAGAGGGCTTACAATCGAACTGTAATTTGGGATGTGCATTCTCCAGAACCCCACTGCACCCAAGAAAGCTTGCGTTTCTTTCTTATTAGTTGGTGGAGACATTGCTGTTGTTGATCACATCTGTGGGGATCTGTCTACGTCCATCTTGCCATTTTATTCCCCAAAATTGAATCTCCTGTGCAGGTCCCTTGACCTTACTCCGTTTTATGGCAAAACCAGCTTTCAGCAGGATTTGGATTATTTTCCTCCCTTTCTCAAAGACTTCTTCCGCTGTATCGCCCCACACAATAATGTCATCAATGTATTGCAGGTGTTCTGGAGCTTGCCCCTGTTCCAGTGCAGTCTGGATCAGTCCATGGCAAATGGTAGGGCTGTGTTCCCACCCCTGGGGCAGTCGGTTCCAAGTGAACTGGACACCCCTCCAAGTAAAAGCAACCTGTGGCCTGCACTCTGCTGCCAAAGGAATGGAGAAAAATGCATTGGCAATATCAATCGTGGCATACCACTTGGCTGCCTTTGACTCTAGTTCATACTGAAGTTCTAGCATGTCCGGTACGGCAGCACTCAATGGTGGTGTGACTTCATTCAGGCCGCGATAGTCTACTGTTAGTCTCCATTCTCCATTAGACTTTCGCACTGGCCATATGGGGCTATTAAAGGGTGAGCGGGTCCTGCTGATCACCCCCAGACTCTCCAGTCTACGGATCAGCTGATGGATGGGAATCAGGGAGTCTCGGTTGGTGCAATATTGCCGCCAGTGCACTGTTGTGGTTGCAATTGGCACTTGTTGTTCTTCAACTTTCAGCAGCCCCACAGCAGAGGGATCTTCTGAGAGACCAGGCAAGGTGGACAGCTGCTCAATTTCCTCAGTCTCCAAAGCAGCAATACCAAAAGCCCACCGGTACCCTTTTGGGTCTTTGAAGTACCCTGTCTTGAGGTAGTCTATGCCGAGGATGCATGGAGCCTCTGGACCAGTCACAATAGGGTGCTTTTGCCATTCCCTCCCAGTCAGGCTGATTTCAGCCTCCAGCACAGTCAACTCTTGGGATCCTCCTGTTACTCCAGAAATATAGATGGGTTCCACCCGTTGACAGCTTGATGGCATCAGGGTACACTGTGCACCGGTATCTACTAGAGCCTTATACTTCTGTGGGACTGATGTGCCAGGCCATCTGATCCACACAGTCCAGTAAATCCGATTGTCCCCTACCTCCACCTGGCTGGAGGCAGGGCCCCTCTAATGGTCGTCACAGCATTGGACACTTAAGTCGTGTTGAAAGGGATTATTCTTCGTTATCACAGGAGCTGGAGTAAAATCAGCTCTTCCACTCCAGCTGGGAAACTGATCACCAGAGACTGAAGCCGTAGCTCTCATGGGACGATCAGTCTTGGCCCTTGCTCCCCTCTTCAGTTCACTCACCCGTTCCTCCAAAGCTGAAGTAGGTTTTCCATCCCACTTTGTCATGTCTTCTCCGTGATCCAGCAGGTAAAACCATAGGGTACCCCGTGGGGTATACCTCCTGTATCTCCTCTCTCGAACAATAGGACGCCTTTTGTTAATAGCTGAGACGTATGTTGGTACACGTGAGGAGCTGAATAAATCAGATAGATCGTCCGTCAATTGTTCGAGGTCCTGGGACAGTTTTTCCACAGCTGAGATGATGGAAGGGGTGAGATTGTCTTCGAATTCTCGGAGTTTATGAACCATTTCATCCACTGTTAGTGGTACTACGTCATTCCAGGTTACTGTTGCCAATGAATGGGCATATGATGACAGTGCATTCCGTGTAAGTTTTCGCCACATGGGTCATGTACATTCAACTTCATCTGGATCTATAGGTGTATCCCCGTTATTCAGCTTGATGTGATAGATCATCTCTACGACGGCCGATTCCCTCAGAGACTGGATGCCTTTGTCTATAGTAGTCCACTTGGCCGAACGACTCGTAACATCGTCCTTGTACGGAAACCTTTCTTTCACAGCTGCCAAGAGCCGCCTCCAAAGGCTGAGGGACTTTTTCTCTCTTGCAATTGCTTTGTCAATTCCCCCTTCTCTAGCAAATGATCCCAGCTGCTTGGCTTCTGTACCTTCTAGTTCATGACCATCGGCCCCATTGTCCCAGCATCGGAGTAACCAGGTGATGATGTGCTCCCCTGGTTGACGGGTAAAATCTTTTCGCATATTCCGCAGCTCGGTTGAGGTCCGAGGTCGAGAAGTTACCTCTTCTTCTTCTTCTTCGTCATGTGATGATGACTCCTGATCAGATTCTGGACCGGGTGGTGAATTCGTTGTTTCTTCATCTCGCTTCACCCTTTTTGCCTCCTTTTTGCTTGTTCTCTTGCGTACAGGGGCAACCGATATTGGTACGAATTGGTCCTCTGGTTTGGCTGCAGTGATTATCACTGTGGTTTGAGTAGCAACTGTACTTGTTGCTGGGGGTGGTGTAGCTACTGTGCTTGGAGCTGGGGTAACCGCGCTGTCTGTTGCAGTTGAAGTTTGAGCAGCTGCTGTACTTGCCACTGGGGTAGCTGCTCTGTTCATTGAGGCCAAAGTTTGAGTAGCGACTGTACTTGTCGCTGGGGTTGGTGCAGCTGCTGTGCTTGGAGCTGGGGTAACCGCGCTCTCTGTTGCAATTGAAGTTTGAGCAGCTGCTGTACTTGCCGCTGGGGTAGCTGCGCTGTTCACTGCAGCCAAAGTTTGAGTAGCGACTGTTGCTTTGCCCTCAGATCCGCCGACATTCTTTTCCTTTTGAAGGTGCTGGATAGTGTTGAACAAGGCCCTGTAAGCATAGGCCAAGCCCCAGCACGTTGCCATGATTTGTCCGTCTCTGGTATGGCCAGAATGACCACACACCTGATTTAAGTGTTTTACTAATTCTTCTGGATTTTGCAGTTGTTCGGTAGTGAAATTCCAAAGTACTGGAGGGGCCCACTGACCTAAATACTTGCCCATACTATCCCACACACCCTGCCACTCATGGCTGTCCAGCCTCAGGGAAAATCTCTCAGTCCTCCTACATCGTCGTTTGACCCCAGACAAGACCCAAACCTGACTCTGCTTAACTCTTGAAATCAGCAGTGGGCAAAACACACTCTGTATGCGTGTTAGCATGGTGATTCCCATCACCATCAGCAAACAAGTCTCAACAGCATTAAAAGGCCATTCAAAAAATTCAAAACTCTCAAACGTAAATGGTCTGGGGGGACGACTGGGAGGGTAAAAGGATGTCTCCTTCACAGGTTGAGCACCTGAGAAGGAGAAAAAAGATGTGTAATTGCTAAGCACCTCCATCATATACCTCCCAAAGTATAAAGGTGGTGACCACACTGGGAACATAAGCCAGATCAGTTTCATGATCAATGATTCTATTGTATTACAAGTCATTACCATAAAGTACAATGAGACAAAAACCTTAGCCCAAGCCCCACACTTGAAAAACACTAATACAGCAAATACCAGATGGACGTAAGATACGATATACTGAAACTGTGAGATCAAGAGGAACAACCTTGAGAGCCAATAAATCAGCATTGTGATGAGTGACTATCAATCCAGTCAGATCTGTTCTTATCTCAACCCCTCGTGCCCCACGTTGGGCGCCAAAAACGAACTGTCGTGGTTTAAACCCAGTCAGGTAACTTGTTCACTCACTCCCAGTGAGTGGTGCCGGGCTGACAACAATTGAGGTCCGTGTCCCCCCCCCACCAGGGTTCTCCCCTTCCCCACTCCCGGAGGAATGGGGAGGAGGATCGAAAAAGTGCAACTCCCACAGGTTGAGACAAGAACAGTCCAGCAACCAATGTACAACACAAATCACCACCGCTACTATCAACTACAACAACGATAAGGGAAAATAACAAGGGAAGAGAATACGATACCACTGGCCAAGAAAACGAGTTCCACCCGGAAGCCCGTGTCCTTCTGCGTAACTCCCAGTCACCCCCCACCCCGGCCATGACGTGCTGTGGTATGGAATACCTCCCTGGCTAGCCCGGGTCAGGCGCCCCATCTCTGCTTCCTCACAGCTTCCCCTCCTCCCTGGCAGAGCATGAGCCTCACAAAGTCCTTGGTCAGGGTAAACATCACTTAGCAACAACCAAAAACATTGGTTTCACCAGCACTGTTCTCAGGCTGGAAGTCAAAACACAGCACTGCACCAGCTACCACAAAGGAAAAAGACATGACTGCTACTGCTGAACCCAGGACAACCACAAACCAGCAAAAGCATTCCAACAAATTAGATCATAATTTCCTCTGGTCTGAAGTAATGCCACAACAATTAACTATGTCCGATTTTTTTTTAAAATACTATATTCTCACTCCTACTGGAGTGAGAACATTTACATTTGCGTAGGCCTATTAAAATAATAGGATGGTTAATAGACTCATGTTCTGATTCAAAGATTTTAATTTAAAACATTTTCTGATGTAAATTTTATTTTATATAATTTATTTTTTTGGTGGGTGGGAAGGAAATGCCACCATTTAACACAAAACCAAACAGTACTGTAATTAGCCGATAACTCTATATAAGAGTACAAAGAGAAAATAATTATAACAGTAAAGATTATTGTCTTATGCAAGTATCTATACAGGAATATGGAGTTAAGAGGAGAAATCACAACTAATTTTTTTCTTAAGTTTTTTTCTTTATTTAATAATAATTAAATAACTAAGGTGAGGAGCACCCAAATCAGGGTTTTTTTCTTTATTTAATAATAATTAAATAACTTAGGTGAGGAGCACCAAATAATATCATGGTATTAGAATCATAGAATCATAGAATCATAGAATAGTTAGGGTTGGAAAAGACTTTAAGATCATCAAGTTCCAACCCCCCTGCCATAGGCAGGGACACCTCACACTAAACCATGTCGCCCAAGGCTCTGTCCAACCTGGCCTTGAACACCACCAGGGATGGAGCATTCACAACTTCCCTGGGCAGCTCATTCTAGCCCCTCACCACCCTTACAGTAAAGAACTTCCTCCTTATAGCCAATCTAAACATCCCCTGTTTAAGTTTTAACCCATTACCCCTTGTGCTATCACTAAGGTCCCTAATGAAGAGTGCCTCCCCAGCATCCCTGTAGGCCCCCTTCAGATAATGGAAGGCTGCTAAGAGGTCTCCACACAGCCTTCTCTTCTCCAGGCTGAACAGCCCCAGCTTTCTCAGCCTATCTTCATACGGGAGGTGCTCCAGTCCCCTGATCATCCTTGTGCCCCTCCTCTGGACTTATTCCAACAATTCCATGTCCTTTTTATATTGAGGACACCAGAACAATACTCCAAGTGAGGTCTCACAAGAACAGAGTAGAGGGGCAGGATCACCTCCTTCAACCTGCTGGTAACTCTCCTTTTGATGCAGCCCAGGGTATGGTTGGCTTTCTGGGCTGTAAGCACATGCTGAAGCCAGCTCATGTTCATTTTCTCATTGATCAACACCCCCAAGTCCTTCTCCACAGGGCTGCTCTGAACCTCTTCTCTGCCCTGCCTGGGATTGCTCCGACATGAGTGTAGAGCCTTGCACTTGGCATGGTTAAACTTTATATGGTTGGCATCAGCCCACCTCACAAGTGCGTCAAGGTCCCTCTGGATGGCATTCCTTCCCTCCAGCATGTCAATCGAACCACACAGCTTGGTGTCATCGGCAGACTTACTGAGGGCGCACTCAATCCCACTGTCCATGTCAAAAACAAAGATGTGGAACAAGACCGATCCCAACACCGATCCCTGAGGGACACCACTCATTACTGGTCTCCAGCTGGACAGTGAGCCATTGACCACAACTCTTTGCATGCAGCCATCCAGCCAGTTCTTTATCCACCGAGTGTTCCACCTATCAAATTGATGTCTCTCCAATTTAGAGACAAGGATGTTGTGTGGGACAGTGTCAAACACTTTGCACAAGTCCAGGTAGATGACATCAACTGCTCTACCCCAGTCCATCAGTTCCGTAGCCCAATCATAGAAGGCCATCAAATTGTTCAGGCAGGCTTTTGCCTTAGTGAAGTCATGCTGGCTGACACCAAATGTCTTGTTGTTTTTCATGTGCTTAGCATGCCATCCAGGAGAATCTGCTCCAAGATTTTTCCAGGCACAGAGGTGGGACTGACTGGTCTGTAATTCCCTGGGTCATCCGTTTCCTCCTTCTTGAAAATGGGAGTTGCATTTCTCATTTTCCAGTTGTCGGGAACTTCACTTGACTACCATGATTTTTATCCATATTCTTGGATTTCTGCTACTTTTTCTATTGTACTCTTTATTTTTCCCAGTGCTGCTGCTTCCTCCCTGTCACTTTACAAACTTCTGTTAATAAGCAAATGAGTAACTTCCCAACTGCAGTTCTACATGTTCACAATTCTATTTTATTCAGACATATTATTGCTAGGGCTGTCATAAAAGAGCTAGACCTGTGCAAAAGGTATTGATAATAGTATCACCTAAGGAGAGAGATGGAGGATTTGTTATTCATTTGTAACCATCATATATTTAAGTGCGCCCCATTATACAAGGCAAAATGTTGTTGATATCAAAGATACCAAATTCAGCTGAAGTTGTAAGTCTTAAAGTAATCCTTTTTCCTCCATTCATTTCTCTAAAATAATATTGTCTAGGTCTACCATCTAGTGTGTCATGCATAGATTTTGTGCACATTTCTTATAATCATCAGCTGACTTGGAGGTTTGATTTATTTTCACTTTCCCATAGCACAACAAAATACGTCATATTTTAGGAACAGAGAAAGGAGGCTGTCTGAACATTAGTGTTTAAAACGTAGGTCTTCCTGAGGTAAATGGGAGTTTTGTGACTTGATTCAACAATATTGTTACTGCATACCAGAGAATTATTTTGTTGTGAAGCTGATTCAGATGAATCAACACAGCAGCTGATGCTTCCATTTTTTGCAACATAAATGAAAATTCTTGGCCTTATGAATAATTTTTAAAAAGGAATATGTGAAGTGTGTGTATAATCTTGTAACTATTTTGGTATATGAAAATCACTGGCCCAATCCATCTAGCCATGAACCAAAAGGTCAATAGTACGAAGACTGTTTTGGAGAATTGTTCACTCCAGGTCTATGGGAAAGGTTGGGAAAACTTTTAATTATGTTGTTGTATGGGCAAGAAAATTAGTTAAGAATCATTTTTTTCATTGCTGACCTTCCTTTACGTCTCTTCCTAGGACTCGGAAGTCCCTGTCTCATAAAAACCTTTTAACAAGATATTTTTGTTTTTTCTTTGGTGATTTCTTTCTTTTTCTTTTTCTCCTCCTCATCCTTTCATCCTCTTCTTCCTTCTCTTTATTCTCCTCACCCTTTCTTCTTCTTCTTCTCTCTCTCCTCCTTCCCCTGCTCCTTTCTTTCTGCTGCTTTTACTTCTTCCGTTTTGATAGCTCATTATTTGTTTATGTGCTGTAGTTGTTTTTAAGAAAGCTTCATACCTTGAATTCCTGTTACTTCACTGCTGTCAACATGTGTTTATCTTCAGTTCCTACTGCAAGGGTAACAAGGCCTTGAGGAGACATCAAAAGTTCTGAGAAAGAGGTGTTGCTAATGGCAGTTGATGCTTGCAGCTTTGCAGAGTAGGTTAAACAGACATGTCTTTTATAGCCTGAAAAGTCCTTTAGTCATTTACTTTACAAGTTGACTTTTATTATAAACTGAAGCACAGCCACATAACCAAAATTTATGGGCCTTCTTAATTACCAATTATCCTATTCACCAATCAAAGAATAAATTAGATGCTCAATCTTACAATATCTAGACCATATGAAAGTCTGTGTTAAGTCTCATTCATGTCTTTGAGAGTAATGTCTTATTTGAAACAGGACTTTTAATCTACTCTAGTTACCACTGTGAATAAATGATAATCAAACGGCTCTTAATTATCTTTGTTGAGCCTAAGCTATGACTGAGGCAATTATGTAAGTCTACTGAGCCCGTGCTATTAACACTAAGTTAATGCCTTCATAGGATTAAGCAAGAACAATAATTAATTATTAATTTTTACATTTGAAGAGAGAAGTCACCCAAATTAAAAAAAAAAAAAACTCATAACCCTTTTTCTTAATGTTACACTGTGTTGCTTTAAACCTACAGCATTTACATAGACACGGTATGCAAATAACCTAAGTACAGAATTTGAACAGTTCATGATTTAGGATCCAAGTCCCATATAATTAGTATAACACTTCAAATCCCTCTAACTTCAAATTCTGCATATGCATACATTAGCATGAGTTAATGTGACATTAATGTCTAGGCAAGATTACGTGTAGGTTAGGGAAAATTTAGACAGCTAAGATTATGCAACGAGACAGTAACACACTGTGAGGCACAAACAAAAAGAAATTATACACAAAGTATCTAAAGAATCTGATCATTACCTGTTAAATGAAAGAGAATTTTTCTATAGATGAGTAGGAAGGTATTTGAGTAAGTGCACTGTCCTGGATTCAGCAGTAGCGGTCATTTTTCTCCTTCTTGGTAGCTGGCGCAGTGCTGTGGTTTGACTTTCGGCTCAGGAACAGAGCTGATAACAATGATGTTTTGGTTTGGCCAAGGACTTTGTGAGCATCATGCTCTGCCAGGGAGGAGGGGAAGCCAGGAGGAAGCAGAGACAGGACACCTGACCCAATCTGACCAAAGAGGTATTCCATACCACAGCACGTCATGCCCAGGATGTAACTGGGAGTTAGCTGGAAGGGCTGGTAGACTGCGGGGTTGGAGGAGGTATCGGTTGGTACTTGGTCGGGCTGGGGGGGGCAAGTTATCGGTCAGCTGGTGGTGAGGTGCTGTATTCTCTTCCCTTGTTATTTCCTTTATCATTATTATCATTGGTGGTAGCAGTAGTGATTTGTGTTATACCTTAGTTACTAAACTGTTCTTCTCAACCTGTGGGAGTTGCATTCTTTTGATTCTCCTCTCTGTCCCTCCGGGAGTAGGGGGAGTGAAAGAAAGGGGGGGGCGGAGTGAGTGAATGTGTTGCCTGACTGGGTTTAAACCACAACATGCTCCTTGAAAAATCATGGTCACACTTTCCTTTTTTGGTGCATTTTTTAATACATGCTTTGAGACATATTCTTGCTGTTCTTCTGGCTGTACATGAAGCAAAAAAGGCAAAACTGTTAGCTATACATAGGATATGTGCAATGAAAAGTTATTCATACAGAACAACAACTATTTAAATACTTAAATAGATAATGGTTTGGGAATCATATTCCCATCTTTATTTTAGGTAAAAGGTAGACATGCTCAAACCTTGATGCTTCAAAGGAGTTGCAAATTTTTTGGACTGTGGGGTCTTTCTGGCAGTACCCATGGTATAATAATAATAATAATAATAATAGAAAAGGAAATGTTTATTTTTATTATTCTTTTCTTATAGTTTTTAAGTTCTTTGGCTTTGTATTGATTTTAGTGGTGGTTTTTTTTTAGATGGAGGATGTGACAGTCTTAGGTGAGATTGACACTTTATCCATTAGACAGTAATTGCAAATATACAGTAAGAATCTGAACTAAATTTCAGTCTATAAAATAATCCCAATTTATCTCAAGACAAAATCTGTTCTCCAGTGTCAATTTGTAATAAATAAAAATTGATCTGGAACAGAAATATTAAATAAATCTAAGATCTAGGAACTGTCCATTTACACTACAGTAAAATAAAATAGTCATAAGCTTTTTTACACTCACTTTGTTCACTGAAGAACCAGATCTTAAGGGCTGCTAGAGATAAAGGGGATGGCAACAAAGACTCCAAAAGTACAAGCACAAGATGAAAGCAAAGGCCATGGAGATGAAAGCAAAGGCCATGGAAATGAAAGCAGAAACAGCATGTCTATGAGCAGAAGTCACAGATGGTTGATTATTGGTTTATTGAAAGAAAGTAATTTTTGGATCTGTGTACTACAAATTTTAAATATAAGAAAAATAGCAAGTAACGAGTCTCCCTTACAGGTAAAATTACATACTGCAAATTTGGATGTAATGTGGAAATAAGAACCACTGAAGAAAGAGCTGGTAAGCAGACTGTGTTGGCAAACTTGAAAGTGATCCCAGAGAGAGGAGGTAGAAACCACACCATCAGCATTGCATTTGCCTAACAGAGAACTTGAATTTCTAAAACCACATCAAAATTACCTTCTGAACCCCTAACTTCTTCCTGGATACATTAGGACCTAGAGCAAGAGTATTAATTATAATTGAGATTATGTAATTAGAAAACATGTACTATAACTCTTGGTATTGTTACTGGATAAAAAATACTTAGACTGTTAAGACTATAGTTTGACTCACCATAAATTTTTGTCTTCTCACTTCAAGAAAAATTGAACAGAGTAGTCTGATGCCCTTGTTCTTAAGGGTTATTTGTTTAAATTTAATTGCAACCGTTGAGTAGCATGTGGCCAATCTAGGTGTTAGTTTGCAAAATAACATGCGAGTGTAAGATTTTATCTTCTAAATGCATTATTCAGTTGTTCCCACACACCAGGCTCTGTTTTGGTTTGTGGAGTGGTCTTGAAAAACATGACTGAAATACTTTTGGATGAAAATACACCAGAAGATATATTCTGAGAATGTGCACACAGAGTGAACTCCAGCTATTGTCAGGAACTTGGCTCTTGGGGCCATTCTATGGCTGAAGCTAAACAAACCCCACAGGATTGGTATCAGGTGGCACGTTATCATGAGGCAAATAGCGGTTTTCTTCACAGGCCAGCACTCATCGTGCTACAGTAATTACTAAGCTAAACACCGTCAGTGAGTTCAGAGAGATTTTGGTTTTTGTACTCTCTTAATAAAATTATAAAAACCTCAAACCAACCTTAGTATTTCAGATAACTTTTGCACTTCTATTCTGATTACTGACAATTCTGTCAAGATACTATGAAAAATAGATTCATAAAGATTTGCATTTTCAGAACTATTCTTTTCTCCTGCCTCAGTTAACCAAAAATAACTGAGAATTTAATATGAAAAAAAATAGTTACTTGTTTATCTTTTTCCCTAGAAATTATGTAGCATTTTTCCAACTTGCTTGAGGGGCAACATATGTAAAGGCAAATTCCTTTAATGTTGTTCCTGATCTTCACTGATCACACAAAAAATGTTGCAATGATCTGGAATGATGTCCAGCTTTTCAGCCAGTCCCAATCTTCATTTTACTATAATAACACTGATTACTCGTTTACAAGGAAAAAGTTATACATAAAATGCTTGGAAAATAAACCCACCCCTAGTTTAGTTCTAATTTGCCAAATGCATTTTGCTGTAACAAGCACAGAGCAAGGATACTCAATATGGCATTCCATCAGTGACACAAGTGACACAAACTTTTCTGGATTGCTGACGATATTCCCCAGATTCCTTGCACTGAAAAGTATGACTAAAAATGTGTTTTCATTCCTTTAAACCTAGAAAGCTATATGCCACTATAACTTCTGCCCAGCAATATAGCATCCCTTATACATGCAAAGGCATTTAATTTTATTAGCTTATTACTATGGGTGTCATTAGTGTCCATTTAAATGTGTTTAATCCAAAAACTGGAGTTCATACACAAGCTGTTACTAACTATTATTGCAAAATCTAAACCGTAATCTTTACTTTCTTCTTTTCCAAAGATATTGTACTTCATATACTGAAGAGAGCATACATCTTTTCATGAAAAATTTACACCATGTAACAGAATGCTCAATTTAATGTATAAAATATACACTCATAAACCTCAAAATCTGCCTATTAGGATATTGGGAAATGAAATGCCCCTGAGGTTACTAATATCTTTATTTCATATAGTGTGCGACAAACTGTCTCTAATATAAATCACTGAAGGCTTTCAACAGTAGAATAACATTTAGAGAGTAATACATAGATACATAAAATGTTGCAGTTTAAATGAAGACATTCTCATGAGAAAACAGGGGCTTAGCAGGAAATTAAAGGAATTCTAGGATGACAAGTTTAGTGCCTGGATTTCACAGCTGACCTGTCATTATTGCCATATTTTCTTTCCAGCATGCTCAGAGAACTCAAAAGGCTGGGAAAGCGGAAAGGCACTTTCCAAAAATTTGGACTGTATTTTTTTAATTAGTGTTGAAGACAAAACAGAGTAAAGTGTTACCTTAAATATGTATTGCTTGCTTATGAGAAATAATGCGGTATTTTTAAAGATCGAAATCTTTTCAAGTCTTAATTACCAATGTAATTCAAGTATAAGCCAGGAGGAAGTAAAAGTCATAAATATTTTTCTCTCATTAGTTTACCTGAAGCAAATTACTATTTTCAGTCTAGTTTCCAGTTGAGAGACATCTGTAATATGGATGTTGCCCTGAAAATTGACACCTTACTTCAGACCATTGCCGTAGAGAAGATAATGACATTAATCAGTTACTGAAACAGTAAAAACTGCTGAGAAATAGACCCTGCCTAAGACTTTCCTTTTCTTCTGAGGAAGTTCACTGCTTCTACCAGTTCCAGAGCTAATGAAACAGTCCTTATGGATTCATCAAATCATTGAATGGTTATGGGTGGAAAGTATCTTAAGATCATCTATTTCCAGTTCCCTGCCATGCGCAGGGGTGTCTCTCTCTAAATCAGGCTGCTCAAGGCCCTGTCCAACCTGACCTTGAACGCTGCTAGGGACGGAGCATTCACAGCTTCTTTGGGCAACCTGTGCCAGTGCCGCATCACCCTCACAGTAAAGAACTTCTTCCTTATATCTAACTTAAGTCTCCACTGTTAAAGTTTTAACCCATTACCCCTTGTTCTATCACTACAGTCCCTAATGAAGAGACCCTCTGCAGCATCCTTGTAGGCCCCCTACAGATATTGGAAAGCTGCTATGAGGTCTTCACGCAGCCTTCTCTTCTCCAGGCTGAACAACTGCAACTTTCTTAGCCTATCTTCATACGGGAGGTGCTGCACCCTTCTGATTTCAACTAGAATGATTGTAATAGATTTTCTTCAATAATATATAAATAACTACAAGGAAATGATTATAAATTGTGTGCTGTTAGTCCCTTTATATCTTGTAAACAATAATTCTTTAATGTGGTTATTTTAAGTCAGGCTGTTTTGAAGTTATACCTTATCTAACCTGTATCTAATTATGATAAAAATGTGCAAAGGCTGGCTTTTCGTGTTGAAGTTCCCCGACAGTCTTAAACATCTTCAACTGAGCTTCCCCTTCTCAGTTTTTATCTTATTGTTTTATCTTCTAATTTCTTTTGTCTTTACAGCATGATCTTATGAGTTTAAATTATGATTATCACCTTATGCTTTTTTTTTCCCAATGGAGATAAGCATCATTGTGAGTTTTTTTACTCAATATTATACTGTATTTGCAGCTTGACAAGGTACAGGCAGTGTATTATTTGTCTATATAAACATATTTGACAGAGAGACATAAATTTATCATATCCGCATTGAGTCTACACTTATATTTTAAATAACTGATATATATAAATGAAAAAACATCTGTGTAAGCAAATGCATGATGTCAAAACTTAAGGCAAGTGAGTACTGGGGTATATGTGTGCCTCTCTTCTAGAAAGAGTGTGCCACATATTTCAGTCTTCAAAACATAGGGACAGGGTAACTTTGAATCCTGACAATTTACAGACGTGTGTCTGACTTAAAACAGCCTCACTTTAATCTGTGGCCCAGTCCCAAAGAATGATCTGTTCTTCAACTATGTGAATTTCTGATAAGAAAGGAACCTGACCTTAAACAACTCTCGTAAAAATCTTGAGTCTATGTCCCTATACACAGCTGCAGCACACAGGGTCTTGGGGTCCTACCTGCACATTGACAGCTTTCTTAGGAAAACCCTGCTGCCCCCGTGCTACTCACTGCTACAGCACCACAATACTCAGTCCAGCACGTCCTCTCCCCACAGAAGGTCACTGACACGACGTTCTTTTAACTTAGCTGGGTTCTCAGAGCCACCATCTACTGCATGATAGCTCCCTCACAGATTTTATGTTTTTTTTAAACTGTAGGATTTAGAAGCACAGTCAGAGCTTCCCCAGCAAGAGACTTAGAGCTTAGCACTGTGGTTCATGGTTCGTAAGGAGCAACTGATGACTGAACATTTCTCCCATCTCCTCTCACACTCATTCAAAGAAATCAACAGTTTTATACTGCTGCCAATCCAGTGTGATGTGATTTAACACCTGTATAGTGAAGTAAAGGGCATTTGACACCTCTTTACTTGGCCTTTACAGTCTTCCTGGACTAGAAAGAAATGCATTCATTTGTATTGGTATATCTTTAATTTTTTTCATTATATTCAGGAATCTTACTCAAAAACAATTTCAATAAGCAAAACAAAATGTAGCAAGCATTCATTTTTCTGGGAGGCATTTTAGATACTGTCATATATTATTTTATATTTTACTATCATGGTAGTCAGAATTATTAATGCCTATTTAAAAAAAAAAATTGGGCAGTTCAGTCAAAGAAATGTACATCCAGTAACTGTACAATTTTATCAGGCGTGCTATATTCTATGTTTACACACACATATACAGTAACATATACTAATACACATATGTGGGTACACACATATTTTTTAGGGATAATTTTGAGATGAAAATAGATGAAAATCACTTGACATTAGGTTAAAAATTTGAAGGTTTAAAAATTATAAGTTAGACGTTTTGAACAACAGCAATCTGAAGAATATTTTACTTCCAAAGAGACAAAACATCTAATAATTTTAAATCAATCCAGGTGTGATCAGTATTGATGTTAACAAAAAGCTTCTATCCTTCCGTAAAATTCCTGTAAGATGATGTACTCTGTTCTAACATAAGATTTTAAATTCAGTAACAAAACATTCATAGCTCATAGCTTAATTAAAATGCAGTATGTATATTAACTCTTATGATTTCCAGTGGGAGTGACTGATAGCTTGTTTTTCATTTATATTTTGTTCTTCTTTAATCCCACTCATAAAACAGCAGTATAACTCACTAATGCCTGAACCTCTTTGTCTTATGTGTTATACATTCTTGCTTTCTTTCAGTTTGATTGAAAATCTATAGTTATGGCTTATCCAGTCTCCCTGCTAAGTAACACAAAATTACAAAGAGCTTAGAGAGCAGCAGTCAGACTTAAGAGCACTAAATTTCTTGTTTCAATCTACAGGAGCCTACATCTGCATTCAGAATGTTTCAAACTATCAGGAGTTAAAGGAACATGAAATAAACATGATAACAGTATTGATACTCACATTTTTTGTTAGTTTATCTGTTACCTGGCATCAGTTGTTTACTGAGTAAACTTTCAGAGAGGCTACTGATTAGGCAATCTGAACATTTCTGAATAATTGATGGTTAACTAAAGATTATTCAAATCTTAGATTCAGCAAGCTTGCCTGTGGACAAACCTCCATGACCCATGCCATTCCCATATGTACCATGCCCATCACACAGATCTAAAATAAGTGATTTACAAGGGAAGCTAGTAAACTTGGATATTTCCAAACTGTATATGTGATCACCTTTCATGCAGTCTTAATCGAAACAAAAATCCCACTGACTTCAGCTTTATTTCAAGAGTTTTTGCTGACATAGGGAGTGAAATGGTCAGTGGTAACGGTCTTTCTAAAATGAGAAATGCTATTTTTTTGTTTGTTTGTTTCTTGAAAGAGCACCTTTTCTTGTGAATTCTGTCTCAGGTATAACTAGACTGATTCAAATCTTTGTTTCACATGCTGATTTTGCATCTAGTGGCAATGTGGACTTTGAGGTATATTTGCTGTTCTGTAGTATGATTAACCCAAAACCTCAGAACAAAACAAAATTTAAGTTTTTGAATGTCTATTGGTTTTAACCATAGCTAATTATAACTTTCTTGGCTTCTACCTCCATTTTTTTTTCTTTTAAACTTATATTAAGCCAGTTTTCCCTGATGGAATTGAGAAAGAAAAAACAAACCTCAAGGACTTGACTACTTTAATCCTCCCAAATTGTCAAAATTCTGAAAATTCATAGGATTTGTATGTAGCAAAAATGCAGTTCATTTGTAAGATCCAAAGCAGGACCAGGACAGTCAGTGGAAGGCGGATATCAAAATGGCAAATAATACAGCTACTTAAAGAGCAGAAACAGTGATTGTGATCGCCACCTTCACAACACAGAATTAGGAGCAATCCATTCTGAATAGTTTATGAATCTCAGTGCATAAGACATGTAAAGAAACCAAGAACTGCTGTATTTTTCAACATGTTTGTACAGCAGTGATGAACAATGAAGCATGGTCTTACTAAAGCAGTTTGGGATGATAACAGTGTCTAAGGCTGTGTTATTTTTATTATTATCTAGATTTTTTTCTTGTTTAACAACCCATACACCTTTTGAACTGGAAATATATAAAACCAAAATAATTCTGAGTGATTCTGTTTAGCCACTTTTTGATAAAGGTTTTACTTTCAGGCAGTTGAAGAGAGCAACCAGGTCTCCCCTGAACTTCCTTGTTTCCAGGCTAAACAACCCCAGTTCCCTAAGATGTTCCTCATAAAACTTGTTCTCTAGAGCCTTCTCCAGGTTCATCGTCCTGTTTTGGCCATGATGTTTCCCAGTACATTCATCTTCTACCCTACTTACCTTTTAAATATACTAGACAATTAGAAAAAGTAAAGGTGTGATTTTTCTTCCTGTTTGCAAGTAAGCTATTTTTTCATGTTCTGATATCAATCTTTTGATGGGCAAGTCCACTGTAAGTAATATGTACACCTTAGAGATGCATGGCAAGAAATAGGAACTGCCTGACCATGTGGGACAAAAACATCTTCGACAACACACTGGCCAATCTCCTAAGGAAAGATTTAAACCAAGTATGTTGGGGGAGGGAGGTGGTGACCTATGAGGAAGTGAGGAAGTGGTGGTCGTGTTCTCAAAGGATGCAGGCTGATCTGGCAAGAGAGTCTTTATGGAACAAGGTTGAAGTCTGGCCACCTCAATGCATACATATAGAGGAGGTATGGTATATGAACAGAATGGAAGTATGAATTAAGTTCACACATTTTCTGGGAAAGCAGCAAAACTTGGTGTACCATCTGAAGTACCCACACATCAGCAATTCATGCAGCATGAGGAGTACACAGGGTGTATTAGAGATCTATGTGCAGTTGTGGGGCTAGGATGTCATTGAGATCGTGCAAATATGGTGGAATAGCTCACATGACTAGATCCTGCCATATACGGATACAGGTTTTTTAATAAAAGCTGCATTGCTGAGCAGGAAGATTTGTTCTTCATACAAGAAAGGGGCAGTTCTGCTGCTGAAATGGGCAATAGCCCTGATGACAAAGGACACGGGAAAGTTTAACAGCTTTTATGCCTTCTTGAGCTCTCTCTTCACTGGTAAGACTTGCTTTCAGGTCTCATCCCTTGAGTCCTGAGACCCATGGGCAAGTCTGGAGCAAGGAAGATGTACTTTGGTGGAGGAAGATCAGGTTAGGGAACATCGATGTAAACTGGTAATACACAAGTGATTGGGAAATGATGGGATGCACCAATGCACCCATGAGTGTTGAGGGAACTGGGTGATTTAATTGCAAAGCTACTCTTGGTTATCTTTGAAAGCTGATGGTGATGAGGTGATGTTCCTAAAGACTGAAAGAATGTCCCACCTATCTCCAAGGTGGCCAGGAAGGAGTATACTTGTTCATTTACCTCAGATTATTTATTATGGTGACGAACTGGATTTGCAGCTGATGAATAAATATCAGCCTTTTGGTAAGGAAGTTGTGCTGTTTTATAATGTCTGAGAATCTGCCCTGTTATTCTACATTTCGGTTTGTTTAGAATTTTATTTAATTTTTCCTTTTCTGCTTTTATTACAGTTATGCATAACATTTCACAAATGACGTGAATACTAATTTGCCCTCTTGATGTATTCATTAAGAGTTTAAGCAGTCATTAAATATCTAATGGGACTATATCACAAGAAATGGGCAAGGATCAAAATAATATCATATTAGCTGTAAAATATTGATTAAACTAAGAGTTTAAGTAGTCTGGAAAAGAATTAATAAGTAACTGCTATGCAGGTATTACTCTCCAAAGACCCAGCAGAGAAGGTATTCAGATAAGAGTGGGACAGAGTCAGCTGGACAAGGATGAATTGATTTAAACCCCATTAGCTGCTGCTGTCATAGTTTTGGCCATTATTGGAACTCTTCAGAAAGGTCTCTATGGCAGCATGTGCTGAAAAGCCAGAAACAACCCAGAAAGTCAGTGCTGAGTATATTAACATTTAATACTGGAAGTATCAGCCATGCTTTTTTTCTGTCTTTTTTAACAATCCCTTTTATAATAAAGTACTTTAATTCATTATTTAAAGAAGTATTACTCGATCTAAACTGTGAATATTCAAAAATATCTTGGAAATGAGATGTTTTCAATGTTAATGTGTAGTTTATATTACACATAGTTAATTATAGCATTTTATTTTTATGTGGCTAAAAGTTTTAGGTGTGCAAATAGATTTATCTTTCCTAAACTGATAATTTACTACAGAAAATTTTCTGTGCAGTTAAGATAAATTGTAAACCACCTTGAAGATCTCTCAAGAATGAGAGCCTGAATTTCTGAGGGAATTGCATATCCTTAGCTGGAAAAAGGTATTTATTTCCTCTAAGTGGATCTGCACAGTTCTTAGCACACGGTTTTGTACCTATTTTGGTCCAATATTTCAATACCAATTTATTTTGCAGTGTCTTTTCAAAGATACATGTAAGTGCCTGCTTGGTATTCCACTTCAAAGTCTCTATGGAACAGCTAGATACATAGGAGTCCTCAGTTTCAAGTTGTAAATGCTCTGCAAATGTAGAAACATGGGAGTAAAAGTCAGAGTCAGGAAAACAGAACACTTCTCCCTTTACACAATAACACAATTTAGAAAGGGACATGATCATCGTGTCAGAAATATTGGTCCTGTAGAACCTGCATATTCTTAGGAACTCAGCCTGAGAAAGTGTGCACACAGCTGTTTTATAACAGGATTTTTGGCAAGACATTTTGAAGATAAGGAATTCTACAGGGTGGATCGCAGCTGTATACTGTCATTGTAAGGGTCTTGCTTATCCTTCTTCTTTGCAAAGAGAATCAGTTTACAAAGCCAATATTTTCTTTTCCTTTAATGGAGGTGTCATATAAAACATGGGAAGGAAGAACCATGTGACTAGGAAGCAAGATTCACACTTTTGAACTGCCATACTGTGACAGTTATTTAAAGATCTTTTCTTGTTCTAAAAACCACTTTTTTTTGTGAACTGTATGGCTTGATGTTCAACACTTTAAATTTCACCTTTTTAATTTGAAAAATGTGAAAGTAATACAGAACAAAGTTCTTCTGAAGTCTGAGATGTACAAATGTGTTTATTTTTCTCTAAAAACAGTTGTGAGAGAGAGCTGTAAAAGACAAAAAGTAAGACTCTAGAATTCCAAGCTGTATCCAAAGGAGATAGGCTCCGCTCTTCCTTATTAACCAGTGTTTTGTACCATAATAAATTGTTATGGTTTCAACAGAATTATATTTGGAAAGCTACTGTACAACATGATCCATAGCTATTCTTCATTGTTCTGTTCAAAGGTAGTCTTATTTTCAGAAAATGAAGATTAAATACAGGATAAACTTATGTTCCTTAGGCAAGAAATACATTGGCTCTGTTAAGAACCACTGGATATTGTGAATATATACAGCAATCCATATTGAAAAGTAAAGATTTTGAGGGTATTTATCTTGACTATTTTCCTATTTACCTTTGATTTAAAAACCCTCAAACAAACCAATAACATATTTTCATATGGTGAACATTCTCATAACCATTGTCTGATGAACAAACACAGTGCCTGTAGTATCATCCTTTCTGTAAAACTGGTAATGAACAACGGACAATATATTCCTAACTACATGCTGGTGCTCCCTTTCCAGCAGCCTTTCCAATTGTCTTACAAAACAATAAGGAAGGATTTCATAAATTATGCCAAATTAATTTGTATAAATATAAATACAAACTATTGCAACTTAGTTCATAGACTAGAGACATGAGTACACTAAAGTAAAGGGCAAAGATCCTTCAACTTTCTGATAAAAATACCAATGGTAATCCAGACAGAGAAGTTCAAAAGTGAATTAAAAATCCCATGCTGCTGAGAAACAACTAATCTTCTGCTGTTCCTGATGTAAATATTCTGCTTAGTACAAACATTTAACTGTGAAAAATGAAGAGTTTTTGCCAAGGATCTGGCCTATGGGAAGTGATATAAGATTCTTGCTTTAATTTCTCTCTTTCTAAGATTGTTTCTAAGGCTTATATTCTGATACTGCAGTGTAGGAAACCATAAACCACACAACTATGTTTGGGTATAATGCAGAATGAAATTGCAGAGAATACTGTTGTAATCATAGAGAGAATTTCCAAACATGATGTTAGAAAAAAATTCTCCTACCCAACCCATTACACATAAATGTTGTGGTTTAAACTCAGTCAGCCACGCAGTCTCTCTCTCACTCCCCCTCACGCTTTCCTCCCCCCAGCTCACAGAGGGACGGGGAGGAGAATAGAAAGAATGTGACTCCCAGGAGTTGAGATAACAACAGTCCACTAACTAAGGTATAACACAAAACCACTACTGCTACCACCAATAATAATAATGATAAGGGAAATAACAAGGGAAGAGAACACAACCACGCACCACCTGCCGACAGATACCCAGCTCTGCCGAGCAGTGATCTAGCCCTTCCAGGTAACGGCCTCCAGTTTATATAGTGGGCATGACATGCTGCGGTATGGAATACCTCTTTGGTTAGTTTGGGTCAGGTGTCCTGTCTCTACTTCCTCCTGGCTTCCCCTCCTCCCTGGCAGAGCATGAGACTCAGCAAGTCCTTGGTCAGAGTAAACATTACCGAGCAACAACTAAAATCATCGGTGTTATCAGGGCTGTTCCCAGGCCAAAAGTCAAAACCACAGCCCTGCACCAGCTACTAAGAAGGACAAAAATGACTGCTACTGCTTAACCCAGGACACTGTGTATACTGTTTCACCGCACTGGAAAAGGGAAAATTCCAGTGCTACCTATGGAAAAAAACAATTCTTATGGCCACTTTTTTCATTATACTATCACTGCTAATCATGCTCATGGAGTAATACTCACTGTAAGGCTATCATAATCTACACCAAACTTTCTATCTTCACAAACAAATGAAAAATTATTTTCAAATTTGTCTTCTACAAGAAAAAGAAAATATATTGTTTCATATATTCCTGGGGTCCTCAAAGTCCACCTCTATTATCAGATATTTACTGTCCATCAGTAGGAACAGCAGGTTCCTACTGCACAACATACTTGCAATCTAAAGCTTCGGGAGTATAAAAAATTCCTTTGAACCTTCAAATTGTGAAGTAGTTTTACAGAGAGATCTTGTTCTTTCATGAACAATTTTTGGGCAGTAGAATGTTAGATTTTTTACTCAGCTTCTTATTGTTGCTTTTGTTTGTTTTGTTGGGTTGGGGTTTCTGTCTTAAATTTGTGTGCTGCATCTTTAAAGTTCATTTTTTACATTATGCTGTCACTCATTTGTCACTTTCTCCATTATTACTGGCATTCACTTAAGCCAGCATTATAGCGTCAATGGTCTCTTTACATGATATAAGCAAGGCATATCCTCAGGATAACATTTTTTTTAACTGTCTTACTGTTTTTTCCAAATTACCTTAAACATCTTTTCTTTTTTGTGTTTGGTATCAGTTTTGCTGTAGCTCTAAATCAGCCCATGACTATGCAAGGCTTCCTTGTAGCCTGTAGCCTTGTGAGCATTAGCTGTTCAGAGGACATAGGTGTAATGTTTTTATTTCTTCACTGAGTTAGCAATTTTCTGCTGGTTTACTCCAGCACTACAAATTTTATTACTTCCCTACAATAGTGACTCAACAAACTCCTAGGGTAAACCTCCTATACACATCTTCTGATAAGGTCTGGATATGCACAAGGACGTCTCCGCCTCAGGCAGAATTCAAACATCAGCTTTAAAATAGAACTACTTTCAAATGAGCAACCTTGTTCACTATGTAATGATGCATTGCACCACTGAGGTATGTAAGTGAACAAAAGTCAAAAACTAATCTTGGTTTTCTTAACCATGCAAGTACCTGTTTCTTATTATAAAAAGAATGGAAATTTCATTAGAATATAATTTAACATCATAATGAACTTTTTGTACCACATTGTCTTGCAAATAATAACAAAAGAATTTGAATGATATTCTTTCTGCAGTGATTGGGGTTCTGCACATTTTTTAATAATAAGATCAATTAAGTTGAAGACTTTATAATAACTATTGATGAGGGGTTTTTAGACAATGTCTCAAAGTAACTACAGAGTACATAACATTCATGACAGCTGTTTCTGCTGTGGTTCCTACAAAAAGGTCACCTTAGTTGAATTCTTCATAAAATGAAACTTTTAGCTAATGAGCATCTGAGAACTTGTCCTTGTTTTTTCAATTAGTATTTTTATCCACTAGTCAGCACCCATGTATGAATCCCTACAGGTATTTTGCAACATCTTTCACTAAAATAAATTACTCATGTGATTTCACATGAATTAGAAGTTCCCTTGAACTGTTTGTGTATCTGAAGCAGTTTTAATAATCTGTCTTGGGAAAACTCTAATTAGTTTTGAATATATCAGAATGAAGTTAACATTTACATTTCAATGTAATGTAGTGCATTTAATTTCCCATCTTTTTATTATAATCTTCACAGCTAGGACAAAGTAGAAATGCCTGCTTTCATATTTGTGTACTGAAAGAAGTCAGTAGTTTAAAGTTTTGAAGCTGTGTTTAGTGTTAGCTCTTGTCTTGCCTTCTTTTTCAATCTCATTACCTTATCACAGAAATCCATTGCTTAAAAAAAAAATGTATAACAATTGTTTTACCTATGCATAAACCCAGTTCCTTAGTGAACTATGATGTCTGAACAGGCATCTTAGGGGAAATAATATTTTCCCCCAGGGTTTCAAGGAATATCAGTAACCAGACTGACAGAAAATTTAGAGATGTGAGTTGTAGTAGTTTACTGTGACATAAAGGCACTAGCCATGCTTCAGCCAAGTCTTCAACATGAGAACAACATTGATAGGCAGGAATAATCTAAAGAAGATTCTTTGTATTATTGTCATCATCATCCGTACTCTTTCTGATATTGCCTGTGACTAAACAAAACTCCCACAAAACAAAACTCCCACAGAGACCAATAAAACTCCACCACCTCCTTCATCTCTGAACTGTGCCATTTTTCTAGATATATCTGTAGAGGGAATGCCAAGCAAATCTGAGTTATTAATTTTGCAACCTAAGGGTGATTTCTGACTCCCTCTTGGCTCTTACTGATTTGAGGAATTCTTTCAAATCCCATTGCTTTTTTTGTTGCAACAGCGTGTGACAACAGCAAAAGCAAAGTGAATAAAGTGGATAGAGCATATTGGATAAAGATGCTCAGGACAGCATGTAACGAAGTGTTCAAGGTAATATGTAGTGAAATACATGCCAGTTTCACACCATTTAAAATATAACACAGTTTTTAGTTTTCTTGTATAGTTCAAATAACAAAGCTGTATTCTTGCCTGATGGAGGTTAATGACATTCAGTTAAGGTCAAGACAACCAGATGCTATTCATGAAAGGTATTTCTAGGGCCTAGAGACACTACCCAAGTTTCTGGAGGACAATAATTTTCCTCATGGAAAAATATATTAATTCCCAAGACAGAAGTGCCTCATTGCCAATAAAAGAAACTTTCAGAAGCTGAAAGGTTTCTGGTCAGATTGTATAGTCCAAACTGAGAACATGAAGCTACCAAAATAATTTTTCTTTGCAGTAGAAAATTTAATGAAAATTCCTGGGTCTAATGAATAAGCATGGGAAATTTACTTCTAGACAAAAAATGGATTGTTGGGGTTTTTCTTTATTTTCATAATCCTTAGCATTATGGTATTAGAGGAAGACTGAATATAACTGCAGCTGTGAAGAGAGGAGTTCAAAGAAGAATGTGAAATGTAGACACTTTAAGGACAATTAAAATCAACTGAAGACCTTCAGCAGCAGTGAAATGAAAGGTGTATGTCAAAGAAGAAAGTCATAGGATCATAGAGTCATAGAATGATTTGAGTTGAAATGGATTTTAAAGATAATCTAGCCCCACCCTGCCATGATCAGGAGCATCTTTCAATAGATCATCTTGCTCAAAACCTCATCCAATCTGACCATAAGCACTTCCAGTTGTGAGGCATCCACAGCTTCTGTGGGAAACCTGTTCCAGTGTCTCACCACCTTCACTGTAAAATGTTTTTTCCTTAGGTCCAATCTAAATCTACCCTCTTTCAGTTCTGAGTTGTTGATCCTTGTCCTGTCACTGCAAGTCTTAGTAAAAAGTTCTTATAAGCCACTTTCATATATTGAAAGGCTGTAACAAGATCTCCCTAGAACCTTCTCTTTTCTGGGCTCAAGAACATCAACTTTTAGCCTTTCTTCACAGGAGAGGTATTCCAGCCCTTTGACAATTTTCATGGCCCTCCTCTGGCCCTGTTCCAGCAGGTTCATATCTTTCTTGTTCCAAAGACTCCAGAGCTAAATGCAGTACCCCTGGACAGGTCTCATGGGAGCAAAGAGGGGGAGAATGATATCCCTTGACCTATTGGCCATACTTTTTTTGATGCAGCCGAAGGTATGGTGAGCACACATTGCCAAGTCGTACGTAGGTTTTCATTCACTAGTATTCCCAAATCCTTCTCTACAGAGCTCATCTCAATCCATTCATCTGCCAGTCTGTATTCACATTGGTGCTTGCCCCAGATCAGGAGCAGGACCTTGTGCCTGACCTTATTGAACCTCATGAGGTTCACATGGGCCTACTTCTCAAGTTTTTCCAGGTCCTTCTGTGTGGCATACTGTCCTTCAGGCATGTTAAGTGCATCACTCAACTTCATGTCCTCTGTAAACTTGCTGAGAGTGCACTTGACTTTTTTTCTGTGTCATTGATGAAGCCCAAGTAGAGACGCCTGTGGGACACCACTCATCACTGATCACCATCTGGATGTGGAACTGTCCCTCTCTTACCCTCTGCTTGAGACCATCCAAGCAATTCTTCATTCACTGAACAATTTATTCATCAAATCTTTATCTCTCCAATTTAAAGAGAAGGGTGTTTTGGGGGACCGTGTCAGAGGCCAAAAAGCATGGAGAGTGGCTTGGCAATATATCTAGCAGTCCCTCAGGACCCTGGGATGCATCTCGTCAGGTCCCATGGACTTGTACATATTCAGGTTCCTCAGGTATCTTCTCCTATAATGGTGGGAATTTGTTCCCCCAGTCCCTATCTTGAGATTCAGGGACTTGAGAGATGCAACAGTCAGTGAAACTGAGGCAAAAATTGTTGAGTACCTCAGCTTTCTCAATGTTGGTTGTTATCAGCTGTCCCTTCTTTTTTACCAGAGAGGGTATTTTTTCTTTAATCTTCCTTATCTGGCCAATGCACCTATAAAAGCTCTTATTATTATTTACACCTTTCACTAAAATCACTAAAATAGTTCCAACTATGCCTTAGCCTTCCTAATCCCATCCCTACACAGCTGGGTACTGTTCCTATGTTATTTTTAGGATAAACATCCCTGTTTCTGTTGTCTGCATTTCCTTCTTTACACTTTAGTTTGACCAAGAGGCCCTTATTGAGTGTACTGGGTGTAAGTTGTTATAGGTTTGAATTGTGCTGAAAACAGTGTTGATATCATACTAACTAACAGATAACTAACTTATCATAACTAACAGTCTCAGTTACTGCTAAGTAACTAAGTTACTACACAACATCAAGGCCTTCTCTGTTTCCAATTCTACCCTGCTATCAAGTAGGCTGAGGATGCAGGAGAATTTGTGAGGGACGTAGCTGGAACTGCTGACCTCAAGTGACAAACAGAATATTCTGTATCATATGATGTCATGCTCAGCAATAAAAGCTGGCAAAGAAGATGGAAGTGGGGGTGTTTGGAGTTACAGCATTTGTCTTCCACAGTAGCCATTACCTGTGATGAAGCTCTGCATTCTTGGAGATACACTACTACCTGCTGGTGGGAAGTAGTGAATGAATTCTCTTGCTTTGCTTACACATGCAGCTTCTGCTTAACCTGTTAAAATGTCTTTACCTCAACCAATGAGTTTTCTCACTTTTACTCTTCCCATTCTCTCCCCCATCTTATCATGGCGAGAGGGAGGTGAATGGCTATGTGGCGACTCGTTGCCTACTGGGGTTAAACCATGACACAGCCAGTCCAGTCTCCTGCCTTCCTTGATTTCTTACATGTGAGAATTGTGCTTATTCTGTAAACAACTAAAAGTGTAGTCTTTTAAAATTCAGTGTCCTAACTTTCCTTTTCACCTGGCCCATACTCCTCAGGATCATTAAATCCCACCAGGGCTGCCACCAGACTTGACATCCCTAATTATTTCTTCTGTGTAAGTGAGTAACAGGTTATCATAACAGGTTGTCTATCGCCTGTGTTGACAAGTTATCCTGAATGCTATCCAAGTGTCTCCCTGATAGCTTAAAGATTGCTGTGCTGTTTTGCCAGCAATGTCAGGGTGACAGAAGCTCCCCTTCAGATTCAGACCCTATGAGTGTGATGCTTCCCATTGTTGAAATAAGAGCACTTCATCAACAGGCTTCCCTTAGTCAGGCAGCCTGTAGTAAACATCAACAATGAGATTCCCTTTGTTGGTGGTTGCTGATTTTCACCAATAAGGTCTCCACCTGTTCATTGCTGATTTTTCAGTCTTTTTTCCGTGCAGTCAATCAATTTTTTTACATGGAAGGCAACACCCCCTGCCCCTTCTTCCTTGCCTATTCCTTTTGAGCAGTTTATAGCCATTGATTGCAGCACTTCACTAGTGGAGTGCTAGAGTCTGAGTCCATTCCAAACATTGTTTTCTGCAAAAGGTCTTTCTGTTCCTACTTTATGTAACTTTAAGCTGGTCAAAACATTGTTATATTTCAAAGGCACATTTTTATAGATTATTTTGCACAGTAAGGCTAAAAAACCACCAAGCATTTTAAGGAAAGGTTTGGGTTTACCTTTTGAAGAAAAATAAAAAGAAAACCCAGAAAATTTTAGAAAGTTCATCCATACTTATTCTTCTGAAGTCTCTGTCTTAGGGAAATCAAAAAGTGTAACAGGTTAATATATTAGAATCAAGTTATGAGTTATGCTCTATTTTGCCATGTTTAAGCTGTTGAGAATACAGGGGTCGGGGTGGGGAGAATACAGCAAGTCACAGTTGGGTCAGTTAATCTTTATAAGATAGCATAATAGTATAATATCATAGTAGGAACCATGATTTCCCTAAAGAAAAAGAATGTCATTTACTTTCTATAGATGAATAATTGTTTTTCAGTGTTCTGCATATAGAAAGGTGACAAATGCAGCAAGTTTTCAAGGTCACTATAATATATATTCCACATACACTTCCTATTTTCTAATTCTACTTTATCATTTTAGGTCTAACAAACCTATTCCTTGGTAGGGTAGGGGAAAGAACTTTACCAATATAACTGTTATTCAGTCTTCATGTCTACCAAAAAATTAAGAATAAATGCTTTAAAACATTAACATGAAAGAGATATTAGAAACAATTTGAACTGGGTCTGCATAGCAAGGTTTTGGTAGCAGGCAGCTACTACTTCTTCTTTGAGAAGCTGCTAGAAACTTCCCTTTTGTCCGATAAAGCCAGATAGCTCCCAGACAGGCCTCCTGCTGGCCAAGGTTGAACTCATCAGCAACAGTGGTAGTACCCCTGGGATAACATATTTGAGAAGCAGAAAAAAACCTGCACACCAGTAGTGGAAAGAAAGGAGTGAGAATATGTGGAAGAAACAGCTCTGCAGCCACCCAGGTCAGTGCAGGAGGGGCAGATGGTGCTCCAGGTGCAGGAGCAGAGATTCTTCTGCAGCCTGTGGTGCAGCCCATGGTGAGGCAGCTGTGCCCCTGCAGTCCATGGAGGTCATGGTGGAGCAGATTGCCCCTGCAGCCGTGGAGGACCCCACACTGGGACAGGGGGATGCCCTGAAGGACTGCACCAGTGGAAGGGACCCATGCTGGAGCAGCCTACTTCCGAAGGACTGCAGCCATAGAAGGGACCCAAGCTGGAGCCATTGCAGCCTATGAGAATTGCAGCCTATGAGCTAAGCGCAACCCCCATTGCCCCTCCCACTGTGATGCTCAGGGGGAGGAGCCAAAGAAAATAAAAAGTGAAATTAAGCCTAACACGAAGGGAGGGGTGGAATAAGGTGTTTTAAGATTTGGTTTTATTTCTCATTATTCTAATATGATTTTGATTACCAATAAGTTAAATTAATTTCCCCAAGTCAAGTCTGTTTTGCCCATGATGGTAATTGCTGAGTGATCTCCCTGAGCTGATCTTGACCTATTAGCCTTTTTTATTTCCCTTCCTTTGTCCAGCTGAGGAGCAGAATGATAGAGTGACTTGATGGGTGAGCACCAGGTGTCCAGGGTCACCTCACCACACAATTATATTCGATTATGTTTTTTTCACTATACATTACAAAAAGATATAAATGCATCTTTTATTTCTCTGCAAAGTACAGTAAGAGAAGAAGGCTGGAGAATATTAAAACCCTCTGGTCATAGAGGGTTGCACAAGTGATAGGCTAGACAGACTTAACACCCATTAATCAATGGGCCCTGATGGGATCCACCAAAGGGTGCTGAGAGAGCTGGCAGATGTTGTTCTGCTGCTCTCCATCATCTTTGAAAAATCATAGAGAACAGGAGAGGTGCCCAATGGTTGGAGGAAGGCCAGTGTTACTCCCATCTTCAAAAAGGACAAGAAGGAAGACCTGGGAAACTACCATCCTGTCAGCCTCATCTCCATCCCTAGAAAGGTGATGGAACAGGTCATTCTGGAGGTCATCACCAAGCATGCAGAAGAAAACAAGGTCATTAGTAGTAGTCAGCCTGGATTCACCAAAGGTAATTCTTTCTTGACCAATCTGATAGGCTTCTATAACAATATGGCAAGACGGTTCAATGAGAGGAGAGCAGTTGAGGTTACCTGCCTTGACTTCAGAAAGGCTTTTGACACTGTGTCCCATAACACCCTCATAGGTAAGCTTAAGAAATATGTGTTAGATGAATGGACAGGGAGGTGGATCAAAACCTGGCTAAATGGAAGAGTTCAGAGAGTCGTGATCAGCAGAGTAGAATCCAATTGGAGGCCTGCAATCAGTGCTGTTCCCCAGGGATCAGTAACGGGTCAAGTCTTACTCAACTTATCAACGAAGTAGATGAAGGGCTAGAACGTACCCTCAGCAAGGTCGCTGATGGCACAAAGCTGTGGGCAGTGGCTGTTACACCTGAAGGCTGTACTACCATTCAGCAGGACCTTGATAGGCTGGAGAATTGGGCAAACCTAATGAGGTTCAACAAGGGCAAGCGCAGGGTACTGCACCTGGGGAAGAAGAACCCCAAGGACCAGTACAGGTTGGGGTCTGACCCACTAGAGAGCAGTTCTGTTGAGAACGGCCTGGGTGTATCGGTGGATGATAAATTGACTATGAGCCGGCAGTGTGCCCTTGCAGCCAGGAGGTACAATAGTATCTTGGGATACACTGGGAGGAGTGTGTCCAGCGGGGCAAGGGAGGGGATCCTTTCCCTCTACCTGACTGTAGTGAGGCCACATCTGGAGTCCCGTGTCCAGTTCTGGGCTCCTCAGTACAAGGAAGACAAGGAGCTGCTGGAGAGGGTCCAGTGGAGGGCCACAGAGAAGATTAGGGGCTGGAGCATCTCATATAGGAGGATGCTCCCAGATTGGAAGCTGGGCCTGTTCAGTGTAGGGAAGACTGAGAAGGGATCTCATTAATGCATATAAATATCTCAAAGGTTGGTGCCAGGAGGATGGTGCCAGACTTTTTTCAGTGATGCCCAGCAACAGGACAAGGAGCAATGGCCATAAACTAAAACACAAGGATTTTCACCTTAACATGAGGAAGAACTTCTTTATGTTGAGAGTGGCAGAACCCTGGAACAGGCTGCCCAGGGAAGTTGTGGAGTGTCCCTCTCTGGATACATCCAAAACCCACCTGGACGCATTCCTGTGGAACCTGCTGTAAGTGGCCCTGGCTTGGCAGGGCGGTTGGACTGGATGATCGACTGGATCATCGACTGGATGAGTTCTCTTCCAACCCTAATGAGTCTGTGATTCTGTGTCCACTGAAGTATGTTCACCATTGATTTGCTTAAGACAGAGATCACAAGCAGTCAAACACACAGAAATTCTGAAAAAAAATTACAGTTCCAACTCCATGCATTATGAATTAGCTTTGGATCCCTGTTTTAAATGTAGAGAAAAAAAGTTTTCATCAATTTTTGGTAGAAAATTCACTTATATTTCAAGATTAAGACTACTGATTTTTTTTTTTTTTCTAATCTGAAACAGGCTGCCTGTCTTTACATATATGATACCACAATTATTTTTCATTCATCTGAACATGTTTGGTCAGTATTAAAGTGACTTACTTTTAAAACTGAATACTGAGCTATTACCTCTTTTCCTGGTTTCAGCTGTATCAGTTATTTTTCTCCTTATTAGTAGCTGGTGCAGTGCTGTGTTTTTGATTTTAGACTGAGAACAACACTGTTAAGACACTGATTTTTTAGCTGTTGCTAAGTAGTGTTTACTCTGATTAAGGACTTTTCAGTGTCTCACTTTCTGCCAGTGAGGAGGGCCATGGGAAGCCGGAATGAAGCAGAGGCAGGACACCTGACCCAAACTAGCCAAACGGGTATTCCATACCACATCATGTCATGCCCCAGTCCCCAGTATGTAAAGTGGGGGGGGGGGGGGGTTGAGGAGGAGGTGAAGGGGGAAGAAGAAGGGGAGTGAGTGAGTGAGTGTGTAGTTTTGAGTTACCAGCTGGGTTTAAACCACACCACCTCTCAAAATGGAAAATATTTAAATACTATCTGAAACCTAAGGGCTGAGGTTTAACATAATCAGTCATCGTACTGTAGTGAGTTCTCTTAAGTACTGCCTAATATTTCAACAATATGATTTTTAAGAATAATGCTATAATTTTGTAAATCATAATCTGTACCAGTATCATACATACCTATTTCTTAAAACAGAAAGTTGCATATGTTTGTATGGTAAGAACAGTAAATGTGAGACTATTTTCTTTATGTAAATATTTAAAAACGGGTAGCAATTATAATAAGCACAGTAAGATTCTCAATTGAGGATAAACTTCGAGTTTCATTGGGTGCCATTCACAAAAAAAAAGTGTTATCAAGTCAGAAGCAACACAGTAGTATCTGCAAGGACCCCAATCAGAAAAATTAAGTGTGAAAAGTCAGTGACAGGAAAGCAAACACTATTTTGGTTCATCTTTGCCTTTACCAAGAGATATTTTAATTTTTCAAATTAAGTTCCTTTATATCATTATTGTCGACACTTAGTATGTGCTCTGTTTGATGTGCAGCTACAAAGTGTTCCTTTTTATTATTGTAGTGAGATTGTAATAAGCACAATTATGTTAAATATTCAACATGTACTCTGCTTTCTGTAGTCCAGAGGTCAGTATGAGTTCAGTTAACCTATGACTGCTGCCCATGCCTTGGAACTAGGGAATTAAAGGTGATGTATAGCCAACAGCCATGTAGTAACAGTGTGCAAAAATACTTCTCTACCGATGTCATAATTTAACCCCAGCTGGCAATTACATACCACACAGCTGCTCACTTGCCCTGTCTCCCCCTGCCCTGCAAGTGGGATAGGGAGGAGAATCGGAAAATGGTAAAACCTGTGGGTTGAGATAAGAACAGTTTAATAATTGGAATACAATAAACAGTAATAGTCATAGTAGTAGTAAAAAACCACAAGTGGCGAACAATACAATTGCTCACTACCTCCTGAACAATGCCCAGCCTGTCCACAAGCAGCAGTTAGCCTCTTATGGGTAACTCCCTCAAGTTTACATACCAAGCATGTCATGCTGTGGTAGGGAGTACCCCTTCGGCTAGTTTGGGTCAGATGTATTGTCCCTGCTTCCTTCTGGCTTCTTGTGCACCTCCTCACTGACAAAGCACTGTAAGAACTATTTAGCAACAGTTAAAATACCAGTGCCCTTCATTAGTCCTATGAATCTACAGGCTAGTGTACATAAATGGGCACTTTTTTCCTTTATTTACTAGGGTTTTCCTTTGCAAAGCACACAACAAATAACAGGACAAATTAAAACAAGATGAATATCTTTTCTTTCACAAAAACCTGACATTATTATATGTTTTTATTCAATTGTGCTCCTGTGCAAAGGAGAAAGAGGAAAATGTACTGTGTTCTAGAGTGTAAGCACCTCTTCAAAAAATTATGGGAGGGCTTTCAAAGCAAGCAGGATTATCTTGCATAATTTTTATTTCTCTTTCTTTGGTCAGGGGAAAGAATAGAGTACTTAGCAAGTCTATGAAAAGTGGAACATAAGGATCTTATTGAATATCTGTCTATATGACAAGTGGTTCTGTATTTCTATAGAGCCTTGCTTCCCTACCCTCTCCTACCTCCCTTCTCACACATACTGTATTAGAATGAGGCCTTCAAGGCAATAATAATTTACAGATAACTACATTGTTATCTGGGATCTTACAGAAGTAGAGAACCAATGATAGTTATATTTTTGTTACATTATCTTACATTTGCCTCATCTTTCTGAGGGATATTGACATGTCTCTGCCTCTCTTTAAACTAAAAGTTTAAAAGAAATGCTTTGTCCCAGACTTCTATTCCCCAGAGAGGTTTTTTTTCACAGCATAATCTTCTTGCATTCACTTTGTATAATTTCTTTAACCATCACTGTTTGAATTATGACTGGGTGTTGCATTATTGGTTTCTTTTTTAAAGACACAACATAGCAGCCTGCTGGACTGGACAAACTTATTGAGCCCCTTAGTCTGGTGACTCTGTCTTTATGTCACTTGTCAATAGGGTATAATATTTAAAGATGACACCCAATTTTCCCAATGCTTCCTCAGTCTGATTTGCAAGTGTAGAATTAAGTGGAGATGCATGAGATGGGGCTGAAGTGATTATTTCATGCTTTTAGTTCCAATGCTCTGGCACAAGAAAGGGGCAGGAGAGCAGAAATCATGATAGTTCAGCTGAGCATGAAGCTGTAACTATGAAAGCAGCCTTTAGCCACCTTGTACTGGCACTGGTGTTAGGAGTTTTTCCTGAGAAAAATAAAAATAATCAGAAGGGCTAGGTGAGGAAAATGAAAGAGACAAAAGTAAAAAAGAAAAAAGGAGGAAAGTGTTACACAAAGGTTACATTTTAGAGCTACCGGGTCATTAGCATACATCTGTTTCATTCCATCTGACTTGACATCTGTTGAAAGGCAGACACAGATAGCTAATATTTAAGTGTAAAAAGCCTCATAGTAACTGCTGATCTCTCTACATCATTATTTTAGAAGATTTAGATGGGATACAGAACAGAAAAAAAAGACGAAGAGAATAGAACTGAACTTGTAAAGTGGACACTTGTCTTCCATGTTTTTTTCTCTAAATAGTTACAAGTAAATCCTTTTCTATATCTTTTCTGTTGCAGCAGTGACTCTTTATTTCCTCTGTTGATGCATGTAACCCTAATAGGATAGTTGCCAATAGTGTCTGACTCATTTTCACTTTCCTTTATTAGAGATAAATATTCCAGCATGCACACCATTGAAAATTAATTTAATCTAAATTATCTTAGGCTCATTATCTCAAAATGTAAATCATCCTTTGTAAATTTTGATCCAGCTGACTTTTAGTTTAAGCAGTAGCTTGAGCTGATTGTGGGAGAGCAGTTGCACATTTATATGCATATGTATACAAATTAACTAGATGACAGAGGATTTTTTGTCTTTTTTGTTCTGTTTTGTTTTTAATTGTGGAATTGATATTAGGGTAGACTTGGTTATGGATGTAAAAAGCAAATATTGGAGTTGGGGCAAAAAAAAATCAAACTAAAAAATCATTAAAAGAGAAAGAGTGAAGTTTCAGAGTCCCACCAGCACTGATGAAGGAAATGGTTACAGCTCTCTCATCAACCTTGCCCTGTATTTATCCTATCAATAACACTGCTGCAATTAGATACTATATAAAGGAGTATGTACTTATCTACATATATTTATAGGTATGCATCCACATATATATATATTATTTTAAACCTTATTGTTTAAAATAGTGTCTCAGTAACCTAAAACTAAGCCTGTCTGTAACAATGACTTGTTAGAGACACAGCAGAAGCTTCTAACTGCACATACTGGCAGAGGTTTAGAAGGCTCAGGAGTGTGATTGTACTAGAGGTGGCAGGGCCAGTTACAGAAATGCCCACAGATTGACAGCCATGTAACAACCTAATGAAGCTGCATGTATATAATAACACAGATGAACTGTCTTTAAAGTATGTATAAGACATCAAAAATGCACAGTTAAGTACACTGGCTCCACTCTTTTAACACTGGAGCTGAAGAGCTGATAGCTGTGTTGTCCTGTACTGTACTCTTGCATATATAATGCCTTATTTGCTACTGTGGTAGTTATTTAGTCCTCAGCCTGCACCAGAAATAATTGTAAACCATTAATTTTCTGAAAGAAAAGTAATTTTCTGCCTTTTGTTTCTATTCTTGTAATTGTCCCCAATTCCAGATATTGACTAAGTTTAAAATAACAGGACTGGAATCAATGGACAGCAAAGACCACTATCTGCATGCTGACAGGCATGTGGAAATAGATCCCTTTTACGAAGGGACACTGATAATCAGCCTTAGTGGTAATGTCCAAGCTAACATCAGCGTAGTATGAATATTGAACACTGGTACTCATATTACATGTAAAATTCCACTTTTTGGCACAGAAGAGGGCTTCCAACAGAAATTACGATCTTCCTTTTTAGCATGTTTAACCTGCTGTTTTCTAAATCAGGTTTACATGATTAGCTAGCAGCAGGAGTAAAAAGAGCCAGAGTTAGAGAACAGCAGCCTTTAGTCAAAGGTTTGCCTAAGTAGTGCTTTCACATAGCTCTCTCACTGTTTCTCATTTACTCAAAACAATGTATGTTTGGCTGCCAGCAAAGTAAAAGTCAAAGGTAAACGAAAGATAAAAATACATCAAAGACCAAGACAAAACAATAGTGAGTTCTCAGAGTAAATAAATAAATAAATAAATAAATAAATAAAACCAAAAAAACACCAGATTTTCTCCCAGTTTTCTCTGTAAGTTTTGTCAGCAAAGGTGAAAGTGGTAAGAAATTGATCCCCTTGTTCTTCCCACTACTACACTGAGTTCTCACCTCTCCTGCCTATTGATCTTAGGTACTCTATCAGCAGTTTTGGAGAACTACAAGAAAGACTGAGATGAATGCGTATTTGAGAAGTAGAAAAGACAATGCAATCCTTACTGCATACTCATCATATATTCAGGGAGTCTTTTCTTGCTTACTGTTTAATTGTGAATACCATTACCCAGTCAAGATCATACTAAGTTAAACCCCTTGTATTATACATCTATTAAATAATTAACTTACTTTCAGTTCTTAAGCAGGTATCTATCAAGTTTCAGCTGAATTACATAAACATGTTTTCATACTTAAGCATCATAGGATGCATTCTCATTTCTGCCTCTTTTGCTGTAAATTACAAATTGAAAAAAAAGGCTCCTGTGGACCTACATAGAGTGTCTTAAGTAATAAAACAGTGGATTAAATCCTGAGGCATAAGTTATAAATTTATTGAAGTACATTCAGGTATTGAAGGTTGTCATTCTTGTTAATGGCTAATGGTGTGATATTTAAAACATAGGAGTAATTTACAACAGACACTTACTAATTAACACTTGAAATATCTGAAATATCTGAGCCACCAAAAGTTGCCAGCTGCATTTTTATTCCTTAAGGGTGAAAATTAAATGCTATTAACTTATGTACAGTAAAGGTGCAGTGAGCTGCTAGCACCACTCCCACCTGAGCCACAGCAACCTTCCCAGCCTAGAGCCAAGGTCTCAGCAGGTATTTCATTGGCTCATGGTAACCAGTAGGTATCAATTATGCTTGATTCCTGCAAGCATACTTTTTTGTATTTATAAATATATTGAATAACTGTGTAAGCATACTCAGTTATATTTAGCCTGCATACAGTGTAGGATAAGCTGCACTTCCAGGCAGCATAAAATAAAGGTACAAGATACAAACAGTTCTTGGCACTGGCTTGCAGAAGAGCAGGCAGTCTGAGAGAAGGCTAAATCTCACTGGAGCAACAGAAGGATAGACTGGGTAATCTGAATCTGTCGCAAAACTAGATGTACAGGAGTAAGTATTAGGGAAAAAAGAACTCAAGCTGTGCATGGGCACAGCAAAGATGCATCTTCGGACTGGTAGAAAAAAAAACATGGAACTTTAAAAAAACTAGCAAACAAACAAACAAACAAACAAACAAGCAAAAACAAACCCACAACAAAACACGGTACCGCATAGTCCCAGGCAAAACTAGAGCTGAGTCTGGTCAATAGATGGCACATGGACACCAACCAGGAGCTGAGGAGGTAAGGCCAGAAGCAGTATGGGAGACCTGCACAGGAGTTGTTCTTAGGGCAGGAGATGGTGTTAGGGCAGGGACTAATGGCCTTGAACGAAGCTGAAATGGGGTTCTTGGGCCCATGAACACTTGTGCCAGAGATTCCAAACGAGACTGTTCAGGGCCAGTAAGAGCCCAGAGCCCAGAGAGATAATGTCTGAGGGTCCCTGGCTAGTTCACCTTGGAAAAATATGGTTTCTGGGAAACCTCATAAGTGTCTACAGCTACCAGATTAGAGAATCCAGAGAAGATGGAGCCAGATTCCAATTGGAACTTCATGGTGATCAGGAAAAGGCAAGGGACAAGCATCTGAGCCTGAGAAATTCCAGTAAGATGCAAGGAAAGCACTTCTTACTATGAGGGTACTAAAATATGGGAACTAAGACTCAAAGAGATTGCAAGATCTACATTGCTGGAGGTTGTTCAATTCTTAAAGGCACAAGGACTAAAGCAATCATATCTAGTTAGACCTGCTTTGAACAAAGGGTTGTACTAGAATAGAATCATAGAATCAACTAGATTGGAAAAGACGTTTAAAATCAAGTCCAACCATTACCCAAGACTGCTAAGACCACCACTAAACCATATACATGGTTTTTAAACACTTCCAGGGATAGTGATTCCACCACTTCCCAGGGAACCTTGTTCCAATATCTGATCACCCTCTCTGTGAAGAAATTTTTCCTAATATCTAGTCGAAACCTCCCCTGGCACAGCTTAAGGCTGTTACCTCTTGTGCTATCACTTATTACCTAGGAGAAAGAACTGAGCCCACCTCACTCCATCCTCCTTTCAGGTACCTGTAGAGAGCTATAAGGTCCCCCCTGAGCCTTCTCTTCTCTAGGCTAAACAATCGCAGTTCCCTCAGTGGTTTCTCATCAGACTTGTGCTTCACACCCTTCACCACCTTTGTTATTCTTTTCTAGACCTGCTCCAGCACCTCCATGTTTTCTTGTAGTGAGGGATCCAGAGCTCAATGCAGGATTTGAGGTGAAACCTCACAAGTGCCGAGTACAGGGGGATGATCGCTGCCCTGGCCCTGCTGGACACACTATTGCTGATACAAGCAAGGATGATGTTGACTTTCTTGGTTGCCTAAGCACAAGCTGGATCATGCTCAGCCAGCTGTTGACCAACACCCCCAGGTCCTCTTCTACCTAGCTACATTCCAGTCACTCTTGCCCAGGGCTGCAGTGTTGCATGGGCTTATTGTGGTCCAAAAGCAGGACCAAGCACTTCGCCTTGTTGAACCTCACACCATTGGCCACAGCCCATTGATACAGCCTGTCCAGATCCCCCTGCAGAGCCTTCCTGTCCTTCAGCAGATCAACACTCCCAGCCAATGTGATGTCATCCACAAATTTACTGAGAGTGCACTTGATCCCTTCATTCAAATCATCAATGAAGATAGTAAACAATGCTGGCCCTAATAACGAGCCCTGAGGGACACCTTAGTGACTGGTCACCGATTAGATGTGATACCATTTACCACCACTCCTTGGTCTCAGCCATCCAGACAGTTTCCAACCCAGCAAAGAATTCACTGACCCTGGTCATGAGAAGCCAATTTCTTGAGGAGAACGCTATGGGAGACAGCATCAAATGCTTTATTAAAATCCAAATACACAATGTCCACAGCATTTCCCTCATGAGCCAGGAGAGTCACCTTATTGTAGAAGGAGATGAGGTTGGTCAAACAGGACCTGCCCTTCATGATCCCACATTGACTGGGCCTGATCCCTCTATTTCTCACGTGTGCTTCATAACTTCAGGATCATCTCCTCCATTAGGTGATCTCTGCTCCATTAGGTGACTTCTGGAGGTCACTTTAGACTCCTTACATTCACAGAGATTCCATGGTTAGAAGCAGCATTATCTTCCAATGGGATCATTACAAAAGAGAATAATTTTCAGAAATGTCATGACTCCAGAATACAGAGTGAGCCTGCAGCTACGCATTAAATACAGAACTTCCTAGAATTGTAGAATCATAGAATAATTTGGGTTGGAAGGGACATTTCAAGGCCATCTAGTGCAACTGCCCAAGATCAAGTTGCCAGAACCACATCCAGCCTGGCTTTGAATGTCTCCAGGAATGCGGCATTCACTGCCTCTTTGGGAAACTTGTGCCAGTGTTTTACCACCCTCATTGTGAAGAATTTCTTCCTCACATCCAGCCTGAATTTTCCCTCTTTTAGTTTAAAACCATCTCCCCTCATCCTGTCACAAGAGGCTCTGCTAAAACATGTTTCCCATCTTTCTTACAGGCCCCTTTAAAGAACTGAAAGGCCGCAACCAGGTCTTGCCAAAGTCTTCTCTTCTCTAGACTGAACAAACACAACTGCCTCAACCTTTCCTCATAGCAGAGGTGTTCCATCCTTCTGATCATTTTTGTGGCCCTTCTCTGGACCCTTTCTAACAGGTCCATGTCTTTCTTGCACTGAGGACTCCAGAGCTGGACACAGCACACCAGGTGGGGTCTCACCAGAGCAGAGTAGAGGAGCAGAATCACCTCCCTTTACCTGCTGGTCACACTCCTTTGGATGCAGCCCAATATGTGATTAGCCTTCTGGGCTGCAAGGACACACTGCCAGCTCATGTCCAATCCTTCATCCATCAGTACCCCAAGTCCTTTTCTCTGGGATACTCAACCGCTTCATCCCCCAGCCTGTATTGATACTGGAGAGTGCCCTGACACAGGTGCAGGACCCTGCACTTGTCCTTTTGGATTCTCATGAAGTTTTTATGGGCAAACCTCTTAAGCCTGTCCAAGTCCCTCCAGATATCTTCCTGTCCCTTGGCCATATCAGGTGCACCAGTCAGTTTGATATATTGGTCTAACAAGCTTGGTATCAATTTATATTTTGAGAGAGATGCACAGATATTTGATCATGTATAACACTAAGTTTAGCAGGGAGTTCAGTCACCTTGTCACATAGAAAACCATTGTAAACTAAGTTGGATTCATCTTAATGCAGAACTGTTCAGCATTAGGTTCATATTTGTATGTTTACAGGAAACTCACTCTGGAGCAAAATTCGCCTTTTTGTGGAAGCATGAATGAAAACAGTTGTCACAGCTGTAAAATTCAGATTAATTAAACATTGGTAGTCCTATTGATTTCTTGAATAGGTTTGTAGTTTTAAGCCCTTATGTCAAGACTCTACATTTTATTTATTGCAGATCATTAATTCTGAGATAGCAGTTCTAAAAGCTGGCATTTCATGGAGCTTTACTTTTTTGCATACTATTTTTTTTACATACTTTACCAGGAACTGTATTATCCTGCTTTAATATTTCCGTTAGGTGGCATTTAGAAATGGACAGAAGCTATTGAGTCAGCAGAAGTCATGGATTTCTACATGGTTAATTTTACTACTTCTTTCCAAAATTCCTTGAATTTTGTAGCTGTCTTTTATGCAACATAAATTGCTGTCAATTTCAGGTGTGCTCCCTGTGTATTACAGGATGAGATAATTTGTATGTGGCTGATCTGCATAAAAAGCTCACCTTGAACTTTAGTATCAGTAGCCTTTAACAATAATAGATAGCCATGATTCTGACCCAGATCAGAGCAATGACTGTCCTCAACAGGATCAAGAAAAGTGTCCTATGCAATTAGTTAGATATTTTATTAGCTTTTGAGCTCCTTTCAACACTGAATGACCACAGCTAAGTATTTTCCATGCTATTTAAAGGGGAGAAGAATACTTTTTTTTTTTTTTTTTGTATGCCTTGAATGCCTCTCTCTGGACTGTTCATTGCATGTGCTCACCCTTTTGCAGATTGCTCATTTGGTCCAGGCATTTTAAAGCTTAATGTGATTTCTCTGACCTGTTTCACTTTTCTGTTTTTCGGATCTCCTGTGCTGTATAAGTAAAACTAATCTTATACTCTCTTTTTCCTAATAGTCTCATGCTAATCTACTGGTAATTGGTGTGCTGCTACTAAAACTGCCAACCAAGCATCTCCCTTACCACAAGCAAATTCCCGTATCAAATGATAACTGTTATCTTTTCTTACATAACTGAAGGAAAAGCAAATACTTGAATTGTGCAAAACCTCTCAAAATCAGTAGTATGTGCTCTTGAAGATGTATTTTACCCTAATAGTTTTTACTTTCCCACATTCTCCTTGTCAATTATCTCCTTTTAAAAGCATTTTAATGCAAAATTTTGATTATACAGTCTTTGTAAGAGAATTTATTTCCGATGGGCATATTTCTGAAGAAAAATACTATTTTTTGAATTTTGACCCTTTTTGCCATTTTTATCAGAAACTTTATTATGTTTAACAGTATAAGAGAAAATGTTATTAAAAAAATATAGGGGTGAGACATGGGGGATTTAGACAATTATGTTGTTTTTCTTTATGCAGCGCAATTAGTTTGCATATAAAGACTTTTCTAAAACATAATCTTTTTGTCATGGACATTTCCTGACAACTTTGACATAAGCACAGCTGGGTAACTGACAAGCAGATGGATTTAGAAAAAAATCTGTTCAGGCTTAGCAATATTTTTGATTGACAATATGTTTTAGACCAATTGTAAATGAAGTATCTCTATGTTTGAAGCAGGAAGAAAGTGCATATTATAGTTGTCTGTGATACATTTCTACTGAGGAAAATGACACAAGGTACAGCTGGAATGAGATGCCTTAGAAAATAAACTTTACTCAGAGAGGTAATTCCGTTGGAACCAGTATGTATTCCAAAATCTAGCTGAAGATCAAAGCCAATATACAGGTTTTTTGCATTTCAGTCTGTTTGACTTACATTAGAGACAGAAAGATATAATGGAAAGACTGTTGTTCTGAATAAATGCACAGAGGCAAATTTTTACCACTTGCACTGCATAAAACTTACTGATTAAAATACAGACAAGTGAGCTTCTAATGGCCGTTTTTTTGTATATTTCGTAGCACCACTCTCTGTGGTGCCAGTTAACTTTTAGAAAGCAATTTCATACTGTAAATGTTTCTTCCATTTACAGGAACATTAAACAAAAGAGATCTGTCTTTCACTCAAAATAGCTACTATCTACTGTATAAAATTTGCAACAGCACTGCTAGCTGTACTGTTTTCTGACACTATCTGATGTTTTCATTATAGTTGTAAATTAGCATTCAGGAAGTTTCTGTTACTGCATCTGTTTAAAAGGGTCTCCCAAACAGCTTACGGTGTTATCTGGTTCTAGGGTGCATTGGCACATATGACTGCTCACAGGGGCTAATGTTACTGTCAGTGAACTCAGGGACAATATTCCCAGGGACTTTTACAGGAGTAAGATCTGCTTGTCAATGCTTATATCTCTGCCACAGCAATAACCACTTTCTAAAGCCATATAATCTCTGTGAGGGGATGAAAACCAGTTTCCGTCAAAGCATAAACTTGAAAGAGATTGAAGCTATTGGAACATACTTCCCCTTCCTTAAATTTCAATATAAAGTAAACATGCATCTGCAGTCAGACTTCCCAGGGAGAAAGCAAATTGTTCATTACCTTGTCAAAAGCTAATACTAGATGTATCCCTGTAGTGCTTCTTTTAAAGAGAATTGTCATTGTGATGCTTTTGAACTAAGCTTTTTACATTGTTTTACTGTACTGTACAGAAGTTAACTTGAAAATTTTCCAATCTAAATATCTCTTTCCAGTACCTGATCCTCTGCAATGCTCTGTAACAACAGCGGTTATTATCTTGATTGTGTGAAGTACTATCACCAAGCAGCTTGATAATATGACAGCATTACAAAGCTTCATAAAAATACATTAGTAAGTATACATTCTCAAATAGTTAGTCCATGAGGTATTGCTGAAGAGAAGACATAATTTGTCCTTTGTCCTAATACTTTTAAATTTAAGGCAGGCTTTAAAAGAGTCAGTAAAAATGATTAAAATCATTTAATCCAACATGAAATACACTTTTAGAATAACAAATACTCCTTTAAATAGAGAAAGTGGAGAAATTAAGCAAAGTTGGATACAAAGAGGATGAAGAACTGTAACTCAAATACATATGTAGAGACAGTCATTATTAATCTGCAATTATTAGTCAATAAATAACACTAACATTACCCATAACATACTTCAAAATAGCTCTAGTAATTTATTTCATGGATATATTCACATTCCAGTTTGGGGTAAATACGTTTTGGTATTTTAAGGAGTTTCAATTCAAAAGATGCAGGTACTTAGACTCTTTGTATGCTAACAATTGCTTAGTGGAAAATGTATTTTCCTATTTTTGCAGAAAAAAAATAAGCTATTTATTAATCCAATTGTAATAACAGCTATTTGTAAAGAAACATACAATTGCTGCTCTGCAATTTAAATTACAAGTTCCCTGGGGAATGTGCTTCTACGTCTTGTTTTTGCACTACAGCTGAAACAGTAAGCCTTAGCTATCCAACTTCAGGGTAGTTCAGTGCAGTGCAATGTAGTACAATACAGGAAGCAATGTATGGCATGAATTCAACGTCTTAGGTAATTGTTAATTAATGCAAAAGCAGTTAATAAGTCCTTCCTTCAGTAAATGATGATATTAAGCTGTCCCAATTACACATGTGCACATATCTTCCCCAGCTTCAAAAACTACATTTTTTCAAAGGTTCTTTCAAGACTACTACAAAGAATGACAGAACTGAGCATCAAAGCAGGGAAAGCAGACACTAGTATTTGCTGCTGCCATTGAATAGAATATGAAACAGCTGATTGATTTACTTTTTTTTACCATACAAAAATGTCATTGGAGTCTTCACTGGTACTGAAATCACAGTTTGAATGGATTCAAGAGTCCACAAGAAACATATAAGACATACAACAACTGTAGTAATTCTAATAAAAAATCTAGTAAATCTAATAAAACAACAGGAATGCACAATGTATGAATTCCTGGTGTGTGACTGAGTATTAAAGAACAGCAATTACGAATGGCATGGATTGTTATATGTTTTTATTTAATGCTGTGCAAAAATTAATGCAGGACAAGAGCTGATGTTTTTGTGACCATAATTCACTTTGCTGCAATCCTGATCTTGTCAGTCTCCACTGTTTTGTTTCTTTAGCAAATGGGATCTGATATTCCAAAGCTCTTGTAGTCATACAGTTTATTTTCCTGACCCTCTGTCAAAGCTTGCACGGACCAGAGCAAATGATTCTGTCCAACCATCTCATCATACTATATGTCTGTATAAATCCATCAGCTAGCTAGAAAATCTACTCTAAAGGGCTACATGGACTTCAGCAGTCTAATATATGGAAAAGAACTGTGGCAAATCAGAAATCACCATCAAATAGCTTTTTCTTTGCAGAGTTCCTCCTTTCTAGTGTACCTAACAGGGTGACCAGAATATAAACAAGAAAACAAAAATCATCAGGGAGGGTATATCTACAAAAGTGGATTAAGGATTAGGCTTGTTTTTCTACATGTGCCTGGAATAGGACCAACCATTAATCAAGGCTGTATTTTCCCTGTTTATCTATTCCACCATGAAAGCAGGAATGTAGATTTGATAGCAATCCTGCATTAAATTATTATTCAGTTAACTTGAGAATTCATGCTATTGTTTCCATGCTTTTTTATACAGAAGGGGTAGTCCTCCCTCTATTTTTTCCTTTAGTTTTCTCTTTTCATAAAGGAACATTACTTCCTTTATTCAGAGAATTGGTAACTGCAGCTGATAGATACTGTGAAGCTTATTTATTTTTGATTTTACGTATGTACTCTTACATACCACTTGCAAGATTATACTTATTTCTTTCTCATAATATATCCATCATGGTCATCTACTTTTTCATATATAAAGCAGTATTCATTCTTTGGTATCTGAGTTCTGTTTAGAAAGATTATCTTAGGAAAAAACAAAAAAACGAACCTACCAGAGAAAAGAACAACACCGCCCCTCCCCCCCCCCCCCCAAAATAATCATAAAACAAACAAAAAAAAATGCCCATAAAGTTTTCTCCAAATAACATCTGTTATTATCTAATATATGTGGAAATATATACTTCGTACTTATCACAAGCAGCAAAAGACTCGTCAGAGCATGTTGCTATTGTCCTATCCTCAGTATGCACTTTGGAACCGACTAAAGCATCGCTGATCTTCATTACTGGTTTTCTGGTCCTCCCGATGCTTAATCACACATGTCGAGCATATGCCAGTCAATGTTGGATGTCAAGAAAGTCAACGTTCATATTTTCTGTACTTCCTCAAATACTTCAGCTAATATATTCTCTCCATCTGCTGCAGAAAAGCAAAGATAATGATAATGCAGTGATGCTGAAATTATCTGCTAAATCTATTTTGTCACTGTCAAAGGTTGAGTCTTTTAAAATATTATTAGTTTGTAGGGATCAACTAAGTCTCCTGAGCAACTTTGAGAATCTAAGTCAAAATTTCTGCATTTTGCCTTTGGCCACAAGAGGAAACTGAATTTCCCATTGTACTTTTCCCATCTTGTGCAGCTACGCTGCTACACAGCCATGCAACTGCATGATTCTTAGGCATTTTCCTTTCTTACTCATAATCTTTTCTTACTCAACAACTAGGTCTTAATTTGTGAGGAATCAGACATATATCATGCCATTATGCAACTTTTTTCTGCTTTCCTCATACACAAAACCTTTCTCATCAGCAGGTTCCAGGCTTACTGTGCCAGTCCTCTGTATACATAATGGCATGGATGACCTCACTTAGAAATTCTAGTCTCTAGAGGAACATGGGATAGTATGTATGTAATGATAAGGGAATGGGAGAAATTCACTGTTAGCTGTCAAGTAAGATTTCTTCCATCAGCATTAACGATATAATATAGTGGCAGTGGAGGGCAATGAATGTGGAGAGAAGTGAGAGCAATCAGCAAGTTTTCATTCAGTGAGATGGAAGAGCTTGTCAAAGGCACAAACAACTAATCAGTTGCCAGCACTGATTGATGTCCCAGCTTGCATTCAAATCTATCATTGTGGCCAAGTAGTGCCTATCGTTTACCCAGTGGATGGATAAACTAGAAGTAATATATGGCATCTAAGCAAATAGATCATTAATTCCGCTTAATATGTGAGGGCTAAAGTTTAAATCTTTTTCTGAGCTGTAATCTTTCCCCTCAGGGAAAGAAAAAATAAAAGATAAAAAAATGTCTACTGTCGTTGACTAGGCAACAAAGATTTTTTTTTTCTTTCAAAAAAAAAAAAATTTATTTGCAAGTTACAAATTTGCTGCATTAGATTTTATTTCAGTTTATGACTCACAATTGACATTGAGTAATAAATCTATCAGGAAATTTATGAACACCTTAATTAAAAAGAAAATAAGAAATTATATGCCAGTAGGTACAGATGGCTGCTATTCTGCATTTCCTTCTTATGATTTACACTTTTTTATTCCTCAAAGTGCTCCCAAGATCATCTCTGCTACACTATTACCCTTGACTTTGTATTCTTTCTTCTGACTATGAGATGAATATTTTAAACGCAGAAATACAGTTAATTGGATTTTATTATTGCTTGACTTCTTCTTAATTGCAGGTTACGGCACCGAATGATTTCTTAATGGTTTTTAAATCCCACATTTTGCACCATTCAGCATCAAAGTCAGCTGATTTTGACACATGCTTTTGTAAAATGTTAATTCAAGTCATAATTACTGGAAATGTTGAGGTCTGCTCTGATATGTCTCAGGACTGGACTGGAGGAAGTAAGTAGTCTGTAGTTCTCCAAATTGAGGTTTGTTTTTTGTGTTCTCACAGTTGTCAATACAGGAAAATGTAGGTATTAATAATAAGAAACAGTGTCTCAATCTGCAGCATACACTATAATTTAAGCTGAAAGAAGGGAGAGTTAGATTGGGTATGAGGAAATTCTTTACAGTGAGGGCGGGGAAACAAGAGAAGAGGTTGCACAGAGAAGCTGTGGCTGTCCCATCCCTGACAGTGTTCAAGGATTTCTTTGCCTCAGCCTTTACTGGTAAATGCTCTGACCACACCACCCAAGTCTTGGAAGGCAGACGCAGCGACTGTGAGAATGAACCATAGGCCCACTATAGGAGAGAGTCTGGTTTGAGAACATCTTAAGAACCCAAACATGCACAAGTCCATGGGACCTGATGAAATCCATACGCAGGTCCTGAAGGAGCTGAAAATGAAGTTGCTAAGCCACTGGCCATCATATTTGAAAAATCATGGCAGTCAGGTGAAGTTCCCAACAACTGGAAAAAGGGAAATATAACCTCCATTTTCAAGAAGGGGAAAATGGATGACCCGGCGGACTACAGACCAGTCAGTCTCACATCTGTGACTAGCAAAATCTTGGAGCAGATTCTCCTGGAAAGCATTCTAAGGCACATGAAAAACAACAAGGTGGTTGGTGACAGCCAGCATGGCTTCACTAAGTGGGAATACTGCCTGACCAATTTGGTGGTATTCTATGGCTAGGCTATGGAACTGATGGACAGGGGTAGAGCAGCTGATGTCATCTACTTGGACTTGTGCAAAGTGTTCGACACTGACCTGCATGACATCCTTGTCTCTAAATTGGAGAGACATCAATTTGATAGGTGGACCACTTGGTAGGTAAAGAACTGGCTGGATGGCCACATGCAAGTCGTTGTGGTCAATGGCTCAATGCCCAGTTGTAGACCAGTAATGAGCAGTGCCCCTCAGGGATTGGGGTTGGGACCAGTCTTGTTCAACATCTTTGTCGCCATCCGAAGGAATGCCATCCAAAGGAGTGCCGTCCAGAGGGACATTGACATGCTTGTGAGGTGGGCTGTTGTCAGCCTCATGAAGCTTAACCATGACAAGTACAAGGTCCTACACCTGGATTGGAGCAATCCCAGGCACAGCTGCAGGTTGGGCAGAGAAGAGAGTCGGAGCAGCCCTGCGGAGAAGGACTTGGGGGTATTGGTGAATGAGAAAATTAACATGAGCTGGCTTCAGTGTGCGCTCGCAGCCCAGAAAGCCAACTGTATCCTGGACTGCATCAAAAGGAGTGTGACCAGCAGGTCGAAGGAGGTGATCCTGCCCCTCTAGTCTGTTCTCGTGAGACCTCACCTGGAATATTGCATGCAATTCTGGTGTCCTCAACATAAAAAGGATTTGGAACTGTTGGAACAAGTCCAGAGAAGGGCCAGGAGGATGATCAGGGGACTGGAGCACCTCCCGTATGAAGACAGACTGCAAAAGTTGGGGCTGTTCAGCCTGGAGAAGAGAAGACTGCATGGTGGCCTCCTAGCAGCCTTCCAGTATCTGAAGGGAGCCTATAGGGATGCTGGGGAGGGACTCTTCATTAGGGACTGTAGTGATATTACAAGGGGTAACAGGTTAAAACTTAAACAAGGGAAGTTTAGATTGGATATAAGGAAGAAGTTCTTTACTGTAAGGGTGGTGAGGCACTGGAATGGGTTGCCCAGGGAGGCTGTGAATGCTCCATCCCTGGCTGGTGTTCAAGGCCAGGTTGGACAGAGCTTTTGGTGACATTGTTAAGTGTGAGGTGTCCCTGCCCATGGCAGGGGGTTGGAACTTGATGATCTTAAGGTCCTTTCCAACCCTAACTATTCTATGACTCTACAACAGGTTGGATGGGGCTTGGAGCAGCCTGGTCTAGTGGAAGGTGTCCCTGCCTGTGGTGGGGAGGTTGGAACTAGATCATCTTTTCCAACCCAAGCCATTCTATAACTCTGTGATTCTATAATTATATGATTCTATGAATGATTCTATGATAGATTCTATGATTCCGTGGTTCTATGAACCAGAAACAGCCAGGAGCATGATATCTATGGTTTTGCAGTTTATTAAGACATTCTGTGTCTTGCTTTAAACATTGTCATAAGCATCTCATCAGTAGGGTATTTTTAATAAATAATTAATGGTTTCATTCATGATTTGTGTCTTCTGAGGTTATAAATTATTAATATCAAGCAACTACAAAAAGCATAAATATTTATATCTTCTGTTTTACTTAATATACTTCATTTTTAAGACCTTAAAAGGGATCAAAAGTACTATTAAAGTATTTGATTAAAGCACAAGCTTACTGAATTTTTACTAAGTAGTGTATTTAGAAACATTAACACTGAGAAAGAGAATATTTTTTTTTCTTAACTTTCAGAATATTTTTAAGAAAACAAAAAACCTTCTTGTAAAATTGCCAAATGATCTTACAGCCTAAACCTGACTACATAAATGTGCATGGCAAATCTGTAAACTGCTCAGCCATGAAGATATTCTCAAAGTCAATGCGTCAGTAAAATAAAAACTGGACTTAGTATCTGACAGTAGATTCCTGGGATATCTCTCACTCATCCTGAGACTCTAAATCCCTTGAGAATGCCTGACGAAGCTCAATCTGCAATGAGTAGAAATATAATTCTAAAACCTATTCTTTTCAGTGCTAATATTAGTCAGGATGTACTGATGGAAAGCATTCTGTTCTCTCTGAATAGTTATTTTTTTCTCAGTGGTCCATTTACATGGAAATTGTAGTATCACAGTAGGACATGTAGTAGACAGTAAGAAGGTTTTATGAAAGTATTTGTAAGAGGTCAATTTTAACGAGATGCATACTTGGTTTAAGAAAACTTCTTTAATCACAATGGCCTAAAAGCGCCTACTTTAAAACACATTTACTAAATGTGAGAAGTGAAACATGTATTATTTACAATGTATTCTTCCCACTATTTGTCTGGAACAAGCTAGCCTCTTTAAGATGAATATTTTCAATCATTAACAGAGCATCTATTCTTTTACAATTCTCAGCATCAAAATGTGCTTTAGTTATTCTAATTATTGAACTAAACTTAAAAAAAAGAAGGAAAAGAAGTGAAATATAATAAAATGAAAATATTATAAACCTATCTTTGCTCTTTAATGCAAAACTTCAGTTTTCATATATTTCTTTTATAGCTTCTTTGAGACCTATAAAAACTAAATAAACAACTCAAATTCCACGAAATAGGCCCAAGAGGACTGAAATACTATTCTGTCCTGGGAAATTTTACTGAGAACATAATACTTGTAAATGGTGTTTATTGCCTTCAATCCCTGTTTCCCAATGGCTGCTAATGTTGCTTTACAACCTTGTGCCTTATATACCAAACTTCAGTTTCAATTACAGTGAATAATTCAGAGCTGCAAGTTTTCCCTCTTTTTCTGAGCATGTATATCATGTCACCAGCTTGATTAATCTTTAACATTTTTTTGATGTAGATCAGAGACTAATGGGAACAATATTTTAGTAAAATGTTCTCACGTTAACCTAATTCTATGGCTTCTTCTGGACATAGTGGTCTTATGTGCTTCTGTGCATATTACAGGGGGGTTTTATCACTTCACTTTTAGAGCAGAATCACATTATGTTTGAGTCCTGTAGTCTTCCAGAAAATAAGCACATCTTAAAATATATATTTTGGGTATGTTTGGGTTGGTTTTCAACTTGAAAAAACTTGAAAGTAGATGCTGTTCCTACAATCAAAATAGAATCATAGAATCATAGAATCATTAGGGTTGGAAAGGACCTTAAGATCTTGGTAGTGAAATATCAGTAGGAGTCCTTGCAAAAAATAAATGGCTGGATGGAATTTGAAAGATGTTTACCCATATCCGTGTATTAGGCAGTTAAATGTATGACTACTCCTGAAAAAAAAAAAGATAAATCTATACAATAAGGAGATTAGATATTTAGAGTTTTCAGCTATACAGCCATGGGTCACTTATCTACACAAATTAGAATGGAAGCTGATGTGGAAGCTGAACCCAGGACAAGGACAAAGACTTATTTGCACAAAGGTTGCTGTTCTGCCTCCAGAATTTTTCAAAGTCCTACAGATCTGAAGGATCTGAAGGTAGTCAGTGGCCTGAACTCTCTGATTCAGAAACTATGATGCATTCATTGTTAAGAAAGGTATTCACAGTTCAGGGAATTTTCAGATGAACAAGACAGTATAAAAAAGGCATAAAAAATGAGTATGCAGGTATAAATGGGTATAAAAACAAGCATACACTTCAGCTCACAAGATCTTGGTCACTGTTCCACAGTGCTCTGGTTTCAGCTGTAACAGTTATTATTCTTCTTAATAGCTGGTTCAGTGCTGTGTTTTCACTTTAGTATGACAACTATGTTGATAACACAGTAATGTTTCAGTCGTTGCTCAGTAGCACTTACCCTGATCAAGGACTTTTCAGTCTCATGCTCTGCCAGTGAGGAGGGGCACACGAAGCCATGAGGGAGCAGAGACAGGACAGCTGACTCAAACTAGCATATGGTATGCTGTGGTATGGCATATTCCATACCGCAGCACATCATGACCACTATATAAACTGGTGAGAGTTACCTGGAAGGGCGAATTGCTGCTTGTGTTGCTCTGGGTAGTGGTTAGCAGGTTGTGAGCAATTGTATTTTGCATCACTTGTGTTTTCTGAGCTTACTGTTTTCTTTTTTTCCCCCTATTATTATTCTTTATTGTTACTGTTAATATGTTTTCTATTATGACTATATTTTACTTTATTTTAGATATTAAACTGTTCTTATCTCAATCTGTGGATTTTACTTTCCTTCAGTTGTCCTCCCCATCCTGCCTGGGGAGATGTGAGGAGGATAGGTATGGAGCTGAGCAGGCGGCTGTGTAATATTCAGTTACTGGCTCAGTTTAAACCATGACAAAGAAAAATATTGCCAAAATTGCAAGCAATATTGTTCAAAAGTGTAAGTCACTGTCTGCATAACTGACTAGACCATGTTCCATTATCACCTTCATTGAGATCACTGCAATTACTGATAGCAGAAGATAATATTACACATCAAGAAGTGGACTGGCATATTGCCATCAAAGTATTTTAATTCCTATTATCTTTTTTTTTTCCTCAAAAACTCTGACTGCAGCCATTTACTGAAGTTCAAATCTCTGAAGCTTGTCTTTAATTGTATAGACTTCTATTCTCCTTAAACTTTGCTTACATTTCAGCCAAGTTTTCCTGTGGGAGTACTTGTTGTACAGATACAAAAAAAAATCAGAATATTTGGAAATACGTTTATCTTCTTTTTTTTTCTTTATATTTTTGTACATGTTCATGTACATGTTACATGTACATGTAACAAAATCATATAAAGAGTAGAACTTAATAAAACATCAGAAAGATGCAGTTGGTAAATTACAAAAGAATTACAGCAAGTGCTATTATTACATAGATTTGTTAGTCCCAAATGCTGGTGTTTATTAACTCAAAATTATGCTATGTTGTTTCATGGTATTTAGTGGGGTAATTATGCGCTTGCAGTGAGAACATGTCAATAGGGTCTTTGTAAGCATCACTTTGAAATATTGTTTTAAAATCTTCTTTGAAATATTTTTCTTTTCTAAGCCTTCATAGAATCCTCACAACTACGAGATTATGGAACTGATGTTCAGTTAAACCTGTGCCAGCAAGTTATGAGACAAGTGAGAAACAGCAGGATGAGTCTTTTAATTACACTTTGGGAGCTAATACTATGCAGTTTAGCTCCATTTTAGTGAAGAACAAAGTTAACTTCAGAAGTGATGACGTTGCAAGCTCTTACTCTAAAAAGGAAATTTACCAAATTTGAGTTGTTTGAATCCGAGTTAAATTTGAGTTAACTTGGTATCCAAGTTTTAGCTACTCATCTTCCTTCTTCTATATTCCCTTCTTTCAATCAGAAACTGTCAATCCCAAAGTAGTATAGCTTCCACTAAGTATGCTTAATGCTAAAAGGAAGTTTATAGCTTATGCTAAACAGAGTTCTGTTCCCATTTAGGTCGACTCACTGGAAAAGGTAAACCAAGTAAAGATTTGGTTCAGTCCATTCACAGATTCTCTTGATGACACATAATGTCCTGCATATGAATTTTAAGAAACTATATTTACCTTTCTGTGCAAGTCAGGGTTTGAGAGCGAAAAGAACTGCCTGTCCTGTTACAATTCAGCACATCCGTACAGATACAGTTGATACAGCAATTATCCTATTCTACTCTCTACCAACAGACTGCTTTTTTTCAAGGGCATTTGACAACATATAGTCATAATTTGCAAATACTTGTGAGAGACTGAACTGAAATCACATTCCACCATCCACTGTCTCACATTGGTATGAGGAGCTGAGGTCCACTCTCTGGAAGATAGGTGTGAGGAGCTGAGCTAAGACTCCACCATTCACTGTCTCAAAGATCAGTGTAAGGAACTGAAATCCATTGTCTCAGAGATTGCTGCCCATTGTCTAAAGGATTGCTGGTGATGAGATTGCACAATCATCATGTTCAGCAGAAATAGCCTGATTACAGACATAAGGAGTTGAATAGCTGACTGCAAGACCAGCAAAACTGATACTAGTGATCAACAAAAAATGTGCAGTACGTGGCATTCTGATGGGCATGGCAACATTCAAATGGTACAAGAACCCATTTTCAAAAATTTAGTCCAACACCAACCAAACAGGACATCACTTAGTACATAATTGCACCTGGCAGCCATCCGTGAGAGCATGGGAAAAGCTTTTACAAGCAGACTCCTCGTTATATGATAGTGAGAGGCCACCTCAGACATAAAAGTACCCTGCATCATGATGCCCACAGAGGGGATGAAAGAACCTGAGACAGTCCTTTCCCAATAGAATCTGGGCCCTAAAATATCATTGTTGACATTTCCCCCTAACACATAATAAAAGGGGACAAAGATAATCTCCTGTGTAGAAGGAGATGTGTAATAGAAGACTACAGAACTTTGGGGCACCAGGATTCATGGTGGCAACTATGAGCCCTCGGTTCAACAGTAGCATCCATTTTTCTCTTTCTTAGTAGCTGATGCACTGCTGTGTTTTTGACTTTCAGCCTGGGAACAGCGCTGCTAACACAGATGGTTTTAGTTGCTGCTCAGTAATGTTTACTCTGACCAAGGACTTTCTGAGTCTCATGCTCTGCCAGGGAGGAGGGAAGCTGGGAGGAAGCAGAGTCAGGACACCTGACCCAAACTAGCCAAAGAGGTATTCCATACCACAGAACGTCATGCCCACTATACAAACTGGGTGCAGTTACCCGGAAGGGCTAAATCACTGCTTGAGTCGGGCTGGGTATCTGTTGGCGTGTGGTAAGTGGTTGTATTCTCTTCCCTTGTTATTTCCCTTATCATTATTATTGGTTGTAGCAGTAGCGATTTGTGTTATCACTTAGTTAGTGGACTGTTGTTAACTCAACTCGTGGGAGTTACATTCTTTCAATTCTCCTCCCCATCCCTCTGGGAGCTGGGGGAGAATGAGAGGGGGAGTGAGAAAGCAGCTACATGGCTTCTGGCTGGGCTTAAACCACGGCACTATGTCTCTGCACTATGTGCTCTGAACACTTGTTTAATTTCTATCCTCTTTTCTGGTCTGTTCTATCGCTACTAAATAATTATCTTTTTTAATAATAATAATCTTTTTGTAATAATTATTTTTTTATAATAAACATATTGACCAATTGTGGTACTTGACCTCATTTGTGTCTTAATTTCACTCTGAGGATCACAAACAAAATATTTCTGACACTGGGTTTTATCCATCAGACCTTGACAATATTCAGATATCGAGACAGTGAGAGGTCATAAAAAAAGTCATTCTCTTCTGCTGTAGGTTGAGAAATAATATTCCTAACATACGAGAATATTAATTAAATTAAGGGACAACCTTGATATTCTTTGTTATTATTCATGGCTAAGATTAAGAGAAGAATGACACAGGTATTTAGCACACTTCACTGAAGTTGAGAATATGAAGTGAAGAAGAAAATAGTTAATAAGAAATTGTGTGAGGACTTTAAAAATACAAAAATATTTTTGTTTGCTTGTTTTTGAGTACAAGTTATACTTACTAGGATTCGTTCTTTCAGCTTTGTGCATGTATATATGCTAGGAAAAATGAGAAACTTTTCTTGAGTACTAAGGGTGCATCTTATAGACATGAAGGGGTTTTTTTCTGTTTTCCCCATAGAAATTTTTGGAATATCTAGGATTCTATGTCTAATGAACTAATGGCACAATGCTTAAGTACATGAATTGACTTTACATAATAGTAATAAAGTGAGTGAAAGCCATTTTCATTTCCAATATTGTAGGATCCCTGTCATCCTTTAAGCCCAGGCCATAAGTCAGCCACACAGCCCTCTCACCTTTCTTCACCCCCTCCCTGCTCCCAGAGGGATGGGGAGGAGAGTTGAAAGAATGTAACTCCGATGGGCTGAGATGAGAACAGCCCAGTAACTAAGGTATAAAACAAACCACTACTGCTACCACCAATAATGATAATGATAAGGGAAATAACAAGAGAAGAGAATACAATACCACTCTTCGATACCCAGCCCAACCGAGCAGTGAGCTAGTCCTTCTGAGTAACTGCCCCCGGTTACAACCTGGGCATGACGTGCTATGGTATGGAATATCTTTTTGGCTAGTTTGGATCAGGTGTGCTGTCTCTGCTTCGTCTCGGCTTCCCCTCCTCCCTGGCAGAGCATGAGACTCAGAAAGTCCTTGGTCAAAGTAAACATTACTGAGCAGCAACTAAAACCATCTGTGTTACCAGCACTGTTCCCAGGCTGAAAGTCAAAAACACAGCAGTGCACCAGCTACTAAGAAAGAGAAAAATGACTGCTACTGCTGAACCCAGGACAATCCCAGATACAGTCCATGATTGATTTTCCCTTCCCCAAAAGTATATTCTGTAGCTAAATAGGGATGACTACAACCTTAAGCATCTGCATGAGCACAGCTCAGATTTTAAAGCCAAAGTCTGTACCAGATGCCTATATTGCCATCCAAGATCTCAAATAATAATAAATTGGATCAAGGTGTGTCCTTTATAGTCAGTCCTTGTCATTTGCCATTTCCCATTGTCACTCCTTTTTCTTTTATTCTATTACTGGCATCACATCATATGGTTTTCTGGAGGTTTATCATTCGTACTTCACGTCAATTTACTTCATGTCGATTACTTTGTGAGGCAGACAGGATCTCAGCCTGAGGTAGTGTGATACAAGCATAGTAATATTTTCAGATATTTATAGAAATATGCTACTTTTCCTTTTAGCATCTTTCCTAGGATAAAATTTGACTTTATAATAACATGTTTTTATGAAATACATGTGACTACAACCCAGTAAGAACAGCTATGAACTTCCCACAACATAGGGAAAATGCATTAGTATGTCATACCTGTGATTTGCATGCTTCATTTTTCTCCATTTGTAGACACAGAGTAAAGAACAAATAATCCTGGAAAACAAATAAAATTGGCATAAGTTGACCCTTAAGTCTTTACTGGCATGTTTAATTATCTCTTGCCCTGGCTGCGAACGTAAAGTCATATCTGCCTCTTGAGAGACTTGACAGGGTGGTTAACTATTTTTCTGCCTATTATACAGTCATCTGCATCTTATTAGCTTTTAGGATCCCAGTAGGAGAAACTTTGAGACATAGTATGGAAGGATTTGGTGGGATTTTTTCTGGCTCATTGGTCCTCATGTGTAAATCAGTACCATGCAGCTGGCTTTTCTAGGACCTCATAGGCCAGAATGCTTAGACAGAGGGGAAATCAACTGCTGTTTTTTCCCTAAAACTTTCTAGCTATTTCAGAGCTGACAAAAAGTACTAGCTCAACACTTTAGTGGGCTGCAGCACGTACAACTCACTCAGCAACGGGAATCACCCCTTTTCTGCAACAATCACCCTTCCCAACAATTTAGTATTAGCAATTCATTTTTAGAGAAGACCTCCAAAGTTCAGGCAAATCCTGGCTTAAGCCTGAAAAAAAAAAAACACATCTGCCTACAAAGAACTCTCCATCAAATCATTTAACATAGCCCACTAAGGTATTATCAGCTCTTACTGATATTCTGTTGGTACCAGCTTACACTGTATGTAAACTGGTCACATAAAGACATGCAATCTTCTCTCCCAGTACCAGAAAGAGCATGTTTTGATCATCAGGTTCAGAAAGCCTAAGGTGAACCCTTCCTTTGCGACATGTATAATCTGTGAATGCAGGCACAGGTTTTAAAAATGGGGAAAGTACTAGAATTCGTTCTTTTTATTTTTTCTTTCTTTTTTTTTTTTTCCCCCTGTCGTTTGTATCTGCTCAGTTCCTGAGCTCCTAAATGATTAGGTTCATGCTTACTAAGAATTCCAACATAACCGGTGTATCCTAATAACTCAAGCAATTAATAGGTTTCTAAAAGTAGCATTCATCACATAATCATGTGTGACCCCATTGTGTTGCTACCCTTTTGCTTGCTAGGGTTTGGCAGCTGCTTTCTCTTCCAGGTAATTCGATTGATTTAAACTGGACCACCTGTGGACTAATTATTACCTCAATTACCTGATGATGAATACTGACAATTATATACACAATATCTATCTATATAATATATATAAAATATAATATATATAAAATATAATATATATCATATATAATACATAATATATATTATATATTATATTACGTATATAATATAATATATATGATATTATATATGTGTATAATATATGAAATTATATGTTACCAAACCAACCCCAAAAGACATGTGAATATGGTATATGTACTTTATATGTACTTTATATTGCTGTATACTATAATATATAAGTACATATATATATACACATATAAGTACATATATGTAAATAAATATAAATTACATTGATGTCAAGAAATATACTAATCATGAAATATGGTTGAATCATGGTGGAGTTACAACATTTGACACAACATATTGTAAAGGATTCTATTACAAAAACCTGCATATATACATAGGTTTAAGCAGCTGCTCCCATCAGCCTTTGAAAAGATTGCTTTTCACAGGGTTTTCTTCTGCATTACTGTTCCTTAATGACAACAGTGCCGCTGCTTCATGCAATACCTGGTTATTATAAATGATGCTAGTAATTATACTAATACTATAAACAATATAAACAGAAGTATTTGTGCCATCAGCTGTCACTTTTGATATTCATACTCATAAATGAAAGTCAACGAAAGTAAAAGGAAATACTTCATTGATGATATACTTGATGAACCATGGTACTGTCTGCTCTTGTCTTCCTGTCTGATGACAGATCAAATATTAGCACTTAATGGGTAAGTGATCTGCCATTGAGCTTTCCTTGATGCTGTGTTTCAGGATACATTATAACAATTCATGTGATGAAATGCAGCTTTCTACCGTATGCTGACATATCACAATTCAAGGTGGTGAAGTGTCATAACCAACGTGTTGCAACGTGATCTGCCACCCATGAAATGGAATGCTGCAGAAAAACAACATGCCAGTTCTCAAACAAACTCTGACTCCAGTACGTACTGCAGCTGGTAGACGGTGTAAAATGCCCTAAAATTATCCGTAGATTGCTCACCTCTTATGCCAATATAAATCTAACGGTCTAATTTTAGCTTCACATTGGAAAGAATGCAGTTAACCTTACAACGCTGTATCACTACACTAACAAGATTATATTTTAGCCACTACAGCAAATGCTGACTTTTAACTTTTATAAGGTTATTTAGTAAGATATGCAGTTACCTCTCAGTACACACAATTTATCTATGGCTGTGAATGGATAGCAATGGTCTTACCATTTATTAAGCTCCACTACAGATCAAGTGTACTGAAATAGTCATAATGTATCCTATTAGTAAACGTAAAATATACATGCAATATTACATCATCCTTTAAGCATAACAGCAGTCAGATTTGCATTGTAGTTCACTGTGGGAATGCTGAGTCAGCACTTAAAGAATGTGAAGTGGAAATTAAGGGCAACCCAACTGGTAAACTCTAAGGGAACAGTGATGTTACTTTATACTCACAATAATGGTTTAACTGGAGAAATTCAGTCTGGTTGTATTTGTCTAGCCTAGGCATCTTCCTGCTGCTGATCTGACAAAGACACCAGGATGTTGTTTGAGGTTGTTATTGTAAGTATTTAACATACTGTTACATTCTTTGTGGGGGATAGGCTTGATGGAGGGAGTAGCTCAGCTGGGTTAAAATTTCACTGAGTTCTCGCCCGTTTTAGCTGGCATGTAATGTGTATGGTGTGAAGGCTGCTGAATTTTTGTCCTTGGAAGGACAATCTCAAGCCATAGCAGGAGAATCTCAAGATACCATGACATTTCTGGAAAAATCAGAAGAGATAACTTCCATCTGAGCAAACTGTAAGGAGAGCTCACATGGTAAATTAGCTGGCCACTGGGTAGAATGGGGCTAATTCTTAGTATTTAATTGGAAAATATGGAAGTTAAGTTTAGTTAATTCTTGACTACACCAGAAGATATAGACACATTTCTTAATCCTAGAAGAACAGTCACCCCAGCCTCTTTAAAACCAAAAGCATTTGCATTTACCGATCTAAGCTAATGCTCAGGATCAAACCTTGCCAGCAAACTGCCACCAAGATATAGCAGAAGGCATTTTGTCATGGTTCAAGGACACAGGTAATACACCTTACCACTGACAGAAGGGTAGAAACCCTGTCAGGATGGTACTGATGTTCTCCACCCCTCTGTGGACACCATTAGGTGATTTCATCACCCAGGATGAGAGACAGTAGCAATACCAGAAACTGCTACATAAATGTCATGCTATCAGCTTGACAAAGATTTCAGTGTTGTGTGAAACACTATTTCAGGAATAATTACATCAGGACTGCCTGAGGTGGACTCCTGCCTATCCATGGTGCAATGGAAGATACAGGCAGATAACTTCTTGTGCTTGAGTACCATGACGTATTCTAACTAAGAGGTTAGTGACTAAGTCTATGTGCTCTAAAACCTCCCTGGTCTGTTCTTCTGTTATACCATTACTATAAATGAATTATCAGTCTGTCAAAAGCTATGTTTTTTCATGGCTAATTCAACAAACTACTCACAAAGAATGATCATGGGGAAAAAAAATGAACAAGGTATTATATCTTGGAAGAACAGATGAGGGTTTCACTTATTAATTCCTTATTGTGATCTTCTAAAATCCCAGAAGAAAAGATCATCCCTGCCCCACTCCCAAATACTGTTTGTATATGAATTTTTCATGCTTTCTTTTCTCATAGAGTTGTATGAACAGTATAACACAGTTTCTTGTGATCACCAGTATCTCATATATGATTTGTGTTGTCTTTCAAAAAACTGCTGATCATAATTTTCCTTACAATTTTTCAACCTTTTCCTCTGGCTTGACATATAGGATAAAAAAAGTAATCATACCTTCAGCCAAATTCACTGTAATTTATGCGTATTTAATTTCTTTCTTCTATTAACTTTACCACTAAGGTTTGTTAGCATTTTTCGTGAACAGAACAATTACTGTCTATATGTATATTATGTGTACATACATTTTTAAAACAGCCTCTCGTTTGTTTTCTGTTCTTAACATATTCCCAACCCCCCCATCCCACCCCTTCTGGAATGAATCACTGGACTAGTGCTTAGCAAAGAAAATTTTGTAATATACGTAAAATTTTCTTAAGTGCTTCTTCCCTGAAAAAAAGTTTTTAAGGTCATTTCTATGCAGATAGCTTCAAACAGACATGAACTGGTCCTTCTTCAAGCCGCAACAGCTGAAGAAGTGCAAATCAGGAAGCTGTACAACCAACTGCTGAAGTAGTGAGTTAACATTTGCTTCAAGAACTCTTCTAGCTGTACCAGAGAGAGATCTTGATGTTACAAGGGAATTATTTCTCACTGACCTGCCTGGTGTTTCTATCACTGATAGCATTTAAGACAGCTGCACAACTTGCTTCAGTGATGTGAGGTCGTTATTAAGCTTCACATTGGTACCCTGAGAAAATGTGTTGGGGTTTCTTTTTCTCCATTATGGGTTCTTCTCTAACTTGTTCTCTAGTTCCAAAAAATAAAAGTCAAGGAAGCACAGCTGTGGTCCACCTCTCTGAGCAGAACTAACCCTTCAACAGGAGAGTCCAGCTCTAAACAAATTAAATCTAATCTACCCTTGGCAAAAATAATGTGAATTATCATTAAACACACAGAGCAACCTACTTTATCAGGGACTATATCTGAATGGCCTGAAGCACTGCAGACATTTTATTCCAGGCAATTTTGGTGAGAAAGAGACTAGTTGACACTGAAAGTCACTTGCCTCCTGCGAGAAACCAACTGTGACTTCTCTCTGTTTTTTCTCATGTTCAATTATAAAATTTTATTTTAAACCTCACATGCTCTTTTACAGAAATTGACATAGAAAATTCTGCTCACAGAAAAAAAACAAACCAAAAAGCCAGCAGTGGTATGAGTGGGCAAAACTCAGCAGCTGCTGCAAGCTGTGGCAGACAGCAGAACACAGTGTCTCTGTCACAGCTGTAAAACAAACAAACAAACAAACAAAAAGATGAAAAGGCCTACTCTAAGTATATGGCTACCCTAGCAAGATAGCAATACAACATCGAAGAGAAGCTCTTAGAAGTTCCTGGTATCACAGACACAGTAAAGTCCCAGCAGAGAGCTAACCTTAGCCACCTAGTTACATTAACAAGCTACTGGTGTGATTTTACAGGAAAGGGGGCAGGACCTTAGCAGGTCACTAGCTATAAGTGGAAATTACCAAGGCAACTGTAAGTACCAAAATAAGGGTATCAAATCAGTCACAGAGATAAGAATAAATAGGATGGATTGTTTATTTGGGAAGTGATGACAGTAATAAAGGATTTTGGAAAGAAAAAGTATGAAAAAAAAAGTGTATAAGGGATACCAGATTGTTAGGAGGTCAGCCCTGCTCTTGATCACTGTATTGTGGGATGGGACTATAAACCCTTGCTTTTTTTGAACATATTCGTATTAGACTTCTGCAGTCAGCAAAGGCAGTCATACTTTTCCCCACTGTTGTTGAGGGCACACTGGGAGTGTTCTTCCAAACTTCAACAGGAAAACACCCAGAGGGTGCCTTTTAATACCATCATCTCTTCCCAACAGAAATTGTCATGACGGATTTAAAATTCTGCAATATGAAACAAGTGCTATGAAAGGAAAAATAAAATGCTATGAGGACTTTGGTGAGCCAAAGTGATTGGCAGATTGTGATGCTTCCTTAGCTGAATTTATACTTGCTATAAGCTTGCACTATAATGCTGGGGCCCTTCTTAGTCTACAGAATACATGATACCTAGTAGGACACAGCTGGTTTTATTGTTTTACATCACCACAGCCTATTATTAAAGGGACATTTGCAAGTGTGTTTACAGAAATAACAACAGAAAGAAGAAAAGAGTAAGTAAACAACACCAACAGTAAAAGGATCATATCTTTCCATAGGTTAACTAATGCACATTTTAACGTATTTAAGCAAGCGGTTCTCATCCTCTTTCTGGTTCCAATTTTAAAAAGGCAATTATGTATCTATTTTCCAGACAATAATTGGAAGGGTTATGAGAGGGACAGATTCGTTAACAGTTGGTTACTGTTTAACTTTAATTTACTCTGCAATAGGATATATTCTACTTTGGGGATGAAGAAGTGGCCGGCAGCATCTCTAACGTGCTTGTAGCTTTACATAAGTCAGTCAGTAGCACTGAAGGTATTATTTTTTTCTATTTTCATAGATACTATTATTATAGCATAGATACTATCTCATAGATATAGTGGATTCTACATTGTTAAAAGTAAATAATGAAAAAAAATATGACAAATCTGTAAACGTAAGGAGAGGAAATGAGGTTTTATATTTCATTATAGAGGAAAAGAATACACTTAGGACTAAACAAGGCAAAACCAGACATCCAAAAGAGCACTATGGGAAATAGCCACCTATGAAAAAAGAAAAAAAATCTTTCAGAAAACCGATATTGCCATATCACCACCCATGTGGTATATGTATCAGTACAGAAAGACATGTTGATACAATATGTTTATTTCTTTAGAGTTTGATAAACCTGGCTGCTGCAGCACATAAACCTGGACATATGGGATTAAGTGGTTTCACTTGTTCTTAAGTGTGCTCAATGCTGTGTGTGAAAAAACTTTCTTAATATTGAAATCTTCAAAAAGATTATAGTATCTTCCCATATAATCACATTCCAGATGCCTTCAGTCAAGAACAAGGTCCTGTGTAGCTATCACACAGCAATAGATGATAAAATCTTCTTTGAGAAAGGTGACACCAAGTTGAAACTTCAAGAGATTTCTCATAAATGGTTTTCGGGAATGCTTCTGTCTTTCTTGCCTCTCCCAAAGACAGGCATATGACAAATACATATAAGAAGGAGCAACGTTTGACAGAAGAGATCTGCATTCTGGGGAATATTTTACATACAGAAATCCTGAGCATTTGCCTAGTTTTGGAATTTTTAGTATCAGAAAAGTATAAATTACACTCTTTTCAACTATACCTAGGGGCTGTATACAATGCAACACGAATCACAAACTGTCAAGAAAACTGTCAGACCCTTAAAGAATAAGAACATATGACATAAGAACACCTTTCTTCTTTAAAGCATTAATAAACAAATAAGTAAATGGCAATTTCATCACCAACAAAAAAGCACTGCAAGTAACCAATAACCTTTTAGCAATAGGGCACTAGTCTGGAATAATATTAAGAAAGAATAGTGAAAAAATTTATGACCAATTCTTATTTAACATCAGCTGCGATGGACAAAAATTTATTTGGAATATCGTGGTTTTTTTTTTGGGAGAAGTTTTTGGAAGAAACAAAAGAATTTACAGGACAACTGGATAAGTAAAAGATATTGCTTTTGATCATCACCATTTCAGGTAAGGGATGAAAAAAAATCCAGATGTAAAAAGACAAATCTTTAAAGCAGCATGGTGTGAGGTGGGATCCAACAGCGGAAGCAATATCAAATTTGATGTAGACCTATGCATACGGCAGCACATTCGGTTTAAGTAGCGTATTTATCCTGTGGTTTATTTTTTGACCGTGACTGCCTTGGCTATTCAAAGATTACTTAAAGTAATGTCTATCTTGATTTTTTTTTTTTATTTTTTTTTATTTAGAAACTGCTTTTGACCAGAATACATCAGCAACCTTCTTTCCTCATAGAGAACGTGCAGGACCAGACAAATATGGTGGTCAAAGGCTGGCACTGTCAGTTAAGGGTGAGTTATGCCAAGATTATTCAGTAGGTTTTAGCTTTTTTTGTGCCATGGAAGATCTGAATTTTGACTGTGGAGCTGGTCCCTCTGATTACCAAACCTCTCATATCAATGTGGGGCATGTGGAGGGGGGATGCTGCTACACTAACTTGCTCTTATTAAAAGATATTTATTGAGGCTCAAAGAAGATATACAGTAAACTAATATTCTAGCTCCTTGACAATTTGTAACTTATCTGGTGATGTACTGAATAGAGCTGTGTAAATAATGGGTCTTATCAGGCACCCTGTGCACTATGCAGAGCATTCACTATTTCTAATAGCATTTACATCATTCAATATATTTGCAGAATATATTCCATCACTCCCTGTGGATTAATGTCATTTAACCTCTGAAAAGATAAGCAAATACTAAAAACTTTAGTTTTACCAGATTTTTACCTGCAATGTTTCAGTAACGAAAATGTAGCACTATACAAACTGTACCACTGCAGTTAGCAAATGAACTACTATACTTGGCAAATGAACCACTTAAGCTGCTTGGCATCAACATAGATATTATCAAGACTCATTAGCTCAAGTACTAAATCCAACATTATGGACAAAGAAATGGGAGCTTTCTAGAAATGAAAAGAGCACCATTATTTTGGATGATGTTGATAAGCTCAGAAAAAAAAGTCAAAGACAGAAATTAGTCTCAGATCATAAAAGTGCAAGTTATAAGCATTAAGACCAGGTCTTTACACATGACTATAATGAACTTGTTACCCTAAATTTTTATGAAGACCATTAAATGCTTTCACAAAGAAACTTCTTAAGTTATGTGAAACAATCTATGGAATGGGTGAGTGTAATTTTGTGGCATCTTAAACATCTTCTGTAATAATTTTTAGGTTTCCACATGTTTCTTATATCTGACAGTGGGATATTCAAGGGGTTTTATTTTTCTTCCTTTTTTTTTTTTTTCTCCTTTTCCCCCTTTTTTGTTCTTCCTCTTCCCCTTTTCCTCCCTACTCCTTTTTCCCTTTGTTGAGGTCTTAGATTACATACTGACTTCTAAAAGTAGCTATCAGACAGCTGTCCCAGTTTGGCTCTGATAAAGTTAATTTTCTTCATAGCAGATTATATGGTGCTCTGTTTTGGTTTTGTTGATAAAACACCCATGTTGTTGACTTGATAAACAGTGCTTACACAACATCAAGGCATTCTGTTTCTCACTCTGGTCTGCTAGCAAGTAGACTGGGTGAGAATGCAGGTGAGACAACTTGAATTCAAAATTAAAACTAATAAAACTAGTGGAAGAGTGGGGTTCAAGTGGGCTGCTCAAGGACTAGCTGAACATCCATCATCTAGTAGGAAGTGATTCCTTTTGTGTTGTTTCCGCTCCAACCTTTTTTTTGTTTTGTTTTGTTTTTCTTTCAAGTATTAAATTGTCTTTATCTTGACCCACAAATTTTCTCACTTTTGCTCTTCTGATTATTTCCCCCCACAAGTAGAGTGTGGGATACTACATGGGAGCTTACCTGCCAGCTGGGGTCAAAGCACCACAAAGACTCATATCCCTCCTTCTAATGTAAGAAAGTAAATTAGAGAAATGAAGTCTTATTATGGCACCAACAACCATATCCTGTAATTTATCTTTGCGGGTTTAAGTCTTAAGACACATTATCTCCATGCTCTGACGTAATGTGTTTGACTATTTGCTTGGATAATGCTCTTACTGCTGACTTACACAAATCTTCCAACTCCCATGTGGTTACTGTGTGTTTATAATACTCTGTAAGTAATGGAAATGGCATTTTGATTTGTTACAAAGGGGAATGCTAAACAGTGATATTTCTCCCTTAACACAACATATCATTCTTGATTTTGTAGTTTCAATTATCCACATAAGCTTGCAACACAGGACCTACTATTCTCTTAACATTGACTCAAATAGTTTTAAGAAGTAAGTTTTACATTAAAAGAAATCTTCATTCAATTACTTTTCTCTATACACATGTGCTCATAGGAATTTGTAGAACTTCCATCCCAATTTCCTTTAAAAATCCTTGCTTTGTCTCTTAGTTATTATTTGTATTTATTAGGGTTTGTTTCTTTCTTTTTTTGTTTAATTTCAGTTTCTCCAAAGAAAATGGAGGAAAAGATGGAAACAAGAAAATCAGAAAAAAATAGAAAATAGAAACAAATCCCTTCTAGTCGGGATGTAAAACATTCCTGAGCTTATAGCAGGTGATCCTTGATTATCAACCAAGAGTCTTGGGCCCCCCTGCCATCCAGGGCTATATCCCATGGAACCTTACTAAGCAGGGTCCTGAAGAGGCCAAAGTCTGCTCTTTTGAAATCCAGGGCAGTGAGCTTGCTGCACGCTCTTCTCACTGTCCTGAGGATCTCAAATTCGACCATCTCGTGATCGCTGCATCCAAGGCTGCCGTGGAGCATCACATTTCCAATGAGCCCTTCCCTGTTGGTGAGCATGAGGTCAAGCATGGCACTTCTCCTTGTCGGCTCCTCTATTACTTGCAGAAGGAAGTTGTCTTCCACACAAACGAGGAACCTCCTGGATTGCTTGTGCCAGTCTGTACCGTTGCTCCAACAGATGTCAGGGTGGTTGAAGTCACCCATGAGAACAAGGGCCTGTGGGCATGAGGCTTTTCCTATCTGTCTATAGAGTGCTTCATCACAGGTTCAGGACAGAACTTTATATTTCCAGAATGAAACCTGCAAATTCATTTTTGTGGACAACATTGTTAAGCAATTGGTTCTGTGTAATAAAGATACTGATATTTAAAAATACCCTTTTGGAATGCTTCCAAATCCAAATGAGTAGAGTCAAATGCTATTACAAAAGGCATGTGTTATTTTGTTAGTTTCCGGTGACACACAGACGCCAATTGCTTAGAAAACATACCTCTTATGAGGTGAACTGGAAGTAGGTCATGCTGCAAGGATTGAGCCCTTGTGAGATCTGAGAGTAATATAACTGACATGTCTTTTTGAAGTGCCTTATTGGACAAAATTTCTCTTTTCTCAGAAAATATGCTCTGTTTCGGCTAAATAATTTCAGCCTGATAAAGTTTGACTGAAAGGCTCACAAAGAGAATTTTCTATCACTCTGGAAACATGCAGTAAAATAGCAATTACTCTTGATCATAACGAAGAGATTCAAATAATACCCACTGTTTTTACCAAAGCTGCCAGGCTTTTCCTTGAAAGTCTATAGAAACAATGCTATACTATTCAAAAAATGTGTATTGTCTCTGCTAGTCTTAAGTGATACAGAAGCAAGATTCAATTAATCATTTCCAAGACTCCAATTCCATATTGTGGGTCACAAAAATTAAACAAAGTTGGAGCTAATGATATTTGCCAATCACATCAATTCTCATCTGACACATTGAATCATATCTGTTGTAGAGAGATGAGTCTGATTTTTCAGGTTTCTCCACACAACCCTAGTATTTTTATCATTTCAGTTAATTACTCATCATTTATTGTACCCCCAACTTTTATCACACAGACAAAGCTAATATGAGTGCTGGCAAATATATAGATAATAGGGACTGCATCTACATATAGTTATGGATGCAGTACCTAAGGTATTCCAATCTGCAATAAAAATCTAACCCCCAGAGTAAATGCCTTTCTGATAACACTGCACAGTAGTTAGACATCTTGCTACCACTATTTACTCTGTTAATTCATTGTTTGTTCATTATTGTTTTGTGCCTCCCACTCTTTTTGCCACATCCACCCATTTTCGTTCATTTTTAATTTAGACTGAAATTTCCTTTCGGCAAGAGTATTTTAAATCAATAATAGTGCTCTGTGAGCTCTCAGGGAGCTTACATCCTTTCCTCTGGCTAAATGTTACCATTTGGGTTCCTCGAGATTCCCTTATGTGATTTCAGATGAGCAAAACTGTCAGCATATGTCCTCTCCCAGTTACAGCTATGCCAGCTGAAGAAATTACTGTCCACAGTTTCTTATTGCCAGTGCCTCAGACCCGCCAGCTATGGTTTCATTTACAGAAAATTTATTTATTTTAATAAAAAATTAAGGCACTACAACCATGTGATATGAAAAGCAAATTTTAGCCACATTGTCTCTCTAAAAATGAAGACAGAAAACATTCATTGTAGAGTTCAGGTTGGACAAGGAAGCAGTATCCTACCAGCTAGAAGGAAGCAGCTCTGCAGTCATCTGCAACAACTATTGCAGGTGCCACAGGTGCAGCTAGGACTGTTTTCATTCACACATGTGGCATGGCAGCTGGTTATTCTTTTATCTTTTAAGATGGGTTGCAAGGTTGCAAACTTGTATACGAGGTGACATGGTAGGCTAGGATGTGTGGAACAAAGATGAACCGTGACATTACTTTTCCCCTTGAAACCAAAGGACTGCCTAACAAAATAAAAGGTGGTTGTGGGGCATTTGTGCTTATTTAAGGATACTGTTTCTATTATAGAGTGCTTTCTATTTTCTATTTAAATAAAAATTAGGCCTTGCAAAGTTTTCAATTATTTTTTCTTTTTTGAGGTTAGTTAGTGAAAATATATTTGATAGCCTTCAAAACAGCATAGAAGGGACATTCTGCAACTCCTGACAATAAACATATGTAAGAAACAGATGGAGAATAAACAGTTCTCAGAACTAGATCTATTTTGTCCGCAAATAATTTTTTTTCTCATGCATGATTATATACTTTTTTTTAACAACAACAAAAAAGATGTATCAGGAAAACAAGTACCCATATCAAAATTTGTAGGTATTCTTAGCTCACTTGTTTTTTAAAGTTACCTTTTTCAATTAAGGTTAACTGAATTCCCTTCCCTTCCCTTCCCTTCCCTTCCCTTCCCTTCCCTCCCCTCCCCTCCCCTCCCCTCAAGTCATGAATATTTTACCCACAGCTCTCCCTGAGAGGGAGAAAAACAGCTTTTCAAACAGCTGGTGCAGGGTTATATTTGGCATATGGTGCCTGGATTCAGTTATTGACTTAGAAGCCCATAAATACCCCCTTAACAACACTGCTGTGTGTAGTACACATCGTTGGGGAACTCCTTAATACAGATTTCTAAGGTATCCAGCCTGCTTGTCTACTAACAACACAATACACAGCAAAGAAGAAGACATGAATTCAGATCAGGTTGATAAAATCCTGAAGCTGGCAGTACCTGGGGAGTCTTCTGTACCAAATTTTTGGGGGGAATGTTTTTAATGAAGAACAAAGTTAAAAACTTTTCACTAGCTTTTAGAACCATTTTCAACACATTTTGCATGGTGTATTACTGAAAGATGATGAAGTAATAATGCTGAGAAATTATATACACTTTATGCAAGTTACATATACTGTACAATAATAAAAGCTTTCCCATAACACCAATTAGGCTGCCATGAAAGTCTTTTTCTTTACAGTTCCAAGTTCTAATATATTTATTTGTTTTTTTTCCTGATGAGGCAGTTAAAACAGTTCTTCACTTGTCTTGGTAAAATTACTTATAAAATTACTTTTTTTTTAATATTTGCAAATTCTCTAGTTCATTTGCTTTACAAAAAAAAATATAAGGGTCTGTATATGCTGAAATGCTCAATGCATGTGTCGTGCAGGCATGTAACAGCTGGGATCTATCATTGCCAAGTGATAATTAAACAAAGTTGGCAACAAAACTCTGGGAGAAGTTTTGTATGCAAAAAAGAACCATGATCTTCTGTTAGGAAGTTTCTTGTGAGTGTGTGGAAAATACATTCAGATGCCTTTCTGTTTACTTAATAATTTACTAAAAATAAAGAAAACTTCTATCAATTTAAAATGGGGAGTTTAACTCTGAAAGTCACTAAAGTCAGAAAGGTCAGTCAAGTATCAGAATTCCTGACTATTTACCTTATTTAGAGTATTAAAGCAAAAGGTGACTTCTTAAAAGTATCCATAATTAATAAATTCTTCTTAATTTCTGGCCTGGCAAAAAAGTTGTTTAAATTTTATAACAAGCTTTGTTTAAAAGGAATATTGTAGAGTCATTACCAAAGTTTACACACATAATTAAGTATTTCAGTCTAAATTCTGGTTCTAAGGGTGATACGCATTGGGTGAGCAACTGCTACTGACCATGTGTCATGGTTTAAACCCAGCCAGTAACTCAGTACCATGCAACTGCTCGCTCACCCTCTTTCCATCTTCTCTCTCCAGATGGGATGTGGAGAACAGAAAGAAAGAATATAGAACCCGCAAAAACAGTTTAATAACTAAAAAAAATAAAATTGTAATAATAGAAAGGATACCAGAAATAGTGATAATAATAGGAAACAACAAGCGAAGAAATGGAAACTCAAAAAGAACAGGTGATGCACAATAGAATTGCTCACCACACGTCTACTGATACCCAGCCCAACCCAAGCGGTGATCTGCCCTTCCAGGTAACAGCCTCCAGTTTATATCCTGAGCATGACACGCTGTGGTATGCAACACCCCTTTGGCTAGTTTGGGTCAGGTGTCCTGTCTCTGCTCCCTCACAACTTCTTGTGCCCCTCCTCACTGGCAGAGCATAAGAGACTGAAAAGTCCTTGATCAGAGTAAGGACTACTTAGCAACAACTAGAACGTTGGTGTGTTATCAATATTATTCCCAGCCAAACCTTAGCACTGTACCAACTACTAGGAAGAATAATAACTGTTACAGCTGAACCGAGGACATCATGGCTTTAAAAATGCTTACCTGTATAATTTTACACTCTAAGCATTTGTTCTTCTGTGGCTTATCTTTCATACCACGCCTATGCATAGTATGAAACTCAAACATCCATGATTTATTGGCAGAAACTGGATAAATATACTGTTATCTCCACAATTAGGCATTCTGAAAGTAAGACAGTCAAAAGCCACTTTCACGTGACAACTACTTTCAAGGAAATGATAAATTTCTGAGGAAACTGCTGTGAATAGTTTGGTCATCTCTGGTTAGTAACTGTGAATCTTATTGGCTCTACATGGGACCATAAGGCTAGAATCAATACACTAGTTAACCAGTCTGTACTTCATGCAGTTTCATTGCAACACTTTGAAATTACTTGAGAAAAACTTAAAGTTTGTGACAGTGGGATCTTACTTGCTTATTGCTATTGGAAATCAGTAAGACTATCTGGAGTTATGCTACCGCGTTTGGGAAGGGTCTTGAATATTATTGTGATGATATCCTATATTCTTGGCTATCATAAAACTTTTAGCCCTGTAAGTAAACTCAACTTGTCTTAGAGTATCTATTCATTAAGAGCTAAATAGACTCTTCCTTCAGCCAGACACATTATACAGGAGATGCGCCTGTGAGCAAATTGAAAGCTTTCACTGCTCTGGTTCTCAAGCTATATGCCCCTCAGGAAAGCGGTAATCTTTTTACATCAGCTTGTCCTTTTTATTTAGCTGAGAATCTGGGAACCAGAGAATATCTAGGGCATTTTATATTGTGGGTCTCTCATTTCCTTCTTTTGCTCTTTCTTTTGCTTCTGGCCACTTAGTCCTTTACCCAGTATGAACTATATCTATTCTTGTAATTGTCATGTAATTCTTAGTAATTGTCATCAAGCATACATGCCAATATGAGGTCCAAAGTAACATGGAGGATAAACTTTTCAATAGTATTTTCTTATTGCCCCAATATAACATGGAAAAGCAGAAAATAAGCAAGTATAATCTCTTTCAGGAACATTAGAAAGGTCACTAGAAAGTCTTCGTATTTCAGATTATTAAAACATCAGGTTTGAGACTGGTTATGTTAACTGAGGAACTTTGTAGTGGTTGTATATTGTAACACTGCAGATCTTGGAATATAACTTGAAAGTTTTTCAGCCAGATGTGCTCTGTAAATGCATCACAGAAGAGTATCACAGTCTGTAAAGTATTGTATTTAAAGCTTCTATCTGCCGCAAAGTATAAAAATGTTTCCTGAGGAAATGTAGCTGGTTATTATTGTGGGAATACAGTGGTCACTGAGGTGACATTAATAGGAACTTTTCAATGCAGATCAATACCAGCAATTTTTTTGTGTGGGTATGAAATTTTCCAGTGTTAGTCCACTAATGTTGAAAGGGAGTAATGGAATACAGGATGCAGAAACAAAGGGAAGACAATGATAGAAGGAAGCAAACTGTTATATATTAAAATGGGAATGGAGAAGGAACAGGTGAAAAAGTTTACGATGTATGACTAATTTACTCACATACACAGTAGGCTTCCAAGGAAAGTTCCTGTGGTTAAAACATAAGACGTGCTGAGTTCCCTGCTATGACAATGATCTCATGTAGGATCCTTAAAGCAATTATGACTGTAATTTTGCACCCTTTTCCTCCTGCATATATATTGGTGAAGTAGCTAGAGATCATTGTAAAAACAGAATGCAAAGCAAAAAAAATAATATCTCCCCATTTGCAGCAAGATATAGACATATCCTTTCCATACATAGAAGAAACGTGATGACTTTTCATATTGCTGTAGCTTATTTTTGTTGTTAAAAGTTAAGCTTGAGTGCTTACACAAGTATTTGCGATTAATATGTTTAGTAGATTTCAAGAGCAAGAAAAGTAACCATTCCAGCAAATGGAAGTAGGAACTGTCTACAGTACAAAAGATGCTGTGCTAAGAACCAGGGACTGAAAGCAATAACAAGTCATTATGCTCTTGAAGTCCCTGGGTTCTTTCTGTTAGTTACTGTCACTTTACTGTAGGCCAATGACTCAGATTTGGTCCACAATTGTTCTTCACAATTCTCGTAAAAATTGTGGGTTATGTATTGCTCACTTTTCTACTAACCAAATATTTATGAATCTCACTAATGAAGAAAAAAGAAGCAGGGAGCTTTTGCATAGGTACAATGAGAATCTCAAAAAGACTAAATCAAGTCAAAGCAAACCAGATGTATAAGTGCATTATCTCAAAGTTGTGTTTAAGTCAGGAATTAGCTTCTCTGGATGTTCATACCTAGGAAGAAAGATATTATAGAAAGATCAGAGGAATAAACAGTGTAGCAAGGATAGTCCTGCAATGGAAAATCAGTTTTTTAGACACAGGCCCTCTTCAGTACTTAGGCAAGTTTCTATTTATCATGTGATGTGGCATGGCATTACTTCTTACAACTTTTGCTTTTCAAAGAAATTAAAGAAATTTTAAACCATTTAGTTAATCCATGAAAATAATGAAACTAAATTTCACTTATAAAACTATCCATGAAAAAGGAAAACCATTATAAGAATTTGGAAGACTATATAAAAAAAAATAATCAAATTGCAACCCTTCTCTTGATCCGACCTTATTCCCCTCTCTGTCAAAGGAAGATTGACTGTTAATTTCAATAGGGAAAAAATAACAATAGAAAATATTTGAGCGATCCAGAAAAATATCGCCTACATGCAGAATGGGCTAGTAAAAGTTTAGGAAGAATAGAGCCAAATTTGCATTCCAAGTGAGAATAATCTCTATATGGGTTGCGGCTTAGGTTTTAACAGTGCTACTGGATGAAATATACAGGTCTTCATTTTACAGCCTGTTATGCTTAGTGGCAATCAGAAAAAATCTGTAGAAACATGAGTATCTGAGGAAATAGAGGTACTCCTGATCCCTTTAGTCTCCTCAAATGTTTTTCAAAGGTTATTTCAGATGATGGAAGACTAACACCTCTCCTACTACTTCATGGAAGTTTCTAGTAGGATCTTCTACACAGATCTTAAAGTACCAATCCTAGCTTGCTAGATTAACTAATGAAAACTAGCTGGATGCAAATGATTGGTGCACTGGAGACTGCAATTGTGTCAACTGCTACTAGGGAGATATTAGATTGTGAAGCACAGAAATGATGGAGCAGCCTTAAGAAAAAAAATGGTCTTGCAGAATACAGAATGTATTAAGTGCAATAGAGTGGACTCTTGCCTATTTTTCTCTGCTTTCAAGGACTATGGCTATGACTCATAAATTAGTAGTACTATGGCTATGAAGCATGAATTAGTGACACCAGTTTCTTTCCATCTTGTGCCAGAGGGAAACTCATCATTGCACAACACAGCAGTACCACTTCCTTCTGTAATGAGCTATTAGGAAGGACAATGATCAGTGCTGCAGTGTTACATAGGATTGATATTCACTGTGCCTCCTCTGTATGTCTTCTATTGAAAGTTATAGGGGGACACATGAAAAAGTCTGCAAACTTTCTGATTACCTAAGAGATGATGAAAAATCTCTAGCACACAGGAGTCATTAAAAATAAGGTCAACACTATACACTATACCAGCACAAGAAAAACTTTACAGTAACACACAACATTTAAATTATTTCAAATATCTTTCTTGTTTGGAGTACTGTAAATTTTTAAAGAAAAATCTGTATTGTTAAGGTAAATAAAAGATGTATGTGAAGTGAAGCTACAGGTTGGGCAGAGAAGAGAGTCGGAGCAGCCCTGCGGAGAAGGACTTCGGGGTATTGGTGAATGAGAAAATTAACATGAGCTGGCTTCAGTGTGCGCTCGCAGCCCAGAAAGCCAACTGTATCCTGGACTGCATCAAAAGGAGTGTGACCATCAGGTCGAAGGAGGTGATCCTGCCCCTCTACTCTGTTCTCGTGAGACCTTACCTGGAATATTGCATGCAATTCTGGTGTCCTCAACATAAAAAGGATTTGGAACTGTTGGAACAAGTCCAGAGGAGGGCCAGGAGGATGATCAGGGGACTGGAGCACCTCCCGTATGAAGACAGACTGCAAAAGTTGGGGCTGTTCAGCCTGGAGAAGAGAAGGCTGTGTGGAGACCTCATAGCAGCCTTCCAGTATCTGAAGGGAGCCTATAGGGATGCTGGGGAGGGACTCTTCATTAGGGACTTTAGTGCTAGGACAAGGGGTAATGGGTTAAAACTTAAACAGGGGAAGTTTAGATTGGATATAAGGAGAAAATTCTTTCCTGTTAGGGTGGTGAGGCACTGGAATGGGTTGCCCAAGGAGACCGTGAATGCTCCATCCCTGGCAGTGTTCAAGGCCAAGTTGAACAGTCTAGGGTGATAAGATTTAGCGTGAGGTGTCCCTGCCCATGGCAGGAGGTTGGAACTAGATGATTGTAAGGTCCTTTCCAACCCCAACTATTCTATGATTCTATGATTCTATGAAGTGTTAAGGCTGAATATATAAAATTAGCTCTGGTTTTAGAAAAACAAATGTTTTCAAAAGGGAAAAGTTCTAATATTTTTCTAGAATCTTTTTATGTTTCTTTTTTTTTTTTTTTCTTGGAAGAAGTTTTTCCCTTTACATCCAGATATTTGGAAGCATTTTATATTTTTTACTCAAATGTGTCTAGCACATTAATGACACCTTTATACCAAAATACTAATATAGTTGTTTTTAAGTAATTAATTGTTGAAACAATAGAACTTTGTTAGGACTCTAAAAATTGATTTGGTGTATCCTTGAGTAAGAACTCAAGTATAAGCATTATTCAAAATAAGAACTCAGGGTTTCAGATACCTAGTCTATGTAACTGGTTACATTTGCTCCCTCCTAAGGAAAATATTCTAAGCATTAAGAGGCCTTAATTTACAGGAGTTTACTGAACGGTGGGATCTAAGCTCCCTCTGAAACACAGAAAATGAAATGACACAGAACAAATTCACTTGAACCATGAGTTAAATTTGGCATTTTTCTTGTTAATTTGAAAATCACTAACAATACTATGATGACTTTCTTCTGCATTCTATGGTACAAACCAATTTGGCAGGGATGAGTTCCCAGATACTGTATGTTTGTAATTGTGGAATATAATTATTTCTTAATCTTGGAGGGACTATATTACAATCTAGTAACTTGCCTTATGAATTTTTATTAGCCCACTATAACTCATTCTTTATACTACTGTGGTTTGTATCACAAATATATAATTTTCTGTTTACATTGATATAAAGAACAAATAAGCCCACAGCAGCTAAATCTGCAGTATAGAGTTGCTGATTATGTTAGTTCTATATTTGCTTTAGTTTTCGACTATATAATTCTCAATGGCTTTATATTGTTTCACTCTAACTTGTAGAGAACATTTGTACATTTTGAATTCAGGATTCAAATTTGCAAACTTTTTTTTCTGAATGAAATAATAAGTAATTAAATAAATGTTAGATAACTGTACATGACATTCATAAGACATAACAGGATGCATTCTTGGCTTCCAGTATTTATAGGCCTTACAATGTATTGCACTGCCGTTTTATTTTTTGATTAAAGCCTTTAGAATTATCCTACTAAACAAGTCATGTTTTTTCAATATACTTTGATGGCACCATAGAAAATCAGATATTAAATATATATTTCAACTGAAGAACTAGACATATCTTAAAATAAACAGTCTGTGTGAGAAAAAAAATTACCATGCAAGTAGAATGTAAATGCGCAGAAGAGAGAAAGGATCTATGGTAGATTATGCTTATACAACAGATGGAAAAGTAGGTCATAGACAGGAAAAAGACTAGACACTGGTTTTATATGATGGGCAATCTCATAATTTATTTAGTTTAAAATTTATTTACAAGAACTTTCATGCATCAAAGACAGCACAGACGTTAAAAAATGGATGGAGAGTTGATCTGCCTACACTTCAGAGACTGTGTTACATGATCATTCAAAAATCCTAATCATAGTATTAGCAACTCAATTTTGACCTGTGTTGCAAGAAACACTTTCAGGAAAATGTGTAGGGGAAAATGAGTTAAGCTGATGGGGGAGAGGGCTGTTCCACTGAGCTGCCTTGCACTATGATTCATTTTTTGATTCTGAGAAATGTTCCTGAGTAGTGACAATTAAACTTACAAATTATATGAAAAAGATACTCACTTCTATATTGAGACTATATGTGTGTAATAAATATATTTTTATACCTTTTTTACGTTGTTTCATTGGACTGTAGTTCAGCCAAGCACTTTAAGCAGGTATGAACCCCTTTAATTTCTTGATTATATGCTGTTAAGTATATGCTTAGTATTTTTCGTGCCAGAGCTAGATATTGTGCCATTATCTGTGCTAGTAAAGACACTATATGACTGCAGATAATTCTGAAATGAAGTTTCAACTTGCAAACCTACTAGATGCCTTCTATTTATACTGTCATAAATATTTCTGTTCTGAATTTAAGGCTGGCTTATCTGAAGTCTTCTAATGTTTGCATAGCCCACAATTTTGGTCACAAGTCAAATTACAGTACTCCACTGAGTAGTCAGGAATTTGTTTCAACAGAATATTTCTGGAATAAAAACAGAAGGAAATCTGCTTTCAATAAACAGAGCTCATTTTAGTGAACAAAATATGCATAAAATAGCTCTTTTTTTAATATTAAAATGGAGGGTATTTCCAATAATATTTGAGACAATTATTCTATTTCTAAACATATTCATGTTATTTGATTTTAATCATAGTTATATTACATATCAGCAACTTCAAAATTACATTGCAGTGCTTGAGTGGTACATAACAAGTAAATAAGGGAAATAACAGTGAAGAATGAATAATGGAAAATAATATGAGGTTTTACAAAAAATCAATTCCTGTTAATTTTTCATTAAATTTGTTATTTTAAAGAGAAATGATAGCTAAGATGCAGCAAATCCTATCAATTTTCTTTTTGATGTAAGCAAAAAGCGGCAGTTCTAACACAATAGCTCATCATCAAGCCAAACTGCTCTTGTAAATGCAGTTGTTCAACTTGTGGTTTCTTGGCCCTTTGATTTCTATTCACAGAGTAGAGGAAAGCAAAGAAATTAGCATTCTTTTATTTCATGCCTTGTGGAAAAGGTAACCCCAGATCGGAGTCCTCAGGTCAAGAGGAACATAAGAGGCCATTCAGGGAAAAACAGATTGGGAAGACATAATTGAACACATGTAGTCAAAACTGCGTCTTCCCCAGTAAAGTAGCTTTCAGATTATTGTGGGAAACCATTTTCAGACTAGTCTGTGAATTTAAAATATAACATTCTCATACATGAGGTTGTAATGAAATCTAGCCCAGTGCATCAACCAGCCTCCTAAGCTTAGTCTTTCTTTTAAAGGACTATTTGACAAGAAAGATCTAATACTTTATGTGTGGTTCAAACGGTAATGGCGTCTGCTAATGCACAAAAAACCCAAACCTTTATTGAGGCAGTAAGAAAGATGAGCAACAATATGCCCATACAGTGATCAGTAACAGCAAACACAGGATTGTAAGTGATGCCATGGCTCTGCAGGACTGCCAAGGATGCCTAATGTCCTGGGTCACCTTACACTGTGTCCTGGGTTTAGCTCTAATAGTTGTTTTCTCCTTCCTAGTAGCTGCTGCAGTGCTGTGTTTTGGCTTTAGTCTGAGAGCAACACTGATAACAGTGTTTTAGTTGTTGCTAAATAGTGTTTACTTAAATCAAGGACTTAAATCAGTCTCTTGCTCTGCCAGTGAGGAGGGGTACAAGAAGCTGCAAGGAAGCAGAGACAGGACACCTGACTCAAACTAGCCAAAGAGATATTCCATACCACAACACATCATGTCCCATATATAAACCCAAGGGAGTTACCTGAAAGGCCCAGATGGCTGCTCTGATCAGACTGGGTATTGGTAGGTGAGTGGTGAGCAACTGCATTCTGGGCTACTTGTGTTTGTTGGTTTTTTTTTTCTTTCCTTCCCTTTTAATTTTTATATTTTATCCCCTTGTTATTCCCCTTATCATTGTTATTATTATTGATGGTAGTAGTAATGGGTTTGTATTATGCTTTAGTTACTGGACTCTTCTTATCTCAGCCCATGGGATTTATATTCTTTAAATTCTCCTCCCATCCCACGGGGGCAGAGAAGAAAAAGCAGGGGAGTGAATGAGCGGCTGTGAGGTTCTGAGTTACCAGCTGGGCTTAAACCATGACACAGTGACTGTCAACTATGCAAAAACTTTTTGAATATGGAGTTGTGTCACCTCTTGGCTCCACCAACAGGAATGTGATTTGAGGGAATTATTTGTGCCTTATATAAGCAATGTGGGAAGCATCTTACCTCTGCTGACAAGGCCAAGTCAGTGGACTAGGTGCCAGACAAGAAGTGCTGGCAGTCTAATATCGGTCAAGGGCAGGGTGCTGGGAGACAGGGTGTCATAGTGTTAGAAGTTAGACATTAATACATTTACATATGCTATATGACTTCACCTAAATGGCTTATATATTTCATCTTTTATCTTCATTAAAGCTGTATGTGAAAGTCTTGGACATATGTGTGCAAATCCTGTAACTGGATCTTTCAAGATAAGGAATTAGAGCTATCCATTTTACTTCAACTATCATCTCATTCAATTATCCGATAGCAAGGAAAATAGATTCATTATTTAGAGAAGGGAAACTTGCAACCTCACACCTTCAGGTGTTTCTCCTTATTGAAAAAAAAAGAATAAAAGCAAAACATTAAGGTTACATTGCTGAATGTTTCCTTTCTTTCCAGAGAATGTGTTTTATTCTGACTTATCCTTTACAAAGTACATAAACAGGGACTGGCTGTGTTTATGAAAGCATCTTAGAATCCTAGAATCATAGAATAATTAGGGTTGGAAAGGAACTTAAGATCATCTAGTTCAAACCCCCCCTGCCGTGGGCAGGGGCACCTTATGCTAAATCATGGGCCAAGGCCTTGTCCAACCTGGTCTTGAACATCACACAGTATCACAGTATCACAGTATGCTAGAGATTGGAAGGGACCTCAAAAGATCATCTAGTCCAATCCCCCTGCCGGAGCAGGAACACCTAGATAACGTTACACAGGAATGTGTCCAGGCGAGATTTGAATGTCTCCAGGGAAGGAGACTCCACAACCTCCCTGGGCAGCCTGTTCCAGTGTTCTGTCACCCTCACTGAGAAGAAGTTTCTTCTCAAGTTTAAGTGGAACCTCTTGTGTTCCAGTTTGTACCCATTACCCCTTGTCCTATCATTGTTCGCCACTGAGTAGAGCCTGGCTCCATCCTCGTGACACTCCCCCTTTATATATTTATAGACACTAATAAGGTCACCCCTCAGTCTCCTCTTCTCTAAACTATAGAGACCCAGCTCCCTCAGTCTTTCCTCATAAGGGAGATGCTCCACTCCCTTAATCATCTTAGTTGCCCTGCGCTGGACTCTCTCCAGCAGCTCCCTGTCCTTCTTGAACTGAGGGGCCCAGAACTGGACACAATATTCCAGATGGGGTCTCACTAAGGCAGAGTAGAGGGGAAGGAGGACCTCTCTCGACCTACTAACCACCCCCCTTCTAATACACCCCAGGATGCCATTGGCCTTCTTAGCCACAAGGGCACAGTGTTGGCTCATGGTCATCCTGTCAGCCACTAGGACCCTCAGGTCCCTCTCCCCTACACTGCTCTCTAACAGGTCGCTCCCCAACCTATACTGGAACCTGGGGGTTGTTCCTGCCCAGATGCAGGACTCTACACTTTCCCTTGCTGTATTTCATCAAGTTATTCCCTGCCCAACTCTCCATCTTCATCTAGGTTTCTCATTGTAAGCTTGTTTACTTCAGTAGGACGCAATCACAGCTGTTGGACATACATCACTGCTGTTTCAAATGACTATTCTTCACATGGCCTATCCTTCTGATAATTGTGAATTATCAAACCTAATAGATGTTGAACTTCATTGTTTATCTCATTAATTTCTCAGAGAAGTCTATTACATTTTTCATTAAGAAGAATTGGTTTAGAACATTGCTTCTATGATTGCCTTATTTTATTCATATTTTCGACATAACAATTTTGATCTTCGTGAAATTGTGCATCTTTTTCTCGCTACAGAATGAATGTTGTTCCTGTGCTTAACATGTGCTGTACTACTTCTTACCACATGATTGTTTTGCCATTCCTTCCATATTCCTGTATATTGCCACTACTGGTGTGTAAAATCAATCCTTTCTGTTATTTTCAATATTTGTCAGAAAATACTCCCTTAGGAGTATTCAGTCCTTACAGCCTCTCTTTTCCCTGTTGTTCCATGCTTAAGAGATCAACAGTTGTGATTACCACCAATAGCTGACAAATGCAGAACTACTTCTTTAATTCGGAGAAAGATTCAACACCCCACGCCTTCTCACTGAAGTTTCAGATCGATGACTGGAGAAGAGCGGCAGCTTTTGGTTTAGCTTTTCTTACCCCTCTTGAGAAAGTATTTCCATTTTAATAGCTTAGGCGAATGAGGAGCTGGAAGCATACATTTTCAGCCCAACACTTCAACGATTGTGATATCTCTATCCCAGCAGACACAAACAACTTTCAACTAAATTTTGAAATCTAATTGTTAAGGTTTGTAATTTTAAACAAAGAATACAAGCTGTCTTATACCCAGATACAGAATAAAGATGTCTAAGTATTTTCTCTCAGTAATGAACTAAAAAAATACTAATAGAAAAGCAGCCTAACAGAAAAGCTTCTGTAAATGTTGTTTGAACTTTTAAAATAATTTCATCAGTCATGCATTCATTTTAGTGGTGCCTTAAACAAAATAAAACCCATTTTTATTGTCTAAAATTCATTCCACAGACACACACACACAATATTTTTTCATCTTTATTGTATTTCAAGGATTTGTCACCTTCTTCTTTTTTGATTATTTATAATTAAGATACATGGTTTGAAACTCAGAGCACATGTACTGAATAATTGCAATAAATGATTTCTAGTCAACCTTAGGAAGGAAAAAGCTGCCTATTAAATTAAATTCTCCACAGTCATTAATTAAAGAGCTCTCCACAATAATGAAATCATTCTGTAATCTGCCAAAGGTTAGATTCACTGGATAACACATATATAATGAATAATTAACTTCTATATATTTGAACAATTACGACATTGATACATTTGTTCCACACTGAATTGTGTAGGAAACCTAAATCTGGAATTTTATTTTATTCTTTATTACTGCTGAGGAGTAGGTAGTTTTCAGTGTATAATTCACAAAGAAAGCAATGTAGATAATATATTTTAAGTGAATTTTAAGAATGAAAGCAGTAGCTGTGGCTTCACTAACTTTAATATTCCTAGACTAAAACCAAAATACAGTTATTGAAGTGAATGAAAAGCAGGCAAGCAATGAAACAGGAGTAAGTTCTGAGCAAAAGCTTACTGAGATTTGTATCTCTATTTTTCAGTTTTATGTGTTGATATCTGAACAAATGTGCAAATATGCATTTAAGTGCTTGCTCATTTACTTTACTTTTTTTTGACAGATCTTTTTAGCTTTTTTTTTTTAAAATACTTCCATTTCATTTTATTCCTGCATCATGACATTCCTTAGATAACAGTGCCTCTCCTTGATGTCATGTAACGTTTGGAATGCTCTGAACTCTTGAAGATTAAGCATTAAGTCCTGGGCAGTTGAATATGTAGTCACCTTAGGTTGAGTTGATCAGAAATCAAGGTACAAAATCATAAAGATATTTTTTGAAACTGTATTTCCAGTACTCAAGCCATTGGGTTTCCTGACCAGTCAGAACAAGACGAAAGTTTTACTAATGAAATATTGATTTTTGCCAGCCCTATGACAGTGGCATCACTTAAGACAGTGTAAATAAGCAGCAGCTCAAGGGCCAGAGTCACCAATATTGAAAAAGAGTTGTCATGGCCATTGATCTGGGACTCATTAGGGTGCAAAGTGAACACTACTGTGCAATTGTGCTGGTGAGATGGATCACTGTTTACAGATGGAACATGCAGAGCAATTTTACTGTCTTTTCCTGAGAAACATATTCAGTTTTCCAAAAATAGGAATATTTGTGGGTACATAAATCAGATCTGTTATGAAAAGTGTATTTATCTTGAGGCTCTAGGTTGTTTCTACAGGCTGATGATAAACACTAAAGCAAGATTGAGGCAGCATGGTTGCAGTTTCAGTCTGCAAAGTTAGAAAATGTAGTACAAAGCCATTGGAGGACTTGAGGAGACTTTGTTCCTTTCTGTAATAGCTATTAGGATAGTGTTTCTGTGACATGAGGATTTTCAGGTATTCACAGTACCAGGTAATTCCTAAATGACCAAAGATTGTTGAGGAAAGTTAGGCTCATTAATTTATTCCTACTGATTAGAGAAAAAGACAACCGTGCCAGGCTACTCTGGAGGAATACAGGGAGGCACAATTCGAAATATTGTAAATCAGTTCTCTAAGAAACCTGTTAGGGTGGAAATCTTGAAGAAGATCAGCTGAAAGATCTTATAAAACTCAATGAAGGCAAGAATTAGCTAGCAAGTTGGCTCCAAATCTCTTGCACAGGCATGGAAGATTACCCTTCAACTTCTATTTTGGGTGAGCAGTATGCAGGAGACAGCCTTTCCATCATCAAGGAACTAAATATTACCACATTCAGAATACTCCTGAATTTGTGGCACTTCTGTACTATTTTTTTCTTCCTGATAGATCTTATACTTTCTTGTAAACATGCCATAGATGGCCTCAGGGGGTTCTTTACTGAATCTTTGACTACAGAAAATAATTCATTTCAAATGGAAACAAGTAATAGCTTGCCTGATGTTCAAGCTATGCACTTCTACAAGCAAGCTGAATCCCAATCGCTGTATTTCAGCCTGGAATGTTCACATTTATTACACTGGAACTGGTACAAAATATTTAATAATTCATTTCTATACAATCCTTATGGCTTTGGAATTTTTTAGTCTTTGACTTATAGTAACAAGTCTCATGATGACTAATTGGAACTAATTGCTTCTTAGAACAAATTAATGAGGATGAGATGGGAGGGGGAAATCCTAAAAAATCCCTTCTGTAGAATATGTGAGTGGGTGTATTGTGCCTGAGCAGCTGTGTTGCTAAGTATTTTGAATGCTTCCTGTGATCTTACAATCCTAAAAATTCTGAAAAAAATACCCATACATGTAGTTTGAAACTTACTCTTTTGCATGAAATTTAGGATTAATACATGACTTCAGAGTTCCACCATGAAATGACTTAATTTATTCATTAGTCTATATAGCTGATTAATACATTGCAATAAAACTCTCCAAATTAAAAAAAAAAAGTAAAAAAAATGAAGAATATGGGTGATTGATACCTAATAAAATGATTTTTTTTTCAATTGAGTTTTTCACAGAAAAGTTATTCACGCACTTCAAAGACTTTCTATTAAAGTGTTTTTTCTAATCCATTTAAAAAGTGCCTTTTTCTTTTGGTTCCTGATCCTGATTGATATATGCATATTTCAAAGACACTGCTCTCCAGTTTTATATCTGCCTAGGTGACAAGATTCATCATATTCTAACTCATGCACAATCACCTGAAATTTGTGAGACATTATCAAATTCAGACACTTGTTTCTCTGTTATTTTCAATCTGTTTAAAAATGACCATTTTTTTCTTTGAAACAAATAATGATAATAATGAGATTGTGTCATGGTTTAAACCCAGTCAGGCAACTTGTTCACTCACTCACAGTGAGTGGTGCTGGGCTGACGGCCCTTTTTTTCATTATAGATCAAATTCTAGATTTTTACACATACGTCACTAGAAAATATCTCCTACCTAACATTATCACAGATTAAATTTTTTAAAATAATAAGCTTAACTGTTCAGAAAACAATATCTTGATTTTCACTGTCAACATTGTCTAAGCAAGCAAACCAGAAAACAAAATACAGAATTCTTGGAATGAGAGGGAGCAAAAAATAAAAACAAACAAAAAAAAAACAAATTTCTTCTTCTAACTTTATTTAGGCAAAACTTTTGTTATATATTTGTCATCGATTTTTACTGTATGACAATATAGATCACTGGGAACAGAAATGAAGAGAGGCTTTGTTTTCAGATGTTTAATCCATAATTTTCTAAATCCCAATAATTTTGCATAGGATCTCTATGTACAATTTACGCAATTGCTTGTAGAGGCCATTATCCATGCACTTTCAACAGGCAAAACCTGCTACAACGCCATGTTTTTTGAGGTAAGCTGTGTTTTTTCACTTCACCCTTCTTCAGCACAACTTGTGCTTGTGCAAAATACTGCCATCGAAACTCAAAAGAAGTATTTTCTCTTAGATGTCTTCAGTATTGTTTACTCTTTGTATCTTCATGCTCTTCAGGACCTTAGCTGTTGGATGCTTCACTGCCTGCAGCACTACCAGAGTATTAAGCATTCAACTCCACCTTGTTCATGAGAGTATTAAATCAAATGGGATGCTGTGTTCACAATTACTACATTTTACCAAGTTTTGGTTTGATACTGAATTACTAGACGGGAAATAGTAGAGAAGCCATTTCATAGATTTTTAAAACAAATCTTTTCATTAATTTAATCATAACATTGAATCAAGTACTACTCTTACTACTGAGAATGACGGTACTACACTTCAAAACATTCAAATCAGAGTGGGAATCAAGAGGTACACAAAGGCTTACAAGTCCTATCTTTTTAGGGTTGTATTTTACAAGTATAAGCGTTGCTATAATTCCTTAGGGTAATGCATTTACTTCAGTGGAATACGGGTTAAAAACCATACCTGAAATTAATCCTACATGATTGCACAGTTGCATCAAATTCATTGAGAAGCAATTTATTCTTATAGTTACCTCTTAATACCTAAAGAAGGTTTTTTCCTTTCTACACATCGTGTTAATGTATGTTTGTTTTTAATGAAAATCTCAAAGGAACACTATTGTATTGCACTATTTCTGCACACTCTCTTCTATTTGAAAGTTCCTTTTTGAAGTGGTGTTTGACTTTATAATAACAGTATTTAGTTAATGTGTGCATGCACATATTTTGCAGCTAAGCTTTAATGACTTTTGAGGCTAGGTTTTTGTTTACTGGTCTTCAGAAATTAATCACTGCCAGTGCATTGTTAAGACAAAAATAATGAGACATTGATGAAGTGGCTGCGATTTGTGTACTGTGTATAAAAATCAAACTATGCAGAACCAAGGCAAGAACTTACACAATATTATTAAGGCAAGCTCCTTTCCTACCTTGCATTGCAAATGGTGATGTTTAAAGATGCAATAATTATCTCATAGTAATATTAAAAAAGGTGAATGCTTTAATACGCATTTGAAATACTTTATCTGCATAGATAGACCTACAAGAAATACTGACTTAACGAGGCACCTCAGGTTTTTAAAGCTTTCTTTACTGTTATTATAAATGAATGATAGTCTATCTTCTGTGAGTGAAGTGACTTTACAGTTGAAAGCTTGTATCCCACATGCCCAGGGAAAAGGGCAACATAAATAAAAGAGGCTAAACTCCATATACTTAAAAATGTTAAAGAGGACATCAGGAAAGTAGATACATTTATGTTGGAGAGAGAGGAGGGAGACATAGATGCTTATCTTCATCTGCTTGAGGAGTTGTATGTTTCCATTACATTATGAGAAGAAAAGCAAAAGAAAAAATCTGTGGATGTCTTGATCACAATCTCTTTCTCAGAACAGTCACTTCAGAAAACTGATTTCTCCTTCAGATTCTGTAATGCTATGGTTCCAGCAGGGTTAAACCAGAATGTCTGGAAATCAATTTTTTTAATTTTTTTTTTTTTTCTAAACGAAAAAATCTTTTCTCAGAGTCACAGGAGTCTTACTCATAGAGTTTGTTTTTTCATTGTCCCAGTAGCATGTCCTAGAAGCCTGCAGTCAGCTCTCTTCCAGAAATATCACTGAAGATAAAGATAGAAATTCTGAATCTGGCTTTAAGTTTTAACAATAAAAAGATAACAGAACACAGAAATTTGAGATAAGGCAGTAAGGATACTGAAATAAACACTACTGGAAACTTCCTGGCTAGTTCATCTAGTTCATCTGACTTTTTTTTTTTTTTTTTCCTTTTGTTGGTGGTGGTGCTGTCTTTTTTTTGTTAGAGCTGCAAAGAACAATCTTGCTCTTTGCAGACTGCACACCTGAATAACTGTATTTGTGGTTTTGTTATTACTCTGTCTGCTCCCAGAAAGAGCACACTTATAGTAGTCAAAGAATTTTCTCTTCTTCCCGTACAGGATTTTGAGCAGCTCGCTCTGTCATTAACTCATACCCTTCCCTGGATGTCTTGTTAGGATCTACACCATGCATAAGTTTGATTCTTTCCCCAAAATAAGCTATTTGTGACAGTCAGGCAGTCAAGCTTCCAGTGACAGAGGATGCTAGGTGAATTAGTCACTACGTCTTCCATCTGTATATCCTGCCTCACTGTCTCTGTGCCAGATATTTTCGTAATGGAGACAGAATAACAGTTTCATGATTCTATCCTTCATTTTGCCCTGAGCAAGGAAGCAAACAGTCTTCTTTAATTGAATGAAAGTAAACTGGAATACTCAAAAGAATCAATTTATTTCAGTTGTAAAGTACATTTTCACTGAATTAAAAAAAAAAAAAGCCAACCAAAAAGCCCTATCTCAACCTTAAAAAAACACAGAAAACCACAAAACCCTAAAAGCCACAGAAATAAAAGATATGTCATTTTAGAGTTTACATTAATTTCAGCAATTTTCCTTAGTCTTTTTTCCTCAAGGACTGAAGACCCTACCAGTATGGTAATAGGCTACTTGCTTCTGCCTGAACCCACAAGTACTAGCAGAATTCATTGTAACCACAGGTAATTCTCCTCATCTACCTACACTTACAAGAAGCAGTATTTCTTTGTGTTTGCAGAACATTCATCATTTTCCACAAAATCACTTTAGGACCACATCCCTCCATGCAGTGAAATAAAAATGTTCTGCTTTCAAGGCTGTTGACTAGACATGACAATTCTACAGAGAACTGCAAAGGGGAACACGAGGGATCACTTAAGTGGGGATATATGACTACTAATGTCATCACAGTGTTTCCTAAGGGCTACCAATGGGCCCAATGTCCTGTTGGCGTGAGCATTGTAGATCCATGCATAGCAAGACATTCTCTCCAGCTGAATTTTTAACCTATATCAACAAAATAGAAAGTGGACAAATAATGCCTTGCAGTTATTTCCTTCTGAAAATACCTTACCAGACAAGGTAGGAGGGATGAAGAGTAACAAGATATGAATTATGCAACTAAGGCAGCACTATGGGTCAATGGAGAAGATCACAGAATCACAGAATCCCAGGGGTTGGAAGGGACCTCAAAAAATCATCTAGTCCAACCCCCCTGCAAGAGCAGGGTAACCTAGAGTACATCACACAGGAACTTGTCCAGGCAGGCCTTGAATATCTCCAATGTAGGAGACCCCACAACCGCCCTGGGCAACCTGTTCCAGTGATCTGTCACTCTCACAGTAAAGAAATTTTTCCTGATGTTCACATGAAACCTCCTATGCTCCAGTTTACACCCATTGCCCCTTGTCCTATCACTGGACATCACTGAAAAAAACCTAGCTCCATCATCCTGACACTCACCCTTTACATATTTGTAAACATTGATGAGGTCACCCCTCAGTCTCCTCTTCTCCAAGCTAAAGAGTCCCAGCTCCCTCAGCCTCTCCACATAAGGGAGATGTTCCATTCCCTTAATTATCTTTGTAGCTCTGCGCTGGACTCTCTCCAGCAGCTCCCTGTCCTTCTTGAACTGTGGGGCCCAGAACTGGACACAATATTTCAGATGCGGCCTCACCAAGGCAGAGTAGAGGGGGGAGGAGAACCTCTCTTGACCTACTAATCACACCCTTTCTAATGCACCCTAGGATGACATTGGCCTTCTTGGCCACAAGGGCACAGTGTTGGCTCATGGTCATCCTCCTATCCACCAGGACCCCCAGGTCCCTTTCCCCTTCACTACTGTCCAGCAGGTCAGCCCCCAACCTGTACTGGTACATGGGGTTGTTCTTCCCCAGATGCAAGACTCTACACTTGCCCTTGTTGAATTTCATCAAGTTTCTCCCCGCCCAACTCTCCGGCCTGTCCAGGTCTCGCTGAACGGCAACACAGCCCTCTGGTGTGTCAGCCACTCCTCCCAGTTTAGTATCATCAGCAGACTTGCTGATGGTACATTCAGTTCCCTCATTCAGGTCGTTGATGAAAATATTAAACAGCACTGGTCCCAGCACCGACCCCTGAGGGACTCCACTAGTCACAGACCTCCAGCTAGATTCTGCCCCATTAACCACAACTCTCTGCCTTCTTCCTTCCAACCAGTTCTTGATCCACCTCACTACCTGATCATCAAGCCCACAGTTCCTTAGCTTATCTATGAGGATGCTGTGGGAGACAGTATCAAATGCCTTACTGAAATCAAGAAAAACCACATCTACTGCTCTAGATAATTAAAAATCCAGTCCAAGTCAGCAAATTTTTGAGTGTAACCAGATTTGAATCCAGAACTGAGCTCATGCCCCAGATCTTGCCTAATGCAGGATCTGCAATTTTGTCTGGTCCTTGTGGGAGGAACTGTGTAGGAAGGAAATAACATTATGATCTTTCTCTCTTTTCTGGTAGCAGTGCCAGTCAGAGTCTGGCCCAGGGCCTATTCTGAGGGAAGAACAGTCTTGGTCATAATTCTATACATATATGTAAAATAAAACTGGTGAAAATACTATAGAAATTTTTCCAAAGACATTACAGGATTATTTGGGAACATTTTGAATTTACATAATGAAAAGTGTGAGAAAGGGAAGAGAGAAATTGTGAGCAAGAATGCAATAGTGCTCTGTCAGCAGGAATCAAGGAACTAATTTGTGCTGGTTTTCCTTTTTTACTGGGGAACTCAAGTAATGATATGCATTGTGAGAGAACAGAACCCTAAAACCAGCTGTCGTAGACTTGCTTGGACTTCATATACTGTTGTGATTCACAGTTTGCCTGGCACAGTGAGGAGCGAAGTATATGGTTGTAATTAGTTCCTATATGTGGTTCAGTTCCTAATAATAGCTCTAGGTGCCTGAACGGGTTTTCTGGTTATAGCTTACAACTACCTACATTTACCTCTGGTGAAAGAGCTTTGCTGCTTATTTCTCTGTTTTTTTGTGTGTCAAACCATGGAACAGATGAAAAGTTGTAAATCCTCATTGAATCAATCAACGCTTCATAATCTATAGGATAGTATGTGTGTTGTGTTTGTATGTGAGTATAGATACGAGATATAAAATTAGTATTCATATTTATGAATATAGTTATATATTTATTTATGAAAGAATACAACAAGGAACGGAATAGAGGAAAAATTAAGGTTCTTTGGCACTGATAGGAGTGAGCAGAGTCTCAGAAAAGGAAGATGGTTGGGGTTAGATTCAGTATATTGTAACAACACAATGATGTGGAAATGGGAGCTAGGTATAATGAGTAAAGTATATGTTCCAAAGCACGCAATGAAATTATTTTTACTAATTAAAAAAGCATGGCATATGGGAAGAGCAATCAAAAGTTGGGTCAGTAAATATCAGCATGAACGTGATCTATGTGGAGCGTTAACAGATAATGAACTAATGGAGTGCAGTGCAGGAACTGAAACTTGGTAAGACAAAAAAGGGAGATATTCTTGAAATTCCCAGATGCTTTAAAAAGCAAAGAAAAAGTTTATCTCGCTAATAAAATTAACACCATGGGAATCTCAGTTGCAGAGGAAGAAACAAAGAATCTTTGTCTAAATTCAGGTACCAGATGAATTGCTCCTCTGCTGTAGTAATAGACCATACAGGTCTGTGTGTTCACCTTCAAATGCTTATGCCCCTATGCTTCCATAAGGGGTCTGACCACATTGATGCATAAAGCTCCCTCCAACCTCTGTCTCTTCTTTGTTCCCTCTGATAGTCTGTGACCTTGACCCAGACTGTGCTTCCCTCAAGGACTATACCAATAAAATTTGTTGGAAAAGGGAATTCAAAAAGCTTTCAGGGAAAAATAAAGACAACATCTGAAACAGACAACCGCAGTGTGTCTTATTTCACTAAAGGTCTTACTGCCTTCACAAATTTATTGTTGTTTTCTCTCCATTTTTCTTCCCTGTTTATCACTTTGTTGAGCCTACATTTCATACACTGAATCAATTGGTGGTAGAAGACAACTTCTTACATATATGTGTTAATTGTGCTAAGTCCCAATAGCTTCAGAGTACAGTCTGATGTCAGCATAGAATTTGAATTGGTGAAGAATAAAGTTGTATAATGATTTCACCTTTTGTTAGACAAACTGAAAGTCGTTTCCAGTTGATTGGATATTTAGTTTTCTTTGGCAAAATGAGAAAAAAAATGTATATTTTAAACTCACTGTTTTTTACTCTTTCATTTTAGCAGCAAATAAAACATTTAAAATGGATCATCACTGGAAGGAAAAAGTGGAATGGGACGCTTTAACAACAGATTAACACCAAAATTCCTCTAATATCTGTTTTTTTCTCTGTCTTCTTATTGCAACCATCTGACCTTCAGAATAAAATCTGTTTGATCCAAATAAATTCCTTTACAGAATATTTAGATTGAGATTTTGAGGTTTGAACCAGCAAAATCCAAAACTGGTTGGAGTGCAAGATCTGGTTGTCATATGGGCTCTGCATGGTGATAGCACCATTCTTATACATGTACAAAAGACAAAGACAAATCAGTAACTAAAATCCCATTCCTTCTTTGTCAGTTTTACAATGTCATGCTTTCTACTGAAAAGTTACTGCATTCATCTTCTCTATTTTATCACTGAACCTTTCCTTAAAAGACATGAACAACTCAGCTTCTTCTAGGTATTTTCTAGTTGACTTTTGCACCATATTCTCAGTTCAATATAACCAGTCTTCATACTCTTTTGTAATTACCTGGTGATGAATACCAAGATAATGTATTAGGAGTCCTGTGTATCTAGACATGCTCTACAGAGTGGCTGGCCTCATTCAGTTCAGGACTCATTCTGCATGGCTGACAAGAAGTTAAATGGCTAATGGTTTCATCATATTATCACAATTTAATGAGGGTATAAACAATTATGGTTTTGCTAATATCTTATCTCTAATCAAATGTAGCTCAGTCAAATGAGACCTTAGTGCTCTCTTTCCAGTGATGCCTCAGACCAAAAAGGTAAGGAAAAAAAAAAAAAATTAACCAAATCATCAAGATGGAAGTATGTAAACCCATCTTTTCTTTCTCTCACTTATTCAGATGGTGTAAGGAATTTTTCCTTAATTGTATTACAAGATTTTGGCAGTTACATTTAGAGACCTTTGATGAGCCTTTCAGGTAACTTGTATTGTATGTGCATTTATATACTTCTCAGCCTTCCTTCCTGTGCAGTTCAAATTTCTACTTTGCTTGCCTCATATCCAAGAGTAGCAGCACAAATGATCTATATAAAATAAAGTACCTCTATTTCCTGGCACACAGAGAAGCCAGTAGCCCTGAGCTCTGTTGCATAAACAGTTCTAAAGATACTCTATTTAAATGCAGATATTTGAGAGTTCACCTAGTCTGGTAAAAAATGCACTCCCTTTCTTTTCAGCAGGGAATCAGAGGGTTAACCAGAGACTTTTCTTGAAAATGGGCTTCAACACTCATTTCTGAAAGGTCATTATGATTAAAAAAGCACACTCCAGTAATTTAGAACAAGAAAGTCTAGTAAATACTTCAAGTAAATTGAATTTTTATTTTGACTAAGGTTCTTTTGCGTTCATGTAAAGTTAAGGAGCAGCTTCTGTGACTAAGAGATCCTTTTCCTAAGGGAGGGGAAAGAGTGATTGGTCTTTCTTTAAAGTGATATAGTGGCAGGAATTGTAAGAAAAGCATGAATGACTTTGAAGATTTCTTTTTTGTCACAGATACTTCGCCTGCTTCTCTGTTATTGCAGCTGGATGAGCAGGAATAACTCAACTGAAGATAGTGAAGTTATTGTGATTTTGTTAAAGGGTCATAGCAGCAAGCTTTGCTGCAAACAAACTTGTTTTTTAAGCAAACGTGTGCTGGTTTTTTTTTTTCAGTTCAGTTCAAGTTTTTATTTTGTTCTAACTAATGACCGTATCTAGCTCATTTATAGCAGTAAAAATATCTTGTTTCCAAGGTTCAAAGGATTTTGATAAGTTCGTGAAATTCTGTTGTTGTTTTCAAATAAAATTCATACACTTTTTAACCTAACGTGTGTCAATGACACTTTTCTAATTCGAGCCTGTCTGCTGTCGATACCTGGAAGTATAAGTAAGCTGCATAACCACACAAGACAGTTTGCTATAACTTTCTTTAACTTTTTATTCTTTTTCCCCCGACAAGAAAAAAAAAACTAGGCACAGGAGTGTATTTTAGGTATCATTTCAATGCCTAAAATGAACTATTCAGCATGACCCTTTTGATATGCCAACTTTTTACAGGCCAAGGGATATAAAACATTACAGACTCCTTGAAAATATTAAAATCCTGGTAAGGATAATGGAACTACGTCATATTAATGATCTTTCTACATGCATCAATAAGTGCTAGCTGTGTACTCTAATATCGTTGAATTCAGGTGCAAGCATTCTCAGCTTCTCAAATGGCTATATTGATTTTGTTTTCCTTCCTTGGATTTGAGACTAATAGTTTGAATTGAATGAATGGGCTTAAATCAATTTCCCTAAGCTATGGTGGAACTGGAAAACATTCTTATTGTACTGGTCTGTTTTGCTCTAATACACACCTGGAAATGTTGGAATCAGTGGCAATCTTTAGAGTAAAACAGGAGAGCATCTTACAGTAACACAACTTTTGACTACATGTCAGTACTACTTGAAGAGTTCTGGGAAGGAAGCAAAGCTTGTGCCCAGACTATGAGATGAAGGAGGAGATCTGTTATGAAGCAACTTGTTAGTTGAGATCCATTTGTGGTACACTTTTCCTTCTCATCACATAGGAGGAGGCCAACAGAAGTCAGTCCAGGAGTGGTGCTGCACACCAGACTCCTCGCATTACCAAAATCTGCTGAGGGAATAAGCTTTTCACAAGTGTGTGACTATCTTGTCCATATCGATCACTTCTTGCTGTGTATGGCACCATGTTGACTTCTGAACAATACATTGGAAGGAAAAAAGAAATAGAAATGATCTTAGGGTAAAACCAGTGTCAACTCTGACCAAACAAGAGAGGAGTCTGAATATGTTGCACTTGATTACAGTCTGCTGGACAAATTCCACCCTGGGTAGCATCCATATTTGATACGAAAGCATCCTAGACCTCCTGGCAGACAAGTTCCAGCTACTAACTACTCCAAGATAACTAACTGCTTGTCTCAGCATAGCACCTCACTGTAATGTGTGATACCATTAGTTCATTACTATCACACAAAGAAGAAAAATAAGTACTAAATCACTGCCACGACTTCCCCTGTCACCCTAGCAGATATTTGCCAGCCAAATAACTGACCTAGTGCAGCTTTATTTAGCTTGTTAGTTCTGCTGGGAAAATACTGAAAATATCCTGTCACCAGGCATTGTGCTATGATGTTGAATTTTTACAGTAGTAGTTTTCAAATTTTCACTTGTCACTTCATTTTTTGAAGACATATGGGAAAATTCATGAACAACTCTGCTAGAGAGATGTCTTCCTATTGTTTGGCAAGTTCCACAATGAGCATTCTTTAATGGTGCTAAAAATAGATGCTTCAGGAAACAAAAAGAATTCTGTGGTAGTTTAAGGCTAGCCATAGTACCTCCGAAATTTTAGTCTAATTTTAGGTTATTTTCTTCTGTCTGTGCAATTGTCGCAAACAATCCTACATAATCAGATTTTGAAGAATGTGAAGATACTGTATCTACATTTTTTTCACTGTTGTTTTGTGGCTTCTTTTTCCTTGTTTTAACGTATATATGTTATTTCTTTGCCAGAAAAAAAAGGTTATCTGGAGCTGGAAATATTTCTTCTGTGTTGCTTTCCTGCTAAGAGCAGACTGCATGCTACAGTAAAATCAAAGGAGTTATTATTAAAAGTACAAGATAAGCAATTCTGATAACAAGCAGATGTGTAAATGTTTAATACTCTGCATTGTTACATGCTACAGCAGAAACTAAGGCTGTCTAGTCTTGTGGCAATGCCCTAGATTCCCCTGCCTTTATTCTAGCCATGCATGATTTAGAGCTCTCATGGGTGATGCTGTAATACTGAGGAAACAGCAGAGTAAAAGGGGTGGGAGGAAAAAAAGGAATAAATTCCTACAAAAAGGAGCATGATAACTCGTGTCATGTGGTATATATCACCTGTATGTGTTACATGCAAAAGTACAAGTCTTACACAAAAAAGCATACAGCATTTTGACATGCTAGCAAAGTCTTTTTCAAACAAAAGTAGATCATATGGCTTTTTAAGATAATTCCAAGCTCACAGTTTATAGAAAAACAAGGTGCGTAGGTATTTTCACAATGTTGCCATTTTAAAGTCTTTTCAGCTGTGCCTTTTCTAACCTTTCTTTTCCGTACATAGCAGGGGGACCTTCTTCTCTACTGAAAAAAGGTTCTTTTCTGAAATAATTCATCTATGTCATTGATCTGTATTTTCAATAATTATATTGCCAAGCTCTGATATATGGGATGTCTGAGACCAGAAATTCATATTCTCAGAATTCTGGCTGTGGTATGGGCCAGTGGGGTAGGTATTTCTCTGAAGTATACTGAACAACATAAAGATCTCTGGATTTAATGGTAACAGTGTTAATTACGAAGTGATAACTAGTGTAATAACACTCCTGAACATTACTGAAGTGATCCTTTAATTATATTAGTAAAGCACTTGGTAGTTTTTAATTTAACATTCTCAGTGAAATTTATTTTTCAGTCTGCATAGTTTTTCTCTGTTACTGAAACAGATAAATTCTGGCTATATAGTACAAATATTAGAAGTTAACAGCCTTGTGGAAAAAAAAATGGCTTAAAGAAATCATACGTTTATATAAGAAAATGGGAAATAAGTTTATGGGAAGAACTCATAAACGATGATTTCTTTGGTAAAGAGTATAGCCCAAAGAACAGAAATATAGCAGCCAGAGCTGTCCCAGTTCTGAAGAAAAAAAACATATCTCATGGGATAATTAAGTGTATATAACAACATTTAAAGACAGAGGGCACTGCAGCAGCATAAAACTGCAACAGAAAGTTGCTTTTGTAATGCACAGAATTATACAAGCATCTCCTTTTCCCATGCTTCCAATTTTAACAAAATGCTAACTTGTTTTTTTCTCTATTTTTATATCAAACTTTTTTTATGAGGTCACCTTTTATCTTTGCTTGTCTTGAAATGTTAAGAAGAAAAATCAATTCACACTGTGTCAAACTTTTCAGATTATTATGCTTAGTTCTCTTCACAGAATTGATACACCAAAGCACTCTAAAAATTCCCTCCCTGAAAATGAATGTTGCTTATAAAACTGAGCTGTTACAGATGCATTAAAAAACATGTAAGTTATTAACTAAATGGTCCATTATGTAATGTTTTATTTTATTCTTATCATATATTAGAATGAATTTTTTATGTTAATGGATGAATAGTAAAACAGGAGGTGAATTTAGTATGTCATAAACTACATTCAGCTTCATCTATCCCAGCTTTGCCCTAAAGTAGACAGGTGACTTTGGACAGTTCACTTCCAAATGCCAGAATATTCTGTCTTTGAAATAGCTGAAGATATTTAGTGATAAAGTAGACAAGACACATAAAGAACTAACAACTTCTGTTTTTTCAGGGTTACCAGTAGATTAACTTAATTTTTTCCAGATCAAGAGTTTAAAATATAAAATTGGAGGCAGAGTCAGAAAAACAAAGAAATAAACATCCCCCGCCAAAAATAAACCAAAACCACTTATAAACCCAAACAATAGCAACAACAACAATACAAAACAAGCCAAAACTCTGATTCTGTTTTCTATTTTCCCTTTTAAGTGAGAATCTGGTATTGATTATAGATTTGCATGAACCAATGAGACTTGAAGAGCTTATGCTACCCCTGCATAGATGTCTTGGGAAGGAGTTAGGCATACTGTTTCTAGAGCATACAGTTCTCCGAGAAGTAGAACCCCAAATGAGAAACCATGCCAGTCTCACAGGTCTTAATATTTACATAAAATGAGTTCATATTCATAATATTTGAGAAAGTAGTCCCTTATAAACATTTTACAACTCTATTTGCTTCCATGATGCAAAAAAGCCAGTAGGGGTTCAAGGGTTCTTAGATGCAGATTTAATTTCTCTAGATTTCCAATTGTAAATAAGTTTCCAAATTGTATACTGTAAAATAAATCTTGTGACATATTTTAGAATATGAATCATGTAGGCATCTACAAGGACTGTTTCTGACAAGATTATCTGTATTAGAGAAAAAAAATCAAAACAACAGAAACTAATTTAAAAAACAGTAGTGTAAAATAATAGCTTTTTGATCTAACATGCAGGTACATTGCTATAGGCATGGGAAACAGGAAATAAGAAAGCAAGATCCTAGACTAGGAACCCACTTAAAATAAAGCAAATTCCTTAGTGAGGTTGATTTTCTACATATATATATATGTACACATATATATGAAGAGGGGGAATTAGAACTATGAGGAGAGGAAATTGGAACTACAGAAACTAAGAATTTTTTCTCATATTCTTCCGTTCATTGAACAGGAACAGATTTGAAGCAGATAAAAGTTTGTACCTGACTTATCTGAATATTTTCACACTTAGTGATCTGCATGCAGCTTTTAAGCCACTGAATGGTAATTCTTCTGAAGACAACATGGGAAATTCAGTCTAGTATTTCTGAAGAAGCATGTATAGACTGACAAGAGGTATGAATTATTTTGTGAGACTTAGTCATGTATCCAAAAATAAAATTGCATACTGTTTTATAGCTGTGTTACAAAGCCTGTCTACCACACATCTTGCTGGTCTATCAAACTTACAGGCTGCAAATTATGTGACCCACAATTTTGACATCGAGTACCAGGTTGATTTGATCAGAGAAACCAAGCAAACCTACAAAGGGTCAAACTGCTTTAAATGACAGCTACTGCAGGATAGAACTCATTCTCTGCTATGATATTCTCTGACTAATACCCCCTAGGAAGGATTGGTGGAGAAAGGAATGTTTCTGTCAGTTCAAATATATACATGTCATTTTCTTGCAACTGGTACTTTAGGCATAACTTTGTAGGCATGCTGGAGTCTCTAATGGTAATGGAAGATAAAGAGACTTGTTAGACTAAGAAAATGTGATAAATATTAAGAAGGTAGAAAGAAGTTCCCTCTACAGGTCAAGGACCAGATCCAAACAAGATATGCTTAATATTTATGAAAGTTCAAAGAGGAATCTTATATGTCCACGTTCAGCTTTGCTGCATTCTGGAGGTGCGACTCTGCATAGCTGAAAGTCTGCAATTTCTGCCTGTGTGTGTGCCCATAAGTCCCCTACTATGGCTAAGACTTAGGTGTATTCTGTTTCCATACTGGATAGTTACAGAGGTGTTCAGGGGAGAGAAAGCATATTGGTGACAATGTTGTGTTACTCAGAAACACATGAACTGTTTTGCACAATGCTAATAGTGCAAATTCTTCCCTTTGCTCCTGATAAGCATTCCTGACCAACCTGACAGAATGCAAGGCTTTATGTACTCTTTTTTGTTACCAGCTGTTGTCTTTTTTTTCTTTACAAAAACCTGACCTTCCCACTTTTTTCACCATAATTTTTTTGTGTGCAGAACATGAAGAAGTACATTGATAAAAATATATAATTAGTTTGAGCTTTCTCTTGAATCTTAGCATGGTTAGTTCTAGAGACATATTTAATGTGTTACCACAGAAAGCATGATTAAGGGCAATATTAAATTTATTCGTAAACAGCACACATATAATGCTGGTGGAATTATAACAATGTTAATAAGAGAAGACTAAATGCTGTATAATCAAGAATTTATCAAGTACGTATTTCTCTACAAAAGAGTAAATTTTTAAGTAAACTTTTGTCTAGCTCTGACTGTAATCAGACATTATTGTAGAAGAATTCTATTTAAATATATACATTTAGGATTGGATTTTCTTTCTGTATATGACTACAGAGGCCTGGTGAAAGAAAGGGAGTAAATGAAGAAAATGAAAATATTATACCAAAAGGTGTTTGTATTTTAGAGGTTTTTAGAGGGATCAGGGTAGGAATGAGGCACTAGGAACAGTCCACAAAATTAATTGGGGGAAGCCCCGAGATTTTGTAGAACTTGGCAAATTACATCACTGCTGTGAATTAACTTGAGCAATTTCTTATTGTACTGAAAATCTTGCCAGGCAAGAAGCAATTAATTAACTTAATTAATTAACCTAATTGCCTTTTAATTGGACCAGGATAAGGTTAAAAGAGACATTTGTGGTTTCCTATAACCCATCAAGTAGAGTTGCTTTTAGGTCCCAAGACTTCTGTGGTCTGGCTGTGAGCCATAACTTGTTTTCTAAGTCCTTATCCCTCTCTTCATGCAAAAAGTTGATCTGTTCTTAAGTCTTCATGCAGAGTCCTCTTCGTCCTTTTTTTAGTTTTTTTTCCTGTTCAAAGGACCTCCTGCAAGTTATAGTTGTTGCCCCGAGAGTCTGTAAGTTAGTAGAAGATGACCAGTTCTGTATCTTCATATATATGCTGTCTGCACTTTCTTCTTTAAAAATCTACCACCATGTATCAATCTCCTCCTTATAAATGTGTTTATTTCCTCTGCCTTTTCCAGTTTTCTCTGCAGGCATATCATGTTTTTTTTTTTTGTTTACTGTTGTCATAGCTGGGCCTTTTAGACTCCCTTCATAATATAAGGGAGTCTAAATATATAATATAATATAATTAGGAAACGACCTTGAACCATACAACATGAATTCTGTAGCCCTAGCTTAGTTTTAATATTTTACCTAGTCAGAATTAAAGTTTTAATTTTGCAAGCCCAACAGAGGAAGGTGCATCATAAGATTTCCAATCTGTCCTGAAAAAGTACTTAAAATGAAAGCAATGAAATCCTTTCAGGTTTATAGCAGTGTACAAGCTGGGTCAATTGCCTCAGGCTCATTATGTTTGTAACAAGATTTCCTGCAAAACACAGTGGATGAATATGTTGCTAAAACACTTGAAATACCATATAGGAATATTTCTGTGGGCTTCTGAAGATTGAAAGAGATTGCTGTCCAAGTTTCCTTACCTTTAAAAAAAACTGTGTGCAACAGACTATGGAAGAAAGCGTTCTAAATAGCAAGGAGTTCATCAATAGGGAATTTTTTATTTCTGTTAGTACTAGAAGTACATCCATACCAAACATTTGATATTAATTTCTGCAAATCCTAATCTTTTTTATGTTTTTATTCAGACTATTAGTAGCTACCTCTTCTTGATGCAAGAAATAGTGTGTAGAAAATGGTCTACATATATAAACTGTCAAATGCAAAGACAGTGAAGGTTGTGCAGTGTTGTTTGTAGGATTTTGTTCCATCTATTTTTATTAACTGCTGTTGTGAAAAAGAAGTGATTTTGTGTAGCTAACATTTTTGTAAGGCCAAAGGAAAATGTACTTTAAAACTTTTCCAATTGGAGATTCAACCTTAGTCACCATTGGCAAATTGAGCAATGTAGGTGACAATTTTAGGTTCTCCTTGTAGTAGCATCCTGTGGCAGTTGAAATATTAGGCACATGCAGCTATTTCATAAAATCAATCAGTTCTGAAATACTGGAAGGAAGCTGAACTTGCTTCTCCTTCTGGGAAGGCTCCAACAGATTACTTCTGCAATAAGATGAATAAAGATTACAAACCTCCAGACCGTATTTTACTGCAACTTTAACCATCTCTTGCAGAAATGCTCATTTACAGGAGAGAAAGTTTACTTTATTTTAAGAGAGTCTAGTAAATATATGGAAGTAGTATAATGGATTTCACATTTATATTAAACAGCAAGACTTAGTCATTGAACAGACTGGATAAACAAATTTTATAAACCAGATGTTCTATCTCGTTTCTCAGATGCCGCAATACTGAGAGCCATATATATTTATATACTTATATATTTATTTTTATGCATTTGCATATTTCTATATTTATATTTTATAGGTATTTACATATTTATGTTCATAGATATTTATATATCTGTATGTTTATATTTTCATATTTTATAAATGTATATATTTTATTCAAATCATTGTCTTCAGCTGAAATAAGGGACAGATATATAACAAATTTCTGAAACACAAGACAGTGAGCAAATTCAAAACTTTTACAGAGCTTGAGACTACATTTCTCTACTTAGTTAAGGTTTGGTTTTAGCAGATCTTGTATCTCTACTGAATTAACTTTCTGTCTCCAAAGAACCTGAAATATTTTTACCTCCATCACTTGTCCCTAAGCAATAGAGCAATCCAAACAAAGCTGAACTGCAAACAAAATGTCTGCCAGATTTCTTCCATCTAGTTTTCTTTAACTGTGGAACCAAAATTTCTCCATGGAAAGGTATAAAAAAACCTGACATCACATTAAAAAAAAAACAACAAAACAAAACAAAAAAAAACAACAAAACAAAGATTTTACGGTTTGGCTTAGAAAACCACTATTCCTAGCTACTGAATCACATTGTCTAATGCTGACATAATTTAGAAACATTGAAATTAAAAGCTATACAGAAAAGTGAAAAAAAAAAAGCCCACAACCTTTTAAAGAAATTTGTTAGCATTAGAATTAGTACAACTAATAGAAAGTTGCTGTGATATTATATAACACTGGGAAAATTCAGATAATCTATGTCAGACCATAAATTAATAAGGGACTATGAAAGCTGTCTAAGTTGCTAGGATCTGGGGTACAACCCAGGAAATCAACAGAAAGGGGTCCTTGTACCTAAATCAACTTAGTCTGCAACCATGATGAACTGAGAAATGCAACTGTCTACAAGCATCTCAAATCTGTACATGTGAGAGAAAGGTACACAGAAAAGATCAGCTACGAAGACACCTTTCTCAAAATCATCTAAATGCCACTTTCTTTAAGCATTAGTTAGCCTTATGGAGCCAGAAGATCTATTGGTATGATGTTGATCAGGTGCATGCACAATCACCAAGGTGGGCACCCAGTAAAAAGTTCACAAAACAGTTTCACCCATGTGCAAATAAATCCTAAAAGCACACATTTTCAAAACAGTGAAAAGTCAACTAACACCCCACACTCAAATACCCAAGTCCCCCAGTAAACCCAAACAAACCCTCACACAATTAGCTGACAACAAGAAAACCACACAGCAAAAAAGTAAGAGATTCCCAGCATGCAAAAATGAACATACAGTATCATATAATATAGCAGGTGATCCTGTGCCTCTACTCTGCTCTTGTGACACCTCACTTGTAGTATTGTGTACAGTTCTGGTGTCTTCAACATAAAAAGGACATGGAACTGTTGGAACAAGTCCAGAGAAGGGCCACGAGGATGATCAGGGGACTGGAGCACCTCCTGTATGAAGACAGGCTGAGAATGTTGGGGCTGTTCAGCCTAGAGAAAAGAAGGCTGCGTGGAGACCTCATAGCAGCCTTCCAGTGTCTGAAGGGGGCCTATAGGGATGCTGGGGAGGGACTCTTCATTAGGGACTTTAGTGCTAGGACAAGGTGTAATGGGTTAAAACTTAAACAGGTGAAAGTTTAGATTGGATATAAGGAGGAAGTTCTTTACTGTAAGGGTGGTGAGGCACTGGAATATGTTGCCTAAGGAAGTTGTGAATGCTCCATCCCTGGCAGTGTTCAAGGCCAGGTTGGACAGTCTAGGGTGATAAGATTTAGTGTGAGGTGTCCTTGCCCATGGCAGGGGGTTTGGAACTAGATGTTCTTAAGGTCCTTTCCAACCCTAACTATTCTATGATTTTATGATTCTATGATTCTATGTACTTGTACTGTCAGCATTTTCTATATTGCGGATGCTACTGAACATCTGAGTGAACAGAAACAGAAATCCTTTCATGATTGATAGAAGCATAGAAAGTTTTCATAACATTTTCTTCCCTATGCCTGCTAGCCCTTGACGGCAGGTGTCTAAGTGATAGATGCAAGTATGTAAGCTGCCAAGGACACAGGTTCCAAGGAAAAATATCCTCTAGGCTGCATCTGTTTCTTCACTTGAAAGCTGAATGGAGAGCCTGCATTCTCTGCTATATCTCTGGAAAATGTCGCATTTTTGCAATGGATGTTTAATGCTCTTACCTAAAACATTACCCCTATGGTTTAGCCTAGATACTGAAAGAAATCCTCACCAAATTCAAGTTGTAGATGAAAAGTTCTGGTCTAGTTTCCTCTTTACCATCGATATCCCTGTGACTGAAATATTATTAGCATCCCACAGAGACATCTCAAGTGCACAGAGTCTTCATTCATCAAAGAGCACAGATAATTGAAGCAAGCCACATGCATCACTGCACCATTCCCTCTGATTCTGACTGGATTATATTTGCCTTTTCCTGAGAACCTGTATTCTTTGGCTACTTGTATATAGATCTAAATAGAGGCTACCTGCAGTATAGCTTCCTTGAAGGAACTGAAGATATTCTTGTATGAAATGACTGAGTTCTACATTCACTATCTCTATATTGCTTTTTCACTCTTTTTTTTTTTAATTATTTTTTCATTCTGTATATACCTCTGATTTCAACACAAGATGGGGACCATACTCCTGATGGAAATTCCTAGTCCGAAATCACTCTTATGGATTCTTGGCAGTTCTGAACTAGAGTTTGGCATGTGTCCTCATTCTTTTAATGGAACTAAGAAGGTGAATATGGCAGCAATAAGATGAAACTTGCACTTTCAAAGAACAGAAGCATCAGAACTCGTTCGATAGGTGCTGCAGCACACTTGCAATTCCTCTATGTCTGACAGTGGTAGATATCAAGACTGGAAGCAGACCAGGATGTCTGCAATCATCAGTTTGGAGGTTTATAAGCTGTAAATCTATGTCTGTCATGCTACCAGAAACTGTTGCCTATGCTGCCTACTTTTAAAACGCTGTTTTCTCAGTGGTCATTGTGATCAACTACAGTGATTGGAGCAATGCCACTTTCCCTCTCTGTGAACAATCCTGATAACACATGTAACTTTCAGGTGAACGACGATAATGCTGGGTATCTAAGAGTTTATGCTAAAGTAACTGTGGGACAAAGATAAGGTTTATGTAGAGACTATTGTGGAACTGTCATACCCCACACTGTATCTTTCTGCTTAGTTGGAAACTCAACTGGGCGTTGTCTGTAATGCTGAAACAAGACCTTCGCTCTTAGATTTCACCATTTTCCTGGGATGCAACCCATGGCATGAGGAAATATTTTCTTAGCCTGGCTAAGCACTGGATCTGGGGTTCAGAACCCCCTAGCCCTCCAGTGTCAGCCATTATGAAAACAGAGACAGTTTCTACTGCCTCTGGTCTCTACTATGCTTTTTTCGAAGTTGGTATTTAGCATATCTGAACCTATTCCTGGGTATGTGGATAGTGGCTGGGTGTGGTTAGTGCCTGGGCTATTGTGCTTTCCTAAACCCCAGACTGTGGGTGTGTCTTCTGACAGATGACCTTTAGTTCTTCTTTTCTTAAAACACAGCCTTGTTTTAATTTTGACAGCTAAAATATTTAACATAATATTAAAGTATAGCTATTGAGTGACTATTAATCATATTAAGACAAAGAGACTTTTGGTAATCACTCAGCATTTCCTCGCTTTATCTAGATGAAGGAATCATCTGCAGGACACAGACACTTTTTCCATTTAAAATGCATTTTAATTTTATTTTTAAAGTCTTCGGTAGTATATATGTACATATAATTTCCATTCTCCTTAAAATATCTGGACAAAAACCAAAATGAGCAAAGCACTGCAAATTAAATGTAAAATCTTTACCCTGTATTAACTGGTTCAATAGACTGTAAAAATAACCTAGCCCTAAGACACCTGGTTCTGTGTTGCTATCAGTAGATAATATTGTTTCTACTTCTGCCTTCATATTTTAGATTTTTTTTTTCTCTTTTCTAAATAAAGAATGAAAAGCAAGGCACTTTTAACTTTTTTGCTTTTCATCCAGATGTCCTATTTAAACCTTGGCACCCAGCCAGAAATATAAAACTGAGTTGAAAATCTTGAAAAAAATTTCTCCAACTACTTTTCTGTCTTGCCTTATATACAGGATTTTAGCTTTTTATTCCAATTTTCTTTTTTTGAATGCTAATATCTGAAGGCCAAAGAACACCTGCATCATTATCCATCTGATGTTACTGTTGTGTAGTCATTCTTTATTTCCAGAAAAATAGTATTTCCATATTTTTATACCAATTCAAGCTAAATACCATCACCAGTTCCGCATATCCTGCTCTGAGGCGGCTTAGGTGAACTACATGTTAGGATGTTAGGGGCAGAAATGGCCAGAAAGTTTCTTTTCTCTTTGGTTTGGTTCAGAAAATTGAATCTCATGGAACTGCAACTCCAGAAGTATTACAGTAGTTGTCTGGACCTTACCAGGAAAAGCAGAAAACTACAACTTGCATGAAATGTATGTCCTAAGGAAAAGTAGGAGTTTGGTGAAAAGAATGGCTTTTCAAGTGTAGGTTCATCTGTTCTCTATAGAAAATGCCAAAAATACTGTCATAGCTGAGGTCATTCCTCAGTTTGGAGTGCTAATCATCCACCGAATGCAAACAACAGGCAGGAACCAGTGTCAGCCCCTCAAGACTATTTTAAACTTACCAATTTTTGAATTTATTCTGATTGTTATTGAACAAAAACTATTTTTTTAATGAAATTATTCAAACCACAATGTAATGTAGCTTATTAAAATGTCTATGTGTGTTTTTCAATAGTCTGAGCATACAGTACCAATTTTCAAACCAAATGTTCCCTGCATGTAGGATTTTGTCAGGTTTAGAGTAGAAAGTTGACATTTTTACTCTCTCTTCTTTCACTGTTCTGGTTCTTATTTTTTTTTTTTTTTTTTTTGGGGGGGGGGATGTGGGCATGTTTTGTTGTTGCGTTTTGTTTTGTTTTCTGGTTTTTCTCCTCTTTCTTTGTACTTTTCCATGTTTAACTGACGTATTTTCTACTCAAAAAGCCAGATAGCTAAGAGTTTACTTGAAGAAGCAGAAGGGCTTTAAAATCAGACATTATGATACCTGACATTACCTTCTGAGTCCTTCCCACCCTTCCCCAGTGCCCCACTGCTGAGAGTTTGTGTAGCTAGATAAACCACAGTAACTTGGGTGCCAAATGTGATCAGTTGACAGGTGAGCTGCGTTCTTCTGTATGTATGTGCCTAAGTCTTTGTAAATGCAATAGAATGGAAAGCATGCCACAGTAAATAGCCCCAGATTGCCTCTCATGACATTTGCATGGCTCAGGTAAATAGGAAGACTGTTGGTGGGTTTTTTTACTATTTAGGACTAGGCTGACACATTTTACTGCCATTTATATAAGCTAGGAGCACACAAACAGTCAATCATGACTGATATTTGGTAGCTCTTTTAAATGGCAATAACTCCCTTGTTTTGTAGTCTTATGCCTGTACCCAAAAGTTGGGTGCTGTTTAAACCTTCTACATTTGTCTTCTGAGTTTTTGGAGCATTTTAACTCTAGTGACGTTTCGCAGATCCATCCCTGCACCCAAATTATTTCTCTCCATGTGATTTATTCCTGGCACCACCAGCTCTTCATGATTTCTCAGAGCCAAGGAGTCTAGCAGAGCTCTGCTTCCTTCAGTGTTTCATTTTGAGCAGATCAGAATCGTCGAACATAATCCCCTGCATAAGAAAACAGCCCATTTCTAAAGGCTTTTCTCAGAGTCTTAATACAGACATACAAGATCTCCTGCACAACTGGAGAATACGGCATCATTATTTGTCAGGAAATAATGCCACAGACCTGCAGACTAAGAAACAAATGTGGAAGAGTTATACCAGGAAGATTTTGTATTTTGGATGGCAGTACAGAAGAGCATCTTGTGCTGAATAAGGAACTGCTGGATCACCTTTTCAGTAAGTCCTGAATAAATACCTGTGAAATTTATTCTTGGAAGTCCTAGCCATGATTATTCCAGGGAGCCTGTGGACCCCAGAGGATCTGGGGGCAGATCTTGAAAAGTATGTAGGTGCTCATGAAATTTCAAAACTTAGAAGGCTCTAATTCTCGGCAGTGTTAGGAAGAGTAAAGCACCTAGGCATAATAGAAGATCCCACTGGGAACCAGTTGTTGTTTACTGGTGAGCAAGTTGGAATTCAGGCCTCTGTACCTGGACATGTGGAAGTACTGAACTCAAAGGCCATCCTTTACATATCAAGACAGTTAGTGTACCTTCCACCAGCTCACTCAGTTGATGTTCCTTTTTGTGGAAAAGGAAATATGCAGAGGGATATGTTGGGAAATCTGTCTGGCATGAACAACATAGTAATATGGCTGCTTACAATACATAAGATGACTGGAGCAGTCCTCCTTCCACACAAGGACAAAGGCCTGGAAAATAGATCTCTACAGATATGTATTTATAAGGTTAGGAGATTTTTATGCCCGTGGACATGTGAGACATGGACACAGAAAGTGTACTAATTTTTCAAGCATCATAAACGTGTTACATAAGTCTCTGGAAAAAGTATATGTACAGGTTTCAATTCATTTACCAGGGAAAAAGTACACTTCTTTACAATGTTATACATTGTATGTACACAAGAGATTTTTTCCAGTAGAAAGAAGTTTACAATCATGCTACTGACAATTACTGAATGCTATAAATACAGGGAGTCACAGAATGGGTCCAACCTACCTGCCATGGTCCAGGACACCTTCTTTTAGACCAGGTTGCTTAAGGTCCTGTCCAACCTGGCCTTGAACACTGCCGGGCATGCAGCAGCCGCAGCTCCTCTGAGCAACCTGTTCCAGCATCTCACTACCCTCATAATAACAAATTTTCCCAATATCTATTATAAATCTCCCCTCTTTGAGTTTGATATCATTGCCCCTTCTCCAGTCGCTACAAGCCCTTGCAAAATGTCCTCCAGATTTCTTCTAGGTCCCCTCTAGGTACAGAAAGGCTGCTATAAGGTCTCACCTGAGACTTCTCCAGGTTGAACAAGCTCAACTATCTCAGCCTGAAGGTGGACTTTTATATCACTGAGGGCTCTCTATTAAAGTAAATAAACTGATACTGTATCGGACATCCCTGTTTAACAATACATCTTATATCCATCTATTTGGAAGCTTCATGAAATGAATATGAAAAAGAGATTGCAAAAAAACTGTCCATCTAATTACACTTTTTTTTCATCTCTGTTTTCTAATATTCTTACTTCTTTATTCTGAGAAGTTCTTGAAGCCTTTTCTGCTAACCCACATAATAGATGAGTCTTCTCTAAAGAGCCAGGGGGTTCCAATATTCTATTTCGCTTGCAGTGAGGTAATATGACCAGACCAGTTTATCTTCAGAGTGAAAAAAAAAAAGCCTGTTCAAAAGAAATAAATAATAAAAAGGGGAAACTCTAGCATCCAAATTAATCAACTGCAAGAATGGCACTTTCAACCACAGGGAGTCAGATATATGCTTTCTTACTACCAAAGCTAGCCCAGGAGCACCTAAGCCACCTTAAAGTTACCTCTGTGCTATTCCTTGCATGACATAAATTCACCAGACTGTACTTACAGTCATGGAACAGATTAATGTATCTATAGAATTACTCTCTTCAGCTCCCACTTGCATTCACCAAAGTCAGTAAATGTAGGAGTGAAAGAATGCAGTTATCTTCGGTGGCTTATTTTGAAGAGATCTGCTTGTAAGTCAACAAATGAGAAAGCAACCTGTAGCATGCAAACCTATGGCGTATTTGACCTCAAACTCAACAACTTGTCATCCAGAAGTTTTGTCTTAGTTTGACATAGTATCAGAGGGCAGAAAAGAGTTTCCAAAGTTGTAATGCTTTGAAGGACAAATTGAACGACTACTCCAAAGAATACCCATGTTCCAGTAATAATTGAAAGTAGAGGTGTTAATACAAAATTCTGATATTACCTACACAGTTTTACATGAAAACCCACATCTTTCTAAATGCACCTAGATATGTCTTTTTTAAATGCGGGTTTGAGAGTTAAAAGCTCATAATTTCTTATTCATCTGTAGGTATTATAGGAGTGCTTGTTCACTACGGTCATGAACCACGGTCAGTGATAAAACCCAAGTGTACCAGAACATAAAACATAGGCCAGTTTTCAAGCCCATAGGACTATTAAATTCAAAATAGTTATGTACAGTTTCCTCTGGTGATTAAAGTAACCCCTTCCAAGCCTCCAAATACAGACTGATATCAGAATATAAAAATGAAGCTGATCCTTTCAAAGTAACAAAGGGTTAGGCAGATGGCAAATTCCCCTTAGTGAAACTGGCTGATTATGTAAAATGAAAATTAAAAAAGTTCCCAGCACATATGGCAGGAGAAATTGAGAACTGGTATCTGCAAGAGTGAGAGAAAAGATGTTCCTCCTTTTAGCTGTTGGGTAGATGGGAAAAGAGTCCCAAGGATCTTAACCATTGTCTTCTTTCATTCAGAAGATCTTTTCAATAAGGCCTTTTCCTGCAGCACAGCCATACCTTCAAAAGGGTCTAAATTTTAAGTTGCCTTTTATCAGCTGAATCCTTTGTATGTTTCTCTGACAGTGATTGTTTTAATAATCAGGAAATGAAGACAGTTATGACACTTAGGTGCACCCTTTGATATAACCAATCTATTTAACATTATTAGTTGAATTTCCTATTAGAAAGTTTTATGTGAACCAACTCCAATATCTTTGTATATTAGAAAAGATTACAAAAAGTTATTTCATTGTTTTACACACACAAATTCTAGCCAATGGATTGTTCATGAAATATTTGCTCTGCTATTTATAATTTATATTGCCTAATACATCTTGCATTAGGTATCTAGCAGTGTTGATCTTTCTCCTCATTGGATATAAGAAACCTTGAGGAATCATAAAGGTAATTATATATTTAATATATGTAAATATATGTATATATACACAGAAACACATATTTCCACAAGAGGCTGTGATGACACACACTTTCCTTCATCAGACCAAACGGTTGTTGGCATGAATCATAAGAATCATAGAACTGTAGAATCACAGAATGATAGAAAAGACCTTAAGATCATTCATTTCCAACCCTCCTGCCATGGGCAGGGACACCTCACAAGAGACCATGCTGCCAAAGGCTCTGTCCAACCTGGCCTTGAACACTGCCAGGGATGGAGCATTCAAAGCTTCCTTGGGCAACCCATTCCAGTGCCTCACCACCCTAACAAGAAAGAATTTCCTTCTTATATCCAACCTAAACTTCCCCTGTTTAAGTTTTAACCCGTTACCCCTTGTCCTGTCACTACAGTCCCTAATAAAGAGTCCCTCCCCAGCATCCCTATAGGCCCCCTTCAGATACTGGAAGGCTGCTGTGAGGTCTCCACGCAGCCTTCTCTTCTCTAGGCTGAACAGCCCCAACTTCCTCAGCCTGTCTTCATATGGGAGGTGCTCCAGTCCCATGATCATCTTCGTGGCCCTTCTCTGGACTTGTTCCAACAGTTCCATGTCCACTTTATGTTGAGGACACCAGAACTGCACACAATACTCCAAGTGGAGTCTCACAAGAGCAGAGTAGAGGGGCAGGACCACCTCCTTCGAGTTGCTGGTCATGCTCCTTTTGATGCATCCCAGGATACAGTTGGCTTTCTGGGCTCAAATGCACACTGAAGCTGGCTCATGTTCATTTTCTCATCAACCAGCATTCCCAAGCCCTTCTCCACAGGGCTGCTCTGAATCTCTTCTCTGCTCAGCCTGTACCTGTGCCTGGGGTTATCCCAACCCAGGTGTAGGACCTTGCACTTCACTTTGTTGAACTTCATAAAGGTTTGCACAGGCTCACCTCTCAAGCTTGTCAATGTCCCTCTGGATGCTATCCCTTCCTTCCAGTGTACCAATCATGAACTTGTTCATATTCAGGTTCCTAAGAGGATCTTGAACCTGATCCTCTCCTATAATGGGCCGAAGGTCTTCAGTCTCACAGTCCCTGCCTCTGCCTTCCAAGGCTTGAGTGCTGTTTTCAGAGTGCTTGCCAGTAAAGACTGAGACAAAGAAGTCATTGAGAACCTCACCCTTTTCCAGATCCAGGATAGCCAGTTCTCGCGTTTCTTTCCAGAAAGGACCCACATTATCCCTAGTCTGTCTTTTCTTAGCAACATACCAAGAAGCCTTTCCTGTTATCTCTGACAACATTGGCCAAGTCCCTAGCTTCTTGGACAATGTCTCTGTATTCTTCTCAGGCTGTCTGTCCTTGCTTGCACCTTTTATAAGCTTCTTTTATACCTTCTGAGTTTTTTCTGCAGTTTCTTATCCATCCATGGAGGCCTCCTGGCCCTTCTGCTTCATTTTCTTCTCAGGATGCAACACTCCTGAGCTTGGAGCAGGTGATCCTTGAATATCAACCAGCATTCTTGGGCCACCCTGCCCTCTAGGGCTTCATTCCATGGAACTTTACTAAGCAGGTTCCTGAAGAGGCCAAAGTCTGCTCTCTTGAAAGTCCAGGGCAGTGAGCTTGCTGCATGCTCTTCTCACTGTCCTGAGAATTTTAAAACTCCACCATCTCATGACTGCTAAGCCAAGGCTGCCTTGGAATGTTACATTCTCAACCAGCCCCTCCCTGTTGGTGAGCACGAGGTCAAGCATGGCACCTCTCGTTGTTGGCTCCTCTATTACTTGCAAGAGGTAGTTGTCTTCCACACAATTGAGAAACCTCTTAGATTGTTTGTGCCAGGCTGTACCATCCCTCCAGCAGATATTGGGGTGGTTGAATTCCCCCATGAGGATAAAGGCCTATGAGCATGAGACTGCTCCTATCTGTCTTAGAGAGCTTCATGCACACAGTCCTGATCAGGCAGCCTGTAGCAGACCCCAACAGTAATGTTCCCCATTGCAGTTTTGCCTTTGACCCACAAGCTCTCTGTTGACTCATCACCTCTCTCCAGAGTTCCATACTCTCCAGCCTATCATTGACATAAATAGCTACACCCCTACCCGCCTGCCGGGCCTGTCTTTTCTAAAGATCCTATAACCTTCCATTCCAACACTCCAGTCATAGAAGCCTCCCCACCATGTTTCTGTGATTCCAATAACATCATATCCCTGTAGCCATGTATGCATCTCTAATTCCTCTCATTTATTCCCCATATTAAGAGTGTTTGTAGAGAAGCACCTGAGCTGAGCTCCAAATAAAGCCACCTCGTTGGCTGGACCAGCTGAAGTAGCTCTGCACCATTCTGAGTACTCATTATAGGTGCTATTATCTGATTGAGAGGGTTGGGATAGGCTGCTTACTCGGTCACCCAACAAATATAGTTTAAAGCTGCCTTGACCACCCTGGCAAAGCCTCTTAGAAAACACCTCTTCCCCTCACCAGAGTCCAGTAGACCTGGCTTTCCAAACTGAGTCCCATGGTCTAAGTAACCAAATCTCTGACAATGACACCACCCCTATAACCATTTGTTAACCTGTCAGATCTGCCTACCCTTTTCCAGGTCCTCCCCTTTGACCTGGAGGATCAATGAAAAAGCTGTCTGAGCCCCAGGACCTCTAACCATCTTCCCTAGGGCTCATTAGTTCTTCATATGCTTCCCAGAACATTTTAAAAAGGAATTAAAAATACACAGTTCTTTCAAAATTACATGGTATTCTTGTACCTTAACCTGCGTTGATGAATACCTATTTCCAATGCCATTATTTTCATTATAATTATGTGTTCTGTTTAGAACACTTAACTAAAAAACTTCTTTAAAACAAGGAGTCAATAATTTCTTACACACACTATAATATGAAAGTTAATGGCTGAATGAAAGGCTGGTGTAAGTCTCAAGAAGTAACTACAATTATACTGCATATTAGTTTAAACCAGGAATAATAATGGCAAAAATATAATACTTTCAAAATGTTTAGAAATTGCCACTATTTTATTTTATGGTTGTGGAATATGTGTTTAATTTTGTCATATTGCTATATATCATGATTATACTTATTTTTATTATGAAAATGTAGACAGATATTTGAGCATAGCTAAATGAATTACTTTATCTACAAGCTACTAGTACCCTTCTCTTTTAGTATAATTATTTCACTTCAGTTTATATTTACGCTATTGACTTGCCAAAACAGTATTTTCAACAATGGATTTCTTAGATATCTTCTGCTGGTTTTAATATTCAGAACAGTCTTTAAAATGTGAAACTGTCTCTCAGTGGAAGGAACAATCTCTAGCTCCTCCTTCTTCCATATGTTATTAGACCAGGTAAGAACAGAAGCATGTGAGCTGACAATTCTGGTCTAATAATGGACCAGCAGTGTATAATCTTGGTGGTCTGAACACAAAATGCGTAGATGACTGAAAAAGAACAGAATGGCGTGTAACAGCAGGAAAGATGAAGCTGCAGTACTTATTAATGATTTTCCAAATGGAAAGTGTTCTCTGTTCTGAGTGCTAGAAAATCAGTTTGTAAATGCTAGTAAACATAACCAATTTTCTATCACAGTTGGTTCCTAATGGCTGCACCACTTTTAACACTTTTATGCTTCTTGTCTAGCATCTTCAAAATGGAATATTATTACATTAAACTATTTATTAAGTCTTCAAGTAACACCTATGGAAGCAGCCACTACTATGGAAAACAAATGTATTAGGTAATTACCCATTGTCAGCTTTGCCTCAGGATGGAAAACTAACAAACTAGATGCTAATTACTTAAAATGGCTGGCTCCTTGGGAAATGACATTTCGATAATGCATGCCTTAAACACCACACTGTGCAATTTATCCTTTACAAAAATTATCTGCTCCTTTCCTTTGTTCCTATTCCCTAGTTTGGAATACACATTGAGATAAAATGAGTCCACACTTAAAAGCAGGCACCACTAGTAACAAGACAGCCTCTTCAAGATAAATTGCTTGGGGAGCGTAGGGGTGAAACAGAGAGAAGGAATAGATGGGTTCTGCATTTATTGAAAAGAATAACTTATTTCATTAGAAATTTTGCTTCCTATTTTCTTTTTATATTTGTATCCACTTTTTATATGAGCTACCATTGTGGAAAAAGTTATTTTTTTAATTATAAAGAGTTTTATAAGCACAAATTCAGTATTGTTCTACCAACTAAGAGGCTTTATAAGATTCTATCTCTCATATAGAACATCTTACAAATAGAGAAAAGAAAAAAAGGTTATTTTTTTCTGCAGTTTAAGCCAACAATTTTGGCAAAAGTCTGTGGCCACATTTCACCTTGAAATTATTTTTTAGATGAGATAAAAAGTTACTGACCAATACTAATTATGTCTGTTAAATAAAAACATTTTCCACAAAAAAAATTCTAGACAGCAAAATAGTTTTTATAATCTTGGGAAGTATTAGCCCATCCAACATAGAATAATTGCAATGCAACTTTTGAGACCAACTACAGTGAATATAAAATACTCATATTTAATAGTTGACAAATGAGCTGCAGGACAAAGGTATTTTTTTTAATATAAATAATTGGCCAAGCAATTGTAAATCATGAATGAAGTAATGTTATGTTTGTGAACGTCTCAAATAAGCTAAAGACAATGAATAATTGACTTATTTCTAATCATATATAGATTAACTTAACCTTACACTATAGCAACAGCCAACATACATAAGGCTTTAAGAATGAATTTTCCTGACAGCAGTGAGAGTTTTACAAAGCTATTACTTTTTTTAATGTTACATGACAGTTTAGTTAAACTTTCCTTTAGGAAAAATAATGTGTTTAACTTATTTGTTTCTTTCTCTCATGTTTTATTAAAGAGACAAATTTGATAAACATTTATTGTGATTTGCTGGTGTTATGCATTGTCAAGATGTAATTCTGATCTAATTAACTTTTTCAAGGTACATGAAATTAGGAAAAGTCATTATTTCCCTAAATATTATTCATTTTCTTTAAATGAAGTATTAGTTTCCAAAACAAAACCTGATTGAAAAGCAAGTGATAATTATAGTTCTGTTTAATTGTAGACAGTATGCAAATTGTATGCATGATTTTCTAAATGCACTCCACGTTTTTCTGCCAATACACAAAACATGACGTTTACAGCAATGGAGACAGTTAACTTCTCTTATAGGAGTTGGAAGTGAAATGACAGAAAAATAATTACTTGTAAAAATGAGCTCTATTCAGAGTCTTCCTCTGAGCTCTACTAGCATTTCCAGGAGTCCTGGACCCAATCTAATGCATCTAATAATATCTTAGCCACAATGTAGGTTTTAGCCGGTTTTCTTGCCTATGATTTTTTCACTCACAGTTGGCGTCCTGGGTTCAGCAGTAGCAGTGATTTTTCTCCTCCTTGGTAGCTGGTGCAGTGCAGTGTTTTGACTTTTGGCCTGGGAACAGAGCTGATAACAATAATGTTTTGGTTTGGCCAAGGACTTTGTGAGCATCATGCTCTGCCAGGGAGGAGGGGAAGACAGGAGGAGCAGAGACAGGACACCTGACACAAAGTGACCAAAGAGGTATTCCATACCACAGCACGTCATGCCCAGGAGGTAACTGGGATTTGCCCAGGAGGTAACTGGGATTTACCCAGAAGGGCTGGGAGACTGCAGGGTTGGAGGAGGTATCAGTCGGTGCTTGGTTGGGCTGGGGATGGGGGGGGGGAGGGGGGGAGGGAGGTGAGTTATTGGTTAGCTGGTGCTGAGGTGTTATAGTCTCTTCCCTTGTTATTCCCTTTATCATTGTTATTATTGGTGGTAGCAGTAGTGATTTGTGTTACACCTTAGTTACTAAACTGTTCTTATCTCAACCCGTGGGAGTTGCATTCTTTTTGATTCTCCTCTCCATCCCTCCGGGAGTAGGGCAAGGGCAAGAAGTGGCGGAGTGAGCGAACAAGTTGCCTGACCGGGTTTAAACCATGACAGTTGGTCTTACATTTGATCTTCACTTAAATTTCTCACTGTTTGGTAGGGTCAGCTTCTGCATTACAATAGTTGTCTGTTATGCTAGCCACCTCTCTGTTGCCATTTTCTGCTTACGAAATATAAGCTAAATGATCTACTGAACTTGCAAAACAAAATACTGTGCACTGGCTCTTAACCTTCTAGGACAGAGCACGATTTGTGCTACCTTTGATACAGGTTCCCCTGGGTTAAAATTCTAGCTTGTTACAGCTGGAGTGTCCATAATGCTGTATTATAATCTGTCACCAAAGCATGTGTCATGTACAGGTTGAAGTACACTGGTCATGATTTTACTGTATGGACAGCCATTATAGAAAGGAAAGCATCTAGTGCTTTTAATCCAAATCATCAGAGGGATTCCTGCAGACACCTTGGCAAGGGTATCATGCATTCACATGAATAGCAAGCAGTAAAATCTTAAAAGAAAGAAATGAAAACAACAACAAAAAAAAATCAGACCCTAAATGCAGAAGTATAATCTCACTCCTGTACTGCAATCCACCCACCCTTTGAAGTAATTTATGGCAATGGCAATAGGAATTGTATTTAGCAGAGTGAAACAAAATATGGTCCACTTGAAATATAACAAGGAAAAAAACACATTAGCCTAATTTATTCACCTCTTAAAGATTGAATGAGTAGCTGCATTTATGGGCAAATTGTTAAGAACTTGGTATAGCCAGGACCGAGCAGACACTGAAACAGCTGTTAGAGTCTTATAGGAGTGCCTACACACATTGTCAAGATCATTTCTGTGGTAACCCCTCACACTGTATCACAAAACCTCCACATATGGATCAGCTGTGGAGAGTAAATGTGTTTTTTTGCTAGACTGGAGCCAAGTGGGACCAATGAGTCATGTGGTTTATACAAAATAATGGCTCTGGTTTCGCCCTCATTTTAAAATGTGTGCAGAAAACGGCAAAGGGAGCACAAAGCACACCCTTGCACTTCTGTCTTCGTTGTCCTGTGCCTTACTCAGAAAAATCCCCAAACTTGGTTCCTGTGAGTGTGGAATCTGGGGTGGACATTGTTGTTGCTTCATGTGGCAGGTCTGCACTTCTAGTGCTCTTTGGCAGGGCCACTTGCTTAGCAAGCCTTTGTCTATGCCTGAAACACACCGGGGGAAAGGGGAATGGCGTTGCTTAGCAACAGCTCAATTTTCTGTCAGGTAGCACATGGTTATGGGAAAAAGAAACCAGTAAAAACAGTTGAATTGGGTCCTATCCAGGAATTTTATTTAATTTTCCAGGATCAGGCTTTTAACTCACAAAAATCTTGGCCTGTCTTGATTCCTCAAAAACTAAAGCACAGAAATGGTCAAAATACATCATCCTGTAAAGGGCAGGCAATATTAGCCTCATGGAGCATTTAATTCAGTCTTACTGCTATTTCTGCCCTAATATGAATTTCAAAACCATACTTTCTAAATTAAAAAAAAAAAAAAAATCAAAATATACAATTCTTTTTTTTTCCTTTTATACACTGGTTTAATTATGTGAGAATACAAATCCATGCCTAAAAATTAAAGTCAAACTCTCTCTAGTAGGGTATTTAAATATATAACCCCTTTTGGGTTAGTAGGGTTTTGATTTCGTTTTATGAATTTATTTATTAATAATGAATAGAAAGTAGAAAGGAATACTGCTTGGAGAATAATTTTTGTCACTGTATCTCTTCATTGTCTACACATCTGTAGCAGAGGGTGTAAAAGTCTTTCTCATGTAAAAAATTACATTATTGTATTGATAAAACCTTGCCAAAAAAAAAACAACAAACCTCTGTGGTTATGAGGTACCATAGCAGCACCAGAATTGGTAAAGTCAATACCCCTAACTCTGGGTGAAGAAAATAATGCTATTGCTATTTAATCTATCTACTCTTAAACAGAAACAGAAATTTTTCAACTCTACTGCTATTTTAAAACTCAGAACAAGAACTTTTGCATCTCCTGCATAAAATATGTTTTCGTTTTGAGTCCAATTTAAATTTAAAAAGCAAACAGAAACATTTTATTTCTGAGTATATGCAGGCAAGTTCCAGTTCCATTTGCTTTAGTATGAAACTTGAAGTAAAACAAAAACAACCACCCTAGTAGACTTTTTTGAAGAAACTGTTAACAATCAGATAAACAAGAAGAAAGCTGCTCAAGGAAGTGGGCAGGCTGAGGTTGTCTGCATTCATACCATGTGAATCCAAGCCTTTCTCTGAATCTGTTCAAAATCTGTTCTTTCCCAGAAGGTTTAGCTTAAGGAAATCATGCAAAACATTCATTTTGTTGAATCATTTTCTACGCAAACTTATGGGGATTGTAATGAGTAGATAGACTATTAAGATTATGTATGAACAGGTGCTGCCTAGTAAACAATTTCAGCATTGATCTAAACAGGCTGAATGGGACAAAAAAGTCCTGGTGGTTACAAACTTCTCCATATCCTATCATTATTCCTTCTGCACTTTGTGGCTGTGATAAATACACTTTTGGAACTGCAGTGTGACAGAGGTGGACCGTATGAAATTGATTCACACCTTAAGGCTCAGTGGATGGTTCCAGGGAAATTACACACTTCATTGCACTTAAGCACAGAGAGATGAGCAATAATGAAATGCTTATATGTAGTAGCCATAGGATACTGATTATTCACAAAAATAGTAGTCCAAAGAAATAGCTTAGGGTGTTGTTTTGTTTTTTTTTTTGATGACTAAGCAACAATCAATGTAATGAGTTTAGCTAACTCTTGATAGGAATATAATATAATGAAGTAGTATTAAAATGAGGAATAATGTGCATGTTGAAAAAAATCATATGTATTAAAGATACAGAAAAAGTCTGCCTAGAATATGGATAAATTAAGTATAATACCTCTGCATGAGGGACAGGTGAACTAAAAATAAAGCATCAGCATTAATGCGAGTTGTCTTTGTTTTTTTCAAATGCATTCACTTGCTAAAGTAACATTAACAAGTGTTCTGTGTTTAATAAGGTCTACCTAACAACTGAAATTTCATTTAATTCCTATTCAGTGTAGATGTGGCACTCCCAAGGTGGCTGACAGCAGCAACATTTTACACTAAAACAGCATTAAATTTGATATATAACTCAGATATAAAAATATGCTGGTAAATCTAGAATCCAGCCAGCTGATGTTTTAAGGATGGAATTACCTAAAAAGATTGAGGGTTTTAGGTACCAAAATTTAAGCTGAGAAATGTATCTAAATCAGTTTAATCTCCTAGGAAATCTCAACAGAAATTTATGCTATAAAAGACCATTTAATTGGCTTGTCATGCTGTATGCAAGAAAAGTGACATCTTTCTCCATCCCCAGAAAAGTGTGGTAAAGAAAAGTAATTTGTCACAACATTATCATCACTTACTCAATTGTTTTCTTTTTTTGGCAACACATTTGGCTGCCCTTTGCTGGGTGCTATTCTAGTTGTGTCCAGTTTCTGAAGTGTACTGGTTGCAGACCTTTTAGCACTCTGAAACAGAGAAAAGCAGGAATGGGACTTAGCAGAAAATCCAAGAGAGTTTGCAAGTGTGTTTTCTGCTTCTGAAAGTACATTGATCAAATATTGATCAAGTGTGATGATGAGATGAGACAGTTTTTTATTCTCATTTTAAGTCACATTTAATTCCTGATACCCCTTAATTATTGCAGTAATAATTAACTTTTAGCAAATGTGAAGAGAGAATCTAATCCTTAAGCACAGAAAATCGTTGTAGTTACACATAAGCTGATAATGAAATAGGTATTTTCTGCATTACTTTGTCCATTACCCTCTCCCTTCCCTAACTGTGTTGCCTTCTTCCTCTAATTTTAATAATCACATTTCTCTCCTGACAAAACTTAAAAATGACAAAATCCTGGGTAACTTCTGTTTCTACAGCCTATTAATCTCTCTCATTCGTACTCACAGGCACATGTAAATGCATTACCACATAGCACAAGCTACTTTATAGTATAGGTAACTACCCAGAGACTGCTGTAATATTGTCTGTATACACAAGGCACCACTTTTTTACTAGGTAATACTTCACAGAGCCACACGACTTTGAATTTTCTTAGTTTCAGAAGAAAACAGGAGGGCGTTTTTCAAGTAACTACTATATCCTTTTCTTAGATATTTTAATATGTATTTACTAGGTTTTTCTGAACTGATATAGAAAAGGAAGATTAAGAGATGGAGATATTCGCTATGAAAAATGAAGGTGTACAGTAATGGAGTAATAAAATATAAAAGGTTCAAAAAATATTTAATAGACTCCAGACAGTTGAAATATTTCATTGCATTGCAGGCTTAACTTGAAGTCACTTATTATATAAAAAAATAGACACTGGGTGAGTTATCTGAAGAGTCACACTGGAAACAGCCCTTATAGTAGATAATCACATGGTTTGGGCCTGCATATACGTGAGCATTTTGGAGTTATATAGAAAAGGTCCCATATTTTATAAACTTTATAAAAAGTTCTTATAAAAGTTATTGGTATTGTTAGTTCAAAATTGCTCTCTAATCAGGACTTCCTCCTTTAGGACAGAGATATTTCAGTAAAATAAATGAGTTCAGTTTTTAAATCACAGTGCAGGATGCTTTTAGCTCTTACAACTTACAATGGACTTAATTCTGCTCTGAAAAATTGGATTCACATCATATTTTACCCAGAAAAAATTTGTGTGGTGATTTTCTGGTGGCTTGTTCAGGTTCTGTAGGTAGCCTACATTATAAAAGGATTACGCATCTAGTGGTCATTTTATGTGCTCATGCAAATTTGGACACTGTTGTCACAGAAAGAAGTAAAGCCCCAACAAGCTCACCTTTTCACTGGAAATTACTATCTTATGTTGTGTAGAGTCAGGGAACAGAACCCAGTGGCAAAAAAGATGCTCTGAAGTGTAAGATTTCCCTTTGGTGAGTAATCCCTAGGTGAAAGCAACAGTTCTTTGCTTGGTCTGTTAACTATCTCCCAAAATCTGAATGATAATTGGGAGATAATTTTTCCACTTTTTCATAGCAGAAGTTAGTTAGAGAAAATGTTTTGCCCAGTCCCTGCTTAAATCCAAAAGCCATATTCTACTTTTTCGTCTGTCCATGAAGACAGTGAATGACAAACTCCATTGCCATATGACTACATTTTATGTGTTTAGCCATCGATAATCTGATTCTGTTAATGAGGCTAATTTTTCCATTTGCAAGACACAATAGTTAGATAATGCTTCTGTAATGGCATCTTTGATCTGCACTTGTGCCATCACTGTAAATTTTCTACAAGTATTGTGGTTTTCCCCTGTGATCAGAAAAAAAGCATATGACAAAAGACTAGAATCTCTAAGAGCCAAAGATAGAGAGGTAAGAATTCATCTGTGAAAGCTGTGCACCTAATCTGAGTGCTAAGCCTAAAAAATAACAGAGAACAAATCTTATGTAAATGCTGCTTTATGTACTTCACTCTTCGGCTTAGCCTTTTCAGTTTTTTTTCAGTGCTGTGGAATGCAAATTGCTAGCTGGAGCTCAGGTTTTTTTCCAGATGATGACTGGCAGTAGTGTCTGCCAATCTGTGAACTTGTACAACATGACAGAAGAAAAACAAAACAAATTAATGTTGATGCTGCTTCTAGAGCTGCCAAGGTTCCAGAGGAGGGCCATATGCTTGAAAGAACAGTCCTAGATCTAGTTCCAAGATCACATGGAGCTTTGATCATGGAACAGGTTTTCGCCTCCATAGCATGCTTTCCCTCTGTGTTTCTTAAATGCTAAACCTCTGGACAGTTTAAGGTAAGTGTATATGTTTCCCTTTTATATTTAAACTTACGCACTTCTGGAGCACCTGATTGATCAAAGATCTAAAACAAAATACAGTCATCTCTATTTTGTTGTAGTCCCTATACTTTGAAATAAATCTGAGAGGGAGTGTTTCAGTAGCTAAGACAAATTTATGTCCTATGCTTATGATACATAGCTCAGTAGTCATCATCCCCTGCAGTAACATAGAACTTTTCCAGAGACTTTCTGAAACTTCTGAGATCCTCTCTGTTACAGATTATTGGTTGCATTTTCCACATCAGGCTGAGAATTACCTTGTGCAGGTAATAGCACAGAAGGTCTGCTATTTTTGCGTAGCTGCTGGAGGCTTCTTTCCTTTCAAGTTTGTCTACAGTTGTCAGTCCAGAATCAACAAGGGATCACCAGATGCATGTCATATCTGCACACCCCCCTCACTCTCTCCTCTAGTTCTGCTTCCTGGAACATTTAAGATTTTCTGTTTGCACCTAACTATTCAAAAGAATTGTTGAAACTTGTTAGAAGGCTCCAGTATCTTACACCTGGAGTCTCTTTGCAGCTTTGTATTACAGATCACAAATATGGAGGAGACTTTATGATCACCACAGATATTACTAATTACAATCAATGGCTACTTTATACCCAGGTTTTCCTGTGAGTAGTTTAACAATCTACAACTCACAAACATAATTTCTGCTGCCATTTGGTTTCACTTTTATCATAGCTTTTCATCATCATTCCTTTGTTTTCTTAGTAATTGCATTTACACACCATGTTTCCAAACAGAGTGGGAAGACCACAGAAATTATTGAATATTGCCTGTTTCCAGTGGTATTGGAATTCCTTCTCATCTTCCCCCTTTTGTACCTTCAGGACTTATGTTTACTGTAAACAGTGCAGGCTTTAATGTTTCTTTCTTTCTTTTTTTTTTTTTAAAGAGGTGGTGGGAAAGAGGGAGGAAAAGACAAAGGGAAATAGGGAAAGAGAGGGGGAGGCAGGGACAGAGGGAGAAGACCAGCTTTGTTTCATCTGTTACTGGATGCTTACTAAAAAAAAGAGTAAATGCATCAGCTGTTTCTGTTTCTGTTTTGTCAAACTACTGACTTTCCTTCTCAATTACAGTATTTACAGCTGAAACTTTTGATAGATTGCAAAAAGAGTCATCTGTGTTAACATTCCTAGAAAAATTATGTGAAATTAAAACCAATATAAAGTTTAAACAAAAACTATATATTCCTCTCTAAATTATTTTCCTACTTGAAGCATCCTATACCACAGGTTTGGCAAAGGTTTAAAGGAACCCCTTACAAAATTATAGCAACTGCATCACAGTTCCTGGTCTGTAGTTTGCTTGTCTGGGCACACTCACTTGTCATTCTTTCTGTGGCCAACCTTTCGTTGCACATGCATGCAAATAAATCTCAATTACACTCTGTTGTGGTTTAAGCCCAGTCAGCAATTAGAACTACGCAGCCGCTCCCTCACTCCCCCACTTTCCTCCCCCTGCTCCCAAATCGAAAGAATGTAACTGCCACGGGTTGAGATAACAACAGTTCAGCAGCTAAGGTATAACACAAACCACTACTACTACCACCAATAATAATAATGACAAGGGAAGAGAATACAGCCACTCACCACCCATTGACTGATACCCAGCCCGATCGCAGCAGTGATCTAGCCCTTTTGGGTAACTGCCCCCAGTTTGTATACTTGGCATGATGTGCTGTGGTATGGAATACCCCTTTGGCTAGACAGGGGTCCTGTCTCTGCTTCCTCCCAGCTTCCCCTCCTCCCTGGCAGATCATGAGACTAAGAAAGTCCTTGGTCAGACTAAACATTACTGAGCAGCAAATAAAAACATTGGTGTTATCAGCGCTGCTCCCAGGCTGAAAGTCTGCACACAGCAGTGCACCAGCTACTAAGAAGGAGTAAAATGACTGCTACTGCTGAACCCAGGACACACTCATTTTCATAATAAGAAAACCAAAGAAAATTAATTTTTAAATTAGAAATTCTGGATAGTTTTCTTGCTATTCAGCCAGCTCCAAGCCAGTGTCTATTAAAAAAATATATATATTCTAGTTGCAGTCCATTGGCTTTTGTGTTTTCTTTTGTATCATTAACATTCATAATGGACATTCTGAAAAGAAATCATAAAATCACAGAATAGTTTGGGTTTGAAAGGACCTTAAAAGTTATTTAGTTACAACCCCTCTGCCACAGGCAGGGACACCTTCCACTAAACCATTTTGTTAAAGTTCAACCCAACCTAATCGCTTATCTAAACCTCCCCTTTTTCAGTTTAAAGCCAATCTTCCTTCTCCTATCACTACATGCCCTTGTAAACTGTCTCTCTTCAGATTTCTTGTAGGTCCCACTGAAGGTAGTGGAAGGCTGCTATAAATGTCAAGTGGCTAGACCCATACCTCATCAGCTATCATAAATACAGGCAAATATCATTCCAAGAACATTCTTTGGATGATATAATTGCTTTAATCTATTTTTTCATTGTTGTAAGAGTTATCCAGGGTATGTTACTACTTCTAATATAGCAGTTTGTTCTATGTGCTTGAATGTTATTCATAGAAATGAATTCTGCAAAACCTTTCTTATTTCTGAAAGATTCCATTAGAAGTGACATTTGTGTAGAGGAACTCAGATTTTTCTTGTTCTAAGACATCATTCCCCAAAGTTTCTGCTTGCAAAGTGATAACAGAACTTGGAGTTCAAAGTGTTTTTGACTGAGTGCCAGGTATTTTGAGATGCCTGCAGCTAACACATCGAATGACAAATCATTTCCACTAACTCCTTTGGAGCAGTCCTTCGGTTTGTCTGCTAAGCTCTTAGTTACTGGGAGATCACTTGAAGTTCTGAAGTATTAGACATAATCTCTAAATCTCTACAGGTAAGTGCTTCTGTTTGGAATTCTCCAATTTGTGAAGTAGAAGTAATGTCTATCCCCTTTAAACTAGCATGCAATTATTGCTTCTCATTGACTATTATGACTGTGTTAACTGTTACCAATAAACATTTAAACAGCATACTTTCCTGTTAGAATGCATTTTGTAGCACCTGTCCAGGTGAGGCTCAATAAAAGAAAACCCTAACAAACACAACAAAACCAAACAACCCTCCTCTACCACTGAAAGATCGAAATATAGCTTTTTGTTATGAGAGAAACACTGGAACAGTCATTTTTATCATAGATTTTTTTTTTTTTAATCTCCTGACATTATATATTTCATCTTAAAGGTTGCCTCCATTATTCTATTAAAAAAAAAAAAAAAGAATGTCCAGCATACTCCACGTTATTTTCTCAAAGTGATCTACATTCTGATGTTTCTCTATACAGGGTGCTAAAAAAATATTTGAGAGAATCAAGATCAAAATACCATGAAGTAGTCTTTTAATTCTGTAATGCTATATTTAATATGAGCATCATCTGTGCTATGAAAGATACAATGCCTGATTTTTAACTTACCTTGCTGGCTTTTTGCTGTTGTTTGTTTGTTTGTTTATTTGGGTTTTTTAGTTTTGGTTTGGGTTTTGGGGTTTTTTTGTTTTCTTTCTTTTTTTTTTTTCTGATACAATTTTTTTTATTTGCAAATAGTTATTCCTGTTACAGATATATGCATAGCTGCAGAAGGGTATCTATTTCAAAGGTATATTTGAAAGCTATTGCACAAAGGACAGCATAAATTGTGCCTCTGGACATGCAGGTAATTGCTGAATAGCAAGCCTATTCTGCAAGCCAAGTTCTTACCGACAGAGTTGCACAGGTGCAGCTGATCATGTAGTTCACTGGCTTAGCCAGACACTTCGTGATGCTGATGTGTTTTCACAGAAGTAACCAGTCAGATTTCACATTAGCTGGGCAAGAACTGGAATGGGGTTTTAACAGTTTTAGTTTGTTTTCTTTTCTCATTGAGTTCGCTGGATGTAGGATTTCTTGATTTAATTGCCTTTTCCAGTTTTACAGCTGTCATAAGGAAATGCTGAAAAATAAAAAAATCTAGTAACAAGGTGACAAGAAGACACACTAGAAAACAGAAATCATATCACCTGAAGTTATAATTACATTCAACTCCTTCTAATAGAGCCAAGCATAAATATTTAATAAAATTATATCTGTTTAATGAAAAACTTGATAAAAGCATGATAAATTATTAAATGTTAAATATTAATTATTATTATTAATTGATCAGAATCATTATGAATGATGCTTGAGGTACAATTCTTGTGTATGTTATAATGAAAAGTAGAATAAAATAGAATAAGAAATGTATACAGCATAGTAAATATATCACTAAATATATACAGTACATATATCAAATATATAAACCCCTAAAATCCCCCAAAATGCTAAAAGCCTTTATTTGAAATACATCTATCTGTTTTTTGTAGATTGAAAGCACATTGTGATCTTACAGGAACTCTCACTCTTTGTCACTACAGTTTCTGATGGTTCTCCAGACCCAAATTAAAAAACAATAACACCACGACTAAAAAATATTACTTGAAAGGAGCTGCCTCAGAAAGCATGCTTTTTAAAAGTTACTATAATTTAGGCAGATCCAGATGTGCATAAAGACAGTTTTAGCCTTTTACAACATCAATTATTTCTAGGATTCATATATTTAAAGTTAGAACATGGAGACTAAAACTGCTCCCACTGTTTGGAACTATCAGGAGCTTATCCTGAGAAGCACAAAGCACAGCTGGAAAAAGGTATCAGGTGTCTGTCTCTTCATGGAGTTAGACTACATTTTCACTGAGGAAAATTAAACGTGCGGACTATTAATTGCATCTTTTCATTATATCCTATTACAAACCAAAAGATATTTGAGATGAGATTCAGAGCAGCCCTGCGGAGAAGGACTTGGAGTGTTGGTTGATGAGAAACTTAACATGAGCTGGCAGTGTGCGCTCACAGCCCAGAAAGCCAACCATATCCTGGGCTGCATTAAAAGGAGCATGACCAGCAGGTCGAAGGAGGTGATCCTGCCCCTCTACTCTGCTCTCATGAGATCTCACTTGGAGAATTGTGTGCAGTTCTGGTGTCCTCAACATAAAAAGAACATGGAACTGTTGGAACAAGTCCAGAAGAGGGTCAAGAGGATGAGCAGGAGGCTGGAGCACCTCCCGTGTGAAGACAAGCTGCAAAAGTTGGGGAACTTGGAGAAAAGGAGGCTGCATGGAGACCTCCTTGCAGCATTCCAGTATCTGAAGGGGGCCTATAAGGATGCTCTTCATTAGGGACTGTAGTGATAAGACAAGAGGTATGGGTTAAAACTTAAACAGCGGAAGTTTAGATTGGACATAAGGAGGAAATTCTTTACTGTAAGGGTGGTGAGGCACTAGAATGGGTTGCCCAGGGAAGCTGTGAATGATCCATCCCTGGCAATGTTCAAGGCCAGGTTGGACGGAGTCTTGGGTGACACAGTTTTTGTGTGAGGTGTCCCTGCCCATGGCAGGGGTGTTGGAACTAGATGATCTTAAGGTCCCTTCCAACCCTAACTATCCTATGATTCTATGTTACTTTACAATGTGAAGCAAGAGTGAATTAGTTAATAAAATTGTTATTTGCTTTTAGGAATTGGAGGGGAATATAAATACAAAAGCTAATGTTATGCTTAATCCAAATTTATTTTGAACCTGAAATCTTTAACAATTTTGAAATGTTAATTTTCAGGCAAATCCCCCCGTAAAAAGAACTGTCGTGGTTTAAACCCAGTCAGGTAACTTGTTCACTCATTCCCAGTGAGTGGTGCCGGGCTGACAACAATCGAGGTCCATTCCCCCCCCCCCGCCCCCCCCACCGGGGCTCTCCCCTTCCCCGCTCCCGGAGGAATGGGGAGGAGGATCGAGAGAGTGCAACTCCTACGGGTTGAGATAAGAACAGTCCAGCAACCAATGTACAACACAAATCACCACCGCTACTATCAACTACAACAATAAGGGAAAATAACAAGGGAAGAGAATACGATAGCACCGGCCAAGAAAACGAGTTCCACCCGGAAGCCCGTGTCCTTCCGGGTAACTCCCAGTTACCCCCCACCCCGGGCATGATGTGCTGTGGTATGGAATACCTCCCTGGCTAGCCCAGGTCAGGTGCCCCATCTCTGCTTCCTCACAGCTTCCCCTCCTCCCTGGCAGAGCATGAGCCTCACAAAGTCCTTGGTCAGTGTAGACATCACTTAGCAACAACCAAAAACATCGGCTTCACCAACACTGTTCCCAGGCTGGAAGTCAAACCACAGCACTGCACCAGCTACCACGAAGGAAAAACATGACTGCTACTGCTGAACCCAGGACATTAAGAAATTGCATTAATTAAGGATTTAGAAATAGTTTAAAATACCCATAAATGCTGTCATATAGAAATGAAACTTAAGGCATTTTGAAATAAAACATTCAGTCCTTCAGTAAGCATAAATTAAAAAAAAAAAAATAAAGTATGCAAGTAGGAACTAGAGTATTTATCTTGTGAAAGGTAAAGCTTTAAAATATAATCAAGCTGAAATATTGTAAAATGAGATTTACTGCAACAATAATTTAAGGTAATAGCAAAGATGTCATTTAAGTACTTTGCAAATAGTGTATTTCCCTGCTGTGTTTGCAAGATTACCTTGTGAATCATCAAGAACTCAAAAAGCTTTTGATTTACATTTTCCTGAGACCTAAAGGAAAGAAAGGACACTACAGATAAGATAAATAACTTGATGATCTACTAGCTTCAATAAAGAAAAGGCTGCCTCTTCCCGACTGGCTCAAGTTAGCACCTGACGAATTCTTGCAAACTGGCTCAGTTTGTGAAAAGTTTTAGTGAGGTTTCTACATTATATTTACAAATAAACAGATAATTGTCGTTCTGAGAGTACAGAAAAGGAAACTTAAGCTCTGGAATTAATGCAGTATTAAAATATGTTAACAGTTAAGGTGTGTTTTCAAAACAACTTTGCCTTACATTTGTGGCTAAAACATGGGTTTATTTCTGTGGAAGTTCCACATTTCTGCTGAGTGTTTGCCTTATTCCATTCAAGTTTACTTCTGTCTACAATTACTGAAACATCTGAGTGCCTTCTTGTAGCATTAAGTAGTGTGGCTGACATCTATTCTATATTTATTTGTTCCCTTGTTTTTATTCCCAAAGAGAGAAAAATGAACAGTGGATGTTTCTTCTAATTTTATTCTTTTTTTCTGCCTTTGTGGAGACTTCCAGAATGTGCCACTATAGATTTTCATTACAAGGCAGGAACAGAAAAGAAATGTATCCTGTGCCTGGAACAGATGACAATGACGATATCATTGGTCTTCAGTTCCCAGGGGAAGCTCTCTATCTGCATAAGACAGGATTTAATATTAGAGAACAAACATATGCTATGCTAAAGCAACAGAAGTGCTGACACCAGCTTTTGCTGTAGGGTGAAAAATTAGTTTTTTCAGTAGGCTGGGCATAGTCTACTGAGTGCTATGAAGATAAGGAAAGCATCTGTAAATTTGTCTACCTTTCATATGGTAACCATGTAAAAAAGGAAAGCCAGGTGTCATGCTTTCAAGTTATCAATGTTGTAGGGGAAACTGAAGGTGTGCAACAATTTGTTACAGTTCATGTATCTTTCTTTCAAGTACACATGTCATAGAACAAAATTATTCTAAAAAAATAGTCTAAACTTATTTTAGACAAAAAGCTGTACTTATGAATACAAGCTATGTGATATGTTTATGCTAGCAAATGTGAATAAGCAGTCTTCTGAAACCAGGTTTCCTATTGAGATTTACAATACTTTTTACCTCTGCTTGGACTGGAAATAACATCATGAAACTTGCAAGATCTTTGAATAAGATATTCTACCACGGCTGTCTGCTTAGCACACACAGTTCAAAGGTACGCAATGTTTGTACAATCCCTTCTCATTTTCCTACAATTCAATTTCCTAATTTTTCAACTCCCTAAAATTCCTTCTCATTCTTGGATAGGAAAATGCTGTTGCAGCATAAATATAGCTGGAATCATTCACTGGAATCCAGCAGTCTCTGATACTTAGCTAACTCAAGCATTAATCTCACCTCCAGATTCTACAAGGGCTTAGTATTGTTTTCAAATGGTCTAACACTCCTGCAGTATTACGGTATGACAACAAGTCTCTTGACTTTTATATAAAACCCAAACTTCCCTTACAGATTCTGCTTCTTAAAACAGCAATATATTCAAAATTCCTGCTAGTCCTACTACTTATGTCACAGAAGGGAATAATGCAGAACAATTTCACTTGATAAATGATGGTAATCACGTCTAACTGTAAACTTGAAAACTGCAGAGATATTGCAGAGATTTGATGCAAGAACATTCCCGCCCATATTGAAATGTAAATAGAAATAATTAAGAGTTACCTGCACTTGGAAAACCCACATCTTTCTGCCTTTTCCTATTCCTAGATGTCCAGCATCTACTTCCCAAAGAGCAAAAGCTTGTCTAAGCCTGTTCAAACAGGAAAAAGAAATATATTCCTCAACTGAATCATAGAATCACAGAATCATAGAATTGTTAGGGTTGGAAAGGACCTTAAGATCATCTAGTTCCAGCCCCCCTGCCATGGGCAGGGACACCTCACACTAAACGATATCAACCAAGGCTTTGTCCAACCTGACCTTGAACACTGCCAGGGATGGAGCATTCACAACCTCCCTGGGCAACCCATTCATTCCAGTGCCTCACCACCCTAACAGGAAAGAATTTCCTCCTTATATCCAATCAAAACTTCCCCTATTGAAGTTTTAACCCATTACCCCTTGTCCTATCACTACAGTCTCTAATGAAGAGTCCCTCCCCGGCATCCCTATAGCCCCTCTTCAAATACTGGAAGGCTGCTAGGTGGTCCCCACGCAGCCTTCTCTTCTCCAGGATGAACAGCCCCAACTTTCTCAGCCTGTCTTCATACAGGAGGTGCTCCAGTCCCCTGATCATCCTAGTGGCCCTTCTCTGGACTTGTTCCAACAGTTCCATGTCCTTTTTATGTCGAGGACACCAGAACTGCACACAATACTCCAGGTGAGGTGTCACAGGAGCTTTCTGGGCTGGGAGCGCACACTGCTGACTCATGTTCATTTTCTCATTAACCAACACCCCCAAGCCCTTCTCCACAGGGCTGCTCTGAATCTCTTCTCTGCCCAACCTGTAGCTGTGCCTGGGATAGCTCTGACCCAGGTGTAGGACCTTGCACTTGGCATGGTTAAACTTCATGAGGTTGGCATCAACCCATCTCACAAGTGTGTCAAGGTCCCTCTGGGTGGCATTCCTTCCCTCCAGCGTATCAACCGAAACTCACAGCTTGGTGTCATTGGCAAACTTGCTGAGGGCGCACTCAATCCCACTGTCCATGTCAAAAACAAAGATGTTGAACAAGACCGGTCCCAACACCGATCCCTGAGGAACACCACTCATTACTGGTCTCCAGCCAGACATTGAGCCATTGACCACAACTCTTTGCGTGCGGCCATCCAGCCAGTTCTTTATCCACAGAGGGGTCCATCCATCAAATTGATGTTTCTCCAATTTAGAGACAAGGATGTTGTGTGGGACAGTGTTGAAAGCTTTGCACAAGTCCAGGTAGATGACATCAACTGCTCTACCCCTGTCCATCAGTTCTGTAGCCCCGTCATAGAAGGCCACCAAATGGGTCAGGCAGGATTTCCCCTTAGTGAAGCCATGCTGGCTGTCACCAAGCACCTTGTTGATTTTCATGTGCCTTAGCATGCCTTCCAGGAGAATCTGCTTCAAGATTTTGCCAGGCACAGAGGTGAGACTGACTGGGCTGTAATTCCCTGGGTCATCCATTTTCCCCTTCTTGAAAATGGGGGTTATATTTCCTTTTCTCCAGTCGGAAACACCTGACTGCCATGATTTTTCAAATATGATGGCCAGTGGCTTCGCAACTTCATTTGCCAGTTAAAGTTTAAGCAATTTGCTCCAAGATGTTTTAATCACAGGCGGACTCCTCTCTACAGTGATTTTTTTTTTTTTTTTAAATTTAAAAAAAACACCCAAACCCATTAAGACATTTCTCGACATGGCAACAATATTAAACCTGTAACCCTGGATTGAAACCTCCCCAGGAATGGACTTTCCTGAGTTCAGCCATATGATATCTAAACAGGTTACATGAAAGGATGAAACATCTCTTTCCAGCTGAGTTTTCTCTTCTCTGACTTCCTTATAAAAAGGTATTTCAAGCAGAGAAACAAGGGCCATTCTTTGAACAGAATCTCAAAGATGTTTGGTCTATTGAGTGAAGCACAAACCAACAGCAAACATCATGAATTACTTAGTAGGAGAATCATAGAATCACAGAAAGTTTAGGGTTGGAAAGGACCTTAAGGTCATCAAATTCCAACTTCCCTGCATGAGCAGGGACGCCTCACACTAAACCATGTCTCCCAAGGCTCTGTCCAACCTGGCCTGAACTCCGTCAGGTATGGAGCATTCAGAACTTCTTTGGGCAACCTTTTCCAGTGCCTTACAACCCTCACAGGAAAGAACTTCTGCCTTATATCCAACCTAAATCTCCTCTAAGTTTAAACCCATTACCCTTTGTCCTCTCACTATAGTCCCTGAGGAAGAACCTCTCTCTCACATCTTTGTAGGCCCCCTTCAGATACTGGAAGGCTGTGAGGAGGTCTCCACGCAGCATTCTCTTCTCCAGGCTGAACAGCCCCAACTTTCGCAGCCTGCCTTCATATGGGAGCTGCTCCAGTGTCCTGATCATCCCCATGGCCCTCCTCTGGACTTGCTCCATGTCCTTCTTATGCTGAAAACACCAGAACTGCATGTAGTACTGCAGGTGGGGTCCCATGAGAGCAGAGAAGAGTTTCCTTCTGAACCACATATTTGATGGAACCTTGTAACCGAAGTCTTCATATAGGATTAAGCAGCAAAAAAGCAAACAAACAAATCATTTCTAGTGTATTATGACAATACTGATAGAATGGGTGAAAAACAGAAAAATATACTTTTGTGATAAACATTAATAATTTATTTCTCTGTCACTGAGCTTTACTGGCAATAAGATGTTCTCAGGTGTTTCTAGACTGTCTGAGAGCAAATACTGATGTTAATTTCATTTGCTTTCTAAAGAATGAGTTCAAAATAAACACAACTGTCTAAGAAATCGAAAAAGAAGAAAATTGCTGAGGGGGGAAACAGTATTTGAATTTGAGTTTTCAAAATTTCATTATAAATGAGAAGTTTTTTAAACTGTATGGTACCTGTATTCGTCAACATTAAAATATAATATTTTTATGTGTGTTGGGCTTGGTTAATTTTTTTTTCCAATTGCATCCATTTAGAGACTACAGTAGTTAACTTCCATATTAACTAATAAAGAATTAAACTTTATTTGACATTACTAGCATATGCCTTACACATTTTCAGTAATGGGTGTTACATTTAAAGTAATTCCACATTGCAAAATCACTTAAAAATTTTTGCTATTATTCTGAAGATTTTTTGTCAGTTTTTTCATATATATATGTTTAATTAATATTTGAATACTAATTTTAAAAAACAATTAACTATCTAATCTGTTAATTTTGAGAAGGAAAACCCTCAGACCTTGCAATCCTTATAAGGGAAGAGTAAGTTTTGAAATTACAAACCCTGTAACATCATTACTGGTAAAGAACTCTGTATACAAACTTCCAATGAGACCCCAATCCAGGAATAAAAATTACATTCTAGACTGAAACACTGCCTCAACACTCTAGATTTGTTAGTTTTCTGATTTTTTTTTCTTTTTCATGAAAAAAGTACCAAAAAATAAGGGATTAAAATAAGAATTGAAAGCTCATGCAACCAAACAAAATTGTGAAATGAATTTAGCTGTCTCTCCATTTGCATATTTCTTTCTTTTTTGTGTGTGTGTGTGTGTGCGTGTGGTATAAAGACAATGAATAAAACTCAAAGGAATGTCAGATAAAGTTCACTGGATTACTTCACAGTCAAAATACATTTATGCAATATACATGTTTTTTCAAGGATTTTTTTGTTTAAGTTAAAAGCAGGTGAAAAGCTCTCTTTCATCTGCTTTTGAAAAAGAGAATGTACCGCCATAGAAATCTCCCATTGTGTGGCCAAGCTAACCCTCTTTTGCAAAGATCATCTGGAGAGCTCCCTGCAAAGAGACCTTTTTCATGAAGTCCAGTTTCTCAGTGGAGTTGGTGGGAAAATGGTACATGTTTTTACCCTAGAAGTTAAGAAAGACACTATTTTACTCTTATGTCAATATTTTAATACTGTTGGATCAGTTTCAGAGGCCTATAATTTAGGCAGTATAGTTATAAAAGGGCATAAAATGTATTGAAACTGATAGTAAGAAAAGAACATCCTTAAATTCCCTGATTGTGAACATCATTCTCATACAGTAACTAGGTGGGAGAGAGGTATTATAATTACAGCAAAATATGGGATTTTTTAAGGCCCTATTCATAATGACCCTTTTCTCTTCCAAGCGTTCAAAAATATCATACTCATTTTACAGAACCTATTTGTTATTCCTGTACTTTTCTCAATTTTCTGTATTTAACACTTAGCATAAGTGTTTCTTATGCTTTCTTTCTCTAAAAACTTTCAGCTTTATTAAGATCTGTGGACAAATTTTTCTCACAAAAATTCCCATGTGGAAAGGAAAGGTTAAAGGGTCATGACTAGACACTGCCAACTAATTTATATGAATAAAGTTTCTGAAAAGGCCAGGAAAATTCTTTTCTTTGAGCCAGTGATGTAAATATTTGGAATGTGGTAATGCCTGTATGGCGTCTCTAACCATAGCTGTAATGGTCATTAGTGCCAGTTTTACCCTTTCTGCTATGTTTCTGTGAATATTTCACACAAGATCTCTGTTTTTAATATCCTCACTCAGTTGGTATTATATGTGACAATATACATAATACAACTCTCAATTGGTATTATATGTGACATTTTTTGTGATATTCACGTATGACAAGACAGGACTTTGAGAACCTGATCTGTACTACTAGTGAAATTAAAACAATTGAGAGCATGAGAGGCAATGAATCCCAATACAAACAAATATTTCCAGAAAAGAGACACCTGTGGGAGAAGGAGAAGTGTTTATCTCCCTCTCTTTTTCCCTTCCCCACTGTTTCATGTTTTTTTGGTTTAGAGTTGTGCTGATGCACTAATACGCTTTACTGATTGGCAGCTGTTCCTAGTGGATGATGGCTAAAATAAGCTCTGTGTACTTTAGCTGTGCTTTCTGAAGTTATAAAGCTTGATTAAATTAGGTTTGTAAATTGTATGAGATATTGTTTGAGATTCTGGATATAAAGGTGCCATAGGTGTGCTAAAACCTACATAATTATCACTAATTTGCTCTGGCTGCATTCTTCTGATGGCCATGTCCATAAAAGACAGGTTTTGGAACGTATGCATCACTGCTGCTAACACTGGTGTAATTCTATCAATGATGGTTTTGTATTAATAAGATTCCCATGGATATAGATGTCATGTCCTTTAGTCTGGATTTAGACATGTCAGTAAACCCTCAGTAGCCATAGCAGCTTAGCAGTTTTGACTGTTCATATTTGTATCATATGTTATCAAAATCAAGTTTTGCTGAATTGAACAGTGACAGGAAAAAAAATGAAAATCTTATAGCCTATGAATTATATCCACCCATGGGCTATTTCTACTGGGATTTTACATATTTTTCAGTCATCTCTGAATTCTTCTATCCTTGGATAATTTGGTTTTCCAAGGCCTTTCCAAATGTCTGCATAAACAATTATGAAACTTGCCCACCCTTAGTGACCGGAATTCAGAAATTATCATTTTCTTGCTTATATTTCAGTTATGCCCACCTTGTTACCTTCAAGGAGGATATTTAGGTTGAGAGATAATATGGTGGTTTCATGTGTCATAAAATTCTTCACTAGGATAAAGTCCATTGTGAAATATTAACAAAAAAAAACACATTTAAACGCCTTTTGGTGAAGACATTCCAAATTGGAAAAGAGCAATGTAGTGTCACATTTCTCAAGCAGCAAGGCAAATTTCTATCAGCAAAGCCAGATGAGTTTTAAAAGCCAAGTTTTTCAGGAAGCAGCAGGCAGGGCTGTTCTGCAGAGGCAGCAGAGACAAGGACAAACCCATCACAGGGCAGAGTAGGCAGTGCCCCTGCCAGGTGCAGGTACCACTTAATGGAGCAGGGCAACCAGGACAGGTCCCTGATGGTGACCAGGGCCAACCAGGATTCTTTGTTGAGAATAAGAGGTCAAGCCAGGGAGTTGAGCCTGTGAGTCAGTCTGGATCAGCACAGTATGTCAGCAGGTGCTGACACAGCTATGAGGGCTCCTGAACAATCTGGTGGAGCAGAGGCACTGCTCATAGGCCTTTCTCATATCTGTAACACAGGTCCAGGCAGCCTTATAATGTCAAAGCTGGCTTTCAGTTCAGGCAGGAAAACCCATATGGTCTCTATGTGTGCATGTGTACTGAGGGGGTGTAGGGTCTTTACAATAAGTGTTAACTTTAGCCTAGTCATGAATTAATCACATTATTGTCGCTGAACAAGGTATAAAACTTCTTTTGAGGACGGGACTGACTTCCAAATTTTCTTGAGAAAAAAAATTAAGGATTTGGTAGTCCCCTGAGACTGTACAAAACCTCACAGAGACTGTACCAGTATCAGCAGAAGGTCTACACAGAAAAGGAGAATACAATTCTCAAAATGTCCTTGGCATATTTAGTTGATACTGCAATGCCACATTGAGTTTTGATTAGTGAAAAGTACCTGCTTGCTCTTACACCACTGTTATTGTCTATCTGTTCTCTCTTTATCCCTTCCTCTCCACAGTCCTTTCTGTCTGAATTTCCTCTCTTCAGCAAGTCCCACATTATAACCTTTAAAGGCAGCATTTGTACACCTTTCTTCTTTCACCTTTGGAATAGTTACTGTTACTGACTTTGAAGCTTTATCATTGAAATAATATTCTCAGGAAAAATTATACGCAGGGGAGACTTCACAGTCCTGAATCTACTGTTTGCAGGTGGAAGTGAAAATCCTGCTTTTGTTTGTCTTTACATCCAGAAATTTCGTTATTGCTCTAAGGCAAAACCCCCTGAAGTCACCATTTTCTTGAACACATAGCCTATTCATAAGCCATTCCGTCATAGCTTATATTAGAATTCAAATGCCACCAAAAAGCATATAAATTAAAATGTGATTAGATAACCTTAAACTCAGTTTGGGCTTAGGTCACATCTGCAGTACTAAAAAGAATAGGTGAGCATATTCAGAACAGTTTACATATATCACTACAATGTCAAGGCTGCTAACTTGAAATTTTCTTCCTCCACCCTGGAATAGAATGAACATAAGGTTGGAGTCAATGGGTAGGAGTGAAATGGTCTGCCTTGGTCAAGGCAGTGCTGTAAGTTTACATCCTTCATAGCAATGAACCTGTGTGCAGGTATGAAAGAAATGTTTGGTTTAAACCTGATTTTCTTTACAAAGCACTTATTTGTAAAGTACTGCTTCTCTTTACTTTTCATCACAGTGATGAGTCTTGCCACCGGTAACATCACTCACTATACAGTCACCATCTCATATCCATACCATCCATTAGGTGAAATCCTGCTGAATAAAAGATATAAACCTGTTCAAGGAATAGATTTACTGTACACCAGGGCAATGAATTAAGAAGTCTCCAAACTCTCTAGTGTGCTCTATATTTCCTGGCCATTTAGCACATCTCTTAGAAAACAAGCAAGAAAGATCACTCACCCCAAGCTGTAAAGGCAAATTGAATCTAAAATAAAAATAAGATGCATAAATTCTTTTAGAAATGCTGAAGTAACTTTTTTCTCTCTTTTTTTTTTTCACTGCCTCCTAGCAAGATAATACATTTGCTGAACATAGTTTACGATGGTATGCTTTCCCTGAATTTTTGTGCATACCAAAAAAAGTACTCTGCTAAAATCCTAGAGATGTAGGTTCTTACATGACCTCGTACAAAGTGACATGGTGATAGATTTGATAATGTATTCAGAATTCATCACTAAAGTTAGATTTTTGTTAGGTTTAGATTACACTGTTAAGATGCAGAATAAGGAACACATCATTTTCCAGTTCCTTGGATGCTGAACATCTCTGCAAAACAGTCCATACATTTCACAGAGCATGCCATTATAGCTAAATATCTTTGAGTGCTACCCACCATAGAATTTGGTCTTTTAAAAATCTGCCCCTGGCCTTTTGTGACAAGGAGCCACCTACCATCTTTGTGTCTCAACTACCCACTGACAAAATGTTTTAGTTAATAATAGGACTTTGGGCTTTTTGTTTTCTCTCTGAGCATGTATAACCATTAAATATACCTAAAAAAATAATAACCTGATTACAGACGCAAATTCAGACCTTTATGTTTAAGGGATCATTGTTTAACATTTCTTATTAAATAAATACTTTTTGAAAAGCTACAAGTGACATGAAGGATAGTGGGAGGCCACAGAAGTTTTTCAATAATAAAAAAGGGGGAAAAGCTTGAGAAAGGTTATTGTGCACCAAAACATGTCTGTTGCAGGATAATACTGCCACTTACTGTAAGAGGTACTTATGCTAGAAAAGAAGCATTATATTAAAAAATGTTGTCTACCGATGTTTGTTACGACTTTACCACTAGGTGAATATAATAGTGAATTTTGACTAGAGGTTTTTAAAAGTCCTCAGAAAATAAGAAAATAACTCTTGTGTCATGAGGTCATACTTGCCTGTAAATAAAAAATGTGTGTGTCGTGGTTTAAGCCCAGCTGGTAACTCAGAACCACGCAGCTGCCAGCTCACTCCTTCCAACCAAACTTCCTCCCCTGGCTCCTGGAGGGATGGGGAGGAGAATCGAAAGAATGTAACTGCCACGGGTTGAGATAAGAACAGTCCAGTAACTAAGGTATAACACAAACCACTGCTGCTACCACCAATAATAATAATGATAAGGGAAATAACAAGGGAAGAGAATACAAAAGCAACCTGACCTGAGCAGCAATCTGGGCCTTCAGGGTAACTCCCCCCAGTTTATATACTGGGCATGATGTGCTGTGGTATGGAATACTACTTTGGTCAGTTTGGGTCAGATGTCCTGTCAGGGTAAAGTCCTTGGTCAGGGTAAATATTACTTAGGAATAGCTAAAAGCATCGGTGTTATCAGCGCTGTTCCCAGGATGAAAGTGAAAACCACAGCACTCCACCAGCTACTAAGAAGGAGAAAAAATGCTACTGCTGAACCCAGGACACTGACCAAGGACTTTGTGAGTCTCATGCTCTGCCAGGGAGGAGGGGAAGCTGGGAGGAAGCAGAGACAGGATACCTGACCCAAACTGACCAAAGAGGTATTCCATACCATAGCATGTTATGCCCAGGATGTAGAACTGGGGGCAGTTACCTGAAAGGGTTAGATCACTGCTCGGGCCAGATTAGGTATTGATCAGTGGGTGGTGAGCGGCTGTATTCTCTTGCCTTGTTATTTCCCTTATCATTATTATTACTGGTGGTAGCAGTAGTGGTTTTGTGTTACACCTTAGTTATTGGACTGTTCTTACCTCAGCCCATGGGAGTTACATTCTTTCAATTCTCCTCCCCATACCTCTGGGATGGAGGAAGAAAAGTGGGTTAATAAGCAAAAGGGTGTGTTTGGGGTTTTTTGTATTTATTTTTTTCTTTAATTGGAAACTTCATATTTATCTTTCATATGAAAGAAATCTATAATTTATAACAATTATTTCATTAGTTCTATGAAGCTCAAACTTTCAGCGTTTTGTGGGATTGAAGATGCTAGAAAGAGGAGAAAATGATAATCTTCCCGAAGACAAAAATAACTACAAACAGCCTGCTAAGGCAGTGGATCTTTTACTCTTGAGGAAAGGATAGAAATAAGTGCCAAAATATGGGAGGCAATGGGGAAAGAGGGAAGGTGGTAGGTGGATGTATTTTTTTTAATCTGTGTTAAGGAGGTTGTTAACCAAAGGTAATTTTCCAGGTGAATTCTGTAGTCTGTGGGAGAGACAGTACTTCCCTTTCAGCTTTGTATTTTCAAAACCCCAGATTAACCCACCCATTCCAAAGAAATATTCCTTTCAAATGACTGATGAGTGGAGGTATCCATCAGCTTCTAAGTAATTGACAACTGGACATTTTAACAGAACCAGTGGAAGAGCTGTCTAATTCAGTTGTTTGTGCTGCTAGCGATAATTAGACGTTACAGCTCAATGGCGTGCTGCATTGTTTGGCTCTAAAAGGTATTTCATCAGTACAATAATTCCAGATGCATGTCTCTCATGTGACCAAATCATTGTCTGCACATGTCCCTCTAGAAAGAAGCAATGGCAGAAATAAGCTAGGGAAGAGCCAACAGGATAAACTCAAGAGTTTAGGAGTCATTTGCATTTCAGATGGACTGGCACAGAAACAATCTTTGTCTAAACCCTGTATTCTTGTTTCTAGCAGTGCTCTATTCAGAAGTATGGGGGGACTGGATATACCTGTTCTTCCAGTAGAAATGCAGCAAGATTTTGCTTGAAAACTGACTATGCCTTCGTATTTGTTGGATGGAGTTTTTACGTAACAAGTGAAAGAGGAATCATTTTCATAGTAAACCACCCAATTAAAATTGTTAAAATACTAGGAGTGGGAGAGTATTGGCATCACTAAAGCTAATCATGCTGTCTCTACCTGACCAAAGATGAACATTTCAGATGATTTCCTGTCAAATAAGCAAGTTAATCCATTGTTTTATTCCCTACTTTTTTTTTCAGTAAGCACTTGTAAGTGAAACAGCAATAATGAAAATATTGACTTCTTATAAATTTGATTTCTCCGTCTCTCCTGGGAAATATTTTATACAGATTGAAAGCAAACTTTTAAATACTTCATATTGCCATAATCTGTATGATTTCAGAGGGCCTTAAAACACCTTAACCATTTACATCACCTACAAGTTTTGCAGCTTCCACCAAGTCACAATTGCTTCTAGAGCAAGAAACAGTATCTTCATAGTATAAAATAGTAATACATATTGCTTGGGACGTGGAGTGGTAACACAGATTTTGGTTTGGATTGAACTTTACAAGAAACTGTTAATTTCTCTGAAAGTTACTCATGGAAGTTATTTCATGATTTATTCTTTAATGCAACATAAAAATGTGAGGGACAATTTCTTAGTGGAGGTGGTCCAATAGTTCATTGTGAAAAATAGCTTCATTTTCTGTAGGTGTTTCTATTACCTTTTAGAAATCATTCCCTTTCGTGGCCATGAATTTTCTGTAATTATTCAATGAAGTTGTGCAACACTAATGGTCCAAGAATCATGAAATCATAGAATGGTTTGGGTTGGAAGAGACCATTAACAAACACCTAGTTCCAATCCCCTTGCCATGGACTGGAACATTTTTCACTAGATTAGGTTGCCCAAAGCCCCATCCAACCCCACTTAAAACAAATCCAGGGATGGGGCATCCACAACTCTAGGCAACCTGTTCCAGTGGCTCACCAGCCTTTCTGTAAAAAAAAATAAAATTCTTCCTTATATCTAATTTAAATCTACCCTTTTTAAGTTTAAAACTATTGCACCTAGCTCTGTCACTACAGGCCCTGGTAAAAAGTAAACTCCCATCTTTCTTGTAAGTTCCCTTTACATACTGAAAGACCACACAACCATTATATATTGAAACATTGAACAACCCTGTCTCAGTTGTTCTTCATGAGAGGGTTGTTATAGCCCTTTGACTACTTTCTTGCACCTTTCTACCCTCCTTTAGACCTTTTTCTGACACAGCCATGTGTTTTTGATGCTGAGGGCCACAGAATGAGATACAGTACTCCAGGCAGTAGTCCTGCAAGAGCAGAGCAGTTAATTTTCTTCATAGTAGCTAAAATGCAGCTAGGTTTTCGGTTTGTGCTGAAGACTGTAGATGACACAGGGATGTTTAAACAGAGTTAAGGCCTTTTCTGCTCCTCACACCACCCCACCAGCAAGTAGGCTGCAGGTGCACAAGTTGCTGCGAGGGGACACAGTCGGGACAGCTGACTCCACCTGACCAAAGGGGTATCCCAGAGCATATGACATCATGTTCAGCATGTAAAGTGGGGGAAAGAAGAAGAAAAGGAAGGATGTTCAGAGTTACAGTCTTTGTCTTCCCAAGCAACCATCACATACGATGGAGCCCTTCTTTCCTGGAGATAGCTGAACCCCTGCCTGCCAATGGGAAGTGATGAATGAAGTCCTTGTTTTGCTTTGTTTGTGTGGACAGGTTTTGCTTTCTTTATTAAACTGTCTCTTCCCCAATCCAAGACTTGTCTCAATTTTACCCTTCTGGTTTTCTCTCCTATACTACTGTGGAAGTGAGTGTGTGGCTGTACAGGGCTTAGTTGCCATATGGGGTTAAACTGCAACAGTTGTACCGCTATTTTTGCCTTTTTTTTGTGGAAGTGAGGGTAGACATAACCAACAGGACTAAGATGCTCAGCTTATAGTTGAATCTAAAACTTCAGTTATTCAGAAAAAGATTTATTTTTTTTTTTCTGAGGTAAATGGACAGTTATCTGAATCACATGTTTCTTCTGTTTTTTAATTTGGATGACCTAGTAGCAAATGAGGAGCTAAAGAACAGATTTGTTGGTGCACACTCATTTCTATTTTCTTGCAAACATAAACCCAGTAATGCCAATAGAAGCTAAATAACTATTTTAAAAGAAGGTCAGATAACTTTAAGCTTCTCAGAATTCAAAATATGTTGTGAATGTTACTCTTCTACTGTCTAGCATATAATTGTCCTTAATATGCCCCTTTGGAATAACTTAGAGCTCCAGGTTAAAAGTTTTGGGAAAAATTAGCTTAATTTTTCTGGAACTTCAGTTCAAAATTCAGTTAGACTCTTGAGGAAAGACTGGCTATTCTCATTCATCCAGGTTTCCTTGCTTTTGTGACTTGTTTCATGTTGCAAATAATTTAGGTGTAATTTGAGAGTCATATGAAATTTTAACAGAAAAGTTACTTGGAAATCTACTAATAAAAATATGCCCACTTTCCAACAAAACATTTTTGATATTCCAGATTATATCTTAAATTAAACAGCAACAACACAATAAACCTCAAAATTATTTTTCCTTGGTTTAAGATTGTGCTTTTGCACTTACTTGTTTGAACACATTTATTAGCGCTTAAGATTCAGAACTGATTCTTCACTATCTGTTTGTATAGCGAGTAGCTCAGTAGCGGCTCAGCCACAGGGTGATACCACATTTCTTATAAATCTTTAAAATAATAGTAATAATAGAGAAAAAATGTGCTAATGCTGAGTGGCTTTTATGTTTTCTTACAGAGCATAGACATTAGTCTTCCAGCTTTGGAAACCTAGACACATGCAAAGGATACTTGCAAAAATGGCAATTGCTTACGAGACCCTGAAGTTAAGTTTACGTTTCCAGTCAGGATATTTCTTGTGGATTATTTTCTTCATTTCTAACATGAGTGACATGGCAGTGAAGCAGTCCTAAGCAATTCTTTAGGTGAGATGTCCAGAGGTGAAACCAAAGATTTGTGTACTTCATTAACTAATGAAGTACAGGCAGTACCAAACCAAATACAGAAGGCTGTGCCACAGATTAAAGAGCAGGTCTTGCTGTCAAGTTATTAAAGAACCTAGTTACCAGTTACGCTCTGATGTAATCTGAAAAAAGAAAAAAGCTAGCCCAGACCACCTTTCTTCAATAGCTGCATTTCATTTCTGGTTAAATTGAGTAAGCTTCTATTACATGAAATCTGAGCCATGCAGCTTATACCATTCTGGGTTTATACAAGCATATAGTGGTTTTACTCTTCTCAAGTGATGGATCTCTTGTTTGGCCAGTTTCTCCAGAACTTATTAGTGGGAAAATGTTTGTGCTAGCTCTTTTTGTCAGTATCAGCATATGCTGGGTAATAAAGCACAAAATTTGCAATCGGTTTCCTTAATTTGAATACACAATCATAAACTGCACTCTGTTTTCAGCATCCTTCTTCCCTCTAGCTCCATCCCATGAAAATACTCAGTTGCATTTTTTAGGTCTAATTGAGAGGAGAAGATGGAAAAACAAACATTTAGCTTTAAGTCATGCTTTTCCATCTCTAAACTTCTGTGCAAGAACAAGAAGTAAATCACAAATTATTCAGAAATCAGAGTTCTTTTGGGAACTCTTCACAAAAGAAATAATACGGGCTATGCAAAAAGATGGCATAAGCCCTATCAGGAAAATATGTACTTATAGAGACAGAGTAATTGGTTTCTTAAAGGCTTGCCTCTGGTTTTATACTTCATTATTTATTCCTTCAATGAAATAATATTCTGCCTGGTTAGACAAAGTCTAACAATTACAAAAGATTAATTGTACAAATTAGCATATCTAACATGAACTAATGCTATGATATGTGCTGAATACTGGTAGTTTTGCTCACCCTATGTGTTTACTTGTCATGTCCAATTGTCAAAAGTATTTTTGAACACACTGACCTGCCAAATGCTGAAGCTGACTAGTTTAATTTTTTGTAATCATTGTTTTCTTTAGTAAATTCTGAATATTCATTTTCCTTCTATCCTGCACAGGCCTTACACATTTGCCAAGCTGCATTTTTTTTTTACTATAAAAAAATACAGGTAATGTGGCCATCACATCTTTCTGCTTCTTGAATGAACATTAAAAAAATAATGCAGCTGACTTGTCTAACAATATTAGAAATAGCATTGGGTATGCTCAATGAAGCTAACTTCACAATGGTTAAGCTAGAAAACTTGTGTACTTTAGCAAGTGCTTGCTCTTTTTGTATTTTTTTGATCCTAACATGAAAAAAATAAATGGCCATTTAAAATGCTGGAAATTTACCAACACAAAAGTAGGCTCCATGAAATGACAAGTGAAAACAAGAGCTTCTACAAAGGACATTTTAATAGTATGTTTTCAGCTGGGACAGAACGAGGTTAAGTCCACTCTCTGTCATCAGTTTTAAAACGTGGCTTACATATTTTAGATGAAGGCACTTATTGTGAAATACAAATTACTTTCTTAATACACTGCATATGAAAAGAGGTGTGTGGCAGAAGAGTGAGAGGCAGTGGTCACAAGCTGAAATATGAGACACACACCTAAGGGAAAAAACAAAGTCACCATGCAGAAAGTAAAGTACCAGACTAGGGGTCCTAACGGATTGTGAAATCTAAACTCATAGAGATTTTCAACCTGACTGTGTTCTAGATTAGCGATCTGAGGTCTCTTCCAGCACTAGTTATCCAGTGATTGTCTTTTGCTTAACTGCTTAAACATTTTAAACTAACCTTGTACATTTTCAAGTTGTGATTAAGACGTGGTTGTAATCTCATTTTCTGAAAAAAAACTTACCACTTATCCCCTGAAGCCAGTTTATATAAAAATATAATTTATTTATGTGTCTGAACAAGAAATTTAGTGAAATTTAGAAGTACCTATCTACTTATTAAAGTTTATAACTGCTAATTTTTGATTTATTTGAATTTTATCGTATACTTTTTCTGTTAAAATCTAAGTTAAAATAAGCATGCTTACACTGCATCAATTTTGTCATAAAAGAAGTAATTACATCTAAATTGCTGTTAAAAGTACTAAAAATATTTTAACTTTGGAGTCTTTTAATGTTATAGCCAAATTACTGAGACACAAACTCAAAAACCAGAAAATAGCATAACAGGTGGACCACTGGGGTGGTACAAAGGGTTGATTAGTGCAGTAGGACTGGGTGGGGCTGGCCAGTCAGAAGCAGCAATACAGAAAAGGCTCTAGAGCCTGAAGGACACCAGGTAAGGCATGAAGCAACAGTGCTCCTGGGTAGCAAATAGCCCCTGCTTGCTGGGTTGCACAAGCAAGCTTCAGCCAGTAAGGCCTGGAAGAGATCCTGCCCTGCTCTCTGGGACTGTAAGATGCACCTGGAGGGCTGTTGCGTCCCAGGCCTCCTTCATATGAGGCAGACACTGATGCATTGTTCAAGTCCCACGGAGGTCACAGAGGTGGTAGGGGGCCGGAGCACAGGTTGTTTGAGGACATGCTGCAGGAGCTGGATCTGTTCACCTGGGAGCAGACAGCTTCAGGGAGGCCTTAATAATTTTTTCAGATATCCAGCAGGGAGAGGTAGGGAAAAGAGAGCTAGATTCCTCTGTACCTACAGTTATACAGAGGGGTGAACACTCTTGCTAGAACATGGGGTATTCTGACTGAAGTTAAAAGAAGTTTATTTCACTGTGGAGGTCACCAAACATGACAACAGGTGCCCAGAGAAGTTGTGTGATCACTATCCTTGGAGATAAGAGTTGCACTGAACACAGCCCTAAGCCACCTGCTCTAATAGGACCTGCTTTGAGCAGGCACTGGAGTGAGTGACCTGTGAAGATCACACTATGACCCTGGTGGAATTTCACTTGCAACTTTCTATAACAGAATCCATATTCCTCTGTTTTATGGACGTTGTTCATTATGCACCAAATGTTATGCTCTCCAAACTGGACTTTGTATTTGTATATTTTGATTATTTAATTTACATCTAGGTAGCTAATTGCAAAGTTTTCCTCTTTGTTCAATTGCTTAAAATAACATGTTCATATTTTGATAATTTGGTAGTTTTTTGGGTTTTACTGCAACATGAATGTACAGCTACAAAAAAGCATTGTTATTGCCTTGTTCAATTCGCAGGTTAATTATTACTCCATTTACACTATTGTATTAGAACTAAGAGGTTAGAATGGTTAATATGGCTGGTCTTGATAGTCAGGGCAATATCATTAGGGGAAAGAATAGACTGGTTTTGAAAACCATAAAGCCCCTGAGGATGACTTTTTGAAAGACAGAGAAGTGTACTCAGAGGGAGATGCTACTAGCTGAACTTTCAAAACCAGAAGTAATATATGATTCTCAAGTTGTGATACACTTCCCAGCAGATGTTTTCTGATATGTGCAAGAGAAAAAATTCTCAGTAAATTGAGCCTTAATGTTGTTTCATAACTGGTACTTACAATTTGACCATGTTATGATAAGTTCTATCTTTTGGTTTTCCTTAATTTTTATGATCCTCCTGATACTTTGCAATAAGTCTAAAACATCCTCTACAGCTAAAGTCTAGATCCTTATTTATATCCAGTTGACCCCAGTCTTACTGAAATGGTCACGTTTTCATTTCATTCAGAAGTGAAGTCACCTCCATTTCCAGAGGAACTGAAAGTAAACCATCTTCATGGAAGTTGGGTGCCCTCTGTTTTCCAAGGCTAGGAAATGAATTAACCAGCTGTTAGGCATCAGACACATATAAAGAAGCTAAGGGAAATGAAACTGATTTCAGGACATGTAATTAGCCAGAAGCAACTGTGACTGTTAGCCCTGAAGGGCTAACTTCCTACAGTACATCCTTAGCACAGATATCTCTTTAAAGCTCCAAAGAGACTGATCCAGCAGTGAGCCATATAATTAAGTGTTCTTCAGAGCTCAGTGTGCTGCTATGACATAAATAATGATTGTCTTAACAGAAGAGAGGCTGTGGGTGAAGAACGGAATTAGGGCTTCACAAGCACAGGAGGGGTCTGGTTGAAGAAAGAAGTAGGAGAGCATGGGCAGCCAGGACACCTTAGGCAAAATATTCTGTGGGAGTAGATAGAAGACAAGAGACTATAGATTATTTCAAAGGTAGAGGAAGGACTGATAATAGAATAGAACAGTAAAAGAAAGATACTGAACATATGTCAGCACACTTTCCTGTCCCAGATAACAGAAAAAAAGGTAGAGTTCTCCTTTGAACATAATGTGAAAAATGTGTTTGATCCCAAACTGTCATTCAATTTTGAACATGACAACTTTGTGGAGCACCAAATCTTAGACATAATGTATCGACCTCATGCTAAGGCATTAAATATACAACTTCCTTTAATTAGTGTATATATGTGTGTGAAACAACAAGATTTTGTTTAATTGATTAATCATAATTGTGAGTATGGTTGTCATTGTGTAGACTTGTTTTGTATCCTTTTTTTTTTCTTTTCCATAGAATCATAGAATAGTTAGGGTTGGAAAGCACCTTAAGATCATCTAGTTCCAACACCCCTGCCATGGGCAGGGACACCTCACACTAAAACATATCACCCAAGGCTTCGCCCAACCTGACCTTGAACACTGCCAGGGATGGAGCATTCACAACCTCCCTGGGCAACCCATTCATTCCAGTGCCTCACCACCCTAACAGGAAAGAATTTCCTCCTTATATCCAATCTAAACTTCCCCTCTTTAAGCTTGAACCCATTACCCCTTGTCCTATCACTACAGTCCCTAATGAAGAGTCCATTCCCAGCATCCTTATAGGCCCCCTCCAGATACTGGAAGGCTGCTAGGTGGTCTCCAAGCAGCCTTCTCTTCTCCAGGATGAACAGCCCCAACTTCCTCAGCCTGTCTTCATACAGGAGGTGCTCCAGTCCCCTGATCATCCTCGTGGCCTTTCTCTGGACTTGTTCCAACTGTTCCATGTCCTTTTTATGTTGAGGACACCAAAACTGCACACAATACTCCAGGTGAGGTCTCACGAGAGCAGAGAGGCAGGATCACCTCCTTTGACCTGCTGGTCATGCTCCTTTTGATGCAGCCCAGGATTCAGTTGGTTTTCTGGGCTGCAAGTGCACACTGAAGCCAGCTCAAGTTCATTTTCTCATCGAACAACACCCCCAAGTCTTTCTCCGCAGGGCTGCTCTGAATCTCTTCTCTGCCCAGCCTGTAGCTGTGCCTGGGATAGCTCCCACCCAGGTGTAGGACCTTGCACTTGGCATGGTTAAACTTCATGAGGTCGGCATCAGCCCACCTTACAAGTGTGTCAAGATCCCTCTGGATGGCATTCCTTCCCTCCAGCATATCAGCCGAACCACACAGCTTGGTGTCATCAGCAAACTTGCTGAGGGCGCACTCAATCCCCCTCTCTATGTCAAAAACAAAGATGTTAAACAAGACCGGTTCCAACACTGATCCCTGAGGGACACCACTCATTACTGCTCTCCAGATAGACATTGAGCCATTGACCACAACTCTTTGCATGCGGCCATCCAGCCAGTTCTTTATCCACAGAGGGGTCCATCTATCAAATTGATGTCTCTTCAATTTAGAGACAAGGATGTCATGTGGGACAGTGTTGAACACTTTGCACAAGTCCAGGTAGATGATGTCAACTGCTCTACCCCGACCATCAGTTCTGTAGCCCCATCATAGAAGGCCACCAAATTGGTCAGGCAGGATTTCCCCTTAGTGAAGCCATGCTGGCTGTCACCAAGCACCTTGTTGATTTTCATGTGCCTTAGCATGCCTTCCAGGAGAATCTGCTCCAAGATTTTGCCAGGCACAGAGGTGAGACTGACTGGTTTGGAATTACCTGGGACATCTGTTTTCCCCTACTTGAAAATGGGGGTTATATTTCCCTTTTTTCCAGTTGTCAGTAACTTCACCTGACTGCCGTGATTTTTCAAGTATGATGGACAGTGGCTTAGCAGCTTCATTCGCCAGCTCCTCCAGGACCCACGGATGGATTTCATGAGGTCCCATGTACTTGTGTATGTTCAGGTACTTAAGATGGTCTTGAACCAGATCATCTCTTACAGTGGGCGCAAGGTCTTCATTCTCACAGTCCCTGTGTCTGCCTTCCAAGACTTGGGTGGTGTGGTCAGAGCATTTGCCAGTGAAGACCGAGGCAAAGAAGTCATTCAGAACCTCAGCCTTCTCCAAATCCACGGTAGCTAGTTCTCCTGATAGCTTCCAGAGGGGACCTCCGTTGTCCTTAGTCTATCTTTTATTTGCTACATACCAATAGAATCACTTCCTGTTATGCTTAACATCCCAGCTAAGTTTAATTCTAACTGGGCCTTAGCTTTCCTAACCTGGTCCCTAGATTCCCAGACAACATCCCTGTACTCTTCCCAGGCTGCCTGTTCTTCCTTCCACCTTTTGTAAGTCTCTTTTTTCCTTCAAAGTTTCCTCAGCAGCTCCTTATCCATCCAAGGAGGTCTCCTGGCCCTCCTGCTGCACTTCCTTCTAGTTGGGATGCAACACTCCTGAGCTTGCACTAGGTGATCCTTGAATATCAACCGACAGTCTTGGTCCCCCCTGTCCTCTAGGGCTATGTCCTATGGAACCTTACTAAGCAGGTTCCTGAAGATGCCAAAGTCTGCTCTCTTGAAAGTCCAGGGCAGTGAGCTTGCTGCACGCTCTTCTCACTGTCCTGAGGGTCTCAAACTCGACCATCTCATGATCGCTGCAACCAAGGCTGCCGTGGAGCATCACATTTCCAATGAGCCCTTCCCTGTTGGTGAGCACGAGGTCAAGCATGGCACTTCTCCTTGTCGGCTCCTCTACTACTTGCAGAAGGAAGTTGTCTTCCACACAAACGAGGAGCGTCCTGGATTGCTTGTGCCAGGCCATCCCGTCCCTCCCACAGATGTCAGTGTGGTTGAAGTCTCCCATAGAATAAGAGCCTGTGAGCGTGAGGCTTTTCCTGTCTGTCTATGGAGTGCTTCATCCACAGGTTCTCCTTGATCAGGCGACCTGTAACAGATGCCCACAGTAATGTCTCCCATAGCTATATTCCCGTTAACCCTGACGAACAAACTCTCTGTGGACTGCTCACCTGTCCCCAGACAGAGTTCCATACTCTCCAGCCTATCCCTAACATAAAGGGCAACTTCCTCTCCCCACCTGCCAGGCCTGTCTCTTCTAAAGAGCCTGTAACTTTCCATTCAGCCCTCCAGTCATAGGAGTCATCCCACCATGTTTCTGTGATGCCTATTATATCATACCCCGTAGGCGTCCACACATTTCTAATTCCTCTTGTTTGTTTCCCATGTTACAGGCGCTTGTATAGAGGCATCTGAGCCGAGCTCCAAATGAAGCCATCTCATTGGCTGGAGCAGCTGAAATATCTCTACATTGCTCCGAGCATTTATTATAGGTGCTGTCAACTGACTGGGTGTGTTGGGATGGAATGATACCCCCCTCCCCCAACACATCTAGTTTAAAGCCTCCTTGACCAGTCTGGCAAGCCTCCTACCAAAACTGCTCTTTCTCTTCTTTATCAGACCAGCTCCACCAGCCCCCACTAGACCTGGCCTACAAGCTTGGGTCCTGTGTTCAAGACACCCAAACCCCTGACTATGACACCTCCCTTTTAACCATCTATTAACCTGTCCAATCCTCCTAGCTTTTTTTAGGTCCTCCCCAGTATCCTGGTGAATTGATGAAAAGACTACCTGAGCTCCAGAGCCCCTAATCACCTCTCCCAGGGCTCTGCAGTCCTTCTTTATGCTCTCTGGGCTACTGCTATCTATATCACTAGCACCCACACCGACAACTAGAAGGTAATAGTCCATGGGACTTACTAGACCAGGGAGCCTCTCTGCAACATCCCTGATCTGTGCCCCAGGTGGGCAGCACACCTCCCTTGAGACTGGGTCAGGCTGACAGATGGGTGCCCCTGTGCCTTTCACAGTCCCCTACCACTATGACCCCCTGCTTTTTCCTGACAGCACCAGTAGAGGTCTTCTTTACCGGTGCATCAGCCAGTTGGTCATGTCATGTGAGTGTATTTCTTCATTAGCCCCCTGCAGAACAGCAAAGCGGTTCTGGGTGAGGACATCAGATTTAGGAGGAAGCCCCTTGCTTTTAGTTGTCCTCTTCCTCCTTTTTTTTGTTGGCTTTTTTTTTTTTTTGTCAGTAATTCCCAGCTTCCCGGGTTAACGGCCTCCTCCTTTCCTTCATGAGCTACAGGGGCCACTTGAGGCCCCTGCACAGTTTGGGCCTGGAGCAAGCATTCCTGCTTCCTCTCCGCTTCCCTGACATCTCGCAGTCTATTGACAGCATCCCGCAGCTCAGCCCCTGCTGCAGGAGCACCTCCACCAGGGAGCACCGAGTGCAGCCCTGCCCATTGTGCGCCATTCCCTCACCAGACCAGTGCAGGCACTCTCTACACCCCGAGCTCTGCACTGCAGCCTCCCCTCAAATCGGCTCTGTCTGGGTGCCTACGCTGGCCACCACCGGGGCAGCCAGAGCAGAGCTCCCAGACCGGGCCCTGGTCATAAGGCGAGTGCTCACCATCCCGCTCGAACTGCCCGCGCAAACTGCCTCGACCCGCTCTGTTCGCTGCGCTCCCTGGGGCAGGTTTTTACCCACTCAGGGCTGGTGCCGCTCCTCCTGGCTCCGCCCCCTGTGAGTCAGCTGCTCGCTCTCGTCAGCTGAGCTGCCGGCTCCTGGGCAGGTGCTGTCGAGGACTTGAGGCTCCCTTGGTGGCTGTTGCCTCTCTGAGTTGAGGCTCCTGAACGCTGACCTCCCCCCTGCTCCAGAGTTGAAGGTGTTCTCTCTAGAGCTGCTCACCTCAGCAATTTTGTGAAAAAAGATTTTACAACTCTATATAGTCTGAACTATAGCAGTAACACTGGTCTTGATATACAAAGCCACATGCCTCTCTGAGTGTAATAGAAAGTCAATGCTAAAGGAAAGCATGGAGTATGGTTAGGATGTTGCCTCCAGCATCTAATGCCCTAGGAATCCATTTACAATTGGAATCTACTCCCATCGTTTATGCTTTAGCATTTATTAGGAACTTGAGGATCAATTTATGAAATGTAGACTGCTAGAAAAAAAAAAAACAACAAAACACCCCCAAAAAATCAAAAAATACCCATTGCTCAAGGTTCTTTGCTATATTGTATTGGGATATCAGCACTTAAATGCCTGCAATATGATCTGAGCCTTGTAATTAGTAATCATTCATTACAAACTGAAAACACCATATAGAACACTTACAGCCCTAAAGGACTTAACTGTTAACTCCAGCTAGTGTTGTTTTATGATTCCAATAACTAAAATCTATTGACTATGATTTTATTATGGTTTGTAAAGAAAAATTGAGCGTCTCTTCCATTCTCCTCTAGCCTCAGGCATTTGTTGTCTATCTTAGTTTCTATTACGGTTAAAACTGAAAATCTGGAGAGAAGTACATTGTATGAGATGGCCAATGGAAAACAGAAATGTGCAAGAAATTGATTGTATGAAATTAACATATTTAATCTTGAATATCAAGCTGTAGTGCCCTGTTCATTAATATACTTAAAACCATATGGTTGCTTTTGGTTTTGGTGTCAGTTTGGTTGGGTGGGCAATGCTTAGGCACAACATAAGATACACTTATTGATTCTTAGAAGGTCTTTGTTCATACTTGAGCCAAAGCAGCTGGTAGAGGGCTAAAGAGCATTCAAGTCACCCAAATCTCTGGATATTGCTTTCTGCTGTACCATCTGTATCTTGTTAAATATTCTCAACTTTTGCCAGGTTTGGCCAATTTATATGTTAAATCAGTTGCTGAAAACAGGATCCAAGATGCTTTTGCAGGAAAAAAATAGTATTAAATTGCAAACTCTTATACATTGATAATTTGTTTTGGAAAAATCCAGTTCAGGTTCTGCTGCACAAATAATGGCAGTGAGATGTCAGATTTCTTCGTCTCCGAGACAAATAAAGGATGGTAAGTGTGGCCTCAGGACACTTTATTTCCAGAGGTTACCATCTTCAGCCCTGAGAGGAGATGTCATCCAATTTCTTCCTGGAAGAGTCAAAAAACTCCGGTCCTGTAAAGCAGCTGTAGAATCAATTGCAATTGCAATTGCAAATGTTTTTTCATTCAGTATATGCAACAACCTAATGAGTCCTAAGCTGGCTAATTAATGACATTTTACTACTTCATAACCCACTAAACGTTGAAGTAATCCTGAGAACCATACATTTGGTGCTACTATTTGATCATCATATTCTGTAAGCTGACATAATTGTCTATGTTCTGCATTTTAATCTTCTATTAGTTTAATTTATTGAATTAGGAGGACAGAAATATCTGGATGAGATATATTTTCTTATAAATCAAAGACCTGCTGCATTATGTTGTTGATGTTCCATCCACTGATTCCATGTCAGTCACCTCCATCCATAAGTTTGAATTTGACTGCATCATTGGAACATATAGAACTTATTGAATGAGTTAAAAGTGTGGGGCTTTTTGTTTTGTTTTGGGTTGTTTTGTGTTTTTTTTTTGGTATTTGTTGTTTTGTTTTGTTTCATTTTCCTGAGGAGGTGCTGCTTTTCTCTTCAAAAAAATCTGTTGATTCCTGTCAAAAAGAGATTAGGAAAAAAAAGCCTTACAATATGCTGAGTCTGATTTTTACATCCCTTTGTTCCTCTTTTACTTAATTCTTCTCTTTATACATTTTACTTTTACATTTTAAGCTCTGCCATTGCAAAGGCATTTACACTTTGACTGCAGGACTGTGTATATATTGCCAGCAGTAAGACCCTGTCAAATTTCTGATATGATAGTTTCAGAGTTCCAGTATTCTCCCTCCCCACAGTGATACTATAAAGCATGGTATTTTGCTACTTCTCACTCTCATCTTGAGTGAATGTGTATTAATTTCAATAAAAATGCTTCCCTGCTAGGATTTGATGATGTGCCAAGGTGGGCTACTTCAATGCTAAATCATTTACTCAAAAAAGTAACTGCAGATTGATTGAATCATTAAGCACTTTTTAATTTTTAACTACTTTTTTTTTTTTTTCCAAAAGAAACACAAAGGAGAATAAAGAGAGGATAGCCTTCATCTTTTTTCAAGGTTTATTGAAAAAGAGAAAAAATTGGTGGGTGTGAAATGTAATACCTTTGTTAACATACCTTCACTTTCAAGTTTTGTTTTATTTCAATATATATAATGTGATAAGTTAAAATGTTGTTTAGCTGACTTTTTAAACTGAGTTCTCTTCTTGCAAAATACAGTCAATAATCTAATAAAGGGCTAAGCTATTCTTTCTAATATTGCTCTTAACAGCACTATTGGACAAAATTCATTCAGTTGAAAATACAAACCGTGAAACATAGTTACATGTAATCATAGAATCATAAAATGTTTAGGGTTGGAAAGGACCTTAAAATTATCTAGTTCCAACCCCCTGCCATGGGCAGGGACACCTCACACAAAAACCATGTCACCCAAGACTCCGTCCAACCTGGCCTTGAACACCACCAGGGATGCAGCATTTGCAACTTCCTTGGGCAACCCGTTCCAGTGCCTCACCCCCCTAACAGGAAAGAATTTCCTCCTTATATCCAATCTAAACGTCCCCTGTTTAAGTTTTAACATATTACCCCTTGTCCTGTTGTTACAGTCCCTAATTAAGAATCCCTCTCTAACACCCTTGTAGGCCCCCTTCAGACACTGGAAGGCTGCTGTAAGGTCTCCACGCAGCCTTCTCTTCTCCAGGCTGAAGAGCCTGGACTTTCTTACCTCATCTTCATAAAGGAGGTGCTCCAGTCTGTGACCATCCTCGTGGCCCTCTTCTGGACTTGCTCCAGCAGCTCTGTGTCCTTATGTTGAGGACACTGGAACTGCACACAGTGCTTGCTCCAAGTGGAGTCTCAAGAGAGCAAAGGGGCAGGATCACCTCCTTTGACCTTCTGGTCATGCTTCTTTGGATGCAGCCCATGATATGGTGATGATTTCAGAAAATATATAATTAACTTGTTAAACAGTAATTAGAATTTATTAAGATCTACATGCAAACTATCAGCAACCAGGAAGAGATTATAGCCTTGTACGTTTAAAACTGGCTTCATACTAGGTTAAAAAAAAAGAAATAAACTGCAAGTGCTGAATTACTCATATGGCTTTCCAAATGACAGTCAGAACTTTCACAGGTGGTGTCGGTGCTTCATGTCAAGTGTTATATCAGAATTCAATAGAATGGCACCACTACTTCATTATCAGGTCTCAACTAAATTAAACTGGAGCTGTCAGCTCCTCTGATTGGGTAATGATGGCGAATTTTCCCAGATTGTTCATAACCTATTTGATATTTATTGAAGAATTAGGATGCACTATGAATGCCATTTATGAAATGAAACCACACCATGGTTTTTCACCTCATATACCTCTGCTGCATTAATATTCATTCATTTTTTTAGAAATTATAATGTTTTCTAACATCAGATGAATACAAGAATGATTCAAAGTCTCTGCTTCATTAACTGTGCAACATGGATGGGGCTTAACATGAAAAAACTGTTAACACCTTATAATTACCTGGCATTCAGTGATCTAGCTGACAGTGACTGCATTCAAGTAATGTCTACTATAGTTTTACTTGATTAGCTTTTTTTTAAACTGATCTCTTAGATTAATCTTCAAACAAGTAAATAAAGAATCACAAACAGGGCTTAAACTACTATTGTAAAACTGTCTTTTTGAGAAGAAATCTTTCAAAATAGAGTTCAGCAAGAGCATATAGGTGAAGGATGAGGAGATGAGGGGACATAAGGTTTGGCTCAGACAGAACTAAGTCTAGATAAAAAATCTAGTTTTATCTAGATAAAACTTTGTTTTAAACAAACATTATAATTTTAATGGCTTTGCTAATTATTGGGTTTCTGAGAGCAATTTTGCTCTTTGGGCTGCACACTGGTACTTTTCTTTTAAGATTCCACAGCTCAGTTGTGGAATGTTTACAGGTTGTATTATTTACAGGGGTTACGTATCAGTTCAGTAAGATTCAGAAGAGAAATGGTTATGTATGAAGACATGAGTTAGTGTTTCTCTGTCACCAAGTGGTAGCAGAAACCTGGGAATTCCAGATTACTCTGTGAGGTAAAACCAGACAAATCAAAGATTAGGCTTCAGGTATTAAAACACTGTCAGGTTTGAAATCAGTATAAAAGGAGTGTCCCAGATATGTTAGGTTTACAGTGCGTGTATAAATTACCTTAACATCTCTGTCACAGCAGCTTATTTTCATGATACACTGAACCTAGGGTGAAAGGTAATGAATTATTACTAAAGTAATTGCCCATTGCTGAAATGAATCACCTATACAGGTCAGAATGTGTTTCTCAAACTATAATTTTGTAAAGTTCTGTCTTTTAAAACAGGAATATAAACAAGATGTAAATTTAAAATTCTTTCTTGCAGAAATCTTAAATAAGATACTTCTGTCTCTCCTGGTGATTAAAATTTTCATATATTTCACTCTGTATCCCTTTTGTAGTCCTGTAACAAGTTTAACTGCACCCATGTACCAATGGTCTCATCAAGTGTCTGTGGCCTCGAATGGTATTTTCAGAGCCCCTGTCTTCATTTAGGCAGTGATAGGATCACAGAATCTCAGGTTTTCAACAGTGAGAGGAGTGTGTTCACACATACAGTGATCTTAACTGTTTTATGTTACTAAAAGCTTCTGTAATAAGGAGCTGTGCAAACTATTCACATTTTCCATCATAAAATTGTAAAAAGAGTCATATCAGTGTAAGGGATCATAGCAAAGTTGTCACTGTTATGAAAATGTTTATTTTGTTCTCATATGCATGCTGCTCTACATTCACTGAACAATTGCCAGGGGCTGTGCAAGTGCAGCAGGGGAAGACTGCCTCTTCTCAGTTGGCCATATGTTTTGAATTGACCGATTATCATTCATCCCTGCATATACAAGTTCTCTTCACTTAAGGCTCCAGTGAATAGCTGAGCTAGTCATACACATGAGCTTGAATCCTGAAAAAACTGCAGAAATAACATGGACTGTACAGTCTAATTCACCTACCTGTTGTCACAGCTAGATCTCTTGTATAAACTATGGTGGCTAACGTGTCTCACTGTCACACTGCAGCCCACTGAGTAGACAGCTAACTGTTTTACAAAGATTAGCTGCTCAAGTGCTTTAATTCCTAAGTTAAGTAAGAAGGTCAGAAATGCACCACTTATTCTTCTAAGTACCTTTAAACCACCAATCACTAAATATGAGTTTGCTTTAAGGCCTGTATCTTTCCATCTCTTTCCACTACACCTATGCTCATTCTCCTTTTTCTCTCTTACACGCTTTTTCTTTTTCATTTTATCCTTTAGTCATCATAGCAGCTGTCTTTGTTGTTAATTTTCCATACTGCCCTTTTCTTAATGTTTTTGCCCAACCCTCTGTGATTTGATCAGATATTCATAAGGGAAAAGGATGAACTGGCACTCATTCAAACTTCTTCCTGTTAGCTTTCAACATATAAGATAGAGAAAAGGGAGAAGACTAACTGATGTGAAATTATATTCTGTTTTTCTGTGTTTATTTCAGTCACTGACTTCCATATCAAATTCACTTTTTCATAAACTAAAATGAGATTTTTCTAACTGTCAGAAATACATGTTTGTCCTTTCTCTGAAAATCAAACTGAATTCTTGTCTCCTACCTCATCATCCACAATAAAGATTCTGGAATTAAATCTTAAAAGGCAGCTTGTGATAGTGCATGGAAAGAACAGCCTAATGTATTGTCTAGGAGTGCTGGCAGAACTAAACTTTTTGCTAATAAATGAACAACTGCATTTCCTGAGATACTGCAGTAGGTTGATCCTGGCTGAACACCAGATGCCTAGCAAGCTGCTTTATCACTCACCTCCTCAGCAGAACAGGGATAGGGAGAAAATAAGTTGGGAAAAAACTTCACAGACAAAGGCAGCTTAATAAAGAAAAAGTAAAGGCCATATATGGAAGCAAAGGAAAAAAAAGATTTATTCTCTACTTCCTATCAGAAGGTGATATCCAGCCACTTCCCAGGGAGGTGGGCTTCAATATATCCAGCAGTTGCTCTGGAAGACAAATGTCATAATAATGAGTTCCCCACCCCAATTCAGCTTAGCTTTTATAGTTGAGAAGACATTATACAGTACAGAATAGCCCTTTGGTCAGTTTGAATCAATTATGCCCCCTCCCAGGATCTTGCCCCTCCCCAGACTACTGGTAGGATGGGGTGAATGTTGGAGAGACAGCCTTGATGCTGTGTGAGCACTGCTTAGCACTAGCCAAAACACTGGTGTGTTAACACCTTTTCTAGGTACCGCTACAAAGAGCAGCACTATGAGGCTGCTAGGGGAAAAAGTAACTCCATCTCAGCCAGATGAAGTTATGTATAAAAACAAACCAAAATAGTTTCATGCTACTTTCTTTTGACACAAACTGGGAGACAGTTCAATAAACGTATCTTCTGCCATAAATAAATTTTGCTCAGAAGATATTGATGCCAAATATGAATAGTCCAAAGTCTTGCTTCATTCACTCCTTCAGTATCATGATTAACTGTATGATCAACAGCATGAAAAATGGAAAAAAAAAATTATTATTATTATGCTAATAGTAATAACAAGAGTAAGAATAATGACAGTGTTAACAGTAATAATAGTTTCTCCTCCTGTTGGAGGTTTTTCCTTAATTACTGTGATTCTCAGGGTTTCACAGGACATGTTTTTGAATATGTACAAAAGTTACAAACTGATCTGCTAAGAAAAAAGAGAAAGGAAGACCAACAGCTTCTTTAGGACCTAGATTTTTTACAACAGTTGAGATCCTTAAGTATACTTTTCACTCCCAAGTGAGTAAAATTGATCCTGTTAAGATGTTTAAACAGTAGAATAAACCCTAAGGAAGAAAAATTTTCTTTAAAATAGAAGAAGGGGAATCTAGTAGTCGAGATGTCATATGTGTTTTATATGTGATAAAACAGTTGGAAAGAAGAAACTGAACTTAAAGTGAAGGACATGCATATCAGTGGTTAGTAAGATATTATGTCAGAGGAGATGAAGGACGCAGTCGTTCCTTTTACATGGAGCTGAAGGTTTAGAAACTCTAAAAAGGTAATTTATTTACATCACAGAAATAAGGTTTCTGTCTGTCCAGACTTCATATTCATTAGTGCAATCCAAAGGTAGCAAAAATATATACTGGGAATAAACCCTAAATTAAACATAGGAGATGACGTTATCTAAGTTCTTTTACAGAGCCACTGTAGTCACTCTGCTTTTTTGCAAGAAACTTTTCCACAAATTTCCAAGATTTTATTGTATTATTAGTTGGGGAATTACATTCAAACTGAGATGGAAGACTAGGAAGTAGGCTCCATTTATTTCTGTTCTAAAAAACACTGGTCAAACTCAAAGCTAAACCAAGTGTATTTTCTGTTTGATGGCATGATCAGATCCACAGGATATTTCAATCTGAATGCAAACATTTTGGAGAAGGAGAGGCCTTATCCTGGCATACATTATGCACAATGCTTTCATGGATCTGTCCCTGCAGTTTTCTCAGTAGCATTTTTGACAGAAAATAAATGTTAAGAAGATAAAATTACAGTGTATAAAGGGTGTGTGTGTGTGTGTGTGTGTGTGCGTGAGGGTGTGAAGGAGGGGGAGAAAAAGGCCATGATGTTTGACTCTACTTAAACAGTAATTGTAAAATGAAAATAAAACACAACATCGGGAAGAAGGTGATGGCTGAAGGGGAACAAAGGAGGAAAAAATAGTGAAATAGAACTTCAATTTCATCAGTCCAAGTGGAATGGAGAAGAGAAGGCTGCGTGGAGACCTCATAGCAGCCTTCCAGTATCTGAAGGGGGCCTATAGGGATGCTGGAGAGGGACTCTTCATTAGAGACTGTAGTGACAGGACAAGGGGTAACGGGTTCAAGCTTAAACAGGGAAAGTTTAGGTTGGATATAAGAAGGAAATTCTTTCCTGTTAGGGTGGTGAGGCACTGGAATAGGTTGCCCAGGGAGGTTGTGAATGCTCCATCCCTGGCAGTGTTCAAGGCCAGGTTGCACGAGGCCTTGGGTGATATGATTTAGCGTAGGGTGCCCCTGCCTACGGCAGGAGGTTGGAACTAGATGATCTTAAGGTCCTTTCCAACCCTAACGATTCTATGATTCTATGATTCTATGAATATATGTCAACAATATGTGGTACCTTAACTGTCATTACTGCTCGCTCGTTCTGATTCTACTGGCTTTGTCTGTGGTGCAGTTAATTTTCTTAATAGTAGCACTAAGGGTGCTGTGTTTTTTAATTTTTGATGAAAATAGTATTGATAGCACTTTCATGGTTTAGTTACTGCTGAGTGCTTACACAGTATCGAAGGCTGTTTCTGATTCTCATGATGCCCTGCCAGTTAGTGGGCTGGGGGTGCAAAAGAGGTTGGGAGAGGACACAGCCAGGACAGCTGACCCCAGCTGACCAAAGGGATACTCTGCACCATATGACTACATGCTCAGCAATAGAAGCTAGGGAAAGAAGGAAGAAGAGAACAATAGTATTTGTCCTCCCAAGTAGCCATTACAAATGATGAAGCCTTGCTTTCCTGGAGACAGCTAAACACCTGTCTGCTGATGGGAAGTAGTTAATGATTTCTTTATTTTTCTTTTTTTTTTTATTTATCAGTCTATCTACCTTTCCTTTCTTAAAGCTTTCACTTTACTTGTTAAGCTCTTTTACCTCAACCCACCATTTTTCTAATTTTTACTCTTTCAGTTCTCTATCCCATTCTACTAGGGGTTAGTGAGCAAGCATCTTTGTGAGGCTTAGCTGTCAACAGGGCTTAAACCACATCAAGTCCGTTCTTGAAGCCCAGCATGTGGCTCAAAGCTTTGAGATAATGACAGATTTCACTGGAGTCTGCCAGACCAAATTTATAGTTGTTTAATTAGCAACTGGCAGGTTCCTCCTCTGGCTGTGGAGCTGGCTTGTCAGAATCTAGTCTAGCATTGAAGTCTAGTACTTGTTCGTGGCTGCTGTTGCTGTTTGTTGTTTGGTCTAAGTATTATCTTACTCTACTGAGCCTCAGAACATTTTAATAACAGTCGTGTACTAGAGCTCACAGATGTCTCAGGCATTGCTGCTCTTTGTGTGCTGCTGTACTGTGGATAAGTCCACATGGGTGGAGGTACACTCCAAATCATCTGTGGCTGTGGTTATGTTCACATTATAGCAGGTATACCCTTTGAAGGGACTGTGGCCCGAGGACTCTGGAGGCAGTACACCTGGCACTGTCTGTGTCTGTGGATAAGTTCATCCTGGAAGACCTCAAAGCTTCTGTGGCCATGGAATAGTTCACGCCACAGTAGGTATGCCCCTGAAAAGACTGTGGTCCATTGGAACTCTACCAGACAATGTAAAGAATGTCATAAATATTTTATTACAGTATACACAGACTGATAAAATATAAAGAACATTCTTCCAGGGGACATTTGTGCCTAAGTTTCTGGGTTTGTACTAGGTCTCTAACTACTAAAAGACAGGCACAGCTAAAGAATGCTTCAGGATTCATATTAATTTTTTGGTAGAAATTTAGGTACAGTGCATTAGTCACATTACCATGGAAGATCAGGCAATAACTTTTACAAACAAAAGTGCCTACAAATATATTTGATACCACATTTCAGTACAGAATGTCATATTTTCTTCCATATTAGGTTTCCTGAAGGTGATTTTGGAGCATACATAATGGTTTCAACTTTATTTTAAAAAGTGCATTTGCTAACAATGCAAATATAATTGCTAGATACAGCAGCAAATTTACCATCACTAAGAAATTTATACCTTATCTGAGAATTTGATTTTTGATGGCGTTTTTTTAATTGATATTAAGACTTTTGCTGTCTACATATCTACAGCTCTGTATTTTCATTCTTTTCTTTTTGCAACATCTATCACAATGACCAAAGGTGTTTCAGGTATAGAAACCCATCCTCCAAGTTTTTTCAATGGACAAATATATTTGGCTCTACAAATGGCCATTCTACTTTTATCTCAGAATCTTATTTAATTTTTTATACAAATTAGAACATTTCTCATGATTGACACAGCTGACAAAGATAAAATGCTATAACACTTTTATAGAAAAGCTATTGCCCCTTCTAAAAAAAAAAAAATCTGTTATTATTTTAAGATTAAAATACTTCACATTCCCCCCAGCCAGGAAATCCAATGATTAGGTGATGTAATTCAGCATAGCTCCACTGACTTCAGTGAACCTCTGCCAATTTTCTACCAATTGTGGAGCTACTTTCTGCAATCCCATTGAACGAATTTCATGGGGATTATTTCTGTTGCATCTTCTCCCTTTTTGTCTTTCGCACTGCTCAAGAAAATCTGTTGTGGATAAAATAATTTGTAACCAGTGACTAAAAGATAACATTTATTTTAGAAAAGAAAGAGCTCTCAGTGATCATAAGGAATAGACTTTGAAAGGATCACCGGGCTTCAGCACATACAGGCCATCATTTTTAAAAGGGTATGAGGGCTATTTTATCGTAATGTGGAGGAAAGGCTGCATTCAGAGACTTATATTTATCAGAAAGTATGGTTTCAGAAACTAGGAGTCAAGGGTTATGAAACAAGCTCTTGGCTCTCATTATAAGTTTAAAAAGCCGTAGACAAATTATGAGGCCGGCATAAAGTATCAGAAAAACGTGCAATAATTTATTTTAAGTGTTAGTAATAATTAATGCAAAATAACGATAACGTTTTAGAAAACATGATGCAAAAAAATAAATATGCCAGTCCTGGATTCCAAACAATTAAATATCATTTAATGAAACAAATCAGTCTCCTACAGATATCAAACAATCTTACAAGTCTAAAGCAAAAGGCACTAACATTAACTTCATAAGCAGAACATCATTTTCCACAGCAGAAGTAGGTTTTTAGGGATTTATGTTAAAATAAAAGGCTCTAATATGCAAAGATGAAAAGCAGGAAGGAAACTGTTGAAACCAAAAGATGTGCCAGCACATAGCAGAGTGTTCTGTGATAGACTATATACTATGAGTTAGTATTTTGGAGTGCTCCCAATAAAATAAGGTGAATAATGAAATAATAAAGTCCCAATTAAACATAATTATTTTATGTGATTCAAAATAAATAGTGATTTATGAGTTTCCTTTTACTACTTAATAACATCAGGTGAGTGGGTTTTTAAGTGCTTTCCCTTTGGCGTGATCCTAATCAAAGCAAATACATTTCCGTTCCCTCCATAATCATCCACACATTGGCAAAGGATAAGATTATGATTTCTGTACCAAATTAAAAGACTTTCTGATTAGTTTTTCTGAAAAAAAAAAGAGCTCTGGCATTTAATGATCAGTCAACTCAATGAATACTGAATTTTATAAATACCTGACTGATTTATGGGTGTAATTCACTGTAAACTTCCACTGGGAGTTGGTCATGCAACTGTTTTTTGTGGATATGGGTCTCAGGGCTTGTGTGATTTGCAGGACGGAGACTTTATTCTTTTTTAGGCTCTGGGGATATACTCCTGATACCAGATCTTCACATTGCTCTGAAATGATCACATCTAGGAGCAGCACAGAATTCCTCAGGCCAATCATTCATCTGTATTACAGGTAATGTTAATTTAGTTGCCTAAGGAGCTGCTAATGTTTTTTACCAGCAGTGAGGAAATTGAGAAAAAAGGTTGAAATGAACGGAACAATAGAATCTTTTGTATACAAATAATATATTAAAAAAAAAGCAAAATGCATTTTTTTTTATGTAGTTTAACAACGGTATGCTTAATGTGGATTAATAATAGAAAAGTGTCAGAAGATACTCAGGAAGATGTCATCAGTTGTTCATGTTCACCATTTTCCATTTTTTATCTAGGTTATTTGTAGCAACTGATCCAGTTAATAACTTCAAAAGGTCTTTTTACCACCAAATCTGTGATGTTGTGATATATGTTCAGGGGTAAAGAGAGGCAATCAAATTGCAACAGTGTAAGGCAATAAAATAGCTGCATTACATGTAGAAGAGCAAGAGATTATCCATCTTCTCACTGAATTGCCATAAACTCTATACTGTTGACCATGCTTGTTCATTAAGACTAGTTTGTAGTGCTTGTCAGCAGATATATGAGCCTTTCCTTTCTTGTATGACTAATTCAGGTGCCAATAAAAACATTATTTTTGCATCATGAATATGTAAAGCTCTAGGTTTTACCATGCATACCGCTTCAAAGGACAGTGATTAAAAGCTCCAGCTAAAGAATTACTTGACAAGCATCATCTTTTTGTTCACAGAAAAGCTTGTTGAGGGAGTGCACCTGAAATGAACTTTAAGGCACCTGGTTTTTAGCAAGTCTGCCAAACAAAATCCCATAATATTAATGCTGCACTAATTATTTCTTCTAAGGTCATTGAAATTGATGCATTTGCTCAGGGAGAAATACCAGTGCTATAGCTACTGAACTACAAAAGAAAAGTAAATTAGGAATTTTTTCGTAATTTTTAAATCTCAAGGATACAAATATGAAAATTATGTAGTCCTGACTTTCTGTATCTTTACTGTTTTCTTTAAGATAAGCTTTTTCTTTCTAAACAGTTACCATGTGACAATACCTATGAATTATCTTTTTTATTTAATAAAATACTACAGCATCTTACACTGAATACTTGCTGTATAGCTCCTGTCTAAGAATACTCTGTATTTAAGGGAAAGAAGTTAATTTTTCCTTTTCAGTTGCATTTGCACAAAACAGATTGCTCCATTTTCAAAGACTTACAGTCTTTGTGTTAGAATTTTTTACCTTTCTTCTTTCAACCTCCTCCTTCTTCTTCCCCTCCCCCCAGAATAATCCTGCCAATATTTTATAGTTTTTGTAGCTTGTATGGAGGTTGTTGGTTATTTATCATATATGCAGTTGATTTTATTTTTTAAAGTTATTTATAAATGACATTGACTGCATTGATATTTCACAATTAAAGTCTATGAATTATGTAGTCTGACACTACTTGGCTGGATATGCTTTTCTTCCCTACTGGGCAATATACTCCATATTATTAGCTGCTTCAGCAGTTAGCTCAAGTGTTGATAATTTTGGGCTTCATGGCAGTGGTTGGCATATTTTCTTTTTTTTTATTGCTCCTCATGCTGTCCAATGTCTGGGAAGCCTTCCTGCATGATTTTCCAAACATATGGTCCACAGCAGCCTTTCTGTGCCCATATGGCACAGGTGTTCGGGCCATTTCTGCCATCTTCCTGCCAAATCTCACTGAGTTATAGTCAGATTATTCAAAGTCATTTCACTGTTGGAGTTCTTTTTTCATTTTTTCCATTAGTTTGCACATATGGTTGGATGTAAAATGAAAATAAATGAACATTATACAAATCTCAGTAGAGATTCTCTTACTTTATGTAATCTTGTTTCTGTTACATACATCAATGCATTTCACCTATAGCCACAGTATAAAATTCAAATACATGGAACAAATGTTCCACGTCCATGTTAATAAGAGATTTGGCTTTGATTTTAAACAACAAGTGAACAAAACCTACAGAAGTGAATTTTTTAACAGTATAGATTCCAGAAAATGTACATGTAGAATGTGTTACACATATAATGCACAAAACATATTAATGTATTACCAATTATTTCAGTTATTTTCATTACTGTTCCATTCTGGATGTTCCAGTCACACTATGGTCCATTGCATTCCACCAGCGTTAACTAGTGCCAGGCAAATTCTTCCTAAACACATGCTATAGCAAGCATCATCTTTAACACAGCTGACTGCTGCTGTTCTAACATCTTGTCATTCTTTGATTTCTTTTCACATCTGTCTTTCTATGTGCTCTACTTCTCTAATCACCAGCTTAACACATTTTCAGAATTTTTTTTATACTTTCAGTGATTATTCAAAGGATTCTGTCTTTTCACATATCTCTATATGTTAGTAGTGGATATTTTTATGTGTAGAATTAGCTGCTGGCTTTTATAATGGATCAAGTTTTTAGGTGCTTTTGGTGGTTTTGTTTAGTGTTATTTTTTTGTTGTTTTTTTGTGTGTTTGCTTGTTTGATTGTTGGGTTTTTTTTGTATTTTTGCCCTCTTCTCCACTGCAGCAGACATGAAACATCATTTCCTTTAATAAAACACTATAGGGTTTCAAAATACTTTTCTCCCATTTCAAAACAAATAAACAAACAAAGAAAAAAAAATTAAACCCAAAAAAATACTTCAAAATATTTAAAAGAAATATATGCATACCTGTACCTCTGATACATCAAATCGAGTATCGGATAAAGCTTATCCCGTGATTCAGAATTATAATTTTAAATATGTCATCCATATTCCTCAGGCTACTTGTTATTCCGCAAAAAAGCAGTAGTCTCAAAGCTAAACACAAGGCAAATCCAAAGAATTTTACTACTGACAGATTTTTTGAAACATGATCATTTCTGCTAAACTTATCAGTTTATAGAAGGCTTACACTTAGGAAAGCAAACTGGATCAGTTCCAAAACTGGCCCACCTGACCAAAGAGGAAATATTGACTTTAATGTACTCTCTTTACATGCTGAGATATTTGTTTTACGACCTATTCTCAAACAGATTGTAAACATTTAATGAAACTGTCCCTAACATTGTTGGAAAGAAACAGTGAACAGATTAAACGAAGAAAATGAAGGTCAGTATCTTTCATGTCAGCACTTACCAAATTTTTAACCACTAGTTTGGTGATTCATAGAATAGTTAGGGTTGGAAAGGACCTTAAGATCATCTAGTTCCAGCCCTCCTGCCAGGGAGGCCAGGGACACCTCACACTAAACCATGTCACCCAAGGCTCTGTCCAGCCTGGCCTTAAACACTGCCCAACTTCCCTGGGCAACCCATTCCAGTGCTTCACCACCCTTATAGTAAAGAACTTCTTCCTTATATCCAATCTAAACTTCCCCTGTTTAAGTTTTAACCCATTACCCCTTGCACTACCACTACAGTCCTAACGAAGAGTCCCTCCTCAGAATTAAGATTCCCTCCCCAGAGAAAACTGCACAGTTTTGATCTGCCACACTATTTTTATATACTATAGTTGTTATGATTTTTGGGATCCAGTTTTCAAGGTCTGTCTGTTATACTGTTCTTTCTACTGACTCAAAATCCTGCTGCTGATCATTCCAGTATTACTACAACCTTATTCTTTTGTTTGTGTTTGCTTTATGGAAAGGTACATGCTTTTCCAATATCAATCTCTTGCTAAAATTAGAACATATAAATTTCAATAGGGTTGATTACTAAAACTAGACAGTTTATTTTCTGTTTCTGTGAAATAGTTTATTTAACTAGCACATGCTAGTGGATTTCCCACTGAAAGTGCTATCAATTAGAAATAAATACATGAATTTCACTAATAAATTAAAGAATCTTTTCTTTAACCTAAAGAAAAAAAAAAGCATAACTGTCTCACAATGTCTTTACTTCCTTACTAAAAAAATTAACTACATGATACGGTAAAGAACAGCAGATTTACTTTTCTTCTGTATGTATTATTCAGTTCTTATGATCAGTACCAAATATTTTTGACTACTTTCTGAATTTTTTTCTGCAGATAAAAGAGTGACATTCTAGCTGTGTTGCTAAACTTTGATAAATCTTAAGTAAGGATCTTTTTTTTTTCCCAATCTTGATTGCCTGGAAAAGTATACACCTGTAGTCCAAGTACCTGTCCGGGTTTCAACTGCAGTAGAATTAATGCTTTTCTTAGTAGCTGGTGCAGTGCTGTGCTATGGATTTAGTCTAAGAATTATGCTGATAACATACCAATGTTTTAGTTGTTCCTAAATAGGTTTACACTCAGTCAAGGACTTTTCAGTTTTCATGCTTTGCCAGTGAGAAGGGGCGGAAGAAGCCAGGAGGAAGCAGAAACTGAACAGCTGACCTGAACTATCCAAAGCGGTAATCCTTACCACAACAGTATTTCATCTTTGTTTGGTAATTTGAAATTAGACATTATGCTTCCAGAAGTGATGTTTGGTTTTTTTTTAATAATCTGATAGATTTTAGTGGAAAGCAGAAAGAAATCTGGTATTTTTTTCCAAAAATGAAAATCACCAGTCATAGAGATAAATTATATATGCATAACCCACTTCTGTTCAGTCGTGTGATTATTATTTTCTACTCTGTAAGATATTTCTCTTAAGATGTGTAAAATATTCTCCTTTCTGCTCAGAAGATTGACTTTACTCAGTTCTGTCTGTTATGTTAAAGTACATGAATCTGTTTCATTTCAATTTAAAAGACAGCTTTCTTGCTTCATTTTACTGGAGTTTTTGACAATTCAGTCCAACTCCAGTATTCAACACACATGTCATGACTTAAAACAACTCAAAACAAATCAAAGCAAAACAAAGCAAAGCAAAACACTTTTGCACTGTTTCTCTTGTCCTTATTAATACACAGTATAAGGGTAATGGGATTTCCCACAATAAGATATATATTTTGCACACATTTTTTTTTGTATCAGGTCATGTAGGGGTAAGTAACACGCCTGTTATGTGCTTGATACCATTCACTGGACTGATCACAGCTACTTAACTACTGGATTATTGAAGACTTCTGAAATCCCAGTTTTCTTTTTTCTTCACAGAGTATATGTTGCTAAAACTTTAAAAATAATCTCTACAATTAATATATATGAACAATTTATAAAAGAAAACAATGCAACATTTTTCTGCAGTGTAGTTGCTTTAAAACTGATAGATTTTTATGTTACCACAATTACCTTTTTTAGAGTTAGAGTAACAAATCAGCTCCTAGTATTCACGATGGGTATACTGCTGACAGATTTATTAAAAAAAAAAAATACATGTGAAAGAATGGAAAGCGGTGTTGAGAGTTACGATGGGACTTCAGTAACAGTACTTGATCAGCTTCCTCTCCTGGGCACTCTGAGTCTTGTCAGATGATACTATTACTGGTTACCAAGATATTTCCTGGTTACATATTTTAGCTTCCCAACTCTTTGCAAGATCCAAGCTTTGTCACTGACTTTGTCAAGAATGTGTTGTATTGAGTGGATTATGTAGCTGTCCTATTCCCAGCATCTGGAATCTACAGTGGAAATGCATGCCTTTTTCTGCTTGCAATAGGCTTCTCAAACCTCTGATGTTTTGTGCAGATCCTTTCAAGAAGTTCTTTTGGCTATTTTAGACCTTGGTCTTCTGGATTTATTTTTGCAGAAGCTGCTTAAATGATCTGAGAAAATAGGTGTAGTCAAGTACAGAAAATCTGACACAGAAAACCCTGTAGTTTTATGTAACTGACCAAACACAAAGGTCATTTGAAATACATAAAGGTACAGAAAAGTGGTACTCCACAGGATTCATGCTGTCCTTTAGTCTTTGCATGAGCCTGTCGCAGCTCCCTCCATTCTGTGCTAGAAGAAAAATCCTCCCCAGATAAAATTGTTACTAGCTTCTTGTAACATTTGGCATTTTCTTGCTCATTCTTTAGCTGGGGAGCGAGCAACTATAAAGCCATTCTTAGACAAGGCAGACTGTATCTTTAAAATCAGTCCTACCATTGTCTTGTAATCTCTAAACTTACATATCTGATAATATACTTTCAACTAAAAGAAGCTAGCAAGTAAAATCCACCTAAGTGTTTCTTTAAGATGAAAACTATATAAATTTTCCCTTCTTATAATCCTTCCCACTCACAGCTATCCTTTGCTTGTTCTGATTATACTATTTGCATATATACTATTGAGTCTGTCCTGCTCAATAAAGAAAAGGGCTTATTTCTCTCCTGGCAATGTATTCTAAGGAGTTAGTGAGCTGTGTTCACAGAGAGAATGCTGCAGAGCCAAGACAGAGAAAACAGTAGAACTACAAAGCCACAAACAGTGTGCAGTAAGACAATCTCTCTCTGCAGAGGTATTTGACTTGCTCAGCTTGCTACTAAATCCAAATCCTAAATATGAAGGAACACAGGTTTAAAAGGAAGCAGACAGTGTAAAAGAAAAAAGCAGTGCATAAAACCCAGCGTTAACAAATCAGTAAGATAGCAACAGACTTCATAATTTCATATACAATTCAGCAGACAAGATTTTACATTTTTAAATGAAAATTCAGCCATGTATCAGGAGAAAATTAAGCAGTTCTGCACAACTGCTTTGTGTGACCTGTCATCTGCTAGCCAATCAATTAAAAAATTTTGAATATAATTAAATTTATATGGTAAAGGAAAAAAGTCTGCCACTAACTTGTCAGGTGTGGTGGGTATTTTTTGTGACATATACACATCACTCTGTAACAGAGAGCAAAAGAACTGCCATTTATTCTTTAGATCTTTCGATGTCTGAATCTACAGTGAATCTTTCCTTTTTTTTATTCCCCCTATAAGCATCTTTGATAGTGATGGTGCTTACTGTCCATACCTTACAATATATACTACAATATTCTGTGACACTAACTTTAGGAACAGGTAGTGCTTTAAACTGCTGACACCTAAAATGTGTCTACTTTGTGGATTCATATTCCCAAACAATACAGAAAAGTGTGGTCAACTTCAAACAATCTGCTCTTTTTTTTTTCATTCAAGATCTTATTTTTATATACCTAGCCTTAAAAAAAAGTGATTTTTGTTGTTTTGCAAAAGCTTCAGTGTAAACAATAATCAACTAACATCAAAATATAAAAGAGATGAAATTGGCTCTGCATTTAAAAGAGGCTGAGGTGTTTATTGAATTCTGAAGAAAGAACATGTTATCTTCCAGTTTGCACAAAGACATCTCAATTATCACCTTCTGTATATCCAAGTTTTGATTCTTAATCAACAGCACAACAAATATGTATTTGTTCAGCTATCTCATTTCAGGAGTGTGAATAAGAGGAAGGGAAGGAATGGAACCTATAGTACATCCTCAAAATGGCAGGGAGTAAGACAATCTAAAATTAGGTATTACTTCTACAACAGGCAAAACTTCTTAAATGCAAGTAAAAATGTAAATGTAGTTTATATATCCCTTTCAGTTCACTATTTCTGAAATGAAACCTTCTTTAAAATGTCATCTGGAAAAGAAGCTGATATAAAGGAGTTTGACAACTTTTTTTTTTTTGTCACATTATTTCAAGCCTTATATCAGTCAATCAGACACTTTCAAGTGACAGAGAAAAATAAAACACTGACATAAGCAGAAACAAGGAACGAAGAAAGAAAAATATTGAATAATTTTGAAATATCATATAACCATGGGTCGGATGCACTGGTATTCTGTTCAAAACTTGAAAACTGGCAAGAAACATTGCTTTAGAATTTCTAAGGGTGGAATGTAGCTTTTATATGTCCCTCTAATACATAGATAAAGCCGACAACATTTTCCATAAATATTGTACCAATTTAATAATTATGAGAAACAAAATGGGGTTTTATTTTAGTGGGGGTTTAGCCAATATACCAGTAAATAATGACTTCAGGCATAAAACAATGAGCTGGTCCTAAAACACAGCATGTGGAACAATGTCTCCTCACTGGCAGAAATTTCATATTATGAAGTAATAGTAAAAGATACTATTATGAAGTAATAGTAAAAGGTACTTTTAAATCAGCTTCAAGATAAATACAGATCCCTCAGAACAATGTGAAGCAAAAGCAAAGGGTGATCTCTCTCAGAAGGCTTTGATAGGGGTTGGAAAAGAAACGATGCCAGGACTGTCTGGACACTGATTACCTTGTAATGGCTGTCAAAGATGGGGAAGATTGCCATGCTTTGATGCAATAAAGTGAAAACTGGCAAGTGTAAACTTAGAGAATTAGGTTCTCTGCTGGTTCTCTCCTGGTCAAGTGTAAAAAATCCACAGATCAAAACCTATGAATGCAAAGTACACATCTCTGTCCCTTGAGGATTTCTTTCATAGTATAGAACCTAAAGTTCTATGATATTCATGGTGCAGTAAATGTGTCCTTTTAAAAAATGCCTGTTTGAATAATCTGAGCATTTGGTACCCACCTTAATCCTCATTGGAAATGAAGTAGCCCCTCAGCTGTAAGAAAATAAAAGCAGTGATTACCCTACCTTGTTTTCCTGCCAATAAGTTGGTCAGACCATATTGTCAAAATATAAATTAAGATATTATGACACTGATATATTGCTCCACTTTTCTTATGTTTAAAGCAAATACATTCTTAGAATTAATATGCTCTAAGAATATTTTTTAAATTTAATTTGGAGCCTTTAAGTGCAAAAGTAACATGGAATAAAACATGAAGAATTGATGAACAGTGCTTATAAAGTCTATAAAAATATTTTTTTTAATTTATTGAAGGTATGTTATAAAAAAAATACAAAGTCTGTATGTCTAATTGAGTATCAGTAATGGTATTCTTAAAATATGGTAGATTATCAGACTTCCTCTAAAAATAATGTAGGATAGACAAGAAAGCTGAAATTACACCTTGAATATATTCCCAAGATGTACAAGTATGCATGTTTTACAGAGGTATAAATTGCACTTTGCCCTTATAGGGATTTCTAACCTGTTTTCATACTCAAATTACATATCATACTTTATCTAAAATTTCTGGTTTGAGACTTGTTCTCCTTTGAAAAATTTGTGTAAGGGTGTTTCTGTTAATAAGCATAAGAAAATGCAAAACAAATGGTTATATTCTGAGATTCTTAGACATGAACAAAGCTTTCTATTGTAATATTGAATTTTGGGGCAAATTAAGTCTTCACTGAGTAACAGCACTAACACTGTCTCCAAGAGAAAATTCCTTTCTATTTATCTGAGTTATGAATATTTAAAAATTCACATATGGCAGGATTTTTTCCTAAGCATTTATCATTGCCTTAACTGTTCCAGTGGAATTAATGATAAAATGCCCATTAAATTCAGTGCAAACAAATTTAAAGCCAAGATTTTTAATGTTGTTCTCCACAGACTTCTGCAGAAGATACAAGTAGATTTTACAGTGCTGCTGCAAAATAGTCAATTCTAATTTGGAATGAGTTGGACTTAATTCCATCAGAGTTGGTAACATAACAGCTGTCTTTCTGTCAGTGTAAACTAGCAGAAGCCAGTTAATGCTTTTGTGTAATGAGACAGCTGAAACTATAATAGCCATGAGTGAAAACACAAGCTTGTGTGTTTCAGTAGAAGCTGAAATACGCAATACAAGAAGTTTTCATAAGAATCAGCACTGCAATGCCTGAGATGATGTCACTCATTATACTAGAAAGACTTCACCATCTGATATAGAAAGTAACAAACTAGGAGGAGTAGGTGATGTACCATATGGATGCGCTGCTGTTCAGAGAGATGAGAAAAAGCTGGAGGAATGGACAAACAGCAACCTCACGCAATTCAACAACAAAAAAAAAAGCATACACCCTGCAGCTGAGGATGAATAATGTCATGCACCAGGATATGCCAGTGACCCATCTGGTGGTATGCAAATTTGCAAAGAAGACCCTGTGGTCTTGGCAGACAATAAACTGTTGCTCCAGCAGTACGCCCTTGCAGCAAAAAAGGCCAGCACCAAACAGACCCATTAAGCAGACCACTGCAGACAGATCAAAGAAGACAGTCCTTCCCCTGTACTCAGCAAAAATGAGACACATCCAGGTACCGTGTCCAGTGCAGGGCTGCCTTAATCAAACAAATATATTGGAGTTCCCCATGGAGCCATGAAGATGAGGAAGTGATTGGAATCTTTGTCACATGGGAAAAGCCTGAGACAGCTGTGAGAGTTCATCCTGCAGAAGAGAAAGCTTAAGGGAATCTTCAGGTGTATAAATGCCTAGGAGACTGTATTAAGGAGAAGGAGGCAAACTTCCCAGTGGTGTCCAGCAAGAACAGGCAATTGACACAAACTGAGATACATGGAAATAATTCTAAATAGAACAAAAAGGGGTTTTACTCTGAGGGCTGTCAAACAATGGAACAGATTTCCCAAAGACGCTGTAGTGTCACTGTCCTTGGAGATAATGGAAACTTGCCTGGACACGGCCCTAGGCAACATGCTCCTCTGCATGGCTGAATGAGTCTAGACAACTTCCAGAACTGCTGGCTGGTGTCAGTCACTTTGTGATAGGTCTATCAGAAAAAACGCTGCCAAAAAATAACTTCAAGCAGAAACAGAGATATCAAAGAATTACGAGGCACAGAATCAGAGCTTCATGGTGTTGACAACAATTATTTTTAAGCTTCTTGCTTTATAAGATACAGTTGGATCACTAGTGAAGTGAATGCCACCTGTTGGTTGGTATCTCACATGCTAATGGAGAAGGAAGTCTTTATTTACACTTCACTGTTTCCACTTTACCTAGAGACACACATATTCCAGCATCAGCTTACCTGTTCATTAGAAACACAACATCCACAAATCTGAAGTAATTACTCAGGTCAAGAACTGATAACGATATTTATTTTGTGTCAGAAAATATCGAAGTAATAAACAAAATTGAGAGTTTGGACAAATCAAAACATGTTTTGTCTGCCTTCATCATCTGACATTCAGACCACTGCAGCCATGTTTGCTGTATTAGAGCTACAATAACTTTTCTTAGAAACATGAAAATCTGTACCATTTTCCCTTTTTTGTGTGTGTCTATTTCAATGCTCTCACGCTTGGCTTTCTTGTTTCTTGCATTCTATAGGCATCTGAGACACAGAAGAGAAGGGGAAGAAAGCAAACTGGAGAACATTACACATGTAAGTATATGTTATGAAAGCATATGATATCCAGAATTTTACACTGTACTGTCAGGCTGGATGAAGTGTTTTATATTAGAAACCTAGAGAATTTAAAATCTCTATTGAAGATAACTACAGGTGTAATTTTACTATATAAATTTTATCAGAAGTTTATTTTTGGTAAACTAAAAAACAGTTGGCAAACACAGTATTGGAACAGAGTGCAGCTTTGTTTACCTTTACAAATGCTATATTGACAATAGTTTTAATAGGTTGATAATAAGCAGTAATTTGTTATAAAGTTTATGATGGCATCTATCAGCTTACATTTATTTCTGACCAACATGGCATAGAAATTACCTTCTGAGCTCAAAAACATTTTATCGCTTGTTAAAATATTTGCAATAGCTTGATTTTCACTAACTGACGTTTCAGCCAGTTTGCATTATAAGAAGGTAGCAACCTATTTCCATCCCATACTCACCCAGCAGTTTATTGGTAGTTCAGAAATGTTTAGCACAATAGGATAATCTCTTGGCTTGTTATGGCACTGATTCTTTCTGAATGTTCTGTTTATGTTAGATGTTTAACTTCATACCTTATATACCAAAACAAACATAATCATGGGCAACTTTGCATGGTACAGATCAAAAATATAATTAAATTGAAATGTAGAAGCACAGGGAATATTTTAAATTTTTGTGATGCTTTTAAGGAAAAAAAAACCTGTTTGATTTCTGATGCTAAGAAGGCATCCTTGATAGGTTTCTTCTTCTCTGTCCTCTAATTTTTTCACCTCTCCTTGAAAAGAAATTTTATTGGTTTTCTACAAATGTGGATAAAAAATATTCAGTGAATCTAAACTACTATGATTTTTCCTTTTATCAATATGGTATATTGTGTACATTAAATGCTTTTTCTATGAGCAGTTTGAATTTTTAAATTCCTATATAAGCCACGAGTGATGGAGCCTTTAGTATAAGTTATAATGAATATGGACTCCCTTTGTGATGCAAAATAATCTCCATTATAGGCCTTCTAAATGAAGATGTCAGCAGCTTTGAATCCCAAGAAGTTTGTCCTTTGCTGTAAAGTAGGAACAATCCTATGCCAAAGCTCTGAAGTAAGCTCTGCTTAAGGAAAAGGAAATGCTCAAAAATGTTACCAAACTGTTGTGCAAATCCAGCAGGGAAAATAGACTTCTGCCACAAATAATTTTCTGCAGATATCTCTCACTGTTTTTCTTCTATCTGATAGGCTGCTGATCAGTAAGGAGAGAAGACACCTGAAGACAAGGTGATGTAGGTCTTGTATTTGACACCACACATTTTTCATTCCACCAAATAAGTAATGAAATACCCTGAATCAAACTTTTCTATATCATGTCTTGATGTATGGAGACAACAGTGATCCTATTGTTGCTTTCATTACATTAAGCCACTTCCAGAGAGAGAGAGGAAGAGAGAGAGAGCACACAAATAACCTAGGCTTTCATTTTCCAGCAGCAAAATACAACCAACAACGTAACTTTCCTCTGCAATAGAAGTGAAAGTTCCACTTCTTCATTAATAATGAAAATTCACAGAGTGAGTTAAACCATTAGTTACTTTGGCAGTGTTTCTTCTAGTGATATCTTACATTTGATTGGTCACAGCAAACAGAGTTTCATACTACCCAACGCTTTCCCCCAGACAAACTTTGTGGAAGAAAAACACCACAGTTAAGAATTAATATAATGCATAAACATGCTTGAGGTTGTAGAAAAGGGGGTTTGTTCTCTCTCCCCTCTTGCTCCTCCCGCAGTATCTATTTGTCTTTCATTCTTCTTGTCTGCCTTATATCTTTTAATCCTTTAGGGCCTCGTATCACCACTGAATACTGACGTTTTCAAGTTCAGCTGTTTCATAATACTTCAAAGCTCCTTGACATGATTTGGTTTAATTAATGGCTGGCTGTACCCTGAAAATATGTAGCAAAGGGACTGCCCAAAGGTAATCACAGGAATCAAGTGTCTATGTGGTCTTATTTCAGTTGAGCTGTCAATATAGAAATCACCAGTGAGTGGAGTATTTAATTATATCTTGGGGAATTAGTTTTATGTTATGTTATGTGTCTTTTACAGCACGTGTTGCAAAATGAACATAGATGTCTCACACTGGAAGGTTGTTTTGTGGTTTGGTTGTTTTTTTAAATTAAATTTTAGGTTTTGTAATAAGAAAATAAACTGATAGGATTCTTTAAACATTTAGAAAGATAGTGTCAGGATGAGATAGCCAAAATCTGAAACTTGCAGCATGATACACAGTTCTTACTTGCCTCATTTTTGTCAGAAAACGCATCCAGAGGGACTTGGACAGGCTCGAGAAGTGGGCCCTGTGAACCTCATGACTGGGGCAACCTACAGTAGTAAAACAGGCTAAGGGTGAAGAGATTGAGAATACTCCTGGGGAGAAGGACTTGGGGATGTATCTCATATCCACTGAAAGATTCGATGTGAACTGGCAATATGCTTTTATAGCTGAAAAGGCCAGTCATGTCTTGGGCTGCATCCAAAGAAGCTTGACCAGCAAGTTGAGGAAGGAGATTCTGCCCCTCTACTCTGCTCTGGAGACAGACCACCTAGATTATCTCTACTTCTTATGTCTTCAGTACAGGAAAGACATGGACCTGTTGGAAAGGGTCCAGAGAAATGCCACAAAAATGATCAAAAGGATGGAATACCTCTCCTATGAGGAAAGACTGAGAGAGCTGGGCTTGTTCAGCCTGAAGAGAAGATTCTGGGGAGACCTGGTTGTGGCCTTTCAGTTCTTTAAAGGGGCCTGTGAGAAAGATGGGAAAGACATTTTAGCTGGGCCTCTTGTGATAGTACAAGGGGTGGTGGTTTTAAACTAAAAGAGAGGAGGTTCAAGCTGTTTGTAAGGAAGAAATTCTTCACAATCAAGGTGGTAAAACACTGGCACATGTTGCCCAGAGTGGCGGTGAATGCTGCATTCGTGGAGACATTCAAGGCCAGGCTGGATGCTGTTCGGTCTTATTGAAGATGTCCCTGCTCATTGCAGGAGGATTGGACTAGGTGACTGTTGAAGGTTCCTTCCAAATTAATATATTCTATGATTCTCTACCAAAATATAAATGCATTTTACTATCGCAAAAAGCAGTTGTCTTACACATTTGGTTATGCATTCACATGATTAGAAAACATCCTGGATATTTAGGATGTCATTGAGCTTGTAACAATCAGGCAGTTGTCCTTGGGACAGTATGTAATGGAATAAACTCCATAACATTGAAAATGTGGTCTAAACTAAATAATCTGCATCTCCAAAATGCATTGTTCCCTTCTTTCTGAACCCTGTATTATAAGTGACATTAGTCCCAGGTGGATGTATATATAGTGCACGTATCTTTTGAAAGACAAGTAAAAAAAATGTGAGTATAAGGCTTGGTGACCTATCATTTGAACAAAATTATTCTTTGATTGTCAGATGTAGACACAATCCCAGAGAATGCAACATGTTCTAAACAAGCCATAAAAATTTTGTTCTGGAGATAATATTTCTGTTATACAGAGTCATGGAAAAATATACTTCAGAAATTATTTCTGGTAGTCATCAGGTTCCCTGCTGAAAACAAGCGCAACTAGATCATTTGTCCCATTGATTTCTGAATATAATTGAGAATGGAGATTACACAGCCTTCATGGGCAACCTGTTCAAATCTCCGATTACCCATAATCAGAAATTTCTCTTGCTACCTATGTGATACTTCCCTTTTGTGTTTTCTCTCCTCTTTACACTGTACAGCTCCATCTTCTCTATACGTTCCCATTAGACAACTGAAGATAGCAATCATGTTACCCCTTGGACATCTTTTTATTTAAGGCTGAAAACACCCACCCTCTCCTGATTGCCTCAGTGGTCTCTGTTGGACTTACACCAGTATGCCAGTGTTTGTGTCATGCAGGGGAGTCCCAGGCTTTGCACAGACAAAGGACTCGTAAGTCCCAGACTGCTGGGGAAGATCCCATCCTGGATCTCTTTGTGCAGACTCAGATGGGGGTTACATTGCTGCACAGGGCACTGCCAGCTTAGTGACCTCTGAGCCTGCTCTGCAGAGCTTAACCCAGCCAGTTGGTCCCAACCTCTTCTCCTCAGATTTGCTGAGGGAGCAGCTCATCCTATCATCTAGGTTGTAATAAAAAAAATGAAATAGATAATTACATATTAGTGAAATAGCGTTGACCCCAGACAGACTCCCGTTGTAACTGTCCTCCAGCTGGCCTGTGCCACTGTTAATAGACCTTCGATCCCAGTAGCCTTGCCAATTTTCCACCCACATTAAACTCTATCTACTCTACCCATATCTCAGCACTTTTACTTTAAAGTTACTGTGTGATACCAACTTGAATACTATAGGATGTCATATTAATTAAGCTTCTCATATTGTGAAAGCAAAGTATAGTTTGAACATACAGAATTTAAAAAACAATAAATAAAAAATATGATCTTCCAAGCATCTTTCTAATCACTGCTGTAAAGGACCTTCAATATCAATAGCACAGGAATTAGAATCATAGAATCACAGAATCATAGAACACTTAGGGTTGGACAGGACCTTAAGATCATCCAGTTCCTTTTTATGTTGAGGACACCAGAACTGTACACAATACTTCAAGTGAGGTCTCACGAGAGCAGAGTAGAGGGGCAGGATCACCTCCTTCGACCTGCTGGTCATGCTCCTTTTGATGCAGCCCAGGATACAGTTGGCTTTCTGGGCTGCAAGTGCACACTGAAGCCAGCGCAAGTTCATTTTCTCATCGAACAACACCCCAAGCTTTCTCTGCAGGGCTGCTCTGAATCTCTTCTCTGCCCAGCCTGTAGCTGTGCCTGGGATTGCTCCAACTCAGGTATAAGACCTTGCACTTGGCATGGTTAAACTTCATAAGGCTGGCATCAGCCCACCTCACAAGTGTGTCAAGATCCCTCTGGATGGCATTCCTTCCCTCCAGCATATCAACTGAGCCACACAGCTTGGTGTCATCGGCAAACTTGTTGAGGGCACACTCAATCCCACTGTCCATGTCACCAACAAAGATGTTGAACCAGACCGGTTCCAACACTGATCCCTGAAGGACACCACTCATTACTGGTCTCCAGCTGGACATTGAGCCATTGATCACAACTCTTTGCATGCGGCCATCCAGCCAGTTCTTTATGCATCGAGGGGTCCATCCATCAAATTGACGTCTCTTCAATTTAGAGACAAGGATGTCATGTGGGACAGTGTTGAACACTTTGCACAAGTCCAGGTAAATGACGTCAACTGCTCTACCCCTGTCCATCAGTTCCGTAGCCCTGTCATAGAAGGCCACCAAATTGGTCAGGCAGGATTTTCCCTTAGTGAAGCCATGCTGGCTGTCACCAAGCACCTTGTTGATTTTCATGTGCCTTCCAGGAGAATCTGCTCCAAGATTTTGCCAGGCACAGAGGTGAGACTGACTGGTTTGGAATTACCTGGGACGTTCTTTCCCCCTTCTTGAAAATGGGGGTTATATTTCCCTTTTTTCCAGTTGTCAGTAACTTCACCTGACTGCCGTGATTTTTCAAATATGATGGGCAGTGGCTTAGCAGCTTCATTCGCCAGCTCCTTCAGGACCCACGGATGGATTTCATGAGGTCCCATGTACTTGTGTACGTTCAGGTACTTAAGATGGTCTTGAACCAGATCATCTCCTACAGTGGGCGCAAGGTCTTCATTCTCACAGTCCCTGTGTCTGCCTTCCAAGACTTGGGTGGTGTGGCCAGAGCATTTGCCAGCGAAGACCGAGGCAAAGAAGTCATTCCGAACCTCAGCCTTCTCCAAATCCACGGTAGCTAGTTCTCCTGATAGCTTCCAGAGGGGGCCTCCGTTGTCCTTAGTCTATCTTTTATTTGCTACATACCAATAGAATCCCTTCCTGTTATGCTTAACATCCCTAGCTAAGTTTAATTCTAACTGGGCCTTAGCTTTCCTAACCTGGTCCCTAGATTCCCAGACAACACCCCTGTACTCTTCCCAGGCTGCCTGTTCTTCCTTCCACCTTTTGTAAGTCTCTTTTTTCCTTCAAAGTTTCCTCAGCAGCTCCTTATCCATCCAAGGAGGTCTCCTGGCCCTCCTGCTGCACTTCCTTCTAGTTGGGATGCAACACTCCTGAGCTTGCACTAGGTGATCCTTGAATATCAACTGACAGTCTTGGTCCCCCCTGTCCTCTAGGGTTATGTCCTATGGAACCATACTAAGCAGGTTCCTGAAGATGCCAAAGTCTGCTCTCTTGAAAGTCCAGGGCAGTGAGCTTGCTGCACGCTCTTCTCACTGTCCTGAGGATCTCAAACTCGACCATCTCATGATCGCTGCAACCAAGGCTGCCGTGGAGCATCACATTTCCAACGAGCCCTTCCCTGTTGGTGAGCACGAGGTCAAGCATGGCACTTCTCCTTGTCGGCTCCTCTATTACTTGCAGAAGGAAGTTGTCTTCCACACAAACGAGGAACCTCCTGGATTGCTTGTGCCAGGCCGTCCCGTCCCTCCCACAGATGTCAGTGTGGTTGAAGTCTCCCATGAGAACAAGGGCCTGCGATCATGAGGCTTTTCCTATCTCTCTGTAGAGCGCTTCAGCCACAGATTCCTCTTGGCCAGGCAGTCTGTAACAGATCTCTGCAATAATGTCCTCCATAGCTCTTCCCTCTTTAACCCTGACCCACAAACTCTCTGTTGACTGCTCACCTTTCCCCAGACAGAGTTCCATACTCTCCAGCCTATCCTTAATATAAATAGCAACTCCCCCTCCCAGCCTTTAGAGAAACTTATGCTTTCTTCTGTATATTTTTTCTTTACTGCTGAGCTGATTCCTTTTTCTTCACATTTTGGGAAGTAATTTCTAGTTCTCCAAATTCATTATCTGTGTTTCTCATGATTGGCTTTTCTATTTCAGGAATATGTTTTCTGAAGGGTACACATCAAAAAGGTAAACTTTGTATTGTTAAAATAGTATCACAATGCTGACAGCTGCAGAGCGCGTTTCCCTTTGTGATCTTAATCTTCCATTTGCCTCAGTCTTCTCTTTATATATAGCTTAGATAAAAATTTCCTTTACCACAGGGTAGTAAGAATGGGTATGTAAATACTTAGGAAGAGAACCTAGTAATGTTAAGAATTCGATTGCCAAAACAGGTCTTCTCTTAGAAATTGTGATTATCTTTGGATTCTTCAGAAGTATTGCTCAGTTTGCATTCATTTATATCATAACTCTATACACATTGTTTTTAGGAGCTGGGCAACAATATTCTGAAATACATGTAGACGACTGAATTCATTGGAACAGGCTTGAGAGGGCAGCAGCCAAACTGCTGACTGACCCCTTTAGTAATACCCTCCCTTCTTGAAAATAACCAATCAAGTATAAGAAAAGAAGAGAAAAGAGAAGTGAGAAAACTTTATGGCAAATTTAACTGGAAAGTAATTGATTTCTACCTGGATAGAATTGTTCAATAATCTCTTATGAAATATGAAGGTAAATCTAACAAATTTACTAAGATAGTTCTGAATGACAGGACCAAAATGCTTTTTTATTTTTTTTCAGTCTAACACTAAACCAATGTTCCTGGAAGATGTGAAAATAATTACATGTTCTGCCTGAGCTACTAAGTGAAGAAACATTCTGTCTCTGGTTTCTGTAGAGCATGTCAATTTCTAGTTCCATGTTTTCAGCTTTCAGTGCACAATCTGCTTCAGAGTTGTGATTTGAAATTAAAGCATCCTCTAACAACAAGGGATCCTGAAAATTAAACCAATGCCAAACTCCTCTGTGGGCATGCTTAATAAAACGAAACAGAAATACTAGTAGAAAAATACCATTCCTTCCCTTGGAAGTCACAGCAAGAACTAAAAAAAAAATATAAATAAAAAAAAATAAAAAGAAACATCTTAATAAGCCTATGTCTTGTATCCTTTATATAGACATTTTACTATCTGCATAGAGCAGATCATCTTGCATTGAGCAAGGCAGAGTTACACTTCCAGGGATGGGGCATCCACAAATTCTCTGGAAACCTGTTCCAGTACCTCACCACCCTCACAGTAAAGAACTCTTTCCTAATAGCTAACCTAAATCTACACTCCTTCAGCACAAAGCCATTCTCCTCTGCTTTGAAGTACATTTCTCCTAAGAGTAACTTTTTTTTTTCTCATTATTTTATTGAAAAAGTAACAGGAGACATGGTAAATTTAGTAATAATACTTTTGTATGTAGTGTGTCAGTTGTTTAGCTTCCTAGCCACCTATATATAATCCTTCTTATTGACCTTTCACTGGAGATTGTCAAACTTATAACATGGCTGCATAAATAATACACAAGTCCTGTTACTGCATTCTGCCTCTGAATCAAAGGCACTGACTTTGGGACAGGATGCTCAGTCTGTCTTGATTCAGGGTCAGGTTTTGATTAGGCAGTACTAGTTATATGGCTAGTGCAGATCCATGCCAGAATGACTGCATGTCCTCATTTTCCTTCTATTTTTAGATTTTAGTTTAGAGTAAGCTTTTACTCTTCAATATGTTAGATGGTTTTCTTCTATAATTAATGTTACTTCTGAGTGGTAATTAATCTGAGAAATAATCTTGTAGTAGGGTTAGTTTAATGTGGTTTTTAAATAACTGACATGTATAAAGGAAGAACCTGGATAAGATTAAAGATTCTTAATCTGTCTCTTGAATGTGAGGAGCAGATATTTCATCAAATGGCATGTAAAGTGAGCACAGTTAACTCCACTTTCAGTTATCAGCCAGTAACCTTTTCTAAGAGGTAGTGTTCTTCTGACTCTTAGTCGTTGTTCTGTTCTAATACCTGAAGAATAATGTAGTTTGTGCATTTCTCCTGTTTGCAAAGTTTGAAAAAAATCTTTTGCCTTGCCATCAGATCCAGAGACTTTCTTCTGCCACGGAGGGTACTGAATGTGTTGAGAGGGACTCAGAAGACATAGGCCAGGCCCTGGCACATTGCAGTGATTTGTGCCTCTTTGGAATTGCCAGAAGGACAGCATAAATTTTTCTAAATATTTTACTATTTTTTCTAATTCTGTGCTTGTTCTGAGGTGAAGTTCCAAAACACTGTAAGTGCCCACTGATGTAGGTACTTACCCCTACTATCCCACACACCCTGCCACTCATAGTCGTCCAGCCTCAGAAAAGATGTCTTGATGGTATTCTTAGATAGTTGCTTAACCTTAAACAAGACCTGAACCACATTGAACAGCATGCTGATTCCTGGCAAAAGGAGCAGGCTGGTTTCAAGGGTATTCAAAGGATATTCAAAATCTTTTAAATTCTCAAATGCTACCGGAAATAGCCTGGTGGGGAGGTGGAAGATGTGGGAGGGTAGGCTGGTCTTCTGAGGAGAAAAGCCAAACGGTATAATTATCAATAGTTCCCATTACATGGGTCATAAAGTATAAAGGTAACAGCAACGCTGAGTACACATACCAGATTCATGTCATAACCAGCAATTCCATCATATCACAAGCCACCATTATAGTACAACAAAATTAGAGCCTTAGCCCAGCCCTCACGGATGATAAAAATCACCTCAGGGAATGCATACCACAAGTATTATTAAATTTGTTTTGGCTCACTCTGGTCAGGTCTGTCGTAGCATGTTGGGCACCAAAAAGGATTGTTGTGGTTTAACCCCAGCCAGCAATTGAGAACCACACAGCCACTCACACACCCTCCCTTTTCACCCTTTCCCAAGTGGGATGGAAAAGAGAACTGAAAGAATGTAAAACCCACAGGTTGAGACAAGAAGAGTTTAATAGCTAAAATAAAGTACAATATACTACTACTACTACTGCTACTTTGGGGAATAACAAGGAGAAATATATAAAACAAAAGGGGAGGAAAAGCCCCAACAAAACAATAAACACAAATGATGCACAATACAATTGCTCACCATCTCCCGACCTATACCCAGCCCAACCTGAACAGCGATCTGGGCCTTCTGGGTGACTCCTCCCAGTTTATATATTGGGCATGACATGCCATGGTATGGAATACCCCTTTGGCTAGTTTTGGTCACATGTCTTGTCTCTGCTCTCTCCCGTCTTGCTGTGCACCTACTCACTGGCAGAGCATGAGAGACTGAAAAGTCTGATCAGGGTAAGTAGCTACTGAGCAACAACTAAAACATCGCTGTGTTATCAGCATTGTTCTCAGCCAAAATACAACACTGTAGCAGCTACTAGGAAGAAAATTAACTCTATCCCAGCTGAAACCGGGACACTTTTAAGGGTGTGTGATTGTTTTCATACGTCTCTATCAGTTTCCCTCTTCCACCCCCAGCCTTTATTTCCACTATCTCTAACTCATTATTCGTCTTTAACACTGGTGTCAAAAAACCAAGATGTGCTGAGCAATATACACGTACAGAGAATAAAGGAAAAGAGGATCTCTGAATGGTGAAAAGTCATCTTGGCCAGCAGTATACACTCTGCATAATATGCCATTATAAAAATCCAACATAATCTACAGTGGCTTCAAGATAGTGGATTTTTAGAGCTTTAGATTTCATAGAGAAATTGAACAGAATATCTATTTTAGAATAAATTGGGGTTTAATAGCTATTCCAATCGATGTATCCATTTTAACTTTTTTTCAGTAGGATTAAAGTTATCTCTTAATATCTTGTACTGCAAAGTTATTTCTGTAAATTGATTAAATGTATTGAAGGCAGTCATGAGTAAGCAAATTTTTTTTTTTTTTTTTGTCTCTCAGTGCAAGAAGTAATTTTCCACATTTAACAGTATGTCGTGGTTTAAACCCAGTCAGACAGCTTGTTCACTCACTCCCCCCCCTTCTTGCCCTCCTCGTGCTACCAGAGGGACGGAGAGGAGAGTCAAAAAGAATGCAACTCCCACAGGTTGAGATAAGAACAGTTTAGTAACTAAGGTATAACACAAATCACTACTGCTACCACCAATAATGATAATGATAAAGGAAATAACAAGGGAAGAGAATACAACACCTCACCACCAGCCAACCAATAACTCACCCCCCAAGCCCGACCAAGCACCGACCGATACCTCCTCCAACCCTGCAGTCTCCCAGCCCTTCCGACTAACTCCCAGTTACATCCTGGGCATGACGTGCTGTGGTATGGAATACCTCTTTGGCTAGCTTGGGTCAGGTGTCCTGTCTCTGCTTCCTCCCTCCTGGCTTCCCCTCCTCCCTGGCAGAGCATGAGGCTCACAAAGTCCTTGGCTATACCAAAACATCGCTATCAGCTCTGTTCCCGAGCTGAAAGTCAAAACACTGCACTGCACCAGCTACCAAGAAGGAGAAAAATGACTGCTACTGCTGAACCCAGGACACAGTACCAGATAAAAAATACAGAAAGGCAAATTAATATGACCTATAAAGATAATATATATGAAGAAGTTTTTCCTTTTTTACTAGTTCACAATTTAGGAATGGTAGTATGCATTCACTTGTTTTAGCCATTTTACACTTTCTGTCTTGGTCTGAATTTAAAGATTGTCTTCCTATGTAGTTGGACCACCAAGGCTAAATGAGGTTTTTGGCTGTGATAGGAATTTTCTTTGATTTGGTTGTCCAACTTGAACTCTTGTTGGCCTCATAATACCTTTCTCTGCACTATTCCACTTGGCATGGGATTTGCCTTCTGAGCTGCAAGGGGAATAGCCTGTCCTCCACCTACCCAGAGCTGCTGCTACTCAGACAGTCAGACTTCTCATCAGCCTATAGATTTGTGAAAAGTAACAACAGTTTTAAAGGAAGCTCCACTATATAATGCCTGTATTTGAGAAAAAAAGTTCAGAAGAACAATAAAATACAGACATTGCACTCCAGCTGCTGGTTATGTCATATGGTTGGTATAAAGTAATTGAAGAGTTCCCTACTGGCCTTCTATGTGCTCTTCAGAATCATGCTATCTTTCCTTTCATTAGCAAACTCTAATTAGTTCTAATTTCTCCAAAATGGGAGCTACTCACATATTGCTCAACAAGAGTAATAATGTGCATGTATTATATTAAAAATATTTTCTTAAATTTATAGCCACAAAGAACAACCTATTTACTTCATAGAAGACTTGTTTCTGGCTGTCAGCAGTCATAAATGCATTGACCATAAGTAACCAGTTTATTTGCATGTATTCACTAAACAAGGTTAATAATAATTCGATGTATTGTGCAGTTCACTGTTTTATCTAGGAGGCCCTTTATACTTCCCTAGTGTAACTTTTCAACATCATATTTGTTTGAAATGGTTTACTGTGCACTATTTAAGTGCCAGTAAGGAGGAAACATGCTTTACTTAAAATTAAAAGAAAATGAAATAAAAAAAATAAAAAAAAAAAAATAAAATAAAATAAAATAAAATAAAATAAAATAAAATAAAATAAAATAATATAATTTTTTTCTGACATTAATGTGAGGAGTTTCACAGTACCAAATTGTGGAAATAATAATATTAATAGTTGTTCTTCCTGTTGCTTTAATCACAATTACAACTATGGCTATGTCATTAGAATAAAGTACAAGGGTAAACAAACAAAAAAAAGACAATCTTGCTTTAAGTTAGGGATTTTGTAAGTGAAAGTTATGGATTTTTATGAGACTGTGTAGCAGACAAGAACCAGGCTTCTGAGTAAACAGTTTAATGAATGTTACTAGCTACAAATGCATTATAGTCCTAATATTCAATCTAAACTTCCCCTGGCACAGCTTGAGGCCATTACCTCTTGTCCTAGCACTTGTTTCCTGGGAGAATAAACCAGCCACCTCCTGGATCCATCCTCTTCTCATTGTAGAGAGAGATAAAGTCCCCAACAAACCCTCTCTTCTCCAGACTAAACACCCCCAGTTCCCTCAGTTGTCCCTCATGAGGCATGTGCTCCAGACCCTTCACCAGCTTTGCTGCCCTTCACTGGACCTGCTCCAGTACCTCAGTCTGTCTTGTAGTGAGTGTCCCAGAACCAGATTCAAGGTGTGGCCTCAACAATGTCAATTCCAATTTTTCTAGGTACGCAAAAATTCTGCAGATGTCTCATCTGGGTTGCACAGAAACTTTGAGAGAATGTGTAATAGTTTGTATGTAGGACCCTAAAATTACGGTTATGCTGAAAACCAGGGTCCTGATCTATTAACATAAGTATTTACAATTAATTGATAGGGAGGAAGAGACAGTGCTGTCATCTAAACTATAAATGGCAAGGTCCAAACTGTAACATAAAGTTGGTTACAAAAAATATATCTGGATGGCTGATGACATCTGAGAAGGGTGTTCTAACAACAGCAGGTGTTTCCACAGCAGAAGAGGATTAAGCCTTCTCAACTACTTCTGCCTCGACTAGTTGTCTTTTCTCAATCGGGATATATGATAGTTGTTCATGATAAAATAAATAGTCTTAAAATAAATAGTCTCATTTCATTTGTTAATTTAACAGTATTAATTTACACTTAAGGGAGGGCCATTGTACTTAATGTTCATTTATTTTCAGTTTACTGTCTGATTTGTCCATAGATGTAGCTGGGTTGCACCTTCTGCAAGCAACAGCATACAGTGCAACTGATTACTGACAAAGCTAATAAATTAGAAAGTAATGTACACCTGTGGGTAATTAAATTAGACTAGAGGAAAGTTGTAGAGATTAATGCATGCAATCAAACTATGTACCTTAATCACTTCCACTGTCAGCTGTAATTTATGGCAGAGCTTCTTTAAAACAATTCACTTTATCTAAAATTTAAAGGCATGCTTATGCAGGAAGAAAGGGTACTGCATTTTGGGTTAGCATCTACTGCATTTTAACAGATAACCATTCCACAATGAAAAACAACAAGTAACGTCTTTTACCACTGCCAAGCAACAGTGAAAATCCATGGTTAAGCACGAGTCACCTTAGCCTACATGAGCAAATTTGACAAGGCTCCTGAACCAATACGGCATCTAGAGAGATGCAACCAAAAGCATCTCCTAGAAAACCTGTTAGAAGGCATTCATTCAATTCACAGCTCATTCCGTGCAGTACTAATTATTTACTGATTTTTTTTAGCAGTTTTTCGTCCAAACTAACTTTTAAAGTACTATACACATGCTTGCTGTATATGTGATTGTGCCAGACAAAAACAAAATAAAATTGATGGGTATTAGAGAGATTACAGGAAAGGAAGCCTGAGACTTTTCAAGTTAAAACACATTCATTTTAAAAAAAATTTCATTGAGAAAACATTTTAGACACCAATTATTAATGTAATTAATTTGTTAAACTATGCATGTAGGTTTCCATCACTTTTGCAAACATATTTGTGCAGGTGTATACCTATACAATCACTTCTTTGTTACAACTGTTGTTAAAAGAGATAAAATAATTTATCGCCAGTTCTGAACATACGCATTAATGAGAATGTACTGAGTGTTAATCTATGGCATTTTTACACCGAAAGACTGGAGAGAAAAATATGTATCTATCTTCACAGTTGTGTGACAAAAATATTCATTACTTCAAACAGGCTTATGCAGAATAGAACTTGTACACTGATATGTTTTAGAATTGAGGCCTAGACACTTAAAGTTTTGAGGAAACTAAGATCCTCAAAGAGTGGCTGAAAAATTTAGTTCACAAAATGTGACAAAGACATCTAGAACAAAGAAGCAGATTTAAGTCACAAATTCTATTTTCATGTAGTTGCTTACTGTAAGGAATGCTTAAACTCAGGATAGAAATAGGACTTTGAACACAACTTTGTCTCTCCTTGAAGTTTAGACATCCCTCACTGAAGGTACTGGCTATCATGACAGGCATGGCTTTTTCCCATTAACTATACAGGAAAACTTTGTACACACAGGTGATATGTGAACTAAGATCCCTTGTCTTAGTATTTCAGATCCTGAGCTATTGCATCCTCACTGCACCAAGAGGTATGACCATCTCACGGAACCTGAACCTAAATTTGCACTAAACTTTAACAAAGAACTTAGGGTTTCAGAGAATCACGGAATAGTTAGGGTTGGAAAGGACTTTAAGATCATCTAGTTCCAACCCCCCTGCCGTGGGCAGGAACACCTCACACCAAACCATGTCACCCAAGGCTCTGTCCAACCTGGCCTTGAACACTGCCAGGGATGAAGCATTCACAACTTCCTTGGGCAACCCATTCCAGTGCCTCATCACCATCACAGTAAGGAACTTCTTCCTCATACCTAACCTGAACTTTCACTCTTTAAATTTAAGCTTATTACCCTATGTCCTATCACTACAGTAGCTAATGAAGAGTCCCTCTTCTGTGTCCTGTTAGGTGTCCTTCAGACAGTGAAAGGCTGCTATGAGGTCTCCACACAGCCTTCTCTTCTCCAGGCTGAGCAGCCCCAGCTTTCTCAGCCTAAGACACTGTGGTGGGTTGACCCTGGCTGGATGCCAGGTGCCCAACAAAACTGCTTTGTCACTCTCCTTCTCAGCTGGTCAGGGGAGAGAAATTATAATGAAAGGCTTGTTGACAGGGTGATCACTCACCAATTACAGTCACAGGCGAAACAGACTCAGCTTGGAGAAATTAATTTATTGCCAATCAAATCAGAATGCAGTAATGAGAAATAAAACCAAATCTTATAACACCTTTGCCCCACCTCTCCGTTCTTCCCAGATTTGACTTCTCTCTTGATTTTCTGTGCTGCCCCTGGGCTGTACAGGAAGATGGAGAAAGGAGGCTGCAGTCAGCTCATCATGTGTTGTCTCTGATGCTCCTTCCTCCTAACACTTTTCCTCTGCTCCAGTGTGGGTCCCACCTACAGGAGACAGTTCTTCATGAACTTCTGCACTGTGGGTCCCTTCCATGGGTGCAGTCCTTCAGGAACAGACTCCTCCAGCGTGGGTCCCCCGCAGGATTACAAGTCCTGCAGCAAACCTGCTCCAGGGTAGGCTCTTCTCTCCATGGGGCCACAGGTCCTGCCAGGAGCCTGCTCCAGCAATGACTTCCTGTGGGTTTACAGCCTCCTTTGAACACTCACCTGCTCTGGCGTGGGGCCCTCCACAGCTGTAGGTGGAATCTGCTCTACCATGGACCTCCATGGGCTGCAGGGGCACAGCTGCCTCACCATGGGCTGCGCCACAGGCTGCAGGGGAACCTCTGCTCCTGTGCCTGGAGCACCTCCTGCCCCTCCTTCTGCATTGACCTGGTGTCTGCAGAGCTGTTTCTTTCACATATTCTTACTCCTCTTGCAGCTGCTGTTGCACAGCAGTTTTTTCACCTTAAATATATTATCCAAGAACTGCTACCACCATCACTGATAGACTTGACCTTGACCAGCAGTGGGCCCATCTTGTAGCTGGCTGTCGTCTCTATCAGACACAAGGGAAGTTTCCGGCGTCTTCTCACAAAAGCAACCCCATAGCTCCCTTCTTGCTACCAAACGTCATCATGCAATCATAATACAAACAGCAATGAAGTCTGAAAGAAATGTTGCTTGATATTTGCTGAAAGGTTTAAAAATATATGTTTCCTCCTTAGCCTAAATATGAGTAGGGGTACAAACATAAGTAATCACTTTCTGGAAAGACTTCATTATAACTTCATCTCATTTCTAAATAATATTAAGTCATTGACACAGAGTATAGTATAATTTGATGGTTTATGTTACTTAGGATTTGCCTTCTAGAAACCTGAATAAGGCCTAATTAGTTTTAATGGAGCAGATACTAGTCAGTACAGCTAGTTCAGGGGAAAGCTGAGACTAAAATGTTCAATTACTGTATTAACATTAACTGTAAACTATCCCTTTCTCACATTCATTTCAACTCAGCCAAACTTAATCCTCCCTTTGTGAATTCAGATATGTTGAAACCTTGACCTTTTGTCCATTTTTTAAACTTTTTTTAGGATGGAACATAGGGATTTTATAATGTGTTCTTATCATCATGTTCTTCTTAAAGATGTGGTTTTTCGTTTGTTTTCTTAAAAACACTAAAGATATTTTATGCTATAAAAATTATTTTAACATCGTCATGAGACAAAAGGTATACAGAAAATTATTATGCAGTTTGAAATAATATATTCAAATATTATGGACCTTCAGCATTCCAGTTAATATAGCTTTATTTCACATTGCTGCTGTTAGGATTCACCTGGAGTCTGTAAAATAAAATGAGATCAGTTTTCCAGTACAAGCCTCTGGTTTCAAATGTCAATTTTTTTAACCACAAAAACAAAGGAAACTTTTCTCTCTTTGTCTATAAGTTCATGACCATTCACAAGATAACAATTACCCCAAAAGGAGTTTTGTGTTGCATTTTTCTCTTAATGAATTTTGTGTATAAAAAAAAATCAAATTAATCACAGCATTACAAATTATATTTGGCAAACCTCACTTTGAAATATGCAGTTGTGCACTTTGTGCTGAGTATGGCTGCTCTTATCACTGCTGACACCATGTAGTATCTCAGAGCTGCCATAGCACAGAGGTTACTTGAGATAAATCACTTAACAGCTGCTGCAGGCTCTTCCAAAGTAACAGATTAGATACAGTATATGCAGGGTAATACAGAGTGAAACAGACTGGCTGAATATTCCAGAATCTAAATCAGTACCATCCTTCCCCCCAGCTAAAGCTCAGACCTGGCAACATGTCGCAGAAACTGTTGAATATCATTCTTCAGTAAGGTCAATGAAGTCTGGGATAAGAATATATTGAACCAGCACAGCAAATATATTGTTGTCAGGGACATTTTTTGCTGCTGTTTTCCTTTTCTGATAGGTTAATTTTTTATTCTGCTTTCACTGTTACACCAAGACAGCTGAGGATCCTATTATGTGCATGGCATTGCTCTCTAGGAGGGGTGATTGTCATAGGACAAGACAAAACTGAATTGTGAATAGCCCTTTGGTAGCTGGAATCTAGAATAAAGTTAATTTGATGCAGTTCATAATGTTTTATTGCTGCTTTGAGATGTGTGAAAGAAAACTAACTCTTTTCAAATAAGATTTACTAACATTAAAGCCAAGCTTCAGCTACTGATTTAACAAGAAAGAGCAATCATAATACATATGAGTAGAGATGTTCCAACATGTCCCAGTACATGTTGGGACAACAACAGGGCACATGCATCTCTCCTATCTTGCCAATAAAATCAAGAGAATTTGTCAGTACCCCTTGTTTGTAAGTCTTCTGCCTTTATTATGAGCTATAGGATGTTTTCAGAGAATACAGCACAGAACTTTTCATTTACTGCCAGGGATGGTTATAAGAAGATGGGGATTTTTACAGGACTGCTATCCTCGTCCTCAGCCTCTCAAGTTTGCTTAAAATCACTTAGCTCCTCACAAATTCCAGAGTTCTGAAGCTTTCTGAAGTCAAATCACCTTCTTCAAAATATATGTATCCGATGGCCACATGCCTTTAAAACTAACCTACATCCAAAATGACTGTCAGATTAAGAATAATTGTAGCAAGAAGTATAGTTCATAAAGGATTTTTTCTCAAAAAATGGAGAGAAAGTAAAAGGTTGTGGAGAAAATGCAAGCTTTAAACTGTAGCAGCAAACAATTTAACTTAAGGAGGAAACCATGGCGACTGTTGTAGGGGGAAATTTTTAAATTTATTAGAAAACCAGGAAGCAAGGTTTGGCATAATGCTAGTAGGCATAATGATGTTTCTCATATGCTAGAAGAGTATACAAGAGCTTGTGTGCTATGAGAACATACTTCTTTTTGAATGTCAAAAGGTTTTCCTAAGACATGTCATGCAGACATTTGGAAAGATATTAAGATACAGATTTATTTATATGAAATACATAGCTAAGCTGCCAATTGTCAATAAATTCTCTGAAGTAGTAGGAAAATAGCTCATTATTCTGCCTTGGTTATCAGTCAACACCAAAAGTCATCAAACATTTTTGACTTAACTTCAGTAAAGCTTGTCTTTAGTTTGTACTGAAAGAAAAAATAAAATCAGCTTGAAATATTTTTATATAACCCACTTTCAAAAGGGATATTGGAGTTTATTAATATTTTCCTAATATAAAGGAGAAGGATGAACTCTAATTTGCAGTTTGTATTCACATTACTGGGGTTTTATTTTTCCTCCTGAATTTGGGCTTAATAAGTTACAAACCTAGAGGATCTACATCCAAAAACTCAAAAAAAGGTGGAGAAAGACATGTCTTAATAAAGGCTCAGGTAATTTGAGAGATATCTTGTGCAGGAGTTGTTAAACCATGAAAGTTCAAATGAACATAAAGATAGCTCATGGACTTAGATATTACTGGTATGCATTCTGACGAAGTTCAGAAAGCAGATTGGATCTAACAAGGAGAATCATTGTGTAACACAGAAAAATGGCAGTGAGCTATGTAAAAATGCACAACAAAGATATCTCTGGTAACTTTTAAACCCAAAGGGACCTACATCAAAGCAGCTTGCAAAAATATGCACCTTAGATAAAAAGAATGACTGTGTTATCAGGGTATACAAAAAAAGGTATTTTAAATAAAAGTCACTTCAAGCTGAGCTGGGATAGACTGCCTGATTCCAAAAAGAAACCATCTGTGTTAGGGAAACTTTCGTTATTTCATAAAATTCACTGTTAAATCCAATTACTATTTTTCTGCATTAAGAAACTGAGACAGAAAAAGTGTTTAGTTAAGTTGGCATTGTCTAGATGTCTCATGTTCTACAGTAAGAAACAATTTGTTTTATAGTTCTGTAGAATATCTGTTTATCTGAAATGTCCGTCTCATGTCCTTGGACAGAAAACTTTGTCTTTGATATGGCTCTTTAATGTGCTGGAAAGCCTTAGAAGTTGGACCTTACTTGAACACACTGCAAAGCTTTTGGGCCTCATAATCTTGTGCTAGACAAATATGTGCTGACAGTGTCAGTCAGTAGACTAAAGGCAAGAGCAATACCAAAATTTCAAATATTCATGGGATTCAGAAACCTGTGAGGATTATCATGATGGGCTCCAAAGCCAGCAGTGAACAAACATTTAAATATACTCCCTGCTTTAGGCGGCAGATGAGTACATAGGGCGTATTAATGTGAACTTGGACACTCATATGTGTAACTGTGGGTGGGAGGGAGACATAGGTCTACTGTTAGTCAAAAAAATAATTCAGCCATTCCCATGTAGTACATTGTTTCCTGTTATGTTTCCTGTGTAGCACAGAAGTGTACCCTTTTCTGTTATTTTCTGTGAGTAGATAGCTTTTCCCCATTTTCCTTTTCCTTACTTTCTCTTCTTCCCAAAAGGTAAATGCTCTCTCATTATCACACGCACTCCTGCTTCCAGCTCTCATTACAGTCCTGGCTGTGCCTTACATCTGGCAAGTTTAACATGTCATTATCTGTCCTCAGAACCAAAGTGCACTGGAATACTCAATAAACCAAGAGAGTTATCTGACCCATATTACCTGACACACTGTGCACATGTCATTTCTATAAAGCACCTTCCATGCCTCTGCCAGCCAAGAGCCTTCACACAGTCTGTGCATTTTGAAATAAGCATTGCTTCTGTAGCAGCATGTGTACCTTTATGCATATTTTACCATCTACTCTTTTTAACTGAACCTGTACAATCTTCTTCTGACACTTGCAGACTTTAAAATATGTTTGTCAGAGTCCCAGAGCATTCAGATGCATAGACATTGTGATACTCTAAAACACACATGAAAGACAACTCTGTATGTGCAGCAAATGGATTATGAATTTCAGAGAATTTTCTACAAGCACTTCAGCACTACTGGAATTTCTGAATGTCATTTATTCTACTAAAAGCAATGATCCTCCCAGCAGCAGTGTGGGTGGGTTTTATAAAATTTAGCTCAGTTCTAACTCAGTTTAACTGACATTCCACTGCTGAACTGCTGGTCTTGCATGGAGCAAGAAGAAGGCACAAGCAATTATCCTTTCCAGAGTAACTGACATGGGTTACCAAAAGCAGGCAAGCCACAGTGAAAGGACACTTTAAACAGTGAATTTCTGTTCTATTCACCTTTCTACTCCTTAAACAAAACAAAACAAAACAAACATTGCTGTTGAAAGTTTTTAATTGTCACCCATCTTTCTCTGCCTGACGTGGGTATGGATGTTGAGCCACACCAAACTGTGCCAGATTTTGAGCTGCACCACTCTTAAAACAGTGGGGCACAAGCTGAGTGTTCTCTGACTCCTTATGCCTGCTGACACCTCATGACAGAAGTGTTGAAGAACAAGCGCATTTTTTAATGGCATTTTGAAATTCACCTTTAAAACAATGCTTTCAATCTAAAGTATGTAGGGGAAGCATTTAAATGTATTAGGAGTTACAACTGTTAAATAAATGTCATGTGATTTCCTTCAAACTGTTCAAGCAAGCAAGAATCTTGAAACACATCTTATTAATTCTTACATTATTTTTTACTGATATATCTCTGAGGGAAAAAATTCTTCTGCTGGCTTTCCGCAGAGGTTTCTTAGGTAAATCACCCATTCATGTAGATTAAATCAAAAAGCACATGAAAATAAGCCACCAAGAGTTGTCAATAATACAGAAATTTGTAATGACTAATCTGGGGCAGAGTCTTGAAAGTGTGTTCTAACATATCAGATGCCTAGCCTGCCCCTGAAAATTCATTTGATACTCAGCCAAGGGGAAAAAAATAACAACAAAAAACCACACAACAAAAAGCTTTCTTAATTCCTTTGTCTTATTGTTGTATTTTTTCTTTTTAATTTTCAGTTCCAGAAGCATCTTAGATATTTGAAGAAATATTTGGCATTATTAGTTAGTTAATTAGTTAGCCAGTTAGTTAGTTATACTGCATGTCATATTGATGGAATCATTGCTACTGGACAGATAATATTCCTTATCATGATTTTGTGTGCTTTGCAAGTTAATTTTGAGTTATGATTGTTACCTGTGATATTTTCTATCCAAGGTGCAAAGATGACGATTGGAGTGGCAGGTAATAGGTGACATTTTATTTATTATTGTCCTCAGCCTGCTCAAGTTAAAAAAAAATGACAAACTGCATATTCCTGTTGGAAGTTATGGTGTAGCTCTAAGCTGTTCATATGTGCAAAGATTTATCCATCTTCTGCAATTTTTCTGTTGTTTTGCTGGTAAGGATTTAGTACCAGTATCCATGCAGCAGAGTACTTTTTATTTGTCCTTCCTCATGCATAACAGAAGGGTGGCATGCTTTTCAATAATATCTTTTCTCATGTACTAAAGAAATTATATGCTTATATTTTCATACGTACAAGTTATTTGTACTTATAAATGTTAACCATGATAGCAGGAATAACCATTTCAGGCTGTGAAACATAAAAGCACCAGAGCCTTTATGTTATAGCACCAGCAATCTCTACAACATTAAAGTCTTCACATCTGGGCAAGTTGTTCAGAAGGCTACTGTGAGGCACAGTATCAAAAACGGTATTAAAATCAAGAAAAACTATACCCACCACCTTCCACTAGTAGGAGATCTTACCATAGAAAGGTATCACATTGGTCTTTCCCTTTGTGAACCTGTGTTGACTGTGCCTGATGACTGCATTGTCATTCAAAAGTCTTTCAGTAGAACTCAGTAGGATGGTACAGTTCAGGCAGTTGGTGTCAGCCACTCACATACAACTGTTCTAGTTTTTTTTGTCTACAAATAGACAAAACCTGTGTGTTACGTAAGGTTAGAGTAAATTGAAGATTCACCATAGCAGCCAGACCACTTGAAGAAGCAATATCTAAGATAATTTATGCCACTGGGACACCAGGCTTTAGTCCAAAAGATTTAATAATGATTATGCTGAACTAATATTTTGTAGGAAGAAATCTTGAAGCATTATTTATAATACTTGGTGGGTTTTATTATTTTTTTTTTTTTGGTTGGTTTTGGTTGTTTTTTTTTTTTTCCAAATTAAAACATTCATGCTTAAAATCTAGTTAGTTACCATGTGGATTTCAGTTACTGCAATTTTCAAACATTTAAAGGCAGAATACCACAGATCCTTATTTAATAAGATGGTTCATTTATATTAATATAACTTTTCTGTTCAGACCATAGTATTGTGCATGTTGCTTAACTATGAGGATGGTAAGAGGTAAAAAATGAAAAGAAACCTCTTCTTTTCTTAGGGCATCAGGAAAACAGAAATAATGGCTGTCCATCATGACATCCCACTAGGTCCCTTTTTAAATTTTTAACATCTTTTAGGAAACTAAAAGACACATTAACTTGAGATGACATGTTACAGTCATCTCAGTGACTGTATAATAATAAATAATAATAAGCATGAAATACAAATATTAGCAAGCTACCAGATTTATGATTAGGAAATGATCCTAAGTGCTTTGAAAACTAAGACCGTTAAGATGTCAGAAATCTACTGCAGTGGTTAGTCTTCTGTGATTAGAAACATTTGTTTACTTCAGTTCTCTGTATTATTTCTGACTTACAAAAGTCCTGGAGTTCAGTGGTAGAGACTATGCCTTCTAAAAGTGAGCCAGATACTTTGATATATGAAAATGTTTTAGGAATAAAACAAAAAAGAAGAAAAATTGCACACCTGGAGGAATCATACACATCAGTGTAAATGTGGGGATGCAAGCCAAATGTCTTGCTATATATATCATCCTCTGAGATAAGTAGTTTTCCTTTTTTTTTCTTAAAGATTAAAAAGATATGGTGCAGAGTCACCTGATTCACATGCTTAGCATACCAGCACCTTTGTCAATGCAACTCAAATTAAGTAAGACTGACTTAGAAGAGGTAGCATTGTTCTGCATGTTGGATTTGAAGTAGTATCCCATGGATGTTTATACTGCATGTTGGGCTTTGCCATGAAAAATATTGAGGAAATTACTCCGAGAAGCAGAAAGTAAAGTTTTATAGGAAGAGGATCAAGCCAAGCAAAGTGTCACATGAATCCTGTGTGACACCTTAGTGATGAATGGTCCTTGCTCCAGATGTAGGCCTTGGACTGAATTTCCACTTCAACAAACAAGTGAGGAAAGGGCAATTTTATCTGACTGGTTTTGTGTTTGAATGACCAAAACAGTAAGGCACAGGAATACAGTTTTAGAAAAGTAAATATTCACCAAGGGTGCCATGGAGAAAGTTTATCAGTAAATGTCCAGAAGTAACACACCCTGCCTCTCTTTCTCCCCACCCCCAAAACCGCTACATGTCTCCTCCCATCTTCCCCTCTCCCAATAAAGATTCAGAGATAAACAAACCAATCATTAAGAACTAAAATAAAAGGGGTTGTAGAAACACTGGAGATTTTTTATGCCTTATTTGCAAAGACAACTAAATACATGAATTTCAAAAGTATAAATTACTTAATCATTCACCAAAATGAAAGAATAAAATAAAAACTTTCTTCATTGCACCTAACAGTTACAGTTAATACTTATTTTGCAGATTGGAAAACTGAGAGGTTTTAAAACTATATTGGTTCATTTAACAAGCATATTTTCTTTAATGTTTTGAAAGGGACAGGAATGAAAATTGAAGCCTTATTCAGGCACTCCCAAACTCCAAACTCTCCAAGGATAAATAATACATTTGATCTGAAATTATATTATACCTGTTCTGAGCCTACCCATAGAAAAGCCTTTCCAAGAAAAAGCTTTCTGTTCTGGCAATACTGTTGGAGAATGCGTATCTGTGGTGAGTCACATTTAGGAGTAGTTATATTTGCTGATGTGTTTTAAGTGTGTCTGTAAGTACATTTACGTACTTACTTTACTGGTACAGAACTAGCACACAGTTGTGGCAAGTAGATATGCAAAACTGCCCAGCATAAAGGAAACATACCAAGAGGAGCAAGGCTATGAACTAGGCATTAGAAGCTGCCTTTATGCAAGAGACAGCTTATAGAATGTATTTTGTCAGCTGAGATACTGTGATGAGATTCGTGATTCAAATCCAAACATTTGGTAATAAGTGCTGCACACTGTTTACTTAGTGTAATGGGGTGAATCATGAGTATATTCAGCCCACAGAAACACTGCCCAGGGGTTTATCTCAGAGTAGAATGCACTAGAAGCAGGAATATGTCTGAAAGCATCCTGTTGGATAAAGGCTCATCCTTTACTTACTTGGACTGAAAGGCTGGCTTGTATTAAAAGCAAGCCATCTACTGCTTTATGAAGGTGAGAGCTAATAAATTCATATTAAGGGAACGGTGTTATTTTGTAAATATTAGAATACTTACATGTAAAGTAATATTTTTTTCAGTGAGACCTATACATATTTTTTAAATTTAGGAGTGTAGTTATGGTGGGGTATTTTGTTATTCTGGTTTCATTTACGCGTTTACTTGACTTTTAAGATTTATATATTGTAACCGTTCAGTATGTACAAAATGAATACCTTAGTACTTACTGAAACTTTCACAAGGAAAGGAAATAAAGAGAAATTGAATTAATATTAGAAATAATTTCTGGCTGAAACACCCTCTATTTTCCAGGAATAGTAATTAAAACATTGCAGGGTTAGCAGCAGCATAAACACAATAATAATAATAAAAAAAGTGTAAGGGTAAGAACACTGAACAAAAGCCTAAGATTTGCCAGACATATTCTCAACAAGAATGGAGTTTAAAATAAAATAAAAAACAAAAAACAGTGCTGGGTTACTTTTTCTGAAGTTAGCAAGATCTGTTGGGGAAAATATAAGAACAGATAAGAGCGGAACTGACTATCCTGTGCTACTTATTCAGTCTGGATTGCAAGGTATCTGTCTGGCTCAATATTATTGCAGTTTTGAAATCTTGCCTATCCAGAAACTTAGCCTAAAATGAGACAGGTTGTGGCAACTTGCATCAAAGAATGTTGCAGCTAAAATAGCGGTTAATCAGAGAAAATGTGTTGTTCTACCTAGACTATGTCTGAAAAAAAAAAAATTGTAAAGAAGGAGCTATAGTGAAAAAGTGCTAAAAAAAGAGATGTAGGTTTGAGAGAGTATTTTTTTTTATTTTCAGATTTATTATACAAAATATATTAAACTCTGGACTATCACATACTATACTGGAAAACAGAAAATTGTTTCAAGCTGCACTGTCCTTTCCCTGTGGTAGCTACCATTCAATATTCACTTACAAGTGTTAAATTTCACTATAGTGGGATGCCAGACAACTTATAATGTATATAAAGTAAAACATATACTTAATATAAAAAGTAAAGGTGTATTGGCATATCAGACATTTTATAAAGATGCAAACTGCTTAAGTTTCATAGTGTGACGACATCTCAGATTGAGCACTGTTGTGAGTAAGTATTGTTTAAATTTGATCACAAATTACATAAGCAACAGGGTACAAAGCAGACCTTTCATCTTACTATACTTGCTTGTTTTTAGATGTTGACCTCATTTTCAGATGATGCTGGGAGTACTAAAGTGATGGGTTAACTTTGGATGGTCAGCAGGTGTGTACCAATCTACTCTCTTACTCACCCTCCTCAGCAAGTTAGAGGACAAAAATAAGATGAAAAGCTCGCAGGCCATCACCAGGACAGGGAGATCACTGTCCAATTGCCACTGCAGGCAAAACAGACTCAGCTTGGGGATTTTCTTTTTTTTTTTTTTTTTTCCCCAATTAATAACAGAGTAAGATAGCAAGAAACAAAAACAAAAGTAAAACCACTTTCCCCTCACCTCTGCCTTCTTCACTGGCTCAAATTCATCACTTTGTTCCCAACTCTTCTAATGCCTTTCCCATCCTGAGTGTCAGAGGGATAGGAAAAGGAGGCAGATGGGGTTTGTGGTCAGTTCACAGCAATTTGTCTCTTCCACTCCTTGCTGTGGGTTCCCTCCCACAGGCTGCAGTTCTTCAAGAACTGCTCTAGCATGGGTCCTTCTCTGTGGACTACAGTCCTTCAGAAACAGACTGCTTCATAATGGGTCCCTCAGAGACCTCAGTTCCTAACAGAAAATTTGTTCCTGCATGGGCTCTGATCCACAAGCCTGCTCCTCTGTGGGTTTTCCATGAGCTGCAGCTTCCTTCAGACCACTTCCACCTGCTGTGACAATGAGATCCTCCATGGGCTGTTTTCCTGAGTAGATATCTGCTCAGTATGGTCCTCTATGGGCTGCTGTGGGACAACCTACTTCACTGGGGTCTTCTCCACAGGATTCAGGGGAATCTCAGCTCCAGTATCTGGAGCATCTCCTTCCCCCTCCTTCACAGATCTTGGTGTCTGCAGGGCTGTTTGTTTTATTGTTTTCTCCTCTCACACAGCTGTTGTGCAGTGGATTTTAGCCTATCATAAATACATTATCACTGGGCTGCTACTAGCATTGCTGGTGGGCTCAGCTCTGAGCACCAGCAGGTCCATTTTGGATATGTCCAGCATGAGGGCACCTCCTGATATCTTCTCACAGAAGTCACACCTGCAGCTCTTTACCACTTCCCTTGCTACCAAAATATTTCCACATAAACACAATACAACCACACTGATTTACATTCTGGTCTTTGATTAAGCCCATTTGATCCTAATCTGGGATCTTAGGCTAACATTGTTGAGAGACTCACACGAATAGAGGCAGACTTTGAGAATTCATTCCTTCCCAAGTTACACGAGGTGCTGTACATAACAGCTAGCCAGCATTTTATGAGAAACATCATTTTAAAACCAAGTTGAAATATATTTTGTATCTCCTTTTGTGCATCTTGTTTCCAAGCAACAATACTCATATATGGGAAGTTGAGGTACACAGGCCATGAAGATAATGCTGATAAACATAAGGGATCTTTCACTGTTTAATCCCCTCCCTTGTGCTTTGAGAGCAATACAGTGACATAGGGTAGTAGCCAAAATCGTGGAAATATTCTGCGTTCTTAAAATTTATTACCAGAGCTTCAGTAGCAAACAAGAAAATCTCTGAGATTGAGCAGGGCAAATGATGGATCTGGCTCTATGGAACTAAGAAAGTATGAATTCACTAATGATATGAATCTGGCACAGGCATTACTGATTTAGAAGGGCATTATTTCATCGCAGTATGTAAGTATTAACAGAAATATAAGTTAAATTAATGATTATTATTATTCTACACTTAAATTCTAGATTATGGAAAGTAGAGAGATATGTAGTTTGAAAGACAGAAAAGGAAAGGAGTAATATTTATAGTAGTAGAGTAGTATTTATAGGTTGTCACAAACAAATCATGAATTTTGTCACATCAAACTACAAAGCAAGTGTTATACTGATATGTTACTTGAAAAGCACATACACTTTTATATCTAGACTGATGATACAAAATCTTTAGCTGGGTCCAGTTTGGGTCATTATAGTTGAAGAACTGTAACTTATCCAAAATAAACTAACAAATTTATCAAACATCTTGAAACTAAATCCTATCACAAAATACCAAGTTAAGGTTGTCATGTCAATTACCCTTTCAGAGCTATTTCATACAACTATCAAGACTGGAAATTAATCATGTTAGGAATGTGCCACTTGGTACTGAACAATGAAATATCCACTGTGACAAAAAAAAATGACAGAAGACATAGCCAATAGAACCAACCAGTGACGAAGAATATGATTCTTTCCCTGCTTGGTAAGCCTCTTCTACCTGAGGAAATTCCTTCCCACCAGTCTTTGAAGATTTTGTGGCCTAACAAAGATATCAAGCTGTTTCTAAGCTAGGAATTCAGGAGCACACAGGAAATCTGGGAGAGCCGACTTTGAAGTTGAAGGGATGTCATCTTTGTTTAGTTAATTTTTTTGTGTGTGTTTCATTTGATTGTTTTGGTTGTGGACATGGTGGTAGGCTTATAAATTTTAGAATATATACATGAGTCTCAAAAATGGCAGCAGTATTTACAGTATAAAGAAAGTTTCTGTAAAACTCCTGGGAGGCATCTTCTTTGAAAAGATTTACTTCATAAATACGCCTGGAGTGAGGAGTACAAAAGCAAAAGCGACATGACTTGAGTCAAGGTGCTTGCAACTGTCCAAAGTAGCTGCAAGAACACCTTCTCAGATGGCAACAAGAAAGTCCTTGAGAAAAGGAAGAAGTGTAAGCCCTTGTACCTGTACACTTTTTTTTTTTTTATGACTCACACAGCAATAGCAGTTATTAATGGAGAGCGATGCAGGTTTATTTCTAATTCCTCAGAAATCATTGACAGTTTGATGTCAAACAATCCTATCTTTTCTAGCACATCTGACAGTTTCTCTGGGGAAGTTCTGGAGAGTCCATTTAAGAAGAAAAAGAGTGCTATATCTGAGCAAATGGGGAATCATCTGACTCAGAAGTTGATTTGCTTCAGCAACATTTTCAAAACTGTGCAGTCTTTCTAATGGATTCAAACCCATTAGTGATGTTTATGATAACATTCATAGGAACTAAACCACTTTCTCTTAATCTATGAGAAGAGATCTCTTTCATGTGAAGGATTTTTTTCAATTTTGGAATATTTCTTAAGGCTAGTGAGGAAAAGAACCTGTATGAATAACTGCAAAAGCTTTGGCTTCATTTTTCTAAGCCCCTTTGCCCGTAGACTGTATAATTTACTGTTGAGCAATGCTTTTAACTAGAGTAGTGAAACAAAGATACACTGAGTTTGGAACAGCTATGTTTTGCTAATCCATCATAATAAATTCAATAATGCAAGCAGTAGCCTGAGTTCCTACTAACTCAGAAAGAAACGTGTGTGCATGTGCATTTATATGGAGCTGAGCATCCAGAATGTCTTTTTCTCCATTTCTGAAGTTTATGCCTTAAAGAGCCCAAAAGACTAAAAATTCCTTCCAGGTGAAAAGGTAAAGGTCCTCTCTTCACATCACTTTCTGATTTTTTATTTATAGAATCATAGAATAGTTAGGGTTGTAAAGGACCTTAAGATCATCAAGTTCCAACCTCCCTCCTACGGGCAGGGACACTTCACAATAAACCATGTCACCCAAGGCTCTGTTCAACCCAGTCTTGAGCATATTATGTTTATAATTCACCTTATTAAACGAATACCTCCCAAGACAATAAGAAAAAATGGGTTATTTGTTTGTTTACCCTTGAACCTTGGTGATTTAAAAAGATAACATTATTAGCACCAATCTGATCAAATCGGATCAATATAATTGTAAAAACATTTTCAGCACCATATATTTGTATATGTAAGTGTATAGATATATAAATATAATATATATATTCATATACCTACATAGAAAATTAAACATATTTTTTAAATTTACTTTTAGAAAAAAGTTTTGATTGATATGCTATGAATCATTAAATTAGTCTCCATGTAACATAAATTTATCACTCCCAGATATCCCATTACTTCTTGAAAGAGTTTGAGTGTACATTGATTGATTATTGCATTATTCCCCAGGATTTTTTTTCCGTAAATTGAGTCCCAGTTATTTTCACAGTCACCTGTAAATCTGGTTATTAGTACAATGCTAAGAATTCATGTTGTAGGATGTATTCCAGAGGGACCTTAACATTCTTGAGAAGTGGGCCAGGGCAAACCTCATGAAGCTCAACAAAGCAAAGGTCAGTGCAATCCCAGGCACAGCTATGAATTGGGCAGAGAAGAGATTCAGAGCAGCCCTGCAGAGAAGGACTTGGGGTGCTGGGCAATGAGAAACTGAACATGAGCCAGCAGTGTGTGCTTGCAGCCCAGAAAGACAACCATACCCTGGGCTGCATCGAAAGGAGTGTGACCAGCAGGTCGAAGGAGTTGATTCTCCCCCTCTATTCTGCTCTTATGAGGCCTCACTTGGAGCACTGTGAACAGTTCTGGTGTCCTCAACATAAGGACATGGAGCTGTTGGAACAAGTCTAGAGGGATGTCATGGAGATGATAACGGGGCTTGAGAACCTCCCATAAAAAGACAGGCTTAGAAAACTGGGGTTCTTCAGCCTGGAGAAGAGAAGGCTGCATGGAGCCCTCCTCGCAGCCTTCCAGTATCTGAAGGGGGCCTACAAGAATACCAAAGTGGGACTTTTTATTAGCTACTGTGGTGATAGGACAAAGGGTAATAAGCTTAAAGAATGAAAGTTCAGGTTGGATACAAGGAAGAAGTTCTTTACTGTGATGGTGGTGAGGCACTGGAACAGATTGCCCAAGGATGTCATGAATGCTCCTTCCCTGACGGTGTTCAAGGCCAGGTTGGACAGAGTTGTGGGAGACATGGTCTAGTGTGAGGCTTCCCTGTCCATGGCAGGGGAGGTTGAACTAGATGATCTTAAGGACATTTCCAACCCTAACCTTTCTGTGATTCTAAGATTTTATGATTCTATCATGGGTTGAGCAAGATTGCCCAATTGTGATCTGATTGCAATTGTGAGCGTGAAACATTATATTTTCAGGCATTTTTTTTAAATTTTCAAGTTTTACTTATGATCACTTTTTCACAGACAGTTGCTATGTTAAATATTTTTGTATCTTTATAGTTATGTTCTTACCTAAACTCCCCAAATTAATATAACAAATTACTTTTCTTCTCATACTTATTAAAGTACCATACCATCTTAAGCATTAATAGGTATAGAAAGGTATAGGTTTGCTTAGATGGAATTTAATTGATTAACCTGATATCATCTTTTATTGCTGTAGTGACTATCTATCTGCTTTTAATATTGTAAAAGTCTGCCCCTTTTGAGAAATGGGATTACTAATTCAAAAATACCAAAGTAACCTGTTTTCTTCTTTTATTTTATACTGAAAAGCTATGGTGCAGTTCTAAGTAGAAAAATACTGGAGGTGTAAAATTAGAATCATACAGCAAATAACCTTTTGACCCTTAATGAATAGAATTTTAGGTATTGTTTTTATAGCTAAAGGAAACATAAAGCAAAAGAAAAACTTCAAACATCCCTTGTAAGTTCAGACTTTCTACCTAGTCACAGCAGCAACTGCAGTACAGAAGTGGAATTCTCCTGTTGAGATTTGTCCAGAAAGTCACCAGAAATGTGTTATAATACATGCAAATCTTATTTTTACTGCCAAGTTAGCTCTTTCAGCTCTTTCAGATCAACCTATTTTATTATTTCTGTTCCTATGACCTTCTCAGTTGTGTGGGTGATTCAGCTAGTGGTATAGCTCCATCCCAATCAGTAAACAGCCAAGTTGTAGTGTGTAACCGGAGAGGCCATCTTGCAAATGAAACATATGAGCAAGGTTATGATCTCTCGGTAATGTGTAATATAACACAGAACATGCTGCAAACCTGGGAACTTCTTTTCTTTTGCCCAAGGCGTAACTTACTAGGACTGTAATCAATACTGAATTTGTCACTGTTTTAGATTTATGTGGCCTGGTTTTCATGTTATGAGTGACTCACATCTATCTTTCTTCCTGTAGATATTATTTCTCTAATTCTCTTATTTCTCTAATTTCTCTGTTTACCTTCACCACTGGTGTAATTTTGCTTGTCTTTTGACTTTACACTGAACCTGTTTGTTTCTTCAGAGCACGATAAATTACTTAATCCATAAAAAAGTGTGTTTACTCTGAAACCTCAGTCAAAATTCAGTACATGAATTTATTATTCAGTTATCAAATATCTTATAGTCCTAGAACACCTGCAACTGTGAATATATCAAAAGACTTCAAGAACCTTAAGTAAAGACATTACAGTTGAAAGATAGTAGTAATGTCTCCATGTTAATATTTTTCTATAAATTTCTACACATTTCTTTGGGATTGTATTTTAGTATTGCTACATGTTTTTAAGGTAGGGAGGTACAATAATCTCCATTATGTTGACACAAATGAAACCTTCCACTCAGTTGCACAAAGAGTTCAAACTCTTTAATCATTTCGTCTGGTCTCAGACATTGCTCTCTTCTTAAAGTTTTAAACTTCACATATTTCTCCCACAATTCCATCAGTGAATTCTTTGATTGCATCCAAAGGCATTAGCTGGGATCAGTTTACACCACTTCACATATTGTTAGATAGAAGCCATGTTTTACCTCAGAAGCAGGACCACTCTGATGATGGATAAAGTGACTTTTTCATTATATATTCCTTAGAGACTAAAAAGCTAAAAAATATGCTAACAGTTTCCCTACTAATCTTACTGTAAGGGAGGTTTCATATCATCCTTGTATCCATTTTCTCTTTCAATGTTTTCCTTTCCATGTTTCCATGACATTTTAAAAGTACGTCAAAGAAATAGCTATTTCAATAGTATTCCATGCAGCGCCATGTATTAAAACCAGCTGTCATGTTCAAAGCTGTCCCTCGTTTTTGTAAAAGAAAGCCACTGTATTGCACTTGAAGTTTAGATTCTTCCTAATGTCCTTCTCAGTACCAGAGATTTCAGTAGTGCTGTTCTTTGCCCCATTTGTACAATCTATATTTCAGTTTTTCAGAGCTGTTATTCTTTTAAATTTATTTATTAGCATGACACTGACCAGCTAAGTAGTTCAATACATTATTTGGAACAACTGTTAATTCCAGCTCAGAGGTATGAATCATCTCTTTGTAGTGAATGAATAAATAAATCTATTACTTCATTGGAATTTTTTCAATAGAAAATCTTTTGCTTTCTTTGCAAATAGTAGTTTAAAAATCTTAGACAATTTTTATGACAAGCAGTCCTCGTGAGACAATGTTTTTCTCATAATTGTATCCTTCTCATATGTTGAAAACTACCATGTAAGAATTTTTAATTATTATTCCTTAAATTTTAAAATAAATCCCTATATTTCTGTCCATATTAGGGTTTATGAAGCTAGAGAGAGTTTTTCCATATATGTGAATGTACAGAATATTTTATGGATCAACGGGGATATTTAAGGATGAATGACAGAACGTTGTTGGCTTTTTTCCTGTGTTTTCTAACCTTTTTTCATAATCACATAGATAACTCACCACTTAAAATAAGAATAGATTTAAAATAATAATTGAGTATATTTTATTTTAAACCATTAATAAATGTTAGTATTTTGCACTTAGATATCTGTCCTTTCCTGGAATTAGCTTGTAGCACTTCCCTGGCTAGGTAAGTATTGTCATCCCCGTTGTTCTAATGTTAATCCCAAAGGATGCATCATCGGTCACTAAATGTTCAATATAAAACTGCTCATTTTGTTTCCTTTCACTCACTGTGGAAGTAGAGCACAAAACAGTCTCTCTGGTGTGTTCATCAAAACTATGATCTTGCTGATTAAAATGCAGAGAAACTGGCATTTTCTTTCTATCTGCAGTCCATCATATCGGTATTGTTTGAATCTCATTAACACTGTGTTTCTACTCTCTCTTTAGCAGTGACACTTTTCTTTTACTGTTGTTTCCCCCCCCCCCCCCCCGAAAGTACTTAAATAGACAAACCCACAGATATTGTATATCAATTTCTCAGGCAACTATTCCACAGAATCTTTATAAATATCAGAAATGGTCAGGTTTTCTTGTATATTTTTTCATTACAGTGTTAGTATAAGGTGCATCTCATTTTGACCAGGGTCCAAACGCCAGATTTTTGTAGGCAGTCCTACCGTACAATCTTAAGAGCATTACACTTACATTGGAAGTAAGATATTAAATATATTACTTTCTTCAAAATTATAATTAAATGGAAATATTTTAGCATGATATTGTTTTCAATGATCCTCTAAAGATAGGACTAGATACACATAAGTTCTTTATCTATGTGTATGTAAATGTGTATGCGTATGCATATGTGTATGCATATGCATATGTATCTGCATACTCATATGAATATACATTAGAGTAAACATCACTTTCACAATACTATATCTTTTTTTTTGTAACAAATACCCTTCCTTCTTGACAGAAAAGCGAAGTTTTAATTTTGGGATCAATCCAACTAAATTTCAGAATGAAACTTAAAAGAAAAGGAGAAATTATGCACCACCCTCTGTAAGACCCTAAAATCACTACTGAAAATGGGAAAAGGACAATCTGTGTTGAATACTTTTGTAGTTATTATAGCAAAATGCTTTCTTTACCTGTTTATCTCATCTTTTGAAAAGTCTGGCATCCACTTATTGCTGTGATTGTGAAAAAGCACATATCTTTCCAAATCAATACATTTATTCACTTAATACACAGCAATACCAAAGTAACTATTGATCAGCAAGCTGGACCTCATGGAATTTTCTATAGCTTTTATGAAACTTGGTTTACAACAGTCCCTGAAGACCTTATTATCATTAGATAACTAGAATTAAGGATCGTTAGAATCATGAGTGATTTGACTATCTGTCTTTGCAGTCATTTGTGAGGTAATTTTGTGTCCTATAGTCTTCCCCAAAGACAAAACCTACCATGAAATATACTGTTATTCTGGATCATTCATTTGTATGTATGCACATGCATAGGGTTTATACCTACTTAAGACAAAAAAAGTCTTTACTGTGTAAAATTTCTTGAGCAGTAGAAAAATATAAAAATCTTGCAGTGTTTGGCTAGTGAATAAGGGAGTGTGTTTCAAGTTCAGCAAACTTTGTATTGGTTACTTTTTCTGGAACATCCTTTCCTGTGCAGCTTGTCAACTATGTTGGAAGATGCTGTGTAACATCAGCTGGTACTTGGTGTGAGCAAATAGGAAAGCAGTGTAAGCAGGAAAAAAAGGACTTAAATGCTTTTTAACCAAGACTGGCTAAAGATTTTTGGAGTTTTTCACTTTTTTCTTTTTTTCCCTAAGAAATCTGACTTTCATTAGAAATTTTGAAGCTTTATTTTCTTTTCATTAAAAATTAAACATGGTTTTCATAATATTTCTCCTGAATATATTTCTTAAAATAAATTCAGATCTTCAGGTCAAATCCAAACAGAAACTGACCTTAAGTATTTAACCCTTAATACCTGTAAGCACTATACAATTGCAGGTATTAAAAATGTTTTGTGGTTTTGTTCAGTAAGTTAGTTCCAATCTTACTGAAAGTGGTTATGTAGAAGAGACAAATAATTTGCAGAAGTAAGTGCACTAAATCCTTTAGAGTTATATTAGCAAGGAATTTAATATGAAATATCCACTTCTGGTACTTCTTTAATCCAGTAAAGTCTCTCAGATTTTATTTCATTACAAGAATGTCTGTCACTTGGACTTTAGCTCTGACTGCTTTCTCTTTTTCTACACACATTTTTTTTTGTGTGGATGCTCACAAGATGATGACTAAGATATATGAGTAACATATGAAAATGATAGCATAAACTTATTTTTCATGAATTCCTATTGGAAAACATTTAGCCTTCAGATTCTTGTTTCTGCTATGTTTGTGTAGCATAATATCCTCTTCTAATATTCAGAAATAATAGACAGCAATTGGGTCAGAAAAAAATAAAACAGGTGAAAATTCTTTTCTATGGAGAAAAAAAAAAAACATGCATTTTTAAAACATGGCATGAATAGGACAAAATAATTTATGTTTATGAAAAATGAAGCAACTGCATATCCCATGGTGAATGAAGGAAGCAACATGGGGGAAAAAAAGACAAAAAAATCATTTAAAAAATCTAAAGCCCAGAGCAGTAAAACTTGTATTTAGGAAACCTGTTTCCTGTTTCATGCTGGAATTAAGATGAGCATTCCTCCAAAACAAAGGGATGGAGGGGTGATTTGAATTTCAAGAGGGATGGAGCAGAAGAGAACGTTTGTGATATCTTTTCTCAGTAAATCAATACACAGGATCTTCTTCTATCACTTCTGGCACTCCTGAGTTGAATAGAAATACGGCTTGTTGTTTCCTTTTAAGCCAATCATGTGATATTTAGATAAAGGCTTTATAACAACAATAGGTGGGCATACTAGATTGATATTGAGGAGCTAACACTTTAACTCACTTCCTGGTATCTTCATTATTGTAAACAAATAGAAAAATGTTCAAGTAATAATACACTTTACATTAATATTTCACAGAGCCTTGCTACAACACATTTTTTCCTCACATATGAGCAGTAGTGAAATTCATGGATCACCTTCAGCTTAAAAGAATTGCTGACTAAAAACTTTTCTGATCAAGAACTCTTTAACGCAAAAAGCTGGCAAGCAGTGTTTGACTTCCTTCCTAACATGAGTCTAGACTACTTTTTGCTTAACACTGCTTAAGGTCTTACTTAGAAGTACCTTCACCTATGAGAATTAAAAAGGGCAAGCAAGATACCAGTAAAAAAAATAAAAAGGAAAAAAAGAAAAGGTAAAAAAGTCCAGACATCTCCATGGAAACTCCTAATATCTGAACTTGGCTGATTATTCAACGCTATGACATAAAATAAATAAAGATACTTGCATAAATATAAGGTCTTTATGAACAGCCAGCATGGATTCTGTACAAGAAATTTCCACTTTAAATTCTACTTGACTGTTCTGAAAAGGTGAATAAAACATACTTAAGGGTAATTCAGTTGAATTTCCTAGAGTTTGATGGCACCTCAACAAAATTTACTGGGGAAAGTCAGTAACTATATCAGGAAGGAGGATATTTTTTGGCATATATCAATAATTGTTTAAAAGACAGGAATCTGAGGGTAAGAGTAAGTGGTCATATGGAAAAAAATATAACCAGTGAAATTCTGTGGTGATATGGATGTTTGTTTTTACAATAAATGCTTTACTTTGAATTCTTCCTTGTTGTAAGATATTTCCAGATTCTAGAAACCCAGAATTTTTCTTAATTAGTTTTGAGATTATAATTAATATTTTCAAATGAAAGGGTATTTTTCTTCTGATAACAACAAATTTTTTTCTTTTCATGATTCTGCATGATAGATCAAAAAAAAAAAGTGAAACAAAAAGGTAAACAACCATCCCACACACCCAGATTGCCTTCATTAGGTCTACAAATCAGAACCTTTCAGTACGCTTCTAATGTGCGGGAATGCAAAGTAAGATGCCATGCGTGGTATCTTTATGATTGGAAAATTATTCTCATCCAGTATCTGAGTTACTCTTAAGAACAGAATTACATTGTGCTAAACCCTGTATAAACAGAAAGCATAAAATAATTACCTCCCGTTAAGGGGATGTTAGATATCTAATAGGTGAATGTCACTTCTCTGTCACACCTTTCTCTTCTGGATATCTCAGTGGTCACATCACACTGCACTCACACTGAGTGCCCTGTATTCCTGGTGCTTACCTTAGTTAAGGATGATTCTGTTCATGCCTTCTTACATAAGGGAGGGAAGGTATCTTTCCATGGGAAATAAATATCATAGCCCAGTGAATACCCAGTGTATCTCTTTAAATTTTCTATTATTACCACAGTCTTTTCCACAGTGTAATCTTATACACCCTTCACATAACTTCCAGTAGTTAAAATATGAAGCAAATAATACTGAAATTAACTCTTTGTAAAAACATAAAATAATACGAAGCTACACATTAAACAGTATTAAAATGTCACATGTCATTACCGGCCTTGATTTCTTAACCATTTTACTATAGTCTTCAGAGATTAACCAACCAGCTTTTTACTGTCCAAAGACAATTCTGATAAGCACTTGTCCTCTGGAATATGTAACTTTTTCTATTGCCTTTGGCCAACATCTTTTCTTGTTAATTTTAATTTAATCCAAATAAATCCTCTTTTCAGTAGAGGAGATTTTGTTCCTAAATATATCCCTGCTTTTCAATATTCAGAGCATAGTTGTTAAATCTAATGATTTCTTTAGTTTGCTCTGAAGCTTCTTCCACTGGGAAGAGGTGACATATGTCAGGGTCCTTGTCAGTCTCTGCCTCACTCACTACATATTGTGGCATTTTTTAATGATTTTTTTAAATTAAATTACCACAAATTAATAGATTTATTAAATTTATTAGTGGACAGAATCTTCAAATTGCCATACAAAGACAGAAAAGGAGAAAGCAAAAGGTATCTTTATTTACAGCATTTAACCTGGAATTCCTAAAGAATTTTTATATGAGCATTTATAATCTCTATTGTTAATAAAAATATTTATGAGAAAAAGTCACTAGAACTTACTTTCTTAAGGCTTTTTTGAAAATGGATTTCATCTGCCTAGATAACTTCTGAAACCTGGTTTTAATTCTGCTGCCAACAGTCTGCAGAATAGGGCTGAATGAGCCTTAATCTCACAAAATCTGTTCTCATAGTAAATGGAACTGTGTAACTCTGTATGAGAAGGAAGAAGTGGACGTATAGTGATAGCTCTTAAATGCACTTTCCTGACAATAACCAGTGAGTTCCTGAAATAATTACTTCAGCCTCCCTGACAGACTGAGACTTACTATCTTGGAAGTCTTTTAGAGAAGGAAAGGCAGGGAAAAAAATGAGAGTCCAAATATCACTAAGACCATGCAGGGATTTATTTGTTTTTTTTGAGCATATTAAAATAAAAATCCTTGGGAAATCATAATTCACACCCTCCTTCCTGTTTTCTCCCCAGTATCTTCTTCTGGCCTGTAAATCAAAATAAAAAGCAACATTATGCTCTCCACAGTACTAAGCCTCATTGTTACAATAATGGGTCACTCAGATAATTGTTACTCCATCACCATCCATTTCACTAGCCCATATTTGTCAAGGGACACTATCCCACTGTTTCAGCACATAACCTTCTGTGCCTGTATCTGCATCTTCTTGGGCATGTTTGAAGACCTCTCTGAACCATCATTCTCTCCTTTCCTTTGGCAATATACTTTTAATCTCATAATTTTCTTCAGGACATTTTCACTTGGTCTTTGCTCCAATAAGTATGTAGGGTTTTAGAAGGTATTTTTATCAATATCTTTGATATCTGCAGCTCTGTCTCTTCATTTTCTTTGGAGTTTTGTTACAGAAAGCAAATACACTGTTTAAGAAACTTAATTAAGTGTAAAATACAGCATTATGGGATTTTTATTATTTTAAGCAGCCTTCCTGCAAGTCAAAGAGTATTCACAACTATTGTAATGGCAACCTATTGGAGAATATAAGAAGGATTATTTTACATATAACAAACTCACAATCTGTAATGTTTTTATTCTTCCTAGTCATCATACTATCTATTAATACAGATGTCAGACTGCACATTCATAGCGCTATTATGGAGCTCAGGTCCCCTGTTAATTTTTGTTAGTTTCAGCAATACCTAGTTAAACACCTGTAAACCACAAGAAATAAAAAAGAATAATGAATTCTTTTCTATACTAAATCAATCCTCCTCTGCTTTGTAAGTGAATACTAACATTACTGCAGTTAGGCAAACACTGCTATAGATAGTGTATGACTTCAGTAAATACAGTCTTTTGGAAAAGTATTGCTATAGGCAAGTTTTTTATTCTACTTATTGCTGCATTAGGTACTTAGATGAACAAACCTGCGTTAATGTGTATATGACATATACCAATTTTGACAGGCATAAATTCTAGATTCTACCAAACATTCTTCCTTTTGCTCTCTCTTTTAGGAGGAAGCTGTAGCTTGCAAGAGTCTAGGAGAAGCAGATTTCCCCTGAAAAGAAGATTTGCCTTTCAGAGTTGGTCACTTCCTTCCCTGAAACATTTCCTGGTATTGCTTGCTTCCAGCTCTTGAAGCTGCATTTGAATCATCTTTATGTTAATAACGACATAAGAAAAGGAGAGGAAATCACAGAAGATGTTTTTTCCACAGCACACCCATATACTGCTACAACTTTGTAAAGAAGTGTTAGGGAAAGTAGGACAAGAATCATAACACGTATGTGCACACACTTCTGTATGTTAGAAAAGCACTATAAATGCAGGAATATTTAAGTCAGGAAATTGAAAACACCATTCAAATTAAAGAAAACAACACTATGTAGAGAACAGTATTTGTGTAATTGTGGTATTAATGTTCACAGTTTCAAATTAGAAGAGGATTTCTAGAGAATCCTTGTATTAATGCTACGCCACATCAATTGTCCCCATTTGTTTTTATATGATGTCTCTGTTGGAGATCCCAACTGCACCATGATTTTAAATACGTTTATGCAAATAAAGATTTGCAAAAGGTGTCAGCATTATGCATGTGTAATTGGCTATCTCACATTTTACAAAACAAGTCTGACTGAAGCAGATACAAATTAAAGAGGATTTGTGAGGTTCTTGTAAGAACATGATTAATGGGTAGCTTATCCTGACCCTAAGGCTTGATGGGAGCTGCAACTTAGAATAAAAATCAGGATAATCCCATAATAGTGACACAGCAACAATGATAAACAGACATTATCTGATGCAGTATATCGTGCTTCATATGTCTACTTTTGAGGAGAAAGGATTTGCTAACAATGCCTACTTAAAAATATCTATTCAGTGTCTTATTAATGATAAAAGAAAGCCCAAGTTAATCTCACTGCACGGTGGGAAAAAATACAATTGTGCATTAGAATGACAATTAACATTGGAAAGGGAGGAGCGGATAATTGTACTGTGAAAATATAAGTTAATACAAAGAGTAAGCAGAATTTCGTTTTAGAATATATGATTAAAAATAGAGTGATGCATTTTTGGGTACATGAAATACACCTGACAGGTATAGCTCTCTCACTTTTGGTTTAGGACTACTCAATATTTGTGTAAGTAGGTAATCATCAAACAGAAGCACTGCATCATATCCTTTCTAGTATAATGGAAACTTAGAGTTTATTGTGTGGGATCCCAGGAGGCTACAACAAGGAAAAAATATATGCTATACTGTGTAATGTGGTATAAAAATTGAATTTACAGATACAGTGAAATAGAGAGTAAAAGAGTAAAAGAGAGATCTGTGCATATCTTCCTTTCATTATAACGAGATAGGTAGCTTATGATCACTCTACTAAAGATAGCATAAATCAATGGTAAAGTCTAGTGCAAGCTATAGTAGCATAGCATCAACCTCTTAGATTATCAGTTAAAATTTCAGGAAGAAAATCAGAGCTGTAGTACATATCCCTGGCACCATTTCCAATCAGCTTTCTTGAATATGTAGCATATCATTTTAATTGGATCAGGCAATAATTCAGGAATCAGCCAACCCACAGCTTGAGCTTACACTGTATGGCTCTACACAAGAGATGTCTCAAAAAAAAAAAAAAGAGAATGGAAGGGAGTTTATGCAGCACCACCAGTGAAGAATGTGCATGTGCAATGGCTATGCATGTATACTCAGTGCACAGATAGAGAGACAAAGCATGTGCTGGGTGTACTGTATTGTAAAGATCACAATTTCTGATGCATAACAAGAAGATATTTTCTTATTCTGGAAATGCAGCTATTTGGTTGTGTTTTTAACAACTACAGAAATAATTAAACCTATTGACCAAAGCAAATCTTTTGCGCAGAAGTCATACTTAAAAAGAAAAAGCTAGATGTACTGGCAAAGAAAAAGAAATATCTTTTTTATTAAAGCAGAACTACTCTGATTTAATGATAGCTGTGGTCTCTCTTCCTTTTGCAATGCAAATGGCAGAGTTTTGGCTTTCATTGATTATCCTTTCCCTCTAAGAAAAGGAAGATTACATTAAAAATAAGAACTAAGCATTTCTGCTAAGACATCACTGAGATGCAGTAAAACTGAGAACACCTGCTTGGTAAACAGTAGCTGTGCTTGAGGGAAAAAATGTCTCCAATAAATACAAAGCTTACCCATAAATATCTTTCAGAAGCAATAATCTCTAAGGTTAGCAGGTAAGTCTTTAACATACTTGATATTACTTAGTCCTGGTGAAGATATCTGAAGTGGGCCACAAGAAAGCTAGTGGACAGATCAACCTTCCAGCAAGAACATTTTTGTTATTCACTGTGATTTGTTTGTAGAAGTCCATTATTGAAACAGAATTGTGAGGCTAACATATTCCAACACATGAATGCTAAGTTTATTATCTCCGAGAGCTTAAAATTTTGAAATTACAAATGTTTCAACTACTATGCAAAATCCTATTTACAATGATCTAGTAAACAATACTTTTAAACAGAAAGTGTGATTCCTAAAATTGAGAGGTTCAGTGAGACAATCAAGAAGTAAGGCAGCAACTGCTTCTTGTGTGTAGAGTACTTGGTATTTATGTACTGTCTTTTATTTTTACTATGGCAAAAAATATCTTGTAGAAATTTTAACATTTCTTAGCTATATTGTCAGATTTTCCTCTTATGGAGAATGTCACAAAGGACATTGAATGACAAGGAAAGGAAATAATAAACTAGGCCATGAAAAGAATAGTTCATACCCTATTGTTTAAAAAGGTTGTCCTGCATTTTTACCATCCATTTATAACAGATGGCAGTTTTATTTCAAAACTTCTGTACATTAAATCTTGTACATACTACTGATTTACAAGGCAAGTAAAACACGTGTTAAGTTGTCTTTCATAAAATCACATATTCACAGAATATTTAGGGTTGGAAAGGACCTTAAGATCATTTAGTTCCACCCCCCCTGACATGGGCAGGGACACCTCACTCTAAACCATATCACCCAAGGCTACATCCAACCTGGCCTTGAAAACTACCAGGGATGGAGCAGTCACAACCTCCCTGGGCAACCTATTCCACTGCTTCACCACCCTAACAGGAAAGAATTTCCTCCTTATATCCAGTCTAAACTTCCCCTGTTTAAGTTTTAACCCGTTACCCTTTGTCCTATCACTACAGTCCCTAATGAATAGTCCATCCCCAGCATCCCTATAGGCCCCCGTCAGATACTGGAAGGCTGTGAGGAGGTCCCCACGCAGCCTTCTCTTCTCCAGGATGAACCACCCCAACTTTCTCAGCCTGTCTTCATACAGGAGGTGCTCCAGTCCCCTGATCATCCTCGTGGCCCTTCTCTGGACTTGTTCCAACAGTTCCATGTCCTTTTTATGTTGAAGACACCAGAACTGCACACAATACTCCAAGTGAGGTGTCACGAGAGCAGAGTAGAAGGGCAGGATCACCTCCTCCAACCTGCTGGTCATGCTCTTTTTGATGCAGCCCAGGATACGGTTGGCTTTCTGGGCTGCAAGTGCACACTGAAGCCAGCTCATGTTCAGTTTCCCATCGACCAACACCCCCAAGTCCTTCTCCACAGGGCTGCTTTGAATCTCTTCTCCGTCCAACCTGTAGCTGTGCCTGGGATTGCTCCGACCCAGGTGTAGGACCTTGCACTTGTCATGGTTAAACTTCATGAGGTTGGCATCAGCCCACCTCACAAGCATGTCAAGGTCCCTCTGGATGGCATCCCTTCCCTCCAGCATATCAACCAAACCACACAGCTTGGTGTTATTGGCAAACTTGCTGAGGGCACACTCAATCCCACTGTCCATGTCAGTGTCGAGTGCTTTGCACAAGTCCAGGTAGATTACATCAACTGCTCTACCCCTGTCCATCAGTTCCATAGCCCCATCAGGGGCTGTGGAACCTTTCAAGGTCATATGGGCTCTGCTGTGTCTGGTGAGTGATTAAATAACTTTCAAAATTATGTATGATTATGTGAGATCTGAGTAAGAAAAAAAAATCACACAGTTTGTATTATAACAGAATTTAGATTCATTATAATGTTTGGGGTTTTGTGTGTGTAAGTTTTGCTAGGATAAAGAAATTATCAATCAATATAGTGGTTTTTTGCACACTACTATCCAAACCTTCACAGATAATTTTGGCTCTGAGAAGCTAAGTCTAGCACATATCACTACTACTTAAACAGAGAACATGTACCACTCATTCTCTTTTTCTGCTTTCTTTCAGGGAGTATAAGCTTTAAATTTGAGGAAATGACACCTAAAACATAGAGAAATAAAAGGAAAAGTGAAACTTTCTTTACCAATCCGACTATATGAACTAACGAATATTTAAAATAAAAATGTGGTTAAGAGGTGATGAAAATCAGTGAAAAGAAGCAACATATTTTGGGGTTTGAGAAGAATTGTGTGTAGTGTGTTATACATCTATGCATTGCTTTAGTACCAGTTCCCAAAGTAAGATTTCAACTGCCAAGCAGCACAGCTTTCATAAGTTTGCATCTGCGGTAAGTAAACCAGGTGGGTACAAACAGAAATAGAAAGCATAATACAAAAATTAAAAAAAAAAAAAAAGAAAAGAGAGAAAGGAAGGTAAGGAAGAAAAAAGCAAAAAATATTTTGATTCCCATACCTTGCTTTAATAACACTATCAAGCTCTCTCTGAAATAGATTGTTGTCCAAGCAGGTGCCCTAAAGGTGCCATCAGGCATCTGAATGCCAGCCAGCGTCTGAAAGCATGCCAGCCTGATCACCCTTAATTGACAAACTGCGAGATTCCAATGTTGTGTGCAGGAAAATTACAGGGATTATATTCACCTCACGATGAGAACAGCAGAGGGAGCTGTCAATCTTCACAGGAACAAAGACATAACAGTGTCTGGCGTCAGAGACTTGAATATATTGTCAAGTAGTTAATCAATGCCTGAACATTGCAGAGGGCTTGGTAAGATGCATTTAAGCTATCCATCCATACAAATAAATATGGAGTTCCATGATTTCGTAGCTTGACCAAGATTGGCGAAACAGCTCATGTATTTTAAAATTAGCCCAAATTTATCTACAACTGTAGTCATTACCCATTGAAGTCTATCTGTTTTTTGAATTTTAATGTAACTTAATTCATAATTGTTTTATCCTTCTTTTCTTTTTTTTTGAGTATTCCTAACTCCCATGAATTTCCCTTTGACTGCTTGGTTGTGTCTTTTAAAGCTATATATATCCTGTAATATTTGAAATTCCCCTTGATTACTTATCAGCCACTGGTGCTCCAGGGGGCATGATAGTAAGGACAGCTAAAAGAATACAACATGTCAGCAAAAATTGCATCAAAAGTAAAAAAATGCTCAGCTTGTTCAAGTCATGAACTTGATATGAAGACGGGAGCAGTGAATGGCTTCTCCAGACTCTTCCTGGCTTTTAAATAGTTGCATTCTTTCCACTTTTCCATCAACCTAGGCTCAGAAGGTTTTTTAAGTGATACTACTGTGTCATTCTGTGGTGTTTCAGTTACAGAATTTTTAAGCACTGCAAAAAGATCATTTAATAGTAAAAGACAGATTTATTCAGTGTCAGTTCAACACTACTTGAGATGTGGTACAAACTACCACTGTCTTCATTTGACTGCTAATTTTCCCAAGGCAAATCTTTTTTAAATCAAGCTCAGTGGTAAAGTACATGATAGCAAAACTAGATAAATGTTAAATAAAGTCCTCTCAAGAATAAATGATTCTGCATGAATTGGAAAATAAACTATATTTGAAATTACTGCTAACAGTCATTTGAGTGAAATATTAAAATTACACTTAGATTTTTAATGAATGTAACATTTTCTTAAGTTTAAACTACCATAGCTGGCAGGCAAAACGTTAACCTAGTAGCAAAAAAAAAAGTATTAAAAAGACCACAAACACTTGTAAAAGGTAAGCAGAAAATTATTACTCTTCTCTGTATTATAGCCTCCCTTCTTGACTCTACTCAACACTTGCAGGCTTATGAATGTTTTTTCTAAAGTTAAGGTTAAGAAATGCAGGTATTACTGGCAGATGTGAATTGTTCATCCCATATCATATGTTATAACCATTTAATATTAAAAATAAATAAAAAATTACTCCCACATTTTTTCTTCTGCTTATTTCAGTGATTCAGTCTGATTTTTTTTTCTTTATTTTTTTTTATTTATTGTGTGGTTCACCTCACTTGGATACACACTCAAACCAACAAGGGATAAAAAATTAGAGAATTACTACTTATGTACCCAGGGAAGCAACTGTAGGCAAGGTAAGAGATTTAATTTCTGTATTTCAGGTCTCTTGAAATGGCAAGTTGGATCTGCATTTCACTGATGAGAACAGAACTCTTCACATTTATGATCAATTATTTAGAATAAAATACAAAAAGAAGAAGAAACCCAAGAAAACAAAACAATAGACAAAACATTACCAACCCTCACAGGTAACATAATCCATCCAGCAGCACAGCTCTCCCTGTTTTTCCAGTGTCGTGTAGCTGGGAATGTACCCAGGCACAAATACCAAAACTGTATCTTGCCAAGGGAGATTTGCTCGTATTGTGCAGTCCTGTCTTAAATAACATTTCGCAAAACTGTTTATTTCTAGAAATAAACCAAACAAAAATATATTTTAAATAACATTAGATAGTAAAGAACACTGAAACAAGTGGATGTCTATTCATATGTCTTCTTTGCAACTTAACTCACATCTATGTTCTCAGTTTCTCAACCTTGAAACTCCCAACCTACTTAGGCTGTTCAAGAAAGGAAAAAAATTGTAACGTGGACTTTGAGAGAGATGCACGATAAAGTAATTGGGCAGGTGAAAATCAATGTATTGATTCACAGAAACACAGGTTTTGATCAGAGCTCTGTAGAGTACCACATTGGCAGTCAATAGCTCTAGGCTGTCAGACTTCATTCAGTCACTGTACACAAGATTGCATTATATCTCTATTTTTTTTTACTCTTTTTTATTTAAGAGCAATTTTATGGAGACCTACGTACATCTAACAATCTCTGCCATAGATGGCACAAAGAGAAAAAAGCCTGGAAGATCATCTGGGAATCATTTTCTTGAGAATGTAAAGAACTTTTAGGACTGATAACAGTTCTCTTGGGTGCCTTTGCATTGATCTGACACCTTTGCCTGTCCACTCAAATAGTAAAATAGCTGGACAGCTGTCTTTATGATACCACACAATTCTTCTCTCACAGGTGATAGTTGTTGCTGGTTTTGTGTGGATGTCCAGTATTTGTGTGGGTCAAAACAAGGGTATAAAGAGGTTGTTCCTCCAAGAACTACCAAGATTTCCTAGGGAAGATAGTGTCTTCTGATATTTTATTGTCTATTCAGATTACAGATGTTTATTTTAGAATAAGCCTCGGTGACGTACCCTTGGTGGTGAAACTGCATTGTTAGGGATTGAAGGATATTCTTAGCACCCTAGTTATACAACTCTCTACTCCTGATATTCCTGATAAAAGTTCTGGGAGTGGGATTAAAGTGCTCCTTTCTCCATGGGAAATTGTCTCCTGAAGAAAAAAAAAAATCCCTGAGGGGAATTAAAAAAAAAAAATCATTACATTTATTCCCCTTCCAGTTTTACCACTGAAAACAATATTGCAGGGGAGATACAAGCAACATTTGGATCCTAATCAGAACGTGGATGAGTGTCTCTCTGAAATACAAATTAATCTCAGTTTCAGCACACCATGTAAAGCTCTTTCTGTCAGATAGAAGACATTTCCTTGTCAGAGTACTAAACAATTTGAACTTTCTATTCATTACACAGTTGCATGAAATGATGTTCCTGTTTATAATACTGTCATAAATGAAATCTGCATAATCGTACAGCCAATATTCAAGCTGTAATGTAAAATTCTTCAGAAACATCCTTTTTTAGAGAGTTGCTAATATCAGAAATAAATAAACTCTAATTTGTCCACGATACTTTTTCTGGAACCGTTGAAATGGCTGTCGTGGTTCAAACCCAGTCAGGCAATTTGTTCACTCACTTTCCCCCGCCCTTCTTGCCCTCCCCCTGCTCCCAGAGGGACGGAGAGGAGAGTCAAAAAGAATGCAACTCCCACAGATTAAGAACAGTTTAGTAACTAAGGTATAACACAAATCACTACTGCTACCACCAATTATAATAATGATAAAGGAAATAACAAGGGAAGAGAATACAACACCTCACCACCAGCCGACCGATAACTCGCCCCCCCGCCCCCAGCCCAACCAAGCACCGACTGGTACCTCCTCCAACCCTGCAGTCTCCCAGCCCTTCCGGCTAACTCCCAGTTACATCCTGGGCATGATGTGCTGTGGTATGGAATACCTCTTTGGCTAGCTTGGGTCAGGTGTCCTGTCTCTGCTTCCTCCCTCCCGGCTTCCCCTCCTCCCTGGCAGAGCATGAGGCTCACAAAGTCCTTGGCCAAACCAAAACATCTCTATCAGCTCTGTTCCCAGGCCGAAAGTCAAAACACTGCACTGCACCAGCTACCAAGGAGGAGAAAAATGACTGCTACTGCTGAACCCACGACAATGGCTTATTGGATCAGTGATAGCATTAGAACTTTGTGATGGTTTTTATTATCAAGAGGTTTTTTATAAGCATTATATATGTAAAATAACTAATTTGTTCACTAGAGGCAACATATTCTACAAAGTCTGATGGCAAATATATTTTCTTCCAACATGCTTATTGCACTATCTCAGATTTTTCAGCTGATCACTTCTATTTCAAAATAAAGGAAATCCGATGAGGACAAATTAGAGCAACAGTGGACAACAGGGGGAGACATAATAGTCTATATTTAGATACCTATTTTTTATTGTCCTTTCTGCTACAGTCTTTTTTGTGGTGTTGCACAAAAGTCCTTGGGAGGTTTAGAGGTTTGAAACTGCAGCAGGTTCTTCATTCCTTTCCTTCGTCTTAAAAACTCTAAAATTATATTAACCTTTGATTTTTATTTACAAATTTTCTTTAAAGCTCTTCTGGAAGAGTGAACTCAATCAATGGACTGAGTTTAGTCTGGCAATATGAAGAGCTGCTGAAGTCCATTATCTTTATACTGAAAGGAATTCTATGCAGCAATTTCAACATTGAATGTATTTTATGAATCCATACACATTATGCAAAGACCCTTTAAAAAAGAAGAAGGTTTATTGCCTTTACAGATCATGCTGCTTCCATTGTACAGCAGCCACTTTTGCAGAGTTGTCTTCAACACATAATGCCTCTGCAGTCCAGAGCCATGATACATTAACAAAAGTCAATTAGAAATGTGGGAACTCTTTGATTATTTTTTTTAATTGTACAATGGCAGTGGCTAGTCAGATATAGTCCACCATTTAGTTAGCGTCTCTATTTCTGCCAGCTTATATTTACTTACACAATCAAGTGGAATTTTGATCCTACAGAAGTTCCTTTGACGACATCTTCATATGCTTAAGTCAATGTTATGAGATGGATATGAGTGCCAAGATACAGATGCTTTTAGAAGTCATTAACCAAAATGTTTAAGAAACCAATTTTTTTTTTAATTTGATTTTTATATGCAATTTAAAAACAGCACAATAAACAGTATGACCTGCTATAAACTGTGTCGAACTGGACTTCATTTGCTTTGTTTGAAAAAGTATGCAGGGTTTGGATTGTTATGGGTTTCTTATATTGTAACAACAAAGATCCTTGTTTTTTCCTACTCCACAGTGTTCTTCTGTGACTGTGTAGCAGCTCCACTGTATTGCTGGCTACTTTATTGCTAGGAATTTATTTTATCAACTTTTTTTCCTCCTTTTTTCCAGTTTTTTTTTTTAATTTCCCAACAATCATTTTATAGGGCATTCTAAATCCTGAAGCAAAAACAAATGAATTAAAGCAGTTAGAATTGCTATTTGAACTGGTATATGAGGTTTGTAATAAGATACCATCTATATAATCTATCATTTGGAAGCAAAAATAATTACATTTTTTGAAAGGTCTTCAATTCATATTAGATATTTATAAGCTGAAAAAACTCCTAAAAACTGGCAGTTCAGCATGTAAATCTCAATGTTATCCACATGTGAATTGCTGTAAAATGATGAATAAATGTGATTGAAGCACTTGCTGTAGCAACTGCATAAATCATCTGCTCTGTCTTGATTCTTCTTGCTTTTTACATTTATCACAAAGAGAAGCAAGCTTTTAATGTCATAGCAGAATCTGCAAACACTAGCAATTCCTTTATTTCCTGAGTCTTTCACACACAGTATGTATGTGAATGTGAAGTTCACATCTGAGGATTCTATATATTATATATATATATATATATATATATATACACACTGGCAGTATACATGTAATAAATCATTTCAGTTGTCTGAACATGAAAACTTCTTCAATTGTTAACCAGGGATCAAACAATTCCAGAATTATGTGTTACATCTCTGAATCCTTCGATCAGAAGTTTCAAATATCAATCTCATTATTAACCAGCCACCTTGCCCTCATTCTAGACAAGTATGAGGCAAAAGTTTTTTATTTCTAACCTTTCCCATTGCTACTACAGAGTAGTTAAAGTTGGAAAACATCTTTGGAGGGTTTCTAGTCTAGCTTTGCTCTCAAAGAGGGCTTCATGGCCCTCATGGGAAAAAGAAAGAAAGAAAGCGAAGGAAAAAGAAGGAAATAAAAAAAAAAAAAAAAGAAAAGAAAAGAAAAAGAAAATAATAAGAAAATAAGAAAAAAATAAAAAGGAAAGGGGAAAAAGGAAAAGAAAAAGGAAAAGAAAAAAAATGAAAGAGTCATTGTATGTATTCTGATTCTTTTGTTGTTGTTGTCTCTTGACCTGTTATCGTGCATCTATGGGAGCACTCTGACCCTGTCTGCTCTCCTTTTACTTGAAGACAGCAATGCACTCTTCATTGAAATCCTCTTGTGTAAGACTGAAATAACCCAGCTCCCATAGCATGTTCTTGGGTGCCTTGTGGTCCAGCCCCAATCATTTCACTGGCCTCTGTGGGACTTGTTCCAATACATTAGTGTCTGTCTCATGTGGGAGAGCCACATGCTGAGCAAAGTCTCAGGTTTGTCTCTGAGCTCTTGACCAGGAGGGCAAGATCCCTCCCCAGACCTTCCAGCAGCACTCTAGCTCATGTTGTCTAGAATGTAGTGGGGACTTACTTGCTGCCCAGGTGTACTGCTGCCTCACAGCCAACCTGATGTTCCTGGGGCCCTGGGCACTTTTCTGCTATTCCAGTTTGAACTCTTCCTGTCCTGCTGCAGTGTTTCTTTTGCCCCAGGAGCTGTTTGTCAGCTCCAGCCTGACCTGCTGCTTCATCTGTCCCAGCAGGATTCAGTTTTGCTGGACTGCATAAGGTTCCAGCCTGCCCAGACCTTTCTGCATCGGCATGAGTTTAAAAACATTGCTCATTTCCCAGAGTCAAATATGTAATTATACAGACCTGACAAATGCTGGTGTAATACAGTAGGTAAGCTTATATTTATTTTGTGGATGTTTCCTAAACTTGTCATTACCCAAAAAAAAGAAGGATAATGAAGGGTCAGACCTGAGACCTCTCAACCTTCTCCCACTGCTGGCAGAGAACATGTTGTAAATCAACCACAGAATTGTAAACAATATATTTTGGCAGAAATCTCTGTTCCATTACCTTAAATAAGAGTTGTGCTCAAGGATAGATCATCTTGAATAGGTATTAAAACCAAGTTTCTGATACCGTCAATGTACTTAAGACTCTCTGAGGTAACTCTTCTGCTTTAGCCCTGCTGAAATCTGTGGGAAGATGTTTTCTATCTGTAAAGTCCCTTTGTTATGGAAACAGCAAGCTGTAGGGTATGTGGTACATGTGGTACAATGAGGTGCTGCGTTAAAAATACAGATATTATCTCCACCTGAACTAATATGTTTATATGGATGTCCTGGGTTCCGCAGTAGCAGTCATGTTTTTCCTTTGTGTTAACTGGTGCAGGGCAGTGTTTTGACTTTCAGCTCGGGAACAGAGCTGATAACAAGGATATTTTGGTTTGGCCAAGGACTTTGTGAGGCTCATGCTCTGCCAGGGAGGAGGGGAGGCTGTGAGGAAGCAGAGACGGGGCGCCTGACCCGGGCTAGCCGGGGAGGTATTCAATACCACAGCACGTCATGCCCGGGGTGGGGGGTAACTGGGAGTTACCCGGAAGGACAGGGGCTTCCGGGTGGAACTCGTTTTCTTGGCCGGTGGTATCGTATTCTCTTCCCTTGTTATTTTCCCTTATCATTGTTTTAGCTGATAGTAGCGTTGGTGATTTGTTGCTGGACTGTTTTTGTCTCAACCCGTAGGAGTTGCACTCTCTCGATCCTCCTCCCCGTTCCTCCGGGAGCGGGGAAGGGGAGAGCCCCGGTGCGGGGAGGCGGGGGGGGGAGACGGACACGGACCTCGATTGTTGTCAGCTCAGCACCACTCACTGGGAGTGAGTGAACAAGCTACCTGACTGGGTTTAAACCACGACAATGGAATAATACAGTTATGCCAAAATATTTATCTGGCTCAAATCACAGAAGTAGTACAGTTCCGTCAGAGTGGTATTGCATCTGCACTATTAGCCTTTTCTCTTTTGTTTCCAGTTTCAGAAGCCATGCAGATTGTTCAAGAGGTTTTACCTAATAACTTTTTCTAAACTGTATCCTTAGGGCTTTCTTTCCCCTCTTTTTTCCCCTATTTTATAAGAACAGACTGTAAGTTGCTTATAACCAAAGCTGTAACTTTTAAATTTTCTTGAAACTAGAATCAGAATGGTTTGGGTTGGAAAGGACCTTAAGTTCATCTAGTTCCAACCCCCTGGCATGGGCAGGGACACCTCCCAGTAGCCCAGGCTGCTCAAGGCCCCATCCATCCTGGCCTTGCATACTTCCAGGGATGGGGAAGCCAGAACTCCTCTGGGCTACTTTTTCCAAGTGTCTCATTACCCTCACAGGTAAGAATTTCTTCCTATTATCTCATCTAAATCTCCTCTCTTTCAGTTTAAAGCCATTCCCTCTTGTCTTGTCACCTGTCGTGGTTTAAACCCTAGCCAGACAGCTTGTTCACTCACTCACAGTGAGTGGTGCCGGGCTGAGAGCAATCGACCCCCCCACCCCCCCTCCCCCCCAGGGGCTCTCCCCTTCCCCGCTCCTGGGGGAACAGGGAGGAGGATCAAAAGAGTGCAACTCCTACGGGTTGAGACAAGAACAGTCCAGCAACCAATGTACAACACAAATCACCACCGCTACCACCAAGGACAACAATGATAAGAGAAAATAACAAGGGAAGAGAATACGATACCACTGGCCAAGAAACGAGTCCCACCCGGAACCCCGTGTCCTTCCGGGTAACTCCCAGTTACCCCCCACCCCGGGCGTGATGTGCTGTGGTATGGAATACCTCCCTGGCTAGCCCGGGTCAGGCGCCCCATCTCTGCTACCTCACAGCTTCCCCTCCTCCCTGGCAGAGCATGAGCCTCACAAAGTCCTTGGCCAGGGTAAACATCACTTAGCAACAACCGAAAACATCGGTTTCACCAACACTGCTCCCAGTCTGCAAGTCAAACCACAGCACTGCACCAACTACCATGAAGGAGAAACAGGACTGCTACTGCTGAACCCAGGACATCACCACATATCCTTGTAAAATGTCCCTCTTCAGATTTCACGTACATAAAGGCTGATAAAAGGTCTCCCTTGAATGTCCTCCAGGCTTCATTGCCATTAACAGGTTTTAAATGAAATTTCATTTGGAAAATTAGTTCTACAAAGTGTCAATACAATTTTTACAGTTCTGGTCTCCCTAGTATAAGGATATAGAACTGTTGGAGCAAGTCCAGAAGAAGGCCACGAGGATGATCAAGGGACTGGAGCACCTCCCATATGAAGAGCAGATACTCTTGGAAGGCATGCTAAGGCACATGAAAATCAACAAAGTGCTTGGTGACAGCCAGCATGGCTTCACTAAGGGAAAATCCCAATTTGGTGGCCTTCTATAATGGGGCTTCAGAACTGATGGTCAGGGGAAGAGCAGTTGCTGTCATCTACCTGGACTTGTGCAAAAGTGTTCGACACCATCCCTCATGACATCCTTGTCTCTAAATTGGAGAGACATCAATTTGAGAGGTGGACCCCTCGGTGGATAAAGAACTGGCTGGATGGCTGCATGCAAAGAGTTGTGGTCAATGGCTCAATGTTTAGCCGGAGACCAGTAACGAGTGGTGTCCCTCAGGGATCACTGTTGGGACTGGTCTTGTTTAACATCTTTGTCGCTGACATGGACAGTGGGATTGAGTGTGCCCTCAGCAAGTTTGCCGATAACACCAAGCTGTGTGGTTTGGTTGATACGCTGGAGGGAAGGAATGCCATCCAGAGGGACCTCGACATGCTTGTGAGGTGGGCTGATGCCAACCTCATGAAGTTTAACCATGACAAGTGCAAGGTCCTACACCTGGGTCGGAGCAATCCCAGGCACAGCTACAGGTTGGGCAGAGAAGAGATTCAAAGCAGCCCTGTGGAGATGGCCTTGGGGGTGTTGGTCGATGGGAAACTGAACATGAGCTGGCTTCAGTGTCCACTCGCAGCCCAGAAAGCCAACTGTATCCTGGGCTGCATCAAAAGCAGCGTGACCACCAGGTTGAAGGAGGTGATCCTGCCCCTCTACTCTGCCCTCCTGAGACCTCACCTGAAGTATTGTGTGCAGTTCTGGTGTCCTCAACATAAAAAGGACATGAAACTGTTGGAACAAGTCCCAAGGAGGGCCACGAGGATGATCAGGGGACTGGAGCACCTCCCATATGAAGATAGGCTGAGAAAGTTGGGGTTGTTCATCCTGGAGAAGAGAAAGCTGCGTGGAGACCTCCTCACAGCCTTCCAGTATCTGAAGGAGGGCTATAGGGATGCTGGGGAGAGACTCCTCGTTAGAGACTGTAGTGATAGGACAAAGGGTAACAGGTTAAAACTTAAACAGGGGAAGTTTAGACTGGATATAAGGAGGAAATTCTTTCCTGTTAGGGTGGTGAGGCCCTGGAATAGGTTGCCCAGGGAGGTTGTGACTGCTCCATCCCTGGCAGTTTTCAAGGCCAGGTTGGATGTAGCCTTGGGTGATATGGTTTAGTGTGAGGTGTCCCTGCCCATGGCAGGGGGGCAACTAGAAGATCTTAAGGTCCTTTCCAACCCTAACTATTCTATGATTCAATGACTCTATGAAGACAGGCTAAGAAAGCTGGTGCTGTTTAGCCTGGAGAAGAGAAGGCTGCATGGAGACCTCATTGCAGCCTTCTAGTGTCTGAAGGGGGCCTACAGAGATGCCAGAGAGGGACATATTATCAGGGACTGTAGCGACAGGATAAGGGACAATGGGTTTAACCTTAAACAGGGGAAGTTCAGGTTAGATACTTATACCATATTTACATAGTTAGATACTTTACTGCGAGGGTGATGAGGCACTGCAACTGGCTGCCGAAGGAAGTGATGAATGTTCTATCCCTGCCAGTGTTCGAGAACAGGCTCGACAGGGCCTGGGGCAACATGATCTCTTGCGAGGTGTCTCTGCTTGTGTCAGCAGGGTTCGAACTATATGACCATAAGGTCCTTTCTAACCTAAACCATTCTGATTCTATGATCCTATGAACAGGAGTTGGCAAAACGTACCCTTTTGGGCTATAATGAGAACTAATATGCCCATTTCTCTTTCTGTGCTCTCAAGCATCCCTTTTTATGCTAATTGTACACAACTGTAGTGGTTTGGAGATAGAGGTTTTAGTACTGTTAAGCCAAGTGTTTTATATGATATAGAATATTATGTGTGTGTATATATGTCCTTTGGCAGTGGCTGATGGATCTTAAAAAATTCCTAGAAAGAAGAGTCTTCAGGTAACAACAAGAAAAAAATATCAACAGTGTAATTCACAGAAAGAAATTAATGTCTACCTTTCTAACTCAGGGCATAGGTCACATGAAGAATTATAGATCTGAAATGAAGGCAAGCTGTTTATCTAGGCACTCGACATATCTGTTATTGTAGAAAATTATCTCCATTGGACATCTTACCTTTTTACTGTAAAAAGGCATCGCACATCTATTTTATGAACAACTAAATCAATATCTCAAGGAATGCATAACCACATAACTCCTAACTAAAAAATAATATTAAAAGAAATTAAAGAAAATGTCAGTGAGAAAGAGTACTTGGACATTCTCAATGGCTCTTGCACATAAGCACTCGGACTCTGCAGAACCTCACTTTTGAGATTTCAGGTACGTTTTGTAATCCCACTCTCTATTGTGGTGTTGTAGTCATAATTATCAATAACTGCTGCAACAGTTACATTAGGAGAAACACAAAAAGCCAATTAGTTAGTGAAATCAAAATTATAAATGTATTCTCAGCTCCAATTGATGTCCAATGACATTGGGAGGAGAATGAAGTAAACCTGAATCAATGCGTAAAGTGAATGTATAGGTAATATATGACTTACTACGATATAAATGAATTTTGATAACAGATGCTGATTATCACTGGAGAACCAAATTTCACATTGTTATGAGGTTTGTAACAAACTATCAAAAGGCACTTCTGCAATTCAGAACATGAACATGTTTTTGTGTAAGGGTATGATGTGTAATTGTGGTTAAGCTGAGAGCCATGAACACATTATTTTCTAATTCACCCTGCTTCGTAGGCTAGGTTGGCCTTGTTCTCTTCAGTTCAGAAAAATCTAAGAGCCTAAGTGAATCAATCAAAGGAACAGTTGGGAAAAAAAAAACTAAAAAAGTGTATGAAGAATCTCAGGTTGTTTGGTTACTTAAGAGATGAATTAAACTGGGAGCTGGGAAGAACTGATATTTTCACAGCATTCATTCTATGTCTTCAGACTTAGACTGATGTTTGACTGTGAGGAACTTGTTCTTTCTGTGTAAAAACCTATATAGACCTTCAATAACTGATGGAATTTTATTTGATGACCTCAAAATATCTGTAATTGAGTGAACACTAGTCATTTCCCTTTTAAAAGCTAAGAACTGCACACAGTGTGGGAAGTTGCTTGGAAATTTTTGGCAGAATGGTTAAGCTAAATTTTCTGAGCCCTAGAAGTGATAATCACAGAACAATTTTCTTTCCTGATGGCTTTAAACTGAAAGGGGTTGTGTGGTCTGAGGTAAGATGATCTGAAGGATCAACATCTTGCCCATAGCACACTGAGACAGAAGCATTCCTGCTGGGGCCTTCTCAGAAAACCTTATTCCATGACAGACTTGGACTTTGGAATCTGTTTCGCACAGTTTTGCTGGTTTTGGAGAAATACTGTGTATAGTCTGCCTCTCCTTTTTGCCTTCCTTTTGGGACTATTGAAAAACACACTGGCTGAAGTTGGGTCTGGTTACTGGAATTTTTGGTTTTATTCTTTTCTTTGTAGGTACAGGGCGAAAGCCTAGAGAACAAATTAAGTGGCTTCAGATAAGAAGAACATGATAAACTTTGCAAAAGTGAAGAAGTTATGTTAAAACAGATAAAAATACTAGTTATAAAGTTAGGAAAAACTCTTTAAAGTGTAGAGATGTGAGCTGCAGGAAGGAGTACATGACTGAAAGTTTAACATTATCATTAATTTCACTAATACACTTTAATTCTGGAACAGAGAAAAAATGTGCTTATTGAAATGCTTTCAACATTTATTCCTAAATGGCTTAGGTTGCCACAGTAATAACTTACACATCAAAGAAAAAAAACATAATTCATCTTGTCTAACCAGGTGGTGATTCAGACTTGTCTTTTGTTCTGTGTTACATTGGCTCTTCTCATTTGTTCATCCTGTAGTTTTTGTCAGTATATGTATTTTTCAATGCTGCGGCTTACTGAACCCTTGTTTTACATTATCATCATTTTGTAGTTGCTGTTTTTCTTGGGAAACTATCTACCAATAAAAGAATAATAGTTGCTGAAAAATATTGTAGGTGCTCTGTTTAGTCTTGCTTTCTGACTACAGGAAAGCCTCTTTTGTTCCCATTCTGTTGCCCAGAAAATCCCATTTTACTGATCAATCGCATTTTACATTTTGCAATCCCATTCTAGCAAACTTTCAAGGTTTTGAAATGCTCTGAGTTTTTACAGCAATGAGTAACTGGGAAGAAGGGAGGGGATAAATATACTTAAATGATTTCATGAAACAAAATTCCTTCAGTAGTCAGAAATTTCAATCGTTTTGGAAAGCTTATATGATTATATAATAGGTATAAGGATTCTGAGAGTTACAGCCTTTAACAGAAAGATCTAAAAATAACCATCAGACTACAAATTTTATTCCTATTGTAAAATTTCATTTGCTACACCTCATTTGTTCATTCACCTTGAAAACAGAAAAATTTACTAGCGCCTAAGTATCATCACCTTTACTGTAATTCATGGATCTTTCTTTTCACATGATCTGTCGTATATTTCCTTTGGTAATTGCTTGGTTTTTAAAAAATTATTTTAAAAAAGCTTTCTTTAAAATACTCATAATAATGCTATCAAAAGCCTCTTAAGGCTTTATGCAAAATCCTGGTTTATGTGTATTTTGCATGATGAGTTATCCAGCTCACAACTGTTTTACTGCCTTATAAAACAGCATGATAATACCTTTGTTGCTTCATTTGAGATGCACTAGTAGAGTTCTAATACCCCCCCTCATTTTTGTGTTCTGTTGATAAAAAGTCCATGTTATCCACAAGTGGATTGTGTACCTCCAGAAGCTTATTTTTGCTTCAGCCCATTTCTGAAGATGTTCTGTCCTGTTTTGTTTTTTTTTTTTTTCTGGGGGAGTGGGGGTTGGGGTGGTAGTGGGTGGTTTTATTTTTCTTTTGGTTTGGGGTTTTTAAATGTTTTTAGGTAAATATGAGTTTTAAGAATATTTTTCTTTCCATTTTCAGTAACAATAATGTTATGTCATACCTGATTCTGTCACATTTATATCACAGCACATAAAAAAATGCTGACATTAAGTGCATCTGATATAACATCCTGATGAGTCAAGTAAATATAAAATGTGTAGTTTATTTTAAAAATGCAGTACATAGGGCATAGTGCCAGGGGCTCTGAGAGACATAGTGTTACTATCCTCCTGTGACAACAACTCCAGTATCAGCATTACCAGTAGAACAGGAAGACATAAAGTAAAAGAAATATTGAGAGTCTTGGTCTGGCATCTGATCTTTTTGGTTATAAGAATTCCCAGAATTACTCAGAAAAAAGAATTTTACTATAGTTGTAGAGATTGTAATTTGCTAGTCTTTAGGGATGGCCTGAGCTATCTAGACATATTAATAAATAGATATAAATGTAAGACAAAGAATTAAAAAAAACAGCTGCAAGCAATATAAAAATTCATCCTGCCTCTTTCTTTCTTTTTGTTAAAAAAAAAAAAGATCTAATGACAGTTATGAAAATTGTGTTATCCAGAAACACAATTTAGGATATTGTTTATGCAACATTCACAGCTTAAAATGGTTGATTGGTTCATGATATTTCTTGATAAAATTCTACAACTAAAGCCAAAATGCATTTTCTTTTCATTTTTTTTTAAATAATCCAGCTAGGATTAAATATTGCCAGGCATAATAATATGATTCAAAATTCATATTTCAATTGCATACAAGGGCACCGCCCACAGTCACAATTTTCTTTCACTAGATTTTCTTATCTAAGTGAAAAGATGTGATATAATCCTGCACCTTTGAATTTGATGCAATTGGCTATGTTTGCAAGAGAATGGATGCTAGATCACCATCTCTTCCAAATTTCTCAATTTGGAAGTACATTTACAGCACCCATAGGGTGACAAAAGGCAGAATGTTCTTCCTTTCTAGCTTTTTGGTAGGTTTTCACCAAATCGTTAGCTCTACTTTGAGATGGTTTTGCTGTTTTATCACTACAGGCATCACAGCTGATCATGCCTATGAGTACTTGGGGCTTTTAAATATGCAGATTATTGCTGACATGTATACACACTAATGAAACTTTACTATAGAGAGAGCAAATCCTTATGCTCTATGAATGTTTTTCACAATATTTTTATCATTCGCATCTGAGAATTTTATGTATTCTATTAATTATGTTACATTAATTATACTATAGTGAATTTGTTTTATATGAAGAAACAATTTAAAAAAGTTATCCTGTAATGTCTAATGAGACAAACAGGAGAATATTTGTGTTATAGGCTGCATTGCTCAACTTTTAAACTCCAGCTTTTCTACATATTTAAATAAGCTCTTTCTTTTGCAGTCACTTAAGACATTTTACTATGGCTCATTCAGAAACACTCATCAATAAGAGGTAACTGGAGCTATATCAGGCTTTACAAACTTAAAACACACCTATAAAAGAGCCACAGATTTCAAGTGATCATCTCAAGTTAATTAAGACTTGAGAGCTTGACCTGATTGTAACTGTTTGTAGTGTGGAATATTTATAAAAGAAATTATACAAGAGTCTTTTAAACTTACCTACATGCTGTCTGAATCAGGATAAGGAAAGAGGAATACAGAACTGTTAATATCCATGAGCTTAAACTTGCTTTTACCCCTTCGAAAAAGAAACAATCAAGGAACGGTGAAGAGAGAGACAACTATAGGTTTTATATTCCTTTTCCTACTGGAGTTTAGGCTAAAATGACTGAGTAATAAGAGGACTTAAGGAACAGAGTTCAGGAGTAAGTATTTTGATTAGAGGCAATTTAAAGTGCAAAGTACTTGCTGAATACATTACAGAGTCAATTTTTGCTGTCATTCTTCAGCTAAATTGATGAACATTATTTGATCAGTTGCATAAGCAGCCAAATATTGGAAAACAACATTTTCTAATATATGATTAAATAATTTAAAAGCTGTTTTATTAACAACTACAATAAAGATATAATTAAGACTTATTGAATTGCACAATGTTTTGCCTTTTAGTACCTTTTCTTTTTTCTGGAGTTTATTCTTGAAGTAAACAGTATACGTCACTTGATGTATCTTGCTTCCAGTTACAATTTTCCAATTTTAAGCAACTTGATAAATTTGAAAAATGTTGTATGGCCTCTTCTGGGGTTTGGGTTGTTTATGTTGTTGTTATCTTGTTTTGTTATTTTTCTTTTTTTTTTTTACTTCTTCTTTTTGCCTTCTTTGATTGGATCTGCATCAGTCTGGCTTAACAGTATCTCAAAAAAACTACTGCACATCTTGCCAGCAACTGGAACTGAAGGTCCCTTTGTTGGTGGGAGAGGAAGCCTTTACTCAAAGCTCAGTACAAAAAGAAATTTGTCCTTCCAGAAGCCTCAACCACCCCACTTAAGAACCTTAACTGTTCTGTGGACTATGGTCATTCACAGGTGTATGTTCTGCTTTGAATAAGAATGAAGCAGCAAGTGCAGCTGAACTGGGTTAAACATGAACAGCCTCACAAGCAAAACATATGAAAGGCTTCAGATAAGTAAATCCAAATCCATTCTGACCAGGAAGAGAACAACTGAGAAAGTACTGGTCCCTGTTACAGTGTGTGGACTATTGAATGTGTGATATCAGACAGGCAGAAACTGCATGGCAGACAATGATTAAAAGATACGGAAAAATGAGGTACATTATGAACTGAAAATCTTCAATGATGAACACAGTCTGCACGAAAGCAGTGAGTAGACTTTGCCAGCAATGGAGCTACGCAATCAGGTTTATTCAGGACAGAGCCGTTCACCAGGCGTTGTGTTAAAAATGGCTTCTGGAATACCAGCGTAGTTGAGCTCCAGCACTGTGACAGGTTTTGCTAAATCATTTGGTGAGTATGAATATCCATGCGTATCCAGGGTGAGTTGACCTATATACTAGAGTCATGCTTGACCAACCTGATAACATATTATTAAATGACTCACCTGGTAGGTGAGGGGAGAGCAATGGGTATTGTCTACCACATCTTCAGTAAGGCTTTTGACATGGTCTCATATAACGTTCTCTTAAGGAACCTGATGAAGTATGGGCTAGGTGACCAGGCTTACTTAGCTAGCCAGGCATTTTTCAATAGTATTCAGTGATAGGACAGGATGCAAGGGGTACAAACAAACACAGTAACAGAGAGGCTGGAGAGTCTTTCCCTTTAGAAATGCTCAAAAGTTGCCTATACTTGTTCCTGGTGTAACCAGGCCCCAGACTGACACTGCTTGAGCAGGCAGCTTGGAGAGGACTCCAGAGGTTTCTTCTGAACTACAGCCATTCTGTGATTCATCTGGTTTGAAGGAACTGTTATAGACCTGATGAACTTCTTGTTTCCAATAAGCCATTTTACTGGATAAACATCTTCTTATACCTGACAACAGACTAGACCTGGAGCAGTAAGGGTCGAGCCTCCTTGGGAGGTTGCATACTTACAAGTTCTATTCCTAAAATATTATCACTTGCTACCAGAAAATAATCAAAAATAATAATAATAAAAACACACACTTGAATGAAAAAGCTGAAAAAAACGCTTGTTAGAGACAAAATGTGACAATTTTCATGAAAGTTGAAGATAGAGGACCAGAATTCAGAGAAGAAGCCTTTGGAGATGGTCATATAAAACAACTCCATAGTCTGAACACTATCTGCAATTGCAGCATATCTGGAAATACTTTAATAAGGCACCTTATTTTGGGAACAGAAAGACACTTCCTTTTTATTTGGAAAGTACATTAAACAAGCTGGGCTGTAGACAGGTGTGACACAATGGGGGGTCATTAAATGTATCAAACCCAGTATAGGACACCTGACAGCCCTGAGAATGCCTGCTGCCTTTCTGAGACAGATAAGAAGGAGATACAGAAAACCCAAATGAGTTTAATTGTTTAACATTTGGTCTACAGGATTAGATGACAGTGAAGTATCTATTAATGCTACTCAGGACTTTTATGGGGGTATTTTGTCACTACAACTGTTAATAATAATGAAATATTATAATAAAATTATGTATTAATACTTCTAAATTTCTGAAGGAAAATCATTATTTGAAAGTCTACAAATAGGTCTGTCAGTAGACTATATGGCTGTTTCATTTAGCAATTTTAGAAGATGTAGAAAGTATCTTGCTAAATGACAAGCTCTATGGGAAAAAAATGGTTGTCTTTTTATATGATTAAATGAATATTTCTAGTTTGGGGCCATTTGGCTTTTTTTTAGGACATGACTTAGAGGCTTCATTTTCTATTTTATTTTTCCTCACCAACATATACTTAAACTGCATGTTTTTTCACTGTATTTATAAAGCTGATACTGCTTTTGATAGTTTGTTTTTGAATCTCTGGAGTTAATTTTGTGAGATTTATCATCCAAAATGAAGGTTTCAAAATGTCCTCATTCAAACCTAAGCCATTTTAACAAAAGCTAATGACCAATTTTTTTTCAAAATAAGTAGGTAGCGTAGCCTAAATTAACTTTTTAGAAACAGCCAAATCACATAAATTAAAACATTACCAGTAGCACGTTAGATACATGTTTTCTTTAGTGTATTAATAGTAAAAGCTTTTGGCTGTTGTAAACAGTGTTTCCATAGCGTTAAGGCTTTATCTCTTTCCCAGTTGCTCTCCTCATCATCACAATGAGTAGATTGGGTTTGAGCAAGAGGTTGGTAGGGGGACATAGTAAAGACAGCTGACCAGTACTAGCCACATGGAACGAAATGAAAGCTCAGGTAAAGGTGGGAGATGGGGAAACATTCATGGCTGTGGCAGTTTCCTTCTGAAACAACTGTTACACATGCTGACACCCTGTTTTCCAGGAACTGGCTAAACAGCTGCCTGCAATGGGAAGTAGTGACTGAATTCCCCTTTATACTTTTCTTGCATTTGCAGCTTTTGCTTTAGCTATTAAACTGTCACTATATCAATTCTTGAGTCTCCTCATATTTCATTTTCTCCCTGTTTCACAGGAGATAAGGGTGAGTGAGATACTATGTAAGTGCTTGGCTGTTGGGCAGGTCAACCCGCCACAGGTGCTTTCATGCCCTTGATACTTGTCAGCCCATGCTCTTTCTACCTCACTCTGCATTTACTAGTCCCTGTTCACTGATGTTGAGGAAGGTGATATAGATACATTAGGTAATTAATAGTCTTTTAACACTTACATTCTAAACCTGTTGTGAGAATACAATGCCATGGAGCTAGAGGTGTAACGTTAGCACAGGTGGTGATGGTCCCTTATAGAGATCTCTTTTTAATTTGGTTGAGGTGATCAGGGTTGCAAGCTCTCTTGGCCAAATCATGTCTGACCAATTTGGTAGTGTTCTGTGATGGGACTGCAGAACTGATGGATGGGGAAAAGCAGCTGATGTCACCTACCTGGACTTGTGCAAAGTGCTCGACACTGTCCAGCACAACATGCTTGTCCCTAAACTGGAGAGACAAATTTGATGAATGGACCACCCTGTGGATAAAGATTTGCCTGGGTGGGCACACACAGAGAATTGTGGTCAACAGGTCAATGTCCGGCTGGAGACCAGTAACGAGTGGTGTCCCTCAGGGATTGGTGTTAGGACCGGTCTGGTTCAACATCTTCTTGGTGATATGGACAGTGGGACTGAGTGTACCCTCAGCAAGTCTGCCGATGACACCAAGCTGTGTGGTTTGGTTGATACACTGGAGGGAAGGAATGCCATCCAGAGGGACCTTGACATGCTTGTGAGGTGGGCTGATGCCAACCTTACGAAGTTCAACCAAGCTACGTGCAATGTCCTATACCTGGGCCAGGGCAATCCCAGGAACGCCTACAGGTTAGGTGGAGAAATGATTCAGAGCAGCCCTGCGGAGAAGGACTTGGGGGTATTCTTGAATGAGAAAATGAACATGCGCTGGCTTCAGTGTCCACTCGCAGCCCAGAAACCAACTGTATCCTAGGCTGCATCAAAAGCAGCGTGACCAGCAGGTCAAAGGAGGTGATCCTGCCCTTCTACTCTGCTCTCATGAGACCTCACTTGGAGTATTGTGTGCAGTTCTGGTGTCCTCAACACAAGAAGGACATGGAACTGTTGGAACAAGTCCAGAGGAGGGCCATGAGGAGGATTAAGGGGACTGGAGCACCTCCTGTATGAAGGTATGCTGAAAAAGTTGGGGCTGTTCAGCCTGGAGAAGAGAAGGCTGCGTGGAGACCTTCTAGCAGCTTTCCAGTATCTGACGGGGGCCTATAGGGATGCTGGGGATGGACTATTCATTAGGGACTGTAGTGATAGGACAAGGGGTAATGGGTTCAAACTTAAACAGGGGAAGTTTAGGTTGGATATAAGGAAGAAGTTCTTTACTGTAACGGTGGTGAGGCACTGGAACCGGTTGCCCAAATAAGTGGTAAATGCTAATTACATGAGAATGTAGTTAGCCTCTCTGAAGAGCATAGAAAGAGGTAACTGCCACAATAAAAATAACTGTGACTAAATTCCCCTAATTACCTATTTGATGTAATTTGATTCCAGTGTTCCTGATTTGGTGAAACTCCAGCAGATGCTGTAAAAAATACTTTAGATAGAAAAAAGAAGCCGCATTTTAAGGTCTTCATAAACATTTTTATCGACACCCAAATGTTAGTGTGTAATTCTTTCTTATCGACAAAATAGATACGCTAAGTAAATACAGAAGTGAAGTGTCATTTGTTTGTAATAAGAGACTTTATCTGAGCTTTATTGCCAAGTCCCTAGATGGCTAATAAATTCTGTTCATCTGTATTTCCTGTGCAATTTTGAGATGATAGCTGTATTTTTTATCTCCTTTTCTGCATGGCTGAATAATAGTTCTTAGCTGCATTGGTATTCTACAAGAATACCCAGACACTGAATATCACTGGCTCAGATGGACAAATAAGGAACCTACTTCAAACAAACCAGTTTTCAAAACTTTTTTCAAAAAGATAGACAACTGAGCAATTAATTGTCAGACGGGGCTGATTTGAAGTGGAGAAAAGGGGACTAGAAGCTGGAGGAGAAAGAATCCAATCATATCAAACATTGCAGAAAGCATGTTCATACTATACTGTCAAAATCTACATAGCTATATTAGCAAGCTTGGGCAGGAACATACAGTGGCCAAGGCAGATGATTACTTTATCAAAACTGCTACAATGCTGTGACAGGTATTCTAGCTTATTTTAAACCCTTTACTGGAAAGCACAGGAATACACTAGGGAAGAAACTTATTCAGGGAAGAAAATGATGTCACTTCAAAGGGCAGGCATCCGTTTGCAGACAACCACTGCCAGTAATGGGTTGAATCTGAATGTTCTTACTTGCACTGGCTGAGTTTCCCTCCTATGTAGTTTCACTTGTTGCAGGCATTTGCTTCTCTAAGGCTAGCTGCTTGGCTCTGCTCTGCAGAAGACTATGCAAATCTGAAGAAATAGGACCAACAATTGTAGAGTTAAAAAACCCCTTATGGATGACAAACTACATTCAGAAATGGTAAGGCATAGTAAAACATTCTTACAAGTAAATTAATCAGAGTAAGACTATTCTGGATTTTACTCCACTGCTGACACAGTAGTAAGGTTTCATCTACTGACTTTAAAAATGAATCTCAGCTGAAAGCTTTGTAAGAGCATAGGTAGGTCACAGTTGACAGCTGAATGACAGTTGAATTTGTTCTTTCCACAGGAGCAAGAGGGGGGCACAAGAAGAAAGGGTAAGTAAAGTGAATAAGGTCAGCACAGAGGACCCTTAGAAGTGTACAGTACTTCCTGAAGGCAACCATGGAGCCACTGAATGTCATCTGATGTAATTTTGCATTGAGATGTATCAGAACAAACATTCTCTCCCATCAAACTTCACATCTCCGACTGGGGTGAATGGCCATATTGGCCAACGTGAGGAAGAGTTCCCATCGCTTGGCAGGGAACAAGGTAAGGAGGGTTTACATTACAAGGTATGAGAAAAAGCTTATCAAGAATCTCAGTGCAAAGTTCTGCAACCTGTACATTTCTTGTACCTGTGTTATGTCAAGGGAGTGGATTGAGGGGATGTATTTTACATACCATTTGTTAGCGTTGTTAGCTTCCAAAAGTGATCTTTTTTTTTTTTTTACTAGCCCTATTCATAAACAGTAGATACATTCAGGCACTTTATCATTCATTATGAATGTTTAAGGATTCTGGCAACAGACTGAAGGGTTCAATAGAACTATGATTGTTTTGATAAGCAAAATCACAGGTAGTGGTAAAAATACAGCAGCCATGAAATTTTCAGGGTAGGAGCAAAGACTGTTTTTGAAGGAAATGCTGACATAAGCTACTGTTAATTTCTCCTGCATTGTTAGTTCTACTTCATCTCTATGTAAGAATGATAGATACATTTCTGAAAGTCAGGGAAATCCAGATTCTACTATATTTGTGCATCTATTCTAACCTTAACCATTCTATGATTCTGTGTCTAACAAAACTACTGCTTTTTTTTCTTCTTTTTTTTTTTTTTTTGATACAGAAAAGGGCTGCTCTCCTCTATTTTGTGAATAAAGCTACCACTGCAAGTTACCCAGGAACCCATGGTGCATCCATCCATGCTCCAAAGAAGAAAGCTGCTTTGTAATTTGTTTTTGTTTTGGCCTGGTGATTGTGGTTGACTTTTTCCCTGGACAAAAAACAGGGAAGATAAGAAAATATGAGGTTTTATAGTTGGGTCAGAGCCATCCCAGGCACAGCTACAGGTTGGGCAGAGAAGAGATTCACAGAAGCCGTGTGGAGAAGGACTTGGGGGTGTTGGTCGATGAGAAAATGAACATGGGCACTCGCAGCCCAGAAAGCCAACTGTATCCTGGGCTGCATCCAAAGGAGCATGACCAGCAGGTCGAAGAAGGTGATCCTGCCCCTCTACTCTGCTCTTGCGAGACCTCACCTGGAGTCTTGCGTGCAGTTCTGGTGTCCTCAACATAAAACCAACATGGAACTGCTGGAACAAGTCCCAAGGAGGGCCACGAGGATGATCAGGGGACTGGAGCACTTCCTGTATGAAGATAGGCTGAGAAAGTTGGGGCTGTTCAGCTTGGAGAAGAAAAGGCTGTGTGGAGACCCCATAGCAGCCTTCCAGTATGTGAAGGGGGAGCTATAGGGATGCTGGGGAGGGACTTTTCATTAGGGACTGTGGTGATAGGACAAGGGGTAATGTGTTCAAACTTAAACAGGGGAAGTTTAGATTAGATATAAGGAAAAAGTTCTTTACTGTAAGGGTGGTGAGGCACTGGAATGGGTTGCCCAAATAAGTGGTAAATGCTCCACCCCTGTCAGTGTTCAAAGCCAGACTGGACATAGTCTTGGGTAACATTGTCCAGGGTGAGGCGCCCCTGCCCCTGCACGGGGGGTGGAATTAGATCTTAAGTTCCCTTCCAAACCAAACCATTCTGTGAGCCGATGAACTCTTTGACAAAAGAAGGTGGAACTAATAGGCTGGTTTTCTTATCTGGCTTTCTTGCATATGCATGACGGTTTTTTGCTCCCACCTTCTGCTCCTACTTCTCCTTATCTTCTTTTGGTTTTGCCAGTCACCTTTCTTTGCATTCAGCAGGAGCTCGTGCATGTAAGCAGTCTTTTTTCCCTTGCCAGCTGCACAACCTACTAACTTTTTTTGTTACTTGGATGTACAACTGAACCCATCTTTCTTTGCCCTTTGGGTGGCCACCTTGTTCATACATTAATGTAACATGGTTATAAATCGTGACTGGTTACTTCATGCAGTATACCACAGTAGTTATATACTGTTTTCACATGCATAGTTTGTGAAGGCTTCGTGAACTAAAGGTTCATGGCAAAGTGATATTGTCTGCATCCTAATTAAAGTGGTTTTGATTTATAGACATCACAGGCTTACACTTTGGCTGCAGTAGTTTCATTCACATTTGGGAATGGGAGAGATCTCAAATATATATCAGTTCCTTTAGTTTTATGAAATAGCCTTCTAGGTAGATTGTGGAGACCCAAAGTATTCACTTTAAATGAGGAAGTTTTGAGTGAGCTCAGATACACTATTAAACACTCTATGAGAATTTGCTTGGTAGCTGAACATTGCTGGTGGTCCAGGAACCTGATTTTCATATATTGTGTTATTCACAGAACTGCTTTCTTGATTTTCTGTCATCTTTGGTTTTCATTGTGTAGGGTTTCTTTGGTTTTGGTTTTGTTTCTTTTTTAGCTACTGCTGTAAATGAGCACAGGTCTTCTTTCAGATTTCTACAGTGTTATTTTGTTGTCTTTTCATAAAGCTCAGATTTAATTTAAAATTCAACATTATGTCTTTGCAGTCCAGGTCATATTACATATGATACTATCACATTTCCCTGGTTAACAGGGAGACTGTTCACACAGCTTTTTCTTCTGAACTCTGCTGTAGAATTTTCAAGTACTCATTAAAACAATGTTTTCATCTACATGTTTTTATTGTGTGTCTTTGCTCCTATATGGAGTTGATTACTGAAACATGAGCTCCTAACATGAGCTCTCATGTGCATTTTACATGCAAACTCTTTATTATTAATTAACTATGCTGCTAATGTCTTCATATTCACTATTTCCTGCCTGTAAGCAATGCCTAACTTATTTTAGAACCTCACTTCTCATTATTTGTCTTCATCTCTACTCTTTAGAAGGCCATTTTATACATCATTTTTCTAAAAGAAAGAATTCTGGAGGTGCCAGACCTGACAAAAAGAAGAAAAAAACATCCTTGATTTTTGTAGATGAAAAAAAAAGAAGAACATACTTTGGAAAGAAGGACAATTGCCAACAGGGAGCAGTAATATGAAGCTACCAAAGAAGCTGGAGGTTTTTAGATTTCAGGAGACATCAGGGATTCATCTGAGAGTGGTGACAGAACAGTGATGTGATTGAAAGACTACTGTCACTTACGAAAAGTCCTGGTGATTGGAAGAGGTATCTGACAACTGCGAAAAAAATGATCCAACTTGTATTCTTGGTTTACCTGGGGAGCTAAAGTCCAGTCTGTCTCACTGAAAAAAGATTATAGAAAATAATGTAATTTCAAACACAGGACATGATGCTAATAAGAAAGAGCAGCACTGATTTACACTGTTACAATCACACTTAACCAGTGTGTTTTCCTCATGTGATTAAATGTCCAGCTTCACTGGCAAAAGGTTATAATATACCTGCATCTCTATTAATACTGCTGACACTGTTCCCCACAGCATTCAGCTCTGGAAGCACAGGAGGTATGGGCTGTATGGATGCACTGTTAGCTGAAAATAGTCTGGACACCTAATCTAAAAAGCAAGTAATCAGTGACTTAAAAGCTATTATTAAACTAAGTGCCTTGGCACTGGAGCTGATACTGTGCATTAAATTTTTCAGCTGCATGGGTGATAAGACAGAATGTGTTCTCAACCACTTTATTTATGATACTAGTTCAGGAGCAGTGTTTGGCATGTCAAAATTTAATTCAGAGTACTTCAATTCAGTTCAGGTACTTCAGTTCAGAGGGATCTTGAGCAGCTTGAGGGCTGAGCCAGAGATAGAACTAGACCACACAAGAATATTGCCATTGTTCAAGACGAAGATAGGAAATACCAGATTAGGCCTGTATGTCAGGGTAGGCTCGAAAGTGACTGCCTGACTAAGCCCTGCTGAAAAAGACTATTGAATCACATGGGATGTTAAGTTCAACTTAAGCCACCAGTGTGCTTTCACATTTAATGAAGCAGAATACAGACTGATCTACACTAGGAGGAGTGTGGCCAAAAGATTTAAGGAAGTTAAAATTTTTGTAGCTAGGTCTCACCTGGAATATTTTTCCCAGTTTTGTGCACCACACTGTTCTGATTTCGGCTGGGATAGAGTTAATTTTCTTCCTAGTACCGGGTACAGTGCTGTGTTTTGACTTTAGTCTGAGAACAACGCTGATAACATATCAATGTTTCAGTTGTTGCTAAGTAATGCTTACCCTGATCAAGGACTTTTCAGTCTCTCATGCTCTGCCAGTGAAGAGGAGCACAAGAAGACAGGAGGAAGCAGAGAACAGGACAGCTGACCAAAACTAGCCAAAGGGATATTTCATACCACAGCATGTTATGGCCACTATATAAACTGGGGGGAGTCACCCAGAAAGGCCCAATCTAGGTCCCTTCTTTTGCTCGGGTCGGGCTGTGTATCAGCAAGCAATTGTATTGTGCATCACTTGTGTTTATTATTTTGTTTTTCCTTTGTCCTTCTTAGTTTTATATTTTCTCACCTTGTTATTTCTCTTATTATTCTTATTAGTAGTAGTATATTGTACTGTATTCTAGTTACTAAACTGTTCTCATCTCAACTGGTGGGTTTTATATACTTTTGATTTTCCTCCCTATCCTGCCTGGTGAGGAGAGAGGGGGTCAGCCAAGTGGTTACTTGGAACTTGGTTGCCTGCTGGATCTAAACCATGACATGCACACATGTAGAAAAGGACAACAAAATCAGGAGAGGATTCAGTAAAAGTTAATAGGGTCAAATGGCCTTAAAGGAGGTTTAGAAGAAGTGGAACTAGTTTAACCTGTTGAAGAAGAGAACAAGAGATCACCAAATAATTGAGATGATGTTATGAAGGTGATAGAACAGAACTGGTATATATTGGGATAGGTAATACAAAAGGTACTATGGCCACAAGTTTTGTAGTAGAATTTGCCATTTGGATATCACTAGGAAAAAAATAAATTCATAAGGACAATAATGCAGCACTGGAAGAGAGTATCCAGAAAGATGTTCAATCCCTCTCCTTGGAGATTTTCAATGAAAATCCTGCACAATGTTAAATTTTAAATTTTAAATGAATGAAAATCTATATTTACTGTCACTCTACTTAAAAAAAAAAAACTTGATTCTAAGGTATCATAGAACGGGCAGGTTTACATCATCTTAAAAACTTTTGCAAAAAAAAGGAACTGTCTCTTTCATATCACACTACATAGCTAACATGAAACAAACAGTATAGTACTATTTACACACTGATACTTTCATCCAACATATTGAAAATCCTGTGACACAAAGAAAGGTCCCAGATGGAAGGAATTATTTTTCAAGACTGACTATAGAAGCTTGCAGTACATTCTTCTTTAAATTTTAAATATTTAAAAAATAGTATCTTTATGTTCAGAAATGTTATGTATTGAAACTACACTATTTGATAATCCAGCAGCATAACTGATCAAAAATGTCAATTTTTTAAGTCAAACCAGCTCTGATATTTTTTACTTCAGTCACAATCACCTCCTACAGATTCTACAAACAAATCTCCAACTGTGCCCTTCCTGAGGCTGTGTCCTGGGTTCAGCAGTAGCAGTCATTTTTCCCCTTCTTGGTAGCCGGTGCAGTGCAGTGTTTTGACTTTCGGCTCGGGAACAGAGCTGATAACAATGATGTTTTGGTTTGGCCAAGGACTTTGTGAGCCTCATGCTCTGCCAGGGAGGAGGGGAAGCCAGGAGGAAGCAGAGACAGGACACCTGACCCAAACTGACCAAAGAGGTATTCCATACCACAGCACGTCATGCCCAGGATGTAACTGGGAGTTAGCCGGAAGGGCGGGGAGTCTGCAGGGTTGGAGGAGGTATCGGTCGGTGCTTGGTTGGGCTGAGGGGGGCAAGTTATCGGTCGGCTGGTGCTGAGGTGTTGTATTCTCTTCCCTTGTTATTTCCTTTATCATTATCATTATTGGTGGTAGCAGTAGTGATTTGTGTTATACCTTAGTTACTAAACTGTTCTTATCTCAACCTGTGGGAGTTGCATTCTTTTCGATTCTCCTCTCCGTCCCTCCGGGAGCAGGGGGAGGGCAAGAAAGGGGGGGAAGTGAGCGAACGAATTACCTGACTGGGTTTAAACCATGACAGGCTGACAAGTGAATTTCTGGATATATATGCTACATGTTGAAATAATGTTACCACTCCAAAGCTGAGAGCTGGGGCTAGCAAAAAGTATCTTCAGTCAAAGCTTTTTTTCTGGCTGTCTTCTTGAAATCTTCAGTTCAGTAACAAATATGCCATTCAGCCAAATAATAGCACAGTAGCCAAAGGCAGAGGTATTATCCCTTCATTAGATCTGGTAAAAATTTGGCAGCCTGCTGCTTGCCTGTTTTCTTCAAAGGTCTATCTTCATTGATAGAACTGAAGTTACATATGGATAAATATTTTCTGTTCCCTTCATTTTATTATCCGCTGTCAAAGGCACATTCAATACAAAATACTGATCACATGTAAATAGTGGAAAGAAAAAAGATTGCCAATACTGTGTACAGATCTTTATATAGGCAACAGGTGTGAAAGAGTACAAAGTATAAAAGGGTTTTCAAATAAAAAACTGCTTCATTAGCCTCTTGGTATTGTGCCAGTATATCACTGAATCTGCATAAAACTACCATCAGCTGTGTCATGTTTAATTCAGTCCAAGGCCAAATAAAGGGATATATTTTGTTGTGGGATTCAAAATAATGAACAAGAACAGAATTAGAGTGCCTGGTTCTGTGCTGTGCTTTATACTTTTAGTACACATAACCTGCAACACTGGTGCTTCAGGTTGCTTTTTTTCTTCATTTGAAATTTACGGAAATACTGGTTAATTTACATAGTCTTTAAAATTGTATTATTACTAATGGTATAAAGTAAATATGGAACATACAATCTAAAAAATATAGAGTGTTGAGGTTGTAAGTTCGCAATTTAAATTCACATATAGTGGTCCTACTGTCCCCCAGGTGTCCTGGACCACTTTACCTTGTTTCTATAATGAGAATATACTGACACATTTTCGTTATTAGGTCAAAGGAGTACGGCATAACACACAGCAAGCAGCAAATGAAATACCAAATTTGGCAGGAATTTACACATTCATTCTAATCAATTATTCTCTTGTTCAGAAATCAACAGAGGAAATAAAAAAAAAAAAAAGGATCAAGAGGACCTGAAATAAATGCATTTCATGAAATATCTCAAATGTATGTTCATTTATACACAGTTGACTGTAATGAGTGAAACATAGATTTTATAATTAGAATGTCTTTTCAAAATGTCTACTTAATACTGAGAACACTTTCCAAAAACAATTTTTTGGAAAACTCACATTTACTGTATGTAGAAACAAACTACATGTTTAAATTGCTACTTTCTGTTGAAATATGTATGATACACTTATTAAAAAAAACCTAAGCAAAATAGAGAAGGAAAGAAATCCAGAGTTACTAAATTCTTAGCCTAGTTTCTATTTCTTTGGGATGTTGAAAACTTCTTTAAAATGATGGAGTGTGTGGATTACTTTCCTTTGTGTAACATGATACAAAGTCATTTGGGGGCAGATAATCTGATTAATGCTCATTACTATTTTCATAGGCTGTGACACATCACACGAACTCTTTATTAGTAGGCAGCAAGCAGCAAATTTTCAAGATCAGCTAGTGTCAGTGGAAGTTAATCAGTTTTCATATATTCACAAGCTAAACCTTCTCTGCCTTTAGGACATGATCTCAAAGAAGTCATTTATGTAGGATCATTCTGAGGGACACCAGGACACGGTAAATGGCTTTCTTGATTCTCTTGGTTATAATAGTCTACACCTTAAATGAGATTATTATGTTGATTACTAGGAAGAATATTCACTTAACCTACATAAAAGATTGTTTTCACCTCTTCTAGAGATCAACCTGCAAAATCTGATGTGAGTTGGAAAGAACAAAACAAAACAAACAAAAACAGCAAAACATTGCACTTGTTTACTTTTACTGTTTCATGGCTATCAAAGTAAATCTACGGAGAATAGTATTATATACATTATATGCATGCACATAAAGGATACAGCTCAAAACGTTATGTGTTTTTGAGGTTGTGGTTTGTTTTATTTTTTTTTTTTTGGTTATATGTGTGATAGCCAAAGCTGAGTTGGATATTAGGAAAAAATTCTTCACCAGAATTATGGTCAGGTATTGGGACAGACTTCCTCAAAAGCGGTGGAATCACTGTCCCTGGAAGTATTTAAAAAACATGTAGATGAGGTCCTTAGTGACATGTTTATTGGTGGATTTGGCAGTGCTGGGGTAGAGGTTGGACCTGATGACCTTACATGTCTTTTCCAACCTAATTGATTCTATGATCCTGTGATACTAGAACTAAGTAACAAGCTGGGATAACAAGCAATTTTTATTCAGTAATTGTTAAAAAAAAAAAAAGAAAGAAAAAGAAATAGCCTTTTCTGAAAAATTATTGCAACAATTTAAAGATGTGTTTTATAGATCTATGCAGCTTTTTCTAAATGAGTGCCATCACCAGCACTCCAACCCAGAGTATTGTTCTGCAGTGCTCCATCCCAATTTGATAAGAATAAAATACTGTGCTCCTGAACAAGAGGAGGAAGAGGAAGAGCAGGGTGAGAATAGGAAGACATGCATGTGGGCAGGTATGTGATAGTACCCACCTCTATGTAAAGACAAGATAGTTGCTCATGAATGTAATTTGTGTATAAAAGAAGAGAGTTCACATAACTAATTAAGTACATAAGGGATTTCTGGATGCAACTTCCTAGGTTTCAAAAACAAAGTTTAACTATGCCTAAGTGAGTGAATTATGGTTCCAAGTGTCTGTAAAGGCTTATACTGTCCTTGTGCATGTGACTAACTATCCAGAACAACCTTGAAAGATTTGTAAACAACAGACAAGGTAGAATGAACCTCAAGAAAGAGAAAAATGTTCCCCCTAAGGAACAAACTGGGAGCATCTCAAAAAAACCCTTGATTATACAAAAAGGGCAGAGCATAAATTAAAGACCCCCAGAGGCAGCTCCAATGTACAGTCAAAACCAAGTTTTGCTGCTTTACTGTTGGCTAGTTTCTAATTGCACACTGCAATGAAAATTGTTTATAACTACAGAGGTCCCATAACAACATGGCAAAGACACAGGGCCTGGAACATAATATTAGAGAAACTTACCCTGTGGGTGATCTCTAGTAACTGAGGAAGATAATAACTGCTCAGCTACTCTGAAATAATTTACTCATAAAAGAATCTTCATTAAAATAACATTAAGGAGTATTTTCAATGTGGCATGCATGGATGTAGCTGTGTGATTCCTTTTAATATTAATGGGAATTGAGTGGCTAAACCCACACACACTGAAATAAAAATCTGCATTTATGGTCTTAACAAAAATCCATACAAAGAAACAAATTCAGGTGAAGGCTTTACTCTGTTGTGTCCTGTTATAGCTAATAATACAGTATGTAAGATTAGTACATAACAATGTAATTGTAAAGTGCAAGGTCCTACACCTGGGTCAGAGCAATCCCAGGCACAGCTACAGGCTGGGCAGAGAAGAGATTCAGAGCAGCCCTGCGGAGAAGGACTTGGGGGTGCTGGTCGATGAGAAAATGAACATGAGCTGGCAGTGTGTGCTTGCAGCCCAGAAAGCCAACCATATCCTGGGCTGCATCAAAAGCAGCGTGACCAGCAGGTTGAAGGAGGTGATCCTGCCCCTCTACTCTGCCCTCCTGAGACCTCACCTGGAGTATTGTGTGCGGTTCTGGTGTCCTCAACATGAAAAGGACATGGAACTGTTGGAAAAAGTCCAGAGAAGGGCCACGATGATGATCAGGGGACTGGAGCACCTCCCGTATGAAGACAGGCTGAGGAAGTTGGGGCTGTTCAGCCTGGAGAAGAGAAGGCTGCGTGGAGACCTGCTAGCAGCCTTCCAGTATCTGACGGGGGCCTATAGGGATGCTGGGGAGGGACTCTTCATTAGGGACTGTAGTGACAGGACAAGGGGTAACGGGTTAAAACTTAAACAGGGGAAGTTTAGGTTGGATATAAGAAGGAAATTCTTTCCTGTTAGGGTGGTGAGGCACTGGAATGGGTTGCCCAGGGAGGCTGTGAATGCTCCATCCTTGGCAGTGCTCAAGGCCTGGCTGGACAAGGCCTTGGGTGATATGATTTAGCGTAGGGTGTCCCTGCCCACGGCAGGGGGGTTGTAACTCGATGATCTTAAGGTCCTTTCCAACCCTAACGATTCTAAGTCTGTAATAAACATGCTACTGTACCTAAGCTCTTAATAAAAAAAAAATAAGGAGAAGGAAGGCTTACCTCTGTGGTAAAGCAGTGATTAAATAGAAAGGACAAGTGTGGATGAGAATTTATAATTCTGCAATCTGAATTGTTCATGTAATCAGCTCCAGCACAAACGTGTTGGTGAGCTATAAAATAATTATGGCATGTTCCAAAGAAGAGGAAGTTGAAAATATCAATAGCAAAGTGTGCCATTTGTAGAAAAACCCCTTCTGGTCAGACAGAAATTAGAAACACTATCCTTTAATGAGAATTTCCATGTAACCCCTGAAGGCCTTCTAGAAGCTGCCTCAAAAAACATGGGAACCATGGCAAGGCCAGTTTGCTTTTATTCTTCTCAGTTTTACTACCCTAGACTGGCATAAAGAGCCAGTGTGATACAGACTTCTCATCACAAAGTTAGAAAATAATTTGGTTAAAGAAAAAAAAAAAAGCCTATGCAGTGACAACAACAAAAAAACTGTATCATCTGAACTTCAGCCAGTCAAATAGTGTACAGATTGGCAAGCAGGGAGAGAAAAAAAGGAGCAGGTCCCATAGACAATTTTTTAGTCCATTTTAGCTGGTAACTGGTACTTTGATTCTCATAGCGAATATCAGAGATATTTGCTCTCCACTTTCAGTTCATCTTGTAGTTTCATATTTTGTTTTGTGAGCAGAGGTGCTGGGGATTTTTGAGTGGATGTGAGAAAGATTCTGCTGAGGCTTACAAATTTCAGCAAATGCAATTGTGTATAACAAGATATTAGAGACTGATCTGAAATCAGATTCCACTGTCCATTGTCTCAAAGATTGGTCTGAGAAGCTGAGATGGAATTCCACGTACTTTTTGTCTCAGAGGTGGGTGGGAGGATATGAGATAAGACTCTAGTATCATTGCCTGGGAGAAGGGTGTGAGGAGCTGAACTGGGACTCCACATCCATGAATGGGAAAGAGCTGAGATAAGATTCTTCTGTTCATTACTGCAAGGAGGAGGACGGGTGTGAGGAATTGCTGCAGACATGTGTGTGCAGACACATGCAGTTGAAGAGCTTGCTCAAGACCAGGGGAACTGGTCCACCTGGAATGTGCAATAGGTGACATAAAGAACAGAGGTACACCCCCTAACTCACTATAAAAGGGGCACATCACTAGGGAGCCTTGCCATGAGGATGATTTCAGAAGGACACCTTCACGAGGACTCTCCACCAATGACTATTATAGACCCTGAGGGAAATCCTCCATAAGACATCTCCATGAGAGCAACTCCATGAGACATACACCATGGGGTACCTCCAAGGGGACTCCACAAGGACACCTCCACAAGGACACCCACCTCTGATGGACTCTTGGGGATACTGCTCCGATACCAAATATGAATCCTGAAGAACTCCCACCATCGATGACTACAATGGATCCCCGGAACACCACTAGATCCACGGTGGTGACTATCTCTCTCTCTCTCTGCACCTCAAATCCTTGCTTCATTTTCTACCTTTTTCCCAATCTATCCTCTTGCTACCCCTTTTATTACAATAATTTCTCTTTTTTATAATAACAGCCTTTTTGTAATATCGATTATGGTAACTGACCTCGTTTGCATCTTAATTTCACTCTTGGGATCACGAACTGAAACAGGGTCCAGCACTGGAGTTTTTTCCAGTAGGACCCTGACTCAAGAATGCCCTAAGACAGTATTTGTGCTCAGTTTTATCAGATGAAGAATACCCTCAATTAAGGCAATTGGAAATTGATAACACAACCATGATAAAGCAAATGAATTTCAATTATAATCACAGTTGTAGAATCCCTCTATTATAGAAGGCAGTAATGTGAAGAGGAAGCTCTGCACATAAAGCTTTTATTATACCTTTTATTTCTGAAGGAGTATTATGAGAGTGTAACATTACTTTTATATGACTGACACAATAAGCATTACATTTTAATTGGCACTTCTGTGATTTGTCACTATATCATGTTGGGAACACCCCATTAGGCCATTTGTAAGTGAGTGGCAGGGTGCTGTACGTCTGACAATACTTGAAGACTTCTATTGAAGGTTCCTATTAAGATGAGACACCAACTAAGGGTTCATGTCGCCATTTGATCTAACTACTGAATTGAACTGAATTGTACTCTTCCCTTCCTAAGAGAAATATAATCCTTGCCATTCCAGTAGTCTCTGGTGTTATCACACTGCCATGTTTTCCTTTTCTGCAAATGCATGGACAATATTATTTCAGTTTCTAAACTAAGAAGACCAGGAAGCCTAATCATATTGAAAATAATGGTCTTGGTCATCTGAACTTGTTACTTCCACTGTAAGCAGAATACCAGCACCATAATGCCTGAGCTAAGTAAGAGGCCGTATCAAACCTTGGGTTTAGCTTAAGGTGGAGTTTCTCAGTACTGTGGTTTAAAACTATTTTACTTTGCTGCCACTGTCGTGCTTTCATACAAAAAGCTTTTCGTTCTAAAAGCTATTCAGACTCTGAGGAAGCAATAACCAAGCAGAACCTCTAGATATTGGTTCTAGCCCCTGTCACCTCCATTAATTTAATGCTCTGTTTACTATCCTTCATTCAGGTGCTACAGACTAGTGATTCTCTGCAGCATCTGAATTAGTCCATTTTTAAAGAGCTGCATTGCTCAAAACCTTTCTGATCTGAATCAGATAAGTTTTTGTGGTTCTAGTTTCAGAAAAGCAATTAGTCTTGACACATTGTGATACATGCAGACTTACCTTAGTATTTTGATCTGGCCCAAATGATTTCTTTTCAACTCCTACATTGCATATTGCATGTTTTACTTTGGCAGCTGTTACTCCATGTAGCATCTGTCTTTACCAACACCTAGGTACACAGATGTTCTGTTGCTGTGCAAATGTGAGAGATCAGCTTAACCTTTCCTATTAGTAAAAATTATCATCATCATAATAATGCTTTGAATCATGTCAACATCTAATATTTATTCTAATTTGTTTCAAGTGGGTTTATGTAGGCTTTTCTTGTTCTAAAAGCTGCATTTTTAATTAAAAAAAATCTAAAGATAAAACGCCTAGCCAAAATATAAAATTATATATTGCATAGTTGGAAAGTACATAAACTGAAAACTGATTCAGTATAAAAACAAAAAAAAAAAAAAACAACAAAAAAAAAACCTAATTAAAGTGCTGATGATTGTAATGCTATGATCTGGGGCATCTCAAGGTTATTTTTAATATACCTTGGATTGTTTTTTGGTTTAGTGCCAGAAAGCTGTTCTGTGAAGGATCAGACTTTTAACAAAAAATAAACACCACAGATAGAGACTTGCATAAAAAGTTAATATAATCGTGTTTTAGAATGGATGCCAGTTACTGCCCTTTTTCCAAGCTATTTCTTATCTCTGTGTATAGATGTGTATAGATAGATACATGTAGTATCTAAAGACAGAATTGAAGGTAGCTTTATCATAAATAACTGGCCAAGATTTTTTTCACAGAAACAGGAAGATGTTTCTCATGTTAGATGTATGTGTACAAACTCTAGTGATTTTATACCCTTGATACCACCATATGGATAGTATATACAAACTTTTTGTCACACTCAGATTTTAAACTCACTTGCAATAAAGTGAAACACACATGAAACAGCTAAAACAAAAGGCATGAATCAAAATATATTTTAAACAACTTTAAATAACTAAATCATGTTTAGAGTTTTGGAGAGTCTGACCTCTGCTATTCTTATTGTATAAGTGGAGAAGACTGAGATGGGCACTGACCTAATATAAATGTAACTTTCCTTGTTAAAATAAATGAGTCATATTTCACTGTATTTTACCTGTATTCAGATTTATGGAAACATAACTATACTTATAATACCTAACCTGTTACATTGTCAAACTCTCATACTTACGCAGATGAATTCCAAATAAGATACTGAATATGCTGATCATAATCTTGCTTATGTTTGCCAATACTGTATATATAAAACAGGAATCTGTCCAATATACTTCTTTGTACAGTTTTAAATCTCTTGTTCATGTGAAAACAAAAAAAAAAGGCAACTTAAATTCTGAGATACAGCATTTGAATCTGAGGGACCATATATCTTATCACAGGAGATTTGCAGAACAGTAAGAGAGGCAGCAACCAATATTCCTGAGGGTAGACAGAGGAGAATAGTAGAAACTGGAAAAAAATTTGTGAACTAACAGTATCAGCATGAACAGTAATGTATGTAAAGTGAAGACTGGGAAAGTGTAAAGGAGAAAGTTCTAAAGAAGGAATAAGACATACCACTGAAAATTTTGAATGAGAAATCTGAGAGAAAGGATTACTAATGCATAGGTAGAAGAGAATTAATGCAGCCTGCAGAAAAGCACAATTTTAAAATAATAGAGTATTACATTTACTTTTTTAGGTAAAAAAACATTCTTTCTGTTGGATGTTTGCTCACCAGTTATATGCTAACATATAATTGCAAGAAATCTATACATTTAGTATGGAAGGCAACTGAGCATGAAAACGTCACACCATTTGGGAAGCAGCTGAAATTCAATGAGCATGTTTTAAATCTACCTATTCTTACCATTCTGCATTGTAGCTTAAGCCTATTATATGGTATTTGCTCTTATTTTGTAAGTCTTACCTTTTTTCCTTTTTTTTTCTGAAAAAAAGTATGAATCAGTTTCAGTGCTCAGTTATTGAAAACAATAGAATTACAGCTGTCACTAGTATCATTTGCATTGCAGGACAACCAAAAGATCCCTAACACTGTACATGATAAAATATACAGTTTCAAAAGCACAACCACAACCATAACCTGAGGAAAAAATAACAACTGAGAGCAAAAAAATAAGGGGAAAAAATCAAAATGTAGAAACAAGAAAAAGTCCCTAAAGAACGTTTCAGTAAAAAAGTTTCAACAGTTCATTTAGTCATTTTTAAGTAGGGCAGAAGAATGTCAACAATATTTGCCAATGACCCCCGAAGTCACTGCCAAAGACAGTGTACAAGTGGAAGAAAAATAAAAATTTGTATTTCTCATGCAAAATTATGCATTGATATTTGAAAATATTATATCGACTAGAGCTGTTGTATATGATCCCTACAGCACACAGCAGAATGCGCAGCAGTATGATTAAGTGCAACAGTTTACTAAAAGTCATCTTAAAAAAGCAATCTGAAGCTTATTTTGTGTTATTCACTAGTAATATTTTGTACCTAAGGTGTAGAAAGCATCACTTATTGCATATTTTAGAATTGTGGGATAGTTAAAATTAATACAATTCATTTGCAAAAAAAAAGTTGGTAATTTTTTCACCCACTCAAAGTACATTTCAGTATTACATTTACTCAAGAATACACACAGATTAACATGAGAATATACAGATAAATAAAACACTGTTATACCTAGAGCTAACCTCAGGATAATTTTAGGACAGAAACTGTTCTTTCAAACTGTCCCATGACCACTTTCTGGACTTCCACAATGTATTTGAAGTGCCTGCTTCTACACAGTTATTCATCAACATCTGATACATGTATAGCATATATATATATCATATATCAAGAATAAATTTTAACATTTCCCAAGGGTCCCAGTCCTAACTGTCCATGCCAAGATGAAAAGAAAGACTGTACTATTTTAATTGAGAAGAGTTAAAATGGTGTGGAATTTTGGGGTTTTGTTTGATTGATTTGCTGCTGGTTCTTGTGTTGCTGGGCTGGTTTATTTGGTGGTTTTCTTTTATTTGTGTTTGGGTTTTTTTTTTAAAGCTGAACATTAGTTACAGGAGACCTTAACAGTGAAATCTCTCTTTACTACAAGTCATCAGTTGTCCATCTTTCTGCACTACCACCAAAATATTTGGAAAATGGAGCAAAGTCTGTAGAAAGAGAAAGGGATGGGAATTAAACTAGTAGAATTGGGGCTTATTTTCTTTAGAATCTGGATCACCTTTCTCTTGTAAAACTGCTTCTTGAAATTTGCACTTGCTTTGAGTGAGACCTTGGCATTTATATCCTCTGAAGTGGAAGGATATAATGCTTTTTTTCCTGACATTCTGGTTTCAGATTAGATAGAGTTAATTTTCTCCCTAGTACCTAGTTCAGTGCTGTGTTTTGTCTTCAGTCTAAGAACAATGTTGATAACACACCAGTGTTTTAGTTGTTGCTCAGTAGCACTTACTCTGATCACGGACTTTTCAGTTTCTCATGCCATGACACTGAGGAGGGGCACAAGAAGCCAGGAGTGAACAGACAGGACACCTGACCCAAACTAGCCAACGCGGTATTCCATACCACCACACAGCATATAAACTGTGAGGAGTTACCCAGAAGGGACCTACTGTTGCTCATGTTGGACTGGGTATTGATCAGCAGCTGGTGAGAAATTTTATTGTTTATTGTTTTGTTTTTTTTCTCTTTCCTCTTTTGGTTTTATACTCTCTCCTCTTCTTATTTCCCTTATTAGAAGTAGTAGTAGTAGTAGCAGTAGTATACTGTACTTTAGCATTAAACTGTTCTTATCAATCTTTGGGTTTTACGTTCTTTACATTGTCCCCTACATCGCACCAGGGTGAAGAAAGGTAGGAGGTGAGTGAGTGTGGTACTTAGTTGCTGGCTGGGTTTAAAACAACATTTGACGGCATTTCTACCGTACAGCTAAAGCAAAATGCATAGATATAACATAACACTGAAGAATAATTAGAACAAGTTTACAGTGTATAATTTGTTAGAAATATCTTTGTGTGTATACCTCCACTGTCAGTTATATTTAATCTTAGTATTTTCCAGGAATGGTATTTTCCAGGCAGAGGACTGCATTCCTACTCTGTAAGACTTGTACATTGCATAGAAAATAGATAGAAAATGGTTCAACTGTTGCAGCAAATCAGCAGTGCTCTCTGATGTTGCCTACAACAATGGATGTTCCAGAGGGACAATTTTATATACCACTCTATACAGAAGTGTGATAAGGAAAAGCACACATGATTATGGACTTTTTCACATCCTATTAGTACTTCCAGTCTCATTTCTTCCTCAAGAAAAAACAACAGAAAGCACTAAAAGGTGTCACTGGAAACCTCAAACTTTATCATGTGAATTCTCCCTGTTAATGATACCGCTGCAGGTACCTACTGGGAAACCAAACCAAGACTCAACCCAAACTAAAACCTACCAAATATCAGGTACCTTAATGTGCCAATGCCATTTCATATTTATTTCTACATCTGCCCTTCTCTCTTTGGAACCTCAAAAGGCACTCACTGTGGTAGACAATCTGTAGCCTCTCAAAAGAGTTAAATTTCTCTTTTCTACTTATCCAGCTTTAATGACAATGTAATGTTATACAATCCAAAGCAAATACACCCCTTTGTAATAGGTGTAGTCCAGAAAATAATGGGCAGTACCTACTCCAGTTATGGAATGCCTGTATCTCTTTTTCTGAATGCTGAATAGAAAAGTATGGTATGGTGTTTAGATCAAATTAAGCAGATCCATCCAAGTGTTTCAGCTGTGGCAGTATACCAGCTATTACAATTCTGAAATTATGGGATCTAGCAGTATAATGAAATAAAGTTGATTTCTGCCAGCTAAAAGCTAGGGAAAAAAGTAAATTACATGGTTTGGGGATAAATAAAAACAACTACCCTGATATTATGTTGAAAAAACCTCTCTTCCTCAGAAGCACAAACTTGAGTGAAGCTGGCAGATGGCAACTGACTTGGTTGGAAGATTTTTTTTTTATTTGGGTTTTGGGTTTGTTTTTTTTTACCCTGTGTTTCTCCTGATTTTTTCTTTTCTTTTTTTTTTTTTTTTATTCACTGCCACAGTGGGCCATTTAAGAGACCAAAATAATGTGAGATCCTTAATCTCCAAAGTAATTCAGCTATTGGATAGTGAATATACTGTAGTAAAACCAGATTACTTTTAAATTTTGCCACCATAATTGGCTCCCTGAGGCAAAAGATACTCACAAGAAACATTACCATGACCACCATTATATTCAAGTTTTCCCAGAAGTAAATACAAGTCAAAATAATATTTGATTTATTTAGAGTTAACCAAAAAACCTTAAAGAATGTCTACCATGGGAGCATTACACTGCCAGTGTTAGAAATGCAGTATTGGTGCCATTGCAGAACTTAAGAAGTTTTCCAATTGTTCAGTTTAAAACAACCCAAAACAAAACAAAACCACCCTCAAACTAAAAAAATACACAAATCAATCCCAAAACCCTAAAAAAAAAAAAAAAAAAAAAATTACCCTCCTGCCCCCCAAAAAATAATATGTGAGAACACAGGTTTTACATTTCCTTTTCTAATCCAGCAACCAGTGATGAAATCGGAGATCATGTACCATGTACCAGAGAAGGAAATACCAAATCTTCTATAGAAGTGGAATAAATGTAGAGATATATGAGTTTTTAAAGGTCAGTTTTATATTCTTGTTAACAACTGTGAATATGAACACTTGTTTAGAAACAGGTTAAGAGGTTATCTGGAATCAGCAAGCATTTTGACTGGGAAATTAATGTGTGTTTCCTTTATTGGTACCACCATTCTATCACACTTCAGACAGAATTATATTGACAATATCCAGCAATCAGTACTGAAGTATTCCTTTTCAGATCTTCATAATAAGGCAGTAATAAGCCACTGTTGGGAAGGAGGGGGAAGTAGGGAGGAGGAAGGAAGTGGTGACAGACCATGAGAATTGTATCAGGAAGCTTAAACAAGTTTTGTAGTTTGTATATCCTAACCCACTGTTTTAAAACATTAACAAAAAAAAATAAAATAAAAATTATAGCAATAAACTTCCTTCCATTGTACCAAACAAGAAGGGGACTTGGAAAGTGGGGAGATAAGGAATGGGGAAGGGAGAGTAAAAGGTGAAATCTTAATAGGATAAAAAATGTACCTAGAAAAGGTTAAAGAAGAAAAAATTAAGGGGACAGAAAGGACAGAAAAAAGTAATAGCTGAGGAAGCAAGACAAAATATCATTTAGCTTTAGAAAAAGCATTGTACGAAGTGTCTCTATGTACTCCACAGTTGACTTCACATTATTTTGTTATTGTTTTAAAATTATAATTATATTATATTTCTAATGTTGAATTCGTTAACTTTTCTGTTTAAACTGGAAGAGAAGGCACAGAACCAACTATTTTCCCCTTCTAAAGCACAAATGCATTTAGCAATTCTTCATCCTATCATCCCCTTTTTTCTCTTGCCATACTTTATAACACTTTAATTCTGTTCATATTGCAATCAAAATCTCAAACTAGGTTTTAACAGAGAATTTGTCTACTAATCTAAGTTCTGTAAAATACCCTTTGCTGTCTAGGGCAGCTCTGTCTCCATCAATTTGTGCAGGAAATTTGGGCACTGGAATACAAGGATCAGTTTTCAACTATCAAATCTTTTGATGTCTTCTGGTGCACAGTGTGCACCATATCTTGTTATGTCGTGTTTTGGCATTTGGTCAATTACTATGTGGATGCTTATTGCCACAAAAATAAGAGAACCTTTCCTTCATTTGAATTCTTGTTCAATTACAACTTTATTAAGTAAAATCAATAAAACAATAACACATTTTAAGAAAAAATTGGTCCTTAAATCCTCCTTAAACAGCAGCAACTACTAGCACAGCACACCCACCCTCTTCCCTTGCACTGGACCCATCACTCTTATGCACTATCTACAACACACTGCATGGTTGCCCAGCAGAAGTCAGTCTCCAACACAAGTTCCCCACTGGGTGACGGGCTCAGATTAGCCATAAGGATGTGGGAGCGGCACCAGTGCCTAAATCTGTGCACTACGTTTTGCAGGCTACATTGAAAATGAGGAGGTGCCTCTGATGCTTCCTCCTTTGCAGCTCCTCTGCTCCCATGAAACAGCTAAGCATGCTGCAGGTGGTCCTCTGGGGTCTTTGCATGTCCCCTACCCACCACCCTCAAAGATTTATTACCCAAGGTTTATGTTGCCAGTTGTCTAAGCTCAACTTAGTGTGGCTGTCCAGTCAAGCATTATTTTTTCTGATGTTATCCAATCACTAGCCATTCTTCCTACTTTTCCTGTTGGAAAAGTTTCCCTAGGTTACTTTTGTCATGCTCAAAATCCTGTTAGAGAAGTTGGAAAAGTTTTGGAAAAGTTAAAAAAGTTTTCCCTAGTTTACTTTTGTCATGTTCGAAATCCTGTTATAAGCAAACACACTGTTATAGATAAAGCCAATAATTTATTTTTGGTAAAACTGAAACCTAGTTCAAGAATTATTACTGTTCCAGACTTAGTCATTATAGAACAAAAAAGAAAAAAGGAATAAAAATATCAATAATGACAACAACAATAATAATAATGATAGTGATATCAATAGTAATAGATTTGTTATATGATTAAATTTGTTATACACACACCTCCTAGGAACTTCTACTTTTCCTGGTGTCACGCTCACTTTTCCACTGCTCCTCTAGGGGGCCTAAGGTTCATAACATCACCTGGTGGTGTGAGAAGGGATCACAAATCTCTACAGTAAGTTGCCATCAGTCTGAGTGTTTTAACCAGGAATATGATCTATATGTCTATAGGTGGTTTCTTCCTCCACAATCTAGGATGTGCTTGAGGTCACCTTTACATGTTTGCTAATATACTTTTAGATCTTGGTTTTTTTCCCCTAGTCTGCAAGTTCATGTTATATCTGATTTTATTATATATGGTGCCTTTTTCTTCCTCTCTTTTCCACCTGAACTTGTCTTTTTCTAGTTCTGGAATATGTTTTTTTTAATGAAGAACCAGAGAACTGTTTGTAACCATAAGGTCTCCATTGCCAGGCCTGGCCCTTTGCTTACTAACCTATGCCTGTGCTCCTCTACACCACCTCCTGTGTCTCCACTTCTTGGATCAACTTATGGAAGTTGATCTAGGCACTACTAAGTTTCGCCTGTCAGCTGTGTTGTAATTATTGCCTAAAGAAACACAGAGAATCAAATGTGTGCCTATTTGACAGTTAAACATTTCGGTTTCATGATTATATACTGTTCTACATTAGCTTAAGTGATGTAAATAAATTTCAACTTTATCAAATGTCATAGCTCTTTTTGAACTGTCTTATGATATTAGAAAACTTATGTAATCTAATTCTAGACACTAAAATTAGAGATGCCTATGTGGGGGAAAGTAATTTTATTCTAAATAATGAAAATGATACTTGTTTAAAATTTCACTAATTCGTTAGGATTTTTTTCTTAATTTTAAATTATTTTTATGGGATGCAACAAAACTCTTCAAGGTTTTTGATAGTCTCTCTAAGGATACAGCAGCATTACTTATGGGTAGGTACTGACATTTTTTCAACGCCTTCAAAAAAAGAATCAAATATTCTTGATCCATTTCAATAATTTTCATTCCACTTGAGTATATTGACTGCGCTGGCCTGTTTGGAAAAAAAAAGAAAAAATGCATCACAGCTGGCATATTAATTGTTTACCATTTGATGATGGAGCTGGCATTCTAATCTTTCTTCCTTTTACTCATATTAAACTGTTGCCATACACCTCCACATGATGAGATAAAATTCTACATTTATACAGAATTTATATTAGCTTCAGTTACCTTGTGCTTAAATAAAATTCTAAATATATACACGTTTGCTGTGTATAATCAGTGACATCCAAGATATCAGGCAATCCAGTCACAACATTAAATTTCTGTTTATTTTCTCAGTAGCATTTGTGGGATGGCTGAAAAGTGAAAGCATTGCAGGTGCTGCCTCACATTTTTCAGACTAAGTAGTGAAGATATGATCATTTGGCCATACGACAGCAATATTTCTTGTCAGCACCTAAAATGATTCACAAGTTAAATAATCAGTTTATTATTTTGGGGGTGCAGGATTAGGACACTAAACAGTTAATAGCAAATGCATTTTCAGGCTATGTATGTAACATTTTTGTGTTTTACTTAGGCAAAAATGGCACAACTTTTTGAATAATGTCAGAGGAGAACATACCATAACTTTCAAAGCCATTAGAGACGTATAACTTCAAGGAAATATAATATAAAAATCTGTCAAACTGATAAAGGATAAGACAAATAGGGTACTAGAGGAACCTATATCCTTCTATAGATTTTTGTCTAAAAATTTTAGTAGAGAATATTATTCCTTTTTTATGCATTTGTGATTAAGCTTTTCTATAATTTTTGCTATAGGTAACAAAAGAAAAACTCAAATACGCTGACATATAGTGTGTATGGGAAAAAATGAATTTATATACCAGCTATTAGGGAAATGTTAGTCATTTACATAGTTTTTGCATTTTCAAGTATCAGCCACAGTACTGTGGCATATGAATTTCCATGGTATAAATTAAAACAAAACCTAAAAATTATGACCTAAAAATTTAAGCAACCAGAGTCAACAAAGAAAATAACATGAGAGAGAACTGAGGTAAGGCATGCAGGCAATATTTGAGGCCAATGAGGAAAAGGCCTCATGCAAGATCTTTGGCTGACAGTGCAATTCTGGCAAACTGTTCAAAATGGATCCATATTTGCAGGATTTACTGAGTATGTAGTATAGGCTTCTCACTCAGTTTAGTCAATTCGAGTCGTTATGTCAATAGAGCAGCAGAAGTGCATTGCAATCAGCAGAGCCACTCTTCCATGCAGTTTTATTTAAAGTTCATCAGGCATGAAAATACCAGCCTGAAGGCCAAACAAGGTTTCTATAATTGTATTAATTGTAGTTTTAGAACAAGAAGTACAAAATAAAAAATACAACTAATATGACTTCAATATGCATATGTGATCATGTTCAGTTTTGTGAACAGCCTAATAACTATAAGTAACAAATCCAAGGAGATGTATAAATGTCTCTAGCCTGGGCTTGTGAGTCTACTGGTTGTGCATATTGCACCCAGTTCCTCCCTGAACTGTTATATTATCTACAGTTAGTTTGTGCTGTATAAAAATAAGATCACACTTTCTGGTCCTTCAGGATATACAAGTAACTTGTGGTACAGGTATGCTTTGGAAGGCAAGGCTTAATTTTTGTTGTTGTTTCTGATATTGCTGTGCTGTTGGTATTATTTTTGCCAATAAAAAATGTCTGTAGACATGAACAACAGAACATTGGTTTCTGGCTTCTTAAGCAGCATAGGGAAAGTTCTGTCTAAAATGTTTGTTTGAGATTTACTGACATTGTCGGAAAAATAACCAGAAATTCTCTACTGTCATCCATACATAAAAAGAAATGTGGGAGCAACTGTAGGTTCTACTTGGTTGGTCTTACACTTTAACTGAAGGTCAACTTTAATTTGACGTGTACCTAACAATGATATTGGTTATTTTCTCAGTGACCCAAGACATTAACTGGTATGTATATTTTGCTTTAGTTCTATAAAGCTTAGACAGTTAACAGTCTTCTCAGTCCATGTTCCAGTTTTTAACAGGTTTCCAGGTTCAATTTCAGATTTTTTCTCTGGTAACTAATATTGTAATGCACACAATCATACACTAACACACACGCTCCTTTTAATAGTATGAAACACCAATTAATGTTCAGATAATGCATGTTGCTGAGTGCAATAATCTCATTTTAGTACTATCACCTGTGGAGAGAATAGAGAGATGAAGGGGTATCTTGTACAAGACATTATGATTCAGATAGCTATTTTTACCTAATCACAGACATTATATCATGCTGACTTTTAAGATGCTTCTTAGAAGTTTAGTTACTGATATAAAACGCGTGTTTGGATGATGCAATAATTGGCAGATACATGCCTGCACTTAAGAGTATGTACTCTAATATTGGCAGCTGTTCGACAATTTGAAATCAGCATTATAAACAGGTGCATACAGTGTAGTTATGGTTACTGAGTTGATTTTTCTTTTTTTCTTGTTTTTTGTTTTTTTGTTTTTTGTTATCCACAAACTAGTAGGCAGGTATGCTGCTTCAGTTGTTTCTAAATGAAATAGCTACGTTCTGTGTTTCCTGCACAGGCTTTTGCATACACAAATTAATCATCTAAAATTATCAGTGAGGATGCATACGTTTTCTTTACTCTTAGATCTTCTGGAAATCCCACAGGATACAGATGTAGGAGAAAAGTGAAGTTGAGCTACTATAGTCAAATAATATCTGACTGTTAAAGAGGTATGTTAATAATTTTATGCAAATCAAATAACTAAGTGTCCTCCAACTAGCATAAAGAGAAGGAACAGTCTCACGGTTAAATAGTGAGAATGGAAATTTGGTAGTCTGTGTCTTGTATCCTTTCTTACTGTAAAAGGCAGAAATACTGGATTAAATGTTATAGTAGTGATAGTTGTGTCAAATATCATAGGAGAGAAAATTACCTACAGTGCTTCTTCACTAATGTCTCTGACTATCTTTGAAGATGTTACTAGAGTTGTGGAAACAGAACCAACATATTTTTTGCTATACAGTGGTGAACCCAGAAAGCCTGTACTACATGGAAAAGTTTTGCATTAAATATATAAATTTCATCACAGTAATCCAAATATTTTGGAAGTGTCACAAAAGACAGCTTCTGGAATATTAATACAATTCCAGAACATTATGAAGAAAATACACTAATGAAAAACAGGCAGAACTTGCAGTATATTTTTTTGTATGTAAACATAAGCTTCCTTCTGTCCTGATGAACTATATTTAATATACTGAACTTTTACAGTTTTTTGAAAAACAGATAGGGTTCCCTTCCCAGGTTATTCCTGCCTCCTTAACAATAATTGAATATCTTTCAATTCTCTCTCTCTCCATTTATTTATTTATTTATTTATTTTAATGTGAGGGTATAAGCAATTAAGATATTGCCTAAGGATACACAAAATATGATTAACAGATCAAAAAGACCATCTGTGGAGATCGGGTTTAACTCCAGGGAGTAATTCTCCTCCACACAATGTTTATGTAAATCAATTTAATACTGGAGGCTGAATGAGTTTACTCTGAAAGATGTCTTTCCTTATTTGTAAATATGTATTTTCAGAAAGAGTGCTGTTGAATATTATTCAAGGCTGTAATTCAGAATATTTCTTTATATAACTAAATCATTTTACAGGTAGAGAATGAGTTTCTCTTTCAAACACAAGGGAAAACTACATCAGATCTACTAAAAAAGTAAGTTCTTATTGAAATATCCTGTAATGTGATCTGTACACAACATTTCTGACAAGTGCATTTTGCCTTTGTTTTCCTCCCACTTTTTTAGTGGTCTTTTTTCATCTTAAATCTGAGTGCTGTAAATCTTGATGCTTCTTTGAAGCTAATAGCTCATACACTTTGCAAGTTGTATATAAACATTGTTCCGTGGACTATATATTTCAGCTCTATCAACTAGTACTTCTTTCTTGAGCCATTCTAATATACTTATTTTAAAAAAGTTTGACTGTATGACTTGCTGATCAGATATCGTATTATGTGTTATATGTATTATGTGTTATAAGTATGGCATGTACATATTTTCTTAACCTGACCATATCACAGTATCACAGTATGCTAGAGATTGGAAGGGACCTCAAAAGATCATCTAGTCCAATCCCCCTGCTGGAGCAGGAACACCTAGATAATGTTACACAGGAATGTGTCCAGGCGGGTTTTGAATGTCTCCAGGGAAGGAGACTCCACAACCTCCCTGGGCAGCCTGTTCCAGTGTTCCGTCACCCTCACTGAGAAGAAGTTTCTTCTCAAGTTTAAGTGGAACCTCTTGTGTTACAGTTTGTACCCATTACCCCTTGTCCTATCATTGTTTGCCACTGAGTAGAGCCTGGCTCCATCCTCATGACACTCCCCCTTTATATATTTATAGACACTAATAAGGTCACCCCTCAGTCTCCTCTTCTCCAAACTATAGAGACCCAGCTCCCTCAGTCTTTCCTCATAAGGGAGATGCTCCACTCCCTTAATCATCTTGGTTGCCCTGCGCTGGACTCTCTCCAGCAGCTCCCTGTCCTTCTTGAACTGAGGGGCACAGAACTGGACACAATATTCCAGATGGGGTCTCACCAGGGCAGAGTAGAGGGGAAGGAGGACCTCTCTCGACCTACTAACCACCCCCCTTCTAATACACCCCAGGATGCCATTGGCCTTCTTAGCCACAAGGGCACAGTGTTGGCTCATGGTCATCCTGTCGTCCACTAGGACCCCCAGGTCCCTCTCCCCTACACTGCTCTCTAACAGGTCGTTTCCCAACCTATACTGGAACCTGGGGTTGTTCCTGCCCAGATGCAGGACTCTACACTTTCCCTTGTTATATTTCATCAAGTTATTCCCTGCCCAACTCTCCAGCCTGTCCAGGTCTCGCTGGATGGCAGCACAGCCTTCTGGCGTGTCGGCCACTCCTCCCAGCTTAGTGTCATCAGCAGACTTGCTGATAGTACACTCAATTCCCTCATCTAAATCATTGATGAATATATTAAATAATACCGGTCCCAGTACTGACCCTTGAGGCACTCCACTAGTTACAGGCCTCCAACTAGACTCCGCCCCATAGACTACAACTCTCTGGCTTCTCTCCTTCAGCCAGTTCGCAGTCCACCTCACTACCTGATCATCCAGTCCACACTTCCTCAATTTAGCTGTGAGGATGCTGTGGGAGACTGTGTCAAATGCTTTGCTGAAGTCAAGGCAGACCACATCCACCGCTCTGCCATCATCCATCCACCGCGTTATTTCCTCATAAAAGGCTATGAGATTGGTCAAACATGATTTCCCCCTGGTGAAGCCATGTTGACTGCCCCTCATAACCCTCTTATCCTTGATATGCCTTAAGATGGCACCAAGGACAAGGTGTTCCATCACTTTCCCAGGGATGGAGGTGAGGCTGACCGGTCTATAGTTACCCGGGTCCTCCTTCTTGCCCTTTTTGAAGACTGGAGTGACATTCGCCTTCCTCCAGTCCTCAGGCACCTCTCCCAAGACTTGGTAAAGATGGAGAGTGGTCTAGCAATGACTTCCGCCAGTTCCCTCAGCACCCGCGAGTGCATCCCATCTGGACCCATAGATTTATGGATGTCCAGATTGCTCAACTGATCTCTAACCCATTCCTCATCGACTAAGGCAAATCGCTCCGTCGACCTGACTTCATCTAAGGTCTCCGGGGTACAGGGCTCTTCAGGACTGCCTGCAGCAGAGTAGACAGAGACAAAGAAGGCATTCAGTAACTCTGCCATCTCTGCATCTTCTGTCACCAGGGCACCCATCCCGTTCATCAGTGGGCCTACATTGCCTCTGGTGTTAGTTTTGTCTGCCATATATTTGAAAAAGCTCTTTTTGCTGTCCTTGACCCTTCTTGCCAGGTTTAATTCTAAGGATGCCTTAGTCCTCCTAGCTGCCTTCCTACATCCTCTAGCAGCAGTCTTATATTCCTCCCAGGTGGCCAGCCCCTCCTTCCATGACCTGTAAACTCTCCTCTTCCACTTGAGCATACCCAGCAATTCCCTATTTAGCCACGCAGGTCTCTTGGCCTCTTCCTTGACTTCCTACGTGTCGGGATGCTCCGACCTTGAGCACAGAAAAAGCAGTCCTTGAATATCAACCAACTATCTTGGGCCCCTTTACTTTCAAGCAGCCTTGCCCATGGGATTTCCCCTAGCAATTGCTTGAAAAGGCCAAAGTTTGCCCTGCTGAAGTCCAGGGTTGCAATTCTACTTGGTATTCTACTAGTCCTACCACACAAGATCCTGAACTTCACCATCTCGTGGTCGCTGCAACCAAGGCAGCCCTCAACCCTTACTGCTTCAACCAGATCCTCCTTGTTAGTGAGGATGAGGTCCAGCAGCGCTCCTCTCCTGGTCGGCTCATCCACCATTTGCAGGAGGAAGTTATCATCCATACACTGAAGGAACCTCCTGGACTGTGGCTGGGTTGCCGAGTGGTCCTTCCAGCAAACATCAGGGAAGTTAAAATCCCCCACGATGACGACCACGGCCTGTGACTGTGAGGCTGCTCTCAGGTGCCTGTAGAAGGCCTCGTCAACTTCCTCACCCTGATCTGGTGGTCTGTAACAGACACCCACAACAGCATCGCCCCTGCCAGCCTGCCCCTTAATTCTCACCCACAGACTCTCAACTCGCTCATCATCTGTCCCCAGACAGAACTCGGTGCATTGTAGCTGCTCCCACACATGAAGAGCAACCCCACCACCCCACCTGGCTGGCCTGTCTTTCCTGAAAAGGACATAGCCCTCCATGACTATATTCCAGTCATGTGAGCTGTCCCACCACGTCTCTGTAACTGCCACCAGATCATAGTCTCCTGACTTAACACAGGTTTCCAACTCCTCCTGCTTATTTCCCATGCTGCGCACATTGGTGTACAGACATTCCAGGGAGCGAGCTGAGCACACCGATTTCACCCTAGGATTATGGAAGGCCTCCCAGTCTTCATCAATTCTGGAGTGCTGCCCCACTGGGGCAAGCCCAGCAACAACCCCATCCCCCTTCGAATCTAGTTTAAAGCTCTCCAAATGAGCCCTGCTAATTCGTGCCCCAGCATCCTTTTGCCTCTGTGAGATAAACCTTTCCCACTTGTCATTGTCCAGACTGGTGCCCTATAAAACCAGCTGTCATCAAAGAATCCAAAGCCCTGCCTGTAGCACCAGTCTCGAAGCCAATCGTTTATGAACTGAATCTTCCCATTCCTTCCCACATCATCAGTGGAAGATGGAAGGAGTGAGGAGAAGATCACTCGAGCCCCAGACTCTTTCACCATCCGCCCCAAGGCCCTGTAGTCTTTCTTCATCCCCCTCAGACTGTGGGAAGCAGCTTCCCCATCACCTGTCTGGAAGATCAGCAGCGGGTAGTAGTCTGTCGGGTGCACCAGGCTGGGGAGCGCCCTAGTGATATCCCTGATCCGGGCTCCAGGCAGACTACACACTTCCCTATGATGAGGGTCAACTCTGCATATCGGGCCCCCTCTGTTCCTCTCAGAAGGCAATCGCCTACTACAATGACCCTTCTTTCTTTCTTATCAGAGGCAGTCTTGAGGTGCAAAGTCAACCACTTTTTCCTATGCGGCCTTGTAGGCTGGCCTTGCAGGCTGGCCTTGCACCACATTCTCACCTACCTCTCCTTCAAGATCCAGGGCCTCGAACCTATTATGGAGGGACACCTGGGGAAGCAGGGCAGGAAGGGAGGAGGGCTGCCCACGATGCCGAACTGGAACTTGCTTCCAACCCTCGTCATCTTTTTGGTCCCCTACCTCTGCGCAACAGCTACAGGGCAGGGGGTGTCTCGGGCCATCCCCCTCTGTGTGAGAAGGCAGGGGGTCCTTCGCCTTTTGGGGGGTATCTCCCTGGAACTGTTCTGACTGGCACGCCAGGGAGTTACTCCACCAGTCGATCTCCCTTTCACACTCCCTGATGGTCCTCAGCGTCTCAACCTCCTCCTTAAGTTTTGCCACCAGGCTAAGCAGATCTTCTACCTGCTCTGACCTCACGCAGGTGGAATGCTGTCCTCCCTCCCTCGGCAGCAGCAGGCTCTGGCACTCCCTGCACCCAGAGACCTGAACAGCCACGGTTTGGGACGGGGTCTCTGTCTGAGTTGCTGCAGTCTTCTTACTGCAAGCTCTCTTTCTGGAGGCGACCATATTGGTCAGCAGTCTGGGACACCAGCAACAGGGTCAGCAACACGACCTGCTTGTTCCTCCCTGCGCCTGGTGGGCAGTGACACGTCGCTGCCCTCTCAGAGGCTCTTCCAAGGCAAGGGGCAGGGGGGTGGTCGCCGTCACCGTGGGAACGCCCCCCGCCACGTCAGCCGCTCTCTCGCAAGGGCTGTTGGGGCTATCTCCGATCAGCTGACTGAAAGGTAGAGAGACATCTGATTTTTTTTCTCTTATTTAATATCCTAGTTGCTCTTGATGATGACAACTATAGTACTGCATCTTAAAGATGCTATGAAAGAGTACAGAAAATTACAGTTTGTCAGATTAAAAGCTTGTAACCTAGCACTGGAATATACCTGTGAATCCAGTAGCGCAATACTGGTTCAGTTTGTTCCAGTTGTGGAATACTCATCTAACATAATTTGCCTCATCCATCATATTAAAGAGGGATGTTTCTGTGCTAGGAATCAGTTCATCATTCACTGTCTACTTCTCTTCTGAGGCCAGAAGGAATGAATTGTGGTACTTAGTTTCAAAAACACAAATGCATGAAATACCAGGAAATAGTTATAATCCAATTATGAATAAATAGACTGTAAAAATAATAAAAATTTTCTCTTTTTTTTTCCTTAGGAAACAACAATTTTCCGAATATTTAGATGTACTGTGGAGGCACAGCTCCCACAACACAATATACTTCATAACCATACCTTATACTCTGGAAAGAGTTCTTGCAATTCACTTTGGTTCTGTTACATAATACTGATGTAAATATGATATTTTTTTTTTTTTGTAATTTTGTTATTCTCTCTTTCTAGAAAGTCTAAATTACTACAAAAACTGAGACTAGGATTTTTACATCATTGAGGCATTTTCAAAATTTTAGCTCTATGCCAGAATTGTTTACACAGGTTTTGTTTATAAGTAGGTCATTAATTTTTTTATATCTTAACATTACAAACTGACTTAAGAGTTTGTATGTAAAACTGAAAAATAATTCCTCTTTGGTGAGACCCCAGTTAACCCTCAGCTTCTGGCAGTACTCAGAGTATCTCAAGAAAAGCTATACATGCATGATTTGAACAAGAAAAGCTAAGACACTAGAAAAATGTAATTTACTTCAGTCACTATGAAAAAATGCTTTTATATTTGAGGTTATTGCCACTACTAGTTTTAACTGTATTGATCATACCACATCAGGACTTCTAAAATCATCTTTATGTGAAAGAGCTCCAGCAAATTATATTAATTGAGAGCTGACAATAGATCACTTCTTCAATCTTGTCGATTCATGAGAAATGGTTAATACTACATAAGAATACATGAGAACTCAAGCAAAAAACTTATCTCACTTCCTCAGAATGTAATTTAAAATAAAAATTAATCTAGGGTGCTTATCTCACTTCAAAATTAATTGCATAGCTATTCCCACTAGCTGTGAATATTTAAATTATTATTATATTCTAATGGTTAAAACTAAGATTCCCACAAGATATACAGGATCTTGAGAATGCTTTCATAAAGTCTGTGTTAGCTATATAATATGTATATGAACTTGTCTTTTCATAGGAATCTGCACTGTTAGAAAACTATGAACATGTAGACCAAGTAAAAGGTATCTCTGAGAAATGAAGGTATAGGATAGGAAAAATTAATAGATGGTGATTACAAAAAATTGATTTGACATTTTAGAAATATTCATATATGTTGTTACTTTTATGTTTATCTTCTTCCAGGTAGGTTTTTAAGAAGTACTGTGGCACAAGCTATTGTATTAGCAAAAAACATATCTAAATAAATATAGGGATATGTTTATCTTTAAATTTACAGGTGACACACTCATGTTCCTATGTGTGAGTGTCTTACAGAAATAATGATTTCTAATCATCACTGCCTGATGCAACATGGAATGTAGCAGCTGTGAAGATAAGTTGCATCATCACTGCTTGTCTGAAATGTTACGTCGCGATTTTGTAGCTGTATCCATATGTCACTGCTGAGGTAGAGGTTTATGAGTTTTGTCATGAAATTGGTTAGCTTCAGTTCCTACATGCAAGAAGGTTAGGATTTGGGTTTTGGGGGTTGTTTTGCCCCAGATTTATTCCTTATTTCTGTTCCAAATATGCATGCACATGCATTTAAGGGTGACCATTAACAATCCTGAAAACTACAATGAGAACACTGAGATCTGCAGATTTTTCTTGGTAGTGGTTTGGTTTCTGGTTTTCTTTTTTTTGTTGTTGTTGTTGTTGGTTGTTTTTTTTTGTTGTTGTAGTTCATTCCCACCTGTCTGCCCCAGTTTCTCCTACATTACAGTTTCTATGTTTTAAAACCATATGGGAAAAATTCTGACAGATCGAATTTTACTTGTGTTAAATTGCTACAGTTGAGCACAATATGTGCTCAAGATATTGTAATAGTCTTTATTAAAAGTAATCATTTACTTTTCTGATACTTTAGTCTGCATCTAGTCGGTATACAGATACTGAAGTATAGAGTTTCACCACAGGAAAAACAAACAAACAAAAAGAAAAAGCTGACAGAATTTGCCACTTCAGTCAAGTTACTGAGAATTCTATATATGTCATTTTAAATTTCACCTTTATTTCCAGGATACCAGGTTTAAACTAAAAGAGAAAACTACAAGAGGTTTTTCCTAAATCTATTCAGTTTCTTCTAGTCAATAAAATTCAATATTCTTCTATTCATTAAAATTGCATCTTTAACAAATGCCCTTGTTATTCACATCTTCTGATATTATTCACAACACCTACCCAATTACCCATACTTAGCAAATCTAAATGAAATTGATATCTATCAAATTGAATCATGCTCTTCCTGCACTTTAGTTCTCAGTCTTAATCAAATTATTTTTATTCCTCCTATAAGAGCAACATCGTTATGCACTTTCAGTATCTTTATTAACAGTATTTCTGAATCCACAGAAATTTCTTCCTAGATGTGCATTCTAAAAATGTTCTTAGTGAGACCAGGTTAGTCAAATTGTCACCTAAACCCACTTCTTCATACTATAGCGGATACTTGATGTCCCATAAAAGAAAGCTGATGAACTTCTATCAATAGACCCAATGTATCCCGTTTCTAGCTTCTTTGCTAAGAGATTATATTGTGTGGCTGGGTATTCTTACCCTCCTTGTAAGAACTGTTATGAAAAAGACAAATTTTTGCTCTTATCTGTGTAATTTCAACAAGATTTCAAAAGAAACAGGTAAAGAAATCATTGCCCTGATCCTGAATAACACAGCAGGATCTCTGCCAGTTTCTGCTGTTTTATGCTCAGCAGCATACCTCTTAGTCTAGCCAACCTCCATCAGCAAGATGGCTTTATTGCCAGAGAAATGACTGGAACCACTCGCTTTGCTTTCCCTCACCACATCATCCAAGTGGACTCATCTGTTAAGAGCAGGATTTCCCCCAGTACGTCTTATCATTAATCTTATGCTTCATTTATCTGGCTAAAATTCTCATTTTTCAGTGTGACCTTTTTGAATGACTGAAACAGAAATATCCAGGAAGAGTATTTTACTCCACCTCTTATTGCTACCAAACACTCTTAACTGATGTTTTTTTTTTTCGTATTCCTACAAAGTGAGAAATAGGAACGAACCTTTTCAAATGAGAAGATGGATACATGGAAACAACTGGTTGCTGATGGGCTCTCAAAGGATCCTGTTGGAGAAAGGGAACAAAGCCATTCATGTAAGCTTGAAGAGAGAAAGGAAACACATATATTCATCTCTTCACACATTTGCACTGCCATGCAGCAATCATTTAACTTATGAGTGTTTTATTTTCGTGATGAGAAAAATTTCCTTTTTACTCCTGACTCTAAAACATAAAGACAGTATGTAAAGGTGAGTATTTTGCTTGTATTTACTTTATAATTTTTACTGGTTTCATGTTGTTGTCTGGGGCTGATTTTGTGAGATATTTTTGCAAATATTCATTCATAAGATATACAGAATAGTCAGCTTGATGACATAGATAAATTGGACTTGACTGTTAAGGTTTGAACAATGCAATTAGGAATATATTCACTTACACAGAAGAAAAAAACCTATGGATGGTAAGAATTAAGTTTTCTAAGGCAGAAAAAAGCACTTTACTAGTGTTTTCATACTACATATATATAGTGTTCCTATACATACATGTATAGCTGAGCCCTTGGTAACACCACCTGTGACTGGCTGCCAAATGGACTTAAATCCCTTCACCACAACACTGCAGTATTAGGCCTGTCAAGATCATCTGCACAAGAGCCTTTGTTATGTGGCTTACCACAAGAAGAAGAAATACTTGTTCGTAAAGTAAAAGATGCCTTCCAAAAGAAGTGGGTGCTTCTGTAGGTGTGTAGGAAAAAGAGGTACTCCTATGAGAAAGTTTTCCCACGGGATTCTCAAAGGAAGCACAAGTTATAGTTTATAACAGTTAACAATGAATGCAACCTATCACATGCCTCTTATAAAGTTCTTGATAACATGTTTCTTCTTGTCTGTACAGAAGCAAATTACATGTGCAAACAAAGAGCTCAAGCACTTCCACCCACACAACACAGATAAAGAACATTGTCACTTGCATTGTTAAGTTTTGTGGCTCTTACAAGGTTGCCAATAAATGCCCTTTATTCTCTCACAAATAAAGCTAAATAACCTGTTATATTTATTGATGTTACTTTTTTCTTTGTACTAATACTCCTACTCATCCTTTAACTGTTATATTGTCACTGTTGTTCTCCCTAGACTATTTCAATAAACAGACATCTGTTAGTGATAGCTTAAAAAAAAAAAAAAAAAAGTTTTTAAGTATTTCTGCAACAAGCAGTCTATAGGGTAATGATTAGTTACTACTTGAAGAACAATTGCTCATTTAGCAAGGCAAGAGAGAGCAGGTTATACCAAGACTAAACTGTAATGCTCTAAAGAGACAAATGGACATGACTTTGACTTTGCTTATGCTGAAGTTGGTGAGGCTGTTAGAGCTACTGTTTTTATCTGTCTTGCACGATTTCATCCCATAAAAGCTATTTCATTCAGTTCACTAAGCCACAAAAATTCACAAGTCTCTTACTTAAAAAGTGTGGACAACACACTGACATTTGCTCAGTAAAGGCCTTTTCAGCCTCTATAGCCTGTGTGCATTAAACCGCTGGCTTTCTTTTCATGAAGACTGTAAACTCTTGTATGCAAATTTCAAGTCAAGTGCTGAAGAAATTATGCTAATACCTTGTGGCAGTTTCAATAGTTAATTTATCTTTCTATAGTGGCTCCAAATCAGATTCAGATCGCGCATGCTAAAGTCCTTTTTAAAAGGCTGCTGTATTTTAGTTGATTTCAAGATGTGCCTAAATGGGTTCTTCTGTTATTTTGCAGTCTGCTTGTGCCAAATCATCACCTTCATCTCTAGCCAAATGGAAGAGGTCATTATTCTCAACAGCTTCCTAGAAGGATGCAACCTAGCTTTAAACTGAAAACCTTTACCATGAAAACAGTTATGGAAGAGATCAAAATAAGCAGTTGTTATGGCAACTGGCATACCAAGGATGTTGATGAGAAATTACAAACAGATACAGAAAAATGAGAGAATAAATTGGATTACTAGTTAGGAATTCAGTTACATGGTTACATGTCTTCAAGGGTGTGAAATGTTTCCACTGTGAGCATCAGCTAGTTGCCTAGTGAGCAGTAATGGAGGTGTTACTACCCCTTTCCTTGTTCACATGGCACCAAGGGAATATCATATTTGTGTTCTCGGTCACATTGGGGCAGGGAGTTCTTTCTGACATAAAACAAGCAAAGCTCTTTTCTTCCTTTCCTGTTTCTTCATGAGACATGAGGAACTGCTGGACAGCACACATAAAGGTCGTCCTTTCACATCCAGGGCCCCCAGGAGCATGAACAGAACAGGCTCTGTCACCCAAGAATCTCTTCCTTATTTCTCTTTCTACCGCATCTTCCTTTAAGGCATTATTTCTTCTTTAGGTATATTTTCATTAGTACCAGTGCTGCAGGTATTTGTCAAGAATTTCCACAGCCTTTTGTTTTACATATAACATGGACGTACACAGTCTATGCTCTTGCAAAATAGCTTACTAAAGTTGCAGAGTTAATAACTGAAAAGTTAAGCATCAGAATTATTGTAATGCCACATCTGCCCTCTATGCAGTGCAGATTTATTCATTTTTTTTTTCCCAGGTTGTTACAGGGAAAGTTCAGATTGGGTATTAGGAAAAATTTCTTCACTTAAAAGCTTATCAAGCATTGGGGCAGGCTGTCCGGGAGAGTGGTTGAGTCACCATCCCTGGAACTATTTAAAAGGTACATAGAGGTGTCACTTAGGGACATGGTTTAGTAGTGGATTTGGCACTGTCAGGTTTCTGTTTGGACCTGAAGACCTTAAACAACACCTTTTCCAAACTAAATGATTGCATGATTTTAACAAGGCATAGTTTAGCAGTTACCAAATGTGATACTTTATGGTCCAGAAGTTCTATAAAATAATTCATCTAAACTAGCTGTTTTGCAGACTTTTCTGTCATGAGCCTTGTAAAGGAAGAGAGATGAAGTAATGATCTTCCTGACATTTTATGTTTGACAGTGTGAAGTCCAAACAGAAGATTTCCCATGAAATATATTTTAAAAATATTCAAGTGAAACTGAAGAAATATGTATCTATGTATCTATTCATACTCTACCTCTAGTATATGCAATAATCACTCCTGAGACAATATCTTGGAGAAGTCAGCACCCAACAGGTCATGTAAGGCTAAAAATTAATTGAAACATTTACCTGATATAAAAAACCAAATTTACTTAATATTATTAAAATTAATTTCTACAGAGTTCAGAATGCAAGAACTCATCACCTCTAGTCATTAGTAACAATATTCATGATGTGCAGGACAACAACACATTTTGACTGCAAGAGAAGTCTTGTAAGTTCTGGATGTAGAGAAAGGAGTTTCTTGCTTGTGGAAGCTGTTGGAAGAAGAGAATGCATGACTTTCTGTGCCATGAAGCTCTCTATGCTTCTTGCAGCATACATAAAAATAGATCTGTTATGTAGTGGGCATTTACCTTCCCATGTCAGCAGTTCAATTAGGAAACTTACTGTTGACTCCCCTCACAATTCAGAACATTGATTTGTGACAGAAATTGTATATTTCTTAAATAATGTTGTTAACGTACTTTTTAGGGTTTTGCTCCTCAAAAGCCAGGAAAAAGTTTTCTTCAGAAAAATACTCTCCACTTCACTCAGTGGATCTGAGAAAGTAAAACTTTTTTGTAATTAATTTGGAAGCTAATGGCACTTTTTCCCAAGATCTCTGCTGAACTGGGAAAAAATTCTAGCTAGAGAAGACTAGCAGAGCTATCTCTCTTCTGGGATGCTCTGCTTACCAAAATATATTTTATAATATTTCATGGTTATATAAAGAGCAGTCACTCATGACCTGATGGGTGACAAAGTTCTTATTTATATCACCTGTGATGTGTGACTTTGGACAATTTGTGTGCTTGTCACAGCATATTATTGCTAAGGGCTTTGTTTGTTGCCTTCACCAGAATCAGCTCAAAGCCATAGACTATCACAGGAAGCAAGAAGCATATTTAATTGATTGATGTGAGAAAAATAGTAATGTTACCATGCAATTCAGCAAGCATAATATTGCAAAACCTACTTTACAAGAGCCTAGTTCTGTGAACACTGTCAAGCACAGTATCAGTCACTTGTAGTGGTTTCATTTACTTCAAACACAGAGACTTAAGTCACTAGCTTTTTGTGGCTAAATATCCAGCTATGAAGCTTCTCAAAGAGAAAATACAGGATGTGAGGCTTTTTATAAATATGACAGTCATCATCTAAGGTGTAAGAGAAACATAACCCACTGTTTTTCCAAGTACTCTGTTTGAGCTGAACCAGTGTATAATGAGCCTAGTATCTTGCAGGTTGTTGTATAAGGGAGATAGACAGTCTTTTTCTGCTGTGGTCTAGGTCTCCTCAGGTCTTTTTGCTGCATAGGAATGATTTTGCTCTCAGTTGCAAGCATATTTTATGAGGATTAATGAACAAAATTCAAATCTAGCTTTGATATCAAATGCACTCATATTCATGACCTTACAAACAGCTAATGATCCAAAAATTATATAAGAACTAGGCCTACTGAGGACTTTGTGAAGGTAGTCAGCCATAGGCATGCAAGAACATAACCCTCCCATTAGCAAGAAAAATAAACAAATAAATCATCGTCAAAACTAATGTGGAAATTAATCACTTTTTTGTCAGTCTCCATAAAAGCAAGACAGTTTGTGGTCCTCCTTCCCCCACTCTCTCTGTTGTTTTCTAGAAAAAAAAAGGAAACATATGGTGATCATTTCAGAAAAAAAACGTGTAGAGAATTTTGATACAATTACAGGTGGAATTTAACTACCCACGCAGAAGCTATGTTCTTTGGCTAAAATTGCCAAAATGTATGCTCTTTGTTTCTAGGAGGACAAGGCCTGAATATTACTACTTTAAATTAATCTTTCAGTTTTGTGACATCCATGTTAAGATTTCCCTATCTGTTTTAAGCAATTGTGTAAACATGTCCTCTCTTTATTGGAACACATGAATTTTCCAGCAGCTGCAAGGTGCTTTTTAGTCATTAGTTCCTCATAGAACTGTTGCCTGAGGATATTCAGTTTCCCAGAGATATATTTATTCCCCAAAGTTGACACTGGGCAGTACACTGATTCCTAGCAACTTGACTAGAAGAAATGTTTAGATATTCATTCCATGGTCAGCTTTCAAACCCATCTGGAAGTCCTTATGTAAGTGTGTGAGGGGTAATGATGTGGGGTAGGGTGTGTCTGTGTGCGTGTATATTTATGTATATTGTTTTTGTTGCATCTGGAGAGAAAGTGAAACATTTCCAGCTTCATCTGTATCCACTTTATTATATTGTCTAGGAGTCTCTTAATATTAGGCAGACGTCACAGTGAAGAAAAAGTTATAAGAAAGATTTGAAGTCAGCCAAAACTGGGAAAAATATATAAGGAACAATAAATGACGTATAGCATGAAGGTCTGGGTCACATATGGTACGTAAGCAAGGCTGTTTTCCAGCTGCTTTCAGACTCTTTCCTTTTAACCCTTCAAGTAGTCAGCAAGGCTTGGTGACCCAGATATTGAGCAGCACATTTACTTGATGCCGCAACTCTGTTAACACTGGATAGCCTTTCTTCTTCCTTTATGGGAAAATGAACTATTGCTGGCTTACTCTATGGGTAGAAAAGTAGACTTCTTACCTTTGTTATTAGAGCAATTCCTTGGCTCTCTCTTTGCTCCCTGTCATCTTGCAGGAAGTCTTTTAATTTCAACTGTAGCAAGCTCAATACACCTTGAGACAAAGTATAGTTGATTCAGGTATTTCAGCTCCTCTATGGCAAAATTTTTAAAGTTGATAGTTGGACTGACTGATAGTTGTTCACAGTTGCAGTTAATTTCATATTGTTTACAGAACTCACAAAAGTTCAGAATTTTCTTGCAACAGTTACAAATTTATATGGCAACTTCTTATGAATTTTGACCCCTCTTTGTTTTGACATGCTAATTAATCAGCCCATTTCAATTACAACCACACTAAAAAGGGAACAATTTTATAGAAAGATAACAGATGGATTTCAGACTTCTAAATCCCTGTGATTACCAAGTAGAAGTTGGGTACCCAATTCATAATATTGCTTTGAGAAATCTCTCCAGGCATTACCCAGACTAAGCCATAAGTTTTCAGCTTAGATCAGCAGAGCCAGACTAAATGTGCTCAACCCTCTCATAGACAAAGTATTGAGAAGAGGCAATGTTTCAAATACATAAAATCTCAAGTCCTCAATCCTTTACATATCATGTATTCCATAGACTTTATATTATTAACATAAATATTACAAGTGCAAATAGTTTACTTTACTAGAACTAGTAAACAATGAAAGGAATATTAACAGAAATAATCCTATTCTCCTGTAAATTTACACAGAATTATTCTCTTCAGTGAAAAATACAGAACACCTGTTGGTGGGATCTGCTTGACATCCGCCATCTTTCGAGAGAACTATTTTGCCTGAAAGTTAGGTCTATGCTATTGTTCCTAGAGTTCTGGCTAGAATGCTGGTCTTCAAGGGTGAAAGAATCCTGAATTAAAGGTTACATTTATTTTAATTGCATAACCTAATAATACTAGAAGTTTATTGTGAGTTAAATCCAGTAGGCAGTTAAGCCCCAAACAGCATGTCACTCCCTCACTGTGGGTGAAGGAAGAGAGTTGGAAGTGTAAAAGCGCAGAAACTCTTGCTCTGAGATAAGACAGTTTCATAGGTAAAGCAAAAGCAGTATGCTCAAGCAAAGTAAGGAATTCATTCATTACTTCCCACTGGCAGGCAGAAGTTTAGCCATCCCCAAAAAATCAGGGCTTTATCACCTGCAGTGGTCACTTAGGAATTAAAAACGCATAACTCTGAAAAGGCGCCATTTCCCCCTCTTCCCTCAGCTCTTCTTGCTGAGCACAACATCATATGGTCTGTGATATCTCTTTGATCAGATGGGTTCAGCTACCTCAGCAGTGTCCCCTCCCAGTTTCTTTCACCCCCAGCCTACTTGCTGGCAAGGCAGTGTGAGAAGCAGAAAAAGCTTTAACATTGTTTTAAGCAATGCTCATCAATAGCTAATCATTGTTATCAACAATGTTTTGGTCAAAAATCAAAACACAAACCCACATGAGTAATTATAAAGAAAATTACTCAAGCCAAAACCAGCAAAGTTCCTGGAAGATTTTTAAAAAGTTAAAACCACCCATTGTCTCAGCCACAACTCTATCATTCTTCTGCATCTTTGCAACTTGTAAAAGGAGTATGAGTTGCTTTATTATAGTAGGTTTTATTAAATTATTATAGTAGATAATATTGAAGTACATACATCATACAGTAACAATTATTGCTTTGTTTGGGATTTTTTTGTTCAAACACTTAATAGAAAACTGTAACTGAAGGTACATCAGCTTAGTCACAAACAGAAATCACTAATATTTTAACTGCCATAAGTGCTTGTGATCATTTCTCTGTATCTATTTTCATGTTCCAAGGTAGTAGAGATCAGGAAAATAAAATTTTTGACCATTTTTATATACAACTGTTATTGTAATACCACTATTTTTAAAAATATATGAGGAAATAAACCCATTCTTTTTCCAGTTGTGTGGGTTTTGTAACTGAAACAGCCATGTGGTTTGCTTACAGCTCTGGCATCTGTTCCCAGAATCGAATTTGGCTTGGGAGAGGGATTTATTCTTCTGTACCCAGACCAAGCTGAAAAATAACAAATATTTTGTTTTATATTTGCAATATATCTTTGAGAAGTATGTTTTGGCTTATATTAATTGTATGACTCTCTTAAAATGGAATGGAGAGCTGTTCTACCTAAGTATCACATTAGTGGGAAGCTGTGAGCTTCTTTACAATTTCTTGAGTTGGCTACTGAATCTAAATAAAGTTCTATGTAACCCAGAAGAATTCTGCAAAGGCAAAAATATGGAAGAAAACCCCCAACCAAAACCAATCAACCAACCAAACAAAAAAACAAAAAAGACCAACAACCAAACAGAAGGGAAGAGAAGGGTAGGGAATCAAAGGGTAGGTAAAGGAAGTGTACTGTACCAGCTACTACGAATTAAAATAACTGTTATAGCTGAAATCAGAATATGCGGGACTTTCACTCTTCACAAAAAAAAAATTGCCAGTATTTAGACTGTCAAGCCTAGCACATGACTTGACATTATTCTTTAATGTAGACTTTCTATAAAATTAAGTACTATGGTAGTACTACGATAAACAGAAGTTTGTGTAATCATCTGAAAAACTTATCCCAAAAATTAACTTAATAATTGCTGGAGAGAGGAACACTTTTTCTACATTCTTCATTGTTCTTCAGACATACTATTTTTCCTTAAAACCTTTGCCACCAACCCCAAGAAGAATCATAGAAAAATATCCTTAATATGTATCTTTATGCACCACTGTCTCCTCCATTTACTAAATAGCAGGCACTACATTATTAACTTTCTCTAAATCCATTCTTATTCTTTCTTATTTTGAACTGTTTACTATGCAGTCACCCAAAAAACCTAATGCTATCCTTCTAATTTCCTTCCTATTGATGAGAAATTGCACCTTTTTGGTCCTAAACATACTACAAAATCCAAAAGAAGAAATGCATCATGCACAAAAACTTTGACATATCAATTTCCTACAGAATAAAGGGGAAACAAAGAATAAATTAAGAGTCTGAGGTAAGAATTCTCTATGCAGAGCACAGAGTTATATAGGGACCTTATCTCTGAGTAGCACTAGTATACTGGTTAGGAAATTACACAGTGGTACAGGCTTTTCAATAGCGGAAACAGATGACATGCAAGACAACAGAAAATTTGAGCAATTTCTGTAACCCGAAGTATTAGTTGTAGACTTCGCATGTTGTTTCAACAGATGTTCTACTTCTGCCTCTGTTCTTCAGAGGCCACTCCAAAAAGACAAAGGGTGTTTCACTCATGTAAGCTACTTCTTCCCTTTCCAAGGTGATTTTTATAATGCTGCTGAACCTGTGCCTAGTTGGTCTCAAACAAGAATTAAAACAAAACTCACAAAAGCACATGGCAGACAGAATAATAATGCATCTGAAAGAGAAGGCTGAACAACTGACAGCAGTTCATCAACTTATGAGTACTGCTTCCCAGACGGCGGAGGATATATCACATGCAAATGTTTTCAAAAATAGAAAGCAAGAAAAAGAAGCGGGAAGGGAACTTCAGAACTTGTCTTCGAAAAAATCTTAAGTACTAAACTTTATGTGTATAACTAAATATGTGCCTATGTGTATTCACACAAAACATATGTGTATGTGGATATTCCTATATATGTATGTACATGTGTATGTGTACATGAATGAATTCATAAATAGGCACTATCTTTCTAAGGGTGGAAAGACTCTCTTTAATTTTCCCAAACAGCAATTTGATAATGTTATATTTATGCTTGCCCTATGGCTTTTTCGCGATAATGGTGTCTGATTCTAAAGATAGCACTCAATAAACATCTTCACTCTTGCTTTTAGAACACTGTCAGTGCAGCGCTTCATTGACACTGTTGTTGCATCTGTATGTATTACATATATTTCCTTTTATTTTGTGATGAGAGGCCAAATATCATAGGAAAGTTAATTCTACAAATAAAAACTTGACTCAAAAAAAAAAATAATTATAATTATATTCTTTTCAGCACTGGTTGTTTGGGGTTTTTTTCTTCTTATTTCATTTCTGTAGTCTTGTCGTGGTTTAAACCCAGTCAGGTAATTCGTTCGCTCACTTCCCCCCCTTTTCTTGCCCTCCCCCTGCTCTCGGAGGGACGGAGAGGAGAATCGAAAAGAATGCAACTCCTGCGGGTTGAGATAAGAACAGTTTAATAACTAAGGTATAACACAAATCACTACTGCTACCACCAATGATAATAATGATAAAGGAAATAACAAGGGAATAGAATACAACACCTCAGCACCAGCCGACCGATAACTCGCCCCCCCCAGCCCGACCAAGCTCTGACCGATACCTCCTCCAACCCTGCAGTCCCCGGCCCTTCCGGCTAACTCCCAGTTCCATCCTGGGCATGACGTGCTGTGGTATGGAATACCTCATTGGTCAGTTTGGGTCAGGTGTCTTGTCTCTGTTTCCTCCTGGCTTCCTCTCCTCCCTGGCAGAGCATGAGGCTCACAAAGTCCTTGGCCAAACCAAAACATCCTTGTTATCAGCTCTGTTCCCGAGCTGAAAGTCAAAACACTGCACTGCACCAGCTACCAAGAAGGAGAAAAATGACTGCTACTGCTGAACCCAGGACATTATCCACCCCTTATTCCATACCATTCACGTCATGTTCAGATCCCACGTTTTCAATATACCATCACTCTTATCTAAGTGCATGGACCAGTCCCTATAAAGCTGCTGAGTCCATCTGGTCTATGATGTCAGTCTCCATCTCTTGTACCAGTCTTCCAGAGCAGGAGAGACTGTGTGCAGTGTTCACACTTGTGAATAACCTGGGCAATAGTGTCCATTGTTAAGTCCACCCCTCGATCATGAGTCCATCTCTATGTTGCATCTCTGCTCTGATGGCCTGAAGTGCCATGGGCCCACCAGGCTCAAAATAATTCACTGTCCCCTTTAGCAGTTTCTGCAGCTTGTTGCTGGGGACTCCATACAGCTGCCTTCCATCTCCAATGCTTCCAAAGCACTGGAGGGGCCCAGTGGACTAGATACTTGCCCATACTGTCCCACACGCCCTGCCACTCATGACTGTCCAGCCTTGGAGAAAATCTCTTGGTCCCCTTATATCCTCGTCTAACCCCAGACAAGACCCAAACCCGACTCTGCTTAACTTCTGAGATCAGACAAAATGGTTGTGGGTAGAACACAGTCTGTGTGTGTGCCAACATGCTGATCCCCATCACAATCAGCAGGCAGGTCCCAAGGATGCCCAAAGGCCATTCAAAACCTTCAGCACTCTCAGACGATGCTGCTGTACTTGCCACTGGGGCTGGTGTAGCCGCTGTGCTTGCCGGCTCTCCCACCGCCAGCTTCTCTTTTCCTGAGTCCAGCTCTTCCTCCTCTGCCTTGCTGGGAAATGCTGCGTGGTCTCCTGCATCCTCCTGGGGCTCGGCGGGCGGCTTCCGGGGAATGCTCTCGGCCGTCGCGGGGCTCGGCTCGGCCGCGGGGCTCGGCTCCTCCGCGGGGCTCGGCTCCTCCGCCGCCTTTTCCCACTGCTCGGCAGCCGCTTCCTTCCTCTCCTCGACCGCCCCGGCCTCCTCCACCGGCAGCCGTCCCCTCGCGGCCTCCGGCCCCGCTCCCGCCGCCGCTTGGTCCCCGGGGCCGCTCTCCCGGGCCGCTTCAGCAGCCGCCGACTCCCGAGGCCGCTCCCCCTCGGGTCCCCGCAGCCTCACGAAGATGGAGAGTAGGGTGAGGGCCAGGACGGTGAAGAGCAGCCGGACGGCCAGGTACAAGTCCACAGCCACGTCCGTCCCGCCCTGCTGCTGGAGCCCGCCCGTATTACAAGCCATTGCCATAAAGCACAGTGAGACAAGAACCTTAGCCCAGGCCCCACACTTGATAAACACTAACACAGCAAATACCGGCTCTACGTAAGTTACAACATTCTGAAGCTGTGAGATCAACAAGAACAACTCTGAGAGCCAATAAATCAGCATTGTGACGAATGACTATTAATTCGGTCAGATCTGTTGTTATCTCAACCCTTCGTGCCCCACGTTGGGCGCCAAAAGAACTGTCGTGGTTTAAACCCAGTCAGGTAATTCGTTCGCTCACTTCCCCCCCTTTTTCTTGCCCTCCCCCTGCTCTCGGAGGGACGGAGAGGAGAATCGAAAAGAATGCAATTCCCACGGGTTGAGATAAGAACAGTTTAATAACTAAGGTATAACACAAATCACTACTGCTACCACCAATGATAATAATGATGAAGGAAATAACAAGGGAAGAGAATACATCATCTCACCACCAGCCGACCGATAACTCGCCCCCCCCAGCCCGACCAAGCTCTGACCGATACCTCCTCCAACCCTGCAGTCCCCGGCCCTTCCGGCTAACTCCCAGTTGCATCCTGGGCATGACATGCTGTGGTATGGAATACCTCTTTGGTCAGTTTGGGTCAGGTGTCCTGTCTCTGTTTCCTCCTGGCTTCCCCTCCTCCCTGGCAGAGCATGAGGCTCACAAAGTCCTTGGCCAAACCAAAACATCCTTGTTATCAGCTCTGTTCCCGAGCTGAAAGTCAAAACACTGCACTGCACCAGCTACCAAGAAGGAGAAAAATGACTGCTACTGCTGAACCCAGGACAAGTCTCTAGGAGTTTTTAAAAATACTTTCAATCTTCACTACTTGTTAGTAATAGCAGTAAACAAGCTGAAGAGTCAAATGCACTTATCAACTCAATCAAAAAGTAATCTGTCTCCAGCACTCCTTTCGGTTTCCATTCTTTTAGTACCTAATTGGCTAGTCCTTAGCCTTCTGCTTTTCCACTGTGCTAATTAATTGATTTTACATGCCATTAAAAACAAATAAAACCAAACAAAGGCAAAACAAACATTTATGAGACATCTTAATTTACATTGTACTTGTGTAGACCAGTTTATTGGAGGTAAAACACCTTCTGTCAGGAAAGGAGTGATTGACCTCATCTGTACTTGCCTTGAAAGATATTAGATGATATGTAGGGAATGCGTATGGGAGAGGACAGTTTATCAAGAAATCAGTTACAGAGCTAAAAGCCCTGAGAGAATTCTTTTTTGTCACAGAATATGTCACAGGCTGGTTGTCTTGGGGTACATATTGAAAGCCTTTTTGGTTTTTTAAATTGTGGTGGGTTGACCTTGGCTGGATGCCAGATGCCCCCAGAGCCACTCTGTCACTTCCCCTCCTTAAATGGACAGGGGATGAAAATATCACAAATGGCTCATGGGTCAAGATAAGGACAGGGAGAGATAATTCACTGATGACCATCACAGACAAAAGAGACTTGAGTTCAGAAAGTTTAATTTATTAGCAATCAAATCAGAGTAGCGTAATGAGAAATAAACCCCAATCTTAGAAATAACTTCCTCCTATCCCTTCCTTCTTTCTGATATCAACTTCATTCTTACCTCCTCTCCCACCAGCAGCACAAGAAGACAGGGAATGGGTGCTGGGGTCAGTTCATCAGTTGTCTCTGCTGCTCCTTCCTCCTCAAGGGGAGGACTCCTCACACTCTTCCTGTCCTCCATTGTGGAGTTCCTCCCACAGGAGACAGTCCTCCACAAAATTCTATGACACGAGCCCTTCCCACAGGCTGCAGTTTTTCAGAGACTGCTCCAGCTGGGGTCCCTTCCATGGGTGCAGTCCTTCAGAAACAGACTTCTCCAGTGTGGGTCCCTTCCATGGCTGCAGTCCTTCAGGAACAGACTTCTCCAGTGTGGGTCCCTTCCATGGGGGCAGTCCTTCAGGAACAAGCTGCTCCAGTGTGGGTCCCCACAGGGTCACAAGTCCTGCAGCAAACCTGCTCCAGTGTGGGCCCCTCTCTCCATGGGGCCACAGGTCCTGCCAGAAGCCTGCTCCAGCAATGGCTTCCCATGGGTTTACAGCTTCCTTTGGGCACCACCTGATCTGGTGTGGAGCCCTCCCAGGGCTGCTGGTGGAATTTGCTCTGCCATGGACCTTTGTGGGCTGCAGGGGCACAGCTGCCGCACCACGTGTTTGCAGAGGTGTTTCTGTTACATATTTTCACTCCTCTTTCTGGCTGCAATTGCTTCTGTGCAGTAACCTTTTCCTCTTCTTAATCCCAGAGGCACCACCACTGTTGCTGCTGGGCTCAGTCTTGGCCAGCAGCAGATTCATCTTGGACCTGATTAGCTGGGGAAAGCTACTAGCAGCTTCTCACAGAAGCCACTCTTGTAGACCTCTCCCTGACACTCCCGCCACTACCAAAACCTTGACAAACAAAACCAATCCATACATTCTTCAAATTACATTCACTGAAATGACCGTTTCATAATATGAGGCTGTAGTCTTCCAAGCATACAGTACAGATACACTGAGTTTAAGTGAAGAGCTATGATGACGAAAGGTATTCTGTTTGGATGCTACTCTTTATTATACCTACAGAAAAATAATAATAGCAATAAAGAAAAAAAAAATCTCTGTGATGCACTATGTTTCAATTACAGGGTTGCTTTTAGATCAGAAGAAATGTTTTTGGGGTTGTCCTGGTTCCTGAAGGGGAAAATTATTTTTTAATGTTATTTCTCCCCCCCTCCAAAGAGTATGTATACATTTTAAAATCAAGTTGTTATGTTAGAAACTAATACGGAATGTATACAGGGTATATATGCTAAGAAATATCAAGGTGCATTGTGTGAAGAACTGTATACAAATTCCTATGGAAAATATGCACACATTTTCCCTAACTGAGTCTTCATTTGTTCTTTGTTCTTCCAAGGTATTATCTCTTCCTTTTGTGAATTCATGCTTGTTATTTTAAATATTATTACAGTTCTATATCTGTCCCTCATCTCTTGAATAACTATCAATTCAAGCCGTTTTACACATTGCTTAATTTAATCTTATAGCTGTGTAGATTAAGGATCACACATAGATCCTTTCTTAAACATGGTGTAATATTGGCTTCTTCTCTCATGCCTCCTCTGCTTCTAATTAGCCATCTTGTACAGACAGAAGATTGAGCTAACAGTTTGTAAAGATGAAGAAAAAAATCCAGTGTCATTAAGATAGCTTATTCTCCGAACGCTTTAATGATGTGGAGGGACTATAAACCTACTGGAAGAACCCAAAGTTGTCATTTCTGGTAGTCTGTCAGACATGATAAAGTGTTATTTTTGGGTGTAATTCTGCATCTTTTGCTTTCTTTTACTCTTATCTATGTCATGACGTTAGGATATCCAAACTTGGTTAACTTTTAAAAGTTACAATGGTTATAGTTGATGTGAAAATACACAGAATTACAAAGCAAGAATACCAGTGGTGATCTCTTTATCTATTTTTATTGTCACCTTTACCATCCATGTTTGTGAGAGGCTTATGCTATGCAGAGACTTTTACTTGTTGTTCACTCTCTGCTAATGTGTTTTATTTTCAATGATACTGGATTTTCTTTTAGCACATTCTTTTCTATGCATTTTTTTTTATTTTTCCAAAAGTGTGGAGGTGATGTTTGTTATTTTCTGAAAGTCTCTGAGAGAAGTAAAAATTTATCACTGATATTAAACCTCAAAATCAAGGGGGAAAAAAATGGCAAGCAATGAACAAAAGAAAAGCTTGTAATTACTGTTGTTCACCATGAAGTGTTTTCAAAATGATCAGAGTGTAGCTGATGATAAGAAATCTACATCGCTTTGTGATGAGTCTGCAGTTTTGCTGAGGTGCGATATATTTTATTTATTTCTAAGAAAGGTTGCCTCAGACACCAGGGATCAGGGACAGTTTCTAAACTTTGATGTTGTTAATTGTCTCATGAACCACTGAAAAAGAAAAGGGAAGAGCCACGGAAACCGCCCTATTAGAAGTGAATTGTCCCTCAAGCTCCTTAAAATAATAGTGTTATTTAAAACTATGCGTAACTATTGAGATACTGATTTATACACACTTGATCATGAATTAGAGATCTGCCTTGTTGTCAGGTGTAACTGACTTAGCCACCCAGTAGCTGGTGCAGTGCTGTGTTTTGGCTTTAGTCTGAGAACAATGCTGACAACGCACCAATGTTTTAACTGTTGCTCAGTAGCACTTATGCTGATCAAGGACTTTTCAGTCTCTCATGCTCTGCCAGTAAAGAGGGACACAAGAAGCTGGGAGGGAGCAGAGACAGGACACCTGACCCAAACTAGCCAAAGGGGTATTCCACACCACAGCATGTCATGCCCAGTACATAAACTGGGGGCAGTTACCCGGAAGGGACCAATTGCTGCTTGGGTCAGGCTGGGTATCGGTGGGTGGTGAGCAATTGTATTGTGCATCACTTGTGTTTTCTGAGATTCATCTCCCTTTTTTTTTTATCCTATTATTATTATCAGTATTGTTAACAGTTGATTTTATTTCTATTATTTCTATTATCATTATATTGTACTTTATTTTAGTTACTAAGCTGTTCTTATCTCAATCCATGGGTTTTACATTCTCTCAGTTCTCCTTCCCATCTTGTCTGGGGGAGGGGAAAGGAGGGGCAGGGCAAGCAAGTATCTATGTGGTACTTAGTTGCTGGCTGGGTTTGTACCATAACAAAATCAAATAAAGACTTGTGTGAAATAAAAAGTATTCTGTATCATCTATTTACTAGTAAATGAAACCAAAATGAGACTATAATCTGGCTACAAAAGGGGGTGGAGTTATTCTATATCATGAGGTCTTGCTCAGAATGTACCACAGAAATGAAAAACAAATGGAAATAAAAATCAAAAAATAATCAATTTTATGAAGTATCTGCTTTAAATGAGATTTTGATAAGAAAAATGGTCTGAGATGTCAGTGTCCTCATGGGAAAAAGACTTCCCTTTAAGTTGAATCTAATTAATATATTGGGAATTTCTCCTCTCCTGACACAGGATGGAATAATGTAGACAAAGTGTGAAGTCCTCCTTTTCAAGAAAATATTATTGCTCTTGCTAAGAATGAGTCTAATTTAGTACAGGATATCATGTGATATAAATTGGTGAACGCAAACATATTTTGGGTTTTGTTATAACAGTAGCTAGAGCCACAGAATTCCAAGAGAAACTTCGCTTTACTTTTTCTTATGGAAGTTTTTTATGTCAGTATTTGTGGAAATTATTTTAGAAATGTAGAATCATCTATACTAAAGTTCTGGACAAAACCTAAAACAGACATCTATTTCATTCTTCTCCCCACCAGTAGTGTCACTCTACAGTGAACTATGTCTTTCTTGCTGAAGAAACTGAAGCACTAAAAATGGATAAAAATGGAATATAGTTGAAATATATGTCAAGGGTGTTATATACATATATATATAATATATGCATATTTATTTATATATATATTCTAGGGCCTTTCTTAGCATTACTGCTAATTCCTTTTCATTTAGATTTTAAAACAAAAGAAAACAAAGCAAAAAAACTCTCTCAAATGTCTCTCAAACAGACTGAACTGCTGATTGCCACACTTTCTTTTTCCCTTCTTATATTTTAAGAAATTAGAATAACTACACTGTAGAAAATAGCTGTATATTATGCTGTTGTTGATGTTCAAAATGAGAAACGTGTTGGCAAAACCCCTGAATTCAAATACACCAATTTAGTACATGATAAATGTAACATTTGAATGGTTGAACTTCCTCTACTTCTCCCATTTAGCATTATTGAAAGTGGATAGGCTGGTGGTTTTCACTGAAAAATAGTTCTACCCAGCTGCAAGTACACTGCAGGATCAACTAGATTTCATAACATACTTCAGCCAAAAATTTCAACCCAGTATTGTACTGCTGGGTAAATATGCAAGTAGTGTACTTCGGAATTCCTGTGACATTGCACAGATACTCAATTGTAACTCAACATGGATGTGCAGTGACATCTTATTTGCTGGAAGGAGCAAAGCATTCTGTAAGTGTGTACTGCTGTTATGATTATTAAGCTGTTCAAGTATTAGTCGGTATAAATTAATATCTAATTTTTTAAACCAAGGGACACCTTGCTTAAAAATTCAACTGCTTAAAAAAAAAAAAAGCAGTTCAGTGAAATATTTTTTTCACACAAAAATGCTCTTTTATCCCTCATGAAATCCATTGAAAATGACCATTATGATGTTACTGTTTGAATGTTAACTTCTTGTTGTCTGCAAGAGGTGAGAAAAAGGTCTCTTCTTTTTCAGGAAGTTTAATTGGAGTTAGGCTCTAGAGCTAATGGTCAACAAAGAGTAGGTTTGGCAGATTGTGGTTGAATTTAAGAAGTTTCCTTAAAGTTGTTTTGTTGGTGTTTTTGTTTGTTTTGTATTCCCCTCGATAGCCCTTTCATTCCTCCTTGTCATGTTTCTCTGGACAGCTGCTACATCACAGACTCTTTCTAGAGAGGCTAGGGAGTCTGTAAAATGCTTAATCCATCCCATCAGAACTGTGTCTGTGCAGCCAAACATGAGTCCATCAAAGCAGTTTAAATTAGTGAGTGTTCTGCCACCACCATTTCCCAGGGGAGCAAAGGTGGTAGACGAATATGAACTCGAGTGCATTGCAGACTTCTGTGATGGCATTACAAAAAACAGTAGCTCTCTAAACTATAAATGATCAATTTACTCTAGGATGTAAGAATTACCTCAGGAATTTTATCCATAGGTCACTGTTTTGAGATATTTTGTAATATTCATTACCGTATATGTGATTTACATTCCCCCTTTTTATTTTTCCCCAGAATTTATTGCCTAGAAGTTAAAGTGTCCTCAGTTTTTACAACTGAACCAGCTATAGAAACTCCAAAAACTTATTACTGCCCTTAAAGTGTTTTCAAAGGTGTTGTTTGAAAATTGACTGGAACATATAAACCTTACCTGAATTACCTCCTAAACCATTAGAATTTCACATTTTTAATCATGCATTGCCTAAGATTGCTTATCCAGGTGCATTTTTCTGGAGGCGGTAAAACAAAACAAAACAAAACAAAAAAACACCAAACAAAACTCCAGATCAGAGACTGGTGGTTTTATTCTTTGTCTTCTGCACTGTTTTGTAGTGCACAGTGAAGAGAAGAGTTGATCAGTCAAACCTCTTTTTTTGCAGGTCTGTGTTGGTGTTAATTTTCAACTTTCCATTAAAAGGAAACGACTAGTATGATTTGACCTATGTTACGTTTCACTGGAGCTCATTAGCAGTGGACCCTGCCCAGCCTCTCACTTTATTACATATGCCTATGTAGAGAAGCTCTCCACGATACCTGACCATATAGTCCACCTTTGAAGGCAGTCAACATTTTTGTACTAATTTGGACAGGCTCTACATGAATTTTTTTTCTGTTTGCAATTTACCAAGAAATCCTTCCATGTTTCACTGTTAACATGTGAAAGAAAAATTTGCCCATATCCTCTGCGAGTCATACAGGATTATGAAAGAGGTGAAAAGGGAAAATGTGAACTTTTTTTTTTTAACCTTTTCTCTTTCTGTTTGTAACAGGTAACCTGGATATCTCAGTCATCAGAGGCAAATGAGGGAAACTGAATGATATAACAGAAATTAATGTGTTATAAGATGGTAGCCACTTAGATTACATCTGTAGAAAAAGGATTGAAAGACCTGAGCTTTTAAAGATGTGTAGTATGCTTAACTTGATGCCAGTGCTCAGCCTGAGTACTGGGCGTGAGTCCTGAGCCTGACTTGGGTATATAAACATTGGCTGTTTTTAAAGCAAACTTGTTATTTGTAAACAGCTACAGACAATTTTTGTTTATAAAGCAATGTAAATATGTAAATATTGTTACTCTGAAAAAATAGATATTAACTTGTACAAGAAATCATACAACCTCTGTGTTACCATTCCTATTGTTAAAATATGTCTGTTCCAACACATCATTTCCCCAAGACACCAGAGTTTAAATCCATAACTCAGATTCAAACAGGAATGGGGAAACAATTCAAGCTAAAATACATATTTGCATATTCAAAAAAAAAAAATCAATAGTGGCAAAAAGAAAAGTTATCTCAATCTTTCTATCTAAATATAACTCAGTGCATCACCTTAAGAAAGACCTGATGGTGTTCTAAAGCATTCTGGTACGTAAATTTAGTATCTGGCAAGAGGTGAGTTCCAAGGGTAACTGAATGCCATCTTACCTAAAATGGAATTGCAAGTGGAGAAACACTTTAATACCATGACAGTCAGGAAAGAATAAATTTTTGGCCCAATGACCACAGATGATATTAAGTGCCTGAGTTATTCCCCGCTACATGTGTGAGTCACAGTTCAGCCATCTGTTTAGCAGAAAGCATTAAAAAACTGAAAAGAAGAAAAAAGAAATTAACGGAAAAGAACGGAAACAAAAAGGAAGGGGAGGGGAAGGGAGGGGAAGGGAAGGGAAGGGAAGGGAAGGGAAGGGAAGGGAAGGGAAGGGAAGGGAAGGGAAGGGAAGGGAAGGGAAGGGAAGGGAAGGGAAGGGAAGGGAAGGGAAGGGAAGGGAAGGGAAGGGAAGGGAAGGGAAGGGAAGGGAAGGGAAGGGAAGGGAAGGGAAGGGAAGGGAAGGGAAGGGAAGGGAAGGGAAGGGAAGGGAAGGGAAGGGAAGGGAAGGGAAGGGGCAAAAAAACCCTAGCAAAACCCTTCTTAAATTTTCCTCACTGTTTGGTGCTAATCTTGAATTATCTACCTCCAGTCCAAAAGTCTGCATTTCAACAGTGAATGCAATATGTGACACAAGAGATAAGGAAAACTGGCAATATCTGGAATTAGACACCAACTCTAAAAGTGTTGAAAAGCAGTCAGTAGTGATCTGTACAGAAATAAAACTAAGAGGTTTGGACAAGATGCTGACAGTCACACACATGGAAATTGGCTGCTTCGTTTTTTTTGTTTTTTTTTTTTAATAGAAGGTGACAGAAAAGTCTGCAAACTATGTTTGCGGCCACCAGATACCATTAACCAGCAACATATTTTAATGCCAGAATGAAGTGCTAGAGCCATGATCAATGTTCTAATTCCTCACAAGTATAGCTATTGCCCTAAATATTCTGAATGAAGCAGAAGAAACAATTGCATGATTATCAGCCTTGTAAACAAAGTTAGACCATGGAAGGGATGAGTCCAACAAATACATTTCTTAGCCTTTGTTTATTTCTTTCTAATTTACCAGTATATCTACCGTGGAGATAAAAAAAGTGTATTGCACTCAAGGAAAAAATTGCAGCAAATTCTGTAGACTTCTGCTAAAAGTATTTCTTCAAGCGTGTTCCTTTTGCGGTTGCTATGCAAATTATTTGCTCTCTGTTGTCAAAAAAAAAAAATATCTTTTGGTATTATGTTATGGAACAGAAAAAAAACAAAACCAAGGTACATTATACTCTAAGAAATGACATTGTCAGAAGAGAGAATGACAGGCCAACTTGGAACCTCACAGTGGCTCTTAGATTCATTTGAATTACTTTTTTTTCACTCCCTAACTGCATTCAGCCTCTCAAATGCTGTTTTGGAAGTCAAATTCTGTTTCTGGCTCCTGGAGTCCATTGGTACTAAAGATTTTCAAGTTGAAACTGGGCTAGGAAATCTGTTCATTGCAGAATGCGAGTCCACATTTCTTCTCATGGTTGTATTGACTGTGCAATGAGAACAGTAGTTTCCATGGTTAAAATGAATATACCCAGAAGTTTTACATTTGTTAAAAAGCTAAGTCGTGGGAATTTGACTTAAGTTAAGCTAAATTTCAGACTCAGTTTATTTCAGAAAAACTGAGACAATGTTTTGACTGATGTAGGAAGTCTTCAGCATACCCAAAACTCCCAACCTCCTACTTTGACCATAACATCTTCTCTTAACTGTTCCAAATTCTATTAACAGTAAAAAAAAAATGTTATCTTTGAAGAACTCAGCTCAGTATCAACATTTGAGTGAATGCAGCTTAATTACACTTTAATTGCAAAGTATGAGTAAAGTCCAAAGAGATTTTACAGATCTTGTCCATGTGCCAGGCACTTTATTCAGTCTCTCAGAATGTCAGGGAGAATATTTTTGGAAAGGCAGAGTAAAAGCCAGCTTTTACAAACTATACTTCTGAGAAATAAATAGTGTATCTTGCTGCTCCTCCCCTGAAACCACTATTGCAGGCCTCAAGACAAGATAATGGATTCGATGAACCGCAGATCTGGTTTACTATGGCTATGCCTATGTGATTTATTGTAGCATTTAAGTTTAGAAGAACCTTTTGCCCCATGAGCACCGACCTCAGATGTACTGCAGTTACTTGAAGGTCACAGGAGATGTTATCCAACAAATTCTACCACTCCCTAGCAGTCTGTGAAGTAGCAAAATGTATCAAGTAGTAGCTGTCATCTTACCCACCTTAGATATCATATGCTTTATCCCTGAAAAAAATTACTCTTCTGCTTAGTGCAATAAATGCACTAGAAAATTCTCTATCTGTGCAGCAAAAAAAATCTGAAACTTGTAAAGTAAATGGATAAATTTCCATAGCCCTATGAATCAGCACATTTTCCAGAAGACATGTCCAATACAGGCAATTACTCCTTCCTTTTACATTTACAACCTTTGTCATTTATTCATTGAGCTCTATCTGTCTTAGAATGAAAGGCATGTTAGTAGGTTTTTACATGCATTAATGCAATGTCTTGTAAAAAAACTCTGAAGCTGATACAGAAGCATTTCAGATTTGGAGTAAGGCTGAGATAAAACTTGCTCACTAATAAGAATTAATTCATGCCTGTGGAAAAAAAACATGCAATCATAGAATCATAGAATAGTTAAGGTTGGAAAGAACCTTAAGATCATCTAGTTCCAACCCCCCTTGCCATAGGCAGGAGCCCCTCACACTAGACCATGTTGCCCGGGGCTCTATCCAACCTGGCCTTGAACACTGCCAGGGATGGAGCATTTACCAACTTTCTGGTGGTAAAAACAGGTACTGCAACAGGTGCCTCACCACCCTCACAGCCAAATAAACTAAGAAAAATAAAAATTAAAAAAAAAAAGAAAATCAAATAATTACTTTATTCTTTAATCCCCAAAGGACTGGTCATTATCGCTCTAGTTTTGCTAATTTACTGTCAAACCTGTGGCCCAAAATGAAAAAAGAAACCCAAAGAATGTTCGAATTCACACTTTTTTCTACCACTAATAAGACATAGAGCATTGAGGGGTATGAAAGGCAGAACTGTTAGTGTTACAAGCCTTGCCTTTTTTCGCAGATATGTCTCAACAGTGCAATGAGTGTCAGAAGTACTTTGCATTTTGAACTCCTCAAGATAATAAGTGGTTAAATACTCATAATAAGAAACTGAAAAAAATATATAAATAAGATCATAAATATTACTATATAAAATTATATTAACTGTATTATATGAATGTTAATATGAATATTATATCTTATAATATTTTAAAAATATATTAATAATCCCATGTAATTCTTATCTCTTGCTGAAAGTAAGCATTACCTTCCATCACTCATAGATATAACCATATTCAGTGTGGGTTTCTTTATATATATTAAAAAAGTCCTTCTTCTTCAAGCGACAGTTTTGGTCTTGAACTCTAATCAAGTATTTAAGTACCTACTAAATGGTGGGCATATTTGTTGTGGTTTAAACCCAGTCAGGTAACTTGTTCACTCACTCCCAGTGAGTGGTGCCGAGCTGACAGCAATCGAGGTCCGTGTCCCCCCCCCCCACCGTGGTTCTCCCCCACTCCCGGAGGAACGGGGAGGAGGATCGAAAAAAAAAAAAAAAAAAAAGTGCGACTCCCACAGGTTGAGACAAGAACAGTCCAGCAACCAATATACAACACAAATCACCACCGCTACTATCAACTACAACGAGTGCTGCATTATAAACAATGATTTCAAAAATATTAAGAATATAAGATATTTCTTCATACTCTGTCCTTATCCTAGTGCTCTTACACCATTTCCTTATATTTTATTCATCAGAGAAGGCCTTCTTAAAATCAACAGGAACTGTTAAAATCTATGTAATGTTTGAAAACCTAAAAAGTTATATCTTAGTCACATAAAGGAGGAACTGGAAATGTTTGGACAAATAGACAGTGTTAAATTCCTGAGGTTTACAGGAAAGAGTTTTTTCAAATTGCTTTAAAATCTACATCTTAATTAGAGATTTGGCTTTTATATTCCACTCAGTAACTGTTTAAATGCGCATGTGCCTGTGCTTTTGAACAGTGAAGGAGCCATGAACACAATGAATCAGACTATACTTAGATGTGGCTAATGTTTGTAAGTGAACCTCTTGTCTTACATAATTATTCTTTAGTAACAGTCTGCAGCACAGGGACAGGAAACAAACTCCAGGAAACAAAGTAGGGGAATGAATATCTTGCATCCTAAGTCCCGTGTTGACTCCCTTTAACTGTGAAAATTGGAGACTACTGCAATAAGAAAATGCTCCGACAGAATACAGGGAACAGATATTCCATCTTTGTTCACTACCCCAGCACAACTGAGGCTAATTTATTGTGACAGCTGACATCATCTGGGGTTTTCCTCTTAAGTAGTATTAACCAACATTGAAGTGGGTCCCAGATATTTGACATGCATTTCTATTTCAGGAATATTATCTTCTCTTTCAATGTCTCCTTCTTACTATGCTTACTTCTTTATTCATGCTATTTTGGAGCAGGGGTTTGAGGAGAGAAGTTATTTAACCTTTGATACATTTACATCACAATGTAGTGTATTCAATACCTTACTATTTTTGTTTATCCAGGCCAGCAGAACCTTTACTGCTCTGGTAAACTTGTATTCTAAACACAAACTTTCCAAAATGTTTTTCATTACTTAAAAACATGAAAACCAATAAAGTGGTTGGTGACAGCAGAGATGGCTTCACTGAGGGCAAATCATGCCTGACCAGTTTGGTGGCATTCTGCGAAGGGCTACAGACCTGATGGATAGGGGCATCAGATGATGTCAGTTGATGTCATCTACCTGGATTTGTGCAAAGCATTCTACACTGTTCCACACGACATCCTTGTCTCTAGATTAGAGAGACATCAATCTGATGGAGGGACCACCTGATAGATAAAGAATTGGCTGGATTGTTGCATACAGAGAGCTGTCGTCAACGGCTCAATGCCCATGTGGAGACCAGAATGCTGTTCCCCAGGGGTCGGTGTTGGGACTGATCCTGTTCAATAGGTTTTTTAGTGACATGGGCAGTGGGATCGACTACACTTCACCAAGCTGTGTAGTTTGGTAAACATGCTGGACGGAAGGGATGCCATCCAGAACAAGCTTGGGAGGTGAGCCAATGCCAGCCTTATGGAGCTCAACCCAGCCAAGTGCAAGGTCCTGCACCTGGATCGTGGCAATCCCAGGCACAGCTACAGGTTGGGCAGAGAAGAGATTCAGAGCAGCCTTGCACAGAAGGACTTGGGCATGTTGGTCAATGAAAAGAACATCAGCTGACTTCAGTGTGTGCTCACAGCCCAGAATCCACTGGGCTGCATCGAAAGGGGCATGACCAGCAGGTCAAAGGAGGTGATCCTGTCCCTCTGTTTTGCTCTTATGAGGCCTCACTTGGAGTACCGTGTGCAGTTCTGGTGTCCTCATGAAAAGGATATGGAACTGTTGGAGCAAGTCCACAGGAGGGCCATGAGGTTGATCAGGGGGCTCAAGCACCTCTCAGACTAAGACAGGATGAGAAAATTGGGGCTGTTCAGCCTGTGGAAGAGGCAGCTGTGTGGAGACCTCATAGCAGCCTTCCAATATCTGAAGGAGGCTTATAAGGATGGTGGGGAAGGACTCTTCATCAGGGACTGTAGCAATAGGACAAGGGACAATAACTTTAAATATAAACAAGGGAGATTTAGGTTGGATATAAGGAAGAAATTCTTTGCTGTGAGGGTGATGAGGCACTCACAAGCTGCCCAAGGAAGCTGTGAATGCTCCACCTCCAAAAGTGTTCAAGGTCTGGTTAGACAGCAACCTGGTCTAGAATGAGGTGTCCCTGCCCATGGCGGGAGGGGGTTGAACTAGATGATCTTAAGGTGCTTTCCAACTCTATCCATTCTGTGATTTTATGATTCTCTATTCATGTTTCATCCCCACTTTTTTTTGCTACTCTGTGCAAAGTGTGATCGTTCCCAGATATAAATGTGATTCTCTTATTATGAGTTATTATTAGGCTGCTATTTCACTTTTCTTCAGGACCTTTCCCTTTACCTACTTCCACATGAATTCCCTGAAACTTGTTTGGAATAAAGGCAAATACTGGTGACAAAATCTTGTATTTCTGGTTCTTAAAGTGCAAGAAGCTTAAGATTTTGGTGCTTTATGCTGGGTTCTTAACTTTTGGGTTTTTTTTGCCTTTTAAAAACTGAGAAATGTATAGTTTGTTTTTTACATGAGCATCCAACCTATTCTGGAATCAAAGAACATGATGCTTCTACCAATGAGGCATTTTGCTGACCACCAGATTGAACATGTAAATTAAATTTTTGCTGTTTATACAGCTGCTGTGTAACACCATTCTTATGTATGCACTACAGACACTAGTCCACTTGATTCAGTGTACTTTGTTCACATGGCTTGCATTTAAAATATTCTGTGAAGGAAAATTGACTTTACAAATCTTTTGTGACTATTGGCATAGCATTCAAGATTATCAGAGGGATATTCACTGAAGGTACTACAGAAAACAAATGAAAAATAAAAACAGAACAAAAACAAACAGTTCTAGGACTTAACTGAGAAAGCTCTTAGGAAGTAGAAAACAGTTTGTTATTAATGACAATAAAAGGTAATAAACCTAGAAATCCATTATGGGTCCAGGGCCTGGGGATGGAGGAAGCTCTCCAGGAGGCAGGGTGGCCAGCCAGGCTCCATCCCATTGTCCCCAGCCACAAGAAGGGAATTAAAAAAAACAGAAAAAAGAATAGGGTTAAGCCTCAGCTGGGAAGGCTCAGTTCTTGTATGACATTATAATAGCAATCCATAAGGGTTTAAGTTCTAAATTGACCAAATCTGAGGTACAAGGTGACTGACATATAGCTATATGAGTCTTACAAATGTATGAATCCACTTATCAGTGTCCACTACAGAAGGCCACCAAAAGCAAGAAGGTAGAGAAAAAACCACGCAAGAAACTCCCTTATAGCTTAGCCACATAAATTCTCTATCCATCTGACATCATCCTGAAAAGAAATACTTATATCATTTCAGGGTTTTTTTTAGCCAAAAATCCCCAGGATGTCTGGAAGAAATCTTTACTGCAATAAACACAGATTATGCAGCATTTCACTCTTGTTTTAAGATGATGGCCCATCTCTATATATTATAGTTACCCAGGTAAAAATTAATCCATTCATATGCAGTGAGTCAGTGTCTCTAGAAATGTTGAAGTTGAAAAGGATGAAAAGGTTTCACATATTTCCAATTGGTGCTATTGGACGTAAAGTCAGGATATTCAGTTGTCACACTGGCAAATGTCAGAATGTGTGTAAAATCAGCTGAGCTGATTAGAAGCCTGGTGAAGGTGCCTCCCATAGTGAGCATGTAGAATATGTTATTAAATCATTGCGGCCTTACCTGATCAGAGACATGCTCCAAATTTTTCTTTGAAATTGAGCTACTGATTGTAAAAAATTCTGGGATTCTCTAAAGCAAGCACAGTATATATAATATGACAGAAATCTATATAGAGAGAGGAGATAAATATATATATATATATAGGAGAGAAAATTATTTGATTAAAGCACTCAGATGGGCACATAAGGCTACCTCTAATGTACTTTAACTACCACATGTCTTACATAAAAGAAAGACACAATGATTTCCATGTCCAGCCATCTAAAAAGGCACTAGAGAACTGTATGATGTTTGAATGCAATTTGTTTGTTAATGTGTTAGATGTACTGTGACAATGCTATAAGCTCTAGAACACTGTGAGACTTACAATTCTCGGGTAGATTTCAGTTCATTTTAGGCATGAGGTTCTCACCTCTCATATGACTGGGATAGTGTTGTACAAACGTACCATTCCAATGGTACTTTCAAACACTGCTGAGAAGAACAGTAAAGCAAACACAGGGAAAGTGTCATGAGTGTTTAAGGAGTACACTTAAATACCTAAATTTCTAATAAGCCAGGCTTCTCTCTACCTTCATTAAACATCTCCAGGATAAAAATGCAGTTGATTTTCCAGAAGCTTTTGGCAAGATCAATTTGTTTTGGTTTGACTTCGACTAAGATTTGATATTGGCTAATTACTTTCTTTTTTGGATACCTCTATCTTTGCAGTTCACCTTCTAATTCATGATGCCTCCAAGTGTTGAGTGTAAGATATTTAAAAATGCAGTTTTATAATTTCAAATTTAAAATTAAAAACTTGCTCCTCCTTATAAAAGCTTTCCAAACCATTCCACTGAAAGAACTTATTTGAATCTTTTTAGGCTTGACATAATCAAACTCTGGGCTGGGGTCTAATTTTCTCTTAACATGACAAAGTCTAAAAGCAGTTCATCCTGTTTTACTAAAACTGTTGAGAAAGATTACTGTGAATTTAGGTAAAGCATAACCTAACCTTCTGCTATAATGATTATAGCTCTGATAATTTTAAAATCAGAAGTGAATTTAACAGATTTTTTTAATGCAATATCAATGTTTTGTCTGTGTAAGAAAAAAAGAAAGGAAAACAAAACCAAAATCCACAAAAGACAAAAACTAAACCAAACCAAACGAAGCAAAAAAACAACAAACCAAACGAAACCAACCAACAAACAAACAAATAAAAAAAAACAAACCTCACAGTTATACAGAAAGTTTATCAGTTAATTTAAAACCATAAGACATAAACTTGGAAATAGCTTGGGAACATTTCAAGCTACATAATATGCCGGAAGTGTACGTCGAATCCATTAATTCTTCAGTTATTTGATATTTCAATGTCTTTGCTTTGATTTATTTCTTATCTATATTTTATTGGGTAATTTTTGGCACACTAAATCTTAAAGATCTGCCAAGTATAAACTTGATTGACCCAAATTCTCATTTCTTGGGTCATTTGCTGTTTCTGCACAACCTTGAAAACTGAAGTGTAAGATGAAATAGAATAATCAAAGCATTATTAAACATACCCCAGAGAATTTCATGTCTTTAACTTACAGACTGCAAGTGTTGCTAGAAGGAAGTGTTTAAAACATTTAATTCTTGTTAGTTTGCATAACAGAACACAGGAATGACTGTATAGACAAAGCAAAAGGTACGACTTTGCATTACTTTGTATTTAATTGAATTTAAAAAGGAGTTAAGTTTCTACAGAAACATAAAGTTTTGAATAAAAAAAGGGAAAAAAAGTAGACCCTTCCGTAATCTTCTTTTACAATGATCTCCTAGCAATAAGAACAAATTAATATTTCAAGACTTAGAACTTTATAAAACATCTAAAATGTGTTTAAAACATAATAAAGGCCTTGTGTGTACATTAAAAACACCCCAATATTCTAGTTCTAGCCTTGCCTTGAGGTTGGCTTCACTATTAACTGTACAGAGTTTTGGGCTAACCTAGGGATTCAAGATTTGGCAGAAGAGTGATTGAATAGATCTTTTCCTAAGTTGAATCCTTAAAGGTGTTTCTGAATACTGGAGAGGAAAATAGTCAATTTTCAAGGAAGAATACAGTAGTAAAATGAACTATACTTCCAGTAACCACCGAAATGATGGTAGATTATAAAACCCTTTTATTATTTATGGTGATTAATCTAGCATCACCATTTACTAGTAGGTAAACTAGTACTACTATTCCGAAGAGCACTCTCAGATATCAGACATTATATCATACTTCAGCAATTCACTTTTCATTCTGTGGAAGTTCTTCCACTGTCACACTACGGTCTTGACAAGTGGTATGTGCATTGAGTGGGAACTGACTGACAGGCCGCAACCTGAAGGCAGTGGTAAATAGCTCTTGTTCCAGCTGGTGACCTGTCACTAGTGGCATTCCTCTAGGGACTGATATTGTTCCCAGTGCTGTTCAGTGTCTTTGTAAGTGATCTGGTTGATGGGATCAAATGTACCTTGGTGAATTTTGCCAACAACATCAAACTGAGTCAGGAAGTGAACACTTCAGAATGGAGAGCCACCCTGCAGGATGACCTGGATAGGCGGGAAGAGTGGGCTAACAAGAACCTTATGAAGTTCAAAAAGGGCAAGTGAAAGGTCTTTTGCCTGGGTAAGCACACTGCAAGAGTGCAGCAGAGGCTGGTATCTACTTCGCTGTAGAGCAGCTCTGTGAAAAGGGAGCTGGAGGCCCTAGTGGACAGCAAGCTCAATATGAGTGAACTGTGTACTGTTACAGCAAAGCAAGCCAACAGGATGCTGGGTTACAGCAACAAAGGCATCACCAGCAGAGATAAAGATGTCATTATCTCACTCTACTCAGCTCTTTTCAGGCCACACCTGGAATACTGTGTTCAGTTTTGGTCCCTACTATACAAAAAGATGTGGACTGTTTGGAGAGGGTCCACAGAAGAGCCACAAAGGTGATCAGAGTACTGGGGAGCCTGACATGTGAGGAAAGGCTGAGAGAACCAGGTTTGTTTAGCTTTGATAAAAGAAGGCTTGGGGGAGGCCTTATCATCATGTTCCAGTATCTCTCTACTCAACCCTGATGAGGCCACATCTGGAGTACTGTGTCCAGTTCTGGGCTCCTCGGTACAAGAAAGACAAGGGGCTACTGGGGAGGGTCCAGTGGAGGGCCACAGAGAAGATTAGGGGGTGGAGCATCTCTCTTGTGAGGAGAGATTGCAGAACCTGGGCCTGTTTGGTTTAGAGAAGAAAAGACTAAGAGTGAATCTCATAAATATGTATAAATATCTTAAATGTGTGTGCCAGGAAGATGGTGCTAGACTCTCTTCAGTGGTGCTCAGCTACAAGATGCAGAGCTATGGCCATAAACTAAACCACAAGATTTTAGTGTCCACTGGATGAGTTCCTGCATAACCTGCTCTAGGTGGCCCTGCCTTAGCACAGGGGTTGGACCAAATGATCTTCAGAGGTGCCTTCCAACACTAGTGATTCTGTGATTCTGTGATTTATAATGTGGTGTCATTTGAAATAATGCTAAATAACCAGAATACCCATTTTTATAAGCACTATGATTAGAGCTGAAGATACAGATAACACTGATGAACTGTCAGGTTCAGATAAAACTTAATAACAAACCCGGCAAAAAAACCCAGATGGGATATCTTCCAAAATGAGGTCAAGTACATTGTAGTAGTGAGCCTAAGAAGTGCAAAACCAGTTATTGCTCAGGTGCCATTTCTTACTATTTTTTTTTTCAAACTGCACTATAGACCTCACTTCTATGATAACAGCACAGCTGATACTGCAACAGCAATGCTGAAATTGCTTTCATGGTTATTGCTATAGTTTACTTTTAATACCTAATGGAAGAGGCACATTTAGTGTTCTCCTGCGTTAGAGATGTTAAACTGAAACACTCTGCTTTAATTGCACAGACATGAGTGGTTATTGTTCAAACTGAATGTAAAATTACTCTCCTCATCAAGGTCAAATGCTTTGTGGGGAAGTTTTTCATAAATAATTGAAGTACAAACAATTGTAATAGTGACTAATGGGAATTAGGGGACATGGGCTTACAAACACAGCAATATGTTTTGCAGAGTAAGGGAAACCTTGAGTAAGGTTATGAATTAAATGGAAAAATGTTTTCTTCTTCTCCTGTTGGCCTTTTTAAATGTCTCTTACTTTTTTATGTCACCTCCCAAAGCACATTCTCATAACCAGAATTTTTAGTTTATTTGAAACCACTTTTCATTGTATCAGTAAGTTAAAAAGTCAGTTTTTTTTTAAATACAGATTCATATTGGGATATAGTCTAACTTGTTATAGTTTGATTAGAATACTGTAAATAAATAGCCAGACCTGCCTAGTTGATCCTTTATATCATTGACTTCCAATGTGGACAAAAGTATTTAAAAATATAGAATTAAAAAGCTTGAATTAAGTGATCAGAGTTTGCTTCAGATATTTTTTAGAACTAATAATAGACCACTCTCATGGAATTAAATACAGGTTAAATAAAATAAATGCTAAAGAAGAACCTCTCTATTTTTATAAGATTACTTTAGCTGTTCAAGACCTACTTTTCCAAAGAAAAGGGGCTTTCAAACTGTTATATACATGTTTCTGAGATCTGTATCTGTTTATTTATGGGGTTTCTTCAAAGCAGAAATAGTAATAGTAATAGTAATAATAATAAAAAAAAACAAAAAAACAACCAAAACCAAATCAACAGAGCCATTCTCCAAGCTATATTAATTTTATTAAAATATAAATCGTGATACCAAAAATAAGAATGTATTTGATAAATAAATTGAAAAACTTAAATGAAACAAAGGGGTGGAGGAAAAAAAGTGTTTCCTATTCTGATAGCAACTGAGAACAATTTATTGAGTCATAAAAATGAAGCATCTTACTCCCTAAAACAAGGAAATTATCATGCTCAATTATAAACTCTGTATGCACTTACATACTTCTCTGGCAGCAGATGCATACAAATACCTTTAAAAATGGTAAAATTCTATAGGGGTGCTTTATGTAGTAAGATAAGGTTAATGGTTGGGGGATTTTCTATTTTTGGGGGGAAGGTTAGGGGTGCTTCTTGTAAGCTCAGGCAAGGAGTTAATTCTTTTAAATTTGGATAGATTCTCTTTTTTTTTTTTTTTTTCTGGCGTAGTAAGTCTAGACATGCATGCCTACTTCATTCATTATTGTCTCCCAGCCTTTTACCTGGGAAGAACTTCATTGTTGTGTCAACTTTTGAACCAAATAATTGGCCAAGTGGTTTACAAATAGTGGTTGGTCATTCTAAGCATCTCACATACAACCATTGATTATGCCTGTGAGTATGTTTTGTATGGCATTTAGGGACAGGACATCAGAGTTTCATATTACGCTCAAAACCTTGTTATGGGCAAAAGGGAACTGTATGCACAGAATCAAGACTAAGCTGCTAGTCACATTAATATTTCAACAGCACAATACTATGCAAAATTTTATCTGCAAACCAAATAAGTCTCATTAATAACACAGTTGTCATCATGCAGAAAATTCAAACTTTCTACCCCTTGACTCTGGTGTTGGGCTCACCTTTCCAACAACTCTCCAAGTCCTAAGGTTAGCAGTTCACGTTTCATGTGGAAGGACAGGGGACAAGGGATAGGCTGGGCAACAAGTTCCAGCCACTTGAGATCTTCACCAGGACAATCTGGGAGTTTCTCTCAGTTCCACATAGGCTTGAATTTGTTTCTTTGCGTTTCCGTATCACAGCCTGCTTCCTTCTCATTGCTTCTCAGCTGATGCCTGGAAGGTATACAATGATACTGTCCCACATTGGGGGATGTAATGTGAGTTGCTGGTCACACTTGCCCTCCTTGGGAGACTCAGGTCTTGTCAGGATACAGCACTTACAGAGATGCATCTCTATCATGTTTGGCAATGCCCACAAGATGCTTGTTAATGCAAACTAAAACAAGACAGGAGCAAAGGCCAGGACAGTCAGGTCCTGAGACCCTGCACTTCCAAGCCAGTACAAAAGCCTACGGCTTTTTACTAGTGACATTAAAGATGTATGTCTCCTGACACTGAAAAAACATTGGTATTTGACACTATTGCAAGCACTGTGGCAATCTCATAGCTATCATGTGGTCCAGGAAGTGCAGGAGCAAGCAGACAGAATGAACTACTAGTTCTGAAAGTAGCTTGTCAGAAGTTTTCATTAGAGCTCTCATTCATCTTTTAAATTTTATACCTACAATTCTGTTTGCAAATGTAACATAGGTGCTTCCCCTTCTTTCCTTTTACTGTTATATTCTGCATGTTCGGCACTGGAAACCATGTTAATGAAAAGATATAGTTACCAAATCTGTAATGCTTATTTGGGTCACTGCGTTAGCATCCCTGGTCTGGAGTAAGAAAACCTTTTGCTGCACTTTTTCTGATTCGACTTAATTTCTGGTATTCCAGCCTCCTCAGGCTGGAATCATCAAAATTCAGCCTTCTCAACCTTCTCAGATTGGAATCATCAAAAGAGAAAACTTACTGCTGATTTCCAGCTAAATTTATCTATACTTATTCTCTTATGTCTAGATGAGTTGAGAAGAAATGTATACATGCATTAAAAGAAAAGAAATAATTCTTTGTTCTACTGGGAAATGGAAGTCATCTATGACTATATCTATTAAATACATATATTTTCATACAAACACATCTACTATGTATCCAGACTTCTGGACACATAGTATATGTTATGTGTATATGGTTGAGAGAAGGAACGTGTTTGGTCAAGTCAAGGCCACTTGATTGTTGAGTATCATGTTCTCTTAAAACCAGAGCTTGAAAAAGAATTCTAGGGGAACATTAAAGCTTAATGTTTCATTGACTAAAGTTTGAACAGATTACATGCTGCTACTGAAATTTAAAAACCTTGTGAATTCAGTTCCTCAAAAGCTGTGTCCTGCTGCCTTCAGTAAGAGGAAAATTAAATTCTAGCATATACAAAAAAAATGATGTACACACCTGTAGGGAGGTGTGGGGGTCTAAAACGATGTAGTGTCCAAATGTGTTTTAATAACTGCTGAATAAAGAAGGATCCCTTTTCTCTGACTGGTGCCTCCACAGTCAACCCTACTTGACCTTATTTCCTACCTACATGCATGTGTGGCCCCTGCACAGGTTGCTACCAACCACGGTCCATGGTCATGACCCAGAGCTGCTTGCTGGTCCTATATGCCCCAGCCTGCACTCCTACAGGCCTCTGCCTTTCTGATCTAGAGCCTGGCCTCTTCCTTACTGAACTTCATGGAGTTCTATTGGCTTTTTTTTCCCCCACCTGGCTTTTGTGCTATTCAGCACATATTTCAGTCAAGAGATGGTTTTATGTCTCCTTCCTTGGGCTGGAGTCTGCTATTTTTGTTACCCTAAAGTAACTTAGTGGTTTCTTTTTGATTTAAAACTTAATTGCAAAACTATTCCTGTAGTGCGCATTTCAACACAACAAAAACCAAAAAAGGCTGATCCAGTGAGCTTCATTATTTGTTTACTACAGGTAACATATCCATTACTGAAGTCCCATCAGTACTTTAAAGGATATAATAACATTATCAGATTAGAGGGATATTTTCTGATGTATTTCTGTAGATTAAAAGGTGTTTCCTTTTTCTCTTGTTCAACCATCTGGAACTAAATGTCACCTGCAGCCCATAAATACCTAGAATACTTCCTCCCTCCTCTAGCATGTTCTTGTATTCTGCTGCCAGGGGAGAAAAATATGAGGCCAGTATAGCTATCAATAATTTCTAACACAGGATATTCAAGAAACAGACTTTCCAAAGGGCAGATAAAAACTAGACCACAGTAATAATCATAGCACTTAAGGCCCATTTGATTTTTTATTATTGCTTTTACTTTGTACCCACTGTGTTCATACTTTGCTCTTTTCAGAACACATTAGCTCCAAGCACTGGTACAATCCACAGTCAAGTTAACAACACATTTCAGTTTTCAGCAATCACCAATGCTCAGCAGACAGTGTTAATAATCTACAGTTACCAAGAACGAGCAGGAGATGAAAACTTGTATGTAACTGGGAAATTTGCAGACTTCCCTGTTATATATGCTTAATGGAAATTATTAGTCTCCATATTTAACTGCATACATTATTTTTTTCCTCTGAACTACCAAATGAACACAATTTTGAGGATTTTTTTTTATTTGTGTAAAATTAGTCTGTAATTTTTCTACTCAAGCCACCTGCAGATCATCACCCTTCCCAAGAAGTACCGTATATTATGCACTTGTTCTTACAAGCTGTTGTGACTCAGACACATCACCTACTTACCCACTACAAATTAACTAGTTCTACTGTCAAGAGTGAAGGTGCAGCAGCAGCAGCTTTGTAGAAGACAAATTGCTCCTCTGAGACTCAAATGGGGTTTCTTTTTCTACCCCTGTGATTGTAAACCAACAATCTAGAGGACAACAGATAAGTTACTGATTTTTTTTCTGTAATTTTACTGTTGAGTGCACTACTTAAATGAGAGAAGAAAACACTAGTTAAACTTTTTAACATTTGGATTATATAGTCTCACCATTTAATGCGATTCTGCAAAAGGAAATAGGAATGTTGCAAAGTCTAAGTAATGACAGTGCTCTGGTAGAAGCTTTTAAATTACGTTAAATCTGATGCATGAGCTGATGAGTTAGACACAGGAGGCAGCAACTTCATGAGTGTTATTAAACCAACGGTGAGTGTGACTTGCTAATGCAAATGATTAGTTTTTCCTACAATAAGGCAGTTCAATACTTACACTAAGTACCTTGTTTTGACTAAGGGGAACAAACCATATACATGGAAGTGAGAGAATACTGTTAGTCACATCAATGTTTCAGCAACAAGATATCATCCCAAATTATCTCAGTTAAACAGAAAAATCTTATTAATAACAGTTAACATTATCAAACAAACTTCATGCTCTTTGACTCTGATGTTGGGCTCACCTATTTTCTGCTGCATTTTCCACATGTGCAATATTAATATATCCTTAAAAACATAACAAACAAACAAAAAAAAAAACAACAAAAACAAACAAAAAACCCCAAACAAAAAACCAACCCCCCCCCCCAAAAAAAAAACCAAACCACAACAAGCCTTTTCTTGAAGGTAGCAGAAAATAAGTTTTCAGTGTATTTGCCAACATATTTGGGTTTATTTTACTAGAACATATTCAAATTTATGTTCTTTTCATGCAGCTTTCAGTGGGCTTGCATTAGAGATGCTATGAGAGGACAGATTTATCTCACCTTAAACTTCCGTAAGTTTGTTGAGCCACTCTGACAGTGGCTGAACATCCTGTGCACATAGCACAGTATTACTAGCAAGTATTGGCAATGTTAGAAAATCATTGCCTAAATTTTTTTAAGTCCAGGACAGATATATTTTTTCCATTTCACAGCTCTTTCAATATAAGCTGAAATGATCTCAGATGTTTGCTCAGCCTTGCAATACTCCTATTATCACAAGTTATAGTCACAATATTACTTTTTCATTTTGTGATAGCTGTCTAGAAGAAAGGCACAAATGTACCAAAATACCTCAGACAAGTAGTGCATGTGTCAGCTAGGCATTTTCTTCTGTATTTGCCAGTGTGTATGCCAAAACATAATATGTGGCCTTGAATTTAGTTGTAAGTAGTAATAATGACAAGCTGTGCTGACTGTTCGGCATTCAGAGCTGTTACTAATAACCACATTAGCAAAAATGAATTTTTGATGCTTAAGCCTACATCTCTCTTTCAACCTGATCCTAATGTTACCCAAATTAGTACAAATATTTCCCTTGACTATTTGCACGGATTTCAGCTCAAACTCCCCTAGAACCACTTTCAATTAAGAAATTAAAACAGATTATATTCCTATGCTTGCTGGTACAAAGATTACCTACAGAAAAGAAAAGCCAAACAACAAAACAGTGCTGCAAGACAAATGACAACAGAAGGTTAAAACTCCAATGTGAAGCTTTCAGCAATTAAAGACTCAAAGTATTGAGAAGGAAAAAAATTTTAAAATTATTATGAAAGATACCACTTCTGAAGCAGCTTAAATCGTAACTTCCATTTAGCAGTCTTCCATATTCTGTCTTTTCTAAAGTTTGAAGCTGTTAAATTCTCATAAAGATCAAAAGTTATAATCACAATCGAATATAACTTGGCTTGCTTGTATTTCTGGGGGTTTTGTTTGTTTATTTGATTTTGTTTATGTTGTTGGGTTTGTTTTTTTTCCCCTATTTGGTAACGGTACTAAAATAATTAACATAATAAAGCACAGTGGACAGACGTATACAACATGACCTGCACTTTAAATGGTCTCTTAATGAATTTTCACATGGTTGGTATTGGTTTTCTAAAAATGTGCTGAAGAATGCATTACAGCCAGTACAGAGGTCACTAGCATGACAATCTTTGAAATAAACTGGTTAAGGCTATCCTGCATTTCAAACTCACTCACTCACTCCATTTCCTATGAACCAACCAAATAAAGCTCCTTAACACAATTGCACATTTTCTTGGGTTATCCTAGAGTGTATTATCTATCTTTTCCAGTCTCTGCCTCTCATGTCTACAGTTTATGATTAGTGAAGATTAATGGAATGTGTTGGAAAATGGAAAAAATTCATCATGAGGGCTGAAAACTGACATTTAAATGAGATGTTATCTCTTGGATATCCCTTCTCTCCAGGATAATGAGCTACCCTGCTCTTTCTTGAAAAGACTGTGTATTATAGAAAGTAAACTGTACTTTAACCATAGTGTTAAAATCACTTTTTCTAGCAATTTCTTGCTTTGCATCCTAAAATGAAAACAGCTAGTGCTTGAAGAGTGGTATCTGTTTTAGTACCTGCATGTAGCTGCATATATCTGTCAAAACTAGGTTACAAATCATAGCTGCTAATCAGCCAGCTGTGTATAGTTAGAAAGGGAGCATTTAAAACTGATCAAAAGAGAGAAAACATCACTATACCTTCCTGTTTGCCTCACTGATCATTTCTCTGTGGTTAGCTTTTACGAGGCAGATGGGTCCAATATGTTTGACAAAGATATTTAACTTTTTCCTTGCCTGTGAAAGAGGAGTGCAGTACTCACTGAAAATAAGAGTCTTACCAAAGATCTCTCCATGTTCCAGGAGCAGGATCTGGGAAAAACAGAAAGAACCAGAGGCAGAAGGCACTGCCTGCCAACATTTAAGTTTATTGACTTGATGTTTGCTAACAACACGGCTTCCAATTTTCCCTTTTTCTGCATTGCCTCTGTTGCCCAGTTTAATATTTCTGAGTATAAACATCATAGAGTCTCTCACCCAACAGCAGCTGATTGCATTAAGCCTTGTAAAGGCCTCATGCATGAATTTCACCGTAAATCAAGATCTGTTACTGAGAATTGCTTAATACATATTTTGGAGCATAAAGTAAGCTAGTTCTCTGAGATACCTTGTCACAGATGAGACCGTATGGGACAATGCCCATCTTGTGTGACAGTTCTAGTTTTGCCCTGCCCACCCAAACTATTACTTTGTGTCAATCTGATGATGTCATCTTTTCTGAAGTCCTCCTTTAGCCTCGCTTGCCGTGTTAGATTTTTACACCTATTTTTGTTTTCTGAGACTCTGATCTTGCTAGCAGCCTTAGGATGGTGTTCTCTCACAACATTTCTCCTTCTTGCATTTTCTGTTAGTTCTGATTGAATAGTAATCCATCTCAAACAGTTCTTCATCTTCTGTGTTTACACATATGGTAAGGATGCTTCAGTGGTGTGTAGAAAAGGATGTGGAAAAAATCCTGAGTTTGGAAACTGAGCACCTGTTTCATTCAATCCCATATTAAAAAGATGATGCTCCTGTTATACACACTAGCTGTAACACGTTAATAAATATAGCACATTAATTAGCTTACCCTGGATTGTGAGAATGCTTGCTGTCTGAAACAGTATGTCATGCATCCTAAAAGGACACCCTATGTCTGAAATAGGAACACTGCTAGTGTGACTCATGAAGTAAAAATAAAGACCCGTTGCACTCCTAAAAGAAAAGGTATCATGAAGCAGCCTTTACTACTACCTTTTTTTGAACTCAATCTTAGGTGTACAAATGTAACATAACATTTTTTTACCCAGGGGCATAATAACAGTTGTGTTGTCATTGCTAGTAGCAGGCCATGATTATGTTAGCTGTGCCCTATGCTAATTGTGCAGGAACTCTGTACCACATTGTAAGATTTATTATCAACTTGTTATGAGAATATGCTAGGGAAAAGAGGTCTTGAAATGATATTACAAGCAATATTATTGATATGATATTACAGCACTATGATTGATATTACAGGCTATTACCCCTTTTCCTGTCACTACAGACTCTGGAGAAAAGTTTCTTTCTTGTCTAGTTTGTAATCCCTCTTTAAGTACTGAAAGGCTGCAACAAGGTCCCTCTGCAGCCTTCTCTGCTTTAAGCCAAACTACCCCAGCTCTCTCAAACTGTCATCATAGGAGAGGTGGTTCAGCCCCTGATTATCTTTGTGGCCCTTCTCTGGACTCCATGTTCACCAAGCTCCAACAAAGTCCATGTATTTCTCTTACTGGGGACCCAAGATCTAGACGCAGGACTCCAGGTGAGCTCTCACCAGAGCAGCGTAGTGGGGCAGAATTTCTTCCCTTGACCTGCTGGCTATGCATCCTTTTATGCTGGCCAGGACACCATTGGCTTCCTGGGCTGTAAGTGCATATTGCCAGCTCATGTCTAGTTTTTCATCCACTAGTATCTCTAGGTCCTTCTCTGCAAGGCTGATTTCAGTCTATACTGATATTGCGTAGTTCCCTGACCTACTCGCAGGACCTTGCACTTGGCCCTGTTGAACCTCATGAGGTTCACATAGGCCCATTTCTCAAGTTTGTCCAGGTCCCTCTGAATAGCATCCTGTCCCTCAGGTGTGTCAACCGCACCACTCATCTTGGGGTCATCTGGAAATTTGCTAACAGTTTCACTCAATCCATCTGGCTGTCACTGAGGAAGATATTAAACAGTAGTGGTCTCAGTATGAACCCCTGAGAGACACCACTCATCACCAAACTGCATGTGGACATTAAGCCATTGACCACTACTCTGGATGTAACTATCCATCCAATTCCTTATCCACCAAACAGTCAATCCATCAAATCTATATCTCTCCTATTAAGAGGAGTATGTAGTAGAGAACTGTGTCAAATGTCTTACAGAAGTTCAGATAGATGACTTTCATACTTCTTCCCTTGTCCACAGATGTTGTCACTCCATCACAGAACACCACAAGGTTGGTCAGGCAGGACTTGCATTTTGTGAAGCCATACAGGTTGTCATAAATCATCTCTCTGGCCTCCATATGCCTTAACACAGCTTCTAAGAGGATCTGTTCTATGATCTTCCTGGGCACAGAGATGAGGCTGACAAGTCAGAAGTTCCCTCAGTCCTCCATTCTTTCTAAAAATGGAAAAATTGTTGCAATGTTTCCCTTTTTCCAATCATCAGGGGCTTCATCTGACTTCCAAGACTTTTCAAATATCACAGAGAGTGGTTTAACAACTACATCAGCCAGTTCCCTCAGGACTCTGTGAAGCATCTTGACAGGTACCATAGACTTATGTATGTTCAGGTTCCTCAGGCAGTCATGAACCTGAACTTCACTTATCCTCCTCCAGTCCCTCCCTTGAGATCCATCCAATCAAGAAGTGTAGGGAGAGACTGCCAGTGAAGATGGAGGCAAAAAAGTTGTTTAGTACCTCAGCCTTCTCTTTGTCTGCTGTTAGCAGTTTGCCAGTCTTCTTTATGAGTGGTGTTACACTTTTTTAACCTTCCTTTCAGGCTGACATACCTATAGAAGCCTGCATTATTATTCTTTGTGTCCCTTGCCAAGTTCAGCTGTACCCTGGCCTTCCTGATGCCACCCCTCCACAACCAGGCATTATCCCTGTTGTCTTCCCAGGATACCTGTCCATGCTTCTACTGCCAGTTTATTTGTTTCTTGACCTTTAGTTTGACCAGCAGGTCTCCACTCTGCCATTCTGGACTCTTTCCTTCCTTTCCTGATTTCTTACACACAAGGACTGAGAGCTCTTGTGCCCTATGGAAAGCATCCTTAAATATCTGCCAGCTCTGTTCTGCTCCATTGTCCCTGAAGGTAGTTTCCAAGGGGTCCTACTGACTAATTCCTGGAGAGTTGAAAGAGTTTGCTTTCTCAAAATTCAGTGTCTTGGCTTTACTTTTCGCCTTTCCCATTTCTCTTAGGACTGTGAACTCCACCAGTGCATGATCACTGCAGCCCAGGCTGCCTCAGATCTTGATGATTCTGATTAGCTCATTGTGATTTGGAATATTCCTTCTCTGACAAACAGATGGACTGGGTAATCAAAATTGTCTCTCTTTTAATTACAAACTTTTTCTTTTTTTTTCTTTTTTTTTTTTTTAATTGACTCTTTGATTTGGTTGTCATAACAGATGTTAGCAACTGACTCAAAGCTGTTTCAAATCATTAACACCTATTTAGCCAAATGGTAGACCTTGATATGACATTTGTTTTTCAGTTCCAGCACATATAGTAGGCATTTTTTCCTTCATCTCTGCAATGCTTCTACTTAAGAATGAGCAACAGAACTGCCATTTTCAGGTATGCATAAAAATTTGTTTAAACTTAGACCCTTTCTTTTCCAACTTGCATAGTTTTAATGAACATTAAAGTTTTCAGTTACAGGTTTACATAATTTATTCTCCATGAGTAATCCTTTCGATAATCATACTTGTAATGGCTTTTAAATTAATAAAGTATTTAACTTAAAAATATCTTTATAATAAGTTTGTAAGAAATAATTATTTTTTACTTCTTTTAAATAGATTTGTAATTAACATTTCTAAATCTAAAATGTAGATAAATGCATTAGTTTACTCAACTAAATTTACAAAAATAATAACCAAGAGAGTTCACAGATATTTTATACTGATTACTACACATACAGAAAGTTCAGGGATACGTATATTATAGGTTATGAGCTGCAGTTTAATCTGCAAGAGTACTTTGATTCATAACTTATTCCACTGGTGTGAATAATAGCTATTCAGCTATTAGAAAAAATGAGAATCATTTTCAGTACAAACCCATGGTAACTTCTGAGTGTGCTGCAAATAGCAGCCCAAATTATGTCACCAGCAGCAGGAATTTCAATTGACATCAACAACAGCTTTGCCATGGTAAAGCATGACTCTTCACAGGCTTCTTGTAGTTAATATTCAAGCTAAAACAATTTCAAGTATGAACTTTTCACATGAGGATTTATATTCAGGTTCTCTGACATAAAATAAAGCTTTATCATTTCTAACATATTTCATATCTCCAATTCTGTATGAAAAAATCCTCTATGACTATGCACAGAGTAATTGAATTATCATAGTCAAACTGTTGTCTTATAACGTGGCCAGGGCCATAAGGGTAAAATAAGCTGTGGGTGGGAAATAGAGGCTGGGGAAATTATCTTACACTTAGAACTTACAGAAGAATTTTGTCAAATTTCTTCTCTGTGTGAACTTAATAAAAGATCATAAATTCATTGTAAAAAGTTAGGATTTTCTAAACAAACAAAACCTAATAAAGACTCTAGGTAGGTAAATATCATTTTGTTGTAATGTTTTGCAGTTGTAATGCTCAGTGCACAAAATGGAACCTTTAACATATTTTATATATTTATGTATTGATTCTATAGCCAAATATGATTCTATTTAGCTAAAGGGAATGTTTTGGACAACCATGTCTTGAAAAAGTTGAAATATACATCCTTAACAGAAACAATACTATCTGCTTTCATTTCACTGGGATTTGATATCTGTTACAATTAGAAAGACCCTTATTGTAAAAGTAAAACATCAGAGTCTAAAGGAGAATTCAGTGTTAACAGAGCCATCATTTATGTGTAGGCTTCTTATGTTTCTCCTCTTAATAAAGTACATTATATTCTAAAAGTCAGATCTCTTCACCTGCTTGTAATGTGGCACAGTTCCATTCAATCCCTAGGATGTTTTTGCCAATGTTCAACGCTGCTTATTTTCAATCAAGTCTTTCCAAAAGAGCCACACTTCATTATAGATCTAGAGGAGTAATACCTAGTTGAAATTTTGCAACTTTATAACCAAAAAAAAAAAAAAAAATATCTCTATAATAGTTCTTTATGAGTAGAAATAATTTTATAATATCTGTTCTTTTCAGAAACTGGTTTGGAGCAACCGGAATTGTGCCTACGTATCACTGTTCCTGGAGTTACAGTTTTGTTTGTCTGACTAAAACGAGGATTAACATTTCATATAAGGGTCACAAGCAGTCTTAAAAGTAAGGTGTTTGGGTTGCCTTAAGGGATTACTGGTAAAAATGAAGGGTTTAAGTATACCTTATGCTAGATAATTTCCTAAGCTACATATTACCACCAAATCATTCCCCCTCCTTCCCCCCCATCTCACTACCTAGGCCTCACTACTATGTAGTGTATTTTTGCATCATGCAATGTCATATGATACTAAGGGCTGTACATAGTGGTTAGTGTGGACTGGATCTGAACTGGTTGGCCAGAGACACTTCAGTATAAACTCAATAACAATTCCTTCACAACTTCTGTGGTATTGCAGCAAACTGCTGTCAGTAATGCATGAAGCTTGAGGACCTTTGAAAAACTTGATCGCTATTCAGTAGTACAGTGGGAAATACTTTAAAAAAACACGATGGCAAAAAAATGAAACAGAGATAAGAGCATGAGGTCAAGTATTCTTCGTATCTCAGGAGGCTAAGAGAGTATGAAAGAAAGTAAATGATTTCTACTAGTTTAGCATAGGATCTTTGTGTGCTACACAACAATCAGATACGTGAATCTTTTTTCTTTCATCTTACTACATTTTACTATTTACCCGGTAAACTGGTATACTTCCCAATGATGTTTTCTGAGCTGAAGTGACTCCAAAATGAAATATTTGAACTAATGTAGATTCCTTTTTTTTTAAAAAAAATGCTATGTGCCTAATATTCTATTTTATCCTGAATTTTTGAACTCTTTTTCATCAAATTTTATAATTCTGTGGAAGCTGACTGATATATTTATTGAGCATGTTAATGCAGAAAAATTACTTGAACTTTTAACTAAATTAAAACCTTAAACTGTCAAGTAAATTTCTCAGCTCACTTAACAAATACATAATGAATATGAAAAATCCACACAACTCTGCACATTATTCAGTATAATGACCAGCAAGCTAAAGCTGTTTCATAGAGGCTGTTCTTTAATCCAGTTTTTGCAAGTGAAAAAGTAAGATAAGGTACTCCATGAACCGCAACAGAATAAATTCTATTATTTTCTTTTAAAAAGTTAGGCTATGGAATTCTATTGTCCTCTTTGCAATATCCTAGATAACAAGATGCTCAATATGAAATTTTAATCTAGTGTGCAGTCAGCATGTAGGTTTGGTTCTGAAATTGCAGATTTCATTTGAATAGCTTGAGAGAATATCTAGGTCTAAATACTTTTATGGGAAGAAATACTAGGTGAGATTTTGAATACGTAGTATTGCAAAGGGCAGAGAAAACTTTTAGCCCTTGGTTATAAGAGTGGAAAATATACAGTGAAAGATGTGAGCAACTAAGTAATTTGTTATTATCTTGGTTTCTTAGTCTAGCCAACTATTGTTCATAGTTTCTGGAAGATCCTTATAAGGCACATAAGATGGTAAGGTACATCTTATAAGTATTACTGATCAAGTCTAGGTTGCTTGGCTTTCACAGTATGTTCATTGATCCTTTCATTTCTCTGCTCCCAGATTTTAAAACTCAAAGTAAAATGTAGGATTAATTTCTTCTGAGGGCTACATTTGTGATTGTTGTGCATTCCTAAATGTGATTGACTGTGAACAATGGTGATGGAAAGCAGCTGCAGTTAGGACAATATCCTTCTTTCTCAAAGTGTGTCATATATTTATTTCACAAATGACTTTCCATATCTGACATGAGATTCACCTTTTCTTCCCTGAACCTAGTAACAGAGGAATTGATAGTCTATCAAGAGGAGCAACTTACCTTTTTCACTACCTACTCAGAGTTTTGTGCAATACACACAAGAGAATAACCCTTAAGAATATATCTAAGCAGTAATATTTACAGTTTGCTACTGTTACGGAATTGTTTTGCTTGCTTTATTTGTTTTAGATGTTCAGTGGATCAATTATGTTCCCACTACTCATTTACTAAATCTTGCAAAGATTTTGGTCTCTGAAATTGTCTAGACATAATTGAAAGCTGGATTTGGAACCTAATACCTATTCATATTTCTCCCAACACCACAGAAGAAAAAAAAAAACAAACCAACAACCCCCCCAAAAACAAACAAAACCAACCCAACAACCAAAACCAAACCCAACCAAATAAAAAAAAAAAATCAACAACCCCTAAACACCTGTATTAGAAACAGGTGTTAAAGTTATGATTTTAAGGTAATAAAAAGGACTGTACTAAGGACATCTTCTAAAGGACAAGAATCATCCTTTGGAAGAAACACACATATGTCTGTTTCAAGGAATTTGTATACACTCAGTACTCTAACACCTTTAGTCTTTTTCAGTGTTGTTAGTGCCCATTGTTTTTTTAATGAATGTAGCCCACACAGAGGTGAATGATCCTAGGGATTCTTCAGTAAGTGTGTTGTACAGCAGGGTAATATTAAGGCTGATTGTTAAAATGCTAAGGAGTCTATAATTTGAAAGTTGAAAGTTGAGATTCTTGTACGGTCAGCTAGGAATGGTAATAAAAGTTTGCCTGTTTCTGCAAAATACTTTGTCACTTTTTGCAGCACATTAGTTTTAAGCGAAGGGGGTTGGGATCTTCTGTGGCTGCTGCTGTGATAGCTTGCTTTTAATAGGAGAAATGTCTTTGTCTTCCCTCTTCTTTTGGTGGCACTTCTTCACAGCTCATTAAGATTTCATACTGAAGGGATTTTTTTAAAGTATTTGCTACATGCTCATGATGCAAGGATGTGTACCTAGGGTAAAGTCATCTCTGTCTCAGATGATGGCAGTCCCACCAGCATATGAAAGACTAGATGTGATCAGATAAAAGTTGTACTCCAAGGATCTGAACATCTACTTCACAGTCCAGTTCTGTGTTTTCAAATATCACTACAGAGAGGGAAACTCTGTTTCATCAATCTGAAAGACTGAGGTAACTATACTTCCTATTGCGACATATGTAATAGTAAAAGCAAGGTCCATGCAGGAGTAATTTCCATCTAGATATTAAGTGAGAAATGAGCTAGAGAAAGGGAGCAGAAACAGAGCGAGCCTTGGCTTCACTTATGTACAGCATAACAAAGTGAATAAAGTGAATGGAGAATAGGGTATTATGTTCCCTTCCATTTTCCGTACCCAGTCTTTTCCAAAGTGAGGCATTTTTGTTTATTCTTTGCATAAAGATAACACCTGGGTAGAAAGACTTTGCTCTGAATATCACATTAATACAAAGGTCCTGACAAAATGAAGTTACATCTCAATAAAGGATGTGATTCAAAAGATATTTATTATAATATATCAGGGAAGAGGCACCTGGTAGGATAAATTCAATCTTATGCCTACATTGCTTTCTTCAAAGTGTTTTGAGCAAAAGCTCAGGTTAGGCCTATGACAAGATGTGGCTGTAAAATCTGTATGTTGGAGTGGCCTATCTGGGGGTTTGTAAAACCATTTATTAGAATTACACCAGAGAATTGAATAGGGTTCAGGAGAGTTGCTGCTGCCTTCTGCTATTCAATCTCTCTGTGATAAACAGCTTCACTATCCCAGGTAGAGATTATTTGCCTCTGTAGCACAAATACATAATAATAATTAAGAAAAAGCCAAAACGAGCAAACAAAGCCTTCCCCCTATTTCTTGTATTGCAGCAAGCTCCATCAAGACTTTTCAGAGTATTCTTCTGATATCTTTTCTTTTCAGATTTTTGAATGCTGTCTGAAAGCTGGCTTAAACTATTGTTTTACAGTCTTCTCTTTAAAAAAAAAAATAAAATAAAAAATTAATACATCACATTTTTTAGAAAATTCACTTTTTGTCTTTAGAATTACCTTTCTGCTTCTTTTGATCAGGAACAACTGTCTTTGTTTAACTATGGAAACAAAACAACAGATTTCTCACTCCAGCTCCCTACAAGAACATACTCACTGGCCTTTGACATTTATCATGACCATTGCCTGCCAATGAAAAGGAAAGCACTTGTTGATATTTCTCTTGTTAATATTCTGGTGGTTCAACCACTTGTGTGAAGAAAACAGAAACTTCTAATAACAGAACATGCTAGAGTCAAGTTCTACTTACCGTTACAGCAGGATGAAGTGGCATTAGGCTGCTTGCAGAAGAGTCAGAAAATTATGTTGGTTCAAAATAAACCGTTGTATTTCTTTTGTATTGTAATGTTCTAACTTAACACATTATGCATTCTGCATTTTGTAAACAGTTTAGAATTGCCCAATGTCTTATCTTTTGACAGAAATTAAGAGACAGGCATACCACATAACTTCTGCATAGTTCTGAATCCATGGATTCTGTGATAAACATTATTTTTGTATCTATATCTCAGTGAGGAGCTGTTACAAACACATCTCTGCTCTCTTCAGGTGATGCATTTTCTGCAGAGCTGCTAATAGGAATCTTTTACTTGAAAAATTGAACCAGAGACATTTGCTCCATTAAGTATGAAATCAGAGAAGTGCATTATTACATAAGTGTTTGCAATTCCCCTGTTTTAATGCCTGCAGTTTCTTTCCTTCCTCTCTACAAAATTAGTAAAGTACATATTCCCTGCAGAGGCTATATTATATCTTAGATCCAAAGCTTCCAGGTTCAACTTTAGGCATAAGGCAACTTACTTACTATGCTCTGTTCAAATGATAGTGGGAAAAAAATAAGAATATCAACACATAACTGAAAATTCTCTGGAGGAATTTTTTGTGAAATCTTTTCATACCTAAGTGGTAATGAGATGAGTGAAATATAAATTCGAGCTAATATTTTTCAGATTTCTTTCTTCCTTTTTATTCTTTCTCTGCCTGCCATAAATGCACAAACCTCCAAAACCTCCAAACTATCAAAATTCTGTTATGTGAGAGTAAATTATTCTAATATAAATCTCTTTTGCAATTTCACCTACTGAAAATGACCTCTCCAACATATATTCAAACCCAGGGTAATTAGACTTCAAGATGAGAACGATGCATTAGGATTTTTATATGAAATTTTCAGGTAACAATGTAAGTCCTGAATATGAATATGTATTAGGGAAGATCTTTTGTTTAATTAAAATGTGAAAGATATTTTGGATTAAAAGGGTATTTTCCCAGGACATGAAGAAAATAGTTCAGTGGTTTTAGATGTTTTCTTATGTTCAGATATTTCACAGAAATGTTAAGTTTAAGAAATGAGATAGAGGCAGCAAGGGATTTTACTATTCCCTGGGAAAGAAAAAAAATGAATAAAAATTAAAAAAAAAAAAAAAACCAAAAAAAACCCAAGAATCTTGTGAAAGTCTTAAGTTAGAGAAAAAAGTAAAGGTACTATAGGATGCAAATGTGGATGAAATAATCTATGTCCATTTCTGTATTAAAACCTGCCTATTATTTCCAGTGAAGACAGTGAGGATGAAGCCTTTGCCTTTTGCCTTTGCCTTTGCCTTTGCTTTTGCCTTTGCCTTTGCCTTTGCTTTTGCTTTGCTTTGCTTTGCCTTTGTCCTTGCCTTTGCCTTGCCTAGCCTTACTTTCCCTTGTCTTGCCTTGCGTTTGCTTTTGACTTGCCTCATCACCTTCCCTTGCCTTGCCACCTTCCCTTGCCTTGCCTTGCCCTTGCCCTTGCCTTTGCTCTTCCCTTTTCCCTTTCTGTTTCTCTTCCCTTTTCCCTTTCTGTTTCTCTAACCTTTTCCCATTTCTTCTCTTTTTCCCTTTCCCTTTCCCTTTCCCTTTCCCTTTCCCTTTTTCTTTCCCCTCTCTTTTTCCTTTCCTTTTCTCTCTTCATCTTTCCCTTTTATCTTACCTCACCCTCACTGTCCCTTTCCCCTTCCTCTTTCGCTTCCCCTTTCCTTTTCCATTCCTCTTCCCTTCCCCTTCCCTTCCCCTTCCCTTTTCTCTTTGCCCTTCCCTTTTTGGTTCCTCTTCCCTTTTCCATATGCCCTTCCCTTTTCTCTTCCCCATTCCTTTTTCCTTTCCCCTTCCCCTTTCCCTTCCCCTTCCCCTTCCTCTTCTCTTTGCCTTTCCTCTTCCCCTTTCCCTTCCTCTTCCCTTCATTTCATTCTCTAGTTCACTATATAGAAGTTCTGCATAGTGACATGTTTATTTACGTGCGTGAAAAGCCTCACAGAACATATCTTATTATTCTGACATGGAACTGAACTAAAATTTGCACTTTTCCCACCTTTACTTGTTCGCAGAAAAGCTGTACTAGTGTTCTTCTAGTTTTCCTGAGATTCTGCACCTGTGTGCCCCCTCTTTTCCATATGCATGTCGGAAAGGCTGAGATCAAAGAAGAGGGTGAAGGACAAGCCTTGATATTTCACTGGCTCAGGCTGGCTCTCTTCTGGAGACCATATATTTCAGTCCAGTCTGAATCCCCCCTGCCTGTTTTAAGCACATGGAACACTCATAGCTGACTTTTGTTTAAGAAGGGAAGCAAGCCACTTGTACGTATATTATCTGTTTTTTCGTACATGAGCCAGGTTAAGATGCACGAGGAGATACATCTTTCTTTCTATCTTCTGTTTCAAGAGGGAATAAGAAGGGGATTCAACAGTAAAGGTAGTGACAAAGCTTTCATTTTCGTGACACTAGCATAAGGGCATGTCTGCAACAAGGAAATATCAACATTATTTTTTGTGATCTAATAATTTTACATGTTGGTGGCATTGGCAGTAATTTCTCTATTTCCAGCGCCTTGATGAGAGACAGAAAAAAAACATTATTTTGTTTTGTCTGGTTTTGTTTTGCTTTATATTGTTTTGATCTTTGTTTTGTTTTTATAGAATCATAGAATAGTTATGGTTGGAAAGGACCCTAAGATCGTACATTTCCAACCCACCCTGCTGGACACTGAGGCATTGACCACAACTCTTTGTTTCTGGCCATCTAGCCAGTTCTTTATCCACAGAGTGGCCCACGTATCAAATTGATGTATCTCCAATTTAGAGACAAGGATGTCATGTGGGACAGTGTCGAATGCTTTGCATAAGTCCAGGTAGATGACGTCAACTGCTCTACCCCTGTCCATCAGTTCCGTAGCCACATCATAGAAGGCCACCTGACTGGTCAGACAGGATTTCCCCTTAGTGAAGCCATGCTTTCTGTCACCAACCACCTCCTTGTTTTTCATGTGCCTTAGCATGCGTTCCAGGAGAACCTGCTCCAAGATTTTGCCAGGCACAGAGGTGAGACTGCCTGGTTTGTAATTCCCTGGGTCATCCATTTTCCCCTTCTTGAAAATGGGGGTTATATTTCCCTTTTTCCAGTTGTCAAGAACTTCACCTGCCTGTCATGATTTTTCAAATATGATGAACAGCCAGCTCCTTCAGGACCCGAAGATGGATTTCATCAGATCCCATGAACTTGTGTACATTCAGATTTTTAAGATGGTCTCGAACCAGTTCCTCTCCTACAGTGGGTGCAAGGTCTTCATTCTCACAGTCCCTGCATCTGCCTTCCAAGACTTGGGTGGTGTGGTCAGAGCCTTTGCCAGTGAAGACCAAGGCAAAAAAGTCATTCAGAACCTCAGCCTTCTCCAAATCCTGTGTAGCCAGTTCTCCTGATAGCTTCTGGAGGGAGCCTATGCTGTCCCTAGTCTATCTTTTATTTGCAATGTAATTATAGGATCTTTTCCTGTTATCCTTAACATCCCTAGCCAAGTTTAATTCTAACTGGGCCTTAGCTTTCCTGACCTGGTCCCTAGCTTCCCGGACAACATCCCTGTATTCTTCCCAGGCTGCCTGTCCTTGCTTTCACCTTTTATAAGCCTCTTTTCTCCTTTGAATTTTCCTCAGCAGCTCCTTATCTATCCAAGGAGGTCTCCTGGCCCTCCTGCTGCACTTCCTTCTAGTCAGGACTCAACACTCCTGAGCTTGTAGTAGGTGATCCTTGCATATCAACCGGGAGTCTTGCCCTCCCCTGCCCTCTAGGGCTGTATCCCATGGAACCTTACTAAGCAGGTTCCTGAAGATGCCAAAGTCTGCTCTCTTGAAATCCAGGGCAGTGAGCTTGCTGCATGCTCTTCTCACTGTCCTGAGGATCTCGAATTAGACCATCTCATCATTGTTGCAACCAAGGCTGCCCTGGAGCACCACATTTCCAACCAGCCCTTCCCTGTTGGTGAGCATGAGGTCAGGCATGGCACCTCTCCTTGTTGGCTCCTCTATTACTTGCAGAAGGAAGTTGCCTTCCACACAATCTAGGAGCCTCCTGGGTTGCTTGTGCCGGGCCATACCATTGCGCCAACAGATGTCAGTGCGGTTGAAGTCTTCCATGAGAACAAGGGCCTGCGAGCGTGAGGCTGTTCCTATCTGTCTGTAGAGTTCTTCATCCACAGAGTCCTCTTGATCAGGCGGTCTGTAACAGATTCCCACAGTATATCCCCCATAGCTTTTCTCCCTCTAACCCTGACACGCAAACTCTCTGTTGACTGCTCACCTGTCCCCAGACAGAATTCCATGCTCTCCAGCCTATCCCTAACATAAATAGCAACTCCCCCTCCCCACTTGCCAGGCCTTTGTTAGTTTTGTCTAATTTGTGGACATGGGGCTGCTTGGGGCTTTGTTTTGGGGGTGTCAATAATTTTGCTGTTGCACTATTTTTCCATTTAACGACCTCAGAAAAACTGTCTTTAAAAATAAAGCCTATTAAATCATTTCAGACAAATTCCTTTGCAAGTCTTTATGAAGGTTTTAATAAATTTATGCTCAGAGCTCTTATTTGAAATAATCTTTCTAAAATCCATTTTCTTCAATAAGAATACTACTTGAATATACTACTTGAATTTCCTATTTACTCGTAAAAACAAATTATGTGTGTGTCAATATATTTTTCCAATACCTAGATAAGTAGATATGTTTACTGATCTATTATTGTAGATTAAAATACATGAGACATAAAAAATACTTTTTTCATTAATCTCTCTATCTAATCTACATACCTACCTATTTGCCCATATGCCTACCCATCTTTATTTATCTACTTATATATACTCATATACCTGTCTATTTTAAGGTGCAGATATGCCTGTTGGAGTCAAGAAAAGAAAGATGAATTTGTTGCTTTTGAAAACTGAAGAACATGAAGGGAACAGATAAGGAAGAAGAAGGGTTAGTTTTAACATATAACATTTGTTTTGCACAAGTAACTTAGAAAATTAGAGAAACTATCTACAGTTTTGATTCTTATAATCATTAATTCAATTTTTCCCTAGCCTCAAAAAGAAAAATCACCACAGTTATTAGCTGGTGAATTTTTGGTTTGAAACCGTGTTATTCATTTTATGCACACTTCCAACTCTGAAATGAGTTTCTGAGGGAACTGATGGCTCAAGTTGCTAAGCCACTACCCATCCCCATCATGTATGAGATGTCGTGACAGTCTAGTGAAGTTCCCACTCACTGGAAAAGAGGTAATATAAGCCTCATTTTTAAAAAGGGAAAAACAGAAGACCCAGGGAATTACGAACCAGTCAGTCTCAACTCTGAGACTCAGCAAGATTATGGAGCAGTTCTTCCTGGAAAATATGTTGAGGCACATGTAAAATAAGGAGGTGATTGGAGGGTGTCCACATGGCTTCACTAGTGGCAAGTCATGCCTGAAAAATTTCGTGGCCTTCTATGAAGGGGCTATGCTGGTGCTGGATAAGGGAAGAGCAACTGATGTCATTGTCGTGGTTTAAACCCAGTCAGGTAACTTGTTCACTCACTCCCAGTGAGTGGTGCCGAGCTGACAACAATTGAGGGCCGTCCCCCCCCCCCCACCGGGGCTCTCCCCTTCCCTGCTCCCGGAGGAATGGGGAGGAGGATCGAAAGGGTGCAACTCCTACGGGTTGAGACAAGAACAGTCCAGCAACCAATGTACAACACAAATCACCACCGCTACTATCAACTACAACAATGATAAGGGAAAGTAACAAGGGAAGAGAATATGATACCACCGGCCAAGAAACAAGTCCCACCCGGAAGCCCGTGCCTTTCCGGGTAACTCCCAGTTAACCCCCACCCCGGGCATGACGTGCTGTGGTATGGAATACCTCCCCGGCTAGCCCAGGTCAGGCGCTCCGTCTCTGCTTCCTCACAGCTTCCCCTCCTCCCTGGCAGAGCATGAGCCTCACAAAGTCCTTGGTCAGGGTAAACATCACTTAGCAACAACCGAAAACATCGGCTTCACCAACACTGTTCCCAGGCTGGAAGTCAAAACACAGCACTGCACCATCTACCACCAAGGAGAAACATGACTGCTACTGCTGAACCCAGGACAGTCATCAGCCTGGACTTGTGAAAAGCATTTGATACTGTTCTGCACAACATCCTTGACTATAGACTGGATTTGATAGACTGTTCACTGGGTAAGGAATTGGCTGGAAAGTCATACTCAGAGAGTTGCAGCAAACAGATCAATGTCTTGGGTGACACGGTTTAGTGTGCAGTCTCCCTCCCTGTCCATGGCAGGTTAGTTGTAACTAGATGATCTTAAAGTCCTTTCCAACCCTAAGTGTTCTATGATTCTATGTTTAAGTGGAGACTGGTGACAAGTGGTGTTCCTCAGGAGTTGTTTTGCACCAGTACTGTTCAATATCTTTGTCAGCAACATGGACAGTGAGATTGAGTGCACCCTCAGTAAATTTCATATGACATCAAACTATACGGTGAAGTCAAGCCTTGATGGGCTTGAAAGTTGAGCCCATGCGAATCTAATGAAGTTCAACAAGGCTGAGTACAAGGTGCTTCAGCTGGATTGGTGTAATCCCAAATTAAAACACAGGCTGGGTGGAGACTTGATTGAGAGCAGCCCTGAGGAGAAAGACTTAGGGATGTTGGTTGATGAGAGCTGGCAGAGTGTGCTTGCAGCCCAGAAAGCCAACCATATGCTGGGCTACATCAAAAGGAGTGTGACCAGAAAGTCAAGGGAGGTGATTCTCCCCCTCTAATCTGCTCTTCTGAGACCCCACCTGGACTACTACGTTCAGCACTGGGTCCACCAACTTAAAAAGGATGTGAACCTGCTTGAGAAAGTCCAGAGGACTGTGAAGAAGATCAGAGGATTGAAGCACCTTCTCTATGACGGCAGACTGAGCAAGTTGGGGTTGCTCTGCCTGGAGATGGCTGTGGGGAGACCTTATAGCAGCCTTGAAGTACCTAAAGGGGGGCTTACAAGAAAGCTGGAGAGGGACTTTTTATAAGGGCCTGTAGGGGTAGGACAAGGGGTAATGGCTTTAAACTGAGAGAGGGTAGATTTAGTTTAGATATTAGGAACAAATTCTTTACTGTTTAGTTTAGTGAGACACTGAAACAAGTTGCCTTTTGAGCAACCTGGTCTAGTGGAAGGTGTCCCTGCTAACTGTGACATGGCTGGATCTCTAAGTTCCCTTCCAACCCAAACCATTCTACTATTCTGATTATACACGCAATTGATATAATTACTTTAAGGAAACAATAGAGAAAATTACATTGTGGTGAGAGTTATCAGGACATTAAGGTCCATTCAGGGTGAGTAGATGTTTGCCCTTGTCTTGTCTGAAAAAGACGACTTTATTACACAACATGAGGTTAGGAATAGATTGATCTTGGTCTGAAGTATATACAGATAAGCTCACTTACAAAAGGTTGATCTAAATTCATGATTTAATATGCAGTTTGAGAACAGGGAGTGTAGCCCTCACATCCTTTCCAGATGGCACTGAAGGCTACAGTCTTTAATAGAAGAAGTACATGCAGACTGAAAAGTGAATTTTGCAGCTGCCAAGTTGTGTTCTCTTGATCTACGTAATGACTAGCAATGTCAGTTTTGTGCCAGTGAAATGAATTTCAGTCAACACAGTCAGTGGGAAGAAGACAATTTCTGCCTCTCTAGAAATTCATTGTGCACGATGAAGTAAAATATGCTGTAAATAGTGGGGTTTGTTCCCATTGTCTTTCAGAAACATTATCCTATTTCTGATGTTGTGAGTAGCATGCAGTCAGCTTTAATTCACATTTAGTGTAACTGTAGTAGTATTACTAATCTTGGTGCAATAGTTGAGCTTTCTATGAAATTGTTGTCTCCAAAATAAACACTTTTAAAGAGAAGACTAATATATAATTTTAATCTCAGATTTTTGTCAAATATACTTGTAAGAGAAATGGAAGATCATTCTGTGATTGCCAACAGTGATTTCTACATCCTCTTGCTTTTAAAGGATATTCAAGACCATTGCTTTCAAATCCAGAGAAACAGTAAAACAGTTTCAGCTTTATAAACACTGGTAATTTACACTGTAGGTACTATACAGGTCTTATTTGAGAGGACTAAACAAAATATGCTACAAGAAAAGAGCTGGAGAATGTGCATTTCAAACTAAGTGTATCAGAAGATGTTAAAAGTAGAAAGTTGCCAAGAACAGTTCCCATGAATGCAAGATATCTCTGCAAGACAGAAGTTCAGTGTAATATTAAAGCACAAGCTTAATTTTAAGGTAGTGATCCATGCTTAAAGAAAAAAAAAATCTTCTACTTTAACCGTTAGGTTAGTTACTTAAGATAGTGCAAAATAATCACAAGATCAGAAGGGTAGTTTTAGTCTCATTTGAAATCACAGTTGGAAACCTATTTAAATTAGGCCTGCAGCTAATAACCGAGGTTTGCCTTAATGCTACTTCATATTTACTTTCATACTACTATTCTTAAAAGGAAAATGTGGATTTGGTCATATCAATGATTATCACAGTGCAAACTTATTTTACAAAATATATTATAGAAACCTTATGAATGTAGATGTGCAAATCTGGGAAGCTCTGATACTAATAGAAGCAAAAGGATGAGTGAAGTGGGATTGACAAGCTTTGTTTATCTTTTAGTTATTTGACCAAAACACAGACTTAGCATGATATACTGATAGCAAAGATTTCACCAATTCAATGTTTTCTTATATTCCTGAAGCTATAAAGTATAAACTTCCCCCCCCCCAAAATATTAAAATAACATGTTCAAGGGTGCTTGCAGAAATCAGTTCTCCAGTGTGCTTGAGTACTTTTGAAAATTGCAGCCAGATATGGTCATGCATAAATAAGTCTTGTACAAAGAATCTCATTCATAATTGCTGTAGATCTCTTTTTCATTTGGTTCACTGAAAATGCTGTTCTTCTGATATCAGATTTAGTCCAGTTCAAACTCAAAATAATCCAGGTGTTCATTTTCCTAGGAAATTCTAGAACCACTGTATTTTAGAAGCAAAATACAATCCCTAGATTTTGAGTCTTCTGAGAAAATATTCATTCTTTTTATTTGAATCATTGACTACAAATGTGCTTCCTACCACTTCTGAATTTGTTAGTTATTTCGCTATTTAAAAGATTTGGAAACATTTCTACAAACCATTTATCTATTGGCTTAGCTGCTAATAAAAGGCTTGTCTCCATTGAGCACCAATGAGCTGGGATCAGATCCCAGACAGTAATGTGTTAAGCAAATTATTTGAGTATGAGCCAGAAATTCTCAAATGATATGGTGGTTATACTATAGGGGACAATAAAGTAAGTCAATGGCGGGTTTTGGGGGCCAGTTCTGCTTAGCAAAATGGAAGATTCTGAGTCACTAAGTAGCACAATTAGCTTTTCAGTAATGCTAAACCATAGGTGAAGCAACTTAGGTGAAGTCTTCCTTGTCCCAGTGTAAACAGAAAAAAAATTAAAACACTCTGGATATTCCAGAATTATTGTAGCTTGATGACTGGGGTGTTCTCCAAAAGACATTGTCTTTTTAATAACTTCTTCAACCAGAGGATTCCAAATGCACTTGGAGTTGTCTTTTCCTGAGTGCACATCACCTGATGGGTAGGGTTTGGGCTGAGGTTTATAGGACATTTCTACTAAATACTGATTTGCTGTTTGTGTAAGTCTCATCTATAACTTCAGATTTGCATTCATCTTTCCCTCCTATTTCCTTTTTTTTTTTTAATTTTTTTTTTTTTTTCCTTTCTGGTGAAGCGTGGTGTTTATTGTATACTTGTGTGGTGTGGCTTTTGGCTGCACATTCTTTTTGCATTTTTTCCACCTTTCTGATGCTTTGGTAAAGGTGCATTGTCATATTGGAATGACAATGCACCAAAAAGTGCACTGTCATATCCAACATGATAACTAGGAATAGTTATCATGTTATACATAATGATGACTGCATAGCTGATTGCCTCTTTGATACCATTTAAGAGTTATGTCCATCAACAATTTACATTTAGGAAATCTCTTTTTCCTTTGGTCAACTGAGTTTAAACACATTTCACAATATATGTTTTTCAGTGGTTGATCGATAGGTACTTTTTCAGAGCATGTGTTTGCTCACATAAAGGTACTTTGAAAACTATCTTACATACATACATCTTGTGAAAATTACACACAATTTTTTTTTTAATACAAAAAAAAAGGTGTTTGTCATAATTAGGACCTATTTGACACTTGAATACCAGCTTCTTGCTTATCCTACACATGTACAAAGCATCTGCTACTTTGATTTAGATGTATCTACCTTCTGAATATCAATACCATTCAGGATACAGGTTTAAATGCAGTTCTAGGACTTATTTAGTTGCTGGATCTAGCATCCCATACTTGGTCAACAGTAAATTAAACTCCCATTAAACTTGCCACTAAAAAAGGAGTTACCATCCTATTAAAATCCAATTAAACATACATCACATTCAATGGATATAATTAGAACAACTGGAGAGGGTAAGTGGTTCAAAATACTATAGCTAGAGAAATGTCAGTGAAATGCTAAGTGAAAAAAAACAACAACCAGCATACAATGTTCACAGAATATATATGTTTATAAAAAATCCTGCTCTTTACAATCATTTTAATACACTTGCTTCATGAGTTTGGTTGTTGAACAGAACTAACACACTTACTGTCATAATTTACAGTGAGGTTAGACTTTCGACCTTGTTCCTTCTGAAAAGAAAAAAAAAATAAAAGGTTGTCTATCTCAGGATAAATTTTGCAAGCATAAAAAGAAAGAGAAATTGGCTGAATTCATTTGTGCAGTACAAAGGCATGCACTGCTGACGAACACCAGAAAAACATAGAGGTCAAGAAAATTATTTCACAGGAGACGAAGTGAGATCTGATATGAAATGGGAACTTCTTCACTAAGCCTTCTAAGATGTGCTTTGCTATTTCCTGGTACTTGAGTACTTTTAGAAAAGAAGATTTTACCACCCAATGAAACAATAATACCCTTGAGAAAGCGTCATGCAAATGTCCAATTGAGTTGAAACCTGCCTTTGACTAAGCTGGATTTTCAAAAATTTGAAATCGTAAAGCTAGACAGACTATAACAAGGAGAAATCCTTAACGTTTGAATGGGTTCAATATGATTTGATTTCACAGTAGTTATTGCCTTTGTTTGTTTGTTTTCCAGCCGAGGAAAGTACAGATGATATTTTAAGCAGTTATTATAATGTCAGTGATAAGACTGTGCCAAGTCACATGCTGCTACATAACTGCAACTTTATTGCATTTGCAGAGGTGAGCAGCTTCACAGAGGATGCCTTCAGCATGGGAGCGCGAGGAAAATGCCGCGTCCAGGAGCCTCGGTTCTGATTGGCGAGAGCCACTAAGAGAGCCTCAAGCCCTCACCAGGCCTTGCCAAGGAGCTGGCAGCTCTGCTGAGGAGAGCAGGGACTCACAGCAGGTGGCACCTAGAGGGATGGTACCACCCTCAGCTGGGAAAACCCACCCCAGGGAGCACAGGAACAGAGCCTGGCCCAGCAGTTTGTGTGGGCAAGTGAGGTGAAAAGGTCCAGTACTCTGGGAGGCTGCAGAGGTGAGCTCAGCCATTGGCCATCAAGACAGTGCTCTAGGATGGCATCCCCTCAACACAAAACAAAGTCCTCTCTGCTGGCCAGGAAGAGAGGTGACCCAGGCAGTGGTCCCTCATAAACATGTATCTGTCCAGGTGTCTGGCTGTAGTGAGTGCCAGATCCTGTCGGCAATGTTACATGGTGGCCGTGTAAGATGTCAGCAGGTTGGTGATTTGCTCTGCATGGTGACAGAACTATGGGAAGTGGTGGAACAGCTAAGGGGCATAAGGGAATCTGAGGAGGAGATTGACTGGTGGGCCCACACTCTACCACCCCTGAGAGATGCAAGCCAGCCACCAAAAAAACAAAGGACTTCAGGATCCCATACCTTCTTAACATCAGGCAGATGGAAGGAGCCTAGGAGACAAGGGAGGTTGGAAACAGGCTACTCCTAGAAGTAGACAGCATATTAACCCCCTGCTCAGGTCACCTTCCCAAGTAATCCTTATCAATAGATACAAGGCCCTGGTACTTGAGGATCAGGAAGTGAGGAAGATGATAATAAAGGATCATCCAAGTTAGAATAGCTCCTACAAAGGAGTCAGAAAACACCTCATTTTGTGATCAGCTGCACTAAAAACAAAAAAAAAGAGTAGCGGTGATTGAAGACTCCACCCTAAGAGGAAGAGAAGGACCCATATGCCAGCCTGATCAGACTCACAGAAATGTCTGCTGCCTCCCTGGAGCCAGTGTAAGGGATGTCACTAGAAAACTCACTCATCTGTTACAGCCCTGTGACTACTATTCTTTATTAGTTTTCCAGGTGGCCAACCAGGAAACATCTTCAAGAAGCCTGAGGGGGTACAAGAAAGACTTCAGGACCTTCGGGTGACTGGTTCAGGAGCCCAAATAGTGTTCTCATCTCTCCCGCCATTTGCAATCAATGACAATGGTAACACCAGAAAAATTGCATTAATCAATTCCTGGCTCCAGGACTGGTGTCAGCATCAAAATTCTGGGGTTTTGACCATGAGTCAGTCTGTGCAGCACCAGGCCTGCTGGTGGCAGATGAGGTATGCCTATTCCAAAGAGGAAAAGGGATTCTAGCCCAGGAGCAAGAAGGGAGCCTTCAGGGTTCACAGAGAGGGCTTTAAACTAAGTTTGAAGTGGGAAGGGGTAACACCAGGCTCACTAGAAATGAGCTACGGGGTGGTGTGCCGCTGTTGGAGTGCAGATCCACAGGATAACTTATGCTAATGCCTGCAGCATGGGCAGCAAACAGGAGGAGCCATTGTGCATCTGGGAAATCATGAAACAGTCACCATCATAGAAGCACGGTGGAATGATTTATATGATCGGAGTGCTGCAATGAGTGGCAACAGGCTTTTCAGGAGGAATAGGCAAGGAAAAAGAGGTCGTGAGGTTGCATTGTATGTCAGGGAGTGCATCGACTGCCTTGAACTCAACGTTGTGAGTCAGAATGCTGAATGTTTGTGAGTGAGTATCAGGGAGGAGGCCAACCAAGCTGATACCTTGGTGGGAGTCTGTTATAGACCACACAGCCAGGATGAAGCTGCAGATGAAGTGTTCTTCAAACAACTGGGACAAGTTTCAAGATCCCTTTCCCTTGTTCTCATGGGGGACTTCAATCTACCAGATGTCTGCTGGAAGTACAACACAGCAGAGAAAAAACAATCTAGGATGTTCTTGGAGGTGTGGAAGCTAACTTCTTAACACAGCTGGTTAGTAAGCCAAGTAGGGGAGATGCTTAGCTGGATCTGCTGATCGCAAACAGAGAACTACTGGTGGATGATGTAATGGTTGGAGGCCACCTTGGGCAACGTGATCACGAGATGACTGAATTTTCAATCCTTGGAGACGTCAGGAAGAAAGTCAGCAAAATCTCCACCTTAGACTTCCAGAGGGCTGACTTCAGCCTATTTAGGATGATGATTGGCAGAATTCTTTGGGAAACATTACTCCAAGGACAAAGGTGTTTAGGAAGGTTGGGCACACTTTGTGAATGAAATCCTTAAAGTGCAGGAGCAGGCAGTGCCCATGTATTGACAATCAAACTGGCAGGGAAAAAAAAAGCCTGGTTGAACAGGGAGATATTGCTGGAACTCAGGAAAAAAACAGAATTTATCACTTGTGGAAGAAGGGACTGTCACCCCATGAGGAATACAAGGATGTTGTTAGGTTATGTAGAGAGAAAGTTAGCAAGGTGAAGGCACAGATGGAACTAAATCTGACCACTGTCATAAAAAGTAATAAGAAGTACTTTTACAAATATACTAGCAATAAAAGGAGGTCCAAGGAGAACCGCCATCCGCTACTGCATACCAGGGGAAACCTAGTGACTGAGGATGAGGAAAGGCTGAGGTACTTAATGATGCTTATGCCTCAGTCTTTAATAGTCACATTAGCGTTTCTCAGGGTACTCAGTTTCCTGAGTTGGATTTCAGAGATGGGAAGCTGATTGAAGTCCCCAGAATTCAGGAAGAAATGGTTAGAGACCTCCTGCTCCACTTGGATGTACACAAGTCTAGGGGGCTGGATGGATTCCAGCCAGGAGTGCTGAAAGAGCTGGAAGGGGAGCTTGGTAAGCCACTCTCCATCATTTATCAGCAGTCCTGGTCTAGTGGGCAGGTCCCAGAGGACTGGAGGTTGGCCAACAAAAAGGGCAGGAAGGAAGACCCTGGGAACTACAAGCCTGTCAGCCTGGCCTCAGTGCCATGGAATGTCATGGAGCAGATGATCCTAAGTGAGATCATAAAGCACGTGGGGGAAATGGAGGGATCATGCCAAGTCAGCATGGGGTCATTAAGGGCAGGTCCTTTTTGACCAACCTGATCTCCTTCTACAATAAGGTGACTCGCCTGGTTCGTGAGGAAAAGGCTGTGGACATTTAAGTGGATTTGAGTAAAGCATTTGATGCTGTCTCCCACAGCATTCTCCTGGAGAAACTGGCTGTTCATGGCCTGGATAGGTGGATTCTTTGCTGGGTTGGAAACTGTCTGAATGGCTGAGACCAGAGTGGTAAATGGTATCATATCTAGTTGGTGACCAGTTACTAGTGGTGTCCCTCAGGGCTTGGTATTAGGGCCAGCATTGTTTAATATCTTCATTGATGATATGAATGAGGGGATTGAGTGCACCCTCATTAAATCTGGAGATAACACCAAGTTGGGTGGGAGTCATGATCAGCTGAAGGATAGGAAGGCTCTGTAGAGGGATCTGGAGAGGCTGGATCAGTGGGCTGTGGGCTGTGGCCTGTGGTGAGAGATTCAACAAGGCAAAGTGTCAGGTCCTGCATTTGTGCCACAACAACCTCATGCAATACTCTGGGCTTGAGGAAGAGTGGCTGGAAAGCTGCTCAGTGGAAAAGGACCTGGGGGTGCTGATTGATGGAGCTGAACATAAGCCAGCTTGTGCCCAGGCAGCCAAGAAGGGCAACAGCATCCTGGCCTGTATCAGCAATAGTGTGTCCAGCAGGGCCAGGTCATCCCCCTGTACTCAGCACTGGTGAGGCCACACATCAAATCCTGTGTTCATTTCTGCACCCCTCAATACAAGAAAGATGTCGAAGTGCTGGAGTGGGTCCAGAGAAGGACAACAAAGCTGGTGAAGGGTCTGGAGGACCAGTCTGATGAGGAACTGATAAGGGAACTGGGATTGTTTAGTCTGGAGAAGAGAAGGCTCAGGAGAGACCTCGTCACTCCCTGCAACTACCAGAAAGGAGGCTGTAGTGAGGTGAGGGTTGGTCTTTTCTCCCATGTAGCAAGTGACAGGACAAGAGGTAATGGCCTTAAGCTGCACTAGGGGAGGTTTAGACTGGATATTAGGAAAAATTCCTTCACCAAGAGGGTGATCAAGTATTGAAACAGGCTTCCCATGGAAGTGGTAGAATCACCATCCCTGGAGATGCTCAAAAACCAGCATAATTGAGGCCCTCAGTGATATGGTTCAGTGGTGGTCTTGGCAGTCCTGAGATAATGGTTGGACTTGATGATCTTAAAGGTCTTTTCCAACGTATAATAATTCTAGTCAAATCAATGGGATTCATTAAGATAATAATGGCATAAATGAGGGAAAAATTTGGCTCACATACAGTGCAGTCACACATGTTAAACAAATCGTAATCGATTAACAGAACTCTGATCTTAATGTTTTCTTAATTTCCTTCTTTCCAGCAAAGCAGATTTTTCATAATTTGCTCTATTAGACAAAAAAAAAGCAAACAAAACATGAGTTTAGTAAAAAAAAAATCAGAATTCCTTTTCTGTTCTATATGACAAAATCCTAAAACCCATCAGAATTCCTTTTTTGTTCTATATGGCAAAATCCTAAGTGTATTCTAGTCTTGAGAGAGAATCCTTATGAGAATTCACATAGAGACATAAAGAATGCCTTCAAAAATAGCACAGCAATAATTATAATTTGCTTATACATAGGCAGTTTACCCATAGATAATGAACTCTTACCGGAATATCAAAAGGAAAAAAAAAAATGACACTTAAAAGAACACCAATACATAATTAAATGAGCTCCCTTCCCCTCCCCAGTCTCTCCCCACTTGTTTTTGGTTTTGTTTTTTTTCTCTTGTTGTTGTTGTTGTTTGGAAAAAAATGCTGGGACTTTAATTCTGTTCTCTTTGAAATACTTTTAATTGAGATCAGAACATGACCTAGACACAAAGTAAGTAAGTAGCTGTGCTTTAAAATAGCTAATGTAAATAGCATGGATCATGTAAAGTTGATGAACACTATTTTAACTCCTCCATCTCTCTATTTTTCACATGATAGAACAAAATTCCAGAGATGTTATTATCCGGAAATATAATTATGAGATGTTGTTATCAGCGAAATTATTACCTGGACTCAGAAAGTGGTGCATTGAAAGCAGAAAACAAATTTTGCAAGAACAGTTTTTTCATCTTAAAAAAATACTTTTTTCTATTATGTAATATGTTTCATTTACAATTATGTAATTTGGAAGATTGTCTCATAAATGTTGTAAAGCATTTAGTGGAAATATTTCACTTTTTTAATTTATCAGGAAAGTTTTCTAAAGCAAAATATGCAGTGAAATGCAATTGATGTGAGAAGTCCGAGTGACACTTCTTTTTCTCATTCACGCATAACTTTCATGAAATTACACAAACTGGCTCAGTGCAAAATCATGTAAGCACTGCCATTTTACTTTAATCTATAAACTTTTGTTCCAGAAGTGTTCTGAAAGAGCAAGCAGTCTCCCAGTTCTGTAAAATACTAGTAAATCTGGTGGCATTCAATACCCACTGGTTTTGGAGGAAAGTAAGGATATCAAGCTTCTTCCAAGGGATTCTTTTAAAATCTCTCCGTAGGTCTTCATGGAGAACAAATCGGAGGCTACATGTGCAAATATATTGTAAAAGATCAGATACTTAAACATTAGTGGTTTAGAAGGAAAAAATTACTGTTTATCTTGGTCCTGAATTCTTTCAGTATGGGTGATTACAATGAGCATGAGTACTTCCATAACTGACATTCACTTACAGTATTAATGTGCAAACAGGTGATCAGGCACAAAGTAACTATGCTATGAGTGATCTCCTTTGATTTTCCATGGTTTTGGTTAATTAAGATATTAGGGCCCCCTATTTTTTTCTCCTTTTATCTTGGTACTATATAGCTGCCTATACAAAAGCAGTGTTTGTTAATATGGCTACAATTTACAGCATCATTAATATATTTTATTCTAGAGTCCTCAAATGTTTTATGATGGACCTGTGCTTTATGATATAAGAAAAGTGAAAGCATGAAAATGTCAGGAGCAGATATTTATGATACACTTCCTGATATGGCAATGTCGTAGTTTAAACCCAGTCAGGTAATTCGTTCGCTCACTTCCCCCCCTTTCTTGCCCTCCCCCTGCTCTCGGGGGGACGGAGAGGAGAATCAAAAAGAATGCAACTCCCACAGGTTGAGATAAGAACAGTTTAGTAACTAAGGTATAACACAAATCACTACTGCTACCACCAATGATAACGATGATAAAGGAAATAACAAGGGAAGAGAATACATCATCTCACCACCAGCCGACCGATAACTCGCCCCCCCAGCCCGACCAAGCTCTGACCGATACCTCCTCCAACCCTGCCGTCTCCCAGCCCTTCCGGCTAACTCCCAGTTACATCCTGGGCATGATGTGCTGTGGTATGGAATACCTCTTTGGTCAGTTTGGGTCAGGTGTCCTGTCTCTGCTTCCTCCTGGCTTCCCCTCCTCCCTGGCAGAGCATGAGGCTCACAAAGTCCTTGGCCAAACCAAAACATCGCTTGTTATCAGCTCTGTTCCCGAGCTGAAAGTCAAAACATTGCACTGCACCAGCTACCAAGAAGGGGAAAAATGACTGCTACTGCTGAACCCAGGACATTATCCACCCCTTATTCCATACCATTCACGTCATGCTCAGATCCCACATTTTCAATATACCATCACTCTTATCTCAGTGCACTCTTATCTTAGTGCATGGACCAGTCCCTATAAAGCTGCTGAGTCCATCTGGTCCATGATGTCAGGCTCCATCTCTTGTAACAGTCTTCCAGAGCAGGAGAGACTGTGTGCAGTGTTCACACTCGTGAATAACCTGGGCAACAGTGTCCATTGCTAAGTCCACCCCTTGATCATGAGTCCATCTCCATGTTGCATCTCTGTTCTGATGGCCTGAAGTGCCATGGGCCCACCAGGTTTAAAATAATTCACTGTCCCCTTAAGCAGTTTCTGCAGCTTGTTGCTGGGGACTCCATACAACTGCCTTCCATCTCCGACGCTTCCAAAGCACTGGAGGGGCCCAGTGGACTAGATAGTTGCCCACACTGTCCCACACACCCTGCCACTCATGACTGTCCAGCCTTGGGGAAAATCTCTTGGTCCCCCCATATCGTCGTCTAACCCCAGACAAGACCCAAACCTGACTCTGCTTAACTTTTGAGATCAGACAAAATGGTTGTGGGTAGAACACAGTCTGTGTGTGTGCCAACATGCTGATCCCCACCACGATCAGCAGGCAGGTCCCAAGGATACCCAAAGGCCATTCAAAACCTTCAGAACTCTCACACGATGCTGCTGTACTTGTCACTGGGGCTGATGCAGCCGCTGTGCTTGCCGGCTCTCCCACCATCAGCTTCTCTTTTCCTGAGTCCAGCTCTTCCTCCTCTGCCTTGCTGGGAAATGCTGCGTGGTCTCCTGCATCCTCCTGGGGCTCGGCGGGCGGCTTCCGGGAAATGCCATCGGCCGTCGCGGGGCTCGGCTCCGCCGCGGGGCTCGGCTCCTCCGCCGCCTTCTCCCGCCGCTCAGCAGCCGCTTCCTTCTGCTCCTCGACCGCCCCGACCTCCTCCACCCGCAGCCGTCCCCTCGCGGCCTCCGGCCCCGCTCCCGCCGCCGCTTGGTCCCCGGGGCCGCTCTCCTGGGCCGGTTCGGCTGCCGCCGGCTCCCGGGGCCGCTCCCCCTCGGCTCCCCGCAGCCTCACGAAGATGGAGAGTAGGGTGAGGGCCAGGACGGTGAAGAGCAGCCGGACGGCCAGGTACAAGTCCACGGCCACGTCCGTCCCGCCCTGCTGCTGGAGCCCGCCCGTATTACAAGCCATTGCCATAAAGCACAGTGAGACAAGAACCTTAGCCCAAGCCCCATACTTGATAAACACTATCACAGCAAATACCGGCTCTACGTAAGTTACAACATTCTGAAGCTGTGAGATCAAGCGAAACAACTCTGAGAGCCAATAAATCAGCATTGTGACGAATGACTATTAATTCGGTCAGATCTGTTGTTATCTCAACCCTTCGTGCCCCACGTTGGGCGCCAAAAAGAACTGTCGTAGTTTAAACCCAGTCAGGTAATTCGTTCGCTCACTTCCCCCCCTTTCTTGCCCTCCCCCTGCTCTCGGGGGGACGGAGAGGAGAATCAAAAAGAATGCAACTCCCACAGGTTGAGATAAGAACAGTTTAGTAACTAAGGTATAACACAAATCACTACTGCTACCACCAATGATAACGATGATAAAGGAAATAACAAGGGAAGAGAATACATCATCTCACCACCAGCCGACCGATAACTCGCCCCCCCCAGCCCGACCAAGCTCTGACCGATACCTCCTCCAACCCTGCCGTCTCCCAGCCCTTCCGGCTAACTCCCAGTTACATCCTGGGCATGATGTGCTGTGGTATGGAATACCTCTTTGGTCAGTTTGGGTCAGGTGTCCTGTCTCTGCTTCCTCCTGGCTTCCCCTCCTCCCTGGCAGAGCATGAGGCTCACAAAGTCCTTGGCCAAACCAAAACATCGCTTGTTATCAGCTCTGTTCCCGAGCTGAAAGTCAAAACATTGCACTGCACCAGCTACCAAGAAGGGGAAAAATGACTGCTACTGCTGAACCCAGGACAGGCAAGTACCCAGTGCTATCTTTGTTGAAACATTTGGGATTCCTAAAGTAATGAACATCATTTAGGTATTTATGTTGGAAAGGTATTTATTTTGGAAAAAGATAACTGAATGACCATTATGGATTTGTTTAGATAATCACATCTATGCAATTGGCATAAAGACATCTTGTTACACAACTTTGCATATTTTCAAGGAATCTGTATTCCAATATAAACAATAAGCAACAGTGTCACTATTCACTTAGGAACTATAGGTTTGTTCCAGAAACACACAGTTTATACCTGATAGAAGAGTCTTACCCATTCAGGACTACAAATTAGAGACTGAGAAACACAAAGGAATAATTATCTTTTAAAAATAAATAAGTAAATAAAAGAAAAGAAAGGAAAGCCGTTGTGCAAGCAGCAGAATCAATTTTGCTGTTGCTATTTGCTATCAAATTGTCTCATGAGCAACTCTCATGAGTGGCTTTGTGGATTCTTTTATGTCTCATAAAAGCTAAACTCATACTTCAGCCTTTTCCTCCAGAGAGATGATAATAGGATCAGACTCCTGTACCTGACTTTTTGTGAAGCATATAGGAATCTGACGTTTTTAAACTTTGCATTGCTTCATCATATGTGACTGAAATTAAAGTAAACATTAGAAAGCTGTCATAAGACGTGTAAACAGACAGACAGACAAGTACTGTGAATATGTGTATCTCATTTCCTTGGTAAACCAGGCATGCTATGTAATATAAAATGTGCACTTGAAGCAGTAATGCCAGCAGCCTGGGTATTTTTAAACATCAGCTTAGTAAGCAGCTCTGCTGTCATTGCACCACTGTTTTTTATATAGATAATTATAGAAATATTATGGATGCTGTTTTCTGGACCTCTAACAGTAAAAGCTTCAATCCAGTCTGGACCTATGCCCTGGTGATCTTACATCATCATGAGCTTGGGTCTGAGGAAGGTGTCTTCTCTGGCTCTTGAACAATATGCAGAGGTTTCTAGTATTTTAGTGAGAGTGCAGAGAGAGAAATCAGATCTCTCTTGTTCAGAGAGAAAGGGCTTGGATAATCCATTCCTTGAATAATGATACAGAAAACCTTCTCATAGCTGCTAAATCTAAGAATCCAAGAATTATTTCAATAGACGTTGCTAACTATTTTGCAGTACAGTTTATTTGAAACACAAGAAAATTAGTAGGAAATTATTCCACGTGTAATACCCTTGCAAGATAGAAGATGTAACAGAAGCTTGGCAACACTGCTCATTCAGACTCAATTTTCTTTTCTGACAGAAGGAAAATTTTTTGTCATTTTGCAATAACTACCTCTTGAATAACTCCCCAAAGCCTGGGGTGCAAAAGGTAGGTACAAGTGACTGCAAAATCTGAAGATAAACTGATGTTGAGGTTGGTTGTGGAGTACAGATGTTGCAGTGTTATTGTGACATAGTGAGAAAATGCTAGCATCAATTGATAAATAATTAATAAAAAATTATGAAGTATTCGGAAAGTAATCTGTGGAGATCAAAGAGGCTCTGAAAATACATAAATTCACAGGAAAAGAGCATTGATTATACTGAACATTGCTGTAATTAATTATACTTAGTTGTTTTTGTAACAATTGCAAACAATTGTAATTAATTGTTTCAATGATGGGGAGTTCTGTTTCCAAAACTGAGAGACGAGTTTTCTGTGGAGAGGATTTTCACCTAGAACAGGGGAGCATCTTCCTCTTCCTCACTGGTTTGGGCACTCTGAATTCCAGCCTTTCCATATGAAAGCTCTATCTGATAATATTTTTTTATGCTTTTCCTTTCTCTTGACCACAGTAATAGTGTATGATTTGTACAGTGAGCAACAGATTTCTTTCAGAGGAGAAATTGAGTGCAGTAGACTTTCTTAAAAAGAATCAGGTAGAATAAGGTAGCAGTCTCCCAGTCAAGACTGCTCAGTGGTATAAAGGCTACCTTCTGAACAAGATTCAAATGATTTTTATTGAAGGAGTTCTAGGAGAAAATCAAGGAAGGAGATTGACATAGCACTAAAAATAGTTGAATAAGACTGAAAAGACACATCTAAGAAATTGGTCAGTGGTTTTGGAGAGGGCAAAAGGTCTCCTTACCTGTCATAAAACAGGAAATTGCCAGCTATTCTTTCATTAGGGGATAAAGACAGTAAGGCCAGTGGATTCACACAGAATTTGTAAAAAGTTGGTGGTATACTTCCTGCTAAACTTATTTCTGAGCAACTAAATGTAGACTCCTTTGTAGACATGATCTCAGGAACAACTATAACAAAAATTACTCATATTTGCAAGCTAAGATTTTTCACAGTTTTTAACTGTGTTAAAAAGTAATGTCTGATCAGTGCTGTTCAGATAAGTTTGACCCTTTGGTCTTTCTCCACATAGCTCTCACTGGATCAGGCCAAAATAACATTTTGAATCCAAGAACTCCCAGACTCAACAGCTGCAGGATCTCATTCTGCAACCCCTCTAAACTTACAGATTCTGTCCATTCTGAAGATAGAAGTAGTTAAATCTTACACTTTTTCTACTTTTTGTCTCTGTTACAATGGAAGAATCTCTCCCTGTGGTTTATGGGAGTGTATATATATACAAGATAAAAAGGGTAATCATATGTCACTAGATAGTTTTAGAATATTGACTTTTGTTGTATTACCCCTGTGGCCATGCCACCCTCGAAAGCTAGGATTACTAGAGTGATTTTGTACATTTCACCTAGTAAGTTTATAGAAAATGAACTTTAAAAAGCATTTTAATGGAGAGTATTAAAGAAAAATCAAACCTGGCAAATTAGGTTATAATTTACGAGGAAATTTTACACCTTAGTTTTGATGAAACCATGTGCCTTAAAAAGGGTGTTTGTTTCAAAATCTTGAGTAGCATTTGAGAAAAGAAAAGAAAAAAAAAGTATTAGCAATTGAAATCCTGTAAAATCACCTGAGATATTCAAAAAGTGTAATCATGTTGGTAGTCAAAGAAGACACAAGAGTATTTTGCTTCCTTCACTAATCTCTGTGTTGTTGTGCAGTGTGATTTGGATATTTGGCTACATGTAGTTAGAAAGATATGCTACTACTGCCAGTGATGTTAAGGAAAATGTGACTATTGATGTTCGTATACCCAGTTCTTTTTTTCAAAATCATAACAGTGATTATTTTTAAATAGCTTCACTCTGTTTTGTTCTTCTGAATAGTTTACTGACTTGGTAGTTACATTTTCATTAACATAAGTTACATTTCAGAGTATCTTCACTTTCTTCATTTCATAAGAACATAGACATTGCTATAGAATAGATCAGTAACATACTTGGCCTATTTTTGTCTCAAACAGCAGTTCTGTCTAGTTACAAATGAATTGGACATTGTAAAATACAGAAACTGAAAATTATAGAAAAAGCAATGTGCAGAGCATCTTTCCCGCTCATAATTATTAAAAAGTGGTCTTTGCCTCAGAGGGTGCTTGTTTCAAATGTTATTTCTTTTTTAAGTCTTAAATTATGTGATCCTTTTTATTCCATTCAATATACTTCACCTCCACTTGTAGAAAAAATGTTTCACTTTAAATCTGCCTGAACAGAATTGTAATAGTTGTATTGTTAGTGTTACATTATTAACTTCTGATATTATTTTGCTAGCGAGAGAAAAAGTATGTGCCTCACAGGTATAAATATTTATTTCGGTTAGACTTACCAGAGATCATAGAGTCATAGAATCAGTGTCCTGGGTTCCGCAGTAGCAGTCATGTTTTTCCTTACTGCGGAACCCAGGACAATCAGCTAGGTTGGAAAAGACCTGTAAGATCAAGTCCAACCATTACCGCAGGACTGCTAAGACCACCACTAATCCATGTCACTGAGGCCTCATCTACATGGTTTGTGAACATTTCCATGCATGGTAATTCCACCCCTTCCCTGGGCAGCTTGTTCCTGTGCCCTCTTTGTGAAGAAACTTTTCCTAATATCCAGTCTAAACCTCCCCTGGTGCAGCTTGAGGCCATCCTATTGCTTGTTACGTTCGAGATGAGACCAACCCCCACCTCACTACAGCCTCCTTTCAGGTAGATGCAGAGAGTGATAAGGTCCCCCCTGAGCCTTCTCTTCTCCAGACTAAACAAACCCAGTTCCCTCAACAGTTCCTCATCAGACCTATTGCAATCCTAGGCAGAGCTACAGGTTGGGTCGAGAAGTGATTCAGGGTAACCCTGCAGAGAAGGACTTGGGGGTGTTTGTTGATGAGAAACTGAACATGAGCTGGCAGTGTGTGCTTGAGCCCAGAAAGCCAACCGTATCCTGGGCTGCACCAAAAGGAGCATGACCAGCAGGTCGAAGGAGGTGATCCTGCCCCTCTACTCTGCTCTTGTGAGACCCCACTTGCTGTGTGCAGTTCTGGTGTCCTCAACATAAGATGGACATGGAGCTGTTCGAGCAAGTTCAGAGATGGGCCATGAGGATGGTACCATGGCTAGAGCACCTCCCATATGAAGATAGGCTGAGAAAGTTGGGGCTGTTCAGCCTGGGGAAGAGAAGGCTGCATGGAGACCTCCTGGCTGCCTTCCAGTATCTGAAGGGGGCCTATAGGGGTGCTGGGGAGGGACTCTTCTTTAGGGACTATAGTGATAGGACAAGGGTAATGGCTATAAATTGAAACACAGAAAGTTCAGGTTAGATATAAGGAAGAAGTTCTTTACTGTGAAGGTGGTGATGCACTGGAACAGGTTACCCAAAGACGTGGTGAAAGCTCCAGCCCTGGCAGAGTTCAAGGGTAGACTGGACAGAGCTTTGGGCAACATGGTCAAGTGTGAGGTGCCATTCTTGTCCATGGCAGGGGTTTGGAACCGAATGATCTTAAGGTCCTTTCCAACCCAAACCATTCTCTGATTCTATGATAACTGAAGGAATTGAGGCATGTGAAGCCTGTGGAATCTGGATACTGTAGCTTATCTAAAGGCAAACTTTGCTTCAGTATTTTAGCATCAATACAGACTTTAAAAGTTTGTGTAAAACTTTTCTGGTAAAATGCATACATGCATAGGTACATGCATACATTTGAAATTAATCTTTTGTGTGTGTGATTTTATTTCTAAATAACGTTTATATTTTAAGCTTAAAGGAAATTGGAAAATACACTTCCTTGTGTCAAGTCATAACAAAATCTTTGTGGTCTTTATGTCAGCACAAATACTCTTGCCTGCATCTCTGCGTAATGAAATTGTGTGGCAGACATGAATCCTCTCCAGGAGTTGTTGGCATTTTATAGAATATGTGTGTCCTGGGTTCAGCAGTAGCAGCCATGTTTTTTCCTTTGTGTTAGCTGGTACAGTGCTGTGTTTTGACTTCCAGCCTGAGAATAGCGTTGGTGAAGTCGATGTTTTCAGTTGTTGCTAAGTGATGTTTACCCTGACCAAGGACTTTGTGAGGCTCATGCTCTGCCAGGGAGGAGGGGAAGCTGTGGAGAAACGGAGATGGGGTGCCTGACCTGGGCTAGCCGGGGAGGTATTCCATACCACAGCACGTCATGCCCGGGGTGGGGGGTGACTGGGAGTTACCCAGAAGGACACGGGCTTCCGGGTGGGACTTGTTTCTTGGCCGGTGGTATCGTATTCTCTTCCCTTGTTATTTTCCCTTACCATTGTTGTAGTTGATAGTAGCGGTGGTGATTTGTATTGTACATTGGTTGCTGGAGTTGCACTCTTTCGATCCTCCTCCCCGTTCCTCCGGGAGCGGGGAAGGGGAGAGCCCCGGTGGGGGGGGACACGGACCTCGATTGTTGTCAGCTCGGCACCACTCACTGGAAGTGAGTGAACAAGTTACCTGACTGGGTTTAAACCACGTCAATGTGTCACAGAAATGCAGTGCTTATTCTTTAAGGTTATTTGGAATTAGGTATTAGAACTAACTGGAGGACTTGTAGAATGAGTAAAAGCTTTTTTACTTACTTAAAACATTTGATATATTAAAAATGTGGTAGTATGGAACTGTTACAGTTGGTTTAACTTAGATTACTTGCTTTTCATAGATCTTAAATTATTACCTGCAATACAATTGCAAGGTTTTTTTGTCAAAGGAAATAGTTTAATGCACCCTTTTAAAAAATGGTTTAGTATGGACTGGATATGGGGTGGGTTGAATGGTTTGCACCATACATATATTTAATGTTTTCTTTCTTTATGATTCATATGCATCTTTATTTTATTCTATTTGTTGTAGTTCTCTGACAGGGAGATCAGTTGATCAATCTGCATTTTCTTGATTTCTCAATTATTTACTGGTATGTGTATAACTAATATACAGGACTGAAAATGCATGTGTGCACTACTGAATTACAACTGCAAGCACATATAAAATCATGCATGTGCAAGCAGACTATATAAATGGTGTATGTAGGTACAGACTTGTGAAAATATAAGTTGAGGTACATAAAATTATTAATAAATGTGCTAAATAAAACACAGCTAGTTTGTTATTACTAAAAACACATGGAAAAGAGATAGACCAAATAAACAGTTGTATTCATATGGTAAAATTACCATATTATTTTAAAGTTTTATTACAATTGTTTTCTTTAAACTCCTCCTCAGTAATGAGATGTGTCATATTGTTCAGAAAAGCCATTACCTTAGAATTTTGACCAAAACCCCCACATCCCCTGGTATTACATGTTGATGCAAAGCGTATTACAATCAATATCAAGCAATTGCATCTCATTTTCCGTCAGTCAGCATGCTAAATCCTTGAAGGATAACAAGACACTAGTCAGTATCTGAGAGTGACTCTCATTTCATACATATTCTCCTGTTACTGCTGTTGGCTGTCAACACAAAATACAAGTGATTCTGAAAATGTCAGGACAGACTATGAAAATATCAGGGAAATAAGAGCACTTTCTCTAGGTTCTTGTCCTGGATTCAGCAGTAGCAGGCATTTTTCTCCTTCTTGGTAGCTGGTGCAGTGCTGTGTTTTGACTTTCAGCTTGGGAACAGAGCTAATAACAATGATGTTTTGGTTTGGCCAAGGACTTTGTGAGCCTCATGATCTGCTAGGGAGGGAAAGCCAGGAGGAAGCAGAGACAGGACACCTAACCGAAACTGACCAAAGAGGTATTCCATACCACAGCACGTCATGCCCAGGATGTAACTGGGAGTTAGCCGGAAGGGCTGGGAGACTGCAGGGTTGGAGGAGGTATCGGTCGGAGCTTGGTCGGGCTTGGGGGGTGAGTTATCGGTCGGCTGGTGGTGAGGTGATGTATTCTCTTCCCTTGTTATTTCCTTTATCATTATTATCATTGGTGGTAGCAATAGTGATTTGTGTTATACCTTAGTTACTAAACTGTTCTCATCTCAACCTGTGGGAGTTGCATTCTTTTCGATTCTCCTCTCCGTCCCTCCGGGAGTAGGGGGAGGGCAAGAAGGGGGGGAAGTGAGTGAACAAGCTGTCTGACTGGGTTTAAACCACCACAGTTCTTTAAGCAATAAGTTAGAACAGGATTGGGATCTACATTCCCATACTTTGAGATTTCTAATAATATTATTGTTAGCAATTAAATTACATTTCAAATGAAGACGAACTGCTTATCAAGGACACCAGTAGGTTTCCCTGACCCATCACTGTAGAGTTTAAACATGTTAATGCTTTCTAAGGAGTTTATTTACTCAACATATTTAGTATTTTGATTTTCAGTCATATTCTGACTCAAGCAACTTCATTGTTCTTCTGTGGTAAAAATGTTCCAGTCTAGAGATGAAGGCACAACACTGGCCCAGACTAAGTCAGTAGTAGTATTGTCATCTCTATAGAACCTGTCATTTGCCCTGACTATCTAAAGATGTAAAGACAGGTGACCCTCTGTCGGTGGCTATGGAAAAGATGTTCTGTAGATAATAACTATCTCTTGGTTTCTAGAGTATAAGTATCAGATGCAAATAGAAAAATAAAGTGTTTCAGATGATTACAGGTGACTTGAACACAGGGTATTATTCTTTTCTTATGAGTTGAATCTGTGCAATGTAACTTTGGGCTTTCAGTCTTCTCCTGTGGTCAATGTATGATGTGTAATCAAAGTCTAAACAATAGTGCTCTGGAAAACATCCAAGAGGAATCAAGGAGTCTCAGAGGTAAGAGTCTGTCTGAACTCTCTCTGTTTTGTATGAGTCTAGGGAGAAAATGTGCTTGCGCACAAAGTAGCAGGCAAATGCTGCTTAGGTTGTTATACTAGTCTGACAATCTTGCGGAATTCTTTCTGTTACAGAAAAAAACTGTGTGCCTTCGGGCATTTCTGCCCAATTAGAAGCGTGGTTGAATCACAATTACTGACATACATAATATGAAAACAGTTATAAAATTGAATCTACTTATTTTTTACATCTCCTTGACAGTCAATATTTCAGTTTGCTGTTCTTGTGCTTTGATTTGCTATATTTGCATTCTTACAAAGCAGGAGGCTAGGATACTGAATAGTAAATAGAAATACAGAGAAAATAAGGCATATCTAATTAGAAGTTATGTTTATATTTCTATTCTTTCTGCAGATTAAAAAGGTTTTTGTGTAGCTTAATATGTCAGTATTAAATATGCTAGAGCTAATTTAAGTGATAAAACAGTTGTAAATGCACAAATGTGCAAAATAAGAATATAAACATATTTGGAAGTGCAGATGTAAGCCTATGTTTTGCTGTCTTTAAGTTCTGTTTTTATAGCTCATACCGTGGATGAACTAGCTTTCAGAATTTCAAATTTAAATTTACAACATGTTGTTTATATATGTCATCCTTTTGTCCCTGCTTACAGAGTTGGCAATGTTTGTAGTGTCAGGCTCTTTATCAATGCGCATTCTTTCCTTTCAAGACAAAGTCATAGTAGAAATGGGAACTTCAAACAGGAAAGTTTCCGAGGTGTCTGTGATATGCAAGGGAATAACAGCATCTTTGAGATTTAGTTCTGGACACCCTTACAGGAATCGCTTTATTCTAGTGCAGAACTGACCAAGCTGCAATGAAAATTTAGTTCTGCTAAGGCTCTTTTAGGGTTCAGGGCTCAAGTCTCCTTCAGACAGCACTTCAGTCACTCAGCTTTCTTCAGCTTTTTCCTATGGTAATTTGAAAGACTATATGGGGAGGATGGAAGAAATGAGGAGGCTGTAGACCATTTTAATCAACAAGCTGTGGCTCAGAGGTGACAAGGAAGTAACTTGTCAGATCCTGTTCCAGGGCTGCCTTCCTAGAAAGCAGAGTCAAGATGAAAACTGATTTAGCAGTAGAGAAACTGCTACAATTCAGATGGGGTTTGAGGGCAGCTTGGACAAATTTTCCCGTCTTATGCTTATTGATTCAAAATGTATCTAAAGCTGTTTAGCACTGGCAGATAGGAATGACAGGCAATGTAACTTTGTTCATCTAGATTCAGGCTGAGAAGTTCTTAAAAGGTATCAGAGGCAATATTTTTCTTTCTTTTTTTTTTTTTTTTAATTGTTTTTCTCTTTTTTCAATTTATTTAATTTGGGTTTTCTTTCCAAAATTATTGTTCATAAAACTTCACTAAAACAAAGTTAAGAACTCTGGTGTCAATCTGTGTTCACAATATTGCAGATGTTAACTTTCAGAGAGTTCTTAGAGGTACACTATTTTAAGAATGGCACACCTGATAATGGTATCTAACAAAGCCAGAGAGCTCACTATCTAAAAGGTGAAAAGATGTATAATACTGCTAAGTGGCATAAAGTTCACAAGGACTGAGTCCTGCCTGTCTGTGATGTTTTTTGTTGGACTGTGCTCTCAGAACTTTTCCCTCTTGTTTTGCTTCTGTCTCTTTTAGGAGAGAGAAAGATCTGTTGCTTGTTAGTTGCTAACAAGTAGCATAAAGCTGTACTGAGAGAAAGGAGATAAAGGAATGAAATAGCTTCTAAATGGAACAATTTCTGATTTTTTTAATTTTTTTTTTTTTTTTTTACTCATGAGGCTGGTTTGATGTAGAATTACACTGCGAAATGTATGTTCTCCAATATTTAAGGCCACCTTTCAATGAAAATTGATTTACTCAGCAGTCCTTGTTTTCAGTGGAAATTTTGATGGTTTCAACAACCAAATTTCTAACTAGACCACATAAAATCACACATCACTTTGACAACAGTTTCTAAATAAGCTGCTGACTTAAAAGTGTTGGTAGTATAGGGCTGAAAAATGTCTATTGTGGCTATGTGCAAACACTATTTGTGTTGTGCAAGTATTATTAAGCCATGCTATAAACATGTGGTGTAAAGTTAATTTATATCATGTCATTTAGCAGCAAGAAGTTGAAAATTTTATGACCACGTGTTAAATAACTTTGACCTTGTTTTCAAGTTATTTTTCACATGACATATTTTTTAGTTCATATTCATCCTTCTTATCACTTCTTATACATCTTCATTGATCAGGTTGTCTTTCACTCTCTTTATTCAGGTTTCTTGTTTCCTTTTTCATTTGTTCTGGTTAAGGTCTCCATTTCCTCCTCATTTATCTATTTTTCTTTGCCTTTTCTTTTTTTACCTATGTAAATTTATTTCTGTATCTTTACCTCAATATTAGCCAAACTAATGAGGATTTTCTTTTTCCGAAGACTTCAAAATTTTGATATATATTATTTTCTTTCATTAGGTAATTCCTTATAATGCTACTAAAAGTTGTTGTACAGTCCCTGAGCATAACACTTCTCATTTAGCTGTTCAGGAGAACACTTAAAAAAGGAAAGTTAACAAACAAGGGAGCTTTACAATACCTGAAAGACTTTTCAGTATATTTTAAGAATCCTTTTCATTAAATATTTATCTCCTGGGTTTGGTGCATTATAAATAAACAATATTTAACTAAATAAAGGGGCTGAAGGAGTAGTATCCCAATTTCTTCTGTTTGTCACTAAGATACTTTGCATTGTCTTATCCATCAAATGTGTGAGGCAACATGCTGTGGTGGTTATCAGGAGGTAGTGGGAGTCAGGAGACTTCCATGCCGCTCATGATTCTGTCCCATTTCCTTTTACAGCCTGTGTTGAATTAGTCCCAGTTTGAATGTGTCTGTTTCCACATGCTTTTTCTTTCCTCTTCTTTTTAATTTTTTTTAACCTAAGAGTTCTGCCTAGAATGAAATTGCTGTGAGTTGCTCTGTTATGAATGCAATTGCATACACAGTCACAAGAGACAATTTTCAGTGCAATTTCAGTGAGCTATAGGCCTAACATATTATTTATGGGGGCTGTGCATCATACGGATCATGAGTCTATCAATATTGACAAAAATGCTTGACAAATAAAACCATTATGGAAATTGTTTTTCAAATGGTTTCATTTACAAAACAGTTAACATAAGAAGAATACTATAGAATGTAAAGGAGAATGAACTGTTAACTTTCTTTTTCTTCACAGGAATTTTAATAGAAAGCTTTGTTTTGTGATACAAAGACCTTGATTATACACAGAAGAATCTTTGAAGATCTTCTCTAGGGCACAGTTTCTTGAGGCATACTTAGGTTGCATTCTGTAATGTTTATTTTTAGAGAATCCTCTTATTTGATAGTAACAGTACAGAGCACAAGGGTTACAGATAATAACAATCCCACAAAAAAAATCATAAAGAAAACTCTGTGCTTACAGAAATATAAGTTCCATAAGATAGTCCTCTGCACTAGTAGTGGGTCATATTATCATTTAGATCAATACCCCACAACTCTTGTAACAAAAGTAAGGATTACCAATGTGCTTTCTTGGAATCTGACACCATTTTTTATTCTCCCTCAGTACACTTATTGCACCTACATTTTATAAATTAAACATTTTACTGTGTTTTCCCCTTCTTCTCCTTGTATAATCACAAAAAAAAAAAAGTACAACTTAAATTGAACCACAAATGTATTTGTAATTTCTCAGAGGGAAAAGATGTGCATCTGAACATGGTATTACCAAGGGGTTGAAATTCAAAAGTTTACTGCTATGTCTTTAATTATATTATAAAAAAAAGACATGTTTCAATAAAATGTTTCCCAGAATGATGATAAATTTTATTTTTTTCAAAGGTATTTAAAATTCTCTCCAGTTATTATATGTTGGATATTTTTACCCCATTCTACTGATTCTCAATAGACTTCTACGCTGTGCAGCGGTCATGTGTATGGGAATTTCACTGTCAGCAATTAAATCATGTTCACTTGTATATCAGCATCAGCTTGGTTTCTTTTTTAAAAAAAATCTAACCTCGTACCCCTTGAAATAAGGGTCATTGCAGACAAGAGGAGGAAATCTATAGCATGGTACTGTAAAAAGGAAGTAAAAACCCAAATATATCTGTTGTTTTCATGTAAGGAATAAGGTGTGATCATCTTATGGAGTGCTTTAACTAGTCTACGATAAGACACATCTGTCTCTGTAGCAAACAGCATTAAGATCATGGCTATTATCGCATCTAGTTGCTTTTGACTTTCCAGCTCATGAACTGGGCACCCTTTTGAATAACCTACAGTTAGAGGAGAAAGAAAAAGAAAGGCCTGGGTTTGAGTTTTAGTGTTTAAATGTTTCTTCTAGGTTACTCATGGAAAAAAAATGCTAAAAGTGTTGGAGCAAAAACTGAAAGCCTTCTGAAAATTTAGGGCATCCAGTTAATTTTGTGGTTTTGTTTTTCCTCCTGTGAAATGGAAGTGATAAGTTTTAACCACAAAGTATCATTAAAATTTTTAATCCAGTAATGGTAGAGAAGAGAAGATCAGATGCCACAAAAGAAGACAAACAAGAGAATATGGATAGGCCTGTGTTCTAATATAAATAATAACTTTTCGTTTGTAGGACAACTGTTTTCTAGAAGGTGTCTATTACTTTTAATCTTTATTTAACTCTTGCTTTTTTGGCTTTTTGATGTTATAAAAACACGCAAAAGATATTTTCTTCTGGAAAAATAACATAAGTAAACATGTTCCCTTGGAAAGTTTGCACTTCTAAAGTATCGTAGATAATTTATATTAATTGATTTCCTTGTAGGTGCTGGACAAAACGTTTAGTTTTAAATTTAATGCATGGTCCTAAAAGATAGGCCTGTCAGACCAATAATTCTCTAGGTAAGATAAGATCTTTCAATGCTAATTGTTTTTAATGTATATATATTAAAATATATATTATATACCTAAATATATATATATGCATCAAGTTACAAAACATTCATTAAAAAAAAATTATATTCATCAATGTAGTTTGTATTTTAAGGTACACGTGTGTAGGACTATAGTACAGATGGTATGAACATACTTTCAAGTGCTTTCAAGGCACTGGCAGAGGAAAACAAGTTAGTGTGCTAAAGCAATATTCCATCCCAAATAAAAAAGTGGCCCATTTTCTTGTCTGTGGGTGCATCTTTTAGCTTTGTGTTGTCAATTGAAGCAAGGCACTTATTGTACACAAGCAAGAAAAAAGAAGAAAAGATAAGAACATTCTATTGCTGAATAGAGGTTTCAGTGCCATGGAAATATAGTAGTTACAAATAATAGATAGTGCCAGAGGGATTGGTGCTAGTCACTTTGCTGTAGTTCTTAAGTATATTAAGCCTTAACGGATAGAAGGTGAGCAGACAGGTTTCTTTGATTAATCTAGAGATATAGCCAACTTGTGATTCCCAATAGAAACATACAATAGATTTGAGATGTTGGTATTCAATAGAAGCTGTAGTTTGCTAATTATTTGTAGATGAGATTCCTTTCAATTTTTTTTTTTTTATAGTTGACAGATATATATGATGCTGGTAACCTCTGACAATTAATTGATTCTTGTTCCTTTATACCCTCAAAAGTTGTATCGGAGGATCTTAAAGTGCTGCTAAAGTCCATGTATGATGTACAGTACTTCAACTTCAGGAAAAGGCACAGTTGGGAAAAGTAGACTCTCATACTGACTCAGGTTATCTGTGTGACTAAATTTAAGGGGATGACATAGCAAAACTTTTGGTTCAGAGCCTTATACAACTTGGAAAAACTTGAAAAGTTCTATGTTACCATTTTAATTGTTACTGATGTAAATTCAAGCTTTTTACAAATTAGACTTCAGTGCAGATCACTGAAGTAGTGCAGTAACTAGAATCATACCATCATAGAATAGTTAGGGTTGGAAAGGACCTTAAGATCATCAAGTTCCAACCCCCCCGCCGTGGGCAGGGACACCTCACACTAAACCATATCACCCAAGGCTCTGTCCAACCTGGCCTTGAACACCGCCAGGGATGAAGCATTCACAACCTCCCTGAGCAAACAATTCCAGTGCCTCACCACCTTAACAGGAAAGAATTTCTTCCTTATATCCAATCTAAACTTCCTCTGTTTAAGTTTTAACCCGTTACCCCTTGTCCTGTCACTACAGTCTCTAATGAAGAGTCCCTCCCCAGCATCCTTATAGGCCCCCTTCAAATACTGGAAGGCTGCTAGGAGGTCTCCACGCAGCCTTCTCTTCTCCAGGCTGAACAGCTCCAACTTTCTCAGCCTATCTTCATACGGGAGGTGCTCCACTCCCCTGGATCATCCTCATGGCTCTCCTCTGGACTTGTTCCAACAGTTCCATGTCATTTTTATGTTGAGGACACCAAAACAGTGCACAAGACTCTGTGTGAGGTCTCACAAGATCAGAGTAGAGGGGCAGGATCACCTCCTTCAACCTGCTGGTCACGCTCCTTTTGATGCAGCCCAGGATACAGTTGGCTTTCTGGGTTGCAAGAGCACACTGAAGCTGGCTCATGCTCATTTTCTCATCAGCTAACACCCCCAAGTCCTACATAGTGCTGCTCTGAATTTCTTCTCTGCCCAACCTGTAGTTGTGCCTGGGATTGCTCTGACCCAGGTGTAGGACTTTGAACTTGTTGTGGTTAAACTTCGTAAGGCTGGCATCAGCCCACCTCACAAGTGTGTCAAAATCCCCCTGGATGGCATTCCTTCCCTCCAGCGTATCAACCAAACCACACAGCTTGGTTTCATCAGCAAACATGCTGAGGGCGCACTCCATCCCACTGTCCATGCCAGCGACAAAGATGTTGAACAGACGAGTCCCAACAATGATCCCTTAGGGACACCAGTCGTTACTGGTCTCCAGATGGACATTGAGCCATTCACCACAACTCTTTGCGTGTGGCCATCTAGCCAGTTCTTTATCCACCGAGTGGCCCACCTATCAAATTGATGTCTCTCCAATTGAGAGACAAGGATGTCATGAGGAATGGTGTTGAATGCTTTGCACAAATCCAGGTAGATGACTTCAACTGCTCTGCCCCTGTCCATCAGTTCCATAGCCCCATCACAGAAGGCCACCAAATTGGTCAGGCAGGATTTCCCCTTAGTGAAGCCATGCTGGCTGTCACCAACCACCTCCTTGTTTTTCATGTGCTTTAGCACAGTTTCCAGGAAAATCTGTTCCATGGTCCTGCCAGGCACAGGGATGAGACTGACTGCTCTGTAATTCCCCGGGTCATCCATTTTCCCCTTCTTGAAAATGGGGGTTATATTACCCTTTTTCCAGTCGTTGAGAAGTTCACTTGACTGCCATGATTTTTCAAATATGATGGACAGTGGCTTAGCAACTTCATTTGCCAGCTCCTTCAAGACCCAAAAATGGATTTCATCGGGTCCCATGGATTGGCGAATGTTCAGGTTCTTAAGATGGTCTCAAACCAGATCCTCTCCTACAGTGGACCCAAGGTCTTCATTCTCAGAGTCCCTGCGTCTGCCTTCCAAGACTTGGGTGGTGTGGTCAGAACATTTGCCAGTGAAGACTGAGGCAAAGAAGTCATTCTTCAGTCATCTTGTCATCCTCAGCCTTCTTCAAATCCCGTGTAGCCAGTTCTCACAATAGCTTCCAGAGGGGGCCTACATTGTCCCTAGTCTGTTTTTTATTTTCTACATACCTATAGAATCCCCTCCTGTTATCCTTAACATCCCTAGCCAAGTTTAATTCTAACTGGGCCTTAGCTTTCCTAACCTGGTCCCTAGCTTCCCAGACAACATCCCTGTATTCTTCCCTCGCCGCCTCTTTGCTTCCACCTTTTATAAGCTTCTTTTTTCTTTTGAATTTTCCTCAGCAGCTCCTTATCCATCCAAGGAGGTCTCCTGTCCCTCCTGCTGCACTTCCTTCTAATTGGAATAATGATGCTCCCCTCCCCCAGCACATCTAGTTTAAAGCATCCTTGATGAGTCTGGGAAGCCTCCTACCAAAACCGCTCTTCCGTTAAACCAGCTTCACCAGCCCCCAGTAGACCTGGCCTACTAAATTGAGTTCCATGTTCTAGGTACCCAAACCCCTGACTATGGCACCAGCCTTCTAACCATTTATTAACCTGGCCTTTTTAAGGTCCTCCCTTTTATCCTGGAGAATTGATGAAAAGACTATCTGAGCTCTAGTGCCCCTAACCACCTCTCCCAGTTCTTTGTAGTCCTTCTTTATGTTCTCTGGCCTACTGCTATCTATATCCCTAGCACCCACATTGACTAGAAGTAGGTAGTCTGTGGGACTTACTAGACCAGGAAGCCTCTCTGCAACATCCCTGATCTGTGACCCAGGTAGGCAGCACACCTCCCTTTGAGACTGGGTCAGGCTGACAGATGGGTGCCTCTGTGCCTTTCGGAGTCCCCTACCACTATGACCCCCTGTTTTTTCCTGACAGCACCAGTAGAGGTCTTCTTTACCAATGCATCAGCCAGTTGTTCATGTCATGTGAGCGTATTTCTTCATTAGCCCCCTGCAGAACTGCAAAGCGGTTCTGGGTGGGGACAACAGATTTAGGAGGAAGCCCCTTGCTTTTAGTTGTCCTCTTCCTCCTTTTTTTCTTGGCTTTTTTTTTTTTTTGTCAGTAATTCCCAGCTTCCCGGGTTAACGGTCTCCTTCTTTCCTTCATGAGCTAGAGGTGAAGCTCGAGGCCCCTGCACAGTTTGGGCCTGGAGCAAGCATTCCTGCTTCCTCTCAGCTTCCCTGACATCTCGCAGTCTATTAACAGCATCCCGCAGCTCAGCCCCTGCTGCAGGAGGACCTCCACCAGGGAGCACCGAGTGCAGCCCTGCCCATTGCGCACCCTCCCCTCACCAGACCAGTGCAGGCACTCTCTACACCCCGAGCTCTGCACTGCAGCCTCCCTTCTCATCGGCTCTGTCTGGGTGCCTACGTTGGCCACCGCCGGGGCAGCCAGAGCAAAGCTCCCTGGTCATAAGGTGAGTGCTCACCATCCCGCTCAAACAACTTGGATCCGTCCTGGTCGCTGCGCTCTCAGTTGCTCGCGCCCCCTGTGGCGGGTTTTTACCCATTCAGGGCTGGTGCTGGTCCTCCTGGCCCCGCTCCCTGTTGAGTCCCAGCTCGCGTCAGCTGAGCTGTCGGCTCTCGGGCAAGTCCTAGGACTTGAGGCTCCCTCGGTGGCTCTTGCTGCTCTGAGTTGAGGCTCCTGGACGCTGAACTTCCCCCCGCTCAGGTGTTGAAGGCGTCCTCTCTCGAGCTGCTCACCTCAGCAATTCAAATATATGAGCATGTGTGAGCATGTACACTTACTGACACAGGCATGTGCTTTTACTACCGTATTATCACTCAGAAGAAGAGATATTTCCAAAGGTGAAGTTTTTAAGAATGTTGACAATGTAGAAATATTTTGTGCTATTTACTTCACAAAATAATAAACCAGCAAACAAAACAATGAAAGAAATACTTTTAGCATAGTGAAAATAAAATATTTGCTGATATTCAGAAATAAAGGACTTAAACTGGAGGAAAAAAAAATTAAACTGACAGCACTCATGAGACTGAAATGGACCAAACCATCTTTTTCCTCTATCTAGAAATCTTTTCTCCATGTCTTACTTCTGTGTGACTGAAATAACCAAATGGTCCAGGAAACGAAACTAAATTATGCCATATCTTTGTAGCAGTGGAATATTATGTCTGTATTTTGGCCATAGTCAAATGAGATTTAAAGCTACTGTAGACAAAGTATTACATGTTGTATTTACACAGATGCACACACACACACACACACACACTCAGCGCTGGAAGCATTCTGTTAAAGAAACTACCTTAGAGCATAACAGGAGCTTTACATTCAACATTATGACCAGATAGTGTTGCTGCAAACAGGTAAAGATCACTTTTTGTGCTTTGATGTTCTTTGATAGTTTGCTTCTGTTGGACCTAGTTACAAGCACTTCCCCAAGTAGGCTGAAAATATCTGGAAACAAGAATCTGGGAAGTCTCTATACGTTTTGGATTTTTTTGCAAATAGACTCTGTTATCAAATATATTTTTGTGCCACTTCCCTCCATTCCTTGTCTTAAAAGAAAGAAAAAACATCACAAAAGGTCTGCCCTTATATTAAAAAAACCCCACCCAAACCTGCTGTAATCTGCAGACATAAATATTAATTTTATTACATACATTATTCTCCTTAAAGCTAATGGGACTTTTAAGAAAGTAACAAACATTTGCCTTTCATAAGACTATTAATATCTGTCAATTAGGACCAAAAGAGATAAGCAGAAATGCTAGCTTATGCTAGTACTTGAAGGAACTGGCATATTTATTCATAAAAATGTAGGAATAATAAATATATTTAAAGGACATTTCAGAATAGTAACTATACCCATTTGTGTGTTTTGGGCCTTGCTACTTATATTATAGCATTGTTCTCCCTATCTTTTTCTATTTGTACCAATGTTTTTTATTGATTTTATTACAAAGCTGTATATAATTATGTTACTATTTATTTATATAAGCAAAATAATATTCCACAGGAGTTAAATAAAACTGTGAAAAAAAAAATCTGTATTTAAAATATAAAGTGTAATAAAGAAGCAAAGGCAGTGGGGAAGGCAATCTGTAATTACATTAAGTCAGTAGTGTACAATCTGTAAGAACCACTTTGTTTTGAAGTGGAATTAAAGATATTTTTTAACAGATCTTTCCAGACTATTCTAGTTTACAACTAATGCATGTTTCTAACAAAATCAGTGGATGTCTAAGAAATGAGAATCAGGTTCAGGAGTTTTATTGAGATGAAAGGAATAACTAGATTAGTTGGTCTCATTGCTGTGATTATCCTGTAAGTGCCATGTTGACAATCTTAACAGTAAGTAGCCAGTAAGAAATAACACTTATAAATCCTGAGTGTCAGAATATACTAACACAAAAATATTCCCTCTCTTTATGTCTGTTGCTGTTACAAAGTGCAGAGGAAAGGAGAAAACACACCTTCAAGTTGGAGGTTAAGCTGCAAATTTTGGTAGCTCTTTACCAGTTACTACTAGTAAAGTGCTACTCTTTGTAAAATTTAACGTTAACACTTAAACCAGAAGGTTCTAAAATTTGAGGATATAAGCAAGGTTTGTTAAATAGATCATAGCCTGTCCTGAGCCACTCTTCATTTTTTTATACGACCTATCAGATATTTATAGTGATATTAACCCATCTCTGCTGTCCAAAATCTGCTTCTGTCAGCATAGTGATACTTCCAGTGCAGTTACAGCAACCAGAAGCATTAGCATGTAAGTTTAAAATCAGAAATGCCAACATATAAAATGAAATATCTGTGATTAATAAGAAATTATTCTATAAGTAATAGTCATATGTTTTGTAGGCAAGAAAAATAAATATGGCACCCTTGAAACACCTGTAAAACTTGTTGAAAAAGATAATACAGGAGAATTATAATCAATGGTTTGATGTCAAAGAGGAACTTTGGTCTTTTATGTGTATAATAATACTTGTTATTTTCCTTAGCAACCTGAATGGTAAAGAATACAATTCCTAAATGTGAAGGCAACACTAAGCAGGAAAGGGTTTCAAATACGCTGAAATTTGGAAGGATAATGAAAAATTAATAGATTGGAAAATACTGAATTAATTCCAGTAAGGGAGAAAGTGCATAGATATACACTCAGGAACAGTAACCTCCATAAACACAAGGGCAGAAACAATCCTTGCAGTAATACTATTCTAGTCCAGTATATTCTAACTTTCCAGAAGAAAGAAGGAATTTATTACGTGTAGTCCAACTGTGGTTAATTGAGTACCTTGGACAGTGTGTTTTCTAATTGTATTTGATCTCTTTGTGGTTTCTATCAAACTCTTAAATGTGTCCTTTGAAATGGCTAAGATAGGTGGTGCCAGTAATGTTTTTAATGGAAAATAACCCAGAAAACAGGATAAATGGCTATGGCATTTTTACTGATGTATTTCAGCTTCCACATATTGTTCTTATATTCAGTTCTTTAAGTTGCATCTTTTCAAGAGTGAATTCTAAGTGTGTTAGACTGCAGAAATATAAGTATAGACAGACCATTGATTCTGCAAGACAGGTGGGCAAAAGACATACCGTGAAAAGCCTTTTCTAGAAGTGTGCTGTAGATTAATATCAGATGTGTGTTATCTGCAGATAACTTCTGTTCTGTTTGGTTTAAAACCTGAAATTTTTGTAGTGATGATATTGAATTTCCTACCACAGAGTGATTGCTGAAATTTGCAGGTACTTCCATCAAAATTCTGATGCAGAATTCCCCTTGTAACAATTTCTGAGTCTGTGTGAGTCCGTGGTATCCAAACTTAAGGTTTCACTAATAACTTTGGGAAGCAGAATTGGTATTTGGGGTGGAAATTTCCATATAACCATATAACTCCTTTCCTGGAAAGAGCTAAGTTTATCTCTTGTCTTCATAAGCTTCTTAACTGGTGTGATCAGCAACTAGCAATTATTAGCAGTTTCGTCATCTGGGAGAGTCGTGTAATCAGATTAATTTATTAGGTTCTTTTTTACAAATGCCTCTGTGGATTCTGCTTCTGAGTTCTGTCTTTAGAATTTAAATGTTTCTCCACATGCAATATTAATTTTGCTTAGTGGTGTCATGCTTCTACTGTTCCTGGTCTTCCTTAATATATCAGAAGCAGTCTATGTGTATAATCTGCCAGACTCAAGATATGAAACCTGAATTTTCCATCTTGAATAGTAAAATGTTCCTACAATTGGTGTTTGCATCCCTTTCTGCAGGGACATGGTTGTTATAACCAAATAATACAAATATGTACCTAAATACCATATAGAACGGTATATAACATCTATAAGGTATATAATGCTCTATAAGGTATATAATGGTCTACAAGGTACCTATGTACGTTATAGAATAGAATGAAATTATTTGGGTTGGAAAGATCTTTCAAAATAATCTAGTTCCAGCATCCTTGCCATGGGCAGGGACACCTTCCACTAGACTGAGTTGCTCAAAGTCCCATCCAGTCTGACCTGGAAAAGTGCCATGAATGAGGCATCCACAGCTTCTCTGGGCAACCTGTTCCAGTGCCTCACCAACTCATAATAAATTTCTTCTTAATGTCTAAGCTAAATCTTCCCTCTTCTAGTTAAAAGCCATTCCCCTTGTCCTATTGCTATATATCCTTGAAAAAAGTCCCTTTCCAGCTTTTTTGTAGGCACCTTTTAGGTACTGGAAGGCTTCTATAAGGTCTCCCTATAGCCTTCTCTTCTCTAGGCTGACCAACCCCAACTCCATCAGCCTGCCATCATAAGGTGCTCCAGCCCTCTGATCATCTTTGTGGCCCTTCTCTGGACTCACTTCAACAGGTACACATCGCTGTTGTGTTGGGGGCCCCAGAGCTGTATGCAATATTGAGGTGGGGTCTCACAAGAGCAGAGAAGAGAGAGAAAATCACCTCCTTCAACCTGCTGGTCACACTGCTTTTGATGCAGCTCAGGACATGGTTAGCTTTCTGGGCTGTGAGTGCACACTGCCGGCTCATGTTGAATTTCTCATTGACCAGCACCCCCAAGTCCTTCTCCTCATATCCATAGATACTCTTAAGAAAATTTCTAACAGAATGACAAACAGAAAGACCTTTGATTCTAAAGACCAGGAGTTTAGCTTACAAAAAGCCTGAAGAAAATCATCTATTTTCATGACTTGGCGTATTATGGACAAATCCTTACTAAATCAATTATGTAACTATGACAGTGGTTTCATAAGTTGAAGGACTTGTGTATAACATACATGCTGATAGCAAATCTGTCCTCCAGTTGTTGCAGATAGGCAAAAATGTAACTACAATACTTAACATTCTTTCACTCTTCCTCGGAGAACTTGCTGCTTTAACAGAAGAAAAAAAAAGCAAAACAAAACCCAGACAGAGTGAATTAAAATGACCTTGTTTCTTCGAATTAGTGAGTTGTGTGCAAACATTAAATCAATGGCTGACATCAGCATTGCTTAGCTTTAGGGAGGTCTGCAGTAGTACTCTCATAATTTGAGTTTTGAAGTATTTGTCTTCTACAGCATCCAGCGCTCCCTCCGTTCTCTCCAGTACCCACCGTGCTAACACCTGACTCAGCTACAGCTTTTGTTTGAAGGTGGCTTAATGGTTTGGATGTAGTGCGGCACAGATCTACACTGTAAACATAGACTCCTACAAGACCTTAGGGCTTTTGTTCTTCCCATCGGAGCAGACTGGTAACAAATGTGGGAAATAATATATTGTGCTTTACTTTTTAAATTGCTTCTGGGTAAAGCTTTATGCACACATTTTAATGAAACTGTGGAGGTTTTGTTTGATGGTTTTAAAGTTTTCAGCTACTACTTACCAGATTTTTTAAAAAGTATAAGTAAGTCCATATTCAATTAAAAAAAAAAGAATCTTTCCGTTATAACTCTAGCTTAACACTCTTTTAAAGAAAGTATGTCTCAAAAAATGTAAAGATCATATTTACATCTCATAGTTTGGATCCCCATCACTGAACTCGAAAGATTCTAACATTATTACAAGTTTCTCCTGCGTTCTGGCATAGGATCATACCAAAACCTAAGGGGTTTGCTTTCTTTGGCTTTTTGGTGGGTTTGGGGCATTTTTCCCCATATTTGTTTATATAAATAAATACATATAATTGTGCGTATATATATATATGGAATATTCTGGGAAAATGCATTTATTTATATAAATAAAACGTTAAAGAACAATGATGAGAGAAAAGAGCAGTGGTGGAAAAAAGTTGCCTACTGAGAATGCAAATGGACATACATAATGATGTGATTTCCGCATGTGTCACGCATTTCCTTTGTAGACAGTTTTTACTGGAGCTGGACCCACAAAAAGATACAAAGGTGAATGTGTGTGTTTGCATACTAACTGCTGTATACTGAGAAATTTGAAACCATTTCCTGATAAAACTGAGAACTCTTTTTTTTTTTTTTCTTATTAGTCTTTTCATCTTTTGTCCTTCCAGCACTTCTAATTAGATAAGTAGACGGATTTCATCATTTGAGTAGTCAGATCTCATCATTTGAGTATGTATACACTTGTACCAACTTAAACTTCGATTTTATCCTCAAGGTCTTAGGACATATTTTCTTCTTTATCTTGGTTTCAGCTTTTTCATCTCAGTTCTGGACTTATATTGGTGTTTATGCCTCTTCTCTGTTCTGTTTCTTCTATTAAACTGCTTCTCACATTTCGAACTAGTTTTTACCCCATAAACCGGGACCAACCAATGGTTCACTTCAGCAGTGCCTGTAATTCTTTTTTTTGCAAAGTCTTTCTATTAATATGTCAGTTTAGTCTCCAAAGTAATTGTCTTGGAGATAGAGATGTACACACATATGCACATACGATTGTTCTTCATTTAAGAATCTGACCACAGATGCAGGACTGTTTGAGGGTGACACTCTCAGAATGAGTTATACACCGGAAAGTAGAAAGCAGTCCACTTTTCTGTCAAAGGAAATCAAAACAGCAATCATTTTGTATGCTATTTTATTATACTGGCACTTATATAGCTCAGTAAATGCAAAGAAAATAAAGGGATCCAGAAGAAATAGCGTGAGTGATTTAGTATTTCTTGTACCTATTCACTTATTCTTCCAAACACTTTTCAATTCTTTTTTCCTAAAATTTTATTTCCTCTCCCCCCAAGAATTACAATATTAAAAGTAGTTTCTCTTCCTCCACCCTTTCCTTTAATATTAAAATAGCAAGGAAGTTTCTGTAGGAATGGACAGAATATAAATGATTTATTAAAAATCATAAACAGGCACCACATAATTCAAGAGGTCCTGTACAAGTATCAATATAATTTAGCATAATGTGATCACCTGTTTGTAAGTTATTCCTCACAGATCAAGAGTAGACACAAGGAAGGAGTATAACTACTTTGAACTTCATTTAGTAAGATAAATTATTCAGAAAATTACAAAAAAGGCTATTTTGTCTTTGGTCCATGGAACCATGGTTATAGATCCTTTTAATAGAATTTAAAAGAAAATCTAGTATATAATTTCTGTTAACAGATAGGAAATTGCTTTTCCTTCACATTTCTAGGTTGCTAAATACTGTGTTTATTATGCTTAACTAACTGTCTCAGTGAATCCCTTTCTGACTAAAAATGCCAGAAATTAATAATGGTGGTTGAAGTTTGGTTTGCTTACAGTAAACCTAATATCTCCAATATCATACAATTGTAGAGTCGTGCAATGGTCAGGGTGGGAAAGGACCTTAAGATCATCTAGTTCCAACCCCCTGCTATGGGCATGGATGCTTCACACTAGACCATGCTCCCCGAGGCACTGTCCAATCTGGCCTTGAGCACTGCAAGGGATGGAGCATTTACCACTTTGGGGCAACCTGTTCCAGTGCCTCACCACCTTCACAGTAAAGTGCTTCTTCCTTATACCTAACCTGAACTTCCCCTCAGTTTAAAGCCATTACTCCTTGTCCTATCACTACAGTTCCTGATGAAGAGCCCTCTCCAGCATTCTTACAGGCCCCCTTCAGATACTGGAAGGCTGCTAGGAGGCCTTCACACAGCCTTCTTTTTTCCAGGCTGAATAGCCCTAGATTTCTCAGCCTATCTTCATATTGGAGGCTCTCCAGCCCTCTTATCCTCTTCGTGGCCCTCAGCTCTATGTCCTTTTTATGTTGAGGACACCAGAACTGCACACAGTGCTCCAAGTGGGGTCTTATGAGAGCAGAGGGGCAGAATTACATTCTGTGACCTGCTGGTCACACTCCTTTTGATGCAGTCCAGGATACTGTTGGCTTTCTGGTCTGTGAGCTCACACTGAAGCTGGCTAATGCTGTTTCTTGTTGACACACATCCCCAAGTCTTTCTCCGCAGGGCTGCTCTGAATCATTTCTCTGCCCAACCTGTAGCTGTGCCTGGGATTGACATGACCCAGGTGCAGGAACTTGCACTTGGCTTTTTGAAATTCAAGATGGCATTGGCCCACTTCTCAAGCATGTCAAGGTCCCTCTGGATGGCATTCCTTTCCTCCAATGTATCAACTGAACCACTCAGCAAACTTGCTGAGGGTGCACTGAATCATACCGTCCATGTTGCTGACACAGATGATGGACAGGACTGGTCCCAACACCAACCCATGAGGGACACCATTCGTTGCCAGTCTCAAGCTGGACACTGAGCCATTGACCACAACTCTCTGCATGTGGTCATCCAGCCAATTCTTTATCTACTGGATGGTCCATCCATCAAATTCAGTTTAGATACATGGATGTCATGTGGGACTGTGTCAAATACTTTGCACAAGTCCAGACAGATGATGTTAACTGCTGCCCTTATCCACCAGTTCTGCAGTGCCATCATAGAAGGCCACCAAATTGGTCAGGTACGAATTGCCCTTAGTGAAGCCATGCTGGCTGTCACCAGCCACCTCCTTGTTTTTCATGTGCTTTAGTACAGTTTCCAGGAAAATCTGTTCCATGGTCCTGCCAGGCACAGGGATGAGACTGACTGCTCTGTAATTCCCCGGGTCATCCATTTTCCCCTTCTTGAAAATGGGGGTTATATTACCCTTTTTCCAGTCGTTGAGAAGTTTACTTGACTGCCATGATTTTTCAAATATGATGGACAGTGGCTTAGCAACTTCATTTGCCAGCTCCTTCAGGACCCGCAGATAGATTTCATCGGGTCCCATGGACTTGTGCATGTTCAGGTTCCTAAGATGCTCTCAAACCTGATCCTCTCCTACAGTGGGCCTAAGGTCTTCATTCTCACAACCCCTCCATTTGCCTTCCAATACCTGTGCAGCGAATATATGTTACACTGCAACTAGGTATTCTTATGAAAGAAGATATTTGCAGACATACGATGTCTTATTTCACTGCTTCTGCCTACAGTACTTGGGAGAATATTTTTCAAATAAGAAAATTTTGTAATTTTTAGCATCTGTTAAACTGAATCTCTTTAGTTTCTGAATCAGGAAAGTCATTTAAGCCCCTGTGTGTCTCTGAGGGAGAAAATAGCACTCATCTTCAAGTTGCTGGGAATACTTTCATACTTAAAGATATACTGAAGTGTCTCCCTAACTGAGAATCTTGAATTGTTTTTCTGTGGAGGAGAGCAAAGCTTTAAATTGCTGTCAGGAAAAGTCTGACTTGCTGTCAGTGCTGTTACTCATATTTCAATTAAATTAAATTCTAACTGATTTAGTTTTGGATCAAACTAAATATTCCATTTGATCCAAATCAATTTTGAAACCATTTTCTTTAGAGCTCTGTGTAGAATGGATTCTTAGGAAGTCTTGCTTTGAAGACCTTGGGCTTTTCTTCAGCATCTTACAGAAATTTAGTTTAGATTTTAATACAATTTTAAACAGCACAATGAGCCACCTAAACCAGGGCCTAAGTAAATCTTTGTAGATGTAGTTATTGCTCACTGCAGGTAGCATGTTATCTGTACTTGGCACATTCTCAGTCATAGTTTAACAGGCTTAAAAAGTGAGATGCAGCTGGGCTCTGCACAGCAGTGTGTGGTGGGTGGGTGAGAGGCAATGAAAAATTTTAAGCATGGGAGATTCAGGATGGAGATAAAAAGGTTTTTCTCCATGCAGACAGCCCCGTGGTGGAGCTGGGTCACAGAGAGTTTGCACCATCTCTGACCTGGGAATTTTCATGCCTTGATTAGGTTAATCCTGAGCAGCCCATCTGAGCCCACACTGAGCCTGCTCTCCCACCTGGCTGGGCTGGAGAACTCACCAGCTCCCTGCCAGTGCTCAATCCAGTCTCTACCCAGTCTCTATTTGTGTTTGGGATTACCCCAATTCAGATATGGGACCTTGGCCTTGGCCTTTGAACTTCATGAGGTTTGTATGGGCCCACCCCTCAAGTATGTCAGGGTTCCTCTGGAGGGCAATCTTTCCCTCAAGCATTATCAGCTGAAGCACTCAGTTCATCTGTATACTTGCTGAGGGTGCATTCTATCCCACTGTCTATGCTGATAATAAAGGTATTGAATCATTCTAATCCCAGTATGGTATCCCCCTGAGGTACGTCCCTTTTGCTGATTTCTGCCTGAAGCTCTTGACAACTCTATGGATATAGCCATACAAGCCAGTTCCTTATTCACCTAACAATCCATCCACCAAACCTGTATCTCTCCAACTTAAAGAAAAGGATGTTGTGAGGGACCATGTCAAAGGCCTTGCGGAAATCAAGATAGATTACATCAATTGCTCTTTCCTTATCCACCAACATAGTCACTCCATTGTAGAGAGCTATCAGATTAATCAGGCACAATTTGCCCTTTGTAAAGCCATGTGGTTGTCTCACCACTCTTTCATATGCTTTGACATACCTTCCAGAAGTAACTGTTCATGATATTACCAGGCCCAGAAGGGAGACTGACTTTCTCTGACTGTACTAAAATGTTGGTGTCTGATCATATCTTCTCTTAATACAGCATTCTTCTGATTGTGACCATGAAGAAATCTTTCCTTTCTTTACAGTATCTGCTCTTTCCACAATTATTACCTATCTCTAATGGCCTTTCCATTGTAGTGTGTGTATTATTTTGTCAATTCTTCATTTGTTTTCAGCTTAAGATCAATGAACTTACTTGTCAATCTGACAGACCATCAGTTCTTTGTGTAATTAATTAAGCCTTTTCTTTTAAACTCAAGCTCAACAGAGCATTCAGCAAATTCTTCCTGAGATGAAAATCCTATTCTGCAAAAAGAGACAAATGTTTAGCTGTTTTCTTTAGGTTGCTTTTGTGTCTGTCTATGCCACTCTTGTTTACAAGAAAACTAGATTTTCATCTCTGCAAATCCTGATTATTTTTTTTTTTAAGTTACTCACCTTTTAAATTTAAACACTCCTGTCTAGCACTAACAGATTAAATGGTATACAACAGAAAAAAACATTTCTGTTATATATATACACATAAAAAAATATATAATATAAATATATATATACAGAAAGAGGTTGCTGCTATATTTCTATACCATTCTGTAAGAGTAAATCAAGTGAGAGAAGTACTGGTATAATGTGGTGAAGGGAAAGGGCACAAATCTTTACACTTGCTTTGCTTTCTGCTTATAGTCATCAATATTAAAATCAAGGAAGGGTATACAAAATTTACATTACTTTGAATAATACTCATAAATTGTCACTCCTTTATCATGAAAGTTACAAGTGAAATTAACCATTTACTCACCTATAAAAATTTCTGAATTCTTCCAAGCTGGCAGCCATTCTCCCTTTATTCTTGCTTTGATTTGTGCTATGGTGCTCGTCCCTCCTGAACATGCCATTGCAGAAACATTATCGTGGAAAGTAGTCAATCATTTTGAAATCTGAAAAAGGTGGGTGGTTTGTGGGATAGGTGGGAAAAATTTAACTGTAGTTCCACAGTTCATGCCAAAACAAGGTTTAATTGATTTCAGTGGTCACTTCACTCCTCTAACTCATTGACTTCAGTTAGTTTTTCTTCACTAAGGATTTTGTGATCACATACTTCATTTGGACAAAATGGATCCATTTTTCAAATTGTCAGTGTGTGCTTGGGAAGGTCAAAGCTGTATTTTGTGTAACCTAAACTAAAAAAGACTTGAGCTGTGAGGAAGAAAGTGAAGATGAGAACAAGAAAGACAGAAGATGGGAAGTGAGGCAGAAAGGGTGTGACAACACTTCATTTTTGCTTTGAGTTCCTAGGAAGATGTTATCAGTGATCTACTTACTTTGTTTCCACTCTCTGATATTTATTGTTTTGGAGACGGTACAGGAAGATAACGGTTTTATTTTGCTGCTTCGCCAATTCTACTATTTTTTTTTTTTTTTATGATTAAACATTGTCATTACCCATCTTAGACCTGAAAGTGTGACCCACAAACCTCCGAAATTTTTACCCTTATCTCAGAACTTTTTAAGAGTTGTTTGACACCTACATTTCTGTTAGCTGTTGCCAAGTATAGCAGCCAGACAGTGACAAGACTGCCACAGCTCCATGCCACCAGGTTGGGAGCGAAAACTGATGAGGTGGAGCATGTAGTTCTAGTAACGCATACACAAATACACATATATGGTATGTATATATGTACATAAATGCAGCAGGCCACAGAGATCCACACAGGCAGAAATCACAGCATAATCAAGAGACCTGTGTAAGTCTTCACCTAAAAGTGAGGATTTACAACCTCATGCTTGCTACTGGTACAGAGCCCCTCAAACAGATATGTGTGCGCACAGAAGCAAATGTGAAGCCCCTGGCAGCAGGGCTTAGACACACCATCCATCCAGTAACTTCCTCTTGATTCTCCTGTCTCTCACTCACACATGCACACGCACCCATCACATCCCCACACCAACAGGTCTTTCAGCTGACCTTTGTCACCATGGTCCTTCCAGTGTCAGGGTTGGACTGCTGGGAGCCAATCGCTTCAGGTGGTTCATCCTCAGAGGCACCCACAGCCAGGTCCTGGGCCTCTTGCCCCTCTCCCTGTCTGGTCGGGCTACACATTCACTGGTTATCACATACTGCCTCAAACCACCTTTATGCCCACCTGTCCTGCTTCTGATTCCTCCCCTACACATTCCACAATAAACCTCGTGCCACCCCTTGCACCCCATGAAGTGTCCTGCACATCCAGGTGGTGAACCCTCACTTTGTGATGAGACCCATAGAGCCCCCACTGACACACAGTGATGGGTGTCACTGAGCCCCCAGGGAGAGGCTCCCTTGGACTCCCTGGGGAGGGAACACATGGGCTCTGGGGATTCTGGTTGGGGTATCAACACATCCCACCCCCACCATGGTGCCTCTGGAGTCTGATGCCTTTATGGGCTGGTGGCATTGCGTGACTCACCATTGTTTTTCTTTGGCCTTCTATGCTTCTTGTACGGAATGAGGTTTGGGGGTTTTATCACATTAACCTAGAAATCTCTATTTAATATCTTATATTAAGAGTCAGAGATGTTAAGGATAAAAACGACCTGGTTTAAATTCCTAGGAAGGAAACATCTCTGCTGAACAATGCTTTGCACTACTTGAATTTAGTCATGGACACTGGGATATATGAAGAGGCTTTCATCACATCTTTTAAGAAATCATTTTGCTTCCTATTAATTTTAATTTCTCCATTATTTTATGAATATAATTTAACTTTTTGTGTGCGCATATTTGATTTCATGGTCAATGTCCTTTTCTTGCATCATCCGCAAAAAAACCTAACTCTCATCTTTTATTTTTTAGTTCTTCCACTTATGTGAACTCTTAAAGAGCAAAAATATCATGCATTATATATTCTAAGAGCAATTTTGCATGGAATTTAATCTCTGCTATTCACATGCTTTAGTAATGACAAAAATATATCTAGGGGGCCTATAGGGATGCTGGAGAGGGACTCTTCATTAGAGACTGTAGTGACAGGACAAGGGGTAACGGGTTAAAACTTAAACAGGGGAAGTTTAGGTTGGATATAAGAAGGAAATTCTTTCCTGTGAGGGTGGTGAGGCACTGGAATGGGTTGCCCAGGGAGGTTGTGAATGCTCCATCCCCGGCGGTGTTCAAGGCCAGGTTGGATGAGGCCTTGGGTGATATGATTTAGCGTAAGGTGTCCCTGCCCACAGCAGGGGGGTTGGAACTAGATGATCTTAAGGTCCTTTCCAACCCCAACAATTCTATGAATCTATATTATTTTCTGTGGAATTATGGATAACTAAACCTGAAAAAAAAGCTATTAAATGAATACAATTAATCCACTTTTGCTTCCTTGGAAAAAATCTGTTCTGATTACCTATGCAACTTTGATGTAAATTTTGATGTAAAAATATTTTTATTTTATTTAAATGTAAAAATACTGACCTTGAAAAATAGTGACTTCTTCATGTTCTCCTTTTTCTGCAGGAGCAGAAAATCTCTAGCTGGACTTCATTTACCAGGATGTGTTAATATGTGTACAGTGCCCTCTTAAAAATAATCACCAAGGCTCTGAACTTTAATGCACTTTATGCCCCTTTCTTTCACACTAAGTATATATTTTTTATTTGCTAAATAGCAGTAATTACATCTTTCAAATCATCTACCAGATCATGATCACTTCCTCAGCAGTGGGGTGATAAAGATTCATAAGCATAAAAAGAAGTCCACTGCAGAGCTCTTCTCTGTAAGTAGTACATATAGGCACCTCAAAATCAGCAAGTTACAATTGGACTCCTTTTGATTTTTTGGTTGTTCTTATGATGTTTTTTTTTTTTTTACAGCTGCAGTTTAACAACACTAATAAATGAAGCTGGAGGACCTTCTTCTGTTTACCCCCCTGGGATTTCAGTGGTATTCTAAAAAAAAAACCTAATTGAGGTTCCTCCTGATTGAGGACACTAAATCAGGCAGTCCTAATCTCATGTTGCCAATACAGAAGATGAAACCACTACAGAAGATGAAGCCACTTGGGGGCAATGAAGGTTCTGGCTAAGGTTCAGAAATACCTATCACCAGCATTTCCCACCCCCACAGCCCAGATGAATAATTCTATTATGACATTTCTTCTTTATTTGACTTGATAAAACAAAGTAGGCCTTCTTTGAGTCTGTGATTACATCCTGCAGTTTTTTCTGTTGTTTTTCAAAGAAATGCTGAGATCTCAGTCTACTGCAAAGAAAATCTGCTGGACTCAAGACACTCTCCAAGAAGATTATGTAGATGTTTGCAGTTATCTTGAATCCCACTGGTACAGCTCATGTAATGATGTTACCTGTAAAATGTATTATGTTGACTGCCTGGTCAACATAATTACTACCATGACAATTCTGATGGTAGTAATTGTGTATTAAATACCCATAACCAGGGGACAATATTCAATTGCCAAGACAAAATTTTTCAAGATTTACTACATCTTATTGTTTGGCTCCAGATCATCTAGATAATCTGTGAAATATCTTGTTCTTAATTTTATTTTTAGTAGCAGTTTTTGAAAATATTGGACAATACATCAATGAGCTATTTTAGGAAGTTGTGCCTGAGTTTACTGCCAAGATTACTTTGGTATATGTGCATGACAGTTGCTCAAGAAAAACATAGACATTTTTTATTTTTGTAGGATTCCATTGGAAGATCTGAGTTATCAAAATATCAGATAGTCCTTTAACTTTCCAAGTTTATGAACCTTTTATGTAAACACAGTCTCTTCAGTCAACTCAAGCCCCTTATGATATTTAATGACAACTCATTTTTTCTGTTCAGTGCAATTAAAGCTACCTGAGACAGGGAGATGGGAATTTCCATTCACATAATAGTATCTAGCCACAGTACCTCCACACCACATTTTAACTGTTATCCATATTGAGTCCAAAGCTTGAAGTATCCTAAACAGCAAGATAATCAGCATAGAATTAAACTTAGCTAGAGGTATTAAAGATAACAGGCAGGGATTCTACAGGTACACAGCAAATAAAAAACAGACTAGGGAGAATGTAGGCCCCCTCAGGAAGCTGTCAGGAGAACTGGCTACACAGGATTTGGAGAAGGCTGAGGTTCTGAATGACTTCTTTGCCTCAGTCTTCACTGGCAAAGGCTCTGACCAAACCACCCAAGTCTTGGAAGGCAGATGCAGGGACTGTGAGAATGAAGACCTTGTGCCCACTGTAGGAGAGGAACTGGTTCGAGACCATCTTAAAAATCTGAATGTGCACAACTCCATGGGTCCTGATGAGATCCATCTGCGGGTCCTGAAGGAGCTGGCAAATGAAGTTGTGAAGCTGCTGGCCATCACATTTGAGAAATCATGGCAGTCAGGTGAAGTTCCCGATGACTGGAAAAAGGGAAATATAACCCCCATTTTCAAGAAGGGGAAAATGGATGACCCAGGGAATTACAGACCAGTCAGTCTCACCTCCGTGCCAGGCAAAATCTTGGAGCAGATTCTCCTGGGAGGCATGCTAAAGCACATGAAAATCAACAAGGCGCTTGGTGACAGCCAGCATGGCTTCACTAAGGGGAAATCCTGCCTGACCAATTTGGTGGTTTTCTATGATGAGGCTACAGAACTGATGGACAGGGGTAGAGCCGTTGATGTCATCTACCTGGACTTGTGTAAAGCGTTCGACACTGTCCCACACGACATCCTTGTCTCTCAATTGGAGAGGTATCAATTTGATGGATGGACCACATGGTGGATAAAGAACTGGCTGGATGGCCGCACACAAATAGTTGTGGTCAATAGCTCAATGTCCAGCTGGAGACCAGTAACGAGTGACGTCCCTCAGGGATCAGTGTTGGGACCAGTCTTGTTCAACATCTTTGTCGCTGACATGGACAGTGGGATTGAGTGCGCCCTCAGCAAGTTTGCCAATGACACCAGGCTGTGTGGTTCGGTTGATATGCTGGAGGGAAGGAATGCCATCCAGAGGGACCTCGACATGCTTGTGAGGTGGGCTGATGCCAACCTCATGAAGTTTAACCATGCCAAGTGCAAGGTCCTACACCTGGGTCGGGGCAATCCCAGGCACAGCTACAGGTTTGGCAAAGAAGAGATTCAGAGCAGCCCTGTGGAGAAGGACTTGGGGGTGTTGGTCAGTGAGAAAATGAACATGAGCCGGCTCCAGTGTGAGCTCGCAACCCAGAAAGCCAACTTATCCTGGGCTGCATCAAAAGCAGCGTGACCAGCAGGTTGAAGGAGGTGATCCTGCCCCTCTACTCTGATCTTGTGAGACCTCACACGGAGTCTTGTGTACTGTTCCGGTGTCCTCAATATAAAAATGACATGGAACTGTTGGAACAAGTCCAGAGAAGGGCCACGAGGATGATCAGGGGATTGGAGCACCTCCTGTATGAAGGCAGGCTGAGGAATTTGGGGCTCTTCAGCCTGGAGAAGAGAAGGTTGTGTGGAGACCTCCTAGCAGCCTTCCAGTATTTGAAGGGGGCCTATAAGGATGCTGGAGAGGGACTCTTCATTAGAGACTGTAGTGACAGGACAAGGGGTAACGGGTTAAAACTTAAACAGGGGAAGTTTAGATTGGATATAAGAAGGAAATTCTTTCCTGTTAGGGTGCTGAGGTACTATAATAGGTTGCCCAGGGAGGTTGTGAATGCTCCATCCCTGGCAGTGTTCAAGACCAGGTTGGATGAGGCCTTGGGTGGTATGAGTTAGCATAAGGTATCCCTGCCCACGGCAGGGGGGTTGGAACTAGATGATCTTAAGGTCCTTTCCAACCCTAACGATTCTATGACTCTATGATTCTATGATTCTGTGGGACTGCCTTAGCTGAATGAAGTTACGGCATTTTCATGGCTCTGGGACATCACTCTTCCTACTGTTTTGTTTTCATTGTTTCAAATTCAGAGGAAATAACCATTTTGCTCGGCATACAGCTTTTTTGTTGCTGTTTTGATTAGGCTTGGGTCTTTTATAAGTTTTTAATATTTTACATTCTTTCATTAGTTTGTACTGAAGACTTCACACTTGTACAGAATTTTTATCAGTTAAAACTAAGATAACATGAAACTTCTACCTTTTTGTGTGGATGATTGAACTTTTAGTACATAGTGGATACATTCAGGTTTCACTGCTATGCAATGGCCTCAGTTGTGCAAAATATAATTTCTCTAATTCTTCAGTATGAAATGTGTTTACAAGTGAGATTTTTATCTATGCGTAGACAGATCCTTAGACAGTTACCTATAACTGATCCTTCTTATTCAGTCACCTAGGGCACTCAAGCATAAATTGACAGTTAGAGCATTATACTTCATTGAAGAAATTACTGCACTCAAAAATTTGGTTCGCCTTTCCTTATATATTCTGCCTACACATCGCACAGCAATACAAGGGAAAGGGAAATTAATCATTTAATATTTTTGAGGGAAGCTTTAAATTGAAATTTCATAATTAAAGGTGTAGACATATTTTGCATTCATACCCAAAACATTCTAGGATATCAATAGAGGACTAGCAGAATTTATGTAGGTAAGGTTCAGCACAGTTTTCCAAATAGCTATTTTTTTGCACAGGTGTTAAATTTTGTCAACATTGTCCAGAAAATGTGTTTGGATTTCAGTCCTGCAGTGTGAACACACTGGCTCTGTTATTGTAAAAAAAGAAAAACATAGGCTTCAAATTAGGGTGCACATAAATACTTTTCAAAACTACAGAATGAGAGACGGTTATGTCTGGTTATTTCTAATAGAAGTAGTGTTTATGTTTTCTGCAAATTTAAATGAATGAAAATTAACTGCAAGATTTTACATGACAGCACTCAAAACCTTGTGTTTCTTTGGATAATAATCTTAGCATTTTTGTATCTGATATTCATAAAAATTACACAAATGTGCTGAAGACTAATAGCCTAATTCAAGCATCTGGCAATGATGAGCATGGCTAGAAAATTTTTAAACATTTTTCAAGGTTTTTTAAGCAAAAGGCACTGACTACCACATTTCTTCCTTCCTCAAAAAGTAATAATTGGTTTGAGGAAAAAGAATTTACCTTTATAAACTTTAATTGTAAGAACCACAAAAATAGTGAGGTTTATAAATTATTAATATATTAATAATATTTATAAATTAATATATTAATAATATTTATAAATTATTACATTAAATTTTTATATTAAGTTCATGTAAAGATTATATTATTCGTGGATGATCTGTAGAGATGCTTTCCAGCTTCTGTGATTTCACGATTCTGTGAATTTGCATAGTTAGCTAGAGTCCTGTTTTCGTATTCACCAGCTTTGCTTTATAAAATATGCCCTTTATTCCCTCACTTACAGTGTTACCGCTCCTCTTGCCACTACCATGCCAAGGCCAACTTATCATCCTTTTGTATTCCAGCCAGGTGGCTTTCTCTTTTTTCTCATGTGGCCACATGCCAAGCAAAAGCCTTTAGGAATTTCTTAGGAGAGCGATTTGAATGTCTGCATTTCTGCACCTGGTATGTAGCTCCTCCTGGCTGGCAAAATTAGAACTCGGGATAGAAGTTCACTTAATTACTTACATTGAGGAATGCTTAGTCATGTGGCAGAAATGGTGCTCATACATCGCATCTGGAAGTCAGTAAGATGTGTTCATGGTAGATTTTTTTTGAGAATTCAGCTGTGCAGCCATGACAAATTTCTAATGATATTTGCAAACAAAACATTCAGAGTCTTATAATTTACAAATGTCAACAGATTTTTCACAGAGGGGAGCTACTGAAAGCAACTTCCTCTCCATATGCCAAATTTCAAGTCTTAATCCTAATGATATTTAAGTTTACTAACTAAGCATTAGCAATAATGTAGAGAATAGAAGACTGCTTCTATTAATCCTGCTCTAAAAAAAAGATTTTATCGACTACATAGACTTTTCTGTAACGCTGGTACTTGACAATGAATAGTTTAATATAAATAATTAAAGTGTGGCACAATTCTAACCTAGTGAAAACAGCTTTCAGACAAAGAAAGACTGGAAATTCTTCAGCTGTACTAGCAGGGTACACAAATGAGACAAATGGAATATAAAGGATATACAGAAAACAATTAGGATATTTATCCCAAAAACATTTATAGAGATATCTTCAAACACACATCTATTTTAAGCAGATGGCTATGTCTGAAGAGCTTTCAGCAACTTAAACATATTAAAAAATTAAGATGATGACAAAATGTTTACCTTAAGTAGATTTCAACTGGGCAACTCAGAAACCTTACGAGTAACATCTTCCTGAACATTTCAAACCAAAACTTTACTACATGACTGAAGCCAAGTTGCCAACTTGCCAAGCAAGCAGATTTCCCCTCTGTTCTGTTTTAGCAGTTCTGAGAAAAAAAGCATACGATATCATAATTTAATATGTGAACGTCATAATTCAGATTTTTGCATTGCAATAGGTATGCCTCAATAGTCCAGTATTCCTCAGTCTTCCATGAGAGAAAATTTTTGTGCAAAAGAAAATTATAAAAAACTACAGAACTACAGCAGGAACTCCACATTTAGCACATTTGCACATTTAAAGATCCTAATTTAAATTACCTTAAAAATACTTTGAAGAATACGAATACTGTTGGGTAGTCCAACTGAAATATTCAACTTGGCTGGTTCATTTGGATAAGCTCTCCGTTATTAACACACTGTTGATAGAAACATCTGTATGATGACCTGAAATGCTTTTACAAGTCATATCATTAAGCTGTTCAGTCGTGTACAACAGGCTGACATCTCCATGAATTTAAACAAACACAAAAATGTACCATATGGGATATTGTTTTGTTCTATACACTTATTATATGGTGTGTTATCTCATCTGCCTGTTGTGTTATGTTTGTTCTATAGAACACAAAGTAGGTCCTGATTGGAGTGTGTGGAGAACATACTCTATGTAAACATCAGTATGATTCTACTACACTGCTGTTTTCAACATTGTACAGTAACTTGTTTTGTGATAAATCTGCAAAAAATGCAAAATTCAAAAGGTCTCCCTTAATTTTGATAATGCCTTAAAGTAGCATGAGAATTACAAAAAAAAAGCACTATACATGCAATTCAGAAAAAGAAAATAAAGCTAAAAGATATCCCAAACCCAAAACCTGTATGTTTGAGGATCACACTTTGTCAATTAAATAAGATAAATCTTATTAATTCTAGTCTCTGCTTAATCACTGTGATGCAATTACAATTCTGTTTTCTCTAACTGTGATTTACTTTGTATGCTTTGATTTATGGCACCACAAATTTGTTTAGTTAATGGAGTATTTTAATTTACCGTGCATGATAGAATACAGTGTAAAATTACTTTGAATATCTGTATTATATTATATTACTGTTGAGCAGTAGCCAAACTACAAAATCAGAAGAAAATTAGTTGCGTAAGCAGTTTACTTTCAGGTATCTTTCTCCTAGTACACTGGAGATCTTACAACATGTATACCAAAAGGAAGATTATGTTTTATGTTGTAACTTAATACATTCTTCTGTCTAGAGTCCTCTACAAGGACTATGCATCACTGGGAAAAATGCTGCACTGCAGAGCTTAAGCTACTCATAAACCTGCAATCCATAGTCCAAGTTCTGCAGATTTCCATGGTCAGTCAATGGAGCTATTCATAAAAATTCATAGTAATTAAATATGTGCAACAGGACTAGAGATCTTATACTAGCTTTGAAAGTCCCATTCACAAAAACCAGGTTATGCAGAGATGTTTAGACAAAGAGTGATGTAAAAAACCCCACCTCTTTTGATGCCTGAAAGCAGCAGGTAAACAACAGGGCAAGAATGTTTACAAACTCCAAAGAATGATTACGATCACTTCTTCTGTTGGGTACTTTTAAACCGTATTTACATAGCATTTCCCTATTGAAATCAGACAGCAGATGCCACCACAATAATGCTAGCAACTTTTAAACAATAAATAAATCTTAAAAGAAGATGTCCCCTGAATTAAACTGTCGTGTAATGTCTGGGCTTTAAGGTCACTGCTATTCCAGTTACATCAGCTATGAAGAAAAGACCGTATTATTAAGACAGTCAATGTTTGCATTAATAAATTTCACATTGGAAGAGTCATTTCTAGTTTTCAAAATATTTTAGAAAATATTTTATATATGCGTATGTGCATGCAACTAATGTATATATATTATATCTAGGTGTATGTATAGTAAATGCAAATGTATAACACATATATAATATATATTTGCTTGTTTTATGTTCTTGAAATCAATAGTAGGTAATATCTATAAATTTATGATTTGTTCCACACTTTTTATTAGTTTCTTCAAGGCAAACAAAATTTACCAAAATAAAAAATATTCCCATTTTACATCACATGTAGAAACTAAAGCCTTCCTAACTAATGGTACTGCAATAAATTTCTCCAATGATTTTCAAAGGAGCTTTCATTCCTAATTTAGATTCTTGAGATTATCTTTAATATGCTTAACACACTTGCCTAAAATAACTGCTGTGAGCAGATTTTCTTAAGATCTGATGTTGTTTTGTCATTGTCTTGAGGTTATGACTCCACAGTTTTGGACAAACCCAGCATCATGTGCCTATCTCCCCTGCAATGAAATTCATGTTTTGACTTCTCTTTATGCATACAGAATCATAGAATAGTTAGGGTTGGAAAGGACGTTAAGATCATACAGTTCCAACCCCTCTGCCATGGGCAGGAGCACCTCACACTAAACCATGTCCCCCAGGGCTCTGGCCCACTTGGCCTTGAACGGCACCAGGGATGGAGCATTCACAACTTCCCTGGACAACCCATTCCAGTGCCTCAGCACCTTCACAGTAAAGAACTTCTTCCTTATACCCAATCTAAACTTCCCCTGTTTAAGTTTTAACCCATTGCCCCTTGTCCTATCACTACAGTCTCTAACGAAGAGTCCCTCCCCAGCATCCCTATAGGCCCCCTTCAGATACTGGAAGGCTGCTATGAGGTCTCCATGCAGCCTTCTCTTCTCCAGGCTTACAGCCACAAATTTCTCAGCCAGTCTTCATACGGGAGGTGCTCCAGTCCCCTGATCATCCTCGTGGTCCTCCTCTGTTGTTCCAACAGTTCCATGTCATTTTTATGTTGAGGACACCAGAACTGTACACAATATTCCATCTGAGGTCTCACAATATCAGAGTAGAGGGGCAGGATCACCTCCTTCAACCTGCTGGTCAAGCTCCTTTTGATGCAGCCCAAGATACGGTTGGCTTTCTGGGCTGCAAGCGCACACTGCTGACTCATGTTCATTTTCTCACTGACCAACACCAATCCCTGAGGGACACCACTCGTTACTGGTCTCCAGATGGACATTGAGCCATTGACCACGACTCTTTGTGTGCGGCCATCCAGCCAGTTCTTTATCCACTGAGTGGCCCATCTATCAAATTGAAATCTCTCCAATTGAGAGACAAGGATGTCATGAGGGACAGTGTCGAATGCTTGCACAAGTCCAGGTAGATGACTTCAACTGCTCTACCCCTGTCCATCGGTTCTGTAGCCCCATCATAGAAAACCACCAAATTGGTCAGGCAGGATTTCCCCTTAGTGAAGCCATGCTGGCTGTCACCAACCACCTCCTTGTTTTTCATGTGTCTTAGCATGCCTCCCAGGAGAATCTGCTCCAAGATTTTGACAGGCACAGGGGTGAGACTAACAGGTCTGTAGTTCCCTTGATAATCCATTTTCTCCTTCTTGAAAATGGGGGTTATATTTCCCTTTTTCCAGTCGTCAGGAGCTTCACCTGACTGTCAGGATTTTTCAAATATGATGGACAGTCGCTTAGCAACTTCGTTCACCAGCTCCTTCAGGACCGGAAGATGGATTTCTTGAGGTCCTATGGACTTGTGCATGTTCAGGTTCTTAAGATGGTCTTGAACCTGATTATCTCCTGTCAATTTGTGCGTGTGGACCAGCTATCAGAAGTATCCCTACACAGGCTGCACTGAAAACTTCCATAAGTTATTTAGTTTTATTAGTTAGAAAACAATTTGTAATTTTTTAAGCCAGAAATTGCAGAAATGAGAATATCTCTGCAAAGAAACTGCTCTGTTGTTGTAGAATCATGTAAATTGTCACAAAAAAAAAATAATCTTTTTGATGGTAAACCATTCATCTATTATTTCTAGTGGTTATATGGGAGTTGTGCTTGTGAAAAAGGCATATAAACCAGCCTTTAAACTCATTAAAGTATTCTATATCTGATGAGAAAAGTGAAATATGTTTTCTACTTTTTCTTTGTAAATGTAAATATTAATTTATCTATTTTCCCTCTTCCTCTTTTGTGCTCATCATAGTTTGACACCTTTTCAGAAAGCCAGAGTATCAGTCTTCTTGCTTTGTTGAGACCTGCTGTACCTCTCTATTTTTCTTTATATTTTTATACAGCCTATGTAGAATATTTCCAGCTTTAGCATTTTCCAAGTTCCTTGTCTAAAGCAGCATAACAGTCCCAGTAGCTCTTTCCTTTGCAATACCTGACCTCATCTCAAAAGCACCATTTCTAGGAAATGTTAATAAATTTAGCCACAAATTTTGTCTCAGCTTCTGTGTAGAAGAAATTGATAGTCATGGTTATACTCTGCTTGCCTCACCTAGCCAACTTTACTCAGATTCTTGCCAGAGCATAGTCACAGTCAAATCTCATTTCAGCTTTCATATTCTTTCTGTTTTCTCAAAAATAAGATTCTTTTCTTTAATGACAGAGTAGTCTGCTGAATTTTTTCAATCACCCTGTCTGAAGAGTTCCAGTTGAGATTATAACCATTTCTCCACCAGCAGCAGTTTTACAGATTAATAGCTACTTATGACTACTCAGTTTGAGCAGTTTGTAATGGTTTTAAAGCTTGAAGATTAACAGTAATTATATGCAGCATATTAGGATACCATAGATTAATATTACTAGTGACTAACAGCAGTATTATTACAGACTAAAAGGCAAATTAGCTGTTACCATTCTATTCAATGACTTACAAATCATTTACAGAGAAGTTGAGAAAGAATTTGTTATAACTTCCAAAGAAATAATAATTACAAAATAGTGAATAGCTCTTCAGTTTCAAATGGCTATTCTGCAGCTGTAATTGTAAGAACCTGTATGCAGCAGTAGAAACTAGGGATGTGACTGGAGATAAATAACAGATTTTGGAAAGTGCCTTGATACATGAGCTCAAAATGTCACTTGAATAACAATTATTTATTACCCTAGCAGCATAGAACTGAACATACCTCAACAGCAGTAAGATTAAAGCATCAGCTACTGTTGAGCAGTGGACATGTTAGTGAGAAGTTTATGACCACTGAAGCCACCAAGGCATTCCTGTCCTACTTTCCTCCTGCTACTTAATCGTATATCGCTGTTTTTCACCATGTAAAACAACAGTGGCCTGATGCCACTGCAATGTAAAATACAAATAATGAAAATTGCTACAGCATCAATAGAAACAATATGTCAAAGATCAATACAAAATGTGTTATGACAATGATTTTGCACAGACAATAGTATAGATCTGATGTACATCTTGAGTTTTCTAGAAAAGGTTAGGCTCCAATTATGATGATAAAATTGGCTAAATAACAACTTTCTTATAAAGACTCAATAGCCCAGTCCAGTTGAAGATACTTTGCATGGAACTAATGGAAATAAGATTGTCAAACTAAAATTATGTATAAAAGCAGAAAAGTAAACTGGTTAAATGCATGCCAATTCCAACTCTCTTAAAGCTTAAACTAACAAAAAAGAAAAAATTGCTTGTACATTTTTTTTTGTTTTGTCATTGTTAGACAAAGAAAGGAGTACTTAAGAAAGGAAAGGAAAGCAAGCAAAGTAGTTTGCTGGTATTAAAAGGAATCTCTTTCTATGCACAAGCAAAAATAAAGTACTAGTAGTCTGCTATGGTCTCCTACTTCTTGTTTATGTCTCCTGACTCAGAAGTCTTCCTTTGGTAGGGAAGGGGCAAATGACATAACTTTTACAATGATGCAAGCTGACAGCTAGTCAACCCCACTATTGATTTGTATGGAATTAGGATCGGGACTTTTATTACTATGAGTGTCAGTGAAATTCAGTATCAGCTTGTGTTTCACAGATGGTGATAGAAGAAAGCCCGTTTTTATTTAAATTTCCCTGTTCTTTAGAAGCAAATCATAATTGCTTGTCTGGATCTGGAGACTAAACTCAGTCTCATTTTCGTGGCACACAGAGAAAACTGACTTACTTTTCCCAAGGTTAGCTTAACATTAATTAAAGTATCTCACTACTTTTATCTCCTGTCCTTGTTCTTTTGTGGATATTATGCTATTTTTAATATCATGAGAATGAATAAATTCAAATGTCAAACCCCAGAAAATGAGTACGTGTCAGGACCCTTGAACATGTGCAGCAGATTCTAAAATGTATGAACAGGATTTAATTTGCAAAGATCTTCCAGTTATTTACATTTTACAGCACCACCACTGCATGACATCGTATTAGAGATTTAATGATGTCTGTTCTTAACAGCTTCAGTGGTTACAAATCAGCTATATAAATTACACACTACCACTTTGGTATATCATGAAAACTGTTCACATCTGTCCTGGGTTCAGCAGTAGCAGTTGTTTTTCTCCTTAGTAGCTGGTGCAGCACTGTGTTTTGACTTTCGGCCTGGGAACAGAGCTGATAACAAGGATATTTTGGTCTGACCAAGGACTTTCTGAGTCTCATGCTCTGCCAGGGAGGAGGGGAAGCCAGGAGGAAGCAGAGACAGGACACCTGACCCAAACTGACAAAAGAAGTATTCCATACCACAGCACGTCATGCCCAGGATGTAACTGGGAGCTACCCAGAAGGGCTAGAGGACGAGGGGTTGCATGAGGTAACGGTCAGTGCTTGGTTGGGCTGGGGAGGTGAGTTATCGGTCAGCTGGTGCTGAGGTTTTGTATTCTCTTCCCTTGTTACTTCCTTTATCATTATTATCATTGGTGGTAGCAGTAGTGATTTGTGTTATACCTTAATTACTAAACTGTTCTTATCTTAATCCGTGAGATTTGCATTCTTTTCGATTCTCCTCTCTGTCCCTCCAGGAGTAGGGGGAGGGCAAGAAGGGGGGGAGTGAATGAAAGAGCTGTCTGGCTGTATTTAAACCACGACAACATCACTTTTTGTGATATGAACAATTTAGTTGCTATAATAAGATACATATTTTTTTAACATTTTTCATAAAGTTACAATTTCTTTAAGATGTAAATTCTTTATTAAATAAGAGACAGACAGAGAATTAGTAAGGGGGAGAAGCAGGAAAGAAAACTTTGAGAACTCATTAGCGCCACCTTCACAATGAAGGGAATATAGGAAAAACAGGGGTAAATCCGTATATTCGTGTCCTTCATACCTGAACATTATGACTATGAGACAGTGTGGGTCAACGTGAGATTCAAAGTCAGCAAGTCTTCCTACATCCATTACTTCCAACTAGAAAAGCAGAAAGCAGAAATGTGAAGGGTGCAACCATTAGCATAAGCGGTTTATAGAAGTGTGTTTTGCAACTGTATGAATTTATTGTGATACCAGTTAATTTGCTCAGACTTCCAAAAAGCCTCAAACGCTAACATGGGCTGTGGTTAAGCCAAGTGTGAAAATGCTGTTAAGATCCTATCAAAGCTTTCTTGATTAGATTTTCTGTAGAGTGGTGGATTAAATGTTACATTTAAAAAAATATTTTAACTGGTTCAAGACATGAGCATACCTTGATACCTTATTCCAAGTGGTAGATAAATGGGTAAAGGCTTCTACGTATCTGACTGACAAGCAATAAATTTCATAGGAAATTCAGTACCTGATTTTTCAAGCTAAACGGTAATTTATAGCTGCAACTGTTTTCTCTTAATAACCTGGTTATTATGTTTTTTTTTCCTTCCTTTACACCATCATGCCCCCTTTCAGTATTTTTCTTTTCTTTTCTCTTTATCACTTGCTTCTGAAGATTTTCTCTTTCTTTTTTTTCAACATTTCAGTTATTAGAGCATTTGATCAAAGTATTCTTCTATAACAAACATCTTGTCCCATCACTAAGATATATCTAAGCAAAAGGTATAGCCAACACTGAAATGTGAAATCATCCCACAGGGAAGTGATTGGTGCAGTTTGTAAGTTACAAACTGCATAAGCAGAACCCTGGATTCAAGACAGAAAACTATCACAAAGTTAAAAAGAATATTTTTGTGCTTTGATATCTATTTAAGAGATAATGTCAATGCAGTAGAATGTTGTCATTGGTTAATGGTTTTCCAGTGTTAGATAAATATAAGAGCAATGCAAAAATTTTTTTGACAAAGGTGAAACAAGTTAAATCTTTCAGCAGAAGATAAAACTGTTTAACTGAAAGAATTTGGTTTGGATTACAAAACATTATATTAAACAAAACCATTACTTGTGTTCAAATAAAATAATCCAAAATTAAAACTGGCACAGAGTTATTTTGTTTTTCATTCTCTGTCATGATTAAACATCTCTCTGCTTAAACTTATCATAACATACCCATGGCCTAGCAAATGACACTTTTCATGAGGTACATGGAAATTTTATTGAGTTAGCTGCATACAGATGTAAGTAGATTAGAAAAAGATAAATGGCTTGACTAGTTTTGCCAGTTATACACAAATTGAGCATAAAATGAAATCCATATTCCTCATAAATTTATGCTTGTCAGGGATGGTATTTTAACTCTTAGTTTTATTTATTTGTTTGTTTGTTTATTTTTTATTTATTATCTTAACTTTTAGACAAATTTACTATAAGCTGTGTGAAAATAACTGGTTTGTTCTATTTCTTGTGAATACATGTTATTTAATCTTAAAGTTTAGATTTAGTTGACTGCATGTCTGTATTTAGAACAGAACTCTGCACCAAAAAAAAAAAGACAAGGTAGCTTATCATGATGTTTTAACAATAATTCTCTAAAATTCACTGAAACAAAAGAGAAATCCTATGCTGTAAGATGAAAAGTCATTTTGATAATAAATCACATCTCAAAAATAAAACAAAAATAAAATAAACCTATGTTTTTCCATTACTAAATAGATACAAACAAACAAACAAACAAAAATTGGGATTTTTTTCTCTTTTTGAGAGCATGAGACTCCCCCAACCCCCCCCCCCCCCCCCCCCCCCCCCCCCCCCCCCCCCCCCCCGGGGCTTTCCCGGAGGAATCGGGAGGAGGATCGAAAGAGTGCAACTCCTATGGGTTGAGACAAGAACAGTCCAGCAACCAATGTACAACACAAATCACCGCCGCTACTATCAACTACAACAGTGATAAGAGAAAATAACAAGGGGAGAGAATACGATACCACCAGCCAAGAAACGAGTCCCACCCCGAAGCCCGTGTCCTTCTGGGTAACTCCCAGTTACCCCCCACCCCGGGCATGACGTGCTGTGGTATGGAATACCTCCTTGGCTAGCCTGGGGCAGGCGCCCCGTCCCTGCTTCCTCCCGGCTTCCCCTCCTCCCTGGCAGAGCATGAGCCTCACAAAGTCCTTGGTCAGGGTAAACATCACTTAGCAACAACCGAAAACATCGGCTTCACCAACACTGTTCTCAGGCTGGAAGTCAAAACACAGCACTGCACCAGCTACCACAAAGGAAAAACATGACTGCTACTGCTGAACCCAGGACAGATATTTTCTTCATTTTATATCTAATCTGGTTTTGTATATTGAAGCATTTTTCACTGTGCCAGTTCAGAAATGATGCAGTTTTGCTCCCAAAACTACGTATGTTCAAATGTCTATTTGATTGTAATTACAAGTGAATGGCTTAAGTGCTTGAACTCAATCAGTTATTTATTTTTACATCAAAAGATCAGTCTTGCAAGCAGAAAGCACTTGAGAATATTTATGTGATAAATTATCTCAAGTGCCATAAAGCTCACTCTTGTAGTAAGGCTTCCCAAAGACATTCTTACTCGCAAATTTAGCCTGCATATTCCATTTACAGTAATTTACATTTACCAATGAAAACTGAAAGGACAGTTTGACTCCATGACATTTTACTTAATGAAGTAAAATGGCACTTTGGTATTTTTTATGTCTATCCTGATCATATTTGGGTCCATAAACAAAAGTGAGAAACATCTGTCAGTTTGAAAGAAACTTGGTCAGTAGTATTTATTTTAGTAAATTGTTAGTGTACAATTAAGACCAGTTGTAGCATTTATGCCTTTGTCTCTAAATATGATTTTTTTCTCACCATGTAGAAGTTTTTACTACTGCTGATAAATGTTATCCTGGACTTTACTTTGGTTAACATTTCTAAAACATCTTTCATGGAATTGCTGAAACTTCAACAATGAAAAATGGTACAGTCTTCCCTTCCCCTTCCTCTTCCCCTTTTTCTTTTTCCATTTTTCCTCTCTCCTCTCCTCTATTCTTCTCTTCCTTTCTTTTCATATGTTGTCATAAATTATTATTATATCTCTTCACACACAGTAGATCAGGACTCCAAACTCTGACACTTAATGCTCCAAGGTGCATGAAAGATAGTAACAGAAAGGATGTCAAGCCCTCAGGGTGTTACCTGTCTAATCAAAAAGTACTTGCTTCAAGTGTCTGGCCTTCTGAGAAGACCAAATGTTACCTTTTGGTCAAAATCACCCTGCAAAAATGGTAAGCCTTGAAGTCAAATAGTCTCTTCTGGGAAAAAGAAATCTATTACCTACACAATGACAGAAAATAGCTCAAACCTCATAATAGCTAATTTTAAGGAAACTAGTCTACTGGCATACCCAGACTCAAATTGTCCTTCAGTTTGTTTTTTTTTTCCTGTACTTCTGAGGTCAATAGAGTGGGTAAGTTTCTCAACTTGACTATGCATGTGTTCCTAAAAGTTTAAGAATATCTAGCTCGGGGGCCTACTGTGTCTACTGCAGAATATTTTTGTGAGAATTCTGAATTATGCAGACCAGAAGTAATATCAGAAGAATCTGTTGGATTTTAGTCTAGAAGAATGGTAATAGAAAATAAAATGTAACATCATTTCAGCATCTTGTATTTCACAACTTTGCAGTTTAATTGATAAATTATACTTCAGAGGAGACAGAAAACATAGATAAGAACAAATCTGTAAGCAAACAGTTTTTTTTCTGATTAATCTTTTTTTTCTTGATGGATATGGTTTTTTACATTTTTGTCTCTGTTTGCTAGTTACCAGCTTCTGCCTGGGGACCATGTCATGCAGAGAGAAAGAAGACCCACCAAGTGAAAGTGTTTGGTGCCAGATTTTATTTAAGCAAAAAGTACATCAGTCAATCCCAAGGTATCAGAGAGGATCAACAAACTATGAGTAACAGAGATGACACTTTAAGTGTAACATCTGTACACTTTTGTTCTTTCTTCTTTAAAGCTATTGTAAAAGCCAATGAATTCTTTTGAGGAAACAATGTGGGGTTGAAAGGAAAATGGGTAGCAAATATCTTTGGACACTGATGATGTGACCAAAATAATAGCCTTGACTGTGTTCCTCTGGCAAGTTATGATGGAGACACTAGGGATGGAGATGTAAAGAGCTAGTGAAAGAAAATAGTTTCTTTAGCTGAATGCAGGGTCCTTAAGACCTAACAGAAGATTGAATTAAGTTCTTGGAAACTGATACGTACAGGGAAGCAGCAGTACAGTACCCTGACCAATGGAAAGAAGTTAGCAACAAAATGGAAAATATAACTTTTGAGGGTAGAGAACTGAATCAAGTATACTATAAACCATTATATGGCTAATGAGAGAACAATACATAATCTAGTTCTAGCAAAAGAGGAGAAAATTATAAGTGTGGCCAAAAGCTAATATCTAATGTAGAAATGAAGTGGAAGATTTAAGTCATGCCAACGAAAAAGAAAACCAAACATAAAAGTGGAAAACCCCTTAAAAGTCATCTGTGCCACAAGCGATCAGGGAGCTGGGTCTGCATAACAAATGCACATGCTGTGTGTTTGTGGCTACTGTACAAAACATGAGTAGAAAGTAGAAAATATCTCTTATAAATATGATTTTTCTCTTTTTTTGTCATTGTAAGAACACAGATAACACCACTACACCGCCATTTGAATGTATAAAGATTGAATACCTCAGAATGGAGAAATTACTCAGTGCTAAGGTGATCTTCAGAATAATTCAAAGAGTATTATTCAGGATTCAGGCAGGAAAATGGATAATATCAGCATGTCATTGTATACATCTATGTTTTGTCCATATCTTGCGTATCATGTACCATTCCAATACTTCTTGCTGCAAAAATAGTTTACTAGAACTCAAAAAGTTGTTTGCAGAAAGGTAATGCTGATTACTATGTCAAGGGTGTCAAAAAAGGTAGTTTTTTTTTATTATTCTGGGAAAGAAGTAGTTAATCAGTTTTAATATGACAATAATATATGAAGTGCTGCATTGAGGAGATGGAGATGGAAAGACAGTTTGTTCTCCTTATTGATATCTGTTTAGATAAAGTCCAGTGAAGACAGATAAATGTCTGAAACATCTGTATACAAATGTGAGGAGTATAGCCAACAAGAAAAGTGAATAGAGAACAATCAGTGAAAATGGAATCAAATGAAAGAACATAGGACATAAAGCAGAAGAAGTGACAGCTTTTTATGATAACTGGAGATGACTGAAAAAGGACTGGATATTTTTTTCCTTTATATGTAAACCCTTGTCTAATAGAAGATTTGGTGTAACCTTCTTGGGATCAGAATTATCACAGAAAGCATATTTTGTCACTCATAGCTCTAGACTGTTATCGTAGATGTTTAAATTGCATTCATTCTGATCTTATGACTGAAACTGGTATGTATTACTCTGTGTATAAGCAGAAATTATCATTTGGTTAGTGTAGTTTGGTACTGTCATCTGAGAGATTATCTGAATACTTAGTATATACTTGGTCAAGAAAAGCAAACCACAGTCCTCCAATAACTACCTTCAGTTCTTTCTGGGACTTCCAAGTCACAGAAAAGACCTGTTTTCAGGCACAGTTGTTGTTTGTAAAGCTCATTTTTTGGTTCTTCTGATACAAGTGAAACTAGTCGTTCTTCAGAAACTGAGTACACATCTTGTATGCCCTTCCATGTCCTTATCTTCTATGTCAGTACTGTCAATGTATATACCAGCAAGCATTCAATATTAAATCAGTCTTTCACAGGTCAAGTAATGGATAAAAAGAAACTTCTAAGAAGTGTAGATTTCTGAAAATCTTTGCAGAAGTAGTTTTTGATTTAAGGCTTATTTTCAAGCCACAAAACCCAGCTGTCATATGTGTTGAATACACTGAAACATATAAATCTGGTAAGATGGTACATTCTAGTGCAAACAACTTCAATCTCTTGAGATTTTTTTAAAAGATGCCTCTTCAGGGAAGTTATATTATCTGACCAAACAGGTGTGACTTCTGATTCTAGAAAACGACAATAAATTTGCAATAGTGGAATTTAGAAACATCAGCGCCAAATGCTGTGATTTTGCTAGAAGTTTAAGAAAAATATAACTGTTCTACTAACGCTTCTGCTTTTCCTCTAAAATTTCAACCATTAATTGCAAATTAACCTGATAGTTCTTCCTAGTATACTTACATCCAAAGAGCTTCAGAAGCTGCAGCGAACTTTAAGGACATGCTTAAAGTTTTTAAAAACTATTACGCTTAGTAAGATGAATCCCCTTTTCATTTAATTCTGGGTATGGGAGTTTGAGTGCAGGTCTAGTGTTTAGCATGTGTGTGTAAAAATGGAGTTAGAGAAGACCTGATGAAATACATCCACGGGTCCTGAAGGAGCTAGCGAATGAAGTTGCTAAGCCACTATCCATCATATTTGAAAAATCCTGACAGTCAGGTGAAGTTCCCGACAACTGGAAAAAGGATAATATAACCCCCATTTTCAAGGAGAAAATGGATTATCCAGGGAACTACAGGCCTGTCAGTCTCACCTCTGTGCCTGGCAAAATCTTGAAGCAGATTCTCCTGGAAGGCATGCTAAGGCACATGAAAATCAACAAGGTGCTTGGTGACAGCCAGCATGGCTTCACTAAGGGGAAATCCTGCCTGGCCAATTTGGTGGCCTTCTGTGATGGGGGCTAAGAAACTGATGGACAGGGGTAGAGCAGCTGATGTCATCTACCTGGACTTGTGCAAAGCATTCGACACTGTCCCTCATGACATCCTTGTCTCTCAATTGGAGAGGCATCAATTTGATTGGTGGACCACTCAGTGGACAAAGAACTGTCTGGATGGCCACACGCAAAGAGTTGTGGTCAATGGCTCAATGTCTGGCTGGAGACCAGTAACGAGTGGTGTCCCTCAGGGATCGGTGTTGGGACCAGTCTTGTTCAACATCTTTGTTGCTAACATGGACAGTGGGATTGAGTGCACCCTCAGCAAGTTTTCCAATGACACCAAGCTGTGTCGTTCAGTTGGTATGCTGGAGGGAAGGAATGCCATCCAGAGGGACCTTGACATGCTTGTGAGGTGGGCTGATGTCAACCTCATGAAGTTTAACCATGCCAAGTGCAAGGTCCTACACCTGGGTCAGAGCAATCCCAGGCACAGCTACAGGTTTGGCAAAGAAGAGATTCAGAGCAGCCCTGAGGAGAAGGACTTGGGGGGGTTGGTCAGTGAGAAAATGAACATGAGTCAGCAGTGTGCGCTTGCAGCCCAGAAAGCCAACTGTATCCCGGGCTGCACCAAAAGGAGAGTGACCAGCAGGTCGAAGGAGGTGATCCTGCCCCTCTACTCCTCACTTGGAGTATTGAGGCAACCACAGTTCTGGCGTCCTCAACATAAAAATGACATGGAACTGTCAGAACAAGTCCAGAGGAGGCACACGAGGGTGATCAGGGGACTGGAGCACTTCCCATATGAAGATAGGCTGAGAAAGCTGGGGCTGTTCAGCCTGGAGAAGAGAAGGCTGTGTGGAGACCTCATAGCAGCCTTCCAGTATCTGAAGAGGGGCTATAAGGATGCTGGGGAGGGACTCTTCATTAGGGACTGTAGTGCTAGGACAAGGGTAATGGGTTAAAACTTAAACAGGTGAAAGTTTAGGTTCGATATAAGGAAGAAGTTCTTTACTGTGAAGGCGCTGAGGCACTGGAATGGGTTGTCCAGGGAAGTTGCGAACGCTCCATCCCTGGTGGTATTCAAGGCCAAGTTGAACAGAGCCTTGGGTGACATGGTTTAGTGTGAGGTGTCCCTGCCCATGGCAGAGCGGTTGGAACTGTATGATCTTAAGGTCCTTTCCAACCCTAACTATTCTATGATTCTGTAAGACAGCATTAAGATAATGTGGTTTATTATGTGCTGATGTCTTCTCTCCCTTTCGGTCTGCTTACAAAGCTTTCTGCATTCTGCTCTATGTCCTTTGAAATCTTTTCAGAACTTATGCTTCTTCGTAACAAAATAGATAGCTAGATATGTTTATGTACGAAAATCAGTGCAGTGATAAAAATTAACACAGTAATGAAAACCAACGATTTTTTTATTGCAACCAATGCCCTTCCTACTCTTCTTGTTCTTGACACAACATTATATGTCTTCTTTTTTTCTCTTTCAGAAATCAAAGTTTAAGATAAGAACTTTAACTTATTTAGCTCAACATGATTCTGAGCTGCATAAGTTCACAGCCATCTCCTGATTTATTTTTTGCTGGTTTGTGCATCATCACAATCTGATTCAAAAAGTTCAAACTGTCTTGGGCAGAAACACTGTTGTATTGACTCTGATGAAATGATGACACAGATACCTAAATAATATTTATTTCAGCTTTTATTTACAAGCATGGACATGCATTGCACAGCAGCTGGGATTATTCTGGTAGCTTGTTTATCGCACCACTCCCACTATGAAAATATACATTTAAAGATTTTTCTCAGACTGATTACTATGAAAGGTAAAGAAAATTACTTCCTCACTGGATTCCACAGATTTTTGCTCTTTTTTTTTTGTAGTTCAGATTTCACCAACTTGTCCAGGATATTTTTCTCATGAAGATAGTCATATGACGAAGCTTACAGTACAGCAGCCTGCATGCAGGTGTACTCACCCTCATCTTGCTCCCTCACTGCTTCAAAAATGTTCAAAGAATGATATAGCTGCTTTTCTTGAGCTTGGACCAGTGGCCATGCAGACGTAAAGTATGCTAGAATGCAGGAATACGATCTAGTGGCATCTTTTACAACTGTTTAGGCAGGAGAGAAAGTCTCAAAATGATAAAATGTAGACTAATTAGCAGGACTAACAGGTCTGTTATAAAAGCTCTTTATCTTAGCTTAAGGAAAAGGTGCATGATACAGCTTGGCATTGCTCTCTTGAGAGCTTAAAAATACTATAAGAAAGGCTCAGATATCATTTGATAATTAAAAGACTGACAACTGAAATACAGGACAGAAATAAGAGAGGGGTTTTAGGAGAGTTAATTAGTGAGCGGGTGGTCAATACTTTAGGAGCAACACAGTTTCTCTGAGGATTTATGGTTTTTTTTCTCTTTTTTTTTTTTTGTGTGTGTGTGTGTTTCTTCTTTCCTCAAAGAAGGCATTAAAAATGAATGACTTATTGCCTTTCTCATCTTCCATGAGGCTTAGTAAGTAACAGTGATCTGCACTTTCATAATGTGTTACATTTGTCAGCTGATTCAGCAGAGGCTATAACAAAGAATTATCATGATTATCAGTGATCATAAGATTCTGAAAATGAAACACAGTACTAGGTTTGTCATTACCTTTGCTGCCAGTTCTGCCCTACAACTGTAGTCTAATAGCATTCTACCTTTAACATCAACGCTTTGGGGGCTTTGTAGATAAGAACAAACCTATGAACATTTCTCGAGTGATCCATTCTGTATTTTAGTGAACTTGCATGCATCCAAAGGAATGGAGTTTGTGACAGCTTTAGAAGATGATCAGTGGACAAAAGTGTAAGTTTGGTTACTGTAACTGGTATACTTTTTTAGATTTTCTATTTTTTTAATCTTGGAAGAAGAACTTAAAAACAATAAAGAAGCTAGCAAAACATCTGGAGCTCGAAAGTGATGCTACAATCCACTTTATTTTTATCTAGTATCCTTTTAAGTAGCTTTAATGTACTTTTGCTGCAAAATATTTTTTATATATTAGCATTCATATCATGGACTGAAAAAAAAACCACAGGAAATTTGACCTTGCTTTCAAGATGCAAGATTTTCTTGCATTCATATACTTCCCCCTAGATGGTGTAGAGCTTGATGAACTGTGACAAGAGGTGTCTCTCAGGGGTCCATACTGGGACTGTTTAATATCTTCATCAACGGCACAGACAGTGGGATTGAGTGCACCATCAACGAGTTTGCAGATGACACCAAGCTGAGTGGTGCAGTTGACACTCCGGTTGACAGGGAAGGGGTGCATCTAGAGAGACTTGAACAATCTCCAGAAGTGGGCCTATGTGAACCTCATTAGATTCAAGAAGGCCAAGTGCAAAGTCTTGCACCTGGGTCAGAGTATCAATATAGGCTGGGGAATAAATGGATTGAGAGTACCCCTGGGGAGAAGGACTTGGGGTACTGGTGGATGAAGGATTGGACATGATCTGGCAGTGTGCGCTTGCAGCCCAGAAGGCCAATTGTTTCCTGAGCTACATCCAAAGGAGCATGGCCAGCAGTTCCAAGGGAGGCGATTCTGCCTCTCCACACTGCTCTGGTGAGGCCCCACCTGGAGTGCTGTGTCCAGCTCTGAAGGCCTCAGTACGGGAAAGACATGGACCTGTTGGAAAGGGCCCAGAGAAGGGCTACAAAAATGATCAGAGGGATGGAACTTGTAAAACCATCTGGTAAGTAGTAGTCATGCAAAGGCAAAAAAAATGTCTCAATACACTCTATGAATACATATATACTTAATATCTTTTAAATGAAACAAGAAAGCAAAATTACTTCAGGTAATCTCCTGTATTATCTGTGTATCATCTGAAACAGCTGCTGACCTATGCAAATATCTCTTGTGAAATGCCACAGTTTTTACATAACTACATGCAATTTACCCTTGTTAGAAAACACATTCTTTGCAGCGTGCACTTTGATCTACGTCAGTTAATAAGACTTCTGTGGATACTGAAGAGAAAGAGGCTCAAGCTGCTTCTGTCATTTTTTCTTTCACTTCCTCCTCCATTTCTACATAAAGAAATTCTCCTAGTGACATCAAAGTAATCAAATGTAACCTTCCAGGAAGACCAGATTCTTCTTCCATTTTTACACAGAGCATGAGAGAAACTTTGCCAGGATAGAACCGCTGAAAATGTAAATTGTCACTGACATTAAAGGTGAATTGCAAGGCAAAAGGATATACTCAGAACCTTGGCTATTCATTTATCTAACCAGAATACAGATATACTGTTTCTTTGAATTTAAAATCTGCTGGCTACCTATCACATCATTTGCTGTTGACCAATTAATGTCAACATTTTTTTGGCCTGTATTATGAATAGGAAAGGTTTCCTACAAAATTGAACCCATTTTTTGGAAACTGGATTTATACCTTTTTGACTGCTGTTCACATTTTTTATGACTAAAGAGCCCATAATCACAAGTCTTATTGATTGGATCTATTTACACACCACTACTGTCTTTTTTCTCTTAACATAATGTTCTTGAGGGGAAAAGGTCAGATTAAATTACTAACAACTTCAGCCTTGTGGTATTGCTCATTCACTAAGAATCTGTACAGCTACACCAACCTTTCTGCTGGTAATCCACCAGGATATTTAAAAATAAGGTATAATTTTTGCTCTTATGTGAATAATTTAACAAGTTCCGAGTATGATGTAATCCTGCTTATTGACCTGTTTGGGAACTTTTACTTTAGTCAGTTAAGGGGATGCATTTAAAAACAAACAAACAAACAAAAAAACCAAACAAACCAAAAAATACATGGAATTATCTTAACCTTTATATAATTCATTTTGGAAATTCATTTAGAAATAGGAATACTGTTCTCATACAGGAAAACTTAGTAATGAAAAATTCTGTGAAATTGTTTTTCTAATCAGACTTGCCCATGCAATTTGTTAGTATAGACAGTTTTTTTCTATCAGCTCATTAACCAGAAATGTCCAAACCCTGTCCAGTATGTTGCATCTGAAAAAAAAAAAAAGTTAATTTGATATTTATAAGTTTTGCTATAGCAAACACAAATAGGGAAAAGAGCTTGCTCTTGTATGAAAAGAAGAAAAATTCAATCCCATAATGAAAATGTCTGAAAAAATGAAATCTATCTACTTGTAACTGATTTATGTTCTCTTCAAAATATTAAGTTTTCTGTTTTAAAATTTAATTTAAAAAATAGGGCATTGTAAGTGTTTCACATGGAAGTGGGAGAAAGAACCAAATAATCTGGGACATCCCATGGGAAGTCCCTGACTAAGTCCCTGTCAAAACAAAAAACAAAATAAAACAAACAAAACAAAAACAAACAAACAAAACGTGCTCATGTTAGCCAAAAGGTTAAAATAGTTTAAAATAAGCTTCCATGAATTCTTCCATAACAAGGCAAAGAAATTTTATGGCGAAAGAAGATCCCACAATAAGTGGCATTAGAACACTGAAACAAATATTGATTTTAAAGAGGTTTTAGCACCTGAACAGAACTTTCTGTCTCTAGAAAATATGTAGGTAGAAAGAAATGGACATTTCAAAATATTCCACTAGTGTTGATAAAGGATTCAGTGCAATTCTTACCTTTCTCTCTAGGTCATGACAGAAAAGTTACACTCTTCAGATAAGTGGACAGACTAACATATAAAACAAACAAACAAACAAAAACCAAAACCAAAATCCAGAAAACACACAAAAAATAAACCAAACAAAAAATCACAATCTAATTATTTTGACAAGATGGCTGATTTTTTACCTAGAAATAAATTTTGACAATGAAGAGAAAATATCCAGCAGAAAGTGTTACCATGAAGTTGTTAGTAAAAGTATATTTCTAAGCTTGCGTGCTCATGTAATGTTTTTAGCACTTCTGTTTCAAAAACTGTTCAGGCTATATCTGCTTCATGCAGTGCAGAATTTTCTGAAGTTCTTGGCCACTGAATAGTGAGGTAGCTGGTTTCTGCCCACTATTTAAAGTGGAAATGTGGCCTTCTTAATTGAGGTCCCAGCCCAAACTAGTAGGCTCTGCTTTTATTTAGGTATGGTTAATTTGGTAGTGGGTCCAGAAAGCAATGTTCTGACTTTCACCCATAAACAGGACCAAGCATCTGTGGATGTGAGAAAGCAGATTTTTCTCGATAGCTTGTGTATTTCCCTGCCACTCCACTGCACTATGTCTCTGTATCCCCACTGAAACCAATTAGAAATCTTGTTGTGTGAAGCACTGTATAACCATGCCAAAATACACAAGAATTAAGTAACCATGACAGATAAAGGAAGAAAGTACTAAATGCATCATGCATTTGGAACTGAAAAAGATTAAGGACCTTGTGTAAATAAGGCTGTCTCTATATTAGTGCTAGTCCTTAGCTTCTCTAGGAATCACCAGGGCTGGGACTGATGTAGAACAGCCCTCCAAACCTGTAAATGGTTCCCCAAGCTCCATCCTGGATCTCAAGTTTGGCAGGTTTTGGCATCAGGAGAATAAGTTCTTCATTTGCTTCCATAATACAGTGCAGTATTTGAAGGAGAGGCACCACTGGATCCAGGTTGCCTCCATACATCACTAGGTGCACCAGAGACAGTGCCACAATTAACCTAGTGGCACTTACTCACAGGGCTGAAAGTCACAGCTGTCTTTGAAAAACAAAAATATTTTCAATATATTTGTGCCATTTAATTATCTTTTACTTTTGAAGCTGTTGAAGATTTTCTATGTTTAAAATCAGAGTGAAGATAAAATGTGTGGCTTTTTGAGGGATTTTCAGATCAGTGAAGGGACTTTCTACAGGCAAATGTTTCCAAAAAATAGCCTTTTTTAGGCTTTTTCTCCATGTCCACTGAACACATTCATTTACAAATGCTCTTCTTTAGCACTGTCTAAAAATCTTACAGTCTCAACAAGAAGTTATGACAATGAAATTTTTTTCACAAAGAAATGGAGTGATGAATATGAGTAATTTGTGAAGTTCACCTGTCATCTGTCGTAATAAACTTGGGGCATTATGCAGTAGGCAGTCTAGGAATCATTATTACAGTTATATCCTGAACACCTTTAGAGAAAGAATAAGTAGTTCCTGCTTTCATCACAGGTCATTTTGCACTAATAGACTAAAGCAGCACAGGCCACTTTGACTTCACTGACATCTATATTGTTTCTTTTAGCAAAGTTTTCAGTATACCTAAGACACTCGGTTATCTTTAGTCTCACATCAGACTGAAATGTTTAAACTTCAGTCCGTTTTCGGAAAAAAGTGTCTCTTGGTTTTCAGAGAGAGATCTAAGGTCAGAGTTGCTTTTGTATTAGTAGATCAATAACAAAGATAATCAAATTGTGCCACTGACTTTTGTCTTGTCTGACCTTGAAGTGCCAGATTATTGCTTAATATCAGTTAGAAACATTTCAGCCCTTCATGTTTGCTTCACAGTTAACAACTTACTGCAGTATCTTTCAAATATAAATATAGGTTGGAAGCTTTAATGGTAAATAAAAGTGACAAAATTATATAAACTGGATCAGATCAAAGAGGGAAAATCTCTTTATAGACCTTAAGGGGTATCATTTACACTGTTAACTGAGCCCATTACAGAAATTATAATTACTTTTCTATTATTGCTTCCAACTCGCACAGAGGGTACCTGATTTATTTTTCTTTTTAAAGAAACAGTTTATTTTTCTTAATATTGAAGCAAAAATTAAAATAATTCTAAGGATGTAGAAGTGAAATAGCTACATCATGTTGAAATATTACAATGTTATAAGAAAACTGCAGTCACAGGGAATAAAAAAAATAATCACTAAAGAAGCATGGGGTTGTATTTTGAAATGGCATGTATTTTATTATTAAAGGTATGTATTAGTGCCTTTCAACTCACATACAGAAATATCTTCCCATACATTTGGTTGTATTGTATATGCATGATATTTGGTTTTAAAAAACAGAGAAGAAAAAAAAATTATTGCAAATTCAAAAACTGATTTGTTAAAGAAGAAAATAATCATTATATCATGCAGGAAAAATACACAAAATTAGGTTGTTACTGCACACACAAGAACCATCATTACTAGGAAACTTTAAAACAACATGAACCTGAACTCATGAGTACACTGATGAGGCAGAAATACTCTGGTAAAAATGTAGCATGTGCCATGGGCATAATACTTTAGCAGAATAGGAATATCTCAGAACTTTCCTCAAAAAAAAGAAAACTCCAAACCAACAGCACTTAAATGACACAAAAGTTTTACTAAATATAATTTATCACAAATAGACAAAACTATTCAAATTCTTAATACAATAACAGAGCTTCAAAGTTGATGTAAAAATCCAGAAGATATTGAAATGGAAGCAAAAGATGTGGGAAAAATCTTTGTATGACTGTGAGAATTAGGAAACTTTAAAGTTTCATCAGAGAACTCCAGTAAATTTTAGCAGTAGCATCATTAAAAATAACTAAAAAATTTTAAAACTTTCTCCTGTCTTATAAACTTTATAAGTGGAAAACTTACTAATTTCAGTAATATGCTTTAAGCTTGTTTCCTGGGTTCAGCAGTAGCAGTCATTTTTCTCCTTAGTAGCTAGTGCAGTGCTGTGGTTTCAACTTTCAGCCTGGGAACAGCACTGATAACGCTGATGTTTTTAGTTGCTGCTCAGTAATGTTTACTCTAACCAAGGACTTTCTGAGTCTCATGCTCTCCCAGAAAGGAGGGGAAGCAGGGAGGAAGCAGAAACAGGACACCTGACCCAAACTAGACACAGCACATCATGGCCAGTATATAAACTGCAGGCAGTTACCTGGAAGGGCTAGGTCACTGCTTGGATCCGGCTGGGTGTTGGTCAGGGGGTGGTGAGCAGTTGTATTCTCTTCCATTATTATTTCCCTTATCATTTCCCTTATCATTATTATTATTGCTGGCAGCAGCAGTCGTTTGTGTTATACCTTAGTTACTGGACTGTTCTTATCTCAACCCGTGGGAGTTACATTCTTTCAATTCTCCTCCCCATCCCTCCAGGAGTGGGGGGAAGAAGCAGCTGGGGACTGAGCAAGCAGCTGCGTGGTTCTGAGTTACTAGCTGGGCTTAAACCATGACAGCTTGCTTCCCAGTGACGTCTCTTTTGTCAGCTTCCCTCCAATGGAGAACTGCTCACACAGAGCACACCCCTAGGTCCCCAAAATTTACTCTATGCCCTGCCAGAGTAGCCCTGGAAGACTTTAATAAAGAACTGTTCATGAAGAACAGAAATATAATTTCTCCTGATGATAAATCTGTCTGTGATTTATCTAAAACTTCATTTAAGAATATTGTTAAGTTCATGGCTGAATTTTGTGATTTAAGCCCAGCCAGTAATTCAGAACCAAGCACCCACTCGCTCACATCCCCTCTTATTTCCCCTCCTCACTCCCAGCAGGATGAGGAGAATCAAAAGAATGTAAATTGAGATAGGAACAGTCCAATAACTGAAGTATAATACAAAACTAATACTACTACCACCACTAATAAGAATAATGACAAGGGCAGAGAATATAAAACTAAAAAGGGAAGAAAAAATACAATAAACACAAGTGATGTACAATACAATTGCTCACCGCCTACTGACTGATATCCAGCCCAACTCAAGCAGCCATCTGGGCCTTCTGGGAGACTACCCCTGTTTTATATACTGGCCATGATGTGCTGTGGTATGGAATACTACTTTGGCTAGTTTGGGTCAGGTGTCCTGTTTCTGCTTCCTCCCAGCTTCTTGTGCCCCTCCTCACTGACAGAGCATGAGACTGAAGTCCTTGATCGGGGTGTTTCTTAGCAACAATTAAAACATCGGTGTGTTATCAACATTGTTCTCAGACTAACGCAGCACTGCACCAGCTACTAAGAAGGAGAAAAATAACTGTTACAGCTGAACCCAGGACAGTATCCACCCCATATTCTATACCATTCATTTCATGCTCAGATCCCAAATTTTCCAATATACCATCACTTTTTGTCTCTTGATCTACAGATATATACATATACACATACACAGAAAGAGATAGATAGCATTCCTTAGTCCATGGACCGTCCCTATAAAGCTCACTGAGTTCATTCAGTCCATGATGTCAGGTACAGTCTGCCGTAACAGTCTTTCAGGGCAGAAGAGATGGTGTTTAGTGTTGGATTGTTGCCTGCTAACGACACCGCCAAACTCATCTGGTCTATCAAAGTTCATTCTTGGGGTGATGACAGGAGGGAAGTCAGGGTCGGTTGATGGTGACCTGAGGACAGTACTGGGAGACTCCAGATGCTGCTACCAACTTTTCCCATGACTTTATTCTCTACTGACAATCATAACAGCACATATCTGCTTTTCAAAGCCAAGAATGGTAGAGATGGGCATCTAGCTGATGGGCTATATAGGTGTCATACAGCAAGTAACAGCATATAATTGAATTCATTGTCGTTTTCACCCAAAATTAAATCCCCTTGAAGTACACATTGGACTTCCCCATCTTCCCACATTAACCACCAAGTATATCCAGGTCTCTGAGCTAAACCAATCCCATGAGTGGGTTCACCTGTACCTGAAGCAGGAATAACCCAGACTCTCTTCCCCAGCAAACTTTTTATGTGCACCACAGGAACTTTATCGCCCCCTACAGTATGTAAATGCTCTGATTGGGCTGGGCCAGCCCTGTTGGCCAGTCCCCTAGTGTTGACCAGCCAGGTGGCCTTTGGCAAGTGTGTATCCCAATGCTTGAAAGCCCCACCACCCATTGATCTCAGTGTAGTTTTTAACAGCCCATTGTACAGTCCGATTTTCCCAGAGGCTGGTGCATGGTAGGGGATGTGATGTATCCACTCAATGACATGGTCTTTGGCCAAAGCATCTGCAATGAGAAATGAGTCCCATTGTCTGACTCAGTTGTCTCTGGGGTGCCATGTTGCCACAAAATCTGTTTCTCAAGGCCCAGCATAGTGTTCCAGGCAGTGGTATGAGGCACAGCGTATGTTTCCAGCCACCCGGTGGTTGCTTCCACCATGGTAAGCACATGGTGCTTGCCTTGGCCGGGTGTCGTCAGTGTGATATAATCAATCTGCCAGGCCTCCCCATACTTGTACTTCAGCCATCCTCCTCCATACCAAAGAGGCTTTAACCACTTGGCTTGTTTAATTGCAGCACATGTTTCACACTCATGAATAAACACTGGGCAATAGCGTCCATTGTTAAGTCTACCTCTCAATCACAAGCCCATCTGTGTGTTGCATCTCTGAGCTGATGGCCTGACGTGTCATGGGCCCACCAGGCCAAAAATAATTCACCTTTATGTTGCCAATCTAAGTCCATCTGAGCCACTTCAATCTTAGCCGCTTTATCCACTTGTTGGTTGTTCTGGTGTTCCTCAGTGGCCCGACTCTTGGGTACATGGGCATCTACATGACGTACCTTCACCACCAGGTTCTGCACCCTGGCAGCAATATCTTGCCACAGTGCAGCAGCCCAGATGGGTTTACCTCTGCGTTGCCAGTTGCTCTGCTTCCATTGCTTCAACCACCCCCACAGGGCATTTGCCACCATCCATGAGTCAGTATAAAGTACTGGCCACTTTTCTCGTTCAGCAATGTCCAAGGTCAGCTGGATGTCTTTCACCTCTGCAAACTGACTCAACTCAACCTCTCCTTCAGCAGTTTCTGCAACTTGTCATCCAGGACTCCACACAGCTGCTTTTCATCTCGGATGCTTTCCCACAATACGGCAGGACCCATCAGTAAACAAGGCATACTGTTTCTCATTTTCTGACAGTTTCTTATATGGTGGGACCTCTTTGGCATGCATCGCCTCCTTCTCGGGTGACATTCTGAAATCTTTGCCCTCTGGCCAGTCCATAATGACTTCTAGAATTCTTGGACGACTGGGATTTCCTGTTCGAGCTCATTGTGTTATTAGTGCAGCCCACTTACTCCATGTAGCATCGGTTGCATGATGTGTAGCTGTCGTGGTTTAAACCCAGCCAGACAGCTTGCTCACTCACTTCCCTCCGTTCTTGCCCTCCCCCTACTCCCAGAGGGACGGAGAGAAGAATCGAAAACAATGCAACTCCCATGGGTTGAGATAAGAACAGTTTAGTAACTAAGGTATAACACAAATCACTACTGCTACCACCAATGATAATAATGATAAAGCAAATAACAAGGGAAGAGAACACAACACCTCACTACCAGCCGACTGATAACTCGCCCCCCTCCCATCCCCCCCCCCCCCCCCCCCAGCCTGACCAAGCTCTGACCAATACCTCCTCCAACCCCGCAGTCTACCAGCCCTTCCAGCTAACTCCCAGTTACATCCTGGGCATGACGTGCTGTGGTATGGAATACCTCTTTGGCTAGCTTGGGTCAGCTGTCCTGTCTCTGCTTCCTCCGGGCTTCCCCTCCTCCCTGGCAGATCATGAGGCTCACAAAGTCCTTGGCCAAACCAAAACATCATTGTTATCAGCTCTGTTCCCAAGCTGAAAGTCAAAACACTGCACTGCATCAGCTACCAAGAAGGAGAAAAATGACTGCTACTGCTGAATCCAGGACAGTAGCTGAGACCCTGCCTTAGAACATCCCGCCCAGCATGAGCAACTGGGGTGCCAGGAGGAGCTGTGCTTCAGTGCCAATCACTTCCGAAGCAGCTCGAACCCCTTCATAGGCTGCCAGTATCTCTTTCTCAGTTGGGGTACAGCTGGCCTCAGATACTTTGTATCCCCGACTCCAAAAGCCAAGGGGTCGACCTCGAGTCTCCCCTGGAGCTTTCTGCCAGAGGCTCCAGGTAGGACCGTTCTCCCCAGCTGCAGTGCACAGTACAGTTTTTACATCTGGCCCGGTCCGGACAGGTCCAAGGGCTACTGCATGAACTATCTCGCGTTTAATTTGCTCAAAGGCTTGTGGTTGCTCAGGGCCCCATTTAAAATCATTCTTCTTCTGGGTCACATGATAGAGAAGGCTTACAATCGAACTGTAATTTGGGATGTGCATTCTCCAGAACCCCGTGGCACCTAAGAGAGCTTTCTTATTAGTTGGTGGAGACATTGCTGTTATCTTGTTGATCACATCTGTGGGGATCTGTCTACGTCCATCTTGCCATTTTATTCCCCAAAATTGAATATCCTGTGCAGGTCCCTTGACCTTACTCCGTTTTATGGCAAAACCAGCTTTCAGCAGGATTTGGATTATTTTCCTCCCTTTCTCAAAGACTTCTTCCGCAGTATCGCCCCATACAATAATGTCATCAATGTATCGCAGGTGTTCTGGAGCTTGCCCCTGTTCCAGTGCAGTCTGGATCAGTCCGTGGCAAATGGTAGGGCTGTGTTTCCACCCCTGGGGCAGTCGGTTCCAAGTGTACTGAACGCCCCTCCAAGTAAAAGCGAACTGTGGCCTGCACTCTGCTGCCAAAGGAATTGAGAAAAATGCATTGGCAATATCAATCGTGGCATACCACTTGGCTGCCTTTGACACCAGTTCATACTGAGGTTCCAGCATGTCCAGTATGGCAGCACTCAATGGTGGTGTGACTTCATTCAGGCCATGATAGCTTGCTGTTAGTCTCCACTCTCCGTTAGACTTTCGCACTGGCCATATGAGGCTATTAAAGGGTGAATGGGTCCTGCTGATCACTACTTAGCTCTCCAATTGATGGATCAGCTTATGAATGGGAATCAGGGAGTCTCAGAGTTGTTGTACTTGGTCTCAGAGTTTATTTATGTCACACCTTACTAGGAGCCAGTATTTGCTGCTTTAATGTTTATCGGCTTTGGGGCCTGGGCTAAGGTTCTCATTTCAATGTACTTTATGATAATGGCTTGTCATACAGTAGAATTATTGATTGTAAAATTGATCTGGTATGCATTCATAGCAAGGCCATCACCTCCATACTTTGGGAGGCATGTAATGAGAATTTTTAACAATTGCACCTCTTTTTTTCCTCCCTCGGAGGGCCAACCTATGAAGGAAACATCCTCCCAAACCTATCACTCCCTGGCCAGGTTATTTCCAGTAGCACCTGAGAATGTTACAGCTGAACCAAGGACTCTGTATGACTCTGTGATCTTTCTACCAATATAATAGATATTAAATACATGGGTTTAATTCATCTTCATCATTTAGATCATTTTTCCAGCATTTGACAGAAGTTATGGCAGACCTTTCTGTAAAATGGCAAAGTAATTTACAAAAAAATTACGTATTTCAAAACTAAAACTTTTTATAAAGCCTAGTAAATTAAAAATGGATTTGAAAATCTTTGATAAATTCTGCAATAGAGGTTTGGATTGGCACTCATTTCTAACTAATTTCCACTAACTTTCTCCTGACGCTTACCTCAAAAAAATGGGAGTATATAAAGTTCTGTCCCAAGCAGCAATTGGTCCCTTTGAGGTAACTCCCCCAGTATATATACTGGGCATGACATGCTGTGATATGGGACATCCCTTTGTCTGGTTTGGGTCACGTGTCCTGTCTCTGCTCCCTCCTGGCTTATTGTGCCCCTCCTCACTGGCAGAGCATGAGAGACTCAAAAGTCTGTGATCGGGGTAAGCACCACTTAGCAATGACTAAAAAATTGGTGTGTTACCAGCATTGTTTTCAGACTAAATCCAAAACACAGCACTGCACCAGCAACTAGGAAGAAAAATAACTCTATCCCAACAAGGATCAGCCCCCTTTAGGTACTGGAAAGCTGTTACAAGGTCTCCTTGAAGCCTTCTCTTCTCCTGTGTTGTGGTTTAAACCCAGTCAGGTAATTCGTTCACTCACTTCCCCCCCTTTCTTGCCCTCCCCCTGCTCCCAGAGGGACAGAGAGGAGAATCGAAAAGAATGCAACTCCCACAGGTTGAGATAAGAACAGTTTAGTAACTAAGGTATAACACAAATCACTACTGCTACCACCAATAATAACAATGATAAAGGAAATAACAAGGGAAGAGAGAATACAACACCTCAGCACCAGCCGACCGATAACTCGCCCCCCTCAGCCCGACCAAGCACCGACCGATACCTCCTCCAACCCTGCAGTCTCCCAGCCCTTCCGGCTAACTCCCAGTTACCTCCTGGGCATGATGTGCTGTGGTATGGAATACCTCTTTGGTCAGTTTGGGTCAGGTGTCCTGTCTCTGCTTCCTCCTGGCTTCCTCTCCTCCCTGGCAGAGCATGAGGCTCAGAAAGTCCTTGGCCAAACCAAAACATCATTGTTATCAGCTCTGTTCCCAGGCCGAAAGTCAAAACACAGCACTGCACCAGCTACCAAGAAGGAGAAACATGACTGCTACTGCTGAACCCAGGACATTATCCACCCCTTATTCCATACCATTCACGTCATGCTCAGATCCCACATTTTCAATATACCATCACTCTTATCTAAGTGCATGGACCAGTAGCTATAAAGCTGCTGCATCCATCTGGTCCATGATGCCAGGCTCCATCTCTTGTAACAGTCTTCCAGAGCAGGAGAGACTGTGTGCAGTGTTCACACTCGTGAATAACCTGGGCAATAGTGTCCATTGCTAAGTCCACCCCTCGATCATGAGTCCATCTCTGTGTTGCATCTCTGCTCTGATGGCCTGAAGTGCCATGGGCCCACCAGGCTTAAAATAATTCACTGTCCCCTTAAGCAGTTTCTGCAGCTTGTTGCTGGGGACTCCATACAGCTGCCTTCCATCTCCGACGCTTCCAAAGCACTGGAGGGGCCTAGTGGACTAGATACTTGCCCATACTGTCACACACACCCTGCCACTCATGACTGTCCAGCCTTGGGGAAAACCTCTTGGTCCCCCTATATTGTCGTCTAACCCCAGACAAGACCCAAACCTGACTCTGCTTAACTTTTGAGATCAGACAAAATGGTTGTGGGTAGAACACAGTCTGTGTGTGTGCCAACATGCTGATCCCCATCACAATCAGCAGGCAGGTCCCAAGGACACCCAAAGGCCATTCAAAACCTTCAGAACTCTCAAACGATGCTGCTGTACTTGCCACTGGGGCTGGTGTAGCTGCTGTGCTTGCCGGCTCTCCCACCACCAGCTTCCCTTTTCCTGAGTCCAGCTCTTCCTCCTCTGCCTTGCTGGGAAATGCTGCGTGGTCTCCTGCATCCTCCTGGGGCTCGGCGGGCGGCTTCCGGGGAATGCTCTCGGCCGTCGCAGGGCTGCGCTCGGCCGCGGGGCTGGGCTCGGCCACGGGACTGGGCTCGGCCACGGGACTGGGTTCGGCCGCGGGGCTCGGTTCCTCCGCGGGGCTCGGCTCCTCCGCACCCTTCTCCCGCTGCTCGGCAGCCGCCTCCTTCCTCTCCTCGACCGCCCCGACCTCCTCCACCGGCAGCCGTCCCCTCGCGGCCTCCGGCCCCGCTCCCGCCGCCGCTTGGTCCCCGGAGCCGCTCTCCCGGGGCGCTTCGGCTGCCGCCGGCTCCCGGGGCCGTTCCCCCTCGGCTCCCCGCGGCCTCACGCAGATGGAGAGTAGGGTGAGGGCCAGGACGGTGAAGAGCAGCCGGACGGCCAGGTACAAGTCCAAGGCCACGTCCGTCCCGCCCTGCTGCTGGAGCCCGCCCGTATTACAAGTCATTGCCATAAAACACAGTGAGACAAGAACCTTAGCCCAAGCCCCATACTTGATAAACACTAACGCAGCAAATACCGGCTCTACGTAAGTTACAGCATTCTGAAGCTGTGAGATCAACAAGAACAACTCTGAGAGCCAATAAATCAGCATTGTGACGAGTAACTATTAATCCAGTCAAATCTGTCGTTATCTCAACCCCTCGTGCCTCACGTTGGGCGCCAAAAAGAACTGTTGTGGTTTAAACCCAGTTAGGTAATTCGTTCACTCACTTCCCCCCCTTTCTTGCCCTCCCCCTGCTCCCAGAGGGACAGAGAGGAGAATCGAAAAGAATGCAACTCCCACAGGTTGAGATAAGAACAGTTTAGTAACTAAGGTATAACACAAATCACTACTGCTACCACCAATAATAACAATGATAAAGGAAATAACAAGGGAAGAGAATACAACACCTCAGCACCAGCCGACCGATAACTCGCCCCCCTCAGCCCGACCAAGCACCGACCGATACCTCCTCCAACCCTGCAGTCTCCCAGCCCTTCCGGCTAACTCCCAGTTACCTCCTGGGCATGACGTGCTGTGGTATGGAATACCTCTTTGGTCAGTTTGGGTCAGGTGTCCTGTCTCTGCTTCCTCCCTCCCGGCTTCCCCTCCTCCCTGGCAGAGCATGAGGCTCACAAAGTCCTTGGCCAAACCAAAACATTGCTATCAGTTCTGTTCCCAGGCCGAAAGTCAAAACACTGCACTGCACCAGCTACCAAGAAGGAGAAACATGACTGCTACTGCTGAACCCAGGACATCCTGGTTAAACAACCCCAAGTCCCTCAGTCCCCTCTCCAGGTGGGGTTTCACAAGAGCAGAGTAGAGGGGCAGGATCACCTCACTCGAACTGCTGGCTGTGCTTCTTTTGATGCAGCCCAGTATACAGTTAGCTTTCTGGGCTGTGAGCCCACACTGCTGGCTCTCATCAACCACCATCCCCAAGTCTCTCTTCTCAGGGCTGCTCTCAATCCAGTCTCCACCCAGCCTGTGTTTTTGCTTGGGATTACCCTAATCCAGCTGCAGGACCTTGCATGTGGCCTTTCTAAACTTTATGAAGTTGGCACGGGCCCAACTCTGAAGCCTATCCCTCTGGATGGCATTCCCTCCAGTGTGTTGACTTCACCATACCTTTTGGTGTCATCGGCAAGTCTGCCGAGGGTGCACTAAATCCTTCTGATCATGTCACTCACAAAGGTGTTAAGCATCACCAGTCTGAATACCAACTCCTTAGGAGCAGCACTTATCATTGCTCTTCACTTAAACATTGAGCTGTTGATGGCACTGCGTGATCAGTGTGAACATCCAGCCAATTCCTTATCCACTGAATTGTCCATCCATCAAATCAACGTCTCTCCAGTTTAGAGACAAGGATGTTATGTGGGACAGTGTCAGATATTTTGCACAGGTCCAGATATGCAATGTAAATTGTTCTTCCATTATCCATCAACACCGTAACCACTTTGTAGAAGATCACCAAATCTGTCAGTATTTGCCTTTAATGAAGTCGTGTTCTCTGCCAACCTCCTTCTTTCCTAAGGAGGCACATTGCTGAGCATGTTGTAATAACTCTTTAATCAATTTGGTGGCCTTCTATGATGGGGTTATGGAACTGATGGATAGGAGTAGAGCAGTTGACGTTATCTACTTGGAAATATGCAAAGCATTCAACACTGTCCCACATAACATCCTTGTCTCTCAATTGGAGAGATGTCAGTTTGATAGGTGGGCCACTCAGTGGGCTAAGAAATGGCTGGATGGCCGCACGCAAAAAGTTGTGGTCTAGCTGGGGACCAGCAACGAGTGGTGTCCCTCAGGGGTCAGTGTTGGGACCAGTCTTGTTCAACATCTTTGTTGGTGACATAGACAGAGGGATTGAGTGGTCCCTCAGCAAGTTTGCCGATGACACCAAGCTGTGTCGTTCGGTTGATATGCTGGAGGGAAGGAATGCCATCCAGAGGGACCTTGACACAGCCGTGAGGTAGGCTGATGACAACTTTATGAAGTTTAACCATGCCAAGTGCAAGGTCCTACACCTGGATCGGGGCAATCCCAGGCACAGCTACAGGTTGGGCAAAGAAGAGATTCAGAGCAGCCCTGTGGAGAAGGACTTGGGGGTGTTGGTCAATGAGAAAATGAACATGAGCCGGCTCCAGTGTGAGCTCGCAACCCAGAAAGCCAACTGTATCCTGGGCTGTATCAAGAACAGAGTGACCAGCAGGTTGAAGGAGGTGATCCTGCCCCTCTACTCTGATCTTGTGAGACCTCACCTGGAGTATTGTGTGCAGTTCTGGTGTCCTCAACATAAAAAGGACATGGAACTGTTGGAACAAGTCCACAGGAGGGCCACAAGCATGATCAGGGGCCTGGAACACCTCCCGTATGAAGACAGGCTGAGAAAGTTGGGACTGTGCAGCGTGGAGAAGAGAAGGCTGCGTGGAGACCTCCTAGCAGCCTTCCAGTATCTGAAGGGGGCCTATAAGCATGCTTGTGAGGGACACTTCATTAGGGACTTTAGTGACAGGACAAGAGGTAACGGGTTAAAATTTAAACAGGGGAAGTTTAGATTGGATATAAGGAAGAAATTCTTTCCTGTTAGGGTGGTGAGGCACTGGAATGGGCTGCCCAAAGAAGTTGTGAATGTTCCATCCCTGGCAGCGTTCAAGGCCAAGTTGGACAGAACCTTGGGTTGCATAGTTTAGTGGGAGGTGTCCCTGCCTACAGCAGGGGGGTTGGAACTTGGTGATCTTAAGGTCCTTTCCAACCCTAACTATTCTATGATTCTATGATTCTGGTCAGCTGTACTGGCGGTGTCCCCTCCCAACTCCTGCACCCACAGCTCTCTCATGGGTGTGGTGGAGTGAGATGCAAAAAAGCTTTAATGCTGTATAAAGCTCTGCTCAGCAATAACTGTTATTAAATACAGTCATTTCACCATATCACATTTTTGTCTATTGTTTCTTTCAGAGTTAGTATTTTACTAATTACTAATTACTATTGCTTTTTACATTTTCACCCTCCCATGTCACCTTTTCATGCTCTATTTTTATGGAATGTTTTCTGATTTATTGGAGTTTGACACAGAAAATATGCAAGCAAATCCAAAACATATTAATTGCTTTTTAAAGCTTTCAGAATGTAAACAATTTGCTTGAGATTTTTTATTTGTCTGACCGCTACATCAACATCTATCCTTATAGGGAACTTATCTTTCATGAGGCATTCCTTGTTTCTTAGTATCTCTAAACAACATACATCCCAAACTATGCAAATAAGTCCAGTTTATGAAAAATATATTTACATTAGCTTGGCATACTCTTGACCTCCATCTCTAGGAGAAAAAAAATCCATTTTTTGTTACATACTCTTCTACTCCTAGCCTGTTCTAACTTGAAGAATAATATATTAGTTTCTGTACCTCTTTCTTCCAACAAATCCTTTTTCATTTCCAGACCGCGTTCTTTACATTTGTTATAGCAGCAGTACAGAAATTAGCATCAGTGTCTCAGCCACCACGCTGATCCTCTGTAATATGGAATCAAGCCATGCAAATTTGTTTGTTCTTAAACTGAGTTTGCTATTTGCAAATTATTATTCTGAAACTCACTCTCGGTATCTGATTTAATTCTGCACCTTGGTATTCCGGATCTAGAGAATCCCTAGAATCACAGCTTGGTAATGATTATATGTAACACTGAAGCAAAACGCGTAAGCCTTCTAGTGATCCCTTGTGACATAGCCCAGTGCTAACACCATGTCTACACTTGTGAGGTGCTTACTTCAGTGATCACAAGAAAGTTACAAACACCATTTTATTTTTGCTCTACCATGTAACCATGTACATAACATAAAATTTGATCAGAGAGCAATACTCAGTTTATAAAATAACATTACAGGCAGTATCCAGCATAATTTAGCTGAGTGAGGGAGTACATTTGAACATCAAATGCATTTCAGGGTGGAGGAAAAGCCAATTTTTGTAATTTTTTTACCAGAAAAAAAGTTTTGTAAATTGAGGGTTAATCTAGTATAAGTGAAATAAGAATGGAGGTATCAGCAGCATTAGTATTTCTTAAAAGAAATTAACATGATTAATTTAAATTAGTTATTTTGGAAGAGAAAGCTAGTTATTATTATTTTAGTCTGAAGGTAATTTCTTGCATTACAGGAAGTAATAATAGGTCACATGTATAATAGGTCATTAAAAAGAGGTCCTAAAACCTCAGTCTTAACCTCAGGACTTTAACCTCAGGTTAAAAAGAGTTTAACATGGGTGTCACATTACACCTGTGTTGTATGTCCTTACTCTGAAAGTAAATTTTCCTGGAAAATGCAGTTCTACTTTACTTCTCTGACATGTTTCTATAAATCCTGTTAGAGAGATTTTTCTAGCCCACTAGAACAGTTTTTTGAATACAGAGTTGTGGTGTACAAATCTTATACTCAGAATTTCTTAGGTTTATGCACTCATATTAATAATATATGCTATTGGTTAGATTTCATAAAGAAAAAGAATCAAATTGCATTTTGACAGAAAAACATATGATTGTTTTAAACATTTATCTAATTATTGATAACAGTTTGACTTCCAGTAGTTCAGGTAAAAATGGACACAGAGTATAGATAAAATATAAGGCAGAGGGAGGCTTTGTAGTTTTTTTGATATTCCATTCTTTCTACCACTGCTTTTTATATCCTTATATAAAATGTATAGTCTTTCTTTATGCATAAGCACATACAAATAAGGAAAAAAAAATGATGAGTTATTATTTTTGTGTAGTTTATATAAAAATATTTTTACTTCAGAAAGGCTGGTGTCCTAAAATGCAAACTCGTAATAAATATTTTCTAAGCTTTTTTAATTTTCCCCATGTACTCAAGAAGTTTTTCTCTCTTTATATGCACAGCTTAGTAGTATTTCATCAATTCTTTTCCTTTTTTTAATGTGATATTTGACTGTTGTTTTCTAATTAAATATTATTCACGTATTTTAATTATGAGCGATAGTTTCATTACGTACTGTAAGGAAAACTCAAATGTTTTCAGCTGTAATGATACCTTTATGGAAAAGAAAGGCTACCTGATTGATGAAAAAGGTAGGCAACCCCTTCAGATCAGTAAAATAGCTATTAACTTGACTGCTTTTTTTCACATCCTCTTTATAAATATAAACCTACAAAAAGTCACTCTCATTACTTGGTTAAGAGCTGCTTAAAAAAAAAAAAAAGAGACTAGAATGATTTCAATCTTTAGAGGAAGTATCAACACAGAGTCCTTTTTACTCCTTCACAACTTCAATGGGTTAAGCTGCTCAGTAGGATAATTTAAGGGGCTCAATGGGATGAGTTGGAGGTAAACTACACTGCTCCTGGAAAGCCTGAAGCTTGGGCTGCCCTCCTTCCCTGGGGAGCTGTCTTTCAGCAAAGGCCGTCTCTGCTGCCCCTGTCTGAGCTGTGCTGCATCTGCTCAGCAGCCTTCTCTGTGCCTAGATTCATACAACCTCAATCCCAATCCAGTATGGACCCATGCATATTGCTTACCACCTTGGCCTTAGATGAGCCTTGCCCCAGTGGACATACCAGGCTATCAGAGCACCAGGCTGGCCCTGGTCACTGTCTCTGGGTTTGCCTGATCCTGACCCAGAGTTGCTGTTTCAGTATCCTGGCTTTTTGTCAGAGGTCATCACCCTCAGCTCCTGGCTCCCTCTCCATGGGGAGCAGCCAGACTTTGGTCCTTCCTAACAGTAGGTTAAGAAAAGAAAACTAGCACTGTAGTGCAGAGCAGACCAGCATATTATCACAAATGGCAATCAGAGAGCAGATATAAAAGGAAAGAGCTAACCTTTCCATGGTATATCTTATAGAAATGAACAGTTTGAAGACTTTTTTAGCTGGAGGTTTCATGATAATAGCAATGCTTGGATATTTCAGTTGGATGAACGTGACTTTCAGCTTCCAACGATTCTTTGGCAGTGTATTCCTCTCTGTATTTTCACTATTTCTGGAAAAGCAAGGCTCCTTACCCCTTTAAGGCAGCCAGGGAGGATTTGACTTTTCCATTGTGATACTTACGTTAAAATACCTCTCACCATTCCAGTACAAAGAGGTGCATTCTAGCTATTATTTAGATTAGCTTTCTCATAAGAATTAGTACTTGGAATCTTGATGCAAGGGTTAAAACAACATCAATTTTCCCACAAAGTTAAATGAATTTTTACCTTAGATTTTTTTTTTCCAAAGTCTCTTATAATGAGAGATCCATCTACCAGGTCTGTAGTGGAGAATTTGTGTTCCAGCCTACTACTAAAGTTAATTGCTGTCATTTTTATACCCACAAATATGGTACTGGGCAAATAAAAATGAGATTCAACTGGTTACTAAACTACTCTACATAGAGCCATATTTATGGTTGTGCATAGAAATAGGACAGATCTTACATAAAGTGATGCTAAGGGAGCTGCTATAAAACTTCCCTCCATTAGTGGATTAAGCAATACAACACAGATGAGCACAGAGCTTTTTGTGTTGCTTTTATACTATTTTTGATGAAAGAACATAATATATATATGAAAGAAATAGATTCACTAGTTATAGATTCAGTAGAAGCAGCAGCAGTCTTACATGAGTTTCTGGTTCAACTTGATAGGCATTTGAGTAGATGCTTTCTCGTATAGTGCCTTCCTAGATTCTCTCCTGTGTACAAAGTTCAAAGCTGTCTTTTAAAAAGTTGAGGATGACAAAGCTTGTTTGTTTGTAGGAAAAGGAAATTGAATCATAATACGTTTCTTTTCACCACTTCTATTGCAAGTGGTTTATTTAACTTTTTTCTTGTTAATATGAGATTTTAAAAAATATTCTCTTGTGTTAGAGAAAGATCTCTGTGGTTTGATATAGAGATTCTCCAATGCTACATTATTCATTTTTTAATAAGATCCAGTATTATCTTTGCTTTGAAGTTGTACGTAGCTCCTGCACAAAAAGTACTTGAAGCTTTGTAAACACAGCACATCTCCTAAGCCCTTGGAGTTTAATGGGGATGATGAAATATTTTCTTCTTTCTTGGAAGGGACTGTTCTATGATATTGCAAGTAGAGCCAGCAAGGCAGCAAGGCATATTTTCATCTTCAAGTCACAACACTTACCAGTAACAAGCAACAGACTCTCAAATTACTTTTACACTGAAGTAGCAAGAAAAGTGTAATCTGACTAACTAAAGTATGGTACACTTAAGTGCTCCAAATACTGTAAACTCAGCCCAGGTATAATTTGTGTTCACTAGATTTAAACTTAAGGACAGAGATAAAGCCAGAAATAATCATTGCCTGCAACATTAAATAATGCCTGACGTTAGAAAACTTTCTAGAAGCTGTACTGTAGATTTTGCTACAATAAATGGGAAGTGATTAAAGTATGTATATGTGATTACATTTTTGAAAATAGCTAAAAGTGTCTTATACTTGGACAGCAAAATGCATCTATGTACCATGTGCATATGTAGCACATATAGATGAGAAATAATGTATAATTTATGTAGACCTCTCTCAGAAATTTAGTAGAATCTTTACAAATATTTTATTTCAAGGCATCAAGTTTCCTTTCTTTAGCTTTCTGATACTGAGAAAATAGCTGCATAAATGTGTCAGGCATCTTCATTTTCAATTATAATGTCACAGTACTGACATCAAGGTTTTCTATCTTAAGATTTTAAAACTTTAATTTTATCTTTAATTCTATACAATGAACATTTTGATTATCCTTTCATTAGTATTCCTGTGCTGCCTTCTTTCCCCTTTCCTTAAAAACCTGGACAATTACATGAAATTCTGAGTCCCTTATTTCCCCACTATCTCCACTAGTTGTATAGCTCAGTCACCACTTTTGTTACTGTTTTTAAGAATTTGCTGCCAGAATTAAGCAGAAGCCCTACAGCACCAAAAATTAAGGGATTGCAAGTCGAGTCCATGCCCTGAAATAAGGAGCAACCGTGTAGTCAGAAAGAATGTCTGCTTTCTGCTTAATTAAGCACTCAGGCAGGTAACTCTTAAAAAAACTGCCCCAAAGAATGGTTTTGTAAAAATTATTGTCATTATTGAAGACCAACTTTTTATAAAAGCAACACCATTTTCTAAATTTTAAATAAATTCTTGTGGATTACTTAGTTAGCAACATCTGTCGGAGTCGCGGGAGACAAGCCTCATGCTATCATGGTCAGCAAGTCTCGTTTATTTAGCAAAATACAGCCATTTTTATAGTCTCAGTGTTAGATACAATTTCTGCTAGGGTACAATAAAATCATTGGTTAGTTTGTGCTAACGCAGGGGTTTCTACATAACCGCGCTTCTTGTTTCAACATGTTTCAACTTGCTCAAGCATTACCGTTGCGCTATCTCAGCAAGCATACATCCTATCCTTGAGCAACCATTGACCACACAGTTGCTGCTGTGTTCTTCGGCCTAGATCTTGACTAGTTGCACAGTTTCGTGGCCTTTGTCCTGCAGCCATTCTGCTGTCAGGCTCTCTACACTTCCCCCGTTTTCTTTAGTAGCAAGCATAGCCATTTTATGATTAAAAGCATTCGATATCATTTTTTGCAAACACTGCATGATACACGGTAAAAGCAAAATTGCGAGCAAAATTATAGCCAGCACCAAAGCAAGTTTTTCTATCAAAGTGATTAACCAAGGAGATAATCCAAAGGACACTAACCAGTTTGTGAAAGGATCACTTGTTTCCTGTAATTTTCGCATATTGTCTTTTAAGTGTGCTAATTGTTTGTGAATGGAGTTAGAGTGGTCTGAAAGATTCATGCAGCACATACCTTCAAATTCATCACACCCATGACCTTGTGCTAAGAGGAGAAAATTGATTGCTGCTCTGTTTTGCAAAGTTGCATGTCTTATAGAGTCAACATCAGTGAGCAGTGCAGAGAGAGCGGATGCTGTAGCATTAGTTTTCTTAGCAAGCCAACATCCTAACTTATTCAATGTTGCCAAAGCTTGAGCGCTAGCTACTCCGGGAGCTAAAAATGAAGCAGCTATTTTTTCACCTGGTTCCAAAAATTTACTTTGTCATCGCAGCTCGGTTGAAAAGCGTGCGTTGACCTTCGAGAACACAATCCTCCTTTATTTATTATCATAGTGTTATTAGGGATAAACATGCCTAAGGTCCCTACTGCACACGGGCCATCCTTTATATGGGATAGCACCCTTTCCCAGGCCCGATCTTGTGGCAACTGAGGCATGGACTCTGTTTCTGGCTACAAATGAAATCCCTTATTGAGTGAGCTTACAGGTTTTTATAGTATTCTGCTTAGCAGTTAGTAGCGGTTAGTTCTTTTGGTACTTTTCCATCACAAAACAATTTTATTAATCGCACACTCTTTCAGCTAATCACATTACTGTCCACACACCTTTGTTTGAATAATTATTTCTAAACATAGTTCTCTGCTATCACTACTCATTACAATCTCACTTCCACTTCCCCTTGACTACACATTCTTTATCCTGTCTTAAGCATCCTTCTGTTTCCAAATGTACAGTCCTCAGAAATTATCTTGATGCTCTTTCTTCGGTTCCACCCGGTGTTCTTTCTCCACTTCTTTCTAACTTGTCCCGTTCACTTCTCCCAAGGTTTGTGGCTGATAAGAGTCCAGATGCCTGGGCTCTCATCCAGGTCTACTGGTGCAGCTTCTTGTGCAGCATTCCCCTCATCTCTCCCTTCTTTATAAACTAACGAAACATTGTTAATAGACTTAGCAAACAAACGATTTACACAAGCAATTAAACAAGGAAGTTTGATTAAAATACATAGAGATTTTTACATAGGTTAATGCGATTTTAATAATATTTTTCAAGCATGCACTGACGCCCTATTCTGACAGCAAACTTTCTAGCCAATTCCAGCTACCCTCCACTCACAACTTCTTAACTCCGTCCTTTAGGTTTTGAATTGCATCATGGACAGACTCAGAATGATCAGATAGATTCACGTAACACATTCTATCAAAGTCTTTACATCCATGTCCTTGAGATAATTGCAAAAAATCTATGGCAGCTCTGTTTTGAAGGGTAGCGTGTTTGACTGAATCGTGCTCTGTTAAGAGACCATTGCTGTGGGTGAAAGACCTCCGGGGCAGAGGCTGGGTTTCTTACCGCCTCTCACCGGGAGGAGTGGACCCCGCACCGCCGCGCACCCCGCGCCTGCCGGAGCACAGAAAGGCGAGGGGCGGGCGAGTATCAGAGCCCTCTGCCCGCGGGCAGGCAATGGGGGGAGCCCGCCGGAGCCTGCTGCTGCCGCCGCCGGGCGAGTGAGTGAGGTCGCGGCATCAGGGAGGTGGAGGCGGCGCGCCCGTGCTCCGCAGCTCCTTATCCCACCGCTGCCACCGGGTGCAGCCCCTCGGTCGGCGGGGAGCCCCCGCCGCAGCCTCCGTTCGGCTCCCGCGGGAGCGCCGTTTTCCTCCCCGCCGTCCAGCCCCCGGTTCGCCTCGTGACGGACGGGATGTGGAGCATTCAGGTTGTGGGGCAGGCTCACAGCACCTTGATTTTCCGCTTGTTTTTTAATGTTTTTCCACATATCATGCGGGTCAGGGGGGTAGAGGTGGGGTTCTCTGTCAGGGTCGATTATTCCGGGATCAAAAGGGTTATCTTTGCCTGGCTCGTTTGCTGTTGCAGCCCGCCGGCAGATATCTTCCCGCAGATCGATACGCGCGGGCGGGTTAGGGGCAGAAGGATCATAGTTACGATTCTGATCTTGTGCCAAACGGGCACTTTCAGCTGCACGTTTCTCTGCCTGTACCATCAGGAGTTCGTTATGTATCAAACGCCACAATTTGGATAACTTTTTAGCAATTTTATCATCATCTAATGTAAGATCCCATAATTTATCGCCGTGGCGACGCCATTCCGATAACTGGTGAACAGAGTGGGGGTCACTAAAAATGCCGAGAGACTGGGCATGAGAAAGAAGGGCAGGGAGGTCCTTATCAAAGTCTAAGCCTTTTAGCCCCCGACGACGGAGGAAGGCAGTAAAAAGATCATACGCCGCTTGCCTGTCCATATTTACCGGATCCGTTGCACCCTCCAGGCGTCGGCAGCGCGTAGCAGCAGAGCCAGCCGATGCTGCACTCCGGGCCAAAGCAGAGATCACGCAGTCCACCGATGTGCCACTGCAGTCCTGCAGAAGCCGTCTTTATGTCGAGACCTGCACCCTCCGCAACTCTTGAAAGGGACGGTCCCTTCCTTGGTCCCTGTTCGGGCGCCAAATGTCGGAGTCGCGGGAGACAAGCCTCATGCTATCATGGTCAGCAAGTCTCGTTTATTTAGCAAAATACAGCCATTTTTATAGTCTCAGTGTTAGATACAATTTCTGCTAGGGTACAATAAAATCATTGGTTAGTTTGTGCTAACGCAGGGGTTTCTACATAACCGCGCTTCTTGTTTCAACATGTTTCAACTTGCTCAAGCATTACCGTTGCGCTATCTCAGCAAGCATACATCCTATCCTTGAGCAACCATTGACCACACAGTTGCTGCTGTGTTCTTCGGCCTAGATCTTGACTAGTTGCACAGTTTCGTGGCCTTTGTCCTGCAGCCATTCTGCTGTCAGGCTCTCTACAAACATCCAGTAAAACATCCAGTGGAGAGGATAATTACTTGATTGTCAAATGAAATAACAACAGTTTTCCCTGCAGTGAAATCTCTACCACTGTAATTAGGTTATGTCATAGTTTACTCTGAAGGGAATATTAAAAACACAAGACCAGCCAGTTGCATCCACTGCATCTTTCTATTTACAGGTTAGTGCTAAATTGCTGTCTTCATGATGCAGCAAAGACATCATTAGTGGAGTAACAACTCTTCTGTTGCTCAATTAAGTGTGCTACATGGCTATTAATGTAAATATGGATATTGTAAGAGAATTCTGTGGGCTAATCTTTGTAGGATAATAGTAAAAATTATACGAATGAACAGTTCTAAGAGAAAAAACACAGAAGAAATACATATAAGCAGGACAAAGGAAAGTATCAGTGAAAATATCTGATGCATTGAGTGAATTGCACATTTCTTTTTTTTTTTTTTTGCTTTCTGTTGCATTTCTTATTAGTTTGCTGTGCTACATTTAAAAAAAAATAGCTAACTAAAAAACAAGCTTAAGAAAAACACTGCTGGATTACAGTGAAGAATTGCCTACCACCTAATAGTCCATTTTGCAAAAAAGATATAAAAAACCTATCTGTTTAGATGCTAGCACCTGTTTGTTTGTGTTCATTTTTACAGATAAAACAATGTAATTCACTGGTGTGAGTACTGTTTGGTTTTCCTTGTATATTTGATAGATAAGGAAACTAGATGCTTTTGTACCTAATGTAAAATTATGTTGCATTTCTTTCGCCTAGAAAACCAGATTGTATTGCTAAGCGAATCACTTAATGGAGGAAAAAAAAAAAATACCAGAAGAAAATGGCATTGCAAAGTCTTCAGTGAGTTAAGAGAATCTTAAAATACTTGACATTTATAAAATGGGAAACAGCAGTAGCTTCATGTTCTCCCTGAAGTAAAGGTAACCAGGCTTCTGGTTCAAGATTCAAGCTTTCTCTTCTTATGAAAAATTAGATTACTTTCTAAAATAATTTACAGAAAAGAATAGGCGCAAGAGGTAGTCAGGAGATGAAAATGTGAAAAGGGTGTTGATTACATTTCTTTTCCTTTTGTTGTTTTTTTTTTTAAATGCTTTGAGGAGCTTTTGTAAGTGATACATGAGCAAGCCGTCTCCTTATTTCAATGGTTCTAATACCAAGCTAAGAAGGGATTAATAGGGATCTGGACTTTTTTGTCTGACCATGTATAAGAGGCCCTTTGACTTGACAGAGAACTGCTTCTAAAGGATTTATTTGTTTAAGGTTACCATATTAAATGAAACATCACAATCTTTGGAAAAATAGGAAATCTGAGTGTGGGTGTGACCAGCCTAGAACCTGCTTCATAAACAGGTGAGGTCATGCATGAGTAATGCCAATGACAGCTAGAAATAAGTATAGAATCTTTGAGAATCACACAAAGCAGCCTGCTTTTCTATGCATTTATATTGGGTAATTGGAAAGGGCTAAGAAGGAAGGCATCATTACCATCCTCCCTGCTTTCTGAAACAGACACTGAATTTGCAGTGTAATAATGCAAAAAGGAATAGTTTTTGATTAAAGAACTGACATTAAGCAACAGTTTGGGCTGAAATTGAGTATCACACCATTATTACTACTTATCTTTCTCTTGACATTGCCTTGCTTCTCAGTTCTCCTGTTGAAAAGCCTGTCCTTGCATGAGTGTCAAGTCCATTGAGCGAGAAGTTTTCTGTAGCATTAAATTCCACTTCAATATATAATCTATTTCACATATGTGCCACCTTTCTAAACACCTAAGATCTACTTAGCAACTAATGGGGTTTTTCTCTGGGTTGTTTTTTGTTTGTTATGTTTGTTTCTTTGTATGTTTGGGGATTTTGGGGGGTTTGGTTTTGGTTTGGTTTTCTGTTGTTTGGTTTGGTTTGTTTTTTTTTAATTAAGCAAAGAGGACACAGGTAATTATAAAAGCGGGAATTTATTCTCAGATACTTCTAGACTGAAACAAAGCAACTTTAATTGTGAACAAAGCAGAGTACTATGCAATTCAAAGTAGAAATTATTGTTTTGGGTAGTTCACTCGTAGCTCAGGAAAGCCAAGGGAAAACACCCATGCTATATTTGGATGGGGCACAATTTATGTCAACTTTTTGGCTAAGAGCTCCAAGGAATTCTTTGCCATGGATAAGCAAAAATGTCAGGTTTATATGCTGTTCAAAAAGACAGCCTTTTTGATACCACAATGCACTGTAAAACCTCAGTTCACTTCTGATTCAGAGGAATGTCAACAACAATGCTCCTAGACTTTCTGTTGGAAGCTTTGTTTTGAAAACCTAGCACAGTGCAAGTCTACTTAGTATAATGAATTTCTGAGGGTTACTGACTTCAGGTGACACAACTATATGCCACAATTTACTATGTGGCTTGCAGGTTTTAACACTTCAGGGAGTAGTGCTTTCAGAAGCTTGAAGGGAATAATTTTTGCAAATCTACAGTGAGAAGACACCAAAAAGAGACAATGTTTAATGATACCCTTGCTCTCAAATGACAACTCCGGTAAAGCCATGAGGTTATGAAGTAAGATGGACTGTGTTAACAAGAAGACTACAGCCATCACATCCACCGTGAAGGTATGTAGACATGGAATAGTAATTCTAAGACAGAATGGTTCCCTAAGGCAGAAGGCCAAGGCACATCCCTACCCTGAACATAAGTAACAGTCTATTATCAAAGACATCCTGACAGTTTACCAAATGCTGTTGCTATTGAAAAGTATTAATATATACATACTTATTGTCACACCTCAGGGACTAGTAACAAAGATTCTTATGCATCCCAAATGCTATTTAATATTAAATTATAGAACCTCAAATTGTCTTTAGGAAGCCATAATATGGCATACATTTAATACAACCACCTCAGTACCAAGTGCAGTAGCTTATTGATGGCTTCTGTGATGAAAAGTCCTAAAGTTTTCTCAAATCTGTTTCCATGTGTCACGGTTATACATAGCTTTAATACTTGAGTGAATGAAAATTTACAGATGAAAATATGTTTGTAAACTAGTGATATTTTCCCTTCTACCTTTTCACAAAAAAGAATTAGTGTTCTGCATTAGATAGTATTTTGACAATGAGATGGATGAATCTCAAAGTTACCACCACAGGCCTCCTTCATGAACATGTGCCAACCAGGATCCAAAGTACTAGCTCTGAAATAGTTCAGTCCCTTTGACCAAACATGCCTCTTTTACTGCTGGCATTGCTAATAAGGATGACAGCTAAGACCAATGGTGAAAGTGGTTTTGCTTTAACACAGATTTCTGTCTTCAAGAAGCAGGACTGACAATATCACCTTTTTCACGTTACTGTGCATCATCCTTATTAAAACATTTTCAGTCATTACCAGCCAAAGCAAGGTCAGAGCCATTGACCTAGTACTAATGGAAGACACTGTACTGAGTTATTAAATTTACCACTTTTCACCTGTAAGCAGATCTCTGCGCACAAGATTGAATCTGACGAACCACTCCAGTATAACCTTACAATAAAAATAATCCTTCAAGTTTCCATTCTGTGAGTAAAGCTGTGCTGACACCCATTGCTCAGCACTTGTGGTTGAAATGTAGGCCGAGTTTGACATTTTCTTCACTTAATGAGCAGAAGCTTCTTGCATACTTGTATTTTAGAGGAAAATCTGTCCATAGGATGTAAAATACTCCTTTTTCCATAGATGTTTGTGCTTGAGATTAGTGTTCTGACAAGTAATATTATCTGTGAAATTACCGAACCCATCTGGAAAGATCCTGTGGGGCTATGGATATGGGGAAATATATTCTTAGCCCCTTTGGATCAATTCTGAACAAAACAAGAACCTTATATATACAACACTGTGAGTAATACTAGTATGCATCTCATAACCATGTTTTCTTGCAGTTCATTTTTGTGTGTGTGTGCCTAAATTTTCAAGACCATATTCATACTGAGTGAACTCTGTGATATGAATATTTTATTTTCCCAGGTTTTGAAGTAACACTGCCTTTTTCTTTTCCACATTGGTACTGCAACAGGCATTTGTTTATTTGCTTTACTGTCTATAGCTACTGATTAGAAAAATGAATATGTGTTATTTATGTTGTGGCGTGTGGCCTGCCATATGAACTATATTGGGAGACTTACTTAAAGAATGGAAATTTTTGTATTTTTGTGTCACAACATTTTTTTCTTTATTGTTTGATCACCTGCAGATATGATAAAGTTTTAATTTGAAATAGTTTCTGAAGAAATATTTGAAGTTATCAAGTTAACTGAAGATATTTCATATGTTAAACAAAATATAATGTGTGAACATACAAATATGGTAAAAAGAGCTAAGGCTGATTTTTATACCAAAGTTAAATATGAAACAAAGACCAAAGAGACAAAGGACAAAATATTTTGTAGCATTCAGGAATGAGAGGAATTAACTATAAGTTTCAGATCTTAGTAAGATACTTCTGGCTCCATGGCAGCAGAAAACCGGTGTTGAAATGTGACTTCATATCTTGTTTTTGCTTCTCTCTCCTGACAAGACCAGTCTGCTCTTATCTGAGCTCCTTTGTAGATGCTCAGAAGAAGCTTCAAAGTCATCTCTGAGGAACTGATCTTCTTTGACCAGTTTTCTTAGCCTGCAGAAATCTGGTGTGATTCCAGGAATGACACCAACAACCATCACAGATGATCAGTTTTTCTCTTTCTTGCTTCCATCTCTAAAACTCTAACTTGTTATGTGAACAGAGCAATACAAATAGCAGTTTCCCAGCTTCACCATATGTTGGAAGAAAAAGTTTTGCACCTTCTACAGTTTCTGAATGCTTACCCACATACTTGCTTCAGTGCAGTGAAGGTAAAAGTGAAGAAAGTAATTGTCAAGCAAAATAAAAATATTTTTACTCTCAGGAGAAATGAGTCAATGCCACAAGCCAGCTTAGTATTTTAATGCACAGCCTTCCGTACTATTCCATAAAAAATCCTCTCAGTGTTCATCTGTACTATTTGTGCCTTGTTTCACCTTTGACCTTCAAAAAACACACATGCAAAAGCATCTGTATGCCCAAAGAGAGTCTCAATAGAGCCAGTAGGGGTTCAGGCAGGCAGAGCAGCACATTTCATGTGCTACACTGCTGGAACCTGCTATTGGAAATCCCCACAAGAAAGGAATTTGTAAAGGTATGATTCTTGAGGAAATAAAAAATCTTTCATCTCAGCAAAACCTGTTTGTGTAATGCATCTCCTATAACAATGCTGTACTTTAACAGTGGCTTGGCACTGAAAAAACTTTTGTGTCCTAAATTACCATTCAATAGACTATAGGCTGCCACTATGATAGTAATTTGTGGCACAGTTCATTTATTCATATAGACTACAGGATTTGTCCTAAATATATGTAATAATGGCAACAATGGACTTTTGTTTGTACAGTTTGGAAAAAGTGAAGTGTTATGTAAGGAAGAAAATCCAGTGGGAATACAAGAGTAATTTAATATACAGAAAGATATAAGAAACTTCTCTTCAGACAATGAGGAGAACTTACAGGAGCTGAGATTTTGGGGGGGGGGGAAATTTGTGGCCTGCAACTACTGAGCACATATACATGGTAGTTTTCTGAAAAAAGAAGGCACCTACGTCCTTATGAAAACAGTCTGAGAAGGCTAGACACTGGTTGTCCTACCACATGTAAAATTTGGTCTCTTTTTTTTTTAGGGCTCACAACATTAAGATGTTAGGGCATTTTCTCACATCATTTTGATTTGTTACTACTATTATTCCCTTATCCCACTGCCCAGTGTGTCATTGCTCACCTTTAAGTACAGAAGATCTCTATTACTAGTACTAGTATTCACTTTTAAGTACTTGCCAGTTAGCATTTCCCACCCACAGACTTTTACCTTAAACTTTCTGCTTTGTAAAGGGTATTTTTTTCTCATACCTAGACCTATCCATCTGCATCCACACCTGGACCCATGTGTACTTTCTCAGCACTGCACAGAACCTTAATACTTTAACCTGTGTAGCAGTAAGGACCTTTCCATTTACAAATATCCAGCCTGTCTTTCTCTGCAGCTCTGTAACATCTTACCCAAGCTGCTGTGACAGTGTTTGCCAGAGCTCCTGTGCAATTCTTCCCCCGTGTTGTTCTTGTGCTGTTTTTCTTGCACCCGTTAACACCAGTTCTCTCACTGTTGAGTTCTTATGCAAAGTAAATGTCACTGATGGGAGAACCACCCCTTTGTTCCTTTTCTTTTACTATGCCCGGTTTTGTGGGGTTTAGTTAATACTAGAGAAACACAAAACTTCTTGAATAATAACACAGTAGTCATAATATGCCATAGTTTAAATATGCAGTAAGCAGTATCTAATAATATGTATACAAAAGATCTTAGAAGTCAATCAGCACATAATCTTCACAACTGATTAAGCATACTGTAATCCACACTAATATCATCATAAGCAGAAACAACCCAATTGAATGGGTCCAAAGGAAAATCTTACAGTACTAGGAAAGAGTGTGGTAAAAGTCTGATTACCTTCAGCTTTATCACCTGCTGTGCTGGAGGTGATGCACAGGAAAGGGATTAGTTAGTGCTTTTCCTGACTTGTCATTGGGAAACAGCCCTTCTGGGGTTTTGGTGTGGGATATTTTGTTGGGATTTTTAAACCCCAGAAGTAACTTTCACACTTAGGATTGATGTGTGTCATCAACAATGATTCATCTGAGTAAAGCTTTGTGTGTGTAAGTGTGTCTCAGCTTCTTTTGTGCAACAGATATTCTACTGGTTTCATGCACCGCTATATAAGAAAAGATACTGGACTTAACCTCAGTAACAGGGAAACCACTTGATAGCTGCCCCACACTTGACAAAGGCTTGGTCTGCAATGGGACAGCGCAGAAAAAGCTGAGAGAAGTAAAATTATGTGGTTTATTCTTGCCTGCCATATGCAGACTATAGCAAATTACAGAAGGTGATATCAAAATTTGTGTAAAGTGTATTGCCAGAGTGCTTCTCATAGTTTGGGACTCTCAGCTCTCGCAGTCATCTGAGCAAACTCCAGTTGATGCTGCTGCCACTGGTACAGTTTGAGTCACACTGCCATCCTAATTCCATCTGCTCCTGCAAACATTGCAGAGGATGCAGCAAGCAAGCAGTTTTAACAAGGAAATATCTTAACAGGAGGCCACTGGTCTTAAATAAGGGACCTTCACCCTTCAGCTCTCCAGAGATAGAGTCCAAAGTTATGCTGCTAATTCAATATATGAAGATCCTACAAATAAAACGATGCTTCATTATACGTATAAAATGCATGGATGAAGACTGTGAATTGTGGTTGTGATTTCATTGGTCACAATGATTAAGATAATTATGATACTTAATGAAGTTAAGCCTAGGAAGAAGATGGGAATGGGGGGCAATGTTTTTAAGTTTGTCTTTGCTTCTCAACATCTCTACTTTTAATTGGCAATAAATTAAATTAATCTTCCCCAAGCTGTGTCTGGTTTGCCTGTCACAGAAATCGGTGACTGATCCCCCTGTTGACCGAGGAGCTTTTCCACCTTATCTTCTCCCTTCTCCTTTTGAAAATGGAGAGTAAAAGAGTGGCTGGATGGGGTCTGGCAGACAGCCAAAGTCAAATCCACCATAGCAATGCATCAGAAAAATATATTTACCCATTAATGTTACTCACTTCAAATCATAAATCAGACTATCCATTATTCTGTTTATGTTTTAGAAAGCTTTAGAATAAGGAATAATGCAAGGAGAAATAAAACAACTCTAGCCAGTAACAACTAGACATAATGTGTTCTTTAACAGTTACATGCCTAGAAAATTACTTAGCAGGACTTGTATGGGGTGGTCAAACATAACAGAAACACGTGTGTGTGTGTGTGTGTGTGTGTGTGTGTGTGTGTGTGTGTGTGTGCAATAAAGGTGTAAGGAAAGAAAGCTACAAGTATCCATCAGCAGTACATAAAATGGATACTGGATAATGGATACTGGTAAGTATCCATTACCAGTACATTACATAACTAAATGCATAAAATTAAAAAAAAAAAAGATAGACTGACAAGGAAAAGTGGCATTTATATACAGAATTATGGCTGCACAGAAATGTATAGGGCAAGTATGCAATAAAAATGACAGCTTCCAGAAAAAGAAACTATGAAGTGGGTTTTTAACAAAAGGAAAAGAACAAAGTGAAACACTTACTCAATGTAACAGTTATTTTATCAAAAGAAGCTGACAATTTCTTTAAAAGCATTCTGTTCTGGCAAATTTGAATTAAAAAAGAAAGCCCTCTGTGAAACTTTAGACATTCATTCTTTAAATCACAGGACACAGTAATTTTATTCTTAAATGCAAAACCTCTTTACATTCCACTTCTTTCATAAACCAGTTTTCACTGTTCAGATCCATTTAGAGTTCTAATCACCTCTTCACTTATATAGTATCCTAGTCATGGCAATCTTTAAGGTTGTAGTACACCAAATGCCACTTCTTTCCATCTTCAGCCTTTGGCTATTTTGATTTCTTCATAAAATTTGCTTACCTCTGCTGTTTCAGTATATTCTGTCAAAAGTTCCCACATTTAAAATTTGATCAGACTTCAGATGAAATCTTTTTGCAGCCATTTGTTTGCAAACTAACTATTCACATGAAAATTAATTTGGGTTGGAAGGGCTGTTGGTTGTTAGAGGTTGGGGGTTGTTTTTTTCATTTAGCTATGCCATTCTATCAATTTTACATTCTTAGTTTTTCCATAGTGGGAAATGTGACTCTTGTGACCTGAGTATGGGTTCTGTATTCTGGTGGGATCAATGAAAGAGGACTGCAATACTTTGAATAGTGTTCTTCACTATGCAGCTGCAATATGAAATACAGGTGCAATCTGAAACTCAGCATAACGAAAGCAAAGTGAAGCACATCTGTCCATAAGAGTCAACCTCTATACTTCAATTTGACTTTCAGGATTTATTTTGTATAGAGAGCACCGTGCAGACTGCTTTAATTGTACTGAAAGTTAATACATACCAGAATTACCAGCAATATGCTGTAGTCATGGGATTATATCTGTATTTGGTGAAATAAAATAAACTTAGGATCTCTTTTTTGCAATCGCATAACAGCATGAAACCTCAATCCTACCAAGTTAGTGCTCTGTTAGTGAATTCCATCTGTTACGAATACCTTGAGTAAAGTTAATGAAGGTCAGTAGCTTGTTTTATATCCTACATACTCTCCATACTTATCTCTCTCCTCTGTTTTTATGTTAACTGATGTACACAGATGTAGTAGTATCTTGTTACAGCAGGTTGAGTTTATATCACAAGTGGAGCATTGAGAAAATCAGCAAACCCAGCATCAGGAAAGTGAACTTAATTGCATACTTTCCTTGTTTACTCAAGAAGCCCTGCTAGACTTCTTGTGCTACGTCATTCAGGAGAATTTTTGTTTCTGTAAAGATGCTATCTGTTGCCATTCTCCTCAAAAAAAAAACTTGCCAATTTTTCTCTTAACCATTTTTGGGATGTTGTGGGATATTTTTGTTTCCTTGTCTTCTACCTAGTTTCTAGTTCTTTTTGTGTTACCCTGCTTCCAGATCCAGTACTTAAATTGAAATTGCAAGTTCCTTCCTGTAAGTTATTATGAATTTAACAAAATTTAACTTTGCAAAGTAGCATTTTCACACTGTGCAAAACCTGCATTTAAGATGCAGGCACAGGTAAAAAAAAATGGTAGAGAAATCAGATTTGGTTACAGGATTGCTTATGGTTTATAACCTTCTCAGTTAGGTACCTGGAAATTTAACCACCAGTTCAGAGTCAAACTCTTTAGCTGTTTTCCTGAATCAAGATAATTCCTTTGAGAATCTTTCTTTGAACATTGTTGATCAGAATAAAATTAATCTCTTGGCTATGTTCAGAAACATTTAACAAAAGTAAAGCAGAAGAGTTAAATAGAGAATGTAGAGGAGTGTATGGCAATTTGCTATAACATGGCAAACTTTTTGTGTTCATACAAATGTATGAATAATTACCTATGTGTTTACATATTTGATGAAGGAGGCCACTTACCTAACATATGATGCTGTCTATGGAACAGGAATCCTGAAATATGATCCATTTATCGGTTTTGAATTCTAACATGGAGTGGAAAAATGACCTTATCTTTAAGTAGAAAGAAGCTTATTAATTGGGTTTATCATGTTAGATTTCAGATGTTCTTGCAAGAAAACCCCGAACAATAGTTTCAAAAGGCTGTTTCCAGGGAGGTAGAAAAAGAAGAAGGAATTTCTAGGCGATTATTAGGGGCACCAGCTTGCAAAAGCAAATGCCATTGCAGATTATCAGTTTTATTTACTAGTATTTTGATAATTAAATTTACATAAAGAAGATTATTAGGATTACAGGTTAAAATTATCAGTGCTAGGTTCTGCACGAAGACATGTTTGACTATGAACTGAAAATAACACATCAGTGGCAAGGTTTCAAAATAAGTGAATACCATCCTTAGCTCATTCATACATGTAGCAAGGCATTTGGTGTAGGTTTCAATGAGCTAAAGAAATACAGTCCCTGAGAAATCGCGTAACTTGTCTGCCAATTTTGTGTTATGGGAAGATAGGATGAAATCGCCTCATTCTTTTTCTCATCCAAAATTATAGTATTAAACCAAATTCTTTAAGGGAGTTTAAATATTGCTTTCTCTCTTTGCTGCCCAGGTGCTGTATAAAAAATTAGAGTTCACCTACAGCAATGGTCCTCTAACAGCAGTACTTGCTATAAAAGCAGATTGTTATCAGCAGATTGTTATCACCTAGTACAAAACTGAGTAACAAAGATAAAAACAGAGAAGTCTATCCTCTCAGTCTTATCTACATGCCTTAAATCAGGATATCTAAATTTCAGCCAATGGAGTTAAAAAGCAGTGAATTCTGAGCTTGTCAAAACCCTGTCAGATTGTCTCTCTGTTCTTTGGGAGCAGCAATTTGGAGATGGAGCATCTGCATTCCAAGCATATTCACCAGTAAAGGTGCAATCGGCTACATAGACAATTTTTACTGCTTTTCTGAACAGAGCAGAGGAGCAAGGAGCTGTGTTACTGATAGTGATAGAACAGCAGAGTGGAAATGAAATTGCTGTTAATGTTCTACTCATCTGGGACATCACCTTATTTCTCACCATCATCTCCTCTGGACATTTCCCTCCCAGAGCAGAAGATAACTACAAGAAGGCAAATGTCACAAATTTTGCTGCACCTTCCCTCCCTCTCCAGTCGATGGGAAAGTACCTTGTCTCTGCAATGTGTTAACAGTCATGAACACACCCTAGCAGCCACTACACCCAAAATATCTATGAAAACATAACTGGAGGGGAAGTTAAAGTTTGTGAAAACTGACATTGGTAACAGAACTTGAGAAACAGTATCTATTGTTCTACTTCTGACGTTCTTAATTAGTGATGATAAAACCTGCATTGGTTTTGTGTAATAACGCATAATAATCTATCCTAATTAAGTTCACTAATAATAAGGAGTAAAAACTCACTAGTGTACAAAATCAAAGAGAAAGTACCCTATTTAGGGTTCTTGCATATCCCTTTTGTTTGCATCCAATATGCCTTAGACTTGAAGGATCAATTAATATGAAAAAAAAAATGTCTGTGGTTTGGGATGTCAATTAATATGAAAAAAAACCTTGGTGGTTTGGGATTTTTCTTTTTGTTAGTCTTTTTGGTTTGATTTTGTTTGGTTTTTTTTTTTCCTCTGATAGGCTTCTGCTCAGAATAGTGATGTGAGGCTCAATATCAAACTCATTTCTGTGTTGTTTAAGCGACTTCGTGTTTGCAGGTTCACAAACATATTGGTCTTCTTGAATAAAAGATGCCTTGAGGTGGAGTTTGCCGGCAGGTTTGTGAACGCTCCATCCCTGGCAGTGTTCAAGGCCAGGTTGGACAGAGCCTTGGGTGATATGGTTTAGTGTGAGGTGTCCCTGCCCACGGCAGGGGGGTTGGAACTTGAGGATCTTAAGGTCCTTTCCAACCCTAAATATTCTATGATTCTATGATTATAAAGTTGCTGAAAAAACTATTCTATTCATCATTTTTATCTGCTATCTTATTTTTTGTCTTTCAAATTAAAAAAAAAAAAAGAAAAAAATGGCCTATTGCTGTGTGTTTCTTTTTTTCTTTTTGTTACTTTCAACATTTCTGATGAATATGGACCTTGAAAAGCTGGACATTAGGAGCTGTAAAGTTAAAAAAAAAGCAGTTGAAAAGGGAGAGAAATTTTGAAACTAACATTTTTTATTAGTAGAAAAGGTGAGAATACTTAAATGAAAATTTATTTTTAGGTATTCATATTTTTATTTAAAAAACAAAACTTAAAAGGCTATAACATGTTTAAAGAAAGCTACAAATTCTTCCAAAAAAAATTAGCTTAAGATATATTTATGCTTTATTGTTATTGTTGTACTTCCAATTCAAATTCCAAGTGGTTTTAATAATGTAATATAAAACTTCTTTTTCTTCTCTCCTAAAAGCATTGCTATTGCTATAATATCAGCTCTAATAGCTGATATTGCTAAATTCTCCCAAAGGAGCAGAACACAGAATTGCAGACTTTATCTTTGGTATATTCTTTTCTCCTTTTTGATTTTTATAATTCTGTTAATAAAAACTTATAGGGGCTTACTAACTGTTAATTCAGAATTGAATTATGTCTGGTTGTGATATTTTTTTTTTATTTAATTTTAGAAGGAGTTCTATATGGTGCTTGGGCTGCACTCAGAAGCATCACTGAAAAGACATTTTAAATAGTCTTTGGTTGAGATGGAAGGGGACAGAAATATGATCAAAGCACACATAAGTAGTTTCCTGTTTCCCTTCTTGGTATATAGGATGTTATAATACACCACTTCATCTGTTAATGCTGCATTTAATGAATCCCTTCTATGAAAAAAGAAAAATAAAAGTTGTTTTGGTGTTTCTGCATCCATTTATCTTCATATATAGAAGCATAAAATAGAGAGTAAAGGAATAGAAACAGCTATGGTCTGGCTAAAGTAATTTTGTGTGCATTGAACATACACAAGAATTGCTTCAAAATGCTGATCAGGACTCTTCAACTCTTTCTGGAAACAGTTGCTTTCCTAGTTTCTGGGAAATGTTGATCAGGACAAATTGTACCTGAGAATTTCAGGATATTTCCTAAATTAAAACTGGAAAACATCTCCAGAAAATCCAATTATTCTGGATTAGGAGAAAGTAAGGATCTACAAAGAAATGTGTTAGTATTAACCAGACTACAATCGTTACATAATTAATCTATTTATATTTATTTATGTTTTATAATTTTAGGTATGTATATCATACACCGATTATTAGAGAATGTAAAGTGAGTTTTCACTGATATTCCAAGAGAATAAGGGGGAAAAACTGCAATATGAGACAGTTGATAACAATCAGCTTTTAATGTTTATTAGGCTATTGAAGTTTAAATATATTCTGCGGTGCTAACGTCCCTCATCTTGCTAACAGTGTTTATGTGCAGAAACAAAAATAAAAGCCAATGACCTGATTTTTTAACAAAATTGAAAACCCCTTTTCCCTAAGTTGCCCTTTCAGAAATGAAGCCATGGGTGTATTTTTTAGTTAGATAAGGAGTTATCCCAAAAATATTTACTGATTTTTATTTCATTGATGTTGCTTTATTAAATAAAATTGTTTGCTACAGTTGATATTTGTTAAACATGGTGCATCTGGTTTGGGGATTTGGGGTCGTTTATTTTTAATTTCATGGTTTTTTCAATTTACAAAATGTGTGCAGTAAGTGGTAACTTCTGGAAGATCTTTGCACAAATGTTCTGTAAATCTGGCAGGTGTAATAAATTCAGTATTGCATCCTCCAATCTATAGAACCCCTAAATTGGGTGTATTGATAAAACATAATCTTATATTGGAATGACTAATTTTTAAAATCAGTATGAGAAAAAAAAGAAAAAAGGTGCTGAAATATGTCGTGTTAAAGTATAGTATTGAACCTCTCCACTTTCAAAGTGTGGAGTAAACTAAAGAAACTAAAGGTCTTCTTGTGTCAAACCTCTTGATGAACACTACTTCATCTTTTCTCCCATTTTCCAAGATGTGACACTTAAGCTTTTCTTGAATATTTCGCTAAAGTTGAAGCCCATTCTTACTATTGAAGAAAGTGCTTCAGTTGCTATTATCTCTGAATAAATGATACTGTAGTAAGTGCCTTCCCTCTTCCCTGCCACTGTGTAATTTTTTAAAGTAAGTTGTTTATAAAGTCTGCTAAACAGAAGCACCTATGTATACTGACAAAACTACCACAGTAGGAGATTGTTTTATGAGAATGCTCTCATACTGACAAAACAGTGCTGTCCATGTATGTAGGAGTGCGTACTAAACCATGATTACATTATTACAAGGGGGTTGTTAGTGGTTTGGCTTGATTTAATTTGGTTGGGATTTTTTGTTTGATTTGTCTTTCCAGAAGAGATTCATGAGTCAGTTATACTGAATTAAATATTCTGGAAATTTAGAAGGACATGATTTTTATTACTCAGTAATACTTTTTTTATGGTTGCATGTAGATTCATTTACCATCAAGCTGCCAGCAGGAGTAACTCGGCTGAAGGAGTTTGCACTTGTCCTTCTTGAGCTTCATGAGGTTCCTGTGGGCCCACTCTTCAAACCTTTCAAAGGCCCTCTGCACAATATCCCCTTCCGCATGTGTATCAACTACACCACTGAGGCTGGTGTCACCAGCAACACTGCTGAGTGCACTCAATTCCACTGTCTACAGTCCCAATATGGTCCCCTGAGCGACACTGCTTGTACTGATCTCCATTTGGATATTGACCCATTGACTGCAAATTTCTGGATGAGTCAACCCAGACTCTTCCCTATCCATTGAATAATCTGTACGTTAAAGGCATATCTCACCAATTCACAGAAAAGCATGTTGTGCAGTACCATGTCAAAGACATGATCTTACAGGGCACAGAGGAAAGGCTGAGAAAGAATGCCTTGCTAGATATAGTAATAATGATTTTGGAAGCCTCTACTAGTTCCTAGAATTTTCATTTTTACCCTTTTCAAAAATAAGGCTGATGTTTCCCTGATTTTCTCATATATTGGCTAAGGTAGGAAAAGCTTCTTCCTATTTGGTTCTTCAGAGGCATTGTCTTTGTTTCTTATTTGATTGTGTCCTGGGTTCAGCAGCAGCAGTCATTTTTCTCCTTCTTAGTAGCTGGTGCAGTGCTGTGTTTTTGACTTTCAGCTTGGGAACAGCACTGATAATATCGATGTTTTTAGTTGCTGCTCAGTAATGTTTACTCTGACCAAGCACTTTCTGCGTCTCATGCTCTGCCAGGGAGGAGGGGAAGCCAGGAGGAAGCAGAGACAAGACACCTGACCCAAACTAGCCAAAGAGGTATTCCATACCACAGCACTTCATGCCCAGTATATAAACTGGGGGCAGTTACCTGGAAGTGCTAGATCACTGCTCGGTTGGGCTGGGTATCGGTTGGCAGGTGGTGAGCAGTTCTGTTCTCTTCCCTTGTTATTTCCCTTATCATTATTATTATTGGTGGTAGCAGTGGTGGTTTGTGTTATACTTTAGTCACTGCACTGTTCTTATCTCAACCCATGGGAGTTACATTCTTTCGATTCTCTTCCCCATCCCTCCAGGAGCGGGGAGAGGAAATGGGGGGAGTGAGCGAACAGTTGCATGGTTTTCTGGGTTGCCGCCTCGGCTTAAACCATGACAGGTTGGAACTGCAGTGTCTCCAGGATCAAAATCACTGCATTTTTGAATTTACCAGGGGAAAAAATGAAATGTGAAATTTTCAGATTAAAATAGAAAAGTAAACAATCAAAAATATAGTACCTGGAAGCAAATAATAGACGAAATTATCTGGACTGGAAAGGCTGGAATGCTATACTACATTATATTTCCAAATAGCTTACATATTTCTGAGACAAACTTTTTGATTTAGCTAAACTCTGCAAACAGTCTAGAAGCTGGGTTATGCAGGACACTGACAGAATTCAATGCATTGCCAGCATTCTTCTTTAATATCCCTCACAACTTTAATTCTTCAAACACTTCCTTCACAAAGTGAAAAAATTTCTTCACAAAATTAATTCTTTAACTAAGGCATGGCCGGCGAAACAGTTTCTGTTCTTCCTATTGCACACATATGCAGAAAGCTTTGCAGTTATCTTAGTTTCTTCTTCAGAAAAAGAATGTTTTTTCTTTTATGTAATGAGAACAGAATATTGAAATAGCAGCTGAAAGAGAATTTGAAAGTGTATAAAGGAAAGGATTCTTAGTGGAAAACTGCACACAGTTCACTAAATTCTGACAGCTCATCCACATCACATGCAATGCATTTTGTCTTTAGAGGGAACAATAAAACAAATAGGTTGTGTGCTATCTACCAAGATCTCAGAAGTGCTGTTCACCTTCTTAGGATTTGAGACACCAAAGACAGAGAACTTACGATACCTTCAGTTTCAGTCATTAACACTGCTGGTCATTAGGTGAGTCCTTCTGGGGCAAAAAGGGTAGGTGACCAATCTTTTCTGTAGTTAGATATCTTGCATCTTCTGTGGCAGATGGTGTTGACTATTCTTGCAAACAAGGTACTAAACTAAACAGAACTTTGGTCAGTTCCAGCAAAAACAATGTACTTTCATATTGACGATAATAGGCCCAGGTTTTTATGAAAGTTTTATGCAGTTATTTGGTTTAAGATAACACTTACAATGTCCTTTCTTATAATTTTGATCAAAACTAAATGAAAAAAGATACCTGTACATGTAAAAGGTATCTCTTCAAAATCTGAGTATTAAGGCTATTCTTTTTTATTGTTTTTCAACACTGTGTGAAGAGGAATTCTGAACTTGTAAGTACAGAATACTATCGGAAAATGCAGTGTCATCAGTTAGTGAAATGTTTTTTTAAGGGCTTCCAAAATCACAATTACTATATCTAGAAAGGTATCCTTTCTCAAGTAAGGTGGCACTTGATTGATGAAGTTAATATTCAAGTATACAGCTATTGAAAAAGCAGGGTGGTGACATATAAAAACAATGGTCAAGGAGGACCTGTTCTTTGTCAGTCAGTAGTTTTATTTGATCAAGTTCTCCATGGCTGTTTCTTCCAATCAATCACCAGTGGTTTACTACAGCAGAAGAAAGCACAAAACAAAATAAGCCTCTCTGCTTTATAAAGATGACAAAGGTGTTCAAAAAAGCCCTGATGGTTGGGAACATACCTTACTATAGGACCATGAGGTCATCTTTGTTACATCTACAACTGTGATGTCATCAACATAATCCATATCCTTAAACTAGTAGAAATATATGCAAAAGCCATAACTTTATTCATCTCTATGTTATAACCCAGTCATGCTGAGGGTCACTAGTAGGGAGGCTAATTTTGAATGCAAAATTTTTCAGATTCTTTGCCTGTCTTGTTTGTTATATTCCCTCTAAATCACCCTATGGTGATAAATATGGCTGTTCAGGGTGTCTGTTTGGCAGGCTGTCCTTTGATTAGGCAATTACCTTTAACATGCCCCAAAAAGATGTTCTCCCTGAACAATAGCTGCCAGTCAGATACTTGTACTGTGAACGCTATATTGTACTGGCTATATAATAGACATATAGGGTGAGATCAGTCAACTCTCATGCTCCTTAATAAATGGCCATACTCAGTGCCAACAATATACATGGGCAAGGATGCCGTGGGATCTGGAAAAGCATGGACACATTTTATTCCAAAAACATGGTTTGTGTAAGCCACTGTGCCCTGTGGAGATCTAGAGAGTAGAGAAAACAATATATTTGCTGATTATTTTATAAACTGTTAGAAAAGTAAGCTTACCATGATCAAGGAGTTTTCAATCTCTCATGCTCTGCCAGTGAGGAGGACCATGGGAAGCCATGAGGCAGCAGGGACAGGACACCTGACCCAAACTAGCCAAAGGGGTATTTCATACCACAGCATGTCATGCTTTGTAGGTAAACTCGGTGGGAATTAGCCAGAGGAGGCTGATTGCTGCTCGAGCATGGGCTGGATATCGGTCAGTGGGTTGTGAGCAATTGTACTGTGCATTACTCTTTGTTGGGTTTTGTTTTTTTTCCTTTCCCCTTTTATTATCTCTCCTTGTTATTTCCCTTTTAATTAGTAGTAGTAGCAGTAGTAGTAGTAGTAGTATATTGTACTTCATTTGAATTATTAAACTGCTCTTATCTCAACCTGCAGGTTTTACTTTTTCTTCTAATTCTTCTCTCCATCCCACTGGGGAGGGGGAGTAAGCAAATAGCTACATGGTACTTAGTTGTCAGCTGAGGTTAAACTACAGCAGTCCTATGTGATGCCCAACATGGGGCTCAAAGGCTTGAGATAATGACAGATCTGACCAGAGTGTGTCAAAACAAATTTGTTACAAGAATTTATTATATTTGTTTAATAGTCACTGGTCAAAATGTTGATTTATTTGCTCTCATAGTTGTTGCACTTGCTATCAGAGTTTTGTTATGTCACACCTTACTTGAAGTCAGCATTCGCTGTTTTGGTATTTATCAGCTTCAGGGCCTGAGCTAAGGTTCTCGTTTGGTTGTACTTTGTAATAGTGGCTTATGATATGATGAAATTGCTGGTCATGAAACTGATCTGGTATGTGCACTCAGAATTGCCATCACTTGTATACTTTGGAAGCCTTCTAATGGGAACTATAAATAATTATACCTTTTGCCTTGTTTCTTCAGAGGAGGGCCAGCCTACAGAGGAGGCGCCTTCCCACATCTTCCCCTTCCTCAGCCAGCTTATTTTTGAATGTTCTTGGGGTGTTAAAAGCAGCCCGGCCCTATTGCTAGGAACCACCATGTTGCTGAGTGTGGTTCTGGTCTTGTTTAATGTTAAACAGCTATTTAAAAATACCACCAAGAGATCTTCTAAGGCTGGATAGTTATGAATGGCAGGGTGTCTGGGATAGTATGGGCAAGTACCTAGGCCAGTGGGCACTTCCAGTGTTCTAGAACTTCACCTCTGAACAAGTGTGAAATCCAGAAAAACTAGTAAACTATTTAGGAAAAGTATGCTGTTGTCCTGGCAATACTAGAGAGACACAAATCACTGCAAAGTGCTGAGGGCTGGTCCATGCCTACCAAGCCTTGTTCAATACTATTCAGTACTCTAGAGGAAAAGACCTCTAGATCTGATGGCAAAGCAACAGACACTGCAGTTACTTCAATCCTGGTGACAGACACTGCAACTACGCCAGCCCCGGTAAGAACTGCTGCTACTCCAACCCCAGCAAAAGACACTACAGTCACTCCAACCCCAGTAGCAGGCACTGCAGCCGAACCAAAGAACCAATCTATGCTGTTATCAGTCACCTCTGTGGAGAAGAAGAAATGGACAAAAAAGACAGCTTGTATAGTGAAACAGGATGAAGCAGGTCCATCAGAAGTAGAGGAACAAGAGACAGGACCAGATGTAACCTCTTGATCCCTGTTCCTGAGTGACCTGCAGGATATACAGAAAGATTTCAGCTGTCATCCAGGTGAGCACATTATCATCTGGCTGCTTCATCACTGGGATAACGGAGCTAGTCTGGACTGAGAGTGAAGCATGGCAGCTGCGATCACTTTCTTAGGGAAGCAGGCATTTCCAAGGCAATTGCAAAAGGGAGACAAGGCCTCAGCCTCTGGAGGTGACTCTTACCATCCATGAAGGAAAGGTATCACTTCAAGGAAGATGAATGTAACCCAGTGAAGTGGACAGCAATGGAAAGAGGTATCCAGTACCTAAGGGAATTAAGCTGCACATGAGATCATTTATTTTGACCCAAACAACACACAGTTACTGACAGACCCAGACAAAGTCCCATGCACATGAGTCATGTTGCAGAAATTGGTACAAAGTGTGCCATCATCACATGCCAACTCATTGACAATAATGAACTGGAAAGATGAAGAGGCACCAACAGTAAATGAATTAGCTTGCCAACTCTGGCAATATGAAGACAATCTCTCTTCCTCCTATGGTTTTATGTCTTGGCTGTGGAACAACTGTCCAAAGAATGTAAGAAACTTGTGACTTGATGAGAATAGATTGTACTCCCCACCCGTAGCTGAGACCAGCATCTCAGCTATTAACACTAAGCATCCTTCCACTCAAGAAGAAGGGTAGAGAAGTTACACATAATCACAGAATTGTTAAGGTTGGAAGGGAATTCTGGAGATCATCCAATCCAACCCCAATGCCAAGGCACGGACACCTACAGTGGCTTACACAGGAATGCATTCAGGAGAGTTTTGAATGTCTCCAAAGACGAAGGCTCCACAACATCCCTGGGTAGCCTGTTAAATGTTCTGCCACCCTCAACATAAAGAAGTTCTTCCTCATATTGAGGTGAAACTTCTTGTGTTTTAGTTTATGGCCATTGCTCCTTGTACTGTCACTGAGCACCACTGAATAGAGTCTGGCATCATCATCCTGGCACCCACCCGTGAGATATTTATATGCATTAAGTACATTTCCTCTCATTCTTCTCTTCTCTAGACTAAGCAGGCTTAGCTCATGCAGACTTTCCTGACAAGAGAGATGCTCCAGATCCCTCATCATCCTTGTGGTCTCCACTGGACCCTCTCCAAGGAGCTGCTGCTCCTTGTCTTATTTGTACCGATGAGCCCAGACCTGGACACAGGACTCCAGATGTGGCCTCACTAGGGTCAGGTATAGGGGGAGGATCACCTCCCTCGTCCTGATGGCCACACTCCTCCCAGTGCACCCCAGGATACTACTGGACCTCATGGCTGCAAGGGCACACTGCTGGCTCATAGTCAATTTATCATCCACCAATACACCCAGGCCCTTCTCAGCTGAACTGCTCTCTAGTGGGTCAGATCCCAACCTGTACCGATCCTTGGGGTTCTTCTTACCTAGGTGCAGTACCCTACACTTGCCCTTGTTGAACCTCATTAGGTTTTCCTCTGCCCAATTCTCCAGCCTATCAAGGTCCTGCTGAAGGGCAGCACAGCTTTTAGGTGTATCAGCCACTGCTCACAGCTTTGTGCCATCAGCAAACTTGCTGACGGTACACTCTAGCCCTTCATCCACATAAACAAGTTGAGTAAGACTTGACCCAGTATGGATCGCTGGGGAACACCAATGACTACAGGCCTCCAACTGGAATCTGCTTCACTGATCATGACCTTCTGAACTCTGCCATTCAGCCAGGTTTTGATCCACCTCACTGTTCATTCACCTAACACACATTTCCTAAGCTTACCTATGAGGATGTTATGGGAAAGAGTGTCAAAAACCTTGCTGAAGTTGAGGTAGGTAACACCCACAGCACATCCTGCTTCATAGGTAAACCTGGCGGAAGCTACCCAGAAGGGATCAATCACTGCTTGGGGATAGGCTGTGTATTTGTCTGCGAGTGGTGAGCAGCTGTACTGTGTGTCGTTGTTTGTTGGGGTTTTTTTCTCTTTTTTTTTTTTTCCTCTTCTAGTTTTAGAACTCCTTGTTATTTTCGTTTTCGTTACTACTATTAGTAGGAATATATTGTACTTAATTTTAATTATTAAATTGTTCTTACCTTAACCCACTGGTGCTACTTTTTCTTCTGATCCTCCTTCCCATCCCACTGGGGAGGTGGGAGAGTAAATGAGCAGCCATGTGGTACTTAAAACTGGGTGTTGAGGTTAAACCATGACACCCAGCTTTACATTAGAGCTATATGAAGTACTAGTTATAAAATTTAAAACATTTTCAGATTCAGTTCTCCTTACATTTTTTCAGCTTCCTCAGAAATAGCAATATATTAAATTCATGTACTAGTGGTGAAGACTTATTTTTCATGTATTTCAGCAAAGATTTCAATACAACTTTTGGTGGTGAATGTTTGGTTTTTAGCTTACTTTATTGACTTTCTTTCTGAGGTACAAGTTACATTGTTTTCCTGCAGGATGCTCCATTGTCTGTGGCCATACAATGTGCTAAAGAGGGCTCAGCACAGACCATCTTGTCAAAATAAGTAATTAAATAAATGACATCTAAAATTGCCATTTTATATAGCTACTTGTCCCTGAAAATCTGCTAAAGTGAAAATGTCATTTTATCGAACGTAATCAAGAGTGGATTTTATAGTGAAATATTGGTGAAAAGTATTAGTTTCCATTAAATAGTGTAGACAAACAAACTCAGGATGAATAACATTTCCCAAAGCAGAGCACAGGGATTCACTGTATAAATGAATGATAAAATCATGGAATCATAGAATCGTAGAATGATAGAATATGTTTTATGCATTAAATCCATATAAATACATCATCAGTTATTGAAAGAAGAGATCTGCTGCTGCAGTGGTACAAGGTGTGCTGCCATATGTGTGGTGACTCGGGAGAATTTGAAGGTTTTACAGCATTATTCAACAGGACAACTCTGTGTGACATATACATTTAGAGCAGTCTGTCAATATAACTGTCTAATGTTTCCTCTTCATTTTAATTGTTCCAGTTAGAATGAGACTGCATGCACATGCAAAGATGTTACTACTATAATTAGGGATTGTAAGGGTTGACACAAAATAACCTTTAGCTTCTGTGAATTGATTGCTATCAGCATACATACATCAGCTGCTACCAGATCCGACCATCCATAACCTGTTTCTACTTACATTTCCCAGTCACTTACCCCATTACTGACAGTGAAAAGGAGGATGAGTTGAAATTAGTAAGCTGCTCAGCACCTGGATGTTATTCATGGAAGCATAGAATGGTTTTGGTTGGAAAGGGCCCTTAAAGATCACCTAGTCCACCCTGTTGTGCCATGGGCAGGGACATTTTTCACCTAACTGGATTGCCTGATGTCCCATCCAACCTGACACTGAACACTTCCAATGGTGGAGCATCCACAGTTTCTCTGGGCAACCTCTTCCAGTGTTTACACTCTCTTGTAAAAAAAATTCTTCTTTATATCCAATATTTCAATCTACTCTCTTTCAGCTTAAAACCATTGCCCCTTGTTGTGTCACTACAAGCCCTGTATAAATTCTATCTCTGTTTTTTGTAGAATCACAGAATAGTTTGGGTTTGAAAGTCATCTAGTCCAACACCCCTGCAATGAGCAGGACACCTTCAACTAGATCAGGTCATCCAGAACCACATCCAGCCTGGCCTTGAATGTTTCCAGGGATGGTGCATCCACCACCTCTCTCAGCAACATGTGCCAGTGTTTTACCAACCTCATTGTAAAAATTTTTTGAAGTTCCATTCCAATCGAAATTATTCGATCATTGTATGATTCTATGATTAGGAAGGAGTTCTTCACTATGAGGTTGGTGAGACACTGGAAGAGGTTGCCCATGGATGCCCCCTCCCTGGAAGTGTTCAAGGCCACTTCGGGGCTTTGAGCAACGTAGTATAGTGGAAGGTGTCCCTGCCCGTGGAAGGTGGATAGGAATGAGATGATCTTTCCCTTCCAAAGCAAACCATGCTATGAGTCTATGATTTTATGATTGTATCACTCTATGATTCTATGATTTTATGATGTCAAAGGCCTCACAGAAGCTCAGGTATATGAGATCAGTTGCTTTTTCCTTATCCACTAATGCAGCTACTCCATTGTAGAAGGTCACCAGCATATTGAGGCACAGTTTGCCCTTTGTGAAGCCATGTTGGCTGCATCTAATCACATCCCTCTCATCCATATGCCTTGTGATGCCTTTCAAGAAGATCTTTTCCATGATCTCACCAGGTACCGAGGAGAGGCTGACTGGTCAGCCTCTGGTAGTCCTCAGCTTCTTCCTTTTTACCCTTTTGAAAAATGGGGATGACATTTCCCCCTTTTCCAATCACTGGGGACTTTGCAAGACTGCCTTGACTTTTCAAATATTATAGTTACTGGCTTGGGAACTACACCAGCCAGCTCCCTCATGATCCTGGGATCTATTCTGTCAGCTCCCATGGACTTGTGTACCTTCAGTTTTCTCAGATGCACTCGAACCTGATTTTTCTCTACAAAAAGGGACTTGTACACTAGTACCTACCTTGAGGTTCAGGGGGTTGAGAGATGTGAGAAGAGAGATTACTATTTATTATAACTCTTTAGCTATTATGCTGTTTTTGCAATATCCTAGTTGCACTAAACAATCATGAATGGGACACGCAACATCCACAAAGTATTTATGGCAACAAAACGGTTTTCATATGAAAACATACAGTAGTTTACAGCAGCATCTGCCAGAGGTTTCCAGCCTATATGGAGATGCAATGCTGATATAATGGTTTGGTTTTGACCCTGGCTTTCAATTTATCTCTAGGACAAAAAGGCTTTTTTAGGAAGCTTGCAGATACTTAGTAATAAATTGTGGGACAATTTTCAGGTTTTAAGCTGGTTTATCAGCAGACCAAGGAAGAGACCTTGAATATATAAGATGACTATGATAAACAGACTTTGTTTAATTCCCTGATGCATTATTTGCAAGTTTTAGCAAGGTGTTGAGTTTTTTCCTAGCTACACCCACTGTCTGCTATTACTGAATCATGTTCTGGAGGTAGAGACCCTGTACTAATTGCCAGTAAGGTGACAAATATGTTCCTCATACCATGATAATAAAAACCTTCCAAAGAAGTACATGTCATGTATGAGTTCTGTGTTACTCAGAGAACTAGATGATTTTTTATCAATAAATTGCTGAACATAATAACAGCTCAAATATCTGATGTACTCACATTTTGACTTGTAATTAGTGTTCATTTAGCTTAGTATCAGACAGTGTATAATTTAGAATACTAGGATGTGACATGATGCTTATATGATTATGAATATATGGTTAAATATTTTCTATAATTCTGGGATAGTGCAATTCCTAATATTAATTGAACTAATGTTTATTGTACAGCAATTAGTTTGGAAGAAATGAGGAGGTGCTTATTGCTTAATAGCTAAATGGCAGTGTTAAACAACTGAGCACCTGTATTTGGATCTCCTTTGTACCCACCTCCTGCTTTCTTAATGTGTATCTGGCACTGCTGCAAATAGGAAAAACTGTTAAACAAAGCTGACAGGAAATAAAAAAAAGAGGATGATATTTCATAGAGAATTACCTCCCTGGAAGAATTTGCTTCTTTTTAGTATCTTTATCTGTTAATAATGTGTGTCTCAGATAGCCTCTTGGAGACCTCTCACTGGTATTGTAAATTGGCATAGTTCTAGAGAGAAAAATTACTCCTTTATCCATGGCCAGTCAACAGTCTGTGTATTAATGTATTTCTCATACTCTTCACCAAGATAAGCTCCATGTTTCCAGTGTTCATTCTCCATTATTTCAAAATTATCAGGTAAAAAATCCCAAAACCAGTAACAACAAAAAAATATTTTTAAATTTCCAGGTGATTCACAAAGAGAAAGACAGACACGTTCAAGTACCATTATGACCCTATAGTCTTGTTTCTCAGCGTTTTTTTTCCCTGATGAATACTCAACGTTTCTACCCTGAAATTCAGACAGCATCATGACTTTGGTTGTTAGGTTCCAGAGTAATCATGTACTTCACTCCCACTTTTGCCTTTGATGCAGGTGTCTTCCAACAGCATCATGCCATCATTGATCAACTTAGGGAGATTCATGTGTGAAGAAGATAGAAATTTCACAGGATCAGGACCTAGCCTGTAGCACTCACTCCCACAGATACTGAGAATTCCTATAGGCTTGGTATTTTTCAGAACTAAATATAAAACATATTTTTATTTAGCTTTCCCCTCATAAGGTATTTTGACTGAAAAATATGTAAAGAGCCTTTCTCTTTACCACAGATATATGCATATCAGCATATACCCCTTCCTCTTTCCCCTCAAAAAAAAAAAACAACCCAAACCATCTCAGTTAATTAAGTACAATTGTTACAGGGTAAGAATGGGAGAGAAGGAGAAGAAGAATAAGGATGATCTGCTGTTTCTTCTATTTTTAAATACTTCAGAGGCACTTTGATTCTATGGTGATAAAGCTACATATGTATCTAGATAGTTAATTCCTTAGTCCTCTAAGGGAGTCACTGAAAAATAAATGTTGATATATAATTGACTCATAGACATATTGCCTCTGGCAATATGTTATAGAAATGGCACCCTGAGATCTAGGGAAACAGATCACAGATTTTAGTAACTGACACTTTACGTTTTGTAAGTTTATCCCTATATATTTCAAATGTTAATTGGGATTATAAATCTTTCCACATTTGGGTAAGGTTGGGCTTCATCTTCCTGACAGTAACCTAGTATTATATTTTAATCCTTCACAATTAAAATTACTAATATCAGCATGAGTTGGAATAGTAAAATTGCATGTTAATTGTAAATTCATTAAAACTGACACTTGCTCTGACACGAAACTGCATGAATGCTGTGGTGGTAAAATGCTAGCAGTGCTTTTTTGACGCTGCATATATAATTAGAAAAAATTTGCTACCTCCTGTCAGGGTTTTCTGTCTAACTGTAGGGTATATTTTCCTTCTCTTTTTTTAATATTACATTTCTGAGGGTGTTTTACTGGTACAACCAAAATCAAGTAGTATTCTGAAATTAAGGGGAAATAAATTGGTTAGTGTTCTTACTGTTGCAAGTATAGCACAGAAAATAAAACAGGAAATACTGCAATTTGAAGGCACAGATATGGGATAAATTCAGATAACTTACTCAGTGACAACCTTTATATAGTTATCGCTTTCAAGTTTGACTCCTTGAGGGGTATGGTACCTATCAAGATGTGTTTCTGACAAGCATTCTCCTTAGATACGAATTGACAAAGCATTATAAGAGATTTGTTAAAAAAAAAAAAGGGGGGGGGGGAAGAAGAATCACAGAATAATATAATCCAACACTCAGTAGAAGGCATAACTTTTTAAATAAAGCTGGGTTGTAATGCATGTCGAGGAGAGTTGTGTAAGTTTAGAATCTTAAGAGACCATATGTGGGGGCAGGCAGTGGGAGGAATACAAAATTTGTGGGTTTAAAAAATAACAACAGAAAACCTGTGGCGAAGTTCTAAAAAAAGATTATGTTAATTTGTGATTCATTGCCAAATGCAACTAGATATTCATAGCACCAATTAAATAGAGTGCTCTAATTAAAATGTGTTTTTGTTTTAGTCCATGGAAATTGTGGGAAATCAGCAACAATGTGTTTCTCTAAACTACCTAATAATTTTAACACTTGGAGAGTGAGAAAGTGTTGAAAAAGGAGGAAAGTTTTGCAGTGAAGTAAAAAAAAACAGACATAAGGAGATCAGAGCTGTCTCTGTCATGCCTGCAGTTTTGACCTATGATAACTCGTTGAAATTGTATTTATTTGGTTATTATCAATACTTTTAAGACCAAGCATTCATTCTTCATGTATCATATCCAAGAACCATACTTGTGAGAAGATTCCTGTTGCTCAAGTTTTATCTCAAATATGGTGTATGAGGGGTAGTATTCCATGGAAGCTCCAGATTTCAAGAGAGACATGCCTAGAGAAGCACCTTGAAAGGGAGAACCAGGAGCCCTAGACATATAACATCTGTATGTCAAGAGAAGAAAATATCAAAATTTCAAACTGCCTAGTATTTACAGATTTGTATGGTCCGAAATATCTCATTTGGACTTTTAATAAAAAAAAAAAAAAAAAAAGAGAAAACAAGAAAAAACAAACACAAATCCAAACAAATCTATGAACTATGATAGTGTCCCCTCCTGAGTCAAGAAGGTCTTCTGATGCCCAGAACATATTTTTAAAAACCTTGGTCCATGTAACATACCTTGGCAGTATTAGATATTCACTTTCTACTAACAATGCTTATTTATCAACCGGCATAATCAACAAATTTCCTAAATCTCGGCAATTGTATTGAGGTGTTTAAATTCTGTAAAAAGTTTTATTTCAGTTTACCTGAAGCTAACTGGGACAAATGCTAAGCTATTTTATTCTTTTTGCTTTGCAATTTTTAAAGCTGGAGTAGTGAATTATTTTGCAGCAATCACCATCCCAAACTACAGCTTCAGGATTTTCAGAAAGAATCACTAATCTGGAAAACATTAATTCTGCACCCTGAATGATCGTAATTTTTTAGAATGGGTCAGTTCAGCAAATGATAATGTCATGATCTATACAAAAAGTCATATGATCTTTGGTTGTCTGGTATACAACAGGATCATGGAGGAGTGACAGAATTTCAGTAGGCTTTGTAAGTATGAAATACTATCACATACAAATAATACAAAATTGTAAGCCCAAAAAAAAAGAACTTCCCTGAGGAGGTTGTATTATCTCTGTTGACATTTAGCAACCTTGTGTATTGGAAAAATGCAAAAAAAAATCTCAGAATTTCCTTCACTACTTAGAACATTTCTTAAACTATATAAGTAATGAAAACATAAGTGTATGAATTATATTCCATACATTACATGGAAATAATATAGTAAAATCAGTAACAGTGAAATGTAAGTCCATCTTAAATTTAGGAAAAAAAATAAACCCGATGTTTTCTATAAACTAATAGTATTACAGAAATGTGAATGGATTAATAGTATTTAAAGCTTTTTTTATCAATACTGAAATGTTTTTATTACAATATAAGTAATGATGAAAATTAATAGATCATATTCAATTTCTATTTGATTTTGTCTACCTGTTTTTTTTCCTTTGCTTTTATATTTCTTTTTCATATTTCAAAAAGGACAAGGTCTATTTAGATTTTTTTTTGTATAAGATAAAGGTTCGGAAACACGTGTTCAGACAACTCAAAAGAACAATCAGGCATACACCCAAAGCAGCTGGGGTGACAGACAAAAGATGAAAGATGAACAGGGTAGTAATTAATACTAATTTTACTTCTAAGCTTTTATTAGTCTCTCTACCCAAGTCCCTGTTGGAGGATCCATAGAGCTTGACATCACAAATAGACAACTGAAGATATAACTGAAAATATTTACCAATCTCGTGGTTTAAACCCAGTCAGGCAACTTGTTCACTCACTCCCAGTGAGTGGTGCCGGGCTGACAACAATCGAGGGCCCCCCCCCCCCCACCGGGGCTCTCCCCTTCCCCGCTCCTGGAGGAACAGGGAGGAGGATCGAAAGAGTGCAACTCCTACGGGTTGAGACAAGAACAGTCCAGCAACCAATGTACAACACAAATCACCACTGCTACCACCAACTACAACAGTGATAAGAGAAAATAACAAGGGAAGAGAATACAATACCACTGGCCAAGAAACGAGTCCAACCCGGAAGCCCGTGTCCTTCCGGGTAACTCCCAGTTACCCCCCACCCCGGGCATGACGTGCTGTGGTATGGAATACCTCCCTGGCTAGCCTGGGTCAGGCGCCCCATCTCTGCTTCCTCACAGCTTCCCCTCCTCCCTGGCAGAGCATGAGCCTCACAAAGTCCTTGGTCAGGGTAAACATCACTTAGCAAAAACTGAAAACATTGGCTTCACCAACACTGTTCCCAGGCTGGAAGTCAAAACACAGCACTGCACCAGCTACCACAAAGGACAAACATGACTGCTACTGCTGAACCCAGGACATTATCCACCCCTTATTCCACACCATTCATGTCATGCTCAGATCCCACATTTTCAATATACCATCGCTCTCCCACATATATACATCCATATACATACAGACCAAGAGAAAAAAAATCATTTTCTTAGTGCATGGACCAATCCCTATAATGCTGCCAAGTCCATCCGGTCCATGATGTCAGGTTCCATCTCTTGTAACAATCTTTCAGGGCAGGAAAGGCTGTGTGCAGTAGTGGATCGTTGCCTGCTGATGCTGGTCGTTCCTTTACCGCGGAACTCATCTGGTTCTATCAAAGTTCATTCTCTGTTGGGGTGATGGTTGGAGGGAAGTCAGGGCCAGTTGCTGGTGACCTGGAGACATCTAGTTGATGGGCTATAAAAGTATTACACAGCAGGCAACAGCATACAATTGAGTTCACTGGCTGTTTTCCCCTAAAATCAAATCCCCTTGAGGTATACATCGGACTTCCCCATCTTCCCGCATTACCTACCAAGTATATCCAGGTCCCTGAGCAAAAGCAATCCCATGAGTGGGTTTGCCTTTACCTGAAGCAGGAATAACCCAGACTGTCTTCCCCAGCAAATTCTTCATATGCACCACGGGAACTTTGTCCCCCTCTACAATATGTAAAAGTTCTGACTGGGCTGGGCCAGCCCTGTTGGCAGATCCTCTGGTGTTGACCAACCAGGTGGCCTTTGGTAAGTGTGTATCCCAATGCTTGAAAGTTCCCCCACCCATTGCTCTCAGTGTAGTTTTTAACAGCCCATTGTACAGTTCGATTTTCCCAGAGGCTGGTGCATGGTAGGGGATGTGATATACCCACTCAATGCCATGCTCTTTGGCCCAAATATCTATACGGTTATTCCGGAAATGAGTCCCATTGTCTGACTCAATTCTCTCTGGGGTGCCGTGTCGCCACAAAATCTGTTTCTCAAGGCCCAGGATAGTGTTCCGGGCAGTGGCATGGGGCACAGCGTATGTTTCCAGCCACCCGGTGGTTGCTTCCACCATGGTAAGCACATGGTGCTTGCCTTGGCCGGGTGTCGGCAGTGTGATATACTCAATCTGCCAGGCCTCCCCATATTTATACTTCAACCATCGTCCTCCATACCAAAGAGGCTTTAACCACTTGGCTTGTTTAATTGCAGCACATGTTTCACACTCATGAATAACCTGGGCAATAGTGTCCATTGTTAAGTCCACCCCTCGATCACAGGCCCATCTATATGTTGCATCTCTGCCCTGATGGCCTGAAGTGTCATGGGCCCACCGGGCCAAAAATAATTCACCTTTATGTTGCCAATCTAAGTCCATCTGAGCCACTTCAATCTTAGCCGCTTTATCCACTTGTTGGTTGTTCTGGTGTTCCTCAGTGGCCCGACTCTTGGGTACATGGGCATCTACATGACGTACCTTCACCACCAGGTTCTGCACCCAGGCAGCAATATCTTGCCACAGTGCAGCAGCCCAGATGGGTTTACCTCTGTATTGACAGTTGCACTGCTTCCATTGCTTCAACCACCCCCACAGGGCATTTGCCACCATCCATGAGTCAGTATAGAGGTAAAGTACTGGCCACTTTTCTCGTTCAGCAATGTCCAGGGCCAGCTGGATGGCTTTCACCTCGGCAAACTGACTCGATTCACCCTCTCCTTCAGCAGTTTCTGCAACTTGTCGTCGAGGACTCCATACAGCTGCCTTCCATCTCCGATGCTTTCCCACAATACGGCAAGACCCATCAGTAAACAAGGCATACTGCTTTTCACTTTCTGACAGTTTATTATATGGTGGGGCCTCTTCAGCACGCACCGCCTCCTCCTTTGGTGACATTCCAAAATCTTTGCCCTCTGGCCAGTCCATGATGACTTCTAGAATGCCTGGACGACTGAGATTTCCTATTCGAGTTCGTTGTGTAATTAGTGCAGCCCATTTACTCCATGTAGCATCAGTTGCATGATGTGTAGAGGAGACCCTGCCTTTGAATATCCAGCCCAGCACGGGCAACCGGGGTGCCAGGAGGAGCTGTGCTTCAGTGCCGATCACTTCCGAAGCAGCTCGAACCCCTTCATAGGCTGCCAGTATCTCTTTCTCAGTTGGGGTATAGCTGGCCTCAGATCCTTTATATCCCCGACTCCAAAAGCCGAGGGGTCGACCTCGAGTCTCCCCTGGAGCTTTCTGCCAGAGGTTCCAGGTAGGACCGTTCTCCCCAGCTGCAGTGCACAGTACAGTTTTTACATCTGGCCCGGTCCGGACAGGTCCAAGGGCTACTGCATGAACTATCTCGCGTTTAATTTGCTCAAAGGCTTGTTGTTGCTCAGGGCCCCATTTAAAATCATTCTTCTTCCGGGACACATGATAGAGAGGGCTTACAATCGAACTGTAATTTGGGATGTGCATTCTCCAGAACCCCACTGCACCCAAGGAAGATTGTGTTTCTTTCTCATTAGTTGGTGGAGACATTGCTGTTATCTTGTTGATCACATCTGTGGGGATCTGTCTACGTCCATCTTGCCATTTTAGTCCCCAAAATTGAATCTCCTGTGCAGGTCCCTTGACCTTACTCCATTTTATGGCAAAACCAGCTTTCAGCAGGATTTGAATTATTTTCCTCCCTTTCTCAAAGACTTCTTCCGCTGTATCGCCCCACACAATAATGTCATCAATGTATTGCAGGTGTTCTGGAGCTTGCCCCTGTTCCAGTACAGTCTGGATCAGTCCGTGGCAAATGGTAGGGCTGTGTTTCCACCCCTGGGGCAGTCGGTTCCAAGTGCACTGGACACCCCTCCAAGTAAAAGCAAACTGTGGCCTGCACTCTGCTGCCAAAGGAATTGAGAAAAATGCATTGGCAATATCAATCGTGGCATACCACTTGGCTGCCTTTGACTCTAGTTCATACTGAAGTTCTAGCATGTCCGGTACGGCAGCACTCAATGGTGGTGTGACTTCATTCAGGCCACGATAGTCTACTGTTAGTCTCCATTCTCCATTAGACTTTCGCACTGGCCATATGGGGCTATTAAAGGGTGAGCGGGTCCTACTGATCACTCCCTGACTCTCCAGTCTACGGATCAGCTGATGGATGGGAATCAGGGAGTCTTAGTTGGTACGATATTGCCGCCAGTGCACTGTTGTGGTCGCAATTGGCACTTGTTGTTCTTCAACTTTCAGCAACCCCACAGCAGAGGGATCTTCTGAGAGACCGGGCAACATGGACAGCTGCTCAATTTCCTCAGTCTCCAAAGCAGCAATACCAAAAGCCGACCGGTACCCTTTTGGGTCTTTGAAGTACCCTCTCTTGAGGTAGTCTGTGCCGAGGATGCATGGAGCCTCTGGACCAGTCACAATAGGTGCTTTTGCCATTCCCTCCCAGTCAGGCTGATTTCAGCCTCCAGCACAGTGAACTCTTGGGATCCTCCTGTCACTCCAGAAATATAGATTGGTTCCACCCGTTGACAGCTTGATGGCATCAGGGTACACTGTGCACCGGTATCCACTAGAGCCTTATACTTCTGTGGGACTGATGTGCCAGGCCATCTGATCCACACAGTCCAGTAAATCCGATTGTCCCCTACCTCCACCTGGCTGGAGGCAGGGCCCCTCTAATGGTCATCACAGCGTTGGACATTTAAGTCGTGGTAAAAGGGATTATTCTTTGTTATCACAGGAGCTGGAGTAAAATCATCTCTTCCATTCCATCTGGGAAACTGCTCACCAGAGACTGAAGCCGTAGATCTCATGGGACGATCAGTCTTGGCCCTTGCTCCCCTCTTCAGTTCACTCACCCGTTCCTCCAAAGCTGAAGTAGGTTTTCCATCCCACTTTGTCATGTCTTCTCCGTGATCCAGCAGGTAAAACCATAGGGTACCCCGTGGGGTATACCTCCTGTATCTCCTCTCTCGAACAATAGGACGCCTTTTGTTAATAGCTGAGACATGTGTTGGTACACGTGAGGAGCTGGATAAATCAGATAGATCGTCCGTCAATTGTTCGAGGTCCTGGGACAGTTTTTCCACAGCTGAGATGATGGAAGGTGTGAGATTGTCTTTGAACTCTTGGAGTTTATGAACCATTTCATCCACTGTTAGTGGCACTACGTCGTTCCAGGTTACTGTTGCCAATGAATGGGCATATGATGACGGTGCATTCCGTGTAAGTTTTCGCCACATGGGTCGCGTACATTCGACTTCATCTGGATCTATACATATATCCCCGTTATTCAGCTTGATGTGACAGATCATCTCTACGATGGCTGATTCCCTCAGAGACTGGATGCCTTTGTCTATAGTAGTCCACTTGGCTGAACAACTCATAACATCATCCTTGTATAGAAACCTTTCTTTCACAGCTGCCAAGAGCCGCCTCCAAAGACTGAGGAACTTTTTCTCTCTTGCAATTGCTTTGTCAATTCCCCCTTCTCTAGCAAGTGATCCCAGCTGCTTGGCTTCTGTACCTTCTAGTTCGTGACCATCGGCCCCATTGTTCCAGCATCGGAGTAACCAGGTGATGATGTGCTCCCCTGGTTGACGGGTAAAATCTTTTTGCATATTCCACAGCTCGGTTGAGGTCCGAGGTCGAGAAGTTACCTCTTCTTCTTCTTCTTCTTCTTCTTCTTCTTCTTCGTCATGTGATGATGACTCCTGATCAGATTCTAGACTGGGTGGTGAATACATTGTTTCTTCATCTCGCTTCACCCTTCTTGCCTCTTTTTGCTTGTTCTCTTGTGTACAGGGGCAACCAATATTGGTACAAATTGGTCCTCTGGTTTGGCTGAAGTGATTATCACTGTGGTTTGAGTAGCAACTGTACTTGTTGCTGGGGGTGGTGTAGCTGCTGTACTTGGAGCTGGGGTAACCGCTCTGTCTGTTGCAGTTGAAGTTTGAGCAGCTGCTGTACTTGCCACTGGGGTAGCTGTGCTATTCATTGCAGCCAAAGTTTGAGTAGCGACTGTACTTGTTGCTGGGGTGGTGAAGCTGCGGTGCTTGGAGCTGGAGTGGCTGCGCTGACTGTTGCTTTGCCCTCAGATCCGCCAACATTCTTTTCCTTTTGAAGGTGCTGGATAGTGTTGAACAAGGCCCTGTAAGCATAGGCCAAGCCCCAGCACGTTGCCATGATTTGTCCGTCTCTGGTATGGCCAGAATGACCACACACCTCATTTAAGTGTTTTACTAATTCTTCTGGATTTTGCAGTTTTTTGGTAGTGAAATTCCAAAGTACTGGAGGCGCCCACTGACCTAGATACTTGCCCATACTATCCCACACACCCTGCCACTCATGGCTGTCCAGCCTCAGGGAAAATCTCTTGGTCCTCCTACATCGTCGTTTGACCCCAGACAAGACCCAAACCTGACTCTGCTTTACTCTTGAAATCAGTCATGGGCAAAACACACTCTGTATGCGTGCTAGCATGGTGATCCCCATCACGATCAGCAAACAAGTCTCAACAGCATTAAAAGTCCATTCAAAAACTTCAAAACTCTCAAATGTAAATGGTCTGGGGGGAGGACTGGGAGGGTAAAAGGATGTCTCCTTCACAGGTTGAGCACCTGAGAAGGAGAAAAAAGATGTGTAATTGCTAAGCACCTCCATCATATACCTCCCAAAGTATAAAGGTGGTGACCACACTGGGAACATGAGCCAGATCAGTTTCATGATCAATGATTCTATTGCATTACAAGTCATTACCATAAAGTACAATGAGACAAAAACCTTAGCCCAAGCCCCACACTTGAAAAACACTAATACAGCAAATACCGGATGGACGTAAGATACGATATACTGAAACTGTGAGATCAAGAGGAACAACCCCGAGAGCCAATAAAGCAGCATTGTGACAAGTGACTACTAATCCAGTCAGATCTGTTCTTATCTCAACCCCTCGTGCCCCACGTTGGGCGCCAAAAACGAACTGTCGTGGTTTAAACCCAGTCAGGTAACTTGTTCACTCACTCCCAGTGAGTGGTGCCGGGCTGACAACAATCGAGGGCCCCCCCCCCCCCACCAGGCCTCTCCCCTTCCCTGCTCCCGGAGGAACGGGGAGGAGGATTGAAAGAGTGCAACTCCCACGGGTTGAGACAAGAACAGTCCAGCAACCAATGTACAACACAAATCACCACCGCTACTACCAACGACAACAATGATAAGAGAAAATAACAAGGGAAGAGAATACGATAGCACTGGCCAAGAAACGAGTCCCACCCGGAAGCCCGTGTCCTTCCGGGTAACTCCCAGTTACCCCCCACCCCGGGCATGACATGCTGTGGTATGGAATACCTCCCTGGCTAGCCCGGGTCAGGCACCCCATCTCTGCTTCCTCACAGCTTCCCCTCCTCCCTGGCAGAGCATGAACCTCACAAAGTCCTTGGTCAGGGTAAACATCACTTAGCAACAACCGAAAACATCGGTATCAGCAGCACTGTTCCCAGGCTGGGAACACAGCACTGCACCAGCTACCACAAAGGAGAAACATGACTGCTACTGCTGAACCCAGGACAACCAAGAACATGGACATTTCACAAATAATGGCATTGCCGGGGCCTACATAGGGGCAGCAGTGGTAGTGACATAATCAGGTTTGCATTGCTCACATCCACCAGAAAAAATGCATGTTCCTTTGAGTTTGTGAGCCCAGGAGGTGTCTACCCACACTTTATAATGGAACAAACAAACATAACCAAGAAACATGCATAATGTTAGGCATTATCTCAGAGTCCTAGTACCCTGAGGACAAAATTACAAAGTTTTGCAGCCTAAAAGGAATGGAGATCGTTGTAAGTGATGAATGGGTGTGACATAGGAAGATCTCAGCAAAGGCCGGCAGAGAAGTGGGCAGGTCCCGAAGAAAAAAGGACACATTAATCATACAGGACAGAAAATTGTGGCTCCTGCTGTAAAGAAGAGTTTTCATTTTTGCCATTAATTAAGTAGAACTGTTATTTTTTTGTTGGGTTAAAAATAAAAGGAAATAGGGGCCAGAATGTCTGTGCCACTCATTTTGGCTGGCAGGAGCACTACAAACCTGCAGAGAATTATGGCATGTTCAAAAAATATGGAGCAGCTGAATAGAGATATTTCCTACAGATTGTATATACTCCAGGATTTCTGACAACATCTTAAGCAAAATGAAAGTGATCTACCAGTTCTGAAGCAAGTGGAAAATTTCATGGGTGTCAACAGGTCACTAAAGTATGAATACATTTTCAAGAAAAGCTGTGCATATGACAACCTCTTGCTTATTTTGTATGCTCTTAATGTGTGTTCAGATTAACTCCTTTACTATTGCTGAGACTTTTCTATTCATATTGCTGAGATTTTTCTGTTCACATGCTGGAAGCTTTTAAGCAGCACAGCAACATTCCAGCAGTTCTGGGCTCTGATACGTAAGGGTATAAACAGAAAGTCATTGATTTATGAATATACGGTTTTGTTACAAAAACAAATGTCCCTTTTTACTCCTAGCACTATTGCAGAGCAACAATACATGAGAGAAAATTGTATGAATAGCACTGGGTTTGTGTATCACCAGCAGATTGTCAGAGACTAGGTACGATGTTCTGCTGATTTTCAGTAGGATAAATCTCTAAGAATAAAATGTTCGGCAACACTGGGAAAGCACCTTAGTCATCTGTTTCAATGCAGCCATGATAGCATAAGCTGAAGGAGATTGCCACATTCTAGCGAGACTGCAATTTGGACAGCTGAGCTTTCATTGCCAGAGGGATGTTTGGGAACGAAATGAGCTTATCTTTACTTGAAAGTGTAAACTGACAGATAGGAAGAGAGAGTTCTTCCCTCTCCCAGGCCAATTTGAGATCAAGATTTCGAAGACATTCTACGCAGAAGAACTGAATGCTGACAAACAGGAATTCTTTACTGGTGGGTAGTCTGAGTGAAAATGCCTGTCTGAATGGAGCTTTATAAGCAATCAGATGCTACTTTCTTGAAAGACCTTTTTTACCTGGTAGAGACGTTAAACAAGCAGCCTTAGGCTCTTGAGCTAACTTCTAACTCACTAAATAGACTGCAGATTCTCAAAAGTTCTCAAGTTCTTCTAAGGTTAGAGCACCTTTGGAAGTTTAAAACCAGCAAAGATGTAAAGCGTCATCTTACTGACTTGCTATTTCTGAGTAAAGGGGCAATGTACAAGATAAGATTCCTGTTAAAGATAAGAAGTATATAAGAAAATATCCAAATCCTGTGATTTAGTGTTTAAACACTAAAAGTTAACAAAAAAGTACAATTTTTTTTTTTCATTTAATAGACAGTTCATGCTAACACCAACACATTTTATTAAAATAAGAACTTAATTATTTTTTGTAGTTCTGGATTGCAAGTGTGTCTTTACATTTATTAAAGACAGAATTTCTAACGATCAAGATTTTTTGGTTACTTTGGAACAAAATATTTCCGCAGAACTTTGGAGCAGTAACGCTTTTGTATGTAAACCAGCGGTCCTTTGGTAATTTAAGATTTTTTTTAAGGTTTGTATACTTCAGTAACAGTATTAATGCTAACATTAAACTTCATCAAGCTAAACTTTAAAAAAACGTACTATCAATCCATCCCTGGCAGTGTTCAAGGTTAGGCTGGAGAGAGCCTTGGGTGACATGGTTTAGAGGTATCCCTGCCCATGGCAGGGAGGTTGGAACTAGATGATCTTAAGGTCCTTTCCAACCCTAACTCTTCTATGATTCTATGATCTATTTGTTTATGTGTATTAAGAAAGATAGAAGAGACATTTCCTTTTTCCTCCTAGTAAATAGCTGAATATAATTCTATTGGTCTGTTTGAATTTGTGGTTCCACTGGCTTTTAGTGTATGTTATTATCAGAATTAAGTAAAAAAGTAAAAGTATTTCTATGTTCCCAAATTCTTGCTTTCCTCCTTTTCTCCTATTTGAGATAAAATTTTTGTTTAAAATGAAGTTCACAGAGCTCACAAGGCAACGCAGGGATCTTGGGAGGCACCTGCCCCAAGCAGGGTCAGTCATAGGGTAAGACTAGGTTGCTCCAGGCTTCTCCCAGGCAAATCCCTCTGTCACTTCCTCCGGGTCCTTGACAGAGATTTTGTACACTCCAGATCCAAGGACATACCCCTAATATACCCATTGGTTAACTAGCCTGCAGACTGGCCCATTATCCATTATCCTCTGAGCTGACTGGACTTGTGACATCATATTCCCAGTGATGAAAGTGAGATGCTTCCTGTATTCTCCTTTTCTGCACTGGAGCTCTGGCATGAGTTTCCTGTTTAGCCAAGCTTATCTGCTGATATAACTGTTTTCCTGAGATGGACCATTTTTGCATAGACTAGCCAGTTTTCCTGAACTCCTTTGCCTTTCAGAGCTGCCTTCCCTGGTATCTTCTACGCCAATTCCCAGAATAAGTTGAAATTTGCTCTCTAAGTAGATTTGACACTAAACCACTCCCCTCCTGATCTGGATCCTTAGTACGTCCAAGAAAATTATTGATTGTCACATATCTAGCAGGTTCCTGAGTATTAGTAAAGCTAACCATGAGCAGATCCAGCTGTGTGCCACCTTGGTTGCACCATCTAGTACCTGTGTCACCCTCCACAAATCTTTTTGATGGCCTGTGTTTGTAGTAGATGATTACACTTGTATTATCCTAACAAGTAAACTTAACGATCAGGTCAATGAGCATCCAAAAGGGGAGACACAATTAAGCACTCATTCAATTTTTCATTATTTGTGAGTCATGGACATTAATAAAGACCAACCAACCGAGCAACCAACCAAAAAAACCCCAACAACAAAACAAAACAATAACCCCTTGCTATATTGTAATAAAAAAGACTAGTGGTTTAATCTAACTTGTAAGTGTCATTTAATACATCTAATACACAAAGCACCAAGCAGCTAATTATGGTGTGTTTTAAGAACCAACTGGACTACTTTTAAACCCAATACTAATATTTCTGGAGTTTAAGTGCTTCATAGAATCAAAGCCAGATCTTTAGACTCAGTTTTGAAATTAAGGTCACTGAATACTAGTCAGTGCTCCCATGCTATTGTCCTTGTGTCCACACGTATGCTCTCCACTGTGAGAACAGAGATCATGGGAGTGAAACAAAAGCTGACAGCAAAGACAGATTCTCTTAACAAAGGTCAGACAGTTTTCAAGAAGCAGTTTCAAGCCTAAGTAAGAGGATTGAAGTTGTATGTAACAGGATTTTCCAAATTGATTTGAGAGCCAAAAAGTTGGAAAATATATTGTCAGCCTAAGATGCCACGGGGACTATATTGATACATGAAGTGAAATCCTTTCAATGCCAAATGAACAGAAAGGTGAATATGATGAAGGTGAATGATGTTACTGGCATTTCAGAAGGCCTGGAATCCAATGCTATTAAACTTCTTGAAGTAATTATAAAACCAAATCATGGCAAATGTTTTGTTTTGTATGTTTCATATTGTTCAGTCAGTGGCTGACTCACCTAACAGTAGCAGTGAGAAGTCACTGGAGGAATATACACTTACTCTTATTGCTTCCCTCTACAAGAAATCAGGATTAAATTAACTAGTTAATTGACAGCTGAGAGGTATCAGCAAGTGAAACATGGGACACCCTGAGAGAACAGAACACACAAGTTTCAAGTATATGGACTTGATTCCTGAATTAGGCCGGCATAGTTCTGTAAAAATGCAGGAAGTACCTGGATTTATAAGGTTTGTATTATCTACAAAGCGACTACCTGCAAGATGAAGCAATGGTAATTATTTTGCTTCCCTTCACCATTATTCTGAGGGACTAACAGCTTCTCTGTGAGCTGTAGCTGAAATTCACCTTCTCTGAAAGGTAAATCTGATTTTCTATACACTATTGAAAAGTGCAAAGCACTTCTGCTTTGTCATGATCATTCAACTTTGAGTTGCTGTGATAAATTATTTTGTTTCCATACTCTGCAACTGAATGTGGACAATATCAGAGGTTATATTTTTATTTTCAATTTAGTTGAGCTGGAAGGCACAGATGCCATGGGCCTAGTAGTCCCAGTGCCAGCCTGAGAAGGGCAAAGAGTCTTGTCCTGGCCATACTGGATAGGGATAACTTCTCTGTGCCTGTGTCAAGTGTTCTTCTACTTACCTGAGGCAGTAAGAAGAGCCTGAGCTGAAGTTTTTAATGGTGATCTAAATAGTGGATCATAACAGAAGAAGGTACTCGTAATTACATAAACTGCTAAAACAACAGCTCTTTGGTCACCATATCTTTAGTGTTATACTAGGAGTTATTTCAGACTCAGCTCCCAGTACTCTACACTAGTAGATTAAACTTCTTTCACCTGTAAACTTTAAAAAAAATAATTTATTTTAATAAAGCTAGTTAACTGGAATTGGAAGGGGCTTATTTGCTATTGATTCTTTGTAATTGAAGAAGTGAGCCATTAAGTAGTCTACTGATTCTGGTTTCTTTTAAGCAGTCACTGTTATGATATGGTTTAAAGAAAAGTTTCTTCTGTAAGTACTTGGACTGCTGAAGGTCAGAGTGATATTGGTGGAACTCATCTGGAAATACTCATGGGCCTGATTCTGAGTTCATAAGGCTGTTGCACATCTGGTCTAGCACTAATGAAGCTACTGTAGAGGAAACCATAATTGGAACTTAAAAGACAAACCCAACATATGCCTTTATTATACCTTAAATTTTAAGACTTAAAATGAATGGCTTAAAAACTGCTGTTTTAGTTGCAGTCTACTGGTCTCACTGTGTGTGAATTTTGGTGAGTAACACTATGGAGCCTATTACCAACTCTCATATGTAGATCAATACTGGCTCATTAGGCTCTTTCTCGAGCAATTTATTAAGGTATGTTTAAATGTTGTAATCTGGTAGAACATTGAAAGCATTGTATATTTCTACAGTTTATGATTTTAATCACATTTCCTAGGTTAAGGCTGTTTGCATCCTTCACTGTCTCCTTACAGTCATTGTGTTGGATACTGTATAAACATCTGTAGGAGATAGTCTAAATAGGTAAGATAGTTCAAGACAGTGTGCACAGGGAAGGTTTTTCTAGTGCCAAATGCAAGTAGAACTTCAGTGAAAACGAGGGGAGAAATGCTTAATTTTCTCATTAGTCCATTCCTGTTCTTTTCAGGTTCAGTTTGCTTTTTATACTCAGAATACATAGAAGAATCAAATTTATCTGTGACTCATTTGGAATCTGACAAACTATACTGGAATTTCTGGATAGTATGCTATTCTAAATCCAACAGTGGAAAGGCAAAACCAAAGTACTACATCTTGGTTTACCAAAGTGACTTGAAATAGTAAGCACTCTTAATAACAATAGATTTATTTATTGTCTTATATCAGACAGAAAATAAACTCTCTCATCTTCTGTGGGTGGTTTCAGATCTTATGGACAATAATCAATGTGCCCTGTCAATCATATGTAAAAGAACAAGATCTGTGAATGCTAACATCGCCTATGCACCAGTTTTCCCATGGTGTATGCAGTGCTGCACACTGAAAGCAGGAAGAGGTCTCTGTTTACAATAGTTTAAATGCAAGCTTTTCTATTTTTGCACTTAGCATTTATGGATCTACAGTTTTAGAAATGTTTCACTGTAAGTAGTCAAGAAAAATATTGTAATAAGTGGGTGAGTTATTTCCTGATTATGAGTTTTACCTCTCAGAAGAGTATCAGTGTTTGGGATTAGACTTCCAGAGAGAATTGTTGATAGGAAATTTTAGTGTGCAACTTTGTTCAGAAAAGTAGGCATTTTTATCTTCTGAAAAACTTAATGAATTTTAACTTTAAAATGTTTTCAAAATATTTCTTTTCTTTGGCACATCATTATAGTATTTTTCCTATAAAACTTCAAAGCCACTCTGTAGAGTATGCAAAGTCTGCATCACACCTTAAAATATTGCTTTCTCAGGCAATATTTTCCCAACAGCAGTGTCATTTTAAATTTAATTTTGTTCATCCATAGGCTTTAATGTTGCTTCACTGTCATTATGCTTGCCAACACCAGTACTGGCATTATATAGCTGTGTGAAACTGTATCACTTACCTAATGTCATAGCAAATTGCAGAAAATACTGATCATTCAGACCCAGGCTGTGCAATTCCTCTCATCTATCTGCTCCACAATAAAGTTTCACTTTGACCCGAATTTCCCTTCTAGTATTAGATCTAGTATTGCAAATCACAGACTTCCAGGCTGCTGAATCATGAAAACAGGTTTGTAGGAAGGGGATTTCCATAAACAAGAAATGGCTGTTATATTAACCTGTGGACACATTCACTATTTCCTCTCCCTCCCCCAACTCTTTTTCTTTCTTCATCTGATCTTTTCCTGTCTTTTGCATCTTACAGTTCTTGGTCATGTTCAAAAATATGCATTATATGTGTCAAATTTTTGTAGTAACTTTATTAATGATATACATTTAGAATAAATTTGAGATTATTCCTACTCATAGTTAGTCTTCTACAGATCCATGAAATAATTCATAGAGGATTTTGTACAGTTTATATGCATAAGTTTATGGAAATGCCCTGAGTTTCTTTTGGTCTTTAGATTAGATTAGGAAAGTATAGACATTGTTGTCAACCAACCCCTGCTCAGCACCTCAGCACACTTCTCCATATCTGAAGGGGTGACTAGGAGAACATTTAAACTTTTTGCACTCTTTTTTGTACTATATATTCTTTCCTATGAATAGTTAGCTGATATTCTACCGGATTAAATGGAGAAGTTGCTGATAATATTAAGAGTTATGAATCCAGAGTTTCAGTGGCAACTGAGAACTCTAATTTCAAGTACTAAGTAGAGCTTGTACCTGAAGTACATTACACTTTAAGAAGAGCGTCCTATCTGCAGACAAAGGTGTAACAGAGGCTACAGCATAATAAATAGTTCTGCCTCTAAATATAGAATCATAGAATCATAGAATAGTTAGGGTTGGAAAGGACCTTAAGATCATCTAGTTCAAACCCCCCTGCCATGGGCAGAGATACAGTTGCAAAAGGTAATAGAAAACACCAAAGTAAGGATAAATCTTGATTTAAATAGGCTATTGAAACCTAATTGGACTTTAGTAAAAACACCTTGAAAATAAATTAGCTATGCACCAAAATTTGAATTATGCAGAATAAGCATTCCTGTTTTCCAGACACTATGAAATGCTTCTGACAAACATCCCTTTGATTCTCTAAAACACTTATTTTCTTTGAAGATTTTATTCTTCACTTAATTTGTATTTAAAAAGGATTTTTGAAAAAACATATACAGAACATAGTAAGTTGCATAGGTTTGGCCTATTGATACCACTGATATAAAGCTTTTAGTTTTAATTCATTTAAAGCCAAAATGAAAAGGTAAAAGTAATCAGATGGGTAAGCCAAAAAGGAAGAGGAGATTTTATGGTTCATCAGGACATGATTTGATGTATTAAAAACTAGCAGCATGTATTACATTAGTCCAACAATTAAAAAATAACATGCTTATCTGGCACATTCCACAATGGACATAACCAAAGACTTTTCTGTCTTTAAGCCATTAGTGTAGTAGAGATGAAGGTCATCATTAAAAGACCATAAAGAGAGCTACATTTTTTTTAACACAAGGTACATCATTATCTGCCTTAAGGACTTCTGCCATCAGTCATCTTTTTTTTTTCCAAAAGTATCACCGTATTCTCTTATATTAGTGGTTTTACTTTAACAGTTCACTTCTTTTTAGTCAAGGATTTAAAACATGCTTAAGACATACCTTGTAGGAATTAGTGAAAAAAAAAAAGAAGCTTCAAGGTGAGAACAACATTGTTTTTTCCTTTCATTTCAGAAATCTTAAGTTATCTTCAACCTGTACTCCAAGTGCACAAGAAACTTAACTAAAATATCAGTGGGTGGATTAATGAAACACTTGTCAAGCTCTTACTAGGTTCTCTGCTTGAGAACAGAGATGAGGTTACTCATTTGGAGACCAATCCTTTCCTCTCTAAATTCAATGGCAAAATCATGCTTTACGTGCTGTAGTGCAGAACACAATCTAAGTCCCTAATGGACTACAGTCTGACAAAACTTCAAGGCATGTCTCAATGCAAGCTGAAATCCCTGGAACTGTCCCAAGGCCTACATGAACATTGGTATTGATATACTGGTCAGACACATGGTCCAGTTGGACATGCTTTCAAATCTAACACCAGCTGTTTCAGTGAAAGGAATAACAATATGCAAACATATATTGATGTTGGATACACAGTCCTTCATATTTATTCTCAGGTTGATCTCTGGCAGTTGGAAATCTACTTTGACCCAAAGACACAAAGCTGGTTTTCCCTTTTTTTTGTCTCCTCAGCTAGAATTAAGTAGGTGCCCAGCCAGAGCTAAGCACGTTCAGTAGAATCACAGTGAAGAGTTTTGTTCCTTAGCTAATATTTGTTGCTCTAGTGAAATAACAAGAGATAGCAGTTCTAAGTTCGAATAAAGGTGCCTAAACAAGACTTGTAGGAAGAGGGACACAATACATTTAGTCTGTCAAATACAAACACTCTAACCCAGGCTTTACAGTTTGAATGTTCAAGATTTTCACCTCATGTTATTAAAAGCAGATGCAATTCTTAAGTGCAGTGTGAGACTTTTACCACATAAAAGGTCAGGAATAACAAAGAAATATAATGGCATTCAGTCATACAAGAAAAAAAATACTTTCTCAATAATAGGGATTCAAAGACTCATTTAGTGCCTTGATCAAAAGAAAAAAGACAAAACCATCTTGTATGACATCTTAGTTTGAAATATTTTTTTCTTTTTAAACTTTATTTTTAACAAAAATACTACCAGATACAAGTGGTGCTAACAAAATATTTTAAAGTACACACACTTGGAGATATGGTTGTTGTTGTCCTATGAATTAACATAGTTGATACATAAATATGAATGTCCTATAATAAAATCACATTTTTTCTCAATAATACATTCTGTCATGCTCCCTGAGCTACAGTCCTTTCCCACGAAAAATTCCCAGTATGATATGAGATGCTTGGCTCTTGGGGTGTGTACACCATTTGAAATTATTACTTCAGCAAATGCATTTTTAGGCACCTTGTGATCCAAAGGTAGGAAACAGCTCCAAAGATATGAATTTCTCTCATTTTGTAAGGAAGCTAATTTGTGTTTATGTGTGCAATTCTTAATTTCTCTCATGTTATGTATATTTCTAGTATGTGTAGCATACAGACACAGACTTTGATCAATGAGTGATTATGTTTCATACCTGGTGAGAAGAAAAACCACATAATTTTCCCCTGTCACCTTTTTAACTGTCTGCTTTAGGATATGATTATTGGGAAAGTATATTAATACTAGATGCTTGTAATTTTTCAAGCCAGTGCTTTTCGTCTTTCTTAGAATATTTAGCTTTGACCAGTGTGAATAAGGAAGATACAGCTATACAGAGATTTTGCTGAGGAAGCTGCATCACACAGATTAATGATGTGAAGATATCAGGGCTTCAGAGCTGCTCGCAGGCACCTTGTCTTTGCAGGAATGGTTCTTTTTGCCTTCCAGGTGGTTACAGATTGCCGAGTCATCTTCTCAGTTTCTTGCAGATGTTAGACTCCAGGGAAAAACACTCAAGAGGAATTTCACAAAGTGTTTCCTGCTGTGTTCTTTCACATGTATTTTCTATTTGTCTTCTCTCATAACTTTTATTTTGGGATGAGACAATTCAATCTAGTTTTGTTCAATGTAGTTACAAATACTCTACATATCAAAATGTCCATTGCTTTTCTTTGGAGATACTAGTCCACGAAAAGCAGAAGTCTGAAGATTGAAATGGGTTGAAAAAAAGAACCATGTGTGCCCTCTGAGACCTTAAGGTGAAAGTAAAATAAGATGGTATTTTGCATGTTAAAACTGTCTGGGTTTCAGTTTTCCCAGGCTTTGCACAAGCTTCATTTCATATACGTATATCTATAAATGCCCAATTTCAGCCATATTTTCATGGTAGCTTGCAAAAAAGAAATAGATGGTGATACATAAGGCAGAGTATTTACTACTACAAATAATTTCTAAAAAAAAAAAAAAACCAGACATGCAAATCACCTTTCCTGCTGTATGGGTATAGGTGGAGTATTGGCTGTATATTAGACTTATTTCAGTTGATAGATATTATGAGATATGGCAGACTATCTTTGGAGATTTTTTTTTAATTCTGATACACTTTTATTTCTAAAGTAATGTTCGAAAGATTTTATTTTTATTTCTTGTTTATCTCCATGAGATTTTGCATCCCCATGGATTTTCTTACAATTGCTCTCATGTGACCAACTTTGCAACACTATCTAACGCTGAATTCATGCCAGCCTTCACAAACTTTAAAAACACTGTGTAATGCTCAGCATACAGAATGGGTGCTTCATTCGGGTTCTACATAAATTATGGCAAAGTGATCTGCTAACATACTATATTGCACAAAATTTTGGTACTCATGAAAAGTAATATAATATCAATATATTTTATGCCTGTGAAGAAATTTGCAATAAAATGTAGGAACAAGACATGGTAGGCTGGAAAAATCTAAATCAAAGAAAAAGGGAAAGTCTGAAGATCAAAAGGAATATAAGAATGAAAGATACATAACTCCAACCTGGTAAGGAGCATTAAGATCTCAGAATACTTAATTTTCTACTGCATTTAGCAGTTTTAATGTACATATAAAATCAGTTTTACAAACATTAATGATGCCACATTTAGTAGTACATTAAAGTAATACTCACAAATGATCTACCAAAGGGGAAGACACCACTGGGAGGAAAAACTTAACTTGCCCCGTTACCCTGTCCTAATAAAGGTGCACCCTAAAATAGCACAATTTACAGCCTCCTTTGAAAACAAATAAATAAACAGATATATAAAGAAATAAAAGGGGAGAATATTTTTGCCTTTTTCTTTTTTTTTTTTCCACCCAAACTCTGAATCTTCATGTTTCGAACTAGGTCAGATTGAGTTGTGGCCTGAACCTTAAAGAATGCTCAGTGGCAGCTCTCTATCGCCTGTACTCTTTTAAAGGCACTAGTGCTTTTGGGTTTGTGTCGGGAAACCTCGGAACTGGAATAATCCTTGCAAGCGGCGATACGCCCTCTGTCACTTTTAGGATGGGAAGCTCCTGTCAAGCCCTTTTGCCGGGTGGAGGCCGAGCGCTTGCCCTGACCCGCGGCTGCCCGCGGTGACCAGGGGGCGAGGTCCGCCCGCCGCGCCCGCGAACCCCGCGCCCTGCCGCGCCCTACCGGCCGCGGGCTGGGGTGGTCCTGGTCGGATGGAGCACTCCGCTCTACTGCCCGTGAGGCGCAGGGGGATCCCTGGCCACGCTCCCTCCTCAGCCGGGGAGAATGTTCGACCTCGCAGCCTTCGCCAGGACCCCCTCCAGCAGCGCTGAGCCTTCGGAGAGCCTTAAGCCTGCGAGGTGCCTCTCTGGTTTAACCTGGTGCCTGAGCGTTGGTTGACACGAGGAGGTGAATCAGCAGGGGATCGGCAAGCTAGGACTGCACAGCTAGGGGTTGGGAAACGCTTATCATGGAGAGAAATCACCTTGACCACAACATCACAACATTCCAGTAAAAAAAACAACAACAACAACAAACAAACCAACAAAAAAACCCACCTCTTAAACCCCAGAAATCAATAGGAGGTTGCCGGCATGCTGAACAAAGTTTTATTTTAATGCAGATGAACTGTAAATTGAAGAAAAAAATATAAAACCTCACCAAAAACCAAATCCCAAAACACAAGAAAAAGAACAACAACAAAATCCCTTTTAGTATTTCATAAACGGTTTAAGGTCTGTGAAAAACGTTCGCGCATCGTCGTGGGAAGGCAAATGATTGCAAATGTACCTCTTGGAAGACAGTATTGAGCATCGTTAGAGATAGCTTCGTAAATTAAATCTCGATGGTATCTATTTCTGGAAAAATCTTACTTAAAAATAGCAGACATACAAAACTGCATTCTAAACAAAAAGACGATCCCCACCCCTCCCCCCCCCCGCTCTCAGGCTGTGTGGAACTGGAAATCTTAAGAGCAACCACCCCAGCAGCTGGCTGCAGGGAAGGGGCAGGGGGGTGGGGGGGGGGTCCGCCGGGTATCATTGCTGGGAGATACTTTGAGGGCAAAGTAAAAGTGCCTCCCGGGAGCAGCGCTCTGCTGCTACTGCCGCCGCCGTCTCTGAGATGCTACAGTATTGGGCGGAGAAGAAAAGAAATGAGTTTGGAGTTGATGTACACGCCGGAGCAGCAGTAAAAAGATATAAGATATCGACACGCTCAGCTGCATCTTGTTAAAAGCTTCCTGCGGGTTGGCAGAATGAAATCTTTATTTAAAATACACAAACTATCGTCAGGGGAGGAACGGAAGGGAAAATACTAAAAGGGCCAAACGCAATGCTTAACTCACCGGTACAAGCGAGAGAAGAAAAACGAAGAGATTGGTTTGGGGCGAACAGAAGGGGGGAGGAGAGGTATGTCCTCCTCGCAGCCCAGCCACAGCAGCCACCCGGGGACTCAGCGTCTCCTCTCAGCTTTAGAGAGAGACTTTGATGATGATAATGATAATTGCTCTGGTAGGGAAAAGGGACGTTCAGATACCAGAAGCAGAATTTATGCTCACACTTGGGTGTGAATAATAGGGAAACGTGCCTCGCCACCACATCCACAGCAGTGGTGGTAATATTGTTTTATTTCATTATTGCCAGCCGGTGCTTTACAGGTGCATTATTTTAATGCATTATTAATTGTTTTCCCAGGGAGAAAAGGAAGGTGGGGACAGGGCTTATCATTATTAATAGCGACAAGCTCGCTCATTCACTCTCTTCGCACACGCTGGGGAGCGCGGTGGGAGGAGGCAGCTCGGGGTGAGGCGGACGGCGGAGCATGCCCCGCTACCGGTCTCGTTGCTGCGCGGCTGACGGCGCGCAAACGCGGGGCTCAGCGTAGCCTCCACCCCTCGCTCCCCCTCCCCCCCTCCCCCCAGGCCCCAAGCCCCACAGAGCCGCCACCGGACGGAAAGTTCCGCGGGTGGCTGACGGTGCGGTCCCCGGCCGGAGCGCCACTCGGCGACCGGCACCTCCCCATCGCCAGCTCCGCGCGAGCGGCGTGGCTCCGAGGCCGCCAAAGTTGCGGCGGAGCCACGGGGCCGCCGCTGCTGCTGGCCATCAAGTGGCTCGTTAAGGAAATGCAGGTGAGCGGGCTGAGCGGCGGCGGGGGCTGCGGGGGGCCCGGTGGGGAGTGCGCCCCGGCCCAGCCCTGCCCGTCCCCCAGGGCAGCCCGCCTGCAGCCAGTGGGGCTGGGCTCGAAGAGCGGTAGGCTGCGGCGCCCCCCACGACAGGCGCTTCAACGCCCCCCGCACTCGCACAGACACACGCACCCACACCCCCCTCCTCTCCACCCCTCGCTCCCTCCCTCCTCCCTCTCCTCGTCGCTCTTTTTCTCCCTCCCTCACTCTCTGCTGGCCTCATCGGAGAGAGTTGCAGGTACCTTTCCTCTCCCCTCTCCCCCTCCCCCCTCAAATTTTAGGGTGCAAGAGTCTCGGGAAGGCTTTTTTTTCCTTTTTATTTATTTATTTTTTTTAATTGCTGCTAAAAGAAAAAATAATTTTTGGGAAGGATGACTCTTTTTCAGAGTCTGGTCTGAAAGCGGGGTACCCCCAAGCAGCTAGTGGCAGCAGCGCTGGATCCCACTAAAACAGAACTGCCTGATGTGGCATGTGCTTCTCTCTCTTTGCAGTTCCATCTGGGCCTTTATGGACTAGGGGCACAACGCGGCGCCTGACTGGCAGGAGGGGAAAGCGGAGACTCCTTCAGGTTTCCGAAGAGGTCCGAACGGACAGCATTAGTAAGTAAAATACTCCATGCTTGGTTTCTGTCCCTATGCTCTTCTGCTTTTCCAAACGTTTTCTTAGCATATACACTCACACACATCTTTATATATATACGTATGTGTGTGGGTATGTGTGTGTGTTTCTGCTTGTAAATCACACTGTTCTGGTCAGAGAGAAGCTTGGCTGTGGTAACTTAAACTGCTTTCAGTGGGAAAAGTGCAGGAAAGTGGTTTGCTTGTCTTTTATGAGGAAAGAAAATTGCAGGTGAATACTTGTGTAAAGAACCTGAGGGTGTCAAATATTGTGTAATGTCTACCTTAGTGGGAGTGTAGGTATGTGCTAGATTACAGACAAAACCTAAACAAAGAGACGCTCCCTCAGGAGAGGTCTAGAGCACAGTGTGACCTGCTAAGTAGTGCCAGGTGGCAGGGCGTTCACTTTAATATAAAATGTGCATGGATTATACATACTAACAGTGTTTTGGCTGGATTCAGTTGTCAGCATTTTTTCATCCAAGTGTCTAAAGTTACTAGATTTTTCATGAAGTTTTTTATCTATAGAATGTATTTTTTTTTTCTAATGAGGATGACAGTTACAGACAACAGCTTTGCTTTAAAAGTGCTTGTAAGGAACATATTCAAAAGTACTGACAACACATTTCGAAATAGGTGAGAAAGATCTAGGGTAAGCAAAAATATTTAAGAGGGCTTCATGAATAATGTGACAGGTTTGTTGGCAGGGCTGTGGAGTTGACAGAAGGTACAAAGATCAGGTAAAGGTGTGTCATGAAGAGTCTGCTGTTAGGTGTTTAGCACTAAATATATCTGCATCTGGGGAGGATAACTTTTGCAGGCATTACTTCTCTTAGGACAGTGGACTCATTGACATTTGCCACATCTCTGGTAGAGGAAACAGCTATTACTAGTAGTTCAGGGTTAACTGTTTCCTAGGTGGAGGAAAGAAATAAGAATGAAAAGTATATCAATGAAAATAATTGCTCATGTTTGCTAATATCTAAATAAAACCTTTGTGTTATGTCAGTAGTAATATAGTTGAGTCAGGTGTTTTGAATGTACTGGAAGGAATCAATAGCATTTCAGCATTTTTTTTCTATTCCTGCCAAATGCACTTGGATTTAAATTCTTCATGTGTTATTTTATATGATGTAGGGATAATACAGTTTTGAATAAATTAAACTTCTTTAGAAATTCTTGACAAATTTGGATTAGTTTACAGTACAAATTTCAAATAATAAATAAGTAAATAAACTGTGCAGTTCAAGTCTCTAATGTATGATGTTTTTACTGTTCATTTCCTCAGAATTCACTTGTGTCCTTAGAAGCCATTAAACATGCATTTACAAGTGTTTTTTATTAAGCAACTCAGTATAAAATTAATGTTGCATTTTCAGGTGTAATTCAAAATCAATTACAACTAATGAATGTCACCAGGAGTGAAAGTTTATTAGGGTCAAATTAAATGCTTTTCTGTGTGAAGTAAAGAAATTAGTTTATGTCACAACAGTAAAGGTAATTGGACAAAATTTGTTTAGGAAATTTATGTGCCAAGAGCAGGAAAGGCTAAATCTGCAGTAGCAGGAGGATGACATTCAAAGGCGCTTTCAGGTATTCATAATCTTAAAGCTAAGAAAAATTACAAAGCATGGGCTGCTGCAAGTTCTGAGGTAGTGAATCAGGGTGCTTTCATATCATATCGCAGTACTCTTTGGGTAATGGACAGTAACATTTATGATAGGAAAAATACCAAATGAACTTAGAACTTGAAATAAAAGAATAACACATCTTCTGGCTTATTAAGAAATCCTATTGTTGCTGTTTTAGTACTATAAATGTATGTCAGTTAAAAAAACAGCCTTGCTATTTCTTGTTTGATTTTTTTGTTTGTTTGTTTTTTTTAGAAGGTAACATTTGACATGACTCATTGCTGTGTTGTACTTACTGCCTGCGAGCAGAGCATTAAAAGGCTATATCCAGATAATTTCCATGAACTGTTCTGAGACTGCATACAGAGAAGCGTATTAGGTTAAGATTTTTAGGTTATGTTCTGCTAGGTGATCCCAAACATGAAGTGTGCAGTGTTGAATGCCTAACAAAGTGTCAGTTTTTTAAAGAAAAAAGGTTAAAATATATGTGACTAATCAGATAGGAACTACATTGACGTTATTCAACTGGAACTATGCATACTTAATGGTTTTATTATTTTGGAATGTAGTCTTCATTATTTGTCTGATTTTCTTTAAATCTGGGATATCACCTGTCAATACTTCAGTATCTATATGAAAAATTACTTGACACATACTCCACTTTTGCTGTAATAACTGCTTGCTACTGTGTGAAATGACCCGAGTCGCATTGTGGCAATTAAGTTTGATACATACTATATTTGATCTTATATGTATATACAGTCTTGATCATAATTGTTGGTACAGGATAGTGTTGAATCAGGTCAGTCTAATTCAGAAGAAACAAACAGCAGAGGACTTTAAACAGCCCTCTTGCTGTGAATATGTAAAGTTGATAGAATAAAGTTGCATGTGTCAGCAGTGGTGTGTTTTTATTATGCAATTGTTCTTGTTATTCAGATCAGATAATAGCCTGATGAAATATATAAGCAGTCTGCAGGAGTGAATGATTAATTCCTCTAACATGTGCCTATTGTGTGAATTCTTACTAATAAAATCCTACACCTTCATTAGTTTGGAGTAAAGTCAAATAGTATTGTCTGTATTAATATTAATTACTTAGTATACCAATGTGCTGCCAAACTTTGTGGTCAAACTGTGATGGAAAAAATTATGACAGAGTATTCATTCTTTGTTACATGTGGCTTTACTGAAGAAATTGACAGTACACATGAACTTGATGTTTGATAGCACAAACTATTTTGAAATGGTGTATATGATAATTACCAAATAATACACAGATGTTTTAATCAGCTTGGTTTGTGTGTCTTCTTCTGACATTTATAAAGCATTAATCACTTTTATATGTATGGATTCTAACTGTACAGGTTCCAAGTACTATAACAAGTTGGACAAACTAAGATATCTTTAGCTTCTTTAGCTAAATTGGAAAACAGGCCAGCTCAGCATTTTGGGAAAGGTTTCTGGTACTTTTCATCAGTCCAAAGCTTGTTTAGTGTAAAAACAGATTGGTACCTGAGTTCCACGTATTTAGAGTAAGCTTAATTGATTTGGTATCACTTTGAAGACCTTGTAAGCAGCAAATGTTCTTGGCAGCAAATATGATTTTAACAGTGGCATTTATGCAGATGATCTGTAATTTAGGATTGGATTTTGGTATCTGTAGTCAGGGAAAGTAGGTTTTTTCCTTCATTAGTGGCCAAAGGGATTCTAGGGAAAACAGATGGGAAGAAGGAAACATTTAGGGCATTCTTCAAATAATAATTAAAAAAAAAAAAGGAAAGATAGCTATAGAAATATTTCGGTATTTTTGCTGGAGAATGCCTGTTTATGTGTTTTTGTTTGTTGTTTGGTTTGTGTTGGGCTTTTTTTTTTTTTGCTTTTTTTTTCCTCGCATACTTGTTATAAGGTCATTAGTACTAGAAGTTTCTTGAGCAGCTTTTATGCTGTCCGTCCTTCAAGAGTTTCCACTTCTCAGTTTTGCATCTATAATCCTAATGGAAACTATGATAAAGTTAAAAAGGGGCTTTATGTCACAGTGATAACAGTGATGAAGAGAGGGTCACATAATATTGACAAGGAGTGCATTTGGTCTATTTGGGCATACTTGATTGTGATGAAAAATGTTTAGTAGCAAACTAAGTTAGATGGATTTAAAATTCTAATAGGAAACAAGCAATAGGCATGAATGAATTCACTAACAAGAATTAAATCTACTTAATAATAGAGAGTAAGAAAAGGAAGCGTGCACACAAGATCAGGCAAAAAGGATGCATAATGGAAGAGTTTTTTAGTGTTCTTAATGCCATTAGATGCTGTCTGATTTTCAGTTTATCTGTTCTAGTAGTTTCTTTAATAAGAGTCAGTGTAAAACAATAACAGAAAAGCTAGCAATACATGGAGAATTGCCGAGAAATGACTACTTTTATGGTCAATATGAGGATTGAATTGCTCATCTGTTTTCATTTGTTATCAATAGTTGCAGAAACTGTCCTATTTCTCTTATCTTTCTATTCTATTAAGTATGCTTTATTAAGTGAAAACTATTGTGTGAGAAATCTCTTTTTTCCACTTTGTATTTCTCTACTGTCAACTTTATAACTGCTTCTAAAAAGCGGATTTTTTTTTTTTGTCACTGCAAAATCTTAAAATCTAGTTGAATATGATTTTATCTGAGTAGAGACGGCAGAATCTGGTTTATAAAATCAACTTCAGAAAATATATGTTAGCAGTACTGTAAAATTTATCAAAATACTATATATGTTTTAAATTCATTCTGAATATAGGAGTGCTTTTAAATGCCTTTAAAGTTGTTTGAAATATTATAATGCTTTTCAGATTATGCACTTACATTTTGCTGAATGTAAAATTAAGGTTTTAGAGAGAGATTTGAAGAAAGGAATTTCTGGATTTGTGTGTTTGCAATACAAAGGCTTTCAATAGTATGATGATTTTTACTAAGAATGCTGTGTGGGATTTTTCCGGCTGTAAGCAGCATGAGTGTATGCGTTTACCAGTTAAAAAGATAGATACATATTACAGGTCCAGTCCTCTGCTTTCTCTATATACTGGGTCTAGAAAAACACTCTCTACAGCAGTCAGTCCCATTCGTAAGTCTCATCTCTTTGTGAAAAGCTGGAAGGATGTTTAAAATAATTTCTTCAGTATGTTTCACGGTAGCTTTTCAAAAGGTAAGGTGAACGTTTTGGTGCATATGGTGCGTTCTGCTCTTCTGAATTTAAAGTAAGAACTGTACACAGTGGCTGTCAAGAAATTACTCTTTCTCCAAGCTGCTGCTCTTTATTTGGTTTGAGATTACCTAGCTCATTTGCTGAGTATGTGTAACAGTGCCCAGCAGTGAAAATGTAAATGCTTATACTTTCTGTTCACAGTGGAAAGATGAGCTGAAGAGGAAACTGTTTCAGCAAGGGTGATTGTCTAGTCTGTAAATGTGAGGACTCATGGTTTAATGGGATGTGGGACTATTTAAAAGTTCTAGTTATTGCTGGAACTATGTGAATGAGGTAAACTTGTATTTCCAGAGTGCTTAAAAAAACCTCATGGCTGGTGAGCCCCTTGCAGGTGACAGAGCAATTGCTTTATGATGATTGATTTAAGGTGAACAACCTGAATAAAGGTCCTCTGGTGGCAGCAGCCTGGAAGTGTACACCAGCCAGTCTTCTGGGTGCTGTTATTCCTAAGGCTATTGCGGCAGAAGTAACTACATAGGAACAATTGCATCTACTCTTGTCTGGAAATAAAGTGATTTTTAGACTCTAATGCAGCAGTTTAACAGTGTGGGAGTATGGCAGGGGAAGTAACATGGCCCTAGCTTTGAGGCATCCTCTCTCCTTTCCCTCTTTCCTCCCCACAATCTCCCCTCTTCTTCCTAGTGGCATAAGACAGTCTCATCAGGCCCTGTGTTACATAGGGTAGTGTCTATTGTAGTTTATGTTCAGCTTGGTATTTTCCTCACTCTTCAGCCCAAAGTGGTTGCCTTCTGACTTTAGCAAAAAAAGTCCTCCACATTGTATTTAGTTATAACATACCATGTTAATTTAAAGGTTTTTTTATTATTTCTTCCCCCCCCCCCCCCCCCCCCCCCCCGGAGTTAAATAAGTATGCTTACAATACAATTTTTAAGTTTACAGTGGAAGCCTTGGTTATAACCTTAAAGTCTGGATTTGTAGTTGACTTCTGAAGAAGTACTGCATACTTTTAATGCCTGCACGTAAGTAAAAGGGAGAACAGCAATGTAACTCGAGTTGCTACAGAATTATTGACGATAAAAGATAAGCCAAAATGATGCCTGAATGGCTATTTGAGTAGAAGGACATAAGGATATTCAGCACAACCATTTAAAAATGACAGAAAACCTCTTCCAGGATAGTGCATTGACTCAATTTTGAAAGATTTTCTTTTAGATTAAAAGGAATGTGCTGTAGATGTAGAGTTAGGCAAAGCTCAATGGCAACGTCGGTCCTCCATGGAAAGGATTCAAAGAGGAGAACTCGTTTAAGCAGTCCATGCCTGCACAAGTTGCTTTCCTTTTCTTATTGCAACCATGAGGTTGCCAGATGGTATTGTTAGACTTCTTCAGAGAGCTGGAAAACTGTAGGGAGTGCTGTCTTAATCAGAAATCACAGCAGTATCATGAAATTACAGTTGATACTTTTCTTCACCTAGGTTTTCCGTAAGGAAGTGTGTGGCTTTTTGCTGTTCGGTGGGTTTTGAACAAGCAGAAAAATGGTACCATGCTCATGTATTAGCAGTATGAACCAACTGTCTGTATAACTAGTACATTAGAGTTCATACTGTAAGAAGTCAGACTTGAAACATGTCTTGAGACCTATAAAATTCCTGTAATGGAAGGAATATGCTGGGAGATGCATGATCATTAAATCATTATTACATGAATGATTTCACATTACATTAAATTACCTACATATACTAGTAGAAATATTTGAGTAATATACTAAAATTTCTCTTTATGAAGAAATTTGTTTAAATTTTCTATACTTCTCTAATCCTCTGCAAAATTGTAGGTATGGATAAGTAATAATAGTGAATTTCAGGTAATATATTGCATACAGTCTGTAATTTGATTTGTGTCTGATGTTCACAGAAATATTCCTAATGAAAAGTTGTACTGATCATTGGTATTCCTTTGCAAACAGAAGTCTGCCCAGCAAAGCGTGACATTAATTTCAAATTTGACATTAGTAGATTTGGGCTGGCATCATTAACATACAAACTGGAGTACTTAGAATATATATATAGGAAAAAAAGAACCAATGCATTAATACAGTGATAACCTATGTTCTCTTTTGGATAATTTAGCCACTTCTTCAGTTTTAATCATAATGTGAAATTGTTGTCTCTCCATATGAATAAAAGGTACACCAGTGGCTTTTGTCGCACAATGTAGGTTCTGATTTTTTTTTAGATTTTTTTATTCTTCAGGAATGCAGGGCAGCCGAACTTGAAAAGCTGCACAAATGCATTTGCCTGATTTTGCTGAGCATAGGCTTTGAAATGGGCCATATGTTTGACTTGACTCCTTGTTTCTTTCCCCTATAAACTCGCTGTCCTTTGACAATTCAGTGAAGCTTAGATCAGTCAATCAAATCAATCAGATCAGGAGACTCTTTTGTCAAATGCCTCAGCTAGCAAGTGTACAATAGATTGCAAAGCTTCAAGAGTAGCCAAAACGTATGTAGGCCACCAAACCTGAGTAACCAAATATCGTTAATTATATAACCACCGCTATATCCATGATACAGTCTTTTGCAGAATGAATTTATTCAGTGATAATTGGGTCAGCAGCATAGAATAAGTATTATTTGGAAGAACTGATAAATAGTTTGAAAGCAGGTTCAAAGTATTTCCTTCTGCGTTTTTAGGACAAAGTGCAGTGGGCTTCCATTCCTAATCAGACTGCATGATTTCTCTCATTTTAGAACTTCTTTCCTTTGAGAACTCACTATAGGTTGTTTTCTGTTCTAGGATTATTGGAGAAAAGTGATTTTTGTATTTGGCACAGCAGTAGTAAGCTGTGTTGCAGCACCTGTTTCTCCTCATCAACTGTAGGTGTCAGAGGTTTCTATAGGTGTGGAAATGAAATCCCTGGGTGTTTCCATTATCATATTTTGTATAGAATCATAAATTGGAAAGCACCCAAATATATTTGTGCTAAGAGTCAGCGTTTTTTTACTTTTTAAAGTTTTGTAAGTGCAATATATATATACTACTGTATATTTTAAAAAAGAGATTGCTAGAAAGTGCTTTAGAAGAAAGGAAATGGAAGTAAAGTGAGGGTAGGAAATGGGTAAGTAATGGCCATGGAAGAAGTCCTCAGGAATGAAAGGAGGCCCATTATTCAGGTCTTTGGTGCAGTGTCAAGTCAGATGGCACCTTTTTAGTAAGGGGATGAAATTTAGTTGCCTAATTGTAGGTGGCTCATACCTTTTTAGATGCCTTGAGGTATCTTATCTGCTCACCTCAAGGCTACTGTTCTTTTGTACCATACAGGTATTTGAGAAAGGCAAGAACACATAAAATTACACATTTAGCTGTGTTTGGGATTATGAATTGCATATCTATATTCTTATGTTCTGACTAGAACTTTGCCTTTCCTCCTTGCCTTTCCCAAAGGCAAGGATTTTTTCATGTTATGCTAATTATATCTGAAGCTAAGAGAGAGAGATCCCTTAATCAACACTTGTGCTTAACTATTGGTACAATTAGATTAATTATATTTTGGATATGTCCTAGAAATCCTGTCATGCAAGTATGCATCTGTGGGTGTTGGAAGTGATGTCACCCTTGTCTTCATATTCCGAAACAAGCTTATCTGTTGGTTTTTGCTTGTTTTCTTCTATTTTTTTTCCACTTATCATATATGATGCACAGATTGATGGAGTCCAGGGGTTTATCGTGCTAACTATACTCCATCCACAGAATCAGCCTTTGTGCTTTCCTGTGCTGACACTATGCTGATGCCTCTGAGTGAAGGCACAGGGGCATTGCAGAAGTGATGAATTGTGTAGTCACACTGCCTTTTTCTTGTTTGCAGCTTTGGTAGGTCACCTTTTTCTGTTTCTTGGAAAGGAAATACAGACCTAGGGATCTGTGTAATATAATTAGGCTGAGGTGAGGTGTGTTTTCTGTTTTTTGTGTTATTGACGTCTAGACCATTATACAACCAGCAAAGATTACTGGCAGTAATACTTTCTTCTGAGGTCAGAGCTGTTGATTTTTGGAGTATAAGCAGAGCTGATATGATAAATCTCATTGTAATAATTCTATTTGGATTTAACTTGTAATATCATTTGTTTTGGACAAAAGATTTGAAATACATTAATATACATTTACTGAAGTTATTTTTATGCTAAGTTCATTAAATGATGGTTGCAAAAGACATTTCAATTGTTCTGCTTGATAAAGGGGTATTAGGAATAGCATGCATGAGAGACTGTTCCTACAGGTGGAGGTCTCCCTCTGTAATCTATCTATCAGGGTTTTAGAAAGGCAATAGAATGGATCTTGTTTGTGAGCGAGGATCATTTTCCATAAACAGAAGATAAAGTGATCTTCAAAAGTTGTCTTAATAATCACAAAGAATAGAGCAGATTCATGATCAGGGAAAAAAAAAGTCCAAGAAAACCTTAGTCTATATAGTTTAAGCTAATTTTATTAATATATATGGCCTTAAGTTTAAGCTAATTTTATTAATATATATGGCCTTAAGCAGTATGCCTGCAAGATGATATTCTGGCTGATGCAAACTGTAGCATCTGTTAATGGTGTTTCACTGCATGTCTACGTTTTACTAACTTGGGTAAAGAAAACAGAAATAAATTATGCCAAGTTGAGATTTTCATAACCTAACCTTGCTTTTCGGTCTCAAAAAGCGGTACATTTGTTGTTACTTTTGACAGAATCATATAAAAGTTGTGATCCAGGTGGAAATTGGGGGATAATAAAGGGAATGTTAATAATTATGGTGATGATAATTCTGGTGATGCCTTATGATTGAGTGAGAGTGAGATTACACTGTAAAGTTCAGAAGAAGTAGATTTTTATTTTTTTTTCCTTGCTCAGTATTCAAGGAGAAGGTACTGGAACAGTGAACCATGCTATGTTTTTTTTGTTTTTTTTTTTTTCTGCTTTGCTGTTAAGTTGTGATTTTAGCAGTGTTGGGAGGGAATTAGGTAGAAAGGCTACCTTGCAAAGAACATTCACAGCCACTTTTCTGTAGTAGTAACTTTTATCTTGATTTGTAGCAGCTAAATCTATTAACTAAAAATAACAGTTTTAAAATCGGTTCTCACATAAGCAGATACAGGAATTTCCAAAGGGTTGTTATGTGATAGTGGCCAAAATAATATTAACAGTGCTATGAGGTTATTTCACCCAAGTTTCTTAGAGCTAGAAGTATTGTGTTACTGCCTGCAGCTTGAGTTCTGCTTTTTTTTTTTCTGGTTTAGTGTTACTTAGTGATGTGTTTTTATTTTTCTTTTTATCTTTTTTGGGGGGGGGGGGGGGGGGTGTATTGGGAGAGCATGTGCTACTGCCTCATCATGCCTGTTGTATTAATTTTGAATTGCTAAATGGACATTTTAAGTTACTGGAAGGTACAATATACTTTTATCTTCTTATCAGTCACTTTCTGTTACACGTTTTAATCTCTTTGGGAGAAAGAGCAATGAGTCTTGGTATTATGTGGTTTCAACACAATCTATACACTTTCCTGAAGTAGAAAATGGTATGGCTGTGAAACCTGTTGTACTGTATTGCAAATCTTAATAATGCTATCTAACAGGTATTTTGATGCTGTTTTAAGAAAAGCTAATGTCTGAGTTAGCTAATATCTCACTCACTTGGACAGAAAGTTTTTTAACCTTCGTTTATAGCAGCAGAGGATGCAGCGAGGAGAGAAGCAAGCACCACTGCCTCCTTGTGTACTGCTTGTCTCTGCAGTCCGGAAGAATTTTCTATGGAAAAAATTAGGTTGATCACTTAGGTCCATCTCTTTCTCTGCCTGTCTTTACAAGATGAAAGCTACAGAAGCTTTTTCAGAAGTCAGGAACTAGCATTCTGCTAAACAAGAGCTGATTTGAAAACCTATCTTGGTTTCCCTTTGAAGGGATTAGTGGCTGCTCATATGCCTGGGGGCAGGACTGTGTCCTGTTTCATGGTGACGCTTCCAGTGAAGTGAAATGCCCCAAAAGCCAGTGCTAAGAATGTAGGTGAAAAATGCCTCTTTCCTGTGGAAACTGAAATGCAATGATCATTTGACTAAAGCTGCTGGTAATTAGTCATGTAAAAAAGGATTGTCTTGATGAGGATTTGTGAAGGCTATCTTGTTCAGATTGTTTATCTTGCCTTGATAATGAGGTGGGAAGTAGTTCAGTTTTCCTCTCTTGAACTTTGAGAAGAACAAACCAGTTAAAAAGTGTGTCCATAATGTTTTCCTTAGTCCATTTTTAAAGTGAATGTAACTTTCTTCTATCAACAGAGATTCCGTTCATATTTTTTTTTCCATTTGTGCATGTTCCTATTATAATGCTTAAGTAGGAAAATACACAAAGTGTAATTTGATTTTTATCCAGTGAAGCCCTGCAGGAATGAGAACTGATAAAACCTGAAAAGGTGTTGAAACAATTGTATAGGTGTCCATTCCTTGTATGGAAAAAAAACCCCAACCTAAATTCAAGTGTGATAAATGTGTTCAGACACGCATGGAAAAATAGTTTGTGTTAATTTGATTATTTCCCTGAAAATTTCTCTTAATCCCTATAGCCCTTTACTTGCCCACAGAGGAGCTACTGTGTATTTTAAGTTGTAAATAAGAAAACAGGAGTAGTAGGGAGTAGCAGATTGGGCAGTTTTATGAAGCAAAGATACCCACTCAGGAAGAGTGTGGGGCTGCTAGGCTGTTAAACTGCTTCTGACAATTAGTGGTTTGTACTGTCCATCAGTGAAGATCTCAAGGAAGGCAGTGAACAGGAACGTGAAGGAAAGGCTGCAGTTTTTTTCCCTCCTCCGGGGATTAGAAATCCAAGTCTGGCTTATCTATTTTACAAGGTAGTTCAGTCAGGTTTGTTTGTTTTGTTTTTTTTTTTTTGTCCTTTTTAGAAACTCCGCAATGAATTTTAAACTCTAGATTGATTATAAATGTACAAATTAACATGGTTAGTATATCCTAGCAGTTACTATAATGCACACTGAGTAAAATGAAACTGAATATTTTCCCTAAAACATTAAATTGGGGTCTTCATTCAATTATGTAGCAGCTTTACAGTAACTTTCCTAAAGTAGTCCTTGCTGCTCGCTTTCACGATGGTGTTTGAAAATAATGTTCTTATAGAGTGTTAGAATTAGTGAAAATACAGAAGAAATCTCCTTAATGCCAGCAATGTATATTTCACTTTGTATTAATTTAAGTACTAATTGATCCTTTAATTCTTATATTCATCTGGTGATCAGTAGTTATTTTTTATTTGGAGAAGGCTATAACTTGATTTTTACATACGCTTCCAAGGAAAGGCTGACACATAGTATGCTACTCTTTCCCCCTGCTGCTATGTAATCACTGGAAAGATTCCAAAAAGTGGCAATTAAAACGAGAAATGTGCATGAGAAATACCACATCATTAGCATTAAATATAGCAGTGTGAACTAATTAATTTCATTGTGCTATATTAATCAAACAGTTGCAGTGTCAAGCAGAGGTGATGTGTAAGCAGTACTCGGGTCATAAGCTACTATTGTACATGCAAATATGAATCTTCCAGGACAATAGCTTCCATGTTAACCATAGTACAGCTGGCATTGTTGCTACATTGTTGGCAAGAGTACTTTTCCATGTGCTGGTTTTATGCAAGTTCATCCCCAGCTAGAAAAAATAAGTTGTCAGTCAGAGTTCACACAATTTGGGTGAGTGATTTCCTCTTCTTCACAGCAGTATATGGTGCAGGTATTGTCAAGTCTGTAAGCAGAAACAGCAAAACTTACTACCTACTGCAGAAATAGCCATTAAAATCTGTTCTGTTTAAATAAGAAAATGTGATTTTAAAGCCATACAAACTTTATATAAGGATAATGGAAATATGCATCAGAAACTGCAGAAATGGAGCTGGATTTTGGAAGTACTATTAGATATATTAAAACATTACCTTCAACTTGCAAAATCACCAGTGAGGATTAACAGAAAATGATAGACGCTGTCACTTGAAGGGGAGTAAAGTTTTTCTTGGATATACTGTCTCATCAGCCATAAAAAGAGGATAGCCTTAATTGTGGAAATTGATACTAGAAACCTCTTATAATGTTTGAATAGGATGGCAGTTCCTCCTACAAACTTAATCTAATTGATAAGAAGTTGGATTGATAGTGGGTCTCTAATCTAAATTTCCTGGCTAGTACTCTGACTTGGGAAGTGAAAAATTATTCTGATAGCCTGGTAGTGGGAATTGGCCAGTTTTTGCAGTTCTTGGATCTGTGTCATAAAGGACGCTGGCTGCTCTTCAGGTACAGACACTGTAAAATCAGAGAACTGGGCACCAAGTCCCAGGTTCTGCTGAGGAAAAACCTTTCAATGTTTTTGCATATAATTAGATTCTTGGAAGTGTGTTGGAATGATTATACAGGAGAGGGAGAAGTGACATTGGTTGGTTTGCTTTTATTTATGTGTGGTGCTTTTGTTGTGTTTTTTTTGTTTTTTTTTTTAATCCATATAGATCACATTTAGTTAGACACCGCTTATTTTAACAGAAATATTTGGTCTTTGTTTAAGAGTAATTCTCGTTATATGGCCATGAGCCAATGTCATGCAAACCGTGTTGGTTTGCTGTTCGATTTGAGATACAGATGCTCTTTTTAGGCACCTAGTCATTCCTGTAGGACGCCAAAGCATATTGCAGACATGTAGAGATGAGACTATCTGTTCAAGAAACATCTTACTTTTTTATAGTAAGATTCTAAAAAGAACTTTTTGTTCCCCTGTGTCTCAGACTGTTCTAACTATGAGACCTTCAAATTACTTGAAATGCCTTTGTAATAAAGCACCAATGTTCTGGTTCATAGCAAATTTCATTCTAGAGCCAGAATTCCTTTTGACTTTGAAAGTTATGTGGAATGCAGAACAGCACCATGAGAGACAAAGAGTATACTTGTACTTTTTCTGAATAAAGTGGTATTTACTTTTTGTTGTTGTTAGTTTACTCCATTATCTCTTTTCTTTGAAGCGTATTTATTTGCATGGATTTTACTTGGTTTTGACTTCTGTCAAAATACCTTGTTTAGAGGAAAGAGTTTTATTTAACTTTGAAAAATCACTCACCTATTAAAGATTTTAGTTTTGAGTGTTTCTAATTAGCAGTTACATTGGCTCATAGCTGGGGAAGACAAATTCAGTTAACTTGCTTATATGAATTAAAGTGTAAATGAAGATTGAAATGGAAGTTCTTATACTGGTTTTCAACTATAACTTTTAAAAAATATATGGTGTGAACATGATTAACTTGTGTTGTTTTTTTTTCCCTGTTGAGGCACATAGTTTCATAAAATGATGGAATGGCATGGGATGGAATAAAGGATGAAATCCACTATTACTTAAATAATTAAACAAGGCTGTTCTGAGACATTGAAAGAGAAATCTGCAATATTTTTTCCTTTTCCTGGAAATGTAGAAGTAAAAGGTTTATAGATTGACCATTTTGAAGTGCAAATAGCTTATTTCTTTTAATTTGCTGACATTGAAATTGCTCTTCAAAATAGAGTTTATCTTTCAGTATGGGGCCACCAAACTGTTGTTTCTCAGTGGTATTGTTATTTTCATGGCTTTTGAGTTGGTGAAGCATTTCTGATACCTTGTTACATCAATAACTCTGGGAGTGATATGACCTTGTATTACTAGATGTCTTCCACTGAGTGATTTGATCAGTTAAATGGGTCAAGCTCATAACATAAACCATTTATTCAGCTTATGCTGTTAGTTGGTGAACTTCAGTTGGATGTCAAGTAGCTTGAGAAAATCAGCAGCTTTATTATATATGTCTGTCAATTTAAAAATATTATCTGATTGGAATGATTTTTTTTCAGCCTCAAATAAGTAATCTTGTATAATGTTCTCCCCAAAATAATAAATTTTAAATTGAAAGCGCCTCTCTTAAAAAGGGGGATGTTGTCAGGATTCTGTATGCAAGTCTCATTTGTTACATATTTGTGTTACATCTCATTTGCGGCTTGCTTATATTTAAAGATGCTTATGAAGCCCAATAAAAAACAAAAGTAGAGACGAAGTCATGAAGTAATACAGTGTACCCTGTAACTGATACAAATCGCATGTTTGTAAAAGAGTTTGTAGGGTTGTCTGGGGCTTTTTTTTTGTTTCATTTTTTGCTTAAGAGTGCTAGGTATTCAGAAATGGTGTTCAGCTGCTAAAACAGGAGCTTAATGCACTTCACTTGAAAATGACATCTGAGATCACTTTTGACTTAATGACCCTCAACTACAGTATTGATTCCTGGTTAGAATGCTGAGAATGAGGGTTATAATTTTGGAGTTCCCGATGATACATTCGTGTTGCTCCTTTCATCCAAGAGAATCCTGTCATATGTAACAAACTATATGCTTTGATAACTTCAGTTAGAATGCTTTGGTTAACCTAAATGAAGAAATAAATAAAAACTTGTTGCATTTGATGGACATGTTTGGTTATTTTGGTGTTTTTTTTTGGTCTTTTTTTTTTTGTGTGTTGGTTTTTTTTTTTCCCCAGAGCATGTCTGAATGCGTTTCCCTTTGTTCATGTGTGTGTAGACCTTTAGAAAATACTAGGAACGTGTTTGCTAGCAAAATGGTAATGGATAAAATAAGTTAAAAAAGAAAAGAAAAACCTAACAAACATACTTGCACTGTCAAGAAACAGCTTTCTTTCTGTCTTGCTAGTGTAGAATACAAAATGATGTTCACTATAGAATTTCAGCAGCTTGTTGTGTTGGCGGTAAACATTTCTTATGATGCTATTACCCTGCAAATGTGAGTGGAACCAGAATAAAATGGAAGACTGATGAGCAATAAAGCCAGTGAACTTAAGTGTACAGTGGCTTTCTGTTAACAGGATGTATTTAATAGTCATTAATTATTTATCTTGACTCTAAATTGCCACAAATTAAATGGGAAAAGGAAAATTGAAATGAAATCCCTGCTGACAGCTCTTTCTGAAGAGTGGCTCAGAAGAATGAGATACGTGGAGACATCAATTTAACGCAGGAAAATTCCTGAAATTGTATGTGTGTCCGTGTGTGTAAGAGCAGTTGTGCACATGCATGTAAATGGGTTCCCACTGCCCTCATCTGCATGTAGTGGCAAACCCCTTCAGTTATGTAATCATTTCAGTTTCTTGCTGTTGTCTTACAAAGAAAAACAATGAAATATGTACTTTATTATGTAAGTATTTTTCTCATCTGCATTTCTTCTGGCAGAAGAGCTGGGGTCCTGCCACAGCCAGAGGATTCTGTTATTTGAATGGCAGCAGACTTGTAACAAGTCTTGCTACAAGAGTATTGGAGCAAAAGATTTAAGAACGTTGTATGTCCAGCATGTGTGAAATTTCTTGTTGTCTGCGACTTCTTGTGGGATACTGTTACTTTAAATCCCAAAATAGATTTTTCCAAAACAGTAGACATCTAGGTTAAACAGACTGTCTAAACCAGGTATGTATGGTTTGGTAAGCAAACACAGATCTATCTTATGAAGGTGCAGCTTAGTGCTTGAAATTCTGCAGGTTTCTAATAGGCAACAGAAAGGTATTAAAATTTTTTATATATATATATATTATATATATATATATGGTGGTTTTTTTTTAGTACCACTATTTGTTTCAGTTTTTGTGGTCCTGCCTAAGGTGAGTGAGAGAGATCATTCTGAAAACAAAGCAAGAGATCATGTAATCTCCAGACAAACTTTATTTTTGGATAAGAAAGGTAATAAGAGACCACTCTACAGCTGAGATTCCACCCAGCCCTCTCTTAGGAAAAGGAAGAGAAGAAATAATCTACAAGCATGAATGATTTTTGTTTCCCAGTTATTCATAGATTTTTTTCAGCATTTAAAGGAGCACCTCTCCTATAAAGGCAAGTTGAGATAAGATTGTTCAGCCTGGAGAAGAGAAGGCTCAGGGGCGACCTTTTAGCAGGCTTCCAGTACCTCTTTCAAGAGCCCTACAAGAAATCTGGAGAGTGACTTTTTACAAGGGCATGTAGTGACAGGATAAGGGGGAATGGCTTTACAGTGAAAGAGAGTAGATCTAGATTAGATACTACGAAGAAGCTCTTTACTGTGAGGGTGGTGAGACAGTGGAGCAGGTTGCCCAGGGAAGTTGTGCATGGCCCATCTTTAGTATTCGAGGCCAGGTGGGATGGGGCTTTGAGCAACCTGATCTAGTGGAAGGTATCCCTGTCCATGGGGGGGGTTGAAATAGGTGTTATTTAAGGTTCCTTCAAAGATAAACTATTCTGTGATTTTGTAGTTGAAGTTTTATTCAAAGTACTTCTCCCTTCACCCTCCCTTCTGAAGTGAGGCTGCTTTATTAACCAATTTGGTGTGCAAAATCACTTCCTTATCCTTACACAGCACTCTAGGGATTTTCATTTGTTTATTTTTCAGATTTATTTCACATATGAAATCAGACACATTTTACTTCAGTGATTAAGTGTGAAAATACAATATTTTTAATGCTGTGATGGAAAGTTCACAGAATATTCAAATAAGAGCTTGGCAGATGAATTTGCAACTTGACGCATATGCAACTTGCAATTCTGAAGCATTTTGAATGGCTTCCTTATCTTGCTTTGACATATTTATAGGAATATACACTTTTTTTCTTTTTCCTTTTTTCTTTTTTTGGCTGTTTTTGGGGCAGAAGGAGGACAGCTTTCTTGTTTGGGTGCAAATCTATTCATAAAAATGTTCATGCTTATTTTTTATATTCAGCTTTTATTGGTTTACATTTGTCAGCATTAAATTTCAGTTTCTGCTTGTCAACCTAGATACAGAAAAAATCAGAATTCATTTAAACTTGACTTACTACTTGCTAAGTATGCAGTTTTTCTTTGAATATTGTATTATCAGCAAATTTAACAATCTAGGTCATTTGTAACAATTAAACCCAAGCAGAAATCTTAACAGGATGACCCTAGTAAAACCCCACAAGATATTTCTGTGTTCAGCACTTCCATGTGTGAATGCGGTGACTTTTTATAGTCTCAGACACATTACAAAACACCTCAAGAAACTGGACTTGACTTCTGTGTATAAAGATAGCAGAATTCAGATTCTGATTTTTGAATTATTCTGTACCCAATGCAGTCTTGAGTTTCTTCATTTTGACATGAATTTAACAACTGAAAGACATATTTCTAAATGTTCTTAAATCACAGTTTAAGAGATCAGTTTGTATAGAAACATTTCATTTTTTGTTTTATTTTTCTGACACATTAACTAAATTGGTGACTTACAGTTTGCTCATCAGTGTCCTTCAGAAAACATTCATGCACCTGAATAACTAGAATTATGTATTTAGGCCAGTCACAGAAGAGGTGGTATAGTATGCAGAAAAGCAGGATGACTTAAACTGAACCCCTGCTTGGTGGTTTTTTTTTTTTTTTTTTGGTTTTACAGCTTTCAGATGATGTTTTTATCTTCTAGATGAGATTTTTCAAGTGTGCATATTTTTTATTGAGGTTTCTTTTCCTGTTCTTATATACTTAAACTGCTATAAATCTTTTCCAATTTTTAGTATACTTTTAGCATACTATTAACACATAATACATATGTAATAGTATACTATTAAAACAACAGTACTGTTTTTATATATATCCCTCCATGTCTTGCCTTATAAATTACACTGGGGTGGTCTTAATGTTTGACATTGTCTATAATCAAATTATGTACTTGTAAGAAAAAAATTCTGTGATGTTCAAACTATTGATTACTCAGCCAACAGAGAGCATCATACAAGAACCAAATACATGTCAAAATCTTATTCAAACTTAGTTTAAAGTTACTGGCATACTTTGCTGTGTAGGGCAGATTTGTGTTGCATGTTTGGCTCCTTAGAGTTTATCCTTTTTTTTTTTGTTATGGGTACTTAAGTATAATCTTTCAGGAAATTAATTTCTTATTTCTTTTAATTCAGTTCTGTAGTTTCTGTTCTTTGGTTTTTGCCTGCCCTCTTCATAGAGGAGTAGTATGTCACCACCTTTTGCACCCAGAAACATTACATGCTTGCTAGCAAAGCTTTCTTTTTCAAACAGATACATTGTGCCTATCCTTAGCAGTGATAAAACGGTTTAGGGATTATAATTTACCACATAATCTCCACTGAGATGACTAACTTTGTTTAAGCAGTGCTTTTTTTTTTTTTTTTGTCTTTTATTTCTTCTTTTTTATGAACGTGTTTTGAGACAATGGCAAATACTGAACATTAAAGCATCTGACTGTTACTGTCCCTGTTTGGCCTTTGGTTTCAGGCAGTGTGGATGTTCTGAGCTGTTTGAGATAATGTCTCATTTGAGAAGGAGTAATTTTCTGGGTATGGATGGAAGAATTGAGGAGGAAGGAGTATTGCATTGCAGCTGCTGAGTTTTAGTGCTGTTGCTTGTGCTGAGACTGTGTTGACAGGGATTATTCCCATGTGTGAGGAGCTAACACACTGATTTGTTTTTGTCCGAGAAGCTAGATTCAAGTGAAAGGGAGAAGTGAAACTCTTCCCACTCTCTCAAGATGTCTATTGTTAGCACAAAGTCTGTTCTGCATTAACAGCAGAATGACTGTAAACCCTAGCAGAGGCAGAAGTAGAAAATGATTAAATTTGGGCTAAATTTAAAGTGTGGTGTTTCATTTTCAAAAATTCAGGGTTGATTTGTACACTTGAAGTGGTGCCAGAGAAGAAGGGGTGAGTGTTTCTCCCCTTTAATATATTGGCATCCCCATTATGTAGAGAGAGGATAAAGCTCTGGCAATTTTAAAAATAAGAGTCTGGAATGTCAGAATCAGCTTCTCCAATGGAGTAGGTGTATTGATGTACAGTTTTACTGAACAGCAGAGATAGTGCTGTCTAAAAAAGAATAATAATTCCACAGATCATGCAAGCATGCAAAATCTGTCATCTAAATTATTGTACAGAAGTATTTCTATAGTACTTAAGCAATAAAGAACCTAAATTTGATGCATCTTTCCTTTATGTCATGTCTAGCTCTCTTTTTCAAGGAAGATCTGTCAGTCCAACGAAGTATAAAAAAAATTTATTTGGCCCACTCTTAATGCAGGATAGTGAACAGATTCTGTCTAATTATGATATTATATTCACTGTACAATGTCAGCTGCTTTTGTTTAAAATCCTATAGTTGTAAGGAACAGAATTTAAAAAGCTATGTGAAACTCCTTTTTTGATACTTATGTTCATTTATTTTTATGACAGGTAAGAGTGGGTAGTCCCAAGCACTACAGAAGTTTAGTTAAGCTTCAGTTAAATAAGTGTTTTAGTACTCTTGACAAAATTGTCATTCTGGATGTAATGTATAATCAGTGCTTGTCAAGCATTTACCATGAAAATTTTATCTTCTCAGAAAATTGTGATTGAGTTATGAAAAATACCCGTTTTCTATAGTAAAACAAATTAGAAAAAGAAACCCCAAACCTTTCCAGGAAAAATGAGCAAACAGCAATGACAAAAATCCTCTGACTGAGATTGTAAAGTTGCTTAGGTGCTTTGTGGGAATTGTAGTGGGAACATTTCAGATCTGTATTGTTCTTTGTAAGGTCTGTTCTTCAGCTCAATTTATTTTGCAGGGTTGAAAAAAAAATGAAAACATGCCCCTGAAGAACCCAGATGACTTGACAGTGTATGAGAATATGACTTTACTTACTTTCAGCATTTGTATTAAAGCTCATCTTGTTACTTCTGTGAACACTGTGGAAGAAAGACACAGAAAACAGGAAGCTGGCCACTATTCTAGTTTTCTGCAAATTTGTAGAAAAGCTGGAGAAAAATACCAATCAAGCTACTGTTTGCCAAGAAAAACAGACAACAGGTTCTGTTGTCTTACTTAACTTAGTAGTATATTGTACATTTGTACATTTTTTCCATCTCTGTCTATCAAACTTTTGTCAGAGTGAAGTAAATAAGAAAATCTCTTACAGCTGTGAAACACAGGGACTTGCAAACCTGTGCTGTACTCATTCTGGCACTTCTTTTTGTTTCGTAGTGTATCACAGCAGTTGTTTTTAGACATCATTTCTACAGCTTTGGTGGCAGTACAATTGTTTTGAAGGAAAGAGTCAATCTGCAACTTTTCTTTTTCCAGGGAGCATGTCATATTTCTTTGATGTCTTGTTTGTCCAGAATAAGAAAAAAACATGACAAACTTGAAGGGATAACAAGGATAAGATGTCAGTCTTCAGTGAGCGTAATGTGGTCTGCAAGACAGAAACCATTGGCTTTTTTTAGTCTCCCTGTTGCATTGTTTCCATGTGGCTCATTAATTTTTAAGCACCATTTTCAGCTCCACAATTAGAAAGCTTTATTTTTGATTTTTAGAAGTTAGCAGTGGAAGAAGAGGTTTTGAGGAAACTGGATCACATATTAGCCTTAAGCAGGCTAAAGACCTATCTTCAAACCATCTAATGGATGGAGATACGGCATAGAGCTTTTCAGCAACTGCCCATCAAAAAGAACCCATCGAAGGTTCTAAAGAAAACAAGAATAAATCATCTAGCACTTGCAGTTACTATTGCTAAATCATTCACATCCCTTTTTCTCAACAGTAAAAATTCTTATGAGATATCATTAGACTGTTACAACTTATAATGGAAAAATCAATGCAGTAAGAAAATTAAATTTTACTGAGAGCCTTTAGGCAAAATGCAATGTGAAAATGCATTTTAGCTTCCCTTGTGGTTCAGAGGAAAAGGAAGAAATGGAATCTAGGTTAGCTGTCAGCACACAACAGTTTAGAAGCCAGCAAAGCAGCCTGTGAACTAAACTCTTGCTTAATGTATTTCTTCCCTGATTACTTAATAATGTGAAAATAACCACCTTAATCTGATCATCTGAAAGGTCAGAAGTCTCTTTTACCCTTTTTAAAAACCAGTCTTTGGTCAAAATCAATGAGTAGATTCATCTTCCCAGGAAGAGGATTTAACAGAAGGAAAACTGATTCATCTGCTAAGGTATACAGCAATGACATCTGGACCCCTGGAGAGAGAATCAGAGTAGCTAAAGTGGAATGAGGTGATTGTGGTGTAATCAAAAAGAAGTCGATCAAAGCTACCAACAAGCTCTTGTGGAGAAGTGGCATATATACTACATTTGGTGTACTTTGTAATCTGTAAGTGGTCACTGTCTCTTGCTGGCAGACAGATACGGCAAACACAAACTGACAAACATGGCAATTAGATTTAAAACTTATAAAAAAAATTAAAATCCCTGAAGTCTGTACTTTGGGTTCACTGTTTTAAAGTAAGTGAAACACTCTTAACTGTTTGTATTTCATGTAATTATTTGTTTATGCAGAATTCATAGGTAAAATTATAGCAGTCAAGGTTGGAAGACAGTAGTGGTCTTCTCTGTCATTAGAACAAGTACATTCAAATTCTGAGTTAGACAGTTCTGCTTTTTGCTATTTAAAATGGATGAGTCATTCATAAATTGTACTTAGAGAATCATAGAATAGTTTGGATTGGAAGAGACCTTTAAAGGTCATCTAGCACACCCCTCCCTGCAATGAGCAGGGACATCTTCAGCTAGATCAGGTAGTCCAGAACCACATCTAGCCTTGTCTTGAATGTTTCTAGGGATGGCACATGATTAAGATTAATTTGTTTTAGGAATATCATTTAAAGCTAAGAGTAAACATTATTTAGCAGCTAGTTGCTTTACATATTTGCAACTTACTTGGCCCTCTAGGTAGTAGCTATACTGTCTAGGAGAGGATTTACGCATACATGAAAGTAACATGTGCATATGTTTATATAATATGTATGTGAATAATAGGTTTGGAAAAATACATAATTATGTATGCACACAAACTCTGAAAGCTGTAAGTGAAACATCTTTTTGGAACCTAGATTTCCGATGGTCAAGCTGAAATAAATTGCTTTGCTTTGGCAAAGCCTTATATGACCTTACATAGATGTATTTTTTCTTTTTAACAGAACTATGACCAAAAAAAAAAACCTCCACAAAACCAACACCCACCCCACAAAAAAACCCCAACAAACCAAAACCTCTGCAACCAACTAAAAAAAATCCAGCAACCCAACAACAAAAAACTCACCATTACTGGTAGCTTGAAACATTGTATTTCTTTGGAGGACCAAAAGTAGAAAGCTCATTACTACACTTGTGTAGGTTTAAAAGACTGAATATTCTTGATAATTCTGATAGTTGATAGGGTCTCTTGTACCTATCTTTTGAGGATTTTTTTTTTTTTTTTACCTTCTTTAGTTTATTTCAGTCTGCAAGTAGAGATGCAAATGTAGGGGGTTTTGTATGTATGTTAATTAACATCTTCCAGACATTCTGTCATGAAGCAACATGTATTAGAGTCTCTCAAATCTCCTGTGTGTAGTACATGAAAGAAAACAGTTAGCAACCTCAACAGTTAGCCACTAGGACTAGGTCTTCTTTTATGCTGCACATTAAAGTCCAGAACTATTTAGAGCATTAAGGCACCAGGGAAGAGGCCTATTTTGAAACCAGGATCTTATTTATGCAGAATATTTTGTAGTGGTTGTCCAGATTCTGTGCAAGCCCTGGTGTGGCAGGCTGAGCAGTTGACATCCTCGCCAAGGAAAGGAAAATACGTAATGGAAATAAGAAAAATCTAATGAACGGCGGATTTTGCCAGATGTAATCAAAGTCTTACTTGTGCTTTTTATGACAAAAGGGTGTCATGCACATGTGCTGTAACACACCCAGAACAGAATTTTTTCCAGTTTAAATTTACAGGCAAATGTATTATCTTTATTATCAACCAGAAGTAGTCTCTATAATTCTAATCAACTTCCTTCATAGGGAAGAGCATGCATTTTGGAAGGCTTTCATTTATGATTTATGATTTCTGCTTTCATCTAGAAAGGTAAATTAGTTTCCCTGAAATACTTATGTGTCCTACTGCAGTTATCTTCACATAGTGATTATTAGTTCCTTCAGTAGGCAAATAGGTTAAGGTAGGGGATATGAGAAATGTTTGTCATCCTTACCCTGCTTCACAGACCTTTACCTGGGTAATGTATAGCTGTTTTTTAATAAAAAACACAAATAAACCCAAACCTGGCGCTTGTTTGTTTGACCTCAGAGGCAGTCTGGTGGAGATGGCTATTTCTGTATTTACAGTTTACTGTAGCTTCTTTGCTAAAGGAATGTGAGAAAAGGTGCACAGATGAAGGCCTAGGACCTCTATGTGCTGATTCTGTACTCCCTGAGATATTGAGGTCTTCTGTGAGCAAGCCGTGCAGAATTTTGCCGAAAAATCACCTCTGTAACTGATTTTGGCAAGGGAAAAGGCAAACTGGTCTGTTAAGATGTATTTGTAACCAGGCCTAATTTCATTTAATAAGTAATCTCTTTAAGCCACTAGCATAATTTTTGCATGACTGGTAATAGCTTCCATCTTGAACTCATTACTGTAATGCCAGTCATTGTTAATAATAATAGTGCTAGTTATATCAGTAGACAAAGCTGAATATTACATAATGGTAAGCCACATCGTATTCCCTCCCTTGTCCCCTTTCAGTGACAGTATACTTAATTTATTAGAGTATTCATATATTGCGTAATTTAATTGTTGCTATCGTGGTATAGAATATTTTTTTGAAGGGGACCTTTAAAAGTCATCAGGTACCACACACCTGTGATAAGCAGGGACATCTTCAACTACCTCAGGTTGCTCAGAGCGCTTTCTAACCTGACCGTGAATGTTTTCAGAGATGGGGCTCCTATATCCTCTCTGGACAATCTGTTCCAGTATTTTGTCATCCTTGTGTCGTGGTTTAAACCCAGTCAGGTAACTTGTTCACTCACTCCCAATGAGTGGTGCCGAGCTGACAACAATCGAGGCCCGTGTCCCCCCCCCCCCCACGGGGGCTCTCCCCTTCCCCGCTCCCGGAGGAACGGGGAGGAGGATCGAAAGAGTGCAACTCCTACGGGTTGAGACAAGAACAGTCCAGCAACCAATGTACAACACAAATCACCACCGCTACCACTGACTACAACAGTGATAAGAGAAAATAACAAGGGAAGAGAATACGATACCACCGGCCTAGAGAACGAGTTCCACCCGGAAGCCCGTGTCCTTCTGGGTAACTCCCAGTAACCCCCCAGCCCGGGCATGACGTGCTGTGGTATGGAATACCTCCCTGGCTAGCCCGGGTCAGGCGCCCCATCTCTGCTTCCTCACAGCTTCCCCTCCTCCCTGGCAGAGCATGAGCCTCACAAAGTCCTTGGTCAGGGTAAATATCACTTAGCAACAACTGAAAACATCGGCTTCACCAACGCTGTTCTCAGGCTGGAAGTCAAAACACAGCACTGCACCAGCTACCACAAAGGACAAACATGACTGCTACTGCTGAACCCAGGACATTATCCACCCCTTATTCCATACCATTCACGTCATGCTCAGATCCCACATTTTCAATACACCATCGCTCTCCCACATCTATACATCCATATACATACAGACCAAGAGAAAAAGATCATTTTCTTAGTGCATGGACCAATCCCTATAATGCTGCCAAGTCCATGATGTCAGGTTCCATCTCTTGTAACAATCTTTCAGGGCAGGAAAGGCTGTGTGCAGTAGTGGATCGTTGCCTGCTGATGCTGGTCGTTCCTTTACCGCGGAACTCATCTGGTTCTATCAAAGTTCATTCTCTGTTGGGGTGATGGTTGGAGGGAAGTCAGGGCCAGTTGCTGGTGACCTGGAGACATCTAGTTGATGGGCTATAAAAGTATTACACAGCAGGCAACAGCATACAATTGAGTTCACTGGCTGTTTTCCCCTAAAATCAAATCCCCTTGAGGTATACATCGGACTTCCCCATCTTCCCGCATTACCTACCAAGTATATCCAGGTCCCTGAGCAAAAGCAATCCCATGAGTGGGTTTGCCTTTACCTGAAGCAGGAATAACCCAGACTGTCTTCCCCAGCAAATTCTTCATATGCACCACGGGAACTTTGTCCCCCTCTACAATATGTAAAAGTTCTGACTGGGCTGGGCCAGCCCTGTTGGCAGATCCTCTGGTGTTGACCAACCAGGTGGCCTTTGGTAAGTGTGTATCCCAATGCTTGAAAGTTCCCCCACCCATTGCTCTCAGTGTAGTTTTTCACAGCCCATTGTACAGTTCGATTTTCCCAGAGGCTGGTGCATGGTAGGGGATGTGATATACCCACTCAATGCCATGCTCTTTGGCCCAAATATCTATACGGTTATTCCGGAAATGAGTCCCATTGTCTGACTCAATTCTCTCTGGGGTGCCGTGTCGCCACAAAATCTGTTTCTCAAGGCCCAGGATGGTGTTCCGGGCAGTGGCATGGGGCACAGCGTATGTTTCCAGCCACCCGGTGGTTGCTTCCACCATGGTAAGCACATGGTGCTTGCCTTGGCCGGGTGTCGGCAGTGTGATATACTCAATCTGCCAGGCCTCCCCATATTTATACTTCAACCATCGTCCTCCATACCAAAGAGGCTTTAACCACTTGGCTTGTTTAATTGCAGCACATGTTTCACACTCATGAATAACCTGGGCAATAGTGTCCATTGTTAAGTCCACCCCTCGATCACGGGCCCATCTATATGTTGCATCTCTGCCCTGATGGCCTGAAGTGTCATGGGCCCACCGGGCCAAAAATAATTCACCTTTATGTTGCCAATCTAAGTCCATCTGAGCCACTTCAATCTTAGCCGCTTTATCCACTTGTTGGTTGTTCTGGTGTTCCTCAGTGGCCCGACTCTTGGGTACATGGGCATCTACGTGACGTACCTTCACCACCAGGTTCTGCACCCAGGCAGCAATATCTTGCCACAGTGCAGCAGCCGAGATGGGTTTACCTCTGTATTGACAGTTGCACTGCTTCCATTGCTTCAACCACCCCCACAGGGCATTTGCCACCATCCATGAATCAGTATAGAGGTAAAGTACTGGCCACTTTTCTCGTTCAGCAATGTCCAGGGCCAGCTGGATGGCTTTCACCTCGGCAAACTGACTCGATTCACCCTCTCCGTCAGCAGTTTCTGCAACTTGTCGTCCAGGACTCCATACAGCTGCCTTCTGTCTCCGATGCTTTCCCACAATACGGCAAGAGCCATCAGTAAACAAGGCATACTGCTTTTCACTTTCTGACAGTTTATTATATGGTGGGGCCTCTTCAGCACGCACCGCCTCCTCCTTTGGTGACATTCCAAAATCTTTGCCCTCTGGCCAGTCCATGATGACTTCTAGAATGCCTGGACGACTGAGATTTCCTATTCGAGTTCGTTGTGTAATTAGTGCAGCCCATTTACTCCATGTAGCATCAGTTGCATGATGTGTAGAGGAGACCCTGCCTTTGAATATCCAGCCCAGCACAGGCAACCGGGGTGCCAGGAGGAGCTGTGCTTCAGTGCCGATCACTTCCGAAGCAGCTCGAACCCCTTCATAGGCTGCCAGTATCTCTTTCTCAGTTGGGGTATAGCTGGCCTCAGATCCTTTATATCCCCGACTCTAAAAGCCGAGGGGTCGACCTCGAGTCTCCCCTGGAGCTTTCTGCCAGAGGTTCCAGGTAGGACCGTTCTCCCCAGCTGCAGTGCACAGTACATTTTTTACATCGGGCGCGGTCCGGGCCGGTCCAAGGGCTACTGCATGAACTATCTCGCGTTTAATTTGCTCAAAGGCTTGTTGCTGCTCAGGGCCCCATTTAAAATCATTCTTCTTCCGGGACACATAATAGAGAGGGCTTACAATCAAACTGTAATTTGGGATGTGCATTCTCCAGAACCCCACTGCACCCAAGAAAGATTGTGTTTCTTTCTTATTAATTGGTGGAGACATTGCTGTTATCTTGTTGATCACATCTGTGGGGATCTGTCTACGTCCATCTTGCCATTTTATTCCCCAAAATTGAATCTCCTGTGCAGGTCCCTTGACCTTACTCCGTTTTATGGCAAAACCAGCTTTCAGCAGGATTTGGATTATTTTCCTCCCTTTCTCAAAGACTTCTTCCGCTGTATCGCCCCACACAATGTCATCAATGTATTGCAGGTGTTCTGGAGCTTGCCCCTGTTCCAGTGCAGTCTGGATCAGTCCGTGGCAAATGGTAGGGCTGTGTTTCCACCCCTGGGGCAGTCGGTTCCAAGTGCACTGGACACCCCTCCAAGTAAAAGCAAACTGTGGCCTGCACTCTGCTGCCAAAGGAATTGAGAAAAATGCATTGGCAATATCAATCGTGGCATACCACTTGGCTGCCTTTGACTCTAGTTCATACTGAAGTTCTAGCATGTCCGGTACGGCAGCACTCAATGGTGGTGTGACTTCATTCAGGCCGCGATAGTCTACTGTTAGTCTCCATTCTCCATTAGACTTTCGCACTGGCCATATGGGGCTATTGAAGGGCGAGCGGGTCCTGCTGATCACCCCCAGACTCTCCATTCTACGGATCAGCTGCTGGATGGGAATCAGGGAGTCTCGGTTGGTGCAATATTGCCGCCAGTGCACTGTTGTGGTTGCAATTGGCACTTGTTGTTCTTCAACTTTCAGCAACCCCACAGCAGAGGGATCTTCTGAGAGACCAGGCAAGGTGGACAGCTGCTCAATTTCCTCAGTCTCCAAAGCAGCAATACCAAAAGCCCACCGGTACCCTTTTGGGTCTTTGAAGTACCCTCTCTTGAGGTAGTCTGTGCCGAGGATTCATGGAGCCTCTGGACCAGTCACAATAGGTGCTTTTGCCATTCCCTCCCAGTCAGGCTGATTTCAGCCTCCAGCACAGTCAACTCTTGGGATCCTCCTGTCACTCCAGGAATATAGATGGGTTCCACCCCTTGACAGCTTGATGGCATCAGGGTACACTGTGCAGCCGGTATCTACTCGAGCCTTATACTTCTGTGGGACTGATGTGCCAGGCCATCTGATCCACACGTCCAGTAAATCCGATTGTCCCCCTACCTCCACCTGGCTGGAGGCAGGGCCCCTCTAATTGTCGTCACAATGTTGGACACTTAAGTCGTGGTGAAAGGGATTATTCTTTGTTATCACAGGAGCTGGAGTAAAATCATCTCTTCCATTCCATCTGGGAAACTGCTCACCAGAGACTGAAGCCGTAGCTCTCATGGGACGATCAGTCTTGGCCCTTGCTCCCCTCTTCAGTTCACTCACCCGTTCCTCCAAAGCTGAAGTAGGTTTTCCATCCCACTTTGTCATGTCTTCTCCGTGATCCAGCAGGTAAAACCATAGGGTACCCCGTGGGGTATACCTCCTGTATCTCCTCTCTCGAACAATAGGACGCCTTTTGTTAATAGCTGAGACGTGTGTTGGTACACGTGAGGAGCTGGATAAATCAGATAGATCGTCCCTCAGTTGTTTGAGGTCCTGGGACAGTTTTTCCACAGCTGAGATAATGGAAGGTGTGAGATTGTCTTTGAACTCTCGGAGTTTATGAACCATTTCATCCACTGTTAGTGGTACTACGTCGTTCCAGTTTACTGTTGCCAATGAATGGGCATATGATGACGGTGCATTCCGTGTAAGTTTTCGCCACATGGGTCGTGTACATTCAGCTTTATCTGGATCTATAGGTGTATCCCCGTTATTCGGCTTGGTGTGATAGATCATCTCTACGATGGCCGATTCCCTCAGAGACTGGATGCCTTTGTCTATACTAGTCCACTTGGCCGAACAACTCGTAACATCGTCCTTGTACGGAAACCTTTCTTTCACAGCTGCCAAGAGCCGCCTCCAAAGGCTGAGGAACTTTTTCTCTGTTGCAATTGCTTTGTCAATTCCCCCTTCTCTAGCAAGTGATCCCAGCTGCTTGGCTTCTGTACCTTCTAGTTCGTGACCATCGGCCCCATTGTCCCAGCATCGGAGTAACCAGGTGATGATGTGCTCCCCTGGTTGACGGGTAAAATCTTTTCGCATATTCCGCAGCTTGGTTGAGGTCCAAGGTCGAGAAGTTACCTCTTCTTCTTCTTCTTCGTCATGTGATGATGACTCCTGATCAGATTCTAGACTGGGTGGTGAATTCGTTGTTTCTTCATCTCGCTTCACCCTTTTTGCCTCCTTTTTGCTTGTTCTCCTGCGTACAGGGGCAACCAATATTGGTACGAATTGGTCCTCTGGTTTGGCTGCAGTGATTATCACTGTGGTTTGAGTAGCAGCTGTACTTGTTGCTGGGGGTGGTGTAGCTGCTGTACTTGGAGCTGGGGTAACCGCGCTGTCTGTTGCAGTTGAAGTTTGAGCAGCTGCTGTACTTGCCACTGGGGTAGCTGCTCTGTTCATTGAGGCCAGAGTTTGAGTAGTGACTGTACTTGTCGCTGGGGTTGATGCAGCTGCTGTGCTTGGAGCTGGGGTAACCGCGCTGTCTGTTGCGGTTGAAGTTTGAGCAGCTGCTGTACTTGCCACTGGGTTAGCTGTGCTGTTCATTGCCGCCAAATTTTGAGTAGCGACTGTTGCTTTGCCCTCAGATCCGCCGACATTCTTTTCCTTTTGAAGGTGCTGGATAGTGTTGAACAAGGCCCTGTAAGCATAGGCCAAGCCCCAGCACGTTGCTATGATTTGTCCGTCTCTGGTATGGCCAGAATGACCACACGCCTCATTTAAGTGTTTTACTAATTCTTCTGGATTTTGCAGTTGTTCGGTAGTGAAATTCCAAAGTACTGGAGGGGCCCACTGACCTAAATACTTGCCCATACTATCCCACACACCCTGCCACTCATGGCTGTCCAGCCTCAGGGAAAATCTCTTGGTCCTCCTACATCGTCGTTTGACCCCAGACAAGACCCAAACCTGACTCTGCTTAACTCTTGAAATCAGTAGTATCACACAGTATCACAGTATGCTAGAGATTGGAAGGGACCTCGAAAGATCATCTAGTGCAATCCCCCTGCCGGAGCAGGAACACCTAGATAATGTTACACAGGAATGTGTCCAGGTGGGTTTTGAATGTCTCCAGGGAAGGAGACTCCACAACCTCCCTGGGCAGCCTGTTCCAGTGTTCCGTCACCCTCACTGAGAAGAAGTTCCTTCTCAAGTTTAAGTGGAACCTCTTGTGTTCCAGTTTTTACCCATTACCCCTTGTCCTATCATTGTTTGCCACTGAGTAGAGCCTGGCTCCATCCTCGTGACATTCCCTCGTGACACTAATAAGGTCACCCCTCAGTCTTCTCTTCTCCAAACTATAGAGACTCAGCTCCCTCAGTCTTTCCTCATAAGGGAGATGCTCCACTCCCTTAATCATCTTGGTTGCCCTGCGCTGGACTCTCTCCAGCAGCTCCCTGTCCTTCTTGAACTGAGGGGCCCAGAACTGGACACAATATTCCAGATGGGGTCTCACCAAGGCAGAGTAGAGGGGAAGGAGAACCTCTCTCGACCTACTAACCACCCCCCTTCTAATACACCCCAGGATGCCATTGGCCTTCTTAGCCACAAGGGCACAGTGTTGGCTCATGGTCATCCTGTCGTCCACTAGGACCCCCAGGTCCCTCTCCCCTACACTGCTCTCTAACAGGTCGTTCCCCAACCTATACTGGAACCTGGGGTTGTTCCTGCCCAGATGCAGGACTCTACACTTTCCCTTGTTCTATTTCATCAAGTTATTCCCTGCCCAACTCTCCAGCCTGTCCAGGTCTCGCTGGATGGCAGCACAGCCTTCTGGCGTGTCAGCCACTCCTCCCAGCTTAGTGGCATCAGCAAACTTGCTGATAGTACACTCAATTCCCTCATGTAAATCGTTGATGAATATATTAAATAATACCGGTCCCAGTACTGACCCTTGAGGCACTCCACTAGTTACAGGCCTCCAACTAGACTCAGCCCCATAGACTACAACTCTCTGGCTTCTCTCCTTCAGCCAGTTCGCAGTCCACCTCACTACCTGATCATCCAGTCCACACTTCCTCAATTTAACTGTGAGGATGCTGTGGGAGACTGTGTCAAATGCTTTGCTGAAGTCAAGGTAGACCACATCCACCGCTCTGCCATCATCCATCCACCGTGTTATTTCCTCATAAAAGGCTAAGAGATTGGTCAAACATGATTTCCCCCTGGTGAAGCCATGTTGACTGCCCCTCATAACCCTCTTATCCTTGATATGCCTTAAGATGGCACCAAGGACAAGGTGTTCCATCACTTTCCCAGGGATGGAGGTGAGGCTGACCGGTCTATAGTTACCCGGGTCCTCCTTCTTGCCCTTTTTGAAGACCGGAGTGACATTTGCCTTCCTCCAGTCCTCAGGCACCTCTCCCGTTTCCCAAGACTTGGTAAAGATGATGGCGAGTGGTCTAGCAATGACTTCCGCCAGTTCCCTCAGCACCCGCGGGTGCATCCCATCTGGACCCATGGATTTATGGATGTCCAGATTGCTCAACTGATCTCTAACCCATTCCTCATCGACTAAGGCAAACCGTTCCGTCGACCTGACTTCATCTAAGGTCTCCGGGGTACAGGGCTCTTCAGGACTGCCTGCAGCAGAGTAGACAGAGACAAAGAAGGCATTCAGTAACTCTGCCATCTCTGCATCTTCTGTCACCAGGGCACCCATCCTGTTCATCAGTGGGCCTACATTGCCTCTGGTGTTAGTTTTGTCTGCCATGTACTTGAGAAAGCTCTTTTTGCTGTCCGTGGCTCTTCTTGCCAGGTTTAATTCTAAGGATGCCTTAGTCCTCCTAGCTGCCTTCCTACATCCCCTAGCAGCAGCCTTATATTCCTCCCAAGTGGCCAGCCCCTCCTTCCATGACCTGTAAACTCTCCTCTTCCACTTGAGCATACAAGTAGTGGGCAGAGCACACTCTGTATGCATGTTAGCATGGTGATTCCCATCGCCATCAGCAAACAAGTCTCAACAGCATTAAAAGGCCATTCAAAAAATTCAAAACTCTCAAATGTAAATGGTCTGGGGGGAGGACTGGGAGGGTAAAAGGATGTCTCCTTCACAGGTTGAGCACCTGAGAGGGAGAAAAAAGATGTGTAATTGCTAAGCACCTCCATCATATACCTCCCAAAGTATAAAGGTGGTGACCACACTGGGAACATAAGCCAGATCAGTTTCATGATCAATGATTCTATTGTATTACAAGTCATTACCATAAAGTACAATGGGGCAAAAACCTTAGCCCAAGCCCCACACTTGAAAAACACTAATACAGCAAATACCGGATGGACGTAAGATACGATATACTGAAACTGTGAGATCAAGAGGAGCAACCTTGAGAGCCAATAAATCAGCATTGCGACGAGTGACTATCAATCCAGTCAGATCTGTTCTTATCTCAACCCCTCGTGCCCCACGTTGGGCGCCAAAAAGAACTGTCGTGGTTTAAACCCAGTCAGGTAACTTGTTCACTCACTCCCAGTGAGTGGTGCCGAGCTGACAACAGTCGAGGTCCGTGTCCCCGCCCCACCGGGGCTCTCCGCTTCCCCGCTCCCAGAGGAACGAGGAGGAGGATCGAAAGAGTGCAACTCCTACGGTTCGAGACAAGAACAGTCCAGCAACCAATATACAACACAAATCACCACCGCTACTATCAACTACAACAATGATAAGGGAAAATAACAAGGGAAGAGAATATGATACCACCGGCCAAGAAAAAGAGTTCCACCCGGAAGCCCGTGTCCTTCCGGGTAACTCCCAGTTACGCCCCACCCCGGGCATGACGTGCTGTGGTATGGAATACCTCCCTGGCTAGCCCAGGTCAGGCGCCCCATCTCTGCTTCCTCACAGCTTCCCCTCCTCCCTGGCAGAGCATGAACCTCACAAAGTCCTTGGTCAGGGTAAACATCACTTAGCAACAACCGAAAACATCGGCTTCGCCAACACTGTTCTCTGGCTGGAAGTCAAAACACAGCACTGCACCAGCTAACACAAAGGAAAAGCATAACTCCTACTGCTGAACCCAGGACACCTTGTCATAAAAAATTTCTTCCTTATATCTAGTCTGAATCTCCCGTCTTTTAGTTTAACCCCGTTATCCCTTTTCCTGTTACTACAGGCCCAATTAAAAGTCTGTCCCCATCTTTCTTACGGGCCCCTTTAAATAGTGAAGGCTGCAGAAGATTTCCCCAGAGCCTTCTCTTCTCCAGGCTGAACAACCCCAACTCTCTTAGCCTTTCCTTGTAGGTGCAATGTTTCATCCCCATGGACAGGTCCAGGTTGTTTCTGTAATGAGGATTCCAGAGCTGGCCACAGTACTCTTGGGTGGTGGGGGTGTGTGTGTCACCAGGGCAGACTAGCAAGGCAGAATCACCTCTCTCGACTCACTGCCTGTGCTTCTTTTGGTGCAGCCCAGGATACAGTTGGCTTTCTGGGCTGTGAGCACACGCTGCTGGCTCATGTTCATCCAACACTTCTACGAAGTCCCCCTTTGCAGGACTGCTCTCAATGCCTTCATCCCTCAGTTTGTACTGATACAAGGGATTTCTCCGACCCACATGCAAGAGGTTGCACTTGCCTTGTTGAAGCTTGTAAGGTTCACATGGGCCCACTTCTCAATGGGACCTTGTCCAGGTCCATCTGAACGATATCCTGTCCTTCAGGCATGTCAACTGAACAATTTTACTACTGTTGAAATATGCTTAGTTTAAAATATTAAAACACTTGGTATAACATTTGGATATACTAATTTCAGTAAGGACCTGTAGGTGCTTCCTCAAGGTCATGGTCAAAGAAACAGCAGTTGTGGCCCATGTTCTGAGAGGTGATGAACAGCTGAATTTGGTAGGCAGACTGAAGCAATAGCCAGAGGTTAGGTAATGACCTTTTTTGATTTAGTGAGCTTCAGAGCACTGTTTTCTATTTGTTTCTATTTCAAAATGGGAGTAGATGTAATATGTTACTGCTTCTACAGTCCCTAACTTTCTGATGAAGTAAGTAAAAGAGCAGCTCAGTAGCTACTTTGTTGATGTAGAGCATTGTGTTGTAAGGTAAATACCCAATAAACGTGAAGAAGAGTATCTCTTGAGTTCTCACTGATAACTGGTAAACAGATAATTCCTGTAGGAAGTAACGACTGCGCTGAGACAGATTAATAAACCATGGGTGATTAATAATTTGTTTAGAAGATTCTGCAGTGGTGAATCCAAAGAACAGGTGTGTATACTGATGTAATGCTGTTTCTTGGATATGTAACATTAGTTGAAATACCTAGTGAGATGCCCACAGTGAAAATTGGCATCAGAACATGCCAAAAAACTGTAGAGCTAGCGTATAGTATACATTTATCTAGGATTACTGATTTGTATTATGCAGTACATTGGTATTATAAAAGTACAGAGCTATGAGAGACTGACTTTTATCATCAGTACTTACGAGGCTTGCATTTATTTGCAGGAAAACACTGCAAGGTGCATTTTAGCACCTGCATTTAATGTCTCAGAATGGCAGTCTTCAGCATACTTCAGCTATGTTCATGATGTATGCACTCAGTCTTTCCACCACTGTGGCACATTTCAGTGTGAATATGACAGAAAGCATGGCAAAACTGTTGGGAAATAATGGCAGAATTGCAGACGTTGAAGTTTTTTGCATTGCTGAGGAAGAAAAATCAGGTCCTTATTTGTCTCATTCTTCATGTCTTGGAAATATAATGACAATTGACCTAACAAATGTTGTGGATTGAATCCTTTTAAAATGATCAAGAAATTTTGTTTCCTGGGAAAAAATGATTAGGTCCTAAACCATTTTTATACTAATGTCACTGAAAATAGCTATGTAAAGAGCATTAATAAAAGTCAAAACACATTAGTTCAAAATATAAAAAGCATTATGTAGGCAATGTAACTAAAATAGTTCAATAATATATATACAAACTAGTTCTTTCTGCAAATACCTTTTCATTTGTGGGTACAAAGACTTTTTTTGTGTAATAGTACAGTGTCATTTTTTTACATTTCTAACTTTTTTTCCCTGGTTGCTCACAAGAGAAGGTGTAATTCATTTATTAAGACCTAAGTGTATTTATGTCCAGCAAAGATTATCTGGAATATTTTCTTGTCCTAGACTAAGCTTAAATGCCTCCTGGGATTTCAGCTTGTATTTTATCTACAGGTCTGCTTGGGTAAAATCAGATGTTCTGTCCCATCTGCCAGCTCCTCATGAGACCCCCAATAAGAAGTTAGGAAGAAGTTGAGCAGTTCTCTACCTTTGTGTGGTATAAATAGTGTTAATCAGTAGCAGTACATAACTTTCAACTGTTTCTGTTTTTTGTGGTTTTGGGGTTGTTTTTTTTGCTTTTTTTTTTTTATTGTCATCAGCTTGCACTTGTTCAGAATTTTCTAGTTGTCTTCAGATTCAGAAAAAAGAATTAAGGTCAAGCTTAAATTCTGAGAGGAAAGTGGCCGCTTATAAAATTTTGATTCATTGACCTGTCATGAAAGCAGACCGTTTCACTGTCACTGTTTGTGGTAATGTCCAAATGTTTTGAGTTAAGTGGCAGTTTCTGCTGTGTGGATCAAAAATAAACGTACTATGGCAGTGCAGTGATACTGTTTCACATATTTCTTTAGATTTGTAATGTTTCTTAATGTTTAAAAACCTCTATAAACAAACCCTGAAATTGTTACTCTAGTTTCTTTTTTTTTTTTTTTAATATGTATCTTCTCTACAACTCCTGGATGAAAACCAGTCATTTTGTTGTATTAGGAGTAGTACTGAAACTTCGCTGTTTTTTACTAGGTTTTTTTAGAAACTCTCAAAGCCCATAAAAATCTGGGTTTTTTTGAAAAGCCATCAAAGGTGAACACAAAAGTTTCCTTATCATACAGATGAGAAAGAAGGAACATTCATGGAACAACAGTGTTTCATACAACCATCGTTTATCTGTGTGAGATATCGATTGTTCTGTGAAGGGTGAGGAATAGCGATTGGGCACTCTTCTCCTTTCTGTTCCCAGGACCACAAGTATAACTGTTTTGCCAACGAGAATAAGAGCTATTGGAACTGTGAAGTCACCTGAAGTCATGTGAAAGACTTTGAGTGAACTGAATATGTAGGAATGTGGCCGATGGAGCATTAACACAGAAAATTTTCAAAATTCAACTGAGTTCTTGGGGATGATCAGTCTCTGCATATCCTTGTACTTATTTTTTCACCTTTGAAACTAGTTAACTTTGAAGTTGGATAGCACCAGGCAAATTCTGCCTCCAAGAGATCAGTACCATTACCAAATAGGGATTCAGGCAGCTTTTATAATGGTTGTAATATTTTATACGGTTGAAATACTTATTTTCTGAAGACAAATTTCTGTTTATTCTTTACTTTTCAAAAAAGTTGCCTAATAACACATAAGCAAAAAAAAAATAAATAAAGAAAAAGCAACTTGAGTCTCAGAAAATTGATTTTAAGCTGCTTCTTATTTGTACAACAAATAAAAGAATGTCTACTGCATAGACATAGTAAAACTAATGATTTTAAGAAAACCTATTTATGGATTTAAGTCATGGTGAGACTCAGTAAAATGAAGATTCTTGGCTATATGCAAATCTTACAAATGTTTTTAATATTTTACTTGTCATGAAAAATCTTTTTATTCCTATAAAGATAATGTGTTTCTGAGGAGACTTTCTCTACAAACTTCAATTAGTGTCATCGATAAAGTGGTATTAAAGACAAGTACCTCATATCTTAGCTATGAGTGTGAAGAGCGCTAAAATGTGTAATTATCACTTCACTTGGAGACCTCACTTGGCATATTGTGTACAGTTCTGGTGTACATAAAAAGGACATGGAACTGTTGGAACAAGTCCAGAGAAGATCAGGGGACTGGAGCACCTCCCCTATGAAGACAGGCTGAGAAAGTTGGGGCTGTTCAGCCTGGAGAAGAGAAGGCTGCGTGGAGACCTCCTAGCAGCCCTCCAGTATCTGAAGGGGGCCTATAGGGATGCTGGGGAGGGACTCTTCATTAGGGACTGTAGTGATAGGACAAGGGGTAATGGGTTAAAACTTAAACAGGGGAAGTTTAGATTGGATATAAGGAGGAAATTCTTTCCTGTTAGGGTGGTGAGGCACTGGAATAGGTTGCCCAGGGAGGTTGTGAATGCTCCATCCCTGGCAGTGTTCAAGGCCAGGTTGAACAGAGCCTTGGGTGATATGGTTTAGTGTGAGGTGTCCCTGCCCATAGCGGGGGGGGGTGTGTGGAAATAGATGATCTTAAGGTCCTTTCCAACCCTAATTATTCTATGATTCTATGATCTGTAGTTGGCTGATGGATGATTCAATGGCTGATTAACAACCTGTGTTATTTTTTGTTGGTTTATTTTAAAAGCTGATTGGTTTTGCTCAGCAGTCAGACTGTAGCTGTACTTTTTGTACTTTGGTGCATCCAGTTGGTTCTTGATGGCTTTCTGTGTTTGACACTGTGAAATGGGCTAGAACATCTGGCAAGATCTTGTGCTTTGAAAGTGGAGTTAAAAGGCTTGTAAGTTTCTCACTGGAGGTTTCTACAGCCTGCTTTTCTGCATCACCTGTAATTTGATAGAATAAAAATCAGCTGTGTCTACCTTGTTTGGTTTTCTGTTAAAAAGAGCAAATGGTATATTAGCTGATTTATACTTACTTATTAAACTGGTTAGACAGAAGTTTACAGTGATCAAATTAAATCCAGAATTAGGATTCAATAAGTAAATAGTATCTTTAAATTATCAACCTATTAAATTAATAGAACAAATTATCTAATGAAACTGTGATGTTGATACTAAAATAAACTATTTATTATTCTTGTCTTTGGTAAAAGAGCCACCCTTCTCTTGAGCCTAGTCTGTCGCTTATGCTATAACATAAAGTAAAGAACCTGTCTACTGAAGAACAAAGTGCCTCTGTTGGATGTGACATGTTTCTGTGCTGTTGCCCTTAGTGTATAGGAGCTCCTTTATAGTGGAGAGAAATACTGTCTTCTATATAGTGATTTGTATCTGGGTCATCTGAAGAAATGTCTGAAATTGATCAGATAAATTGCACTTTGAAAGTATGTGTTTCCAACAGAAGGGAGCCTACAGAGACTAGTGATGTATAGATATCCATAGTTAGACAACATGAATCCTGTTCAAGATCTTTTTGATCTTAAATGCTTGCCAAATTGAATTGCTCTAATAAGTAATTATTGTGCCATTTTTAACATGAAGGGATTAAATAAAGAGGATGTTGTTAGAAATCAAAGAAGAGTGAGTCTGTGGAAAGCTAAGATGTCTGGTATGATGTATTTCAAGAGACTTAATGTATTAATGACAAGAAACTACATACAGGTTTGTCCTTTCCAACAACAGAGCCTTGGAATCAAGAAAGTCTTAAAACTTAAGATCCTTGATGAAGGTAAGGGAACAATGCTCTCTTGGCTCACAGACAGGAACATACAGACTTAAAGACTTAAAGACCTCTGAAGACCAGCTGAAGACTGATACAACCAACAGTGAAGATGTACTGTTACAAGCAGACATAACACATGTTTTGTGTTGTCATATCAATTCTGTGATGTTATTGAAGTAATAGTATAAACATCAGTGCAATAGGATGATAATGCTCAGAATTTTAGCACAGGGTTAAAACAACTCAGTTACTAACAACGGCATGTAAAACTTCCTTGGAACTTGAGAACTGTGAGATGTTCCATGGATACCTATAGATCTGTATGCCTGACATCTCTACCGGGCAAAGGACTGAACACTATTGTGAAAGATCCAGTTACTGAGCATGAGGTAAATATAATCTACTTGAAAGGATGCACGCTTGCTTTAAAGAGATGTCTCACTTTCAATTTCTTTTGATTGTTTTGGAGGAGTAAGGGAATATATAAATAAGTTGCTGGAGACTACCTGAATTCCCAGAAGGGATTTTAAAGGAATTTCAGCATCCATGGAGTAAAAGGTAATGTCTGGTATAGATAAATAATTCACGGCATGAAAGGTAAATTCTTGCACCACCACAGCACTTCTGCAGGTACATGTTCTGATATCTTTTAACATATTCTTTCATAAAACCTCCGTAAAAGAGGATTGACCCGGTGATGTGGGAAATTTTGCTGATAGTTCAAAGCTACTTAATATAAAAAGAATGAGGGGTGACTGTCAAGAACAACAGAACCTCACAAAATTGAATGACTGGGCATTCAGTCATTATGGCAGGTGAAATTCAGTGCCATCACATACAAACTGAGGCATAACAGTGTTGATAATAGTTTTGTGTATTAACTGGTGGGTTTAGTGCATCATTACTGCTTGGAAAAAGGGCCCTGAAGTTGAGATAAAGATACTTCATGGAAACAACAGATCAGTGCTTGACAGCAGTCAAAGCCATAAGTGATATTGGAAAGAATTAGAAAAGGAACAAAGAACACAGCAGTATGATTTATACTACTGCATAAATCCATGGTTTCTCACCGTGTATGTGAGGAGTTCTGGTTGCCTGTTTCATAAAAGAATTTGTAAGTATTGGGGAAAAAAATTCAGAGAAAAGCAACATGGATACTAAGTAGTATGAACTGCAGCTAGTATTTTAGGTACAACTGCAGGTACTAGAACTCATCAACTTAGAAAGTAGATGAGTAAAAGGGATAGAAGAAGTGTGTATAATCATGACCAAGAGTAGACTGCTCACTGATTCTTCCATTGCAACAAGCAGGGTTTACTGAATGCAGAGTATTTGGAACTGGTTTAAAACAAAAGAATGCAGTTCCTCATTCAAAAGGTGATAGACATCTAGAAGTCTTTGTAACTTGTGCAGATTGGATGTGCACACTGATGCAGTGAATGCAAAATGTTTATGTGTATTTGAGTAGAGAAGAACTTGGAGTAGAGATTAACTGGAGTTTACTGCGCATTTCACCTCACACTCAGAAAATCCCATGGACTGAAAATATTTGTGGGCTGGGAAAACATAATGGGATAGTATCAGAAATACACTGTTTTAATCTTTCCAACGTATGTTCCACAGCTATTTGTTCAGTGCAGATACTGTGCTAGCTGCACTCTTCATCCACCCTAGTTTGCTTAAATGCCACTGTTCTTGAAAATTCACAGAACAAAGCATGCTTTATTCTGAAGTTTTTCATCCCATCATAGTTTTCAATCAGAAACAAGTATATGTTACAAGTATTTGGAGAGTTAACATAAGTGGGGATTGCAGGCTGCAGCCTGAAGATCCCATTTAAATGAATGAATAGCAGACCTCTTTCCAGTTTTTATGCAGAAAGTCCAACAAATTGCCTGAAGATTTTACAGAAGCAATACAGAAGTTGCCAGTTAAGCTGCAGTTTACATAAGAGGCAAACAGATAATACTATGACTGGCTGTGATTTTTAAAATTCATACATTATGTTCACCCTTTTCCTTCTTCATCTTTATGAGCAAGAAAGCAGAAATCACACTCTGAAGAGATTCTGTATAATGAAGTTGTGTTTGATTATTTTCCAGAAATAGCTCATTAACCATTTAATTGCTATCTTGACCTTCCAATTGACTTTATAATTTGTTTCCTTTCACTGCGCCTGTTCAATAATTCATTTTTATGTGCTTATTATATTGTATCAGGTTGTCTTGTATACAGCTGTATATATTTTATTAATGCATATGGTGCTTGGCATTCTAGATCAATTGCATGTTCATTTCTGAATCACTTCTTTTTTTTCTCCCCTTATTCAGTATCCTGTTCTGAACTAGAAGGGGAAAGATTAAGATAAATAAAACTTGATCCATTTATGCACTAACTATTTTACTTCTTTATTTTTTTTTTAACTCAGTGGCAGGCATCATTAGGGTACTACGATAATATTGCCATTCTAAATGCAGTTGTTGCAAGCCTTATCAATGCCATCACTATATTTACTATAAATCTTGTATCATAGAATCATAGAATAATTAGGGTTGGAAAGGACCTTAAGATAATCTAGGTCCAACCCCCCTGTCATGGGCAGGGACACCTCACACTAAACCATGTCACCCAAGGCTCTGTTCAACCTGGCCTTGAACACTGCCAGGGATGAAGCATTCACAACCTCCCTGGGCAGCCCATTCCAGTGCCTCACCACCCTAACAGGAAAGAATTTCCTCCTTATATCTAATCTAAACTTCCCCTGTTTAAGTTTTAACCTGTTACCCCTTGTCCTATTACTACAGCCCCTAATGAAGAGTCCCTCCCCAGCATCCTTATCGATCCCCTTCAGATACTGGAGGGCTGCTATGAGGTCTCCCCGCAGCCTTCTCTTTTCCAGGCTGAACAGCCCCAACTTTCTCAGCCTGTCTTCATACAGGAGGTGCTCCAGTCCCCTGATCATCCTCGTGGCCCTTCTCTGGACTTGTTCCAACAGTTCTATGTCCTTTTTATGTTGAGGCCATCAGGACTGCACACAATACTCCAGGTGAGGTCTCACAAGAGAGAATAAAGGGGCAGGATCACCTCCTTCAACCTGCTGGTCATGCTGCTTTTGATGCAGCCCAGGATACGGTTGGTTTGCTGGCCTGCAAGCACACACTGCCGGCACATGTTCATTTTCTTATCGACCAGCACCCCTAAGTCCTTCTGCACAGGGCTGCTCTGAATCTCTTCTCTGCCCAGCCTGTAGCTGTGCATGGGATTGCTCCGACCCAGGTGTAGGACTTTGCACTTGGCATGGTTAAACTTCATGAGGTTGGCATCAGCCCACCTCACAAGCGTCTCAAGGTCCCTCTGGGTGGCATTCCTTCCCTCCAGCGTATCAACCGAACCACACAGCTTGGTGTCATCGGCAAACTTGCTGAGGGCGCACTCAATCCCACTGTCCATGTCAGTGACAAAGATGTTGAACAAGACTGGTCCCGACACTGATCCCTGGGGGACACCACTCGTTACTGGTCTCCAGCTGGACATTGAGCCATTGACCACAACTCTTTGCGTGTGGCCATCCAGCCAGTTCTTTATCCACTGAGTGGCCCACCTATCAAATTGATGTCTCTGCAATTTAGAGACAAAGGTGTCATGTGGGACAGTGTCAAACGCTTTACACAAATCTAGGTAGATGACGTCAACTGCTCTACCCCTGTCCATCAGTTCTGTAGCCCCATCATAGAAGGCCACCAAATTGGTCAGGCAGGATTTCCCCTTAGTGAAGCCATGCTGGCTGTCACCAAGCACCTTGTTGATTTTCATGTGCCTTAGCATGCCTTCCAGGAGAATCTGCTCCAAGATTTTTCCAGGCTCAGAGGTGAGACTGACTGGTCTGTAATTCCCTGGGTAATTCATTTTCTCCTTCTTGAAAATGGGGGTTATGTTTCCCTTTATGCAGTCGTCCCTTTTTCCATCCTGCATGCTGACCAGGCTTGGATGCCTTTGAGGTTTTAGAGTCATTTTGTTTGTTTGCTTGTTTGGTTGGTTGTTTTTTGTGTTTTTTTTTTTTTTTTTTGTCTTTTCATGCCCTTAAAGCCAATTAGTTGTGCCTGCATTGGGAAGAGATTTAAACTGGGAATGAGAGGGCAGCAAGGGCAAAACATGGTGCGCGAGAGGAGTTAGGACATGGGCAGGTCAGCCGGTGATGCCTGAGCCATGTTAAGGGAACAGGTCTGTAGTGGTGGCTGGGGTCACCTAGCAGTCCATGCTAATGGGGTAAGTCCAAGATCAAGCTGGGAAGTCAAGCCCATGAATCAGCGTTAAAATCTTCGGGGTGTGTGACTAGGCACAGGCAGGGCTGCAAGCTCAGACAAGGGCGAAAGTATGAGCCTATGCTTAAAAGCAGCTCCTAAATGAATCGGGGGCATGCCTCCATTGACCTGTGCGATGCAGAGCTGGACACCTATGTTATAGCTGGCCCTGAGCACAGATGCCAAGTCTCAGGAGGACTAGGATGCATGCAGGGCCCTGACACTCCTGCTGTTCTTTTCCATTTCTGTTCCTGTTCTCCTTCTGCTCCTGCTTCCCCGTCCCTTCTGCTCTGCTTCTCCTTTACTTGCTCTTTAGCTTTTCTGTTCCCTTGTCCTATGTGACTTTTCTTTCCCTGGAAGAATATATGTAGAACAGAATGGACACACAGCTGGAGGTAGTGAGAGTCAGTGGGGACATGACTGGGTGTGCAGGGCACTGCGCTAGCTTTACAGGATTGTACCTCCATGCAGCAGCTTTCAGCTCTGGGGTCTATAATCATGTCCCAGGTATCTGAAGAGCATGATGGCACTGAATGGGGAAAGAGCAAGCTCTCTATCTCTGAGTGCCACTGACTCCTTTCTAAAAGATTTAATGACATTAATATGTTTAATGATATGGTAGTTGTTTCAGTGTCAGAATTGAAATGGTATAGGTGGCACTGTGTAGTTTACTGTGTATTTTTATATCACTCTATTTACATTATGCAAAGTCTAAATAAAGAGAAGGAAGTGTAAACATAACCAAGAACTGGGTGCACTCATCTAGTTTGAGGGAGAACATGGATCACAAATACATGCTTTTGCCAGAGATGTTTTTTGTAGAACATGCTTACAAATATGTCCTCTTCTGAGTCCATGCTCTTTCCTCACAGGAACATTAGACTTCACCAAACTCAGTTCTCATTTACTTTTGAGTGCCTCAGGATGCTATAGTGGTTCCATAAATTTCAGGCATTGTGACTGAAAAAACCTATTATGAAAATTTTTCTGTTTTGGTATTAATCTTTTAAGATGCTGTGTCTGCTCTATTGAAAAATTATCCAAAGCATGTAGAAATTAACGAAAAATTGCTGCTTTTTTGTCAATCCTGAAAAGTGTTGACATTTGTTTTAATGATACTACATTCTAGCAGTATCTGTGCCAAAAAAAAATAATCAAAATTTATCTTTAATTCCAGGTTTAGGCTGAGTTGATAGGTGTCTCGGTTACAGTAACACCCTGCTGCTTGTATTTATTTCCCACAGAAAGAGCGGGACTGTTGTGTAAAACTATTCTAGTAAGTCTGAATTTTAGTTGTTGTTTCCGCTTCATTCAGTATTCGTATTACAACTTGGATGGCAATATTTTCTTCAAGACTGTCCTGAATTGCTCTGTCTGTTTATACTTTCTGCAAATTTTCACCACAATTTAGTATTGCATTTCAAATTACTAATAATTTGCATGTTAATTTGTGTCATACACTTAGTACTAGAGGATAAGCAGGATGGAGGATGCTTAGTTTGTGTTTCTGTGGTTACAGCTATATTTTGTATAGCCTGTTTGAATGTGTTACTATCTTACAGCTTTGTAAGAGAGACTTGGGAAGAAGAAGGGCACTCAGGTTCAAAGTCTGAATCATCACACTTTACTGTCAGACTTTGGATATGTTTATAATATAGTCTCATTAGGATGCAAATCTATACGAACCTGCAAACATGTGGGAAACTAAGTTGCTCTTGTGACAAATCATACTTTTGAATTTGGAGCTGGAATATCTGATCTTTTATCAATTTCTTAACTGACTTCTTTGTACAACTTGTCTTTAAGCGTGGCTTGGGTAATAGATTTTACTTGGAAAATCAATATAATTTAAAAATTTTTCTTGATCTTCTCGCACTCACTGAGGGCAAAGTGGACATCTGCAGTCTTTTGCTTGGTGTTAATTTGCTTGGAATTAAAACAAAACACTGTTTTTGATCTTTCTTATCAATAGAAATACTGCATTATTTTCATTGCATCTGCTGCCATATAATTCAAACTGTGTATTTTTACTCAAGGTGTGCAGAGAGCTATTAATCTTTTTTATTACTGTCTAAAATCTAGAGGATTGTTAACATTGGGCCAGAAAGAAAGGCTTATTATATTCTGAGAAAACTGTGGTGAAAATATATAGCATGATAAATGAAAAATAGATGATAACATGGATTTAAAAAAAAAAAAAAAGTGAAGAATTCCTACACTGTCCTTAAAATCCACTTCTTCAGAAGTGTAGATAGACTGATAAAATGATCAGACTTCTCACACAGTAACTGCAGCTCTGTCCAGGCAAGCATCTTGTAAACAGTCTAAGAAAATAAGTACGTTACACAGAGTACAGTGCGTGTAACTGTAATACCTTAGATAAGTATTTTCATTCAGGTGTGGTTTGGGGGTTCAAGAAAAGGTGTTAGCATTGAAATAAGTGTGTCGTATTGCTGGTATTCCCATACAAACCCATTACACAGACTGGGACAGTGAACACTAGATGCCAGATATGTCTGTGCCTTTTGACCATACCTTCATTCACTATTCGTGGACAATTCAGTGCCTGTGAAATAGAAACGATAATGCCTATCCTTTCTGTCAAGCTGTGTTACATCATTGAATCAAAGGTAGTGATGCTTCTTACTGTTTTGTTTTGTTTTGTTTTTTTTTTTAAATCCTTAACTGAGAATGGCTGGTTTTGTAACTTCTGTTTTTCTTCTGCATCTGACTTGTGGCAGCCAGCTCTTGTCTCCAAAAAGGCTGCCAGAAAAGAAAGATCAACCCAAACACCCCAAAACCTAACATACAAACAAAACCCAGAAGTGGTTTGTACAGGTTTTTTAATCCTGTTACAGCCCCATATCTGGTTCAAGATCTGAATCATCTTTATAACTTTTACTTAGGCAATATATCTTGGTTATCAGGACATAATAAGTTAGAAAATTCAAAAATACATTTTCAGCTGTATGTTGATGAGTCAGTTAACTGGTTAAAGAAGAAAAAAATCTCTTGATCCAGGTAATGGGAAGCAGAGTGGCCTTACTATGTAAAACTTAGTCCCAGTGACTGGAGGGAATGAGGATTTATTGCATTCTCTTGTCTTTCATTATGTGTTAATAATAGTCAGTAGCTAAAAGCCAGTTTTCTAAAATACCTGGTGACAGGCACAACTTCTTTACTTTTCTCTGCTGTGATGTAGAGTGATGTAAAAGTAACGAATTCACAGCTGGTGCCATCTGACATTTTGATACTCATTGGCAGTGTCCTAAAGATAATTTGCATTACTCCAGTGCTTTCTTGCCCCTTGTAGAGATTCTCTAATCATGTTGAAATGTATTGTTTCAAACATTGGCACATGCCCTGTAGTGCATAGAAATCACAGACTTTTTTTTTTTTGTAAGTGTTCCAAAATAAATACAGCAGTTATGATGGTTATACTTTTGGTTATATTCTCAGATAAAGTACAGTGGGATGGCAGGATATCAGTAGTCCACTTGTGAAAGAGACAAGGAGAGAATTGGCTTGAAAAATAAAATACTTGCCCTTTCAGTATACATAACACAGTCAGTAATTGAGAACTTACCTGTTTATTTACTGCCTAACCTGATGAGTAATTGATTTCATTTTAATTCTGTAATATGTGGAAAGATCTGTTAGTTCTTAGAAGACCTCCTTTCAGTAATTGTGACACCTGTACTGAATTTAGTAGATAGTGGGTTGTAATGATCTCTTTTGTTTCAATCTAGTAGAATCTGATAGGATTTTCCCCACCCATAGAATCACAGAATTGTTAGGGTTGGAAAGGACCTTAAGATCATCCAGTTCCAACCCCCTGCCATGGGCAGGGACACCCCATGCTAAATCATATCACCCAAATCATATCACCATCATTAATGCTTGTTGAAATGTATGAGTAGAGGGTGTTTGTAATTCTTTTCTAAGTGGTTGCTGTTTTGCTCTGTGTTTTGTATATGCCGTTAGTGAGTGAGCTTTTTGGTCTTTCAGTATTACGTTATTTTTAGAAAGATGTGTGTTTTTACGTGAGGATTCCTGCCCTCTTTGCATTGTACATCTAGAAAAATGTCTTCCATGAAAGTATAATATCAGATCTGTCTGAAACTGGGGAATTTAGCATCAACATCTTGCATGATGTGTTTATAGGAGTGGGAAGGGGTCATACCCTGCTTCTTAGTATTTGATTTCCCTGGCAGAACGGTGACTGAGTTTTTGTTGTTTCTTTTTTGTTTTTGTTTTTGTTTTTTTTTGTTTGTTTTTGGTTTTGGTTGGTTGGTTGGTTTGCTTGTTTTTGGCTTTTTTTTTTTTTTTTTTTTTTTTTTTGCGTGTGTGTGTGTTTTGTCTTTTCAGCATCAGTAATGATGCAGTAACTTTCCAGGTATATTTTACTTTGGTTTTTTGTTTTTCTTTTTTGACTGTTAGTAATGTATGGTAAAAATATACAATACAGTTTCTTTTGCAGACCCTAAAGAGGGACATTTACAGAGTCTGTGGTTGCTAAATAGCACAAAAAACATATGGCAGGCAGATAGACAGTATGAACATTGTGGAATTAATTCTTCCACCAGTTATACTGTAGTAAACCTGTGGAAACTTGTGACCTCTTTAGATTTCTTCAGAATATTTTCTGCAGACAGGTGTATGTAATTGATTGGATTTTGTTGATTATATGCTTAAATAAAATCAAAAAGGATGCTCATACAAATGTTGCCATATATTATTTAATCTGGTTAATCTGGTAGGGAGATAGATGGGGCAGAACTGCTGTGACTGCAGTTACTGGGACAGCTTGCATTGGCTTCAGTGAGTTCATGATCAAAGATTTTACCCTTCAAGAAAGTCAATGCTTCTATATTCTACTCCTATCTATTATACTGAGGGTCACTGTCTAGCAAACATCATTTTAATATACAGTATACTTCCTTCAACTAAAAAAAAAACAAACCTCAAGATTTATGTGATTTGCTTTTCTTTAAATCGTTACATAGCAATTAAAGCAAAGCAATGACTGGGGAGTAAGTAGGAAAGTGTATTTCATATCCTTTCAGTGAACTAATAAAAAATTTATGCCATTTTATAATACAGTATAAGCTGATGCAAGGTTACAAGGGATTGGAAGTAGGATGTTATTCTTAGTACAGAGCATCTGTGTTTATAAAGCAGATTTTGTCATTATATCAGCAAGTATAGTTTACACTGGTTTATGTAGATCAGAAGTATTATGTTCTAGTCTTTCGGTATTAAAAAAGCATCATGGCAGACTGTTGAATTTTATGGTGATATTAGGATATGATAATTTACAAATTAATAGCTGCTTTTGAAATAAAACTAGAATCATCTAGAAAGATATTTTTATATATATGATAAGAAAGAAAGATACTTCCATTTATGAAAGTTAACAGGATTTCAGATCCCTTTAGTACAGGCAACTGCAAGTGGCCTTAAAAATACGTAAAAAACTTTATTTCGTCAGAGTTTTTTTTTTCTTTTTGATACGTGTTCTTCCCTTGTTCCCTATTACAGAAATTCTGTTCCTATAAATTGTTCTTATAATTTTTTTTTTTTTTTTTTCCCCTGGGACTATCTGCCTCTATTTCCACCTCCTAAACCCTCTAAAAACTCTGCTATTTTTCATTGGTTGACTGAATCTGATACCAATTATTTGCATAATAGTGGCATTTTGTTTTATATACTGTATTGCTTTCACTTGTATTCCTATATGAGGTTTTAATCGTGCCTAAAAAACCCACGTGTAGTTAGATCTGTAGCATGTTTTAAGATGGTGACACACCAAATCAAAATGTTTCTTAAAATATTCCACCATGATCTTTTATATATATATATATATATATGTATATTTTTTAGCTCACTTTTCAAATAAATTTAGTGAATTTTGAATATAATGTTAGGTGGATTAATTAGAAACAGTACCCCAGTTTTCAGTATGGTGCTATAAATTGTAATGGTTCAGGCTGCTACCTAGAACTCCACCAATTGCTTCAAAATTACTCCATCCAAATTGTTTGTTAGGTTGTCTGCATTCTTCACCAACTAGTGGATTGGTACTTGTGGAATGTATGTACGCCCAGAAAACCATGAATTTGTTATTAGATTAGTTAAAGTTTTAGCAGTCTAGTGAAAGAACTGTTGTTCTGTTCTACATGGCATTTTTATTTTTTGGGTAATAGGTAGTTCATCAATGCAGAATTCTGCTTGTTATTCCTATCTATTAGTTAAAGATAAATAATAATTAGAATGTCATAATGCAGTTGTACAAAGCTCAGCAAAAGCTAAACCAAAGTGTTTATTAGTCATCTGGTGATTAGACAATTGTTTTTACTGCTGAGCAAGCTAGAACAGAAGTCAAGGCAGTCCAAAACAAGTTTAGACAAAGTCTTACAAATCCTGAGGCTTGTGTTCTTAGTTTCACAGAAAACATGTGGACTTCTTACAGCAATAACGGCAACATTATTGGGCTGTATGGCTGCGCATATCTGATGATCACATGAAACAAAGATGAGCATCACATCATGAAGTCTGTGATACTGGGTGCTCAAACTGAGCATAATCCTTTTAAAATAGGTGGGTATTCTTACCCATCATTCGCATTTATGTTGCAGTCCTGCTTTCTGCCCATGGACATGCTTCAGTGAGAGAAGTGTTACTGTTCCAGCTGTACAGATAGTAAACACTTACATGTAATCTACCTTCCTATCATGCAAATAACAGGTCAGTGTCAGAAATCAAAGATAGCCATGGCATCTCTCAGTTTGCAGATCTATTTCAGGTGTGTAAAATATTAATCATCCTTATCCCTGTTGTTTTTTTTTATTTTATTTTGGTTTTTGTTCTTTTGTTTGTTTTTTTCTATGTAATATCACTAATTAGAATTTAGGAATTGTTCATTTTTATTACTGGAATCATAAATTATAAATTGGAATGCTTCCATACTCACTACTAAAGTAACAGTGTAAGGCTGCCATTGTCTGAGGCTGTACATATCTGCTGATTCATTAGTCTGTAATGTTCACAGTATCACAGTATCACAGTATGCTAGAGATTGGAAGGGACCTCGAAAGATCATCTAGTCCAATCCCCCTGCCGGAGCAGGAAGACCTAGATAATGTTACACAGGAATGTGTCCAGGCGGGTTTTGAATGTCTCCAGGGAAGGAGACTCCACAACCTCCCTGGGCAGCCTGTTCCAGTGTTCCGTCACCCTCACTGAGAAGAAGTTTCTTCTCAAGTTTAAGTGGAACCTCTTGTGTTCCAGTTTTTACCCATTACCCCTTGTCCTATCAATGTTTGCCACTGAGTAGAGCCTGGCTCCATCCTCGTGACACTCCCCATTTATATATTTATAGACACTTATAAGGTCACCCCTCAGTCTCCTCCAAACTATAGAGACTCAGCTCCCTCAGTCTTTCCTCATAAGGGAGATGCTCCACTCCCTTAATCATCTTGGTTGCCCTGCGCTGGACTCCCTCCAGCAGCTCCCTGTCCTTCTTGAACTGAGGGGCCCAGAACTGGACACAATATTCCAGATGGGGTCTCACCAAGGCAGAGTAGAGGGGAAGGAGAACCTCTCTCGACCTACTAACCACCCCCCTTCTAATACACCCCAGGATGCCATTGGCCTTCTTAGCCACAAGGGCACAGTGTTGGCTCATGGTCATCCTGTCGTCCACTAGGACCCCCAGGTCCCTCTCCCCTACACTGCTCTCTAACAGGTCGTTCCCCAACCTATACTGGAACCTGGGGTTGTTCCTGCCCAGATGCAGGACTCTACACTTTCCCTTGTTCTATTTCATCAAGTTATTCCCTGCCCAACTCTCCAGCCTGTCCAGGTCTCGCTGGATGGCAGCACAGCCTTCTGGCGTGTCAGCCACTCCTCCCAGCTTAGTGGCATCAGCAAACTTGCTGATAGTACACTCAATTCCCTCATGTAAATCGTTGATGAATATATTAAATAATACCGGTCCCAGTACTGACCCTTGAGGCACTCCACTAGTTACAGGCCTCCAACTAGACTCAGCCCCATAGACTACAACTCTCTGGCTTCTCTCCTTCAGCCAGTTCGCAGTCCACCTCACTACCTGATCATCCAGTCCACACTTCCTCAATTTAACTGTGAGGATGCTGTGGGAGACTGTGTCAAATGCTTTGCTGAAGTCAAGGTAGACCACATCCACCGCTCTGCCATCATCCATCCACCGTGTTATTTCCTCATAAAAGGCTAAGAGATTGGTCAAACATGATTTCCCCCTGGTGAAGCCATGTTGACTGCCCCTCATAACCCTCTTATCCTTGATATGCCTTAAGATGGCACCAAGGACAAGGTGTTCCATCACTTTCCCAGGGATGGAGGTGAGGCTGACCGGTCTATAGTTACCCGGGTCCTCCTTCTTGCCCTTTTTGAAGACCGGAGTGACATTTGCCTTCCTCCAGTCCTCAGGCACCTCTCCCGTTTCCCAAGACTTGGTAAAGATGATGGCGAGTGGTCTAGCAATGACTTCCGCCAGTTCCCTCAGCACCCGCGGGTGCATCCCATCTGGACCCATGGATTGATGGATGTCCAGATTGCTCAACTGATCTCTAACCCATTCCTCATCGACTAAGGCAAACCGTTCCGTCGACCTGACTTCATCTAAGGTCTCCGGGGTACAGGGCTCTTCAGGACTGCCTGCAGCAGAGTAGACAGAGACAAAGAAGGCATTCAGTAACTCTGCCATCTCTGCATCTTCTGTCACCAGGGCACCCATCCTGTTCATCAGTGGGCCTACACTGCCTCTGGTGTTAGTTTTGTCTGCCATGTACTTGAGAAAGCTCTTTTTGCTGTCCTTGGCTCTTCTTGCCAGGTTTAATTCTAAGGATGCCTTAGTCCTCCTAGCTGCCTTCCTACATCCCCTAGCAGCAGCCTTATATTCCTCCCAAGTGGCCAGCCCCTCCTTCCATGACCTGTAAACTCTCCTCTTCCACTTGAGCATGCCCAGCAATTCCCTATTTAGCCACACAGGTCTCTTGGCCCTCTTCCTTGACTTCCGACATGTCGGGATGCTCCGATCTTGAGCACGGAAAAAGCAATCCTTGAATGTCAACCAACTGTCTTGGGCCGCTTTACCTTCAAGAAGCCTTGCCCATGGGATTTCCCCTAGCAATTGCTTGAAAAGGCCAAAGTTTGCCCTGCTAAAGTCCAGGGTTGCAATTCTACTTGTTCTATGTTGTTCTGTGATAAACAGATTTAAAAATTATGCAGCCAACACATTATCATTTCAGCAAAGGGAATATTTTCCCCATTATGAAGCTTTCAGAACTCGGTTGTATTTCTAGAAGAAGCAGGGGGAATAGGCCAATACTTCTCTTTCATCTCCTTTCCACTTTGGTCCATGAGTATATTGCTGATTTTGGAGTTTGGGGTATTTTTAATTTTTTTTTTTGTTAGCATTTTTGATTTGATTGCACTTTATATCTTGTGAATATAAGCAAGTTAGCAGCATTTCTAAAGAGCGAAACAAGCTTTCCCATATAGTTCTGCCAAAGCACTGACCTCTAAAACCCTTGGCATTTCTTTCCTTGGCCTTTCCTGAGTAGAAGTTGCCAATCATTCAGAACAGTGCCAAACTTGTGTAGTGCTTTTGTGATATGAGAAAGTATCTACTAAATGCTTGTGGGAGACTTACCCAGCTGATTTATTTCATTTCAGTTGCAAACAAAACAAATGAAGCCACTAGGCATAATGTAGGTGTTTCAAGACTAAAAAGTTACCGTCTTGCTTGCAGCTAGTGAATTAATTGCTCTTTCTAACTGTTTGGATACAAATATAAATGGATTTTTTTAATTTTTATTTTTTTTTTCCTCCCTGTATTACGCTTAATGGAAACTAAAGCAGAAATGAAAATAGTGAGAGCTCTTTTCTGGTATTTGCCAAGACAGACAAAAAAGAATGATTGGGAAACTCTTGACAGATGGATGTAGCAAAAAAGGTGTGGGGGCTTTCAGAAAACTAAAAGATCTGAGAATGGACATTCAGGGGAATATAAGAGACTTGAGGTGAAGCATGACTTTGGCAAATCTGTCTGGTTTCTGGTTGAAAAGGGAACCACGAGCTGAGCTGAAAGAATACAAGCTGATTTCATTAGAGGAGAAGAAATGGCAGATTAAAGATGGAAAAAATCAAAGGAATCAGGATTGAGTCTGTCTGTCATGGCCATGAAAACAGAAGTGGAGAAAAGAAAAAGGGATGGAATATATGTGCTCTAATGTTGTTACTTCAGAGGAGGCTGGCTAACAGGATAATAGCCAACACAGTAGAGCCAACATTTAAGTATGCACCAAACTGTCTTAAAGGCTATGAAGTCTTTCTGTGAGAAAGATCTATAAATCTGAATAATCTTGGAAGACTTGCCTAAGAACCTGTCACCTTCAGAAATTCTGGAATTTGTGTTTCATGCTTGTGTTCTGCTCACTGGAGTTTTGTTTCGTATTGTGTTCTTGTTTTTCACCTGGCTTTCAGTTTCCCATCTGAGTGTTTTGTCCTTGCACTTTAGCTGTTCAACTGATAAAAATTCTCTTTGTCATGTTCCATGTTCAAGATGATGCAGTGAAGAGTGAGAGAGTGGATAGTGGCACTTCAGAAGCCCTTAGTGTTGATGTCAAGACTCAGGTATTACTGGTCTCAGTTTTCTGTTGTGGGTTGTTTTTGTTTTTGTTTTTTTATTTGTAAACAAAACCTGAGGTGAAGGAAATCCTTGTGTAATTCTGCTTTCTCAGTGAGCCGCAGTATCAAGTTTTTGTGATACTTGGTGTCCTGAAGAAAAAAGTAATTGGGATAAATATGCAATATTTATCTGTTAAAGTCCTGATTTATATGAAGATGTTTTGAGGGATGGAAAATGTGGGCCCAGTACATGTTTTATGGTTGCATACCTATCACTTAAGGAAGACAGGATAGTGTTTGTATCTGTCAGAGTAGTGCTGTGGGGTATGCAGCTAGCAGAGGGTTGTCAGTTTATTTTCTCTTACTGCTTTATTGGCAGAGAGATTCATGTCTGCTTCTGCAGAATGAGACTCCTACTGTTTTCAAGGGAAGTTGTTTGCCTATCCAGTAGTCCCATGCTACTGCTCCCAAGAAAGCCATCTTGCAAATTATTCCTATTTCCACCCCCCCCCCCCCCCCCCCCTTTCTCCCCTCTCCCCCCAGTATGTTCAGAGATATGCAGCTGGTTCCAGGCCAGACTGTCCTCATAGGCAGGACATGCTCTCCTTCCCTTAAATTGCAAACAGTGAGCAAAAATCTCTCATTACATACTGTGTCTTGTGGTTGGTCAGCGGAAATACATCTGGCCAGGTTGCATCACCATTCACAATTTTTCATTTTTATGAACATTTTTGCTTTAACGGTGAGAAACAACACAGCATAAGAAAGTGGCTCAGAGAAAATGTAATTATTGTGCAGATTTTGAGCTGAACAGCCCTTTCCAGGTGGTTACTGTGCCTTTGCCCTTGAAGTCAGAAAAAACGTTACCAGGTGTTTTATCCAGCTTTTAGACGTGTTGTGTGGTTGACTAGTGAAAATAGGATCAAATGAGTTCAAGGTTTCCTCCTTGGGGTAGCACACAGCATAGTAACAGGTTTCCAAAATAAATGTAAAGTGGCTTCAAGGAATGCAGAAATGCCCTTATTCTCATGCAGTACCTTGGGATGTGCAGATGCTGTCTCAGTTGTATGCATTACTTGGCATTAAGTCAAAATGGTGTCTTCTTGGCACTGATTTCTACCAGTACATCTGTATTTCTTTTTCCAGTAGTGCTGATTCTCCTTATTTTAGCCTTCAGCTGAAAAGTTCAAACCAGCTCTTTGAGCGCTACTGATGTGTCAACTTTGAAGATGGTTTACTGGTGTTGAGGTCAGTACTGCTCAGGAAGAAAAGAGAAGTTGTACTGGTGTTGAATGTCGTATCATTGCTAAAAAAACCTTTTATAGGCTATCATTTAAAATTTCCCATTAGTGTTAATTATTTGAAAGAAAAAAAAAAAACCTCAAAAAATATGGCTAACTCATTAAATGATCATTATTTCAAAACATAGTATAGGAGATACAATACGATCAAGGGAATGTTTTCCTTATTCTTGAATGCAGAAGAGTCCTAACTTGATTTACAGTGTGGTTTACTAAAGATAATGAAATATGGAGTTTGGCACATAGTGTATTTCTAGGGGTTATTGTTAATAACTATGTATTTATCTAGTAAGAGATAGGCTCACTCGTAATTTAAATACCAAATTAACACTGCCCTTGGCTAGCTCTCATGTACCCCTAAAGCTATTTTTTCTCAAAATCTATTTTTCATTAAAATGCTGTTGCAACTTTATGCTTGGCCAGTATTTTGAATGAAAATTTTCCTCATTTTGGAGACATTTTTTTTTTACTTTTCTCATTTTGGAGCTTTACTTTTGACCGTGAAATATACCTTCTAAAGGGAGAAAAGAGTATATATTAAAATATTGTTATGACTATCTCGTACAACTTATAATTTCAGTGTGTGCTAAAATCACATGAAAGTGTTGGGTTTTTTGTTTTTCACTTTTAAGTGTTTCAGTAATCACACACTGTGGTGCATTTTATACACAATTTCATCTCATAATCTATATTGTCAGAATTAAATTTAGGGAGACTGAATACCCCATCTGTTTTGTATTCTCCCTGGTCATCCAGAGTAAAATAATGCAATATCTCACTGAAGTTTTCATTCCGAAAGCTCCAGTTAAGCCTTAGTGAGATTTTAAGTTATACATTTGTTGCAGGAGTAATGTCTTAAACCATTACACAAGCAACCTGTAAGTGTATCCCTTCACAAGTTTCTCCTTATGCCTAATATGGTGAACAAAAGCTGTTTTGTTATCTTGTAAAAGTTAATTCTAAATTCCGTTTTGGAAAGTATATTTATACAATTCAGCCAGTCAGATATTGTGTAGAACACTTTGCAGCACCTTACTGATTATGAGAACACCATTTTGCCCTATTTGGGAAAGCTAAAGCTTCAGATTCCAAGAGGCAAGGATTAAGATACAGCCAAAGGCTTGAGAAATGCTTGGCAATCTACACATGGCTTACCAACCTAAACTCTCAGTGAAATTCAGATTCCTTTGGAGGTATGCTCAAATATTTCCTGAGCTACAAATTTCTAAGAGTGCAAACAGATAGGTAATGCTTCCAGCAAAGTATATAATGTGATGGAATTTATGCTCTTGAAATTGTGCAACTTGTATATAATATTTTAACAGATGCCTTCCAAAAAAAAACACCCAAAACCAAACAACCCTCCAAAAACAGCAACCCAAACCCAAGATGTGGATCACCGTTACACATGAGTCCAGCTTTAGAGCATCAGTATAGTCATGAAAGAAATGTTTTGCAGATTTTGATGTTGCCTTAAGCACTTTTCAAAACGTTACTTTGGAAGGAAGACTTAAGTGCCATTGTTGTTACAGCTCTGTTTGTATCTTGTGTTTTCCGTGCATATAAATTCTTGGGAGTTATATTACTGTGAAGTTGCTACTGGTGGAAAGAAACCAGGTTTTAGTCCCAAACTTAAATGTAAAATATACATGCAGCACTCAGAATCTAAGTTTACATTGCCAATCTGAATTATGTGTTACATATTGCACATAGAGGAAGGATAAAGGAACTATAATGAAAAATGTAATAGTTGCCACCCATCTCGTTGTCAAGGGATGGAGTAAAATGGTGACTGCTTTTTGGCCACAGACACCAATATTTAACAAGGCAGTGAAAAAATCTACGTGCAGAAGTTTTATTTCTCTGCTCTTGAAATACTATTTTTCTCAATATGGGAGTACAGATGCATTTTTTTCCAGCATATTAGTAGCATAAAATGTGGGTTTTATTATTATTAAATATCACACATGCAGTTTGAACAGCATCATGCAAATAAATGGGAAGGATTGAAATAGGCTATATCAGCAACTAGGTTTGATATTTTCTAATAAACTAACCACAAATCACAGGATATTTCCTTCATACAAATGGGAAAATAGACATTTAAAATAGATTTTCTATGAAGAAATTAAAGAATTACCATGATTAAGTAAAGAGAAACTAGTATACCCTTTGATTCTCCTCCCTTTTTTGCTTGAGCGGATGTGTGGACTGAAATCCAGTATTCAACATTAAAGCAGCAATCTGCAGCAGAGTGGATGAATTTGTGATAAATTGTCCCTTGAGATTTATAAAACATGTTCTCTATAAAACCAGCCAGAGTATGTTTCTCCACATTAGTCAGTTTCTGACATTCAGGCTACTGAAGCTTCTAGGCCAGTAGTGGTATCTGCTATCCCGAAGCTGTAAACAACTCTTTGTTTATAGCAACAGTGGTCATACATCTATTTCAAGGTTTTACAGTGATAAAAGGCTGACTGCCTACATAAACTGGAGTGGGCTGCAATGTTGTTACTTTGTTTATTGCTTTTACTGCAGCGGTCAGTTCCTCTGAGACTAGGCGCTGGTACTCGTGTTAGACAACTTGTGTCAACTAAACAAACCACTATGACAGACAATTGTAATGAGCATACTAATTAAATGTTGCTGTATTAAATTGTGGGGGAAATGTGGAAGATTAATAGCAAATTAAAAAGAATTTGTCAGTTACCTTTTAATGAGTAATGACAGTAGCCTCTAGAGAGGTTTTGATTATATTAGTGCTTCTTAATTTCTTTAATCTGCGCTATTGTTATAATTCATGTTACTTTATTAGAGTGAGAAAACAGAGGTTTGCTGCTTAAGAGGGATGAAAGATATTTGCTATGTCTCTCTAACGTTGAGTTTTCGGTTTAGACTAGATACATAAAATTTTGAAGTTTGTATACCATTAATTCCCACAAAATTCACTACTCAGTCACAGTGTTTTCTCCTCTCTTCATAAGGCTATGAAGATTGTTTTTAGAAAATATACATTATTATACATATGTATTATTACACATATGCATATACATATACAATACGAAATTATACATTATTAAGAAAATACAATTTTTACCTTTTCAAGTTGACCTGTCCTTTGAAAAATCATGTTGATCAATGGAAAGCCAAATAAGCGAGGCATGATATCTACAATTTAAAACAAAAGTGATATATGTTTATCCTAAATCTAAAACCCTCTTGCATTTTCTTATCCATAAACTCTGATTTATTAGTCATCTCAATATGCCTTACATTCCTGCCATATTATGTAAAAATCTTGAAGGAGTTTCCCCAAGTGAATACTCACTATTTTGCTGATCATGTTTCAAGTCACTCAGAACTTTCATGTAAAAAAGTATGCTTAATTAATTGTAAAAGATAGCAGGTTCTCACACCACCGAGGAAGCAACAAATAGATATGTAGATATGCACTTTTTACTGATTGGTTCAGAATCCATCTTTAGCTTCAGTAGGAAGCCTTTAGCTACAAGCCATTATCACTGTTAAAGAAGAATGGGGGAAAATGGAGAATGGAATAATCTTTTCCTGTTACTTGAGTAGCTGCATTATATAAATTGGAAGCCTGACGGACTGTTTCCCCAGTTAAGCCTAGGTTTATTGTAGGTAAAGTAATTATGGGGATATCCCATGGCTTAATCCTGACTGGTTTTGATAACATGGTGTTAAAGCTCCCTGACCAACGTTTTTTGGTAATAAGGCAAAAGGCTGGCTGCTTTGAACTCAAATTTAATGAAGATCTGTTACAAAACCTGAACTTTTGTTGAGCACTTTAAAGGTCTTGCTTAATAAAAATCTTCAGAGAGCATATCCAAGAATTTTTAATCTGCTGTGGAAAACATTGTGGACTAGAGTGTGTACCTCTTTCCCAACACAGAATTTTGACATGTTCTTTGTAGTTAAAAGTAATAAATACACCTTTTTGGTGGTTACTGTGAAGTAGATTATTTTTTTTTTTTTTGGTTTAATTAAACTTCAAAAGATGCCTAGAAAGGTACTATATAGTTTTAGTAATAAATAATATTTACTGTCTGTGACAAAGAAATTATACTTGAATATTTTTATTGTTAAATAAATTGTAAACAGAGGATTTGTCACTCCTCAGGTATAAAGAATGAAGGAATAAAGGAATTAATTGTCTTCAAGAAATTGAGATGAACAGTGCTACTTTTCTCTCCCAGGGGAGGGTGAGGTAAAATTAAATGAAATAAAAAGCTGTGGTAAAATCTGCCGAGAACGCACTGGTACGTAAAAAACGAGGAGGGATCATAATACTTAGAGTGGATGCTGATTATTTAGATTAAATGAAGATGGCATAAATGTAAACCCAAGCAGTTTGTTTTGTAGTGAAGTTAGGAAGATGTTGGCAATTAGGTAGACAAGGAGAATGATGGTTGTGTAGCTGAGGCACTGGATGGGAAATCAGGAGCTCTCACTTCAGCTGCAAATTTCACAAGTTTCTGTGTAATGTGGTACCAGGTACTTAAACTCAGGTATGCAAACACTGCCTCACACTAAAATCAAACACCCCTTGAATCTGTGGTGTGAGATTATGTGTTTGCATTGTAAGATATTAGCAATTATGGGGAAAGATTCAGTCTCATTAGAAACGTGTATCCAGGAAAATGACACAAAATGGGAGAGTTTTTGTCCATTTTAAAAGCTAACGTTTTACCATCCTTTTCTCTTGGCAGTAAATAGTGTGTACTTAGAAGCATGACTGAAAGGTCTTGCTGGAACCTTTCTATGGTGACCTTATGAAGTCAAGAGTTTTATGTCGCTTCAACAGTGCAGACATCCCTGACTTATGCTTAAAAGACAGGAAAGCTTTATTATGTAGTGTCATCAGATGTTCTCTACAAACAAATTATGGTGGATATACAAGTGTTTGTATGTTTGGGGGGTGCTGGTGCAGGCATGCAAATCTGTTTACCTGACAAAAGATAGGCCTTTTATAGAATTGTTTTTCTTAGCAATTCTACCATTCCTGGATTTAAAGACTTGGTAGTAGATAGTTGTATCAAAGGTTTAAGGTGTTCTTTGTTGTCAGGAGAATGGATGACTTCATTATGACTGCAGTGCATGACTGAGAAGGGTTGAAGTGGGAACAGTTGCAGAGTTGCTGAGCTAAGAGGCTGAGTGCTGCTTGGGACAGCTGATTTGTCATTGATACCTGATCTGTCATAGCAAGCAGGAAAACATGCATGCTTTCTGGAGAACCCTGACACAAGATGCAGGTGTTAAATAAGTAAACCTAGTTGTTAATGTGGAGTGGTAAACTGTAGCACTTAGAGCATGAACAATGAGAGGTAAACCAATTTGGTTGTAATGCCTCATACATTGAGGAATACATGTTTCTATATTGTATGAAATACTAATGATGCTAATTCTATCTATATTAAGTAACAGAACATTTTTTCTCTCCCTTTGCCTTACAGTAAGTTTTTAATAAACTACATTTTATTTCATTAATTGCTCATGATCCATAGCCAAGATTTTTCTCACTAGGAGGGGATACTTACTAAAAAAGAAGGACCTAGATGTGTTCATGATGTGATGAAATTTACGGACACAAATCATAAATATTTTTAAAGAATTAAGATTCAGTTTCTGTCTGCATAAACTACTACACTGTGGCTGTATGGCATTCCAGTAAGTGGGGGATTTATTATGTATCTTCTATTTACAACCATTAACTCTCATTTTATTTAACTGGACTATCTTGGCCTACAGCATACAACTTTTTAAATTGTCCCCAAAGCCTCTTCTGTACCTCTGCTGTTCTCTGCAATCTTTTCATCCTTATGCAAAGCAGACGTAAAACATTATCATTTTGATTTGGCAGAGAATCAGTCTATTCAGCATTTCTAAAAGTGCACAGTACAATGGAAAATTAGATTACAATATCACCTGTGGTCCTCTTTAACTTGAGCTCAGTTGATGCTGCTGGAATTTTTTTTTTTCTGAATCCTGAAAGGACTCCCAGTTGCTTTTCTGTAGGTGTTAAATTTGTCAGTGCTATGGAAAACATGAATACTAGTCTAAAATGTGGACTATTTCTTTATCAATTCTAAATAAAGTTTTTGTGTTTTCATTACTGTAGTTAAAAATGCAAAAAAAGAAGGTTCCATAGTTAAATTAAACTATCTACTTTGCGAAAACATGATAACAGTTTAATTGGATTACTTCATTCATTCAAACATGATGAGGATTGTTACTTGGTTTGCTTCAATGTATATATGCTGATTATGCTTGCATATAAATAATTTTATTTCTATTTGTGGGTAAATGTATGTGTCTTTAAAATACAATGCAAATAAGTGGAATTATGTATACAGAAGATCAGCAGGTGTGCTTGGTTTTGGCCTGTAATGGCACTCTTCATAGCTTAGTTTGCCAGAAATACTGGACAACCACAGATCATGTGGGGGCAGTCTTGATCTCCTGGCTAGGTTAACGTATCCATCAAAGTATTTATTTTTAAACTGATCGAACAGTAAACCAGTGTTCTACAGCTACACTTTTTTTTTTACTCAAGAAGTATAATTATGATATTGCAAAGGTAAGCAACAATAATAGTAATAGTAATAACATTTTTCATGCTTTGAAAAATGTACCCATTTCATAATTAAAAACATAAAACCTGAATCTCACCCATTGAACATTCGTGTGTGTAGTTGCCACAGCTAACTCTTTTCTTTTGGTAAAGAGGAAAATTGTCCACAGGATAGTTCACCTAGTATTAAGGGGGTACCAAAGGTCCATGCAGTGGCCTGGCTGGGACCAGAGTTCTGGTCCCAGAAACCAGAGTTCTGATTTTTCCTTCGGCAATTTTCAGTGTGCTTTCTTACAATAGGTTGTACAGTAAGGAACGTAAGAATTGTACACTTAATGCTGAAAAATATGTACATAGCACATAGAATAGAAGCATAGAATAATTCAGGTTAACAGAAACCTCTGGAAGTCATATAGGCCAAAGTAGCTCAGTCAGGCTGGGTTTTTTACTACTTTGATAAAGTTTTGAGTATCTCTAAGTATGGAGTTTTCACAACCTCTTTTGGTAGCATGTTCAGTGCTTCACCACACTCACAGTGGAAAAAAATATTTTAATGGCAATAGTTTTATTTCAGCTTGTAATTGTTGCCTGTTGTCCTGTAACTTTGAGCCTCTGAGAAGAGTCTGCCTCCATATTTTGTTTTCTCTCGGGCATCTGTTGGTGCTGGTATGGTCCCCCATAGTTACCCCTTCCCAGGCTGAACAGACCAGCTCCCACAGCCTCATCTTGGCCAGCTAGTGCTCCAGCTCCCAGTCACCTCAGTGGCCTCCATGGAACTCGCATCAATGTCTGTCCCAAAGAGGAGAGCCTCAGCCCCAGATGCACACTCAAGTGCATCCCATGGGTCCGAGGTAGTGGGCAGGATCCCTCTCTGGACCTTCTGGTTGCAGTCTGCTTGTGTAGACCCAGACTTGGGAGGCTTCATTGCTGCCCAGGGGAAACTGCTGTGCCATGGCCAGCCTGGTGTCCCCTGGGGTCTGCAGAGCTGTTACTATGCTGTCACTGTCCAGGCTGAGTTGTTGCTTGGGAGTGAACATTGTGGTTTGGGCCTTCAAAAGAAAAAAAATTTTACCTTCCAGTTGGAGTGAAAGAAGTTTGAATTTTCTTTAATTTGCTTTTTACATGCTGCACTTGCGCAAAAGAAAACACCATCCAGTTTTGTGCTATCAATAAAATTTGTCAGTGAATTAATGATTGAGCTACTAAGGAACGAAAACATCTTGGAATATATGTGAAATATTAACTTCAGCACTTTCAGAGGTAAAAGAAACGAATGCAGCCAGCTAAAAGTTTTAGCAAGATATACTTTGGAAGTTCATATCAACGAATTGCACGTTGGTAATGGGAAGGTAGGATGTATGCTCTACTTTAAAGCACAGTTTGGAGCACTGTTCTTCTATCAGGTATCTGAATGGACATTGTTTCACAGTTTCTGGTTCTTCTCTTCCCCAGAGAAAACAAATAAACAAAACCTACTGTTGTCTAATCTAGAATACTCTGCTACAGATTTATTTTTTGTTTTAACAGACTGTGTTGGAGAAGCATTGCTTTTTCTATGCACTGTTAGTGAGACCGAGTACACAGAGAGAACAATAAAGAGCTGGCCATGGTATTGGAATCTAAGCAGAAACAGAACTCCAAATACATTTGATAAAGATCCAGAATTCTGAGCAGGCTTATATAGCTTTATGTTTCTTATGAATTTTGTCTAACTATTTAATTAAAGTATTGCGTTTTGAACATGGAAGAATTAAACCTTTGTCGTGGTTTAAACCCAGTCAGGTAGCTTGTTCACTCACTCCCAGTGAGTGGTGCCGAGCTGACAACAATCGAGGTCCGTGTCCGTCTCCCCCCCCCTGCCTCCCCGCACCGGGGCTCTCCCCTTCCCCGCTCCCGGAGGAACGGGGAGGAGGATCGAGAGAGTGCAACTCCTACGGGTTGAGACAAAAACAGTCCAGCAACAAATCACCACCGCTACTATCAGCTACAACAATGATAAGGGAAAATAACAAGGGAAGAGAATACGATACCACCGGCCAAGAGAAACGAGCTCCACCCGGAAGGACAGGGGGGGAGACGGACACGGACCTCGATTGTTGTCAGCTCGGCACCACTCACTGGGAGTGAGTGAACAAGCTACCTGACTGGGTTTAAACCACGACAACCTTTCATACATAGCCCAGAAAAGCATGGCCTAGTTTAAAAAAGCAATTTAAGAATGAAAAGGTCATGCATCTGGAAAATGTGAATTTTTAACTCTCGCTAGGCATATATGAAACTATTAGTTGAATATAGTTGTTCTGCATATTGCTGGGAAAATCACTTGATTACAGGAGTACTGTAATTGCACTTATTGCTTTATCTCCAGAGTACTAGAAAAAAAACTGTGCTAATCCTGTGTGGTTTAGTAAGATACAAGTTTATCCACAGCCAGTTAACAGAGGGACACACAGTGGTTTCCTAATTGTGCCTTGATTTGGTGTCAGTCCATAGACCAGAGGAACATGTAAGGATGTGGTGAGTTATGTTGATTTTGACATGTGAGTTGTGGTCACAAGGCTATTGACCTTGATTTTTTTTACAGAACTTGAAAACAAAACCATATTTTACAAGTGATTAGTTTTTTCCCCTTGTAAATAGTTGCTTCAGATATTAGCAGTACTTATATTTCACTCATGTCATTCCCTGCCAAACACCTACAGATGTGGTCACAACTGTATGTATGATGTATGGCAGACTTTTTAGTTCTTACTATGTATTAACCGCTTGAAATAGTTATGCCACTGTTGAAACTGGATAGCATAGTGGGATATATCTCAGTTGACAAAATGTCTGAATAATACTATGATGGCTAATTTTCATGTTTCCAGTTTCTGCATTTTTCCCCAAGAAATTTTTGCTCTGTGTTGATGTTTAGTTTTACGAAGTGAAATAACTTTATCCTTGGTCATTCCCTAATTAGTAAATTCCGTGAAAGTTGAAAACACAATTGCAAGCCACTGCATTCAAATGTTATTACATGCTGCTCTCAGAAGGTACATTTCATGCATATTTCTTTTCCTCCACATATAAGGCAGGTCTATCAGTTTGGATCCTTGTGCAACTCAGGATGTTATCTGAGAAGAACATTATGCAGATTTAATGCATGGAATGTTCCTGTGTTCTGAAGTAGTCAATCAACCTTACATACCTACACAAGTTAAAAATGATTTTGTGTGTTTCTAAATATTCGATAGCTCCATATGGATATATTGTCATAGAAAGGTTTGGTTTGGAAGGAACCTTAAAGATCGTCTAATTCCAGCCCTCCTGCCATTGACAGGACACCTTCCACTAGACCAGGTTGTTCAAAGCCCCACCTCCAGACATGAAACCTTTCCTGGTGTCTCACCATCTTCATTGTAAGAATTTCTTCCTTTTGTCCAGTCCGAACCTACACTGTTTCAGTATAAAACCCTTGACCGCTCTCCTGTCAATACAGGCCCTGTTAAAAAGTCTCCATTTTCTTATAAACCCCTTTATATAGTCATATATTAATATATTCATAGCTAAAGAAATCCTTTATTGTAGTACAAAAATGAAATAAAGCTGCAAAAATATTCTTGGTGGCCTCTGCAAACACCAGATAGTAGTAATACTGTTGTGTAGCCAATCCAAAATTACTTTTGATTGCACCCAACCAGGTAACTGTTTTTTTCTGTAACATCAGAAGCTCTACTTTGGAACCATCTTTTTCTCTTGAAGTCTGAGAGTAATTCAGCCCTTATTTGCTCAACTCTCACTTCTTTAAAAGTGTGAATTGTCAGGTGTAGGGAGGGACACTGTGTGAGCACCAGGTTGCACATTTGTGCGTGCATGTGCACTGTAGTGCTTGGGTCATAGCTAAATCTTTAGGGTTTGTTAGCTAGCTAAGGTTTTAATCATAGACAAATTTAGTGCAGATGAGTAATCACCTCGAGAGAAAACATGGCATAAGTGCTTTTATCCTCCCTTCTTTTTTTTTTGACTCTGGATTGCAGTGTTCTGCCCTGAAAAAACAATAAGCCTTCAACAATCACATAACTACTTTTTTCAGAAACAAACTCGGAGCTAATCCTTCCTTCATTTCTTTTAAACTGTAAATTGGAGATGAGAAATCTGAAGTATGTATTTTTTTATTGGTGCCTGTATCAGCAAGTCATGCTGCTTTCATTAATGATCACCGGTGCTTTTGGAGCAACATTAAGTTCTTGAAAAACAGGACAAAGCAAAATTTCCATGTCTGCAGCTTTAGATTTACATGCATGGATTTCAGTGTGGGAGGATTTTCCAGGTCTGCAGGCGGTATGGCATAGAAATGTGGAAACTGGTGACATCTGAAAGTGGGCAAACAGCTTTGACACATATTTATGTAGATGCTTCCCCAAACACATTTAGCATTTTCAAAATCAGAGCTAGCTCTTTGACTGTACTGAGTTTTCAAGAGATTTTTTGACCACACAGCTTTTAATTCTGTACAACTGAAACCAAAGCAATTATCACCAAGAACATGGGAAGGAACCCTGCAGAGTTCCTAGAAACAGATAAAACACAAATAAAGAATGTTGCAGCTAAAGATTGAGTGTCTGAAATTTGTAATGTCAGCCAACCCTCACTGCCTTGCTACCTGAGGAAACCTCTGAATAAGGAACACTGACTTTCCTAACCTAAGTCTTCTATTCTTCATAATCTCGGTCTTGTAGAATCCTAGGCAGTAGAATTGCCTACACAAGTCTGCATAACACCCCAGAAAGAGGGGCACTGTGCTACCCAAGGCTTATTCAAATATACCAAAAATATAAAATTGACTTTCCCTGTTGGTGGTTTTTGGTGTTTGGTTTCTTTTTTGGGGCTTTTTTTTGTGTTTTTTTTTTGTTGTTCTTTTATTTGTTTCTTCTTAATTTTAGGTTTAGTATCATTTCAGTAATACTTCATTCAACATTTGGAATTTCTGATGTCTGATGAGAATAAGTTAAAATTTTGCTTCATTTTTAGTTTCATGGAATCCAGGAATTTATTTTACACTTACTTCAGTATTCTGTATATTTCATCTGGCTTTATGCTGTGCTGTCTATCTGCTTTAATTGGGAAAAGAGGTAAATATGGAAAACATTTGTCAAAAAAATATTTAAAGAATTTTGCCGTCGTTTCTCCTTTCACTTTACCCACTGCTTTTATGTTTATCATTTATTTCACTCTAATAAAAACATTTTTAATACTGGAACAACTTTTTCTTCCTTCTGTTTTATTATAATAGGTCATATATTAGACTGAATGCTTAGCTGTTTTTTTTCTGCATCAGAAGAGAAATGAAACACGTATTTCCATGGTTCTATGCACTTTTATTTTTAATGTATTTGTGATGATAAACTTTCCATACTGGAAAAATCAGACATTGCATAATGCTATCTTCAGCAATACCAAAGAAGATGAAATTAGGTTCACAGTAATTGCAGCAATGCAGTAAAGCTCAGCTGAGTAGTCTTAAATTACGGAGTGTGTATGTAGCAAGACAACATGCCACATTTCCAATAACTGATGTCATGGACATGCTTTCAAATAATCCTTTAATAGGTGGCTATTATTAAAAAAGCCTAATTATTAACTAATGGAGCTAGGAAAATAGCTGGCTTACTGATTCTTAGTATATTTTTAATCTCTGTTGATTGTAACATAAAATCATACAATCATAGAATAGGATCATTGAATTATTTAAGTTGGAAAAGACTGTAGAGAACATCAAGTCCAACCATGAACCTAACTCTGCCGAGTCCCAAGAAGGTCTTAAAGTCAGGAAACCTACACTGAATTCCAGTGTTACTTTGCCCAGTGACTTCACTAGATAACGTTAAATCAAGAATAAGTATGCGTGAGCCATCAGACAACATGGATTGTGAACATTTGAGAGCAAACTCAGAACAGTATCTGATCAAACTTAGCTAACATCTCAGACTTCTATTTTACATCAGTCAGAGGGAAAAAAAACTGTGCAAGTGCTAGTTAATTGTAATGGTCACAGATGGAATGTGTTGGAACTTAAAGATGAAAGCATAGGAGGTTCTGGGTTACAGAGCAGTTTATATTCATGTCCTCTCCTTTATGCGTCGGTTTATATCTCTAGCTCTGATGTAGCAACCCCTGCCTTGCTCTGACCGTCTCATGGAGTGAAGGTTCTGGGGTTGTTTTAGTAGCCTTCTTCTGGCAACACACCTCCTGGGAGCCCTGCCTCTCCCTCCTCTTGTACATCTTCTGAATTTCAGTTCTCCAAGCGAATGATGTGCTGTGACTCTGTGACTGACTTTCTTAGTGGCTCTGTTCATGGCGGTGACTGTGGGCACCTAAGGTCCAGATCTGCTACAACGAGATGATTTTACTAAGGGGGTTGTATTGTCATGTTGCCTTTGAGTTTTAATGAATAAAAATATGTATTAATTTCAGTGTAATCAGTCTTTCTTACAAGTATTGGATTTTAGCTGTCTCTGATATAGTAGTCTCTAATTTTACTGTTAGAAACAACTAGTCTTTGTATTAATGTTCTTTTCCTTTATAGTGTTAGTCAGAATACTCCCTGTGAATTAAGGTTATCCAGAAATATAAATCTATAAATTTGTAGTTACATTAGGATAGTAACCTGGTATTACAAATGTAAATAAATATTGACCTCTGGTGTTACAAAAAGAAAAACCACATGCACAAATACATAACACATTTTTTAGTTTATACTCTTATGTATACAGTTATATAAACACATACTCTGTGATTTATTTTCCTGATGAAACTACTAGATACAAAATTAATATACAAAGACATCAGAAAAAGTTTCATTCTGAGGTTTCTTTCCCCCGTTTTCTTAATAATTCACTGTGTGTCTTCTCCAGAAAAAAATTAAAAAAAACCTTGTAGTTATGTAGTTATGGTTTCTTTCAGCTGAATAAATAATGCTCAGAGTAAAGTATTCTGTCAGGCAGCTGGGAAGCTTTAGTCAAGATACATTTTGTAAAGAAATATTGGAGGGTTGGAGGGTGATTTTACAGTGGTGTTTGGACTGAAAGCCAGCGTTTGTTAATCAGTTTATTTCTCATTGAGTGTTTTGGGTTTTTGTTTTTTTTTGCTTATTTTGTTGAAATATTTGTGTTGGAGCAGAACATAAAAGCATCTTCAGTATTCTTTTTTTTTTTTCCTCTTTTATCTTGTGTTTTTTGTTTTAAATTAATTATTTTAAGTGCGGACTACCTACTTATGTATGTGAAAGTATTAATTTCCAGTAATATTGGATAGCCACGTATGCACACTTTTCATCATAATATTTAAAATTTCTCTTATAGCCTTTGACAATTTTAATTTTAATAGTTGGCAATCCCCATTAATGCAGTAATGTTCTCCTAATACTTAATTCTTTTGTAAACCATCTAGAGAAAATTTCTAAGATATTGCAAGTAACGCAGATTTCGGTGATGAAGGTACCTCACAGTAGTCAGTGGGGTTCAGTCCTTATTGGAAATGTTCACTGGAATGAACCCTAATATCATAATATATAAAGTACTTGCATTCAGAAGTATTGATTCTGCGCAATTCGTGCCCCTCTACTTCCTAAGATCCTTTGGAGCACCAAACAAGCACTTTGACTACAAGAAGGACATTGAGGTACTGGAGCGTGTCCAGAGAAGAGCAATGAAGCTGGTGAAGGGTGTAGAGGACGAGACTTATAGGGGATAGCTTACTGAACTAGGTTGGGTTAGTGTGGAGAAAAGAAGGCTGATGGGAGACCTTATCACTCTCTACAGCTACATAAAAGAAGTTTGTAGCAAGGTGTCAGTTTCCTCTATCAGCTAACAAGTGATAGAAAAAGAGGAAAAGTCCTCAAGTTGTGCCACGGCAGGTTTAGATTGGATATTAGGAAAAATTTCTCCACCAAAACATTTATGACACATTGGAGCAGGCTTCCCAGGGAAGTGGTGGAGTCATCATGCCTGAAGGTATTTAAAAGACTTGTAAATGTGGCACCTAGGGATATAGTTCAGGTTTATTAATGCCTAACACTTGGCAGTATTAGGTTTCCAGTTGGAGATGATCTTAAGGGTCTTTTCCAACCTAAGTAATTCTGTGATTCTAAAATGTATTTTTGTTCTGTGAAGGTTTTAAAATACTCATAACTGTAAAAGAGATTCTTTGATTTGGTTTTAACTCTCTCTGTGGAATCTATTTCTAAATATGTAAGGAGAGTTTATGATCTCTCCTTATATTGAACAGATTATGTAAATGTATTGAAAGCAAGTTGGAAGCATAAATCACAGATGTCGGTTTGATGGAAAGTTTGTAACCAGAAAAATCTACAGCTCCCAAATCCCAATGTGTTAATTATAAGGCGGCATCTGGTATACAAATTTATGCCGAGCTAAGAAATGTTCAGACTAAAATAGAGTATTCCTAAGTGGGCTTAGTGTCTAAAACCTACAGTCATCATAGGGAAACTTAAAATCATGTGACCGCGAAGTGTCTGTGATCTAAACTGTCTGTAGCTAGAAAAGTGATGTAAGCTGAAAGGGAAGGTGGGTAAAGACAGTCAGGAAAGGATAAATGAGGTAGTCATGTGCACCTGGAGCAAGTTTTGTTTCTGATTTCTATAAGATATTCTCATGTAGGCTGGATAGGAAAAAAAACCAAGAAATTCGTTAACTTGATAGCACGTAATTTCTATAGCCTTTACTCCTAATAAAATACACTTTTTTTTCCACTTTTTTTTTATTTGAAAGGATAAACAATGGAGCCAGTCATTTCTGCTGGATGCTATGTGGTTACAGAATACTGTGTTATACAGTAGCACATTTTATGAATAATGTGCTAGTATTTGAAAATGGGGTAATTCGAACAGCTGTCAAAATCATTGCTCTGTCAAACTTAAGGAGGGTTACTATGTGTTAGAAAAATAATTCGGTTAGATCTTTAGTATTTACACTTTTAAAACTGAAATACCCTCAATAACTGTTCAGTGTCCAGTTCTGTTTTAGGTTGCCTGTAGAGGCAATGAGGATTCCCATGATAGAATGAACTCCCATTTTTCACCTGTCAGAGGAACTGCATGAGTTAGTTAGTAACTAAGGAGAAAGAGATTACTGGAATTTCTCTACCTGAAGACAAAAATGATTTTTCCACTTCAAACTAGCTGTATAATCTGTATGACAGAAGTCAATGTAAGAAAATGGCCTAACTTTGAAAGCTTGCCAGTCATTCATATTGTAACTTTTCAGGCAGGAAGAGTCATTGTATAAACCCAAAACTTCATGTTGATGAACAGTCAAGCAAACATAATACTCCATAATTTTGTATATGACATCAGATAAGAACAATGCAGGCTCCTGCAGATCCCTGTTTTGAATATTCTTAATGAGCTTGCCCTGGATTAAAAATTGAATTTCTCACTGGAAATATGCCAAATTTTTTATCTTGAAATCATGTATAGTTGCAAAAACATTGTAGAATAGAATCAGAAGATCAAATTAACTTGCAGTTGCTTAACCAAAAAATGTCATTGTAATATTACAGATTTCTGACCACCAAGGTTGTAATCCAACACTTCAGCATATCCATGCCTAGAAAACACAAAAAAACCTATGTAATCTGGACATACTTAGTGACATAGAGCTATCAATCTTTGGAAGAAATACTTGTCCGTCTGTTGAGCTCGACCTGGGAAATTGCAGTAACCCAGTTACAGGGAAGGAGTCCAGTTTCTGTCCTGGGCACTTCTTTTAGATTCAGAGTCTCTCTGCTGTTTGCATTTGTACTCCTCCTTTGTCTGTTTGAAAACATGTCTGGTTTGCAGTGGATCATGGAAAAACTATCAGTTTAGTCGCAGTCTAGAAGTGTGCAGCGTTCCTGAGTGATTAAGAGTAGGTAAATAAAGGAGAGAGTGGGGAGCAGTGCATGCGGTATCTATGAAACCAAACCCAAATATGCAGATGACAATATTTGAGGGATGCCAATATCCTGGAGACTCTAGAGGAAGAGGATTCTATTGTTGCAGGGGATCAAGACTGCCTGCTGTGCCGATTCAAAGAATACGGGGACTGAACTAATAATGTGAAAAACCTCATCCATGTGGCTGTGGCACAAAACACTAAAAAACTTAAATGACAGCTTGCGAGATTTCTTAAGGCCGGATAGTAAAGTTCATCTGGATATTTTCTGAAGAGACTGTCTTCTTCTCCAGGAGATTACATTGCAAAAGTTTCAGAATGCTTTCATGGCACAGATGTGAGACAGGCTTCCTGAAAGAATATGAACCAAGAATTGTGTCTTTGTCCCACCTGTGTAGGCTCAGTTTATAATAAGTTTTGAGTAGACCGTATGTGTGTACTGTGTCTAGTAAATACCAAATTAGTCATTATTTATAAAAGTCTAAAAATAAATTGTCTTGAATATTAATAACATTTTGTACTGATATTAATGACAACTTTGATTCATAGATATCAAAGTAAATGTCAAGATGTTTTATTGTTCTCATGGTTTGGTTTTGTTTTGCTGATTTTTTTCTCCCTAGAGACAGCATGTTATAGATTATTTAATTTTGCTTAGGAATTTTAAAGTTAGTGGCACATCCAAATGTAAAACCAGATGGATATGCTGCCAGTCATTTTCTTAGATGTTTGGTTTTACTTACAGATGTTGAGCTGTTAGCTATTAATTCAAGAGAAAAGTAACCAGAGAGGGCATTTCCGGTCACTGTATATGTGTTTTGTAGAAAATGAACTGCAGGCAAGATCTTCGAAAATTAAATTTTCAAAGTAAAAAATTAATGTGGTTTATTGCCACTTGACAGCTGGTTTGCTTTTCTTTGCCTGTGGTGATTTTTTCAGGTTTTATTCAGCAAACAGTAAATGTTGTCCCTTTCCAGAACAGTGCTTGCTACATATGGCACCTTTGAGAGGCCAAATGACAATGCGAAGTAGACAGAAGTACTAAGGAGGAATAATGGTTGTGAGTTTGCCATAAAGAAGGACTGCACATCAGCAAACTTAAATAGCAGGTGCTTATGTCGTATACTGCCTGACCAAGTGTGTGTATACTGACAGGATGTTCCTCATAGTTAATTTAAGCAGTGTCGTGGTTTAAACCCAGTCAGGTAACTTGTTCACTCAATCCCAGTGAGTGGTGCCGAGCTCACAACAATAGAGGTCTGTCCCGTCCCCCCCCCCCCCGGGGCTCTCCCCTTCCCCACTCCCAGAGGAACGGGGAGGAGGATCGAAAGAGTGCAACTCCTACGGGTTGAGACAAGAACAGTCCAGCAACCAATATACAACACAAATCACCGCCGCTACTATCAACTACAACAGTGATAAGGGAAAATAACAAGGGAAGAGAATACGATACCACCGGCCAAGAAGCGAGTTCCACCCGGAAGCCCGTGTCCTTCCGGGTAACATCCAGTTACCCCCCACCCCGGCCATGACATGCTGTGGTATGGAATACCTCCCTGGCTAGCCCGGGTCAGGCGCCCCGTCTCTGCTTCCTCACAGCTTCCCCTCCTCCCTGGCAGAGCATGAGCCTCACAAAGTCCTTGGTCAGGGTAAATATCACTTAGCAACAACTGAAAACATCGGCTTCACCAACGCTGTTCTCAGGCTGGAAGTCAAAACACAGCACTGCACCAGCTAACACAAAGGAAAAAACATGACTGCTACTGCTGAACCCAGGACAAGCAAGAAGATGGATACATGGACTTAGCTTTGTACAGGCAGAGTTGGATTTTATTGTTTAAATATTAAGTAAATAGGTTGTTGTGGAGAACCTAAAACATGCTGACACACCAGAAAGACTGTCGGTCTTCTATAGGTCTGTGTCATAGCTCTGAGACCAGAACAGGTCCCTCAAATCAGGCAGCATAGCAGTATGTAACTGTGTTCAGTCCCACTCAGAGATGCAGCTATTTGATGGTTAGAACTCCCATTAATGCAAGACTTTACTGGTTACTGAAGCTACTTATGGTAACTGTGTTTTAATCTGTATTTTCCTGTAGTGTAATTGAGCTAATTTGTAAATGCTGGTTAATAGAAAATGGTGCAAAGACTGTAGTGTGCTAAAAAGAACAAACAAGTCAATCTTTGACAATACTATTAGGATTGAAAGATTAAATAGGCAATTCAGAAAATTAAAACCAAACCAAACAAGGGACTCCCTGCAATATTTTAATTTGGTCTTGTTTGTGTGCACTATGTCGGCATTTAATTTTCTAATTATATGCTATCTTTTTTTCTGTAAGATCCTGGCTCATTTGATTCATGGAATTGGCAGTACTTGCTTAATGAGCAATTGTTCACTGTGTTTTTCATTTGTTATTCAAAGAATGCACCCCTTGCTCTATTTTCTGCATGTTTGTTAAACTCTATTCTGAAGACACAATTACTATTTTTTTTCTTTGACTGCACAGTACATGTTCATTCATTTGTGCTTGTGTTCCTCACAAGGAGAACCTTGAAATCTTCTTCAGTGAGAAAAGATTTTTTCATCATAAAATACAGAGCTGTTGAATTCAAAGGCATTTGCCAGCTCTGGTGAAAGTTTTTGCTGGTAAAGATGGGAGCAGTGACGCAGAACTGTATAGCAGCGGTGGAGCTACCTAACTAGTTACTTGGGAAGTGTCATATGCCCTCTGATAATACTAATGTGTAGCACTTTTTTTTTCATTCTAGATGTTAAAAGCTCAAACAAAAGGAAGAAGTTTTGAGAAAGAAATGGTGAAAAATATTAAATGGCCAAATTAGCTAGTTGCTTTTCCTCAGTTATGATAGACTGGTGTAATGGGTAACAGGAACATTCTTTCTGGAGTGTTTTCTGAAAAATAAGAGCAGTTGCATAATGAGATTTTTTTTTCTTCTTCTTTTGAAAATGAAATATTTTTTTTGCAATTCAGTTTGGAGTTCTACTCTTCTAAAAATAGTTTTAATAGTTCCAAGTTTCCATCTTTCCTATTGTTGTGTTTTTTTTTTTTTTTAACCATTACTGTTTTTTTCAGCTAAGGTCCTGCTGTTCGTCTTGGAACATACTTCATACTGCTTGATTAGATAGTTCTGTTCCTGAAGTAGCCATTTGTCCCTCAGTTAAAACAAATATACATAAATCATACTCCATTCAGTCTGTATTCTTGGTGACTACTGAGCATCGAACTGATATTTTTACAGAAAATTTCCCTGAGGTAGTAGTGCATTCATAGTTTGTACAAATTATTTTTCTTTCCCATATGTGTTATTTTGCATTAATGTATGTTGCATTTAATTTCTTTGCTTTTTTTACCAGTCAGTCACTTAAGGCTCCCATACATCAAATTTAGTACTCTGTATATTTGAATACAGCCATTAAATGTCATCACTGGGCAATTCACGCCTTTTTGTGAGTAATTTCTGGAGCTGCTGAAAAGAGCAGCACCAACAAGGTCAATGGCAACAGTTAAAAATGATCATTTATTCTTGTATCATGTCTCCTATTCCTTAACTGATGGTTACTTCTGTAAGGGCCTTTCATCTTTTTATGTGACATCTTACTTTCTCAAAGACTTGTTATTTAAAGACCTTGTTGAATAATTCTCTGAGACCCAAACAGGCTGTATTGACTGGATCTCTCTCTTATCTGCGTGTTTACTAAGCATTTCAGAGAAGTCTGTTAAATTTGTGAAGCATGTACTTCCTTTACAGAATCTGTCTTGTCTTTTTCTCATTTTGTCATGTATAACTTCAGTAGGGTGTTCAAAACTGCCACTTTTAATGAAACTGGACTTGGGTCTTCTCTTTCAGTCTGCTGTGAATACATTTGCAGCTGTCATTTATGTCATCAAAACGTTTTCTCAGGGGTATTTGACGTACTGCTTCATTATAGTAACAGCTCTCTAAAGGTGTTCATTTTGTACCCAATGGTAAATGGTATTTATGATAACAGTTAAAAATTCAGCTTCTTTGCACGCATCAAGAAATCATTTCAGTGGGCTGCATCATTTTATACTTGCAGTGTTATTAACCTATACATTACAGAGAACATAATTTATTACTTTAAATATAACTGCTTGTAGACTGATTTATACAATATTTCTTTTTTTTTCATTAATTGCACAGTTTAATAATGATTATATTACTTAAGTATGATTTATGCAAACCTACAATTGTTTGCTCTTTGCTTTGTTTTTACAGGTTAAATGTCACAACTCTTCCTTTATTCTGCCTGAAGGATGTTCTTCAGATTTGTGTTTTATTTTTCATTACAGAATCTTAATATGAACACACTTCACAACTCAGAGTGTGGAAAAAGTCATTAAACTAGCTTTCTAATCAGGGAGATGTAAAACTGTAATTAAACTAATGGAAGATTGACTTAATTAGTCAAAAATGCATTAAAGCAAACATAGTGCATGTTCTTGTGATCTTTTATTTCATATAAGACTTTTGCTCTGTTGTCAGTTAATATTTGATTCATAACCGTAGAGGTAGCATCAACACTAAGCATTATTATAATTTACGCATAGAATATTCATATGGGAACCGCAGCTACAAGAAAGCACTGATGCTGCATTGTGAGTCACTGTCATTTTCCTGACATTGTGTGAGGAGTCACTCTGTGTCATCTGTGAAAACCAATGCTTTTTAAACTCCACCAACCAAGACAGAATTGTTCTGGACTCTTTTAACGGGATGCAAGGACTTGAATTCACTGGTGATGAAACTAAATCGAGTTTAAATCCAAACCAGATTGAGTTTCACTTACAAAATCTGTAATTCAGCCATGCCATCGAAGGCTTTGTCAGCAAGGTAGAATTGACTTATTCCATTATTTAAGGGTTATGTATTAAAAATAAGTAAAATAAAGTCATGTATTTGGGTCATTTGTTATCATTCTGTGTGAGCAAAGAGACCAGATTATTATACTCCCACAAAACTGTAGTGGAAAACCATTAATGAGTTATGGTTCAGAACTATCCTACTACAAACGCCTGTGATTTATTTTTTTGCATCTTTAGTGTCTTCATCCAATCCAGCAGCCAACACCTATTTATGTTAGTTATATACATTTGTATTTGTTATATTTCCTTTTAATTCTGACTAATACCAGAAGTTATCCATGAAAAAAAAAAAACCTCCTTGTTTTAGCAAATGTTTGTTTTTTGGGAAAATACAGAAGAATCCTTTTAACTGAGAGCTTCATGGACTAGTCCTAGATTCATCTTAATGGGCAAGTGAAGTGAGCTTCAGAGGCTCTGTGGTGCTAGGAAGTTGTCCTGTTGTCAGTTCATGGTCAGTGAAATGTTGGCGCACGGTTGTTTTGCCAATTTTACTAAAGTTAGGCATCTGAAAGAAACTATCTTAGAGACATGACAGAGCTAGTTCATTAAGGATTAATGAATTAAAGGGCAAGAGTAGTACTTGATCTTTAAAGTGTTAAAGTACTGAAAGATAATTAAAACATTTAAAGGCTTAAAAAATTTAACATCAGCATTAATAGAGGGGTTAGAGCCCAGTGCTGAACGTTAGTGATATGTACTTCCAGTGCTTTCCCAATAATAAGCCTTCAAACAACAGTCCATCTCACAGATTTAGATTGGCATACTGTTCCAACACTGGGATTTAATTTTAAAAGATCTAGATTGCTTTGCCATGTTTGCATCTGAAGAACAATGACAGATTATAACTAAACCATTCCTTTTTTCTTTTGCTTCTGGCTAAGACACATGAATTATTTTTTTAAGAAGCTCAGCTATTTGAACAAAAAACTTCGTAAAAGACACTTTTCACACTTCTCAGAAAGTTTATTTTTCTGCTATAACAGCATTTACTGGCAAGAAATTCAGGGTTGTTGTCATTTTTGGGTATTTTTTGATTAGGGAACAAAGTGCAAAAGTGCAACAAATGGAATGACAAAGAAATTATACTTTGCCTAGCAAAACTTGTTTCTGTACAATAAACGATAGACCATGGAAAATAAGTCCATAAAAATAAAAAGTAACATTTTTTAATTAAATTGGGTAACTAATCAGGCAATATCTGTGAATGCTACTAATTAATATGCATTGCATGTGATCTCAAGTATACTTTATAAATGTCATGGCTAGAGCGAAAACAGATTAAAATCATTAGCTACATCATGTAGCTTATAAAAACAGGATCACTGTTATGGAAGAGGGTAACTCTTTAATTTCATATTTTTAAGTGACTGCTTCTGTAGTTAATAAAATGTTTACTGTAGGTTTTGGTTACAGTCTTAATGGAAATTCTTTTAAGCACCTATTAAATTGAATCTTTTACAGGAACATTTTAAGTCATAGAAGGAACTCATTCATGTTAGTACGTTGTATTGGAGCTGAACTTACTTACATTTAAGAAATAAATTAGTATTAAATGTCCCATGATAATTTATTGAAATTTCTCTTGGGAAGCCATGTGACTTTATCAGTTGAAGTTCTTATCTGTCATTTCCCACTTATTCCACTGTTACACTGGGGAACATACAAGCTTGTTTTTAAAAACAAAACCCAAAACTCTTTATGCCATCCTGGTTGCATGCTATTTCTTCAAAGTAGCATAAAGAAGCTAGAGGACTTCTGAAGCCAAACCAATGTTTCTATATAAAATATATATGTTTCTATATAAAAAGAACTGGAAGTATTAATTTAAAAACTCTGCAGGAGTGTCAGGCTGGCCTGCTTGTCGTACTTTCAGTTCTGTCAGACTCTCAAAAGCTTATAAATCCTTTTCTGAATGGTCTGGCAAAACACCAACAGATTTATCCCTAGTTACCAGATTTGGTTTTGAAGATACCCTTAGAAAAAAGGTAGGGATGTTATTACTGATTTGATTTTTAATTATTTCCATTCGTTAACTTTCAGAATGTATTGGGGGCTCACCTTTATTGTTATGTGTAATCTGGTGAGCTTTCAACACTGCAGGTGAGAAAATATGTTTGTTAGGTTTTGTACACTAGTTCTTCAAACCCTGGGAAATATTGATGTTCCTTCATTCTTATATGTATGAGAGTTCCTGCTTTTCATTTTTAAACTAGGTCATTGCGGTGGTTTAACCCTGTCTGGCAAGTAAGCACCACGCAGCTGCTTGCTCATCTCCCTTCCCCGCCACACTGGGGTGGGAGAAGATTTGGAAAGGTAAAAGTGAGAAAAAAACCTTGTGGATTAAGGTAACAACAGTTCAATAATTAGAACCAAATAATAATATTTAAAAAATTGCAGGGGATAAAGAAAAAAGCAGGAGAATGAAAACCAAGACAGACAAGTAATGTAAATGAAAATAGTTGCTCACCACCAACCAGTGGCCAAACCAGTGGACTCCCCATCAACCTCTTCCTCAGTTTTGTTGCTGAGCACTATGTCATATGGTATGGAATATCCCTTTGGTCAGTGAGTTCAGCTGTCCCAGCTGTGTCCTTCAAGTTTTTCTGCATCTCCCACCTGCTGGCTGGCAGGGCAGTGTGAGGAGCAGAAAAGACCTTGATGCTGTGTAAGCACTGTTCAATAGTAACTAAAATATCAGTGTGTTATCAACACTACTTTCGTCACAAATCCAGAACATCGCCCTGTGCAAAATACGATGGAGAAATTTAACTCTCTCCCAGTCAAAATCAGTACAGTCATATATATAAGCGTCTTCATCTAAACTGTTGATAATGCAATAGTCATATAATACCTCATGAAATTTTACTTCTTCAGAATTCTAATTTAAAAAAAAACCATCTTTCTGCTTGAAACACAGATAATATCATTTGGGGAAGAAGACTACTTAACTCTATTTTTTTTTTTTAAGTAGGAAAATTAAATTGACAGGCAAAGATTTGTTACAATGTATTTCAGATTGTGATTATTGCACATTCCATTTCAACTGCAACAGTGGCTATTTGACTAAATTATTGTGTTGTCACAGTGGTTCACAGAACTGGGAAAATTTTCACCATTGGTTTGAAGGGCCTGTATCATTTCCACAGGCTGTCATTCCTGAGAATTCATACTTTTTTTTTTTATTTTTCCTTTTCAGAAACCCAAATATGTGATTATGAGTGAGTTGTGTGGTTTTTGTTTTGTTTTTTAATGAGAAACATAAGCTTAAAGGGATCAGAGTTACGAAATACCTCTATATTTGAAAAGGCAAAACCACTTGATTACTTGCCTTGGGAATGGCAACACTAAGTTCTGTTAATTGCAGATGAAAGAAAATAGTTAATGCTTTTTCAAAGGTCCCATTATGAGAATGAAAATCATATAAAGAACTGAAATCTACATGAACTTTCTTTACATGAAAGTGTATTTAACTCATAAACTGTTTGTAGCAGTGCTGGTTTAATTCAGTAGCTTTTGGCAAATGTACAATTTCCTGCCTAGTACTGTGCAAGCTTCAAACTCAGAAGATGAGAACTTGGATTTTTCCAAGTTTGTGAGTTCCCAAGAAGCTTGTATTTTCATTAGAACACTGTTCTGAGCAAATGTAATTGTTCAAACTAGATGATATTCTTTTGTTGGCTAAAATAAGTTACTTTAACGTTTTAGGCCTCCTGTGAAACTGAAAAACTTTATCTGAGAGTATATGTTCAAGCTCTGTTTTCTGTGTTTAAATGGAACCATGAAACCTTTACTTTTAATTCTATTTCATTTCTTTTCCTCTTTTTATTTAAAAAAAAAACCAACCCCAAAACAACAAACCATCTACATATCAGAGTGTCAAAAATTGTCAGAAATGGATTGGCTTTTCCAGATAAATGCCTCCTAAGTTTCCAGAGTAGTTGTATAATATCACTAAGAGCAATTTTTGTAAATGGTCTGTCATCCAAAGTTTGAGACATCCATTGCATCTTTAAAGTATAAGGCAGCTATTACTGTAGACAGCTTTGGAAATTTATGGGCTTCTTGTAAAAGAAAAATACAGTAGCTGCAGACCTTAGACAGGTAGTATTACAGGCTTCTGTATATTCTGACCTTTACTTCTCATGCACTCATCTGGCTTGGGAAGAAAATAGTCTTGTCAGTGCTTGAAATTAGACCTACTAGTCTAAGAAAAGTGTTTCCTCTGTTGCTGATGGCATCCCTGTACACTTGCCCTCTGAAATCGTCAATGATCTATTCAGGGCTTTGTGGCTTAAAAAGCAAAAAGTTGTCTTCATCCACTGCAAGTAAATTCTATTAAATCAGATTTTTCTGGGAACACTTTTTCATTTATTACAAGATTTTAAAACAGCTGACTTAAAAAGACAATGTTCCTACCATAGGAACATTATAGAATCGTAGAATCATAGAATAGTTAGGGTTGGAAAGGACCTTAAGATCATCTAGTTCCAACCCCCCTGCCATGGGCAGGGACACCTCCCACTAAACCATGTCACCCAAAGCTCTGTGCAGCCTGGCCTTGACCACCAACAGGGATGGAGTATTCACAACATCCTTGGGCAACCCATTCCAGAGTCTCACCACCCTAACAGGAAAGAATTTCTTCCGTATATCCAATGTAAACTTCCCCTGTTTAAGTTATTATGGGTGAATTAACTAGATTCTGAAATCTTTTAAGTACTGTGGTGTTGTAATGCTCTACATCACCAACACAAAGTTAAACCTTTTTTTGCAATTTAGATTAACTAAAGCCTAGTAAGTGTTCCCATATCATAAATTTTGTAAAAAAAAACAGAGTTAAGACTTGGAGCATAAAACCAAATATAGGACCCCAAAGGAACCTTTACATGTGCAAAGAGAAATTAATTGTTCTAATATCAGTTGCACTTTGCAAATTGTTCTGATAGTCACCCATAACTAAAGATACTTGTACAACATTTCCAATTGATAAAATCAAAGGTGAGAAGATGCCTGAGAAACATGTAAAGCAGCTCCTCTCTTTCACTTTGCCTCATTACTGAAAGGAACGATGAGGAACATTCTCCTTCCAGTACTCCAGGAGAAGCAGGGGCAGAGAAGCTACTTTCCCTCTCTGGTCTCTCCTCCTTTAAAAGCCACAAACTTTGTCCCTGGTTTCTGTCATCCACATTGAGGAAAGGGATAAGGAAGAGAGTGTGATACTACTTTTCCTCGACTACAGAGACAATTAGTAGAAAAATTCTTCATGCTTCTCTTTTTCCACTTGAATGTAGGAATTTGAATGTAACCTAGAGGTGAGCAATTTGCAGCCTAGAGATGGCTGAAAGCAAAAGAAAAGAAATATAAAAAATCGTCTAACACTTGTTCATGTAAGGAAGGAATGGAAATTTCTCTGAAGAATCTTGAAGTCTGGCAGTATTCTCTGAAGATAACAACAACTGGAGCTCAGGGGTTTCACAGTCAACAAAATAACTGTATTGTGCAAAGAGACTAAGCTTATTTTGAAGAGTAAGTATTGCCCTGCTTTGCTATGATTTTTGTCCTAAAAAGAACATGAATGATGTGAAACAGAGAGCTTCTGTGCTCTGGTTCTTACACCTTCTCTCAGTAACTTACTTACACTCTTACATACAGTTTTACAGTCTCAGTGCTGTGTAATTATACATTTGAATACTTGTATTGGTTCTAGAGCAGGAAGATTATATGAAGATCTGAAAATGTATTATTTAGAGAATCGTAAGCAGTGTGGAGAGGATAGCAAATAATACACATACATAAATCAGATTCTTGTTCTTAATAATCATCGTGCTTCTGCTTTTAACCAGCTGGTCTCATAACACAAATAGTGGACTACTGTAATAATTAGGTTTTTAGCAACTGATATAATGGGATTTCTTGAGTTAGGCATGCTGTAATATACATAGAGTTAGCTTTTGAAGAGGCTATATAGATATTTTGGAAACAGAGAACTTTGCTGCAGTATTGCCATTTTGTTGTAAGGGAAAATTTTATGTAGCAAGTAGAGGAAAAAAGCCAACATGTATCTTTCCACTTGGATGAATAGACTTGCATGGTAGGCTTTATGGTTGAGATCCTTTTAAAATTTGGAAAAATAGTGCTGTCACCTAGTTCAATAAAAGTTTAAAATTGAGCAACCATCTTCAGTCATATGCTTTCCTAGAGACAAACAGATGAGCTTTTCAATGTTTATGAACACTTAGAAGAGGTTTACAGAAACTATGGTAATGAATCTTATTTTATGTGAAGATTGGTTGTGATAGATACTTAATGGCCAGAGAGTTTGGGGTGGGATTTTTACAGAAGCACTCATACTCCTTTAAAGGTCAGTGATATTTAACTGCCTAATTACTTGAGGCTTCTTTAAAAAGTTTGAAATTGTTCAATTTGAGAATGCTAAGCATGAATAATCCAATTATGAATTGTGGGGTTTGGTTTTTTTTTTAGTTCAGTACTAGTGTTTCACACACTGAAAAGATATAATAAATAATTTCTAAGTTTGTGTTTTTTTTTGTTTTAAGTCGTTAAAACACAGCAATTTTTTTGTCTTAGTATTTGAGTTTTAGTTTGTGTCAGTTTGTATGATAACGTTTGGACAGGTTTGCAATTGTGCTTGTTCTTTAAATGCTCGATATGCATAAACTAGGAAATCTCTCTTTTCAGATTTTAGAGACAGTATCCTTTTTATTTCTGTCTTACAGCTGCTATAGATTGAGTAGAGAAGACAAAACTAAGCAGACATTAAAAACACCTAGCATGGATTCTTGTTTTAGAACACTTAGGAGGTGTTACTGGTGTTCATGCAAGAGTTTTGAATAGTTAATTCCTGCCATCATGTTTTCATTGGGAATTTAGTAAAAAGCCTAAATATATGCACTAGCATAGTAAACTTACAAGAATCTCCAACATTTACTAGCTGTGGACACAACCCCCCCTAATTCTATAATTGACAGTTAAATTTATAACTAAGAAAAACAAATTTGCTATCTATTTTAACAGTTCAGTCTGTAAATATTCTAGGAAACATTTTACAAACAAATTTACAAATAATATTTTAATGAGTTCTCGTTCAAGACCTGTGGCATGTCTGAAGTCTGAGTGTGAACTTGTAAAGGGTTGACAGGTGAAAGTATCTTACAGTATCTTCAGACAGGATCCCAGATCCACAGATCTTTGCTGTTTCTCGAAGTTCTGTATTTGCTGTGTACAGTAGGAGCAGCTTGGCTAATTTATTAGTAGGAAAATGTGAAAGAAATCACAGAGACTTAGACTATTGAGAGAACTTCAAAGCCTGGTCTGGAGGTTTACTTACTTGTTTTACCCAAACACAACGGGACTGTTAATGAGGTAGGCCATCCTTGGGCCATAGATGTCTCCTGTCTAGACTATTGAAATATGTAGAGATTTCTGGTGCTGTGTTTGATTAGTAGTCTAGCTAATCAGTAAACCTCTGCGAAAAATTTTTAATCATATGTAATATTTCGTCACCTTTTCTTATAATGCAAACTCCCCTTTGAATTAATGAAGCTGGGAAATAAAGTTGCTCTACTAAGCAAGAAAATTCACAGGCAAAATTGCTTTAGGATGCTGTTTCTGTCTTTTGTAAGAGTTACAGATGTATGTTCATGTGAACTGTAGGTAATAAAGTCAGTCCATGGTGAAACGTTCATGTTGAAGCCATATATTGTCAGAATTGAGCCACATACACCAATGAATTAATGAAACCTTCAGCATATTTTTTTACCGTGTGGAGCTATCTGATAAGGTAATGTCTGATGATAAATCTAGTTTATGGTGAACTGCTAGATTCAGTCTTTGGCTGTAAATCTCCAAAGCTAGCTTCTTTAAACAGAGAACCTGAAGTCACTGCAGTGTACACCAACTGTCACTTGAATCAAATTCGTCCTGACAAAGATAGTATCTCTTGTGAAATCTTCCTTAAGTGGGGTCACAAACAGTTCATAATGAAAAAGACGAATGGAAAGTCCCTCCTAAAATAATAAAAAATTTCCTTCAAATATATATCATAAATTCTTTTTGCATTTCAAAATTTACCAGGTTTTCTTTTCTGTGATTTTATTTGTAGTCCAATATTACCAAATTAAATTTTATAGTAAATAAAATTTCTGAAGTAGAAATGGTTTAACCTCCTTTGAGAATTCTTTTCACTCTCAGGCTGCTTGAGCGCTGAACCCCATTTGCTCTTTCATGAATATTTGTTTGATAAGGATATAAATTAAAATAACAACTGATAACTAAAACTGTCATGATTGATTCTGTCATTATGGCCTTAAGCTCTTAGTAAGAAGATTTATCCATATTTTAATGTAGGAGTTACAAAATAGACATCTGTTAAATATACATCTTGTTTCCTTATCACATTTGAATTCTGATTTAGGATTTGAGTCATGTAATTTTTTCCTCATTGAAACCTACTGCTGAATTAATAGGAACAGTTGCTAATAAAGAAATAATAACTACAGATTTTGGCTGTAAGTAGGGAAAGCTACTGTGATAATTGTGCTGGTACAGAGGTTGTGTAACTTTTGTCTTGGAACAGATGGAGAAATGTTCTTTTAAACCTGCATCTGTGACAGCATCATTACTGTTTGAAGAAAGCATATAGGAAGAGATGAACCATTAAAAAAAATTTTTTAAAGTGTGATTGAAATACACATTGAACCATAAAATTTGTTTTTCAGTTGTATATTCCTTGTGAATTTGGATTAAAGCAACAGAGTAAGCAAGTGTAATTAACAAAATTATCTTAATAATGGATTTTCCAACCATAAGGTTAGAATTGGAATTGAAATTTCAGTTCTTTAGTAAATAATTTTGCCACAGAGAAAATGTGGAAAGCAAAAGTCGGAATCAAACTTCTTTTCCTGTTGAGATATCAGTGAGTGAATGGTTTGAAATACTTGTTCTCTTTTCTGGTAGTCAGAGATCAGGCCTTAAGACTCAAGGTAACAGAAAAGAGCTATCATTGTCAGCTGATGTATTCATCTTCTCCCAAATATTTTCTTCCTGGACAGTGTCAGAAACAGAGTAGTAAAATAAATTAATTATTAATGTGTAGTTGTGCAGTAGAGCTGGTGATCCACCTTAATAAAAAATGAGAAGGGTTAGTTTTGACAGCATCAGTGGGGGCTTTAATCCATATTGACTGATGCTGAGAAGGTGCAGGGGGTGTGGATATAAAGACAAATTGGAATGGAGTTACCTGCCTCTGTAGGGAAGGCAGAGACCTACATCAGATCACGGGAGCCTTTATGGGCCACACAGTTAAACCCAGACACTTTTGATTTACTCACAAAGTTAAACCTGTAATTCCCTAGCAATTAGCTCCACTTAACAATGGAAGAGAATTTTGTGAATTGATTTGTTCAGCACTATATTTATTGCTAGTGTTGCCATAAATGATTTCTTGAGAATGCTGATAATAATTAATTGCTTTGGGAAAGCCAACAACAGATTTGTTGTTGTAATCTGTTGTAATCTGTAAACTGTTGTAATCAACAACAGTTATGTTAGACATGTAAGCCCAGAAGGTGCTCAGTACCTCCTGCTGCTATTGTATCTTCCTATTGTGTCTTCTGCACCTTTTAATTTCGAACTTTTAATCATATGCAAATAAGGCAAATATTTCAAAATTTGATGAATAGGAGCAAACAAAAGATCCCAGAGTTACAAGTGTTACTGAACATATATGGAGTCTTTACTGGATTGTTTTTATTGTACTTTTATCCCATTTCATGTATAAACACAGAGAAAGCTGAAGGGAAAAAAGAAAACAAAACCGCAATAAAGACCCACCCCAACCACAACACTCCCCCTCCTGCCAAACAGCAGAAAAGGAGACAGAACAGCCCCCCTCCCCTCCCCCCCAAAACATAAAACCTAGTTTCTTTCGATAGTTAAGTTGTAACAGTTTCTGTCCAAACTGAAGAATAATTTAATTTGTTAGTCTTACTTTTGAGCTTCTTGCAAACTTCATTGCTCCGAAGTTTGTCTAACCAAGAAGTGTATGAGCTATAAATTGTCACCTAATGAAAGCTGTTTCTTGCTGCCAGCAGTGATTAAATAGGAGAACATAAGAAGTTTGTATATGCAATAATGAACATGTCCAAGCAGTATCGACAGAAAGAGTTAATAACACCACCATCAGTAATCCATTAGTATTTACCATGAGTGATTGGATGAGAAGATGTGTTTAGATAGTAGTTGTTTCTTTTTCAAAATACAGGACTTAAAAGGATATGTATTAAACATACGCTTTAGACATGCAGAAAACTATACAGCATAACTGTTCAAAGGAGGTAAATGCATCTCCTGTTGTACATACAGAAAATAAAAGTTATAAAATGATTCTGATAAATTCTATTTTCAGTGGCCAGTAATGGTCTAAATTCAGTTTTGACAAGATGTGCAAATAACTGAATTCCATTGATATTTCTAAACTTTTTTTTTTTTTTTTAATATGCCTTGTTTCGTAAGTCTGTAGAGTTTTACCACAGAAAAACAGTAGAAATAGGAAATTTGTAAATCAGGAATACAGCATCGTTAGAGATAATATAACGCGTGAAGTTGTTAGCTGCATGGGTTTCTAGACATAGTAACCACTTCAATTGGTCCTAATTACTTTCAAGAAAAATGCCATCCTAATCAATTTGGATTTCAGCTACATTTTCAGCTACATTTTGCGTAAGAATATTTTAGTAGAATATTCCAGTTATAAAATTATTGAAATTCAGCAATTTTCTTCGTAGTGACGACATTCACCTACATTCAGTAGTTATTTTTATATGATGCATCAGCAAATTCATAACCACGTTAAAGCTCTAACACTAACGGTTTTTTTGAGTTACGTGTTATTTTCACACATTAATAGTAATCTTACATAAAATGTTACAGTAATGCACGCCGTTTAGCTGTTGCATCTATTTTAGGTAGCTGAAATATCATGCTTTTAAAAATATTTTTCTGCAGTTTATAAAAGTCACATAAAAGAGAAATGGTAAACCTGTCCTCAAGATTTGACCTGGTTTTATTATTAGTTAGGCTAACGTATATTCTGATTGGCTTGAATTTTAGCTGGATTAGCCTGTTGTATGTCATTTCTGAAAACGAATACTTATCAGTGCTTAAAATGTGCTCCAATAACTGTCAACACATCCGTTTTTCTTTCAGCACTGTCTTTGTCTCCTGAAACAGATAGTTTCTGATCTGTAATATATATTGTAATTAAATAAATCTGATGGTGAAAAATTCCCTGGTCCATGTGATATCACTGTGAAGTAGTAAGTGGGCTTGTCTGATTTTGACATCAAAGTACTTGATGTGATTTCAAAATAAATTTCAGTGGCATTCCACGTAACTATGTTGATAATAATTAAAGGGATGAAATATAATAGTGTAGCCTATGGATTTATGTGTGTTTTCTCGTGAGCCTTCTTTCTGTTTCTATTCATTGTTTTCTTAAAAATGACTGTGTCCTTCTCAGAACCTTTGGTGGAGCAAGTTTTGTGAATTCCTTAATTTAAAAAAAATATTAAAAGCCAGAGATTGATGACCACAGAATTTATTAATTTTAATGTTTTTTTTAATTATAAAAGTTACCAAAATTTTGTTTTCTTCTTCCCCTAACGGAGAACATAAGACAGAAGTTTCAAATTGTAAAGCTCCCTGGAGTTTTTACTATAAATCTTGTATCATAGAATCATAGAATAATTAGGGTTGGAAAGGACCTTAAAATAATCTAGGTCCAACCCCCCTATCATGGGCAGGGACACCTCACACTAAACCATGTCACCCAAGGCTCTGTTCAGCCTGGCCTTGAACACCGCCAGGGATGGAGCATTCACAACCTCCCTGGGCAACCCATTCCAGTGCCTCACCACCCTTACAGTAAAGAATTTCTTCCTTATATCCAGTGTAAACTTCCCCTGTTTAAGTTTTAACCCATTACCCCTTGTCCTGTCACTGCAAGTGCCTAATGAAGAGTCCTTCCCCAGCATCCTTATGGCCCCCCTTCAGATACCAGAAGGCTGCTGTGAGGTCTCCACGCAGCCTTCTCTTCTCCAGGCTGAACAGCCCCAACATTCTCAGCTTATCTTCATATGGGAGGTGCTCCAGTCCCCTTATCATCCTCGTGGCCCTCCTGTGGACTTGTTCCAACAGTTCCATGTCCTTTTTATGTTGAGGACACCAGAACTGCACACAATACAACAAGTGGGGTTTCACAAGAGCAGAGTAGAGGGGAGGGGCAGAATCACCTCCATTGACCTGCTGGTCACGCTGCTTTTGATGCAGCCCAGGATAAAGCTGGCTTTCTGGGCTGTGAGCACACATTGAAGCTGGCTCATATTCAGTTTTGCTTTGACCAACACCCCAAAGTCCTTCTGTGCAGGGCTGCTCTGAATCTCTTCTCTGCCTAACCTGTAGCTGTGCCCATCCATTATAGTTTGATTGTAATAAGGAACTAGTATATGGGGTCTCTTTCAGGTGATTATGCAGTTTTAGTAGATTTTCTCTTGAAAATACATTTAATCAAGTTACATGTATTGTGCAGCCTAGTAAATTTTGCCTAATGTTGTGTTGGATAACAGAACATGCTGCTTTGCCTGCTTTATATGGATACGTACTAAAGAATGTGAACTACATTCAAAAGAATCATCTCTCCTTTGAAAACAATTTTAAAACCCTAAAATTGCTCATAAAAAGATGTTCATTAAAAGGCACCTTATAACTAGAAGACTTACGAGATTTTTGATTCTTTGGCTCTCATTTCAAAATTATGTTGAAAAAGTAAATGTAAAGATTAAAATAAGAATAGTATATGAATATAAATATGTTAGATATAATTGCATTTATTCTTAAGTATTCCTTGCAGTCTTGGAATACTGTGGTTTTCTTATAACTTTCGTATGTCTGAAACTTACTATTTCAGTGTAAGGCAGAACACTTAAATGTATTTAGAGTGCTTTGTAAAATACCTGAGAAGACAGTAAAAATGTAAGATATAGCATAGAATTTATTCTCATGAGACCCAGTGATCATCCATAGTTTGGAATTTTTTTACATTTAGTGAACACTGAGTCCTGTTTGACTCAATAAATTTGCTTGATTTGCCCCATTTATCAGGCATCTGGGATGAGTTTTGGCAAGGGAACCTCTTCTATGATGCTGGTGTTGTAGTCATGCATATATACCTCTCTGTGCTTAAGTAAGTCTGCTTTCATGGTTAATACGACATAAAACCAACATACATGATTCTGTGATTTGTTTGCAGTATTCTAAGGACATGCATTTAACAAAATTAGGAAAGCTGTATTTGAATTAACTTTGAAGTTTCTCTGGATTTCTACGTGTTTGGAAGCTGGAATAGCAATGCCCATAAATAACAATGCTGCCAGTAATTAGGTCTGTCAGTAAAATTTGGCTCTCAGTAATTGTGACCTATGAATAAGTGAAATGTATTGTGTCACCTGTGACTCTGAAGTGTTCAACACCTAAAAGAAAATCAACTTTGTTTTCTATACAGTAGCAATACTTCAGTCAGCTGATCGGAGCTAGCCTAGCTAGAGCCACAGCCGGCACGCTTCAGCGACCGCGAGGGTCAACGGAGATTAGGAAAATCAGAGAGGAGAGCGCAGAGACATCGCGATTCCCGACATCTCCCGATCCCCGAAGCCACAGCAGCCCTTGCGAGAGAGAGCGGCTGACGTAGCGGGGGGCGTTCCCACGGTGACGGTGACCACTCCCCTGCTGCTTGCCTTGAAAAGGCCTTTGAGAGGGCCGCGACCGGTCGCTGCCCACCGGGTGCAGGGAGGAACAAGCCGGTCGTGTTGCTGGTGTCCCAGACTGCAGACCAATATGGTTGTCTCCAGAAAGAGAGCTTGCAGTAAGGTGACTGCAGCAACTCAGATGGAGACCCCGTCCCAAACCGTGGCTGTTCAGGTCTCTGGGTGCAGGGAGTGCCAGAGCCTGATGCTGCCGGGGGAGGGAGGACAGCATTCCACCTGCGTGAGGTGTGAGCAGGTAGAAGATCTGCTTAGCCTGGTGGCAAGACTTAAGGAGGAGGTCGAGACGCTGAGGACTATCAGGGAGTGTGAAAGGGAGATCGACTGGTGGAGTAACTCCCTGGCGTGCCGGTCGGAACGGTTCCAGGGAGATACCCCCCAAAAGGGGAAGGACCCCCTGCCTTCTCAGGCAGAGGGGGGATGGCCCGAGACAGCCCCTGCCCTGTAGCTGTAGCGCAGAGGTAGGGGACCAAAAAGACGACGAGGGTTGGAAGCGAGTTCCGGTTCGATGTCGGGGGAAACCCTCCTCCCTTCCTGCCCTGCTTCCCCAGGTGTCCGTCCGTAATAGGTTCGAGGCCCTGGATCTTGAAGGAGAGGTAAGTGAGAATGTGGGGCAAGGCCAGCCCACAAGGCCACATAGGAAAAGGGGGTCGACTTTGCACCTCAGGACTGCCTCTGTTAAGAAAGAAAGAAGGGTCATTGTAGTAGGGGATTCCCTTCTGAGAGGAACAGAGGGCCCGATATGCAGAGTTGACCCTCATCATAGGGAAGTGTGTAGTCTGCCTGGAGCCCGGATCAGGGATATCACCAGGGCGCTCCCCAGCCTGGTGCACCCGACAGACTACTACCCGCTGCTGGTCTTCCAGACAGGTGGGGAGGAAGCTGCTTCCCGCAGTCTGAGGGGGATGAAGAAAGACTACAGGGCCTTGGGGAGGATGGTGAAAGAGTCTGGGGCTCAAGTGATCTTCTCCGCACTCCTTCCATCTTCCACTGATGATGTGGGAAGGAATGGGAAGATTCAGTTCATGAACAATTGGCTACGAGACTGGTGCTACAGGCAGGGCTTTGGATTCTTTGATAATGGCTGGTTTTATAGGGCACCAGTCTGGACAATGTCAAGTGAGAAAGGTTTGTCTCACAGAGGCAAAAGGATACTGGGGCACGAATTAGCAGGGCTCATTTGGAGAGCTTTAAACTAGATTCGAAGGGGGATGGGGTTGTTGCTGGGCTTGCCCCAGTGGGGCAGCGCTCCAGAATTAATGAAGACTGGGAGGCCTCCTATAATCCTAGGGCGAAATCGGTGTGCTCAGCTCGCTCCCTGAAATGTCTGTACACCAATGCGCGCAGCATGGGAAATAAACAGGAGGAGTTGGAAACCTGTGTTAAGTCAGGAGACTGTGATCTGGTGGCAATTACAGAGACGTGGTGGGACAGCTCACATGACTGGAATATAGTCATGGAGGGCTATGTCCTTTTCAGGAAAGACAGGCCAGCCAGGAGGGGTGGTGGGGTTGCTCTTTATGTGCGGGAGGAACTACAATGCACCGAGTTCTGTCTGGGGACAGATGATGAGCGAGTTGAGAGTCTGTGGGTGAGAATTAAGGGGCAGGCTGGCAGGGGGGATACTGTTGTGGGTGTCTGTTACAGACCACCGGATCAGGGTGAGGAAGTTGACGAGGCCTTCTACAGGCAGCTAAGAGAGGCCTCACAGTCACAGGCCGTGGTCGTCGTGGGGGATTTTAACTTCCCTGATGTTTGCTGGAAGGACCACTCGGCAACCCAGCCGCAGTCCAGGAGGTTCCTCCAGTGTGTGGATGATAACTTCCTCCTGCAAATGGTGGATGAGCCGACCAGGAGAGGAGCGCTGCTGGATCTCATCCTCACTAACAAGGAGGGTCTGGTTGAAGCAGTAAGGGTAGAGGGCTGCCTTGGTTGCAGCGACCACGAGATGGTGAAGTTCAGGATCTTGTGTGGTAGGACTAGTAGAATACCAAGTAGAATTGCAACCCTGGACTTTAGCAGGGCAAACTTTGGCCTTTTCAAGCAATTGCTAGGGGAAATCCCATGGGCAAGGCTGCTTGAAGGAAAAGGGGCCCAAGATAGTTGGTTGACATTCAAGGACTGCTTTTTCCGTGCTCAAGATCGGAGCATCCCAACACGTAGGAAGTCAAGGAAGAGGGCCAAGAGACCTGTGTGGCTAAATAGGGAATTGCTGGGTATGCTCAAGTGGAAGAGGAGAGTTTACAGGTCATGGAAGGAGGGGCTGGCCACTTGGGAGGAATATAAGGCTGCTGCTAGGGGATGTAGGAAGGCAGCTAGGAGGACTAAGGCTTCCTTAGAATTAAACCTGGCAAGAAGGGTCAAGGACAGCAAAAAGAGCTTTTTCAAGTACATGGCAGACAAAACTAACACCAGAGGCAATGTAGGCCCACTGATGAACGGGATGGGTGCCCTGGTGACAGAAGATGCAGAGATGGCAGAGTTACTGAATGCCTTCTTTGTCTCTGTCTACTCTGCTGCAGGCAGTCCTGAAGAGCCCTATACCCCTGAGACCTTAGATGAAGTCAGGTCGACGGAGCGACTTGCCTTAGTCGATGAGGAATGGGTTAGAGATCAGTTGAGCAGTCTGGACATCCATAAATCCGTGGGTCCAGATGGGATGCACCCGCGGGTGCTGAGGGAACTGGCGGAAGTCATTGCTAGACCACTCTCCATCATCTTTACCAAGTCCTGGGAAACGGGAGAGGTGCCTGAGGACTGGAGGAAGGCAAATGTCACTCCGGTCTTCAAAAAGGGCAAGAAGGAGGACCTGGGTAACTATAGACGGGTCAGCCTCACCTCCATCCCTGGGAAAGTGATGGAACACCTTATCCTTGGTGCCATCTTAAGGCATATCAAGGATAAGAGGGTTATGAGGGGCAGTCAACATGGCTTCACCAGGGGGAAATCATGTTTGACCAATCTCTTAGCCTTTTATGAGGAAATAACACGGTGGATGGATGATGGGAGAGCGGTGGATGTGGTCTACCTTGACTTCAGCAAAGCCTTTGACACAGTCTCCCACAGCATCCTCACGGGTAAATTGAGGAAGTGTGGACTGGATGACCAGGTAGTGAGGTGGACTGCGAACTGGCTGAAGGAGAGAAGCCAGAGAGTTGTAGTCTATGGGGCTGAGTCTAGTTGGAGGCCTGTAACTAGTGGAGTGCCTCAAGGGTCAGTACTGGGACCGGTATTATTTAATATATTCATCAACGATTTACATGAGGGAATTGAGTGTACTATCAGCAAGTTTGCTGATGCCACTAAGCTGGGAGGAGTGGCTGACACGCCAGAAGGCTGTGCTGCCATCCAGCGAGACCTGGACAGGCTGGAGAGTTGTGCAGGGAATAACGGGATGAAATATAACAAGGGAAAGTGTAGAGTCCTGCATCTGGGCAGGAACAACCCCAGGTTCCAGTATAGGTTGGGGAACGACCTGCTAGAGAGCAGTGTAGGGGAGAGGGACCTGGGGGTCCTAGTGGACGACAGGATGACCATGAGCCAACACTGTGCCCTTGTGGCTAAGAAGGCCAATGGCATCCTGGGGTGTATTAGAAGGGCGGTGGTTAGTAGGTCGAGAGAGGTCCTCCTTCCCCTCTACTCTGCCCTGGTGAGACCCCATCTGGAATATTGTGTCCAGTTCTGGGCCCCTCAGTTCAAGAAGGACAGGGAGCTGCTGGAGAGAGTCCAGCGCAGGGCAACCAAGATGATTAAGGGAGTGGAGCATCTCCCTTATGAGGAAAGACTGAGGGAGCTGGGTCTTTATAGTTTAGAGAAGAGGAGACTGAGGGGTGACCTTATAAGTGTCTATAAATATATAAAGGGGGAGTGTCACGAGGATGGAGCCAGGCTCTACTCAGTGGCAAACAATGATAGGACAAGGGGTAATGGGTACAAACTGGAACACAAGAGGTTCCACTTAAACTTGAGAAGGAACTTCTTCTCAGTGAGGGTGACGGAACACTGGAACAGGCTGCCCAGGGGAGGTTGTGGAGTCTCCTTCCCTGGAGACATTCAAAGCCCGCCTGGACACATTCCTGTGTAACATTATCTAGGTGTTCCTGCTCTGGCAGGGGGATTGGACTAGATGATCTTTTGAGGTCCCTTCCAATCTCCAGCATACTGTGATACTGTAATACTTAATGTTAGGTCACAGAGTTCTCTTTTACACTAGCCCCAAAAGTGGATTAAATAGTATATTCATCATTATATTGATATAACTGCAGCAAAGTATTAACTGAACAACAGGCCTTAATTCTTAATCACCACGTAAACTATGCAATCTGGATGAAATTCCAGGGTTGGAGTTCCAAAATGTGGCATATGGATCCCATCAAGAGGGAAAATCAAAGCAATACACTTATTTCTCTCTTTTATGCTCCGCCACCCCCAACACTGGTAAGCTGGCTAGTAAGCAATAAAACAAAAATAACAGTTTTTCTACAAGCATGAAACAGCAAAAGTGCAAACACCATGTATCCATTTAGAAGCAGAATGACAAATAAAATACTCAGCTTGGAGCTTCAGTTTTGGAGTCAGATATCAGAAAATGGGAGAACAAAAAAGATAATATATTTGGTTGCAGTACTGATATTCTTCAGGCTTTGTCACTGACATCTTTTGATATAGCTCAGTGAAGACAGTGTCTAAAATGAACAGTAAAAAAGTCATAACTTTTACTTACCGGGGAAAGGAATCTGGGTTCAGGACTTTAGTGTTTAATACTTGCTTCATTCTCCTTCAGCTTTGTAACTCCTCCTATACTTTCCCAGGGGTGATGAAGTTTTTTTTTATTAGTTTTATTTTTTATTAGTTTTATTTTTGAATCTGCCGTTTTTTTCTTACTCATACTGAAACTGTGACCAGCAGTGCCACTTACAAATGCTTAATGTAGGTATATGGCTTTCATTTCATTTTTATTTTCTCAAGAATGCCTAGAGATTAGTTGTGACAGCACTGCATGTTTCTGTGCTTAACTTCCTTTCTTAGATGTGTGTCTTGGGACAGCTCCATAGGGCTAATAGAGGACAAATAAAGGACTTCTGTCAAGGTCTGATAGGGTTTTAATGTCTATGTGACTCGGTTCAAAACCATATAACAATACACGTCTGAGTCCCAAATGCGGTATAGCTGCATTTGAGAAGTAATAGCCATGACTATTTCAGTCAAGCTTAGAGCGGTGCTGGGTCAGCTCGCTGCTTCTGGTTCAAAAGCTGCCTTGGACACAATGAGCTTCAGTATAGCCGCACCACAGTATATGACTTGGGTCATATCGCATAGCACTGATTTAGCTCATAGGATTGTATCAGAATGTATGTATTCAAGATTAGGAAGTAGTCTGAAACCATCTGTGTTAAACTAGTTTAGATAAGCAGGCGTGAGTACTCTGGCTAAACAGTCTGGAAATGTAGAGTCCATGGATGCAAAAGTTGACGATTTTAGCATTGTACTCTGTTAATTTTAAGAAGCCCAGGCTCTCAGCAAGGTGCCTGAGCATACTATCATTCTAATAATCATACAGCTTCTGGATGGGAAATAACTTTTACCCTGCAGTCATCGAATTCAAGCAGAATAAATTCATGTGTGTCAGAAAAAGCCTGTGTAGACATGTAACTTCCAGGGAAAATTCCAGTAGCTTGTGGGATAGACAGTATAATGCTTCCAGCCCTTGCCCCAGACATAAGAGCAACTGGTTTACATGCAAGTTGTTTTTCTTTTGCAAAAATGGGAACAAGCGAATCTGGTTTTGAATGTGCAAAGCCCCCGGTCTTACTTCTACTACCACAGAAAACTAGTCACACAGACTTCCCTGGTAGTAAAGAAAAGCACAACATATTTATATTTTTCCTTAGACTTCTGCAGTTATGAAGTATCAGGTGTATCTTGTGATACGTGAACATTTGAAGCTCAGAGCGAGATCATTAGCCAGTTGATGTTCTGGATCAAAAATTGTCATTTGCCCTTCTTTACTGCACCTCTGAGATAGTGGCAAAACCAAAGTAACCAGCAAAGCCAGTTTCTAAAATGGAGTTAATCTTTAGAATGTTTTTGCATTGCCTTTTCTCAGTTGCTCAACTGTTGTTCTATTTCTACTCCAGTCTTTTCAGATAAAGCTCTATTTCTCTTGCTTTTGCAGTAAGTGGCAGAATTTTGCTCAAGATACTGTACCACTCTCTGAACAAAAGTTAATCTTTTATACATTCATCCTTGCTGCGTATTGGAACCACAAAACAGATAAAAATCAGAAATAAAATAAAAGAATGGATTAAGTAGTCACTTCATGCTATTAATTGGGCCGTGGTTTGTAAATATCTTTAAAATTTAAGATGCTATAATTAGTCTTTTTGGTTTACTTTTTGTCACGTTAACAGCATCAGTTATAAGAAGAATTGTCTCCTTCAGTTCCTTCCTTTCAAGGCTAACCAAGGAAAATGCTTAAACAAAGAGAAACTGTCTTTCAAATTAAAAAAAAAAAAAAAATAAATTTCATTACATTTATGGATTGTATCAGGTCAGACTATGCCCCAGACACCTGAGTTGTGTATAAGATGTATGGGCTGATTGTTGATGCAAATATAAAAATCATGGAGGGGGGGAATCGTAGTTTGGAAAGGACCTTAAGATCATGTTGTTCCAACCCCCCTGCTATAGGCAGGGACACTTTCCACTAGACCAGGTTGCTCAAGGCCCTGTCCAACCTGGCCTTGGACACTGCAGGGATAGAGAATTCACAATTTCTTTGAGCAGCCTGTTCCAGTGCCTCACCCCTCTCACAGTAAAGAACTTCTTCCTTATATCCAACCTAAATTTCCCCTGTTTAAGTTTGAACCCACTGCATCTTGTCCTATCACTACAGTCCCTGATGAAGAGTCCTTTGTAGATGTCCCTTAAGATACTGGAAGGCCCCCTTCAAATACTGGAAGGATGTTATGAGGTCTCCACACAGCCTACTATTCTCCAGGCTGAACAGCTCCAATTTTCTTAGCCTGTAATGTAAATGTTTGCATATCATATGGAGCTGCAAACTCAGTGAAGCTGAAATATGTCCTAAATTCAGGCAGCATTGCAGGAAACAATTTGTTAAGGTATATGGGTATGCTTTTCCTCAGCTTCTCTCTCCTCTGCTGTTGAGGGTTTGGTGCAGTCTACTTTAAACGCTGTAATTAACCTAGTTTTTGTTTGCTGTGTTTTTGTTTTTTGTTTTTTTTTTTTGATAGAATTGAAGGCCGACGTCTGTTCCCCAGCCCCACCCCTGAAATGACCTATACAGAAATAGCAGCTTCTTGTGCTACTAATTCTCACATGTCCTAATAGGGGTGAATGGTTATTAAGGGAAAGAGTAAGATGCCTGGCAACGGAACGTGTAAAGAATTGTCTCCTTTACATCCTTCCTAAGAAGCCCAGTAAAACATGATGCTGAAGCAGAGGGCAGTAAAAACCGGTCAGAGTGTTTGTATTGCAGAAGAGACATGACTCAGAAGCTATACCAGTTGACATAAATTAGAACATCTTTCAAACTGCTGTTATGTGGCTGACCCAGCCACGTCATAACTGGCTTGGCTGCATCCTGTTCAGCTCTTTAAACAGAATGTGAGTGTCGCAAACAAGTCATTTTGTAAGAGTGCCTTAATAATCTTTGTAGCATAGATAGATTAGAAGAAGGTACCTATATAATTTGTATATTACTTGAAAATGTGATGGATATTAAATATGTCAGCAAATGTAAGAGTGACATATTTTATTAAAAAGAAGGGACAGTTATTCAGAGGCAATTGTAGTGATATGAAAAATTTCAGACCATCTTCAGGGAAATAAGTCAAAATAGCTGTTACGTGGATCCTATTCATAAGTATTTCAAAGAAGATAATCATGAGGACAGGAAATTAATTTTTAGATGGAACAATTAAAGATCAATCGTAACAATCACAGAAAAGCATCCAGGGCTCTAGAGATATCATTCATTCCTCGTTATTATTAATTAGAGATAATAAACTATTATGATATTTAATTAGTTGTAGAGCTACTTTGTATTTTCTATCCATAAAAAAGATGCAAACAGGAAAGTATGAAATATTGTCATATGCTATTTGAAATCTAGCTCTTTAGCTGTGAACATGCTGCTATTAAGTTGTATTTTAGTCTATGGTATGGGCATCCCTTCGCAGGAAGTAATATAGGTCTGTATAAAGAAAGAAAGAAATAGATAGATAGATAAGTAACAGTATTTCAGTAAAAAGATGCACAGCAAAACTCCTCAAATGGAATATGATCAGCAAGATTTTAAAGGGACAAAACATGATGTTTTGTGGAAGGTAAAATTTAGACATGTGGCAAGTACAGCCCTATGGCACAAATGACCCATATAGTCATATGTAAGTGGAGATGTTATAATCATAATTGGAGCTTCTGAAGCCTGATCTTCAGTGAACTGCCCAAATTCAGCATGCATATTCTGAAACTGAAAATTAAGTGCTTGAAGGGCTTTGCAGTGAATCCTGTACTTGAATAAATCTCAGCTAGAAGGGGTTTTAATCTGCAAAAATAGAGTCTTGCTCTTAAATACTTCAGAACGATGGCATCAGTAAATTGTTATTATTCACTTGTGAAGGATCAGCTCTGCAAGGTGCTGAACAAAGTGTCACACAACAAAGCTTTAAAACGTGCTTATCCACATAACACCTTAGAGAATAAAGCCCTTAAGTGACCTTTTGGCTTTCTACTTAAAAGATCACTATCCATAGTGGCTGGTTTCTATCTTGGCAAATACACATAGCACATAAAATGTATTTGCTAAGAAACTTTCTTACAACATTCAACATTTTGATTTCTAGTCTAAGCAAGACTAAAAGGACAAAAGTACATGGAGAAAAGGAAAACACTTTGAAGAGAGTATCTGTTTTCATTTCAGTTGTGGATCTAGTTAAAACTGCTTTGAAAGGTGAAAAGATAGGGAAAATAGTATTTTTTGAGTTGCCGAAGTGATTTTATTCAAATTGATTTTGTTCTCTTTGATGGTTGTCGTTTCATTTGAACAGGCTCTTGCTGCTATTAAGGACATAAAACCCATTTCTTTTTTATGGCCTTTTTTCATTGATTATATGCATTAAATTAAGATTTTATTCAGAGAAATAGTGGCATTGACTAATGAGTCCTAAAACCAGCTCTTAGGATCATTAGAATGCACAAATTTAGATTCTCTCTGTGACCTTGAGTACTTCTCTTAGTAGGTCTGCATTTTTCAGTTGCTACAATATGAATATGCAGGTGTATCTAGATGTTCAGCAGCAGGAAAAAGAAGAGGAGGGGTTGGGGTGAGACCTGTTCCTAGATCCTAGAAGAGGCTGAGTGCCTTCTTCACTTCTGTCTTCACTGGCAAAATCTGTTTTCAGCAATTTAGGTGCCTGAGACCAGTGGGAAAATACGAAACAAGGAAGACTTACCCTTGGTTGAGGATGATCAGATTAGGCAACATTTATATAAACTGGACATATACAAGTCACTGGGACCTGACAGGGTGCTAGAGTGGAGTAGAGTAGAATAGAGTAGAACAGAACATAGCAGACCATTTCAATTGGAAGCAACTGCAATGATTATGTAGGCCAGTGCCTGACCACTTCAGGGCTGACCAAAACTTAAAGCATATTATTAAGAGCGTTACCCAAATTCCTTTTAAATACTGACAGGCATCAACCACTTCTCTAGGAAGCCTGTTCCTGTGTTCAACACCCTCTCAGTAAAGAAATGCTCCATAATGTCCAGTCTAAACTGCCTCTGACTCAGCTTTGAAATGTTCATTATCACTGGGTCATAGGGAGAAGAGATCAGCACCCCATCTCCACTTCCCCTTCTCAGGCAGTTGCAGAGAGCAATGAGATTGCCCCTCATGCTCCTTTTCTCCAAACCTGGAAAACCCAGAATCCTCAGGTGGTTTACACAGGACACGCTTTCCATTCCTTCCACCAACTTTGTTGCCCTTCACGGAATCACAGAAAATAGTTAGGGTTGGAAAGGACCTTAAGATCATCTAGTTCCAAACCCCCTGCCATGGGCAGGGACAGGTCACACTAAACCATGCCTCCCAAGGCTCTGTCCAACCCGGCCTTGAACACCTCCAGGGATGGAGCATTCACAACTTCCTTGGGCAACCCATTCCACTGCCTCACTATCCTTACAGTAAAGAACTTCCTTCTTATATCCAGTCTAAACTTCCCCTGTTTGAATTTTAACCCATTACCCCTTCTCCTGTCACTACAGTTCCTAATGAAGAGTCCCTCCTCAGTATCCTTATGGCCCCCCTTCAGATACTGGAAGGCTGCTAGGAGGTCTCCATGCAGGATCCTCCAGGCTGAACAGCCCCAACTTTCTCAGCCTGTCTTCATATGGGAGGTGCTCCAGTCCCCTTATCCTCGTGACCGTCCTGTGGACTTGTTCCAACAATTCCATGTCATTTGTATGTTGAGGACACCAGAACTGCGCACAGTACTCCCAAGTGAGGTCTCAGGAGAACAGAGTAGTGGGGCAGGATCACCTCCTTCGACCTGCTGGTCACGCTGCTTTTGATGCAGCCAAGGATGCAGTTGGCTTTCTAGGCTGCGAGTGCACACTGAAGCTGGCTCATGTTCGGTTTCTCATCGACCGACACCCTGAAGTCCTGTGCAGGGCTGCTCTGAATCTCTTCTCTGCCCAACCTGTAGCTGTGCGTGGGATTGCTCTGACCCAGGTGTAGGACCTTGCACTTGGCATGGATAAACTTCACAAGGTTGGCGTCAGTCAACCTCACAAGCATGTCAAGGTCCCTCTGGGTGGCATTCCTTCCCTTCAGCATATCTGACAGCTTGGTGTCATTGGCAAACTTGCTGAGGGCCCACTCAATCCCGCTGTCCATGTCACCGACAAAGACCTTGAGCAGCACTGGTCCCAACACTGATCCCTGAGGGACAGCAGTTGTTACTGGTCTCCAGCTGGACATTGAGCCATTGACCACAACTCTCTGCGTGCGGCTGTCCAGCCAGTTCTTCAGCAGTTGAGTGGTCCATCCATCAAATTGATGTCTCTCCAATTTAAGAGAAAGGGATATCATGTGATACAGTGTTGAACGCTTTGCACAGCTCCAGGTAGATAATGTCAGCTGCTCTACCCCTGTCCGTCAGTTCTGTAGCCCCATCACAGAAGGCCACCAGATCGGTCAGGCAGGATTTTCCCTTAGTGAAGCCATGCTGGCTGTCACCAAGCACCTTGTTGTTTTTCATGTGCCTTAGCATGCCTTCCAGGAGAATCTGCTCCAAGATTTTGCCAGGCACGGAGGTGAGACTGACTGGTCTGTAGTTCCCTGGGTCATCCATTTTCCCCTTCTTGAAAATGGGGATTATATTTCCCTTTTTCCAGTCATTGGGAACATCTCCTGACTGCCATGATTTTTCAAATATAATGGACAGTGCTCAGGAACTTCATTCACCAGCTCCTTCATGACCCGCGGATGGATTACATGAGGTCCCATGAACTTGTGAATGTTCAGGTTCTTAAGATGGTCCTACAGTGGGACTAAGATCTTCATTCTCACAGTCCCTGCATCTGCCTTCCAAGACTTGGGTGGTGTGGTCAGAGCATTTGCCAGTGAAGGCTGAGGCAAAGAAGTCATTTGGAATCTCATCCTTCTCCAAATCCCGTGTAGCCAGGTCTCCTGATAGCTTCCGGAGAGGGCCAGTGTTGTCCTATGTATGTACCTATAGAATCCCTTCCTGTTATCCTTTGCATCCCTAGCGAAGTGTAATTCTAACTGGGCCTTAGCTTTCGTAACCTGGTCCCTAGCTTCCGGGACAACATCCCTGTATTCTTCCCAGGTTGCCTGTCCATGCTTCCACCTTCTATAAGCCTCTTTTTTCATTTGAATTTTCCTCAGCAGCAACTTACCCATCCAAGGAGGTCTCCTGGCCCTCCTGCTGCACTTCGTTCTAGTCAGGACTGAATACTCCTGAGCTTGTAGTAGGTGATCCTTGAATATCAACCAGCAGTGTTGGGCCCCCCTGCCCTCTAGGGCTGTTTCCCATGGAACCTTACTAAGCAGATTCCTGAAGAGGTCACAGTCTGCTCTCTCGAAGTGAAGGGCAGTGTGCTGGCTGCACGCTCTTCTGACTGTCCTGAGGATCTCAAATTGACCATCTCGTCATCGCTCCATCCAAGGCTGCCCTGGAGCCTTGCATTTCCAACAGGCTCTTCCCTTTTGGTGAGCACGAGGTCAAGCATGGCACCTCTCCTTGTCGGTTCCTCTATTACTTGCAGAAGGAATTTGTCTTCCACACAATCGAGGAACCTCCTGGATTGCTTGTGCCGGGCCTTCTCTGGGTGCATTCCAGGACCTTCACATCCTTCTGAAATTATGGGGCCTGGTACTTCACACAGTACTCATTGCATTCGGGTACACTGAATCCTTTGACCCTCCTTTGCCCGTGTGGTTATGCCATGTTTGATGCACCCCAGGATGTGGTTTGCCCTCTTTTCTGCCAGGGCACACTGCTGACTCCTTCTTAGCCTCCTGTGAGCCAGGTTCCCCTTATCCCTTTTTGCAGGGATGCTTTCCAGCCACCCCTCTCCCAGTTTAGGTTTGCACCCAGTGGTATTCAGTCCTAGGTGCAGAATTCAGCAGATTGATTTGCTAAATTTCGTCCCTTTAACCATAGCTCAGTGCTCCAGTGTATCTACATCCCTCTGCAAGGTCCCTCCAGAAAGTCAACAGTACCTTCCAGTTTGATGTCATCATTAAACTTGCTTATGGTGCATTCAACTCCTGATCCATATTGTCGATAAATATGTAGAACAGGACTGGCCCTAGAACTGAACCCTGAGGAACGCTGCTGGTGATCTGTAGCCAGCCAGATGTAGCCCTGTTCACTAAAACTCTTTGAGCTCTGCCCTTCAGCCGGTTCTTCACCTAGCACATCATGTATCCACTAATCCTGCAGTTGGACAACTTGTCCAGAAGGATGCCATGGGGGACAGTATCAAAACTTTAATAAAATCCAGAAAAAACTACCTGCACAGACCTCCCTTATCCACTCGATGTGGGTGAGTTTATCATAAAAGGGTATCAAATGATTTAAACAGGACTATTCCTTTGTGAATCCATAGTCACTGTGCCTGATTATTATTCTTTAAATGTCTTTCAGTAGTACCTTGTCCATAGTTTTTCCAGGAACTGAGGTTAGACTAACAGGTCTGCAGTTCCCTGGGTCTTCCCTCATGCTCTTTCTGTAGCTTGGGGTAATATTGGGTAGCTTCTGGCTACCTTGGAAGTCCCCAGACTTCCAAGACCTCTGGTAGATGATTAAGAGGAGTCCTGCCATGGCATCTGCTAGTCCTTCAGTACTTTGATATGAATCCATCAGTCCCCATGGACTTGTGAATATCTGTGGCTTGACAAGCGGGCAGTGAGTTAGATTGAAAACTGGCTGAGTGGCAGGGTCCAAAGTGTTGTGATCAGTAGCACTAAGTCCAACAGGAGGACAATCACTGCTGTTCTACCTGGCGGTCGTAGTGTGTTCAGTATTGTTTAGAATCTTCATTATTGACCAGGACAGTAGGACAGAATGCATCCTCAGCAAGTTTGCAGTTCATACCAAACTGAGAGAAGAGTCTGATACCCAGTATGTGTATATTGCCATTTGATCTTGATGAACTAGAGACAGGCTGACAACAGCCTAATGATGTTGAAGAAAGGAAAGTTCCAAGTCCTTTGCCTGTGGGTGAATAACCGCATGGGCTGGCACAGGTTGTAAGATGATGAGCTGGAAAGCAACATTGCAGAAAAGGCCTTGGGGATCCTGGTGGACACCACCTTAACCATGAACCAGCAATGTGCCCTTGTGCCAAAGGTGGCCAACAGCTTTCTCAGCTGCATTAGCAGAGCATCACTGGACAGGTTGCTGCAGGTGATCCATCTCCTTTTCTCAGTGCTGGGCCCAGTGCTAATCACCCGTAGTAGAGATATGGATATCATGAAGTAATTAAAGTGAAGGGCCAGGAAGATAATCCAAGTGCTGAAGCACCTGACAAATTAGTAGTGTTTGAGAGACCTGGGAGTGTTCATCATGGAGAATGGAAGGCTCAGAGGGATCCTAAATAAGTGTTTGAATACCTGATGGGGTGCAGTAAAGATGGAGGCTGACACTAGCCAGTGATGAGGCTAGAGGCAATGGGCACAAAGTGAAACACATGAAATTCTGTTTAAATATGAGGAAAAAAAAAAAATCATAGTAATCAAAGGTAATCAAAGACTGGAATAAGTTGCCCAGAGAGGCTGAGAAATATTTGTCACTGGGGTTATCCAAACAGTCTTCTGTTTCTCAACCACTGTACAGGGGTGGGACTGGGTGATCTTCAGAGGTGTGGGCTAATGATAGCCTTTCTGTGTTTGGGTGATACATCTTTCAGGAAAGGTGAAATGCATGTTGGATTGTGAGGCAAATACAAGACTTACCTCATAAATTCCTAAACCTATGATTGGTTTTTGTATTGAGTGAACACAGTGCAGCAGAAGTTTGCTGACATATATTGTAGGTATTAATTATTGAATGATTATACAGAATTCTGAAGATGTAAGTGATAATTATATACTGTCTGTTTCTGAATCTGTTTGTTTTACTTGTTATAATGCTTTTGCTGGTAAAAGACTTGAAAGATTGCATGCATACCACTATTATGGCCTTCTCACATATTGTATAATAAAAGCTTTATAAAATAGATAATGCACTGTATTCTGCTTTGTCTCATAATTTGAGTGAAAAACAATGCTGTTACTTAATCATCGCTCCCTTTCTCCTTTAGATGTCATTAATGAATGTCTTAAACTCCATGGATAAATAAAATTACATATTCAGAGTGTAAATGTTTTAAAACTCTAAAAAATGTATCTAGAAAAACTTAATTGAGTCCTGAAGATATGTGGAAAATGAAAATGGCTCCTGGCAATTAGTAGTAGCTTTGAATATTCAAATAGCAAAGAATGAAAAGTGCTGCCGTAATTAGGATTAAATGAATGTAAGCTGCATTTATCTGTAATTCTTAGCTTTTTATGATACTTCTTTTAGGAGCATGGTGTTGTGTTCTTATTGTATTTTTCTAATGAACAAGTGATACCATGCCTGTTAATTCAAATAATACATTATTTTAACATTAAGGTAGACGGCAACTATGCAAGAATGGTATCTCAAAAATATAGTTTAAAAAATGCATGCTTTATTCTATTAGTGTTCTTTTACCGAGCTTTTGCTTAGGTTTTGTTACTGAACATATAAGTAGCTGCAGCCATATGAGCTAATACAGGTCTTTTAAAAGAGTATGGATTGTTTTCTTGAATGCATTAACAGTGACAACACTGCATAGAAGGTACAACTAGTAAATTATACTTTTTCAACACTAAACTAAATTACTAAAATAATACAAATTATAGTCAGCCAGGACAATATAGCATCACAGGGCTTTTAATAATCAAATGAAAACCTGCAACATTCAGTATAGAATAGGGTAAATTCCTATTCAAGTTTATTAAAAAAATAGCAGTCATTACCAGTATTCCAAAATAAAATGTAATAGAATTTTTTTTTTTTTTTTACTGATTTCAGTGATATTTGTGCTTTAGCAATGGGTTTGGGTGCATTTGCTATTATATTTGAGCAAATGAGCAGAAGTGCTATGCTGGACCTTGTTTTCACCAGCATGGAAGAACTGGTGGGGAATGTGGAGCTCAAGGGCAGCCTTGGCTGCAGTGACCATAAAACAGTGGAGTTCATGATCCTTAGTGTGGTGAGGAGGGCACTTAGCAAGCTCACTGCTGTGAACTTCAGGAGAACATAATTTGTCCTCTTCAGGGATTTACTTGGTAGAGCGCCATGGGAAAAAGCCCTAGAGGGAAGAGGGGGCCAAAAATGCTCGTTTGTATTCAAGGGGAACCTCCTCCAAACTCAGGAGAGACGCATCCCAAAAAAAGAGTAAGTGGGGCAGAAGTGCTGAGAGGTCTGCATGGATGAACAAGCTGCTCTGGGACAAACTACAACACAAAAAGGTAGCCTACAGTGGGTGGAAGCAAGAACAGGGAGCCTGCAACAAATACAGAGAAATTGTCTGAGAAGTCAGGGCTAAGGTTAGGAAAGCTAAAGCCCTGAAAGAGCTAAATCTGGCCAGGGATGTCAAGGACTACAAGAAAAACTGCTATAGGTATGTTGGTGATAAAAGGAAGGCTAGGGAAAATGTTGACTGTCCAGGCTAAGGAAGGCCAATGTGGGAACTGTGAGAATGAAGAACTGCCTGCTGTAGGAGAAGATCAGGATCAGCACAGTTTGAGAAACCTGAAGCTGCAGAAGTCTGTGGGATTTGATGAGATCAGTCTACAGGTCCTGAAAGAGCTGGCAGATGAAGTGGCCAAGCCACTATACATCATATTTGAGAAGATGTAGCAGTCTAGTGAAGTTCCCACTGACTGGAAAAGGGGAAACAACCCTTCTGGACAGTTTAAAAAAGGGAAAAAAGGAAGACCTGGGGAACTACAGACCAGTCAGTCTCGCCTTGGTGCCCAGCAAGATCATGAAGCAAATCCACCTGGAAACTGTGCTAAAACACATGGGAAATAAGGAGGTGATTGATGACAGCCAGCATGGCTTCACTAAGGGCAAATGTGACTGACAAATTTGGTGGCCTTCTATGTTGGGACTGTGGCTTTGGTGGATACGGAAAGTGCAGCTGAAGTCATCTGTTTGGACTTGTGCAAGACATTTCACAGTGCCTCACACGACTCTAAATTGGAGAGGCATGGATTTGACACATGGACCACTCAGTTAATAAGGAATTGGCTGCATGGTTGTACTCAAAGGCTTGCAGTAAACAGCTTGATGTCCAAGTGAAGACCAGTGGTAAGTGGTGTTCATTAGGGGTCGGTATTGCGACCGGTGACATTCAACACCTTTGTCAGTGACATAGACAGTGGGATTGAGTGCACCCTCAGCAAGTTAAGTTTGTTGATGACACCAAGCTGTGTGGTGCTGAAGGGAAGAGATGTCATGCAGAGGGACCTTGACAGGCTGGAGAGGTGGGCCTATGCAAACTTCATGCCAAGTGGAAGGTCCTGCACCTGGGTTGGGGCAATCCCAAGCATAACTACAGGCTAGGGAGAGACTGGATTGAGAGAAGCCCAGGAGAAAGACTTCGTTGATAAGAAGCTCAGCCCTGGAACAGGCTACCCAATGAAGTTGCGACTGCTCCATCCCTTGCAGTGTTCAAGGCCACATTGGACAAGGCCTTGAGTAACCTGGTCTACTGGGAGGTGTCCCTGCGCATGGCAGGGGGGTTGGAACTGGATAATCTTAAGGTCGTTTCCAACCCAAATCTTACTATGATTCTATGATTCTGTGAGCCAGGATTGTGTGCTTGCAGCCCAGAAGGCTAGCTGTACTCTGAGCTGCATCAAAAGAAGTGTGACCTGCAGGTCATGGGAGGTCCCCATCTACTCTGGTGTTACGAGACCCCACCTGCGGTACTACTTTCATTTTTGGGGCCCCCAACATAGGAAGAGTGTGGACCTACTCTTGCAAGGCCATAAGGATAGTCAGATGGTTAGAACACCTCTGCTTTGAAGGCACTAGTCATGTGTCAATGACTAACTTGTCATTGTTCATCTGAGAAGAGAAGGCTCTGGGCAGACCTTATCACAGCCTTCTGGTACTTAAAGGGGGCCTACAGAAAAGGTGAGAAAGGATTCAGGGAGTGTAGTGACAGAATGAGGGTTTCAAACTGGAAAAGGCTAGATTTGGATTAAATGTTGGGAATAAGTTTGTTGCTGTGAGGATGGTGAGATACTGGAACAGGTTGCCCAGAGCAGCTGTGGATGCCTCATCCCTGAAAACATTCCAGGCCAGGTCTGATGGGGCTTGAAGCAACCTGCTGTAGTGGAAGGGATCCCTGCCCATGGTGGGGAGCCTGGAACTGAAATATCTTTAATGTTCCTTCCAACCCTAAGCATTCTGTGATTCTATGGTACTATGATATTTGTATAAATAAGTCTGTTATTTCTAAAAATATTATTATACGATAATGGCATATCGGTTGCATTGAAAGACTTAATCATAGTTTTCGCATCAAGTTGCTATGCTAAAAACATCAGTTTTGCAATGCAGAAAAGCCAAGTTGAAATGTCTTTTTCTGTGACAGTATTATACACACTTAAAATGTCAGTGTTTAATTCATCCTTTTTTTTTTCTGAATGGAGTAGTCATTTGAGTCAGCTCATGATAGAGTGAACTGTCAAGAATATTTACAAAAATACATCTCTGCTTCAATCAGTACTAGATCTTTTTTTCTTTTTGTTTCTTTAAAAATATTTGAGAGATGGGTTCGTTTTAGTTTATTTATAGGCATTGGATGAATTGTTTATTTATTTTGAACAGAAAAATAATTTCTAAGGAAAAAGATTGAAAGCAATAAGGAGTGTTATAAAAAACTTATTGAAGTAGAAGAGATAAATGTATAAAAAAAAAATTCTGGCAAATTAATTATATTTAGGCAACCTTGATCATAACTCATCACACATGCCAGATTCAAGAAGTAACCCATTTGTCATTCTTCATAATCTAGTGTACTTTATTTACTGTTAATGTGTTAATAATATCTGTTCCTTTTCTGTCTGTTTCTTTGTGTGTCTCTCTCCATGTGCTTCTGTCTCTGTCTCTCTGACTCTCCCTCCCCCTTCACCCGTATATAACTGAATTTGAGAATTTCAACTGGCAAGAAGCCTGAGTGAAATTCAGAAACTGAGGGTTTGTCCATATTGAACTGTTAGCACTGGGCTCCAAGAAGCTTTGCGTTATTGGAGAAATATATTTGCTTTCTTCCATAGCAGCACTGTGGCATTTGAAAGCCAGCATTTACTTACAACTTTCTGATGTTTTAAATTAAAATACACTTTAAAAAAAGGACTAGAATAAAAAAAATGGATTGCAATTTTTATTGATGTCATCTTAAAATCTTGGTCCAAAGAATATGACAGCAATGCAAATAAGGGAAAACAGAAGGGACTTTGGTCTTTTTCGTAGAATCACAGAATCACAGAACAGCTGAGGTTGGAAGGACCTCCGGGGTCTTCTGGTCCAACTCCCTTGCTCAAGCAGGGTGACTTGGAGTCGATTGGCCAATACCATCACCGGGTGGCTTTTGAATCTCTCCAAGACAGAGACTGCTAAACATTTCTGGGCAACCTGTGCTAGTGCTTGATCACCCATCACACTTATGAAGTTTTTTCTGATGTTCTTAGGGGTGTTTCAGCCTGTGCTTATTGCCTCTTGTCCTATCATTAGGTGCCACTGAAAACAGTCTGGCTCTGTTTTCTTTGAATCTTTTCTTCAGGTATTTGTATACATTGATAAGATCACCCTCTGAGCCTTCTCTTCTCCAGCCTAAGCAGTCCCACATAGCTCAGCCCTTCCTCATAGGAGAGATGCTCCAGCCCCTTCATCATCTTAGTGGCCCTTTGCTCTACTTGCTTCAGTAGCTTAATATCTTTCTTGTACGGGAAGCCCAGAACTGGACACAGTACTCCAGGTGTGGCCTCATGTTGTGGTTTAAGCCCAGCCGGCAACAAGAACCACTCAGCCGCTTGCTCAATTCCCCCCTGCCCTTCCTCCCCCCCTCCTGGAAGGATGAGGAAGAGAATCAAAAGAGTAACTCCCACGGATTGAGATAAGAACAGTCCAGTAACTGAGGTATAGCACAAACCCACTACTGCTACCACCAGTAATAGTAATAATGATAAGGGAAGTAACAAGGGAGGAGAATACAACTGCTCACCACCCGCCGACCCATAGCCAGCCCGACCCGAGCAGTGATCTCGCCTTTCTGAGTAACTGCCCCCAGTTTATATGCTGGGCATGATGCGCTGTGGTATGGAATACCTCTTTGGTTAGTTTGGGTCAGGTGTCCTGTCTCTAGTTCCTCCTGGCTTTCCCTCCTCCCTGGCAGAGCATGAGACTCAGTCCTTGGACAGAGTAAACATTACTGAGCAGCAGCTGAAAACATTGGTGTTATTAGCGCTGTTCCCAGGCTGAAAGTCAAAACCACCAGCTACTAAGAAGGAGAAAAATGACTGCTACTGCTGAACCAAGGACACCTCACCAGTGCTGAGCAGAGAGGATGGACTACGTCCCTTGAATTGCTGGCGATACTTTGCTTCTAATGCATCTGAGGATCCCATCAGCCTTCTGCTGAAGGACACATTGCTGGCTCGTGTTCAACTTAGTCTCCTCCAGGATTCACAGTGAAGTTGCTTTTCAGCTGTGTGAACCTGAGAAAACACTGGCTTCTGGGCTTGTTCCTCCCGAGTGAAAGATTTTGTATGTGTCCTTGTTGAACTTCATGAGATTTGTTAATTTTTTGTTTATGGGAAACAGGTAATTTTGAGATGATACAATAGCTCTTTCTATATATGAAGTATTTTAATGAGACTTTGTTTATTATAAGATACTGATTCTTTGAAAAACAGAAAAAAACACCTTGAGTCTTTGCTACTTCAAGTTTACACATGTTCCAGATTCCCATGAACTTTCCTCTTTTTCACTGTTAGTTTCTAATGACTCGAATTACTGTTTGTGGAACATGTTTTAAAATTATAAAGAAATGTGATAGTTACAGTCTGATTATTTTTAAGCATTTCTTTGCATATGCTTAAATACCTGTTTAAGAAAAAAATAACCTATTGCAAACCCTCAAAAAAAGATTCAAAACAATGTAGGACAAATGCAACAATAATAACAACAAAATCACTCTTCCCACGAGTCACTACTCTTTAGGCAGTATCTTTTCCTTCAGCATCCTTTCTAAAGTGCAGACTTTGGATCATGTCCTGAAAGTCAACAGATATGCATTATTGCAAAGTAAGGTTGACAAGAGAGGATTTCATGCACAAATGGCATCCAGTTGTAGGTTACAGTTCTAATTTCTAACTGGGAAAGTCTGTTTGGGATCATGTCATTGTGTGAGAAAGGAAAATAGGTGGCTATTTAAAGAAAGGAAGCAGAAGCTAAATCTTAGGTTATGATTTTTTAGTATATTGCAGTATATATTTTAGTATATTTCAATTAGGCGGAACTTAGGAAGAAAATTCATTAGCCAAAAGCAACAGATAAACAACAGATTCTGCTGTTTCTTTTTTTTTTCTCTATTATTTTTATTTTATTTTTTTTTTATAGACTGTTTTTAGTTAAACTAGTGTCCTTTATTTTTTACTTATTTTTAGCAGTATGACAGCAAGTTTCCAGTTCCTTCACCAGCATATTCATTTAGTCTCTGTCCTATATTGTACATGCAGGAAACGACAGTTGTAGTGAAAACTCATGAATAAGATGGGAAATTATGTTAATGTAATATGTTACCGAACCACGACATGTTACTGTTTAAGTCTGTGTCCTGGGTTTAGCATTAGCAGTCAATTTTTCTCCTTCTTGGTAGCTGGTGCAGCACTGTGTTTTGACTTCAGCCTGGGAACAGTGCTGATAATACCGATGTTTTCAGTTGTTGCTAAGTAATGTTTACCCTAAGCAAAGACTTTGTGAGGCTGATGCTCTGCCAGGGAGGAGGGGAAGCAGTGAGGAAGCAGAGACAGGACACCTGACCCAAGCTAGCCAAGGAGGTATTCCATACCACAGCACGTCATGCCCGGGGTGGGGCGTAACTGGGAGTTACCCGGAAGGACACAGGCTTCTGGGTTGGGCTTGTTTCTCGGTGGGTGGTATTGTATTCTCTTCCCTTGTTATTGTCTCTTATCATTGTTGTCCTTGGTGGTAGCCGTGGTGATTTGTGTTGTACATTGGTTGCTGGACTGTTCTTGTCTCAACCCATGGGAGTTGCACTGTTTCGATCCTCCTCCCCATCCCTTCAGGAGCAGGGAAGGGGAGAGCCCCCGGAGTGGGAGGGGCCTCGATTGCTTCCAGCCCAGCACCACTCACTGGGAGTGAGTGAACAAGCTATCTGGCTAGGGTTTAAACCATAACAGTCTGATACTTAGCTCATATTGTTATTGAAATTACCTTTTTAAAAGTTTTAATTTCAGCAGTATCTGTCCTTCATTAAATAGAGAGTGTGTGCTGAACGTGAAAAGAAACATTGATTCACTGAGGAACTTCTTCAGATAAATGTCTTCTATTCCACAGGCATTGCATTTTTGGGGGGTATATTTGAAACTGTCAAGAACTTACACCATTCAGGAATGTTAGATATACCAATAATTATCATATTATAGTGTGGTAGTATTGTAAGGTGATAATGAAGCCTCTTCAAAATGTCTGGCTGGTGCTTCTGAGAAATCTGGCGTCTTTTGAACAATTTCAGTAAGAGGAAGGTAGTGATGTCCTATTAATAGAACAGTGAAAAATGAACAGAAAATAGACCACAAAGGGATACAAAACAACCATTCATCTGGTCTAAACATCAATAAGCACTATTTGGTAAACTCCATTAGGGATGGTACAGGGCTTTGTGGCAAATTAACCCTCCTCCTTCTGGGAAACTTTAGCAAGGGTGCTGGCAGGAGGGTCAGGGAAGTGATCCTGTTGTCTATTCAGTGTGTGTGAGAGACTGTCTGGGGTGCTCTGTTCAGTTCTGGTCTCCTAAGCACAAGGGATACAGACATACTTGAGTGAGTTCTGTCAAGTGTTACAGATATGGTGCGGGCCTGAAGCACATGGTGTACAAAGAAAGGCTGTGGGATCTTTATTCCTGAGGGAGGTAAGATTTTTGGGATGATCTTATTGTGGTCTTCACAATAGAAAAGTGTAGAGAAGAGCCAGCGTTTTACAGGTGTACAGCAAAAGGCCGAGGGAATTGGTCACAAAGTGCAACCAAGAAAGTTCTGATGAGGTATAGGGGGGAAAACTTGAGCTGTGTAGTGGACAAACAGACGGACAGGTAGTCAGAGAGGTTATGAAATCTGCATTGTTGTTGGAAATACAAGAATCTACTGACTGTTTGACCTGACAGAGCCTGAGCCACCTGGTCTCATTTACCCTTCTGCAAAGAGGAAGTCAGACTGGATGGCCACCAGAGGTCTCTTCTATCCTGAACTATGCTATAACTCTAACAATTTAACATTTAAAGAATAAAGAAGACAATTGTATATCACTGTCCAGGTTTCATTTCCCAATACAAATCTGTAAAGTTTAGAAAGCTACTTTTTTTCTTGTTCCAGATTAAAAGTGAAATTTGGACTATACCAACAGTCTCACATAATATCTGTTAGATACTCAGCTACATATTATTTTTATTTTTCCTGATTTGAAATCGACCATAACTTAGCTGTGTTAACTAAAATGTCTATCAAGCAAAGTAAAAATAAGCCAGCCAGACCACTGATTTTCAAGAAGAAAAAGTGGATTACTATCTTAGTTGCATATGTCATAATTAAAATGGTAAAAAGCTAAGAGATATGAAATGACTGGTATCATTAGACTGATGAATATTGGTGGGGAGATCCCAGAATAATCAAGTTAAGTGCAATTTAAATTAAATTATGGAATTGGAACCAAAGGCGATACATGTTATTCTGTCAGTGCTTTCAAAATCTCTGCACTTTCTCAAAAAAATTATAATAATGTTTAACAATCAGGGCCATGGCTAATTCAAATGTGTTGTTTTTTGTTTGTATGTTTGTTGTTGTTGTGTTTTTGTTAATCTTAGACATTACCCTCTATGATTTATACATTTACCCTATGATTTTATACATTACCCTCTATGATAATAGCTGAAAACACAGTAAATGTTAATGGCTCATATAACCCTCTTACCCTCATCTGGTTTAGGTACTGTGTATGAAGTGTCACTTCATATCCACTGCAACCGAGGAAGTTGGGCATTCAGTTATTTACAAAAACAAAGAGCAATAATATTTTTATTATGCTTCTCAGATAATGATTATTATAAAAAGTAGGAATATTTGATTTATAAAATTCCAGCCTTTTGGCGGTACGCCATGTCAGCCGTTTTTGGCATAATTTGATATATATACTCTTTGATTTTGACTCAGACAAAATACTCATGATATTTTGTCATGCACAGCTTTTCAAAAATAGTTTTTATGCCACAGAGAATGCTGAAACAACTAAAGATGCTGATCTTATTGAAACACTTCTAATGATGTGCATCTAACTCTTATGAATAATTTAAATGATCCAGTTAATATGAAATTAATTAGTCAAACTTTTTTAAAATGTTTTGTCAATCCTCTGAGAATGTTGATATTTCAAGACTATGTTACTATCTTCTTAATCTAAAGCACTCTTACTTTATTTCTTATATATATGCAGTAATGCTAGGAAATACCATTTAATTTTATCTTTTAAATTTTTAATTCTGTTTCAGTATCATAATATTGCCTTTCATATCATATTCATCATTTCAGTTATGTATTTGGAAAAAGTGAATAAAACCCACTTTATTAGCTACTGCTCCATTTCTTAGCTGTCATCACAGATGTGGAAGAAAACAGCTAATACAGTTTAGTTTGTTGTGGAATTATGAGGAACGAGAGTTTAGCTGAAAAGATTTTAATGAAATATTGTTATTAGAGATACAGCTTTTTTGGCTTTGAAAAAAAATAGGGTATTACTATAAAAAATTGATGTTGGATTTGGGGGTTTTAGCTATTTAAAAGAAAAGTATCCTAGTTCATAGTTCCATTGAAGCTAATGAGAAACCATTCCATTAACAGAAGATGCAAGCTTAGGGAGCTTGACTGCAGTACTAGGATATCTTAATTTTGGATGTGTATAAAGAAATAGTTAATTTCAGAATCCAGTGGAAAAACATTGCATATTGCAGTTCCAAATGAATGTAGGTGTTTAAGATTGAGTTTTTAAGATCCTCATCAGGCCATGAAGAGGTACTAAACTTTCACAACTCTAAAGTTCTGGTTTATTCTGTCTTTGAAATGCCAGTAAAAATACTCAGCACAAGTTTTCTTTTCTTCTGTTCCTGAGTTTTCAAAGGATCTGTTCATTATGTGATGAAATTCAGTACCAGTATTCAAGATCCACACTGTATTTCACAAATAGACTTCTGGAGGAATTGATAGAAGATTGTATTGGTGGTGGTGTTTTGAGGTAGATTTTTTATGTTGGTTTTGTCCTGTTTTCTTGGGGGACCAAGGTGTGGTGGTTTTGGTTGTAGGTTTTTTTTGTTTGTTTTCGTTTTTGTTTTTTCTCTCATTGAGCAGGCAGTGCGTGCTTGCAGCCCAGAAAGCCAACCGTATCCTGGGCTTCATCAAAAGGAGCGTGACCAGCAGGTCGAAGGAGGTGATCCTGCCCCACTACTCTGCTCCCCTGAGACCTCACTTGGGAGTATTGTGTGCAGTTCTGGTGTCCTCAACAAAAAAAGACATGGAACTGTTGGAACAAGTCCAGAGAAGGGCCATGAGGTCTGTCAGGGGGCTGGAGCACTTCCTGTATGAAGGTAGGCTGAGAAAGTTGGGGCTGTTCAGCCTGGAGAAGAGAAGGCTGTGTGGAGACCTCCTAGCAGCCTTCCAGTATCTGAAGGGGTCTATAGGGATGCTGGGGATGGACTGTTCATTAGGGACTGTATTGATAGGACAAGGGGTAAACGTTCAAACTTAAACAGGGGAAGTTTAGATTGGATATAAGGAAGAAATTCTTTTCTGTTAGGGTGGTGAGGCACTGGAATGGATTGCCCAGGGAGGTTGTGAATACTCCATCCCTGGTAGTGTTCAAGCCCAGGTTGGAGGAAGCCGTGGGTGGCATGGTTTAGTGTGAGATGTCCCTGCCCATGGCAGGGGGGTTGGAACTAGATGATCTTAAGGTGCTTTCCAAACCTAACTATTCTATGATTCTATGATTCATGTAAAGTATGCACACAGTCTCAAACGGTGGGGGTTATCTTAGATAATGGACTGTGTGTTTTACATGTCAACAAGTGTTTTAGGAAAAACTATCACCTATGATTTTGCAAGAAGATTCAAGTTTGCCAATGCAGACCTGACCTTTTTAGTAAACAGTTCATTGTATGCAATATGTTTTGCAGTAGCAGTTTTGAAGTGAAATCTGATTGTATGCATGGGATTTATGCTGTCTGAGGCCTAATAGGGAATGTCAGCAGAATTTGAGTTCCTGAATGCACTAATGTTCACTGAATGACTTCATCCTGAGGGATCATCCAGGTTTTTCTCCTCAGAGTTAGAAAAAATCTGGCTCAAATTTTTTTTGGAAACAGAGAAGATGGAAAAAATGGTAGACTGTAACTCCTCTTCTGCCTTGCCCAGGGGAGGGTTTTTCTTAACTAACATTCCCCAAGTGTAGTTTAAGAGGGACTGAATGTTTGGGTATGCAGTATCAAGTACATCTGGTATATTTATAGTATTTTTGAAGGGTTTGCTACTGAGCAACCCTAAAGAGAAGGGTGTAACTCACAGTGAAGGAGTCAAAACATAGCATTGAGAAATTGTGGTGGGCTGCCTACTACTTGCCTGGGATTTCTTGGTACCAGGAAAGAAGCTGGGAAATTCTGTGAACACCTGAAAAATATATGACTCTTTTTAGTGATGCTTATGAGTCATAGAGGACAACCAACTGCAAAAACTGGACTTCTAGGTTACAGTGAGGTGCCAAATGAGGTTGAGAGTTAGGTGAAAAGCATACTCATGAGATGGCAGTACGGTTATTAGTATTGTATTGGATATTAAGTAGCACAACTATATATTCTGCATTCAGTGGAATTGCTTATTTAGTAAAATTAGAGCATTTTTCAATAATTAGGACTTTTAATGTCTCTAGCTATCTTTTCCTTTTTTTTTTTTCATAAATCGTTTTAAAGGAAACTTTGTGGTATATTGAGAACGTCTACAATTTTTCCAAGAGATTTGGTATATAACATCAAAATACTAAGCTGAATGAATTCAGTCTCTGCCTGCTACATGAGATATTACTCTCTGTGCATTTCCATTTGTCTAATAATCCTGTACTACAGTCTGCAGCTTTTGTATAAGAACGGTTTTGAGAAAAAAAGGCACCAAAAAAGTCTTCCAGTCTACTAGTGTAACTAAAGATCCTAGTTCTTCACTAAAATGAGAACAAGCCAATATAACTTTACATAAATTCAGTGGCCCAGTGTAGGTAGTAAGTAGAAAACACTTTCAGATCATTTAGATAGGAGATTTCACGCTCAGGTCTTTCCCAGTCTGCTGCTATTGTATGGTTTATGTATTGTTTCTGGAACACTTGTCTATAATCTGCATTACCTTAGATGATGCCATAGTTTCATCACTCAGTCTCAGTGACTTACTGAGTGGTGTTTTCCAGAAGTCAGCTGTAAGGTGTCAAAGGCTCTTAGAACCACAGGCTCTTACCTGTATGAAGAAGTTAGCATTTTATGGTCATATAATACATGTAACAATAGCCTTCTCTACAAACAGCATACCTTCTCATAGAAGATGTGACCTAAAGTATTTTATATTCTTCAAATGCAGTCTTATACCTATTTATCTTGTACCTGCAGTCAGAATTGCACAGAAGTGCTTAAAAGAAAAAAAACAAATTCATCTTCCTATGTAAACAAGAAGGAAGTCAGCTCAAGCCACATTGCCACCAGAACTGTTGCATATTAAATGAAAGGCCACCTAGTGCTCTTTTTTTTACAATAATGGCATCAAACCACCGTATTCTCAACTGCCCAATTCCAGAATGCTTAAAAATCACATCTCTTAAGAAAGGTAATATGTTTATCACCTGAATTTATGTTACCTTCACAATATGGCGTTAAATTTTCATGGAAAAAACTTGATGTCTCTTCCCAGTTCTCCACAATGATTTACAAAAAAAATCTTTCCATCATGCCTTTCACAGCCTCTGTTGTAGGAGATATTGACAGTGAATGAGTCAACAGTGCATGACCTCTCACTGTTGGAGAAAAAATATTTGGTTTTAATGCAAACAAACAAAACAAAACAAAAAAAATTGTCTCACTCAAAACTAAGCAATGTTAGGACAGAAAGCTGATAGGAAGTTGTTAGATTTATAAAATTATTGATGAAAGAAACAGGGGTAAGGAAATCATTCTTGGCTATTTTTATGAGCACCTGTAACCCAAGTGGACATGAGCTTTCACTTTCTCCAAGTGCAAATTCGTAACACTAAGCATTGTAGACAGCTTTGTTGAAAGGATATATAAGTCTCCTGTTAGTCTATAAATAGGCAGTCAATTGACACATCTTGAGGGTTTCCATATACTGTTGCTCAAATTATTTTTTTCTGGTAGTTAATAAGCAACAGTGCCTAGCTCTGAATTTGATTTCCAAACTCACTTTTTTTAATCTTAGCAATGCTATGTGAGATGGTCTAAATGAGAATGGCTCTTCAACATTATTTGAATTAGTACAAATCTGCTTACCACATCAAAATTATTTTTCTGGCAGCTTATGAAATTATGTTTATAAAAAAAATTGCTGTAATTACTTCTCACCCTTTTGTCACAAAGCACATCTGCAGAAAACTTAATAAGGGTGTAATCAAAGGGGGAAAGAAAATGCAGTCAGTCAAAATCAATTGCTGTATAAATCTCTTTAGAAGCAATGCACACAGTATTTTAATTTGGAATTTATAAGCATATGTTGTCATTTGAAATTTGTTAGGAGTTGAGCACAGCATAAATTGGTTTGGCAGAAAAGTTGTAACTGTCCCCTTTAGGCACTCTAGAGATAAACATTTTGAGCCAAATCAGCTTTGTTTGATGGAATGAATTACACTGAAATATAATATTTAGTGTCAATTTATTTTAATTATCAAGACATACTATAAGAAAATTCTGTGTGTTATGTGCCCGAAAGGACAAATAATAATTTCTTAAACACTGTTTTCCCTTAGTGACTTTGCAGTTCAATGTGTATTGTTATGTTATGATTTTGGGGAAATGTAAGATTCAAAAATTTTACTCTTAGACATTCCCCAAGGAGTTTTGGAATCCCTTCTCAGATGATATCTAAGTACTTCTTTGAAAATTATCTAAGGATGAAAATTCAACCACAGAATAAATAAAACTGGTTGATATTTACACCTAAATATGAAAGGACATATCTGCTCCACAGGGGTATATAGGACAGTGCTGCATTGCTGTGCATTTCCTATATTTTTTAGTGGATGTGAAGAAAGAGAATAGTCATAAATATTCCAATGTACCATAGCAAAGCAAAATTTTTAGTAGTGTGAAGCAGGTTGATATGAATGCTTTCATTTCAAGAAAAACACATCTTGAGTAAGGAAAACAATTTGGGTTTTTTAACCTAAATTTCTTAAAGAAAAGGAAAATGTGTGTATCAAACCAGAAATCTGTTGGCCACTTCTACATATCAGACTAATCTCTTCATACAATAGCATTTCACTTGTCAGATTTCAGCTTCACTACTCTGTATGCTGGAGTGGCCTCACAATACAGTTTTGACAAACCATGTATGCATCCATTGATATTGAATCTACCTACTAATTCTTTATGTTTAATGGAACGCTGGTTAATCTCACTGAAATACAGTTGTGTGTTAAACTCAAATCTTTTACAGTTTCAATATAAAAACAGTTTATTTTCTTGTTATATTTGAAGGGTATGCTTTAGAATTTATTGAAATTACAATTCAAAGTAAATATTTCTCCTTCCTTCCTCTCCTCTACTGCCCAGCTGAAATAAAAATAAGAGATATGTACATACTGTATGCATGCCATTTTTTTCAATATAGAGGTGGAGGAGCAAAAAAAAAAAATTTCTACGCTAGAAGTTACACGTGGACTTGAGCATTGGTTCCCACTGGCTCAGAATTTATATTTAAGAAAAAACAGTTTGTGCTGAAGATCCAGGCTTCTTTTTTTATAGTTTCTACAAACAGTGTCATTGGCTAGGTCATACAGAAAGATTAAATTCTTATCTCCAAAAGTTTATTTGAGTGTACTTGTACTGCAGTTACTTTTTGCTCTTTACAGAGTGCAGTGCTGTCTCCAGGGTGCTCTAGGATATAAAGACAGATTGAACAGTGTTGCAGCTAATCATCTGAATGCATGTCCTGTTTGCAGACAGACTTTAGTATAGAGTGGACGTGAGAGCTCATCTACAGTAGAATAAAAGCATCAGATCAAGGTCTTGAAGTAAAGTTTTCAATGTCATTTCCTTTTATGAGAAGTGAAATTATTCTTTCTCTTTATAAATATGGACCACAGTCTGTTTCCTGAGAATGAGTTTCAACTTCTTTTGGTAAACCTGAGAATTTAGGCCTTAATTTCAGTTTCCTTTGAAAAGATTTGTTTGCTTTTGTTTTTATTGTGATTTGATTGGAAGGACGCTTTCAGGGTATTACAGAGGAAAATGAGATAAAGCTTTGTGCTGTCTGAAAAAAAATAATAATAATCAGTTATATTAAACAGATTCTCTTATCCTTTCCTTAAATAATATTCCTTTTGGCATCCTTGAGAGTGGGGGAAAACTTAATGTATAACTTTTCTTATGCTGTTTCTGCTTGTCACTGTTTGTTATTCCTACTTGGCTTTTGGTGTGTAGCAGAGTCTAAAACTGGAGAAAAATAAAACCAGGCAAAAATCAACAATCCTAAGGTGCAGTGCAAAGAAGCACTGTCTTGGGCTGTGACAGTATGTGACAGTTAAACTCACCTTTGTTTTAGGAAATGCATCTAGTAATCAAATTGCAGTAACAAAAATTTAAATACCGATCAGATCTTTCATTTGGCTTATTTATTTAAAATATATGAGATGTTGTGTTTTGGAGAAGGTAAGTATTGTTCTGTAACGGACCCTATAATTTTTAGTTAAAAAAATTAAAATATGGTGCATTCAGTATATCCTCACTAATAAAACAGAGTGAAGAATTTGATCTGTCTCAAATGTGATAAAAAACAAGCCCTGTTGAAAAAGCATAAGAATTGTTGCTGAGATCTTTTTATATGTAAGCTTGTAAGGGCCCAGGAAAAATACTTATTCTCAATGCTTAAAAAGACCCATAAAATGCTATTTTGGATACAATTTTTAAAAAAGTTTTAAATACTGTGCCCTGTACATGCAATTGTACATTTTTCTTTCAAAATTAACAAGCAAATAAGTAGCATGTATGTAAGAGCTGGGCTCATAAAGCTGTAGAAGTAAAAATATTTCTAAAATATGTGAACTTACATGTCTGTGCTGAACTGTGGGAAAGGATATGGGCAGAATTAATGTGTATTTCATTATCAAATTAGGTCAACTTACTTTCCCATTTTCATTACAGAACTAAGATGGATTCTTCTGTTAAACACAGTTCAATATAACAGGGAAACTTTAAAGGGGAAATGAGATGGCAGGGTTAGATTTTATAGGAAATTATGCATAATAATTAGTATTGAATATATAAGAAGTTCTCTATGACTTTTCAAATTGTTTTCTCTTGTCTCATGAGTGGATGGCTGTCAGAAATGCTCATGGTATTTTGATCTGACTGACTTTGAAGAATGCGGCTTGAAATAACAGGTATATGACTAAAAGTGGCAAAAAGGGTGCGGTTTTATAAGATCACCCTCATATAGCACTTATGCTACATTAATAGGCAAAGTTAACTCATTAATTAGTTTCTACAGAAACTTTTAGTTACAAGAGGAACAAAATTGTTAACCACAGACAGTACGTTTTCTTTAAAAGTTCCTTAAGACCCTAGACTAAATTTCCGTGATTATGTACAGCAGCACAGTACTTCTTAGTCCTCTCAGTATACCTGGAGTTTCTCAAACAATGCACAATTACAAATAACTGTAAATGTGTCCCAGTGTTGTATGATGTAAACACACATAATGAAACCGCATGTGTGCTCAACAAGTTCTTCATCTGACGTTTTGAGATGTCACTTCTGTAGAAAATTAGCATAACATTTTGGTTTACACATGTCTAGGTGTATTTTAGTAAGGTTATGTGAAGAAAGGCAGGATTACATTTCTTTAACTGCATTTGTTTGCCTTTTTTTTTGTTCATGATAATGTACATTATATGTAGGGCAGCAGATTTGCTATAAATGAAGTCATTGTAAAGGCATGATCTCAAAGTCATGATCTAGACAAGTATAACCTTGTGAAGAATATTTTAAATATATCAGTGCTTGGCAGTGGTAAACAGAACTTGGTGCTGAAATAAACATGAATTGGAAAATTTACTATGGAAAACCAATGTATTGTCTGCCATTGGTGTTGTGAAGGTTTTCAGAGAATGGCACAAAGATCATGTCAGATTTTACTATACCAAGATGAACAGTCAGTTTTAGTGCCCCAGAGAATGAACTGCTAGTATAAAGGTCATAAAACATTGCCATTTGCCCTTCGGCACTGAGTTGGGAAGGATGAAAAAGCCAGCATGAAATGTGGCGCAGCTTCTTTGTCCTGTTATTATCCTGAAACAGTTAGATGAGAGAACAGAGATAATCTAAAAGTGTAAGGTAGAAAGAACATGGTGCAAATGTAGTAACTCTTAAAGTAATTAAGGTAACAGAGAACCTCAAGATTAAGTTGGTTTTGCTTTAGTCATGTGGTTATAGAAAGCTTTCCAGAAAGGTTTTGTTGTTTTTTTTTCCCTGCTGACTAGGGAGCAAGCAACAATTATGCAAACGTTGCTGAAGTTCTCTCCATGTATGCCTTACATCACTGGTGCTTCCTTCAATGGTTTAGAAATAAATACTGGTGTACGTTTATCTGAGTATAAAATTTGAGCTTAACTGTAAAGTCTTCAATTTAAATTTAGTGCAGAATTGAATATTTTTAAGAATAAGAGGAATCAAGCACCACGTCAGGGATTAGTGAATAAAAGTCTAAATGCTGTATGCTAGGGTAATTGATAACAAACGATCCTTGTAAATGTAGTTAACTCTATTATCTGGCTTTCTAAGAACCTAATCTGACATCACAATCCTAATTTACTTCTGGGAATTTAGCTCAAGCTACGCTTTTGCTCAGTCATCTTACATTCATGTAACAAGAGCTGGAGTAAAGACAGAGGAAGAAGCTTCCCTGTTTCTAAAAGCTGCTCTCTGACAGACCTAGTTACACAAGTGAGATTATAAGTAACTTTAAAAAGTGGTGTGGAATGAGCCTTTTCATACTTAAAAATTACTTATATGTTGCTTGTGTACCAAAACACAGTATTACATTTAAATGGAATGATACCAGCAATTAGTAAACAATATGTACCCCAGGTTTAGCTCAGACTTTTTTTAAAGTTTTTTTAATTTTCGTAGAATCTCTCTTTTCAAGTAAACTATAAATACCTTTGAGTGAGCAGGAGGAAAGTAAAAATGTTTCAAAATAATGAAACCTTTAAAATATTATGAAGTTAACATCCAGATAAGTTCACTAACTCTATTCAGTAAATACCACACAAAAAAACCCAACAAACAACTTGTTTGTACACCATACAGGAAAATGAGATTCCTACATTGAATCTGAGCCAGAAGTAGAGAGGGTTTGCATGGCAAAGGAGTGTTTTTTTCCCATGAAGACGAGGTTTCAAGTGGCAGTAGCTGAGAAGGAGGATTTTTGATTCTGTTTTTTACCAATGTAATTGTTAGACTTGCTTCTTTTCAGCCCCACTGTAGTTCATTCATCTCTGCTATGTATCTTTTCCTGGTATTCAAAGGCGATACACCCATGATAGTGGCTATTTTATCCCATGCTCTCCAAGGAGCTCAAGACAAAACCTACTATATTAATGTACTTCTTTGTGGCTCTTCAGTGAAAATATTTAATTTTCTGGTTTCACTGAGATCAGAGTAAGGAAGCCCTTCTTACTTGATTGCTTTAACACAATATCTGAAACAATTAAAATGCAGCAATTTTTTTTTTTTTTTTTTCTTCTGAGAGATTGACAGGAATTAAAGAACCTTGTTTTTTTACTTGTCAGTAACTCTGCCAAAGAAGTACCACTGGTTTCTTTCATTTGAAGTTTGTCTGCTGGTTGGAACTTTTAAACTAATATTAAATGTCAGTATTTTAAGCTGAATAGCAGTGATTGTCTCTGCATTGTAACTGGATCAATTTCATTCATATATTGCATGTATAGTGCTGTTCTGTGAAATTCCAAGTTGTATATCCTAGTATCTCTTCATGAAGGAAATACATTATGGACTTTATTATATAGCTCAAGAACAGATTTTTGAGGCTAAACTGCTTTCATTGCTTACAGATCTTGGAAGTGAGTACTTGTAGAAGGTAAGCTAATGTTACTCTGACTGAAATTCAGACATACTGTCATGGTTTAAGCATGAACCCAGGAAGCATACCAAGCCTATATTCATTATAGCACAGCAGCAGGAAGGAAGTCTCACAACTCATACAATTTCAAAGAATTGTTTTTAAAACAGTGCTGTGATTTAATGGTCCCTTTGATAATGTAAGAATTTAAAGCTTCGTATTGTTGTTTCAGTTTTATGTTTACTGTAGTGTGATGCAGTAGAAATTTTATTGTCCGAAGGATAAGGAAGAAATTGTTTGCAAACTGCATTAATGGTTAATTTCTGTGTAGCTTTTTGGTACCATTACTGCTGGTTACAATTGCAAGGAGAAGATGTTAGTTCTTAAACCGGAATTTTGTATTTGTCTACCTAGCCACGTATTAGAGGTTTCATTTTCACTTATGTTGAAGCATACCATATTGCAATATTGAATACTGTGCTGTAAAATTTGGGCATGCTATAGATACAATCTACTAGCTTATGCTTTATGACTATAGGAATAGAAGTTACTTGTGGTTATTAATATGTAAACATGTATAGTGTACCTCCTGCATGTTTGTTTTTTTTTTCTCTTCTGTCGCAGAGCTAGTATAGAATGTAATTGCAAATAAATTCTTTCAGGCTTGAGTATTATCCTTCAGTGTCTCTAAACTGTTTTGGATAGAAGACATTTCTAGAGGTTCTCTACTTGAGAATGCTAATGTTTATCATTATTCAGGATCCGCTTCTGATTTCAAAGGCATAGCACATATGAAGAGATACTTGCCTTTTCTTAGAACGGGCAAAGCCTATGCTATTTCAATGGCTGGATTAGGCTTAGTGCCTTGTTAAATGGAATTCTAGTGGCTCTAACTGCAAATAACCTGCAGGGAAAATACTTCAGAGAAATTTTTCCACAGTGGATGCAATTACTGTTTTTATTCAACTTGCACACTGTTCTAACTGGATAGAACTAAATGTCTTCTGCCTGTAAATCAAAAGAAATCAAAAGTTTATTAAACTGATTTATTCATTCAGAACTTGATATGTAAATTATGTAGGCCTATACATAATCCCACAACAAAGTTCTGCATTGTCCTCTAACTCCTGGAAAATTATGTAGATAAAAGCATTATTTTTTTTCCCACTGGAACATACTGGCTTATTGGAGGATACATGAAAAGAACACAAATTCTGTGTAATTACCATAAAGTGTATTGCTTTTGAGAGAGAATCTCCCTGAATCCATGCTTCTGCAAGGTGGCAGTAAATTATGCTAGGGTTCCGATTTAGATATTTCTTGCTTGTCTGTTTTTTGAAAATGTCTTTTGAAAGTTTACTTGAATGCTTCATTTGCTTTATGAAGTAAACATCCTAGTTCTAATGCAAAGTAACAATCTTACAGAAAATGTAACCCAATTCTTTCTTATTTAGTCTTGCAGAAATAAAACAGTATTAACTACCTTGTGTGTGAGAAGGACAGTGAAGTAGCATTTCCTAGTTTTTTTCTCTTCTAGATTATATGAAATCAGTTTGTTCAGGATGTACTAAGATGCTAGGTATCCTGTGCCTCCTAACATTCAGGCTGAACCATTTTTACATGTAAACTCTTTCTTAAAAAAAGGTGCAGGAAAATCTCATATGATATTTTCAGTTCAGAATGATACTAAATAGCTATTTTCTGTTTTTCACATGAAGGGCACGTGCTAGAGAACACTGTCAGAAAGTCATTTGCTATTTTACAATACTGAGGCATTCAGATTGTCATGCACTATAATGTGAAGTTTCGGTAGATCTCCTGCGTAATTGCTGAACTTCCACTTTGCTTATTATTTATTCTTGCTAAATGCAGTACTTTGTGTTCTTGTTTTTACTCTTGTTTTGGTGGGATAACACCCTTTCCCCCAGTATATTGAAGTCATGCTGAATTCAGAACTCAAACCTCTGAACAAAGTGCTTTCTACAGATTTAAACTAAATTTGTCAGTAAAAGTCAACAGAACCCAGGGTTTTGCTTTTTATGTTGTTTTTAACTTTCCTTCTTGGAGATTTATCTGTTATTAAAATATTTTCCATATGGAACAATTCATAAATACTTGCTGAAGTCAAACTATATCATCTGAATCATGGACTTCTCTTATTTATGATTTTTAGTTATATAATAGGCCAGGTAGGCTATCAGGAATGTGTTAGATCTGATGCTATTCATTCTTACATATCTCATTATTATCCTTGAACTATTAATACTAATTCTGTATATTAATAATTAGATTTAGTATACAGATATACAGATAAGCATTTCAGGCCTGAAATTCCTAGGTACTCTTTAAAAAGAAATAAAATGAGCTAACTTTGACCTTCAGTCCCCTTTAGACAGGTTGATGTTGAGTTTTGTACTCTCCTATTATTTGCTATTCTGTCTTGGCCATGGGCAACTTGTTAAGAGTTCTTGTAGAAGATGGAGAAGGAGGAAAAGCTAATTAGTCAAGCAGAATATTTGACAAAAAAGGGAGAGCAATGTGTACATAGTCTTTGGGTCATTCCCTTTCTTTCTGTAACTCCTGGAAAGTTCATGAATTGCTACTCCTATCAGAGGAGTACAGCTAAGCTTAATAAATAATAGGCTTCATAAAAATGTGTACAAGTAGAGATGGCATTGCAGAGATTAAAAACGATATTGCATTGTCATGGAATCATAGAATAGATTGGGATAGAAGGGACCTCTAAAGAACCTTTAAAGGTCGTCTAGTCCAACACATCTGTAATGAGCTGGGACATCTTCAAAGGCTAGGTCAGATTGCTCAGAGGTTCATCTAGCCTGACCTTGAATGTTTCCAGGAATAGAGCATATACCACCTCTCAAGGCAGCCTATTCCAGTGTTTCCGTGAACTCCTTGTGAAAAAATTCATCCTTATATCTAGTGTGCATCTACCCGGTTTTAGTTTAAAACCATTGCCCCTTTTCCTGTCACTGGAGGCACTACTAAAATGCCTTTCTCATAAGCCCCATTTAGGTATTGAAAGACTGCAGTAAGATCTCTCCAGAGCCTCCTTTTCTTGAGGCTAAACAGCTATAACTCTCTCAGCCTTTCCTCACAGGATATGTGTTCCAGCTCTCTGATCACTTTTGTGATCAGAGGCACTCTTCTGGACATGCTCAAACAGGTCCATATATTTTCCTGGAGTACTGAGGACTCCAGAGCTGGATGGAGTACTCCAGGTGGAGTCTTAGAAGAGCACAGAGACAGAATCATAGAATCATAGAATACTTAGGGCTGGAAAGGACCTTAAGCTCATCTAGTTCCAACCCTCCTGCCATGGGCAAGGACATGTCACACTAAATCATGCCAACCAAGGCTCTGTCCAGCCCAGCCTTGAATACTTTCAGGGATGGAACATTCACAACCTCCCTGGGCAACCCATTCCACTGCCTCAGTAGCCGAACAGGAAAGAATTTCCTTCTTATATCCAATCTAAACTTCCCCCATTTAAGTTTGAACCCATTACCCCTTGTCCTATCACTACAGTCCCTAATGAAGAGTCCATTCCCAGCATCCGTATACCCCCTTTCAGATGCTGGAGGACTGCTATGAGGTCTCCACGCAGCCTTCTCTTCTCCAGGCTGAACAGCCCTATCTTTCTCAGCCTGTCTTCATATGGGAGGTGCTCCAGTCCCATGATCATGCTTGTGGCCCTCCTGTGGACTTGTTCCAACAGTTCCATGTCCTTTTTATGTTGAGGACACCAGAACTGCACACAATACTCCAGGTGAGGTCTCAGGAGAGCAGAGTAGCGGGGCATTATCACCTCCTTCACCCTGCTGGTCATGCTCCTCTTAATGCAGCCCAGGATATGGTTGACATTCTGGGCTGCGAGCGCCCAGAATACGGCTGAATACGGCTCATATTCTCATCAACAAACACCCCAAAGTCCTTCTGCACAGGGGTGCTCTGAATCTCTTCTCTGGCCAACCTGTAGCTGTGCCTGGGATTGCTTCGACCCAGGTGTAGGACCTTGCACATGGCATGGTTAAACTTCATAACACTGGCATCAGCCGACCGCACAAGTGTGTCAACTTGCTGAGGGCACACTCAGTCCCACTGTCCATGTCACTGACAAAAATGTTGAACAAGACCGGTCCCAACACCGATCCCTGAGGGACACCACTCGTTACTGGTCTCTGGCTGGACCTTGAGCCATTGACCACAACCCTTTGTGTGCGGCCATCCAGCCAGTTCTTTACCCACCCAGTGGTCCACCTATGAAATTGATGTCTCTCCAATTTAGAGACAAGGATGTTGTGAGGAACAGTGTCGAATAGTTTGCACAAGTCCAGGTAGATGACATCAGCTGCTCTACCCCTGTCAATCAGTTCTGTAGCTCCATCATAGAAAACCACCAAATTGGTCAGGCAGGATTAGTGAAGCCATGCTGGCTGTCACCAACCACCTTGTTGTTTTTCATGTGCCTTAGCATGCCTTCCAGGAGAATCTGCTTCAAGATTTTGCCAGGCACGGAGGTGAGACTGACTGGTCTGTAATTCCCCGGGTCATCCATTTTCCCCTTCTTGAAAATGGGGGTTATATTTCCCTTTTTCCAGTTGTTGGGAACTTCACCTGACTGCCATGAATTTTCAGATATGACGGACAGTGGCGTAGCAACTTCATTCACCAGCTCCTTCATGACCCGCGGATGGATTTCATGAGGTCCCATGGACTTGTGAGCGTTCAGGTTCTTAAGATGGTCTCAAACCAGATCCTCTCGTATAATAGGCCTAAGGTCTTCATTCTCACAGTCCCTGCATCTGCCTTCCAAGACTTGGGTGGTGTGGTCAGAGCATTTGCCAGTGAAGACTGAGGGAAAGAAGTCATTAGGAACATCATCCTCCTCCAAATCCCGTGTAGCCAGTTCTCCTGATAGCTTCCGGAGAGGGCCAGTGTTGTCCTATGTATGTACCTATAGAATCCCTTCCTGTTATCCTTTGCATCCCTAGCGAAGTGTAATTCTAACTGGGCCTTAACTTTCCTAACCTGGTCCCTAGCTTCCCGAACAACATCCCTGTATTCTTCCCAGGCTGCCTGTCCGTGCTTCCAACTTTTATAAGCCTCTTTTTTCATTTGAATTTTCCTCAGCAGCTCCTTATTTATCCAAGGAGGTCTCCTGGCCCTCCTGCTGCACTTCGTTCTAGTCAGGACTGAATACTCCTGAGCTTGTAGTAGGTGATCCTAGAATATCAACCAGCAGTGTTGGGCCCCCCTGCCCTCTAGGGCTGTTTCCCATGGAACCTTACTAAGCAGGTTCCTGAAGAGGCCAAAGTCTGCTCTCTCGAAGTGAAGGGCAGTGAGCTTGCTGCACACTCTTCTGACTGTCCTGAGGATCTCAAATTCGACCATCTCATGATTGCTGCAACCAAGGCTGCTGTGGAGCTTCACATTTCCAACCAACCCTTCCCTGTTGGTGCGCATGAGGTCAAGCATGGCACCTCTCCTTGTTGACTCCTCTATTACTTGCAGAAGTAATTTGTCTTCCACACAATCGAGGAACCTCCTGGATTGCTTGTGCCAGGCTGTACCGTTGCTCCAACAGATATCAGGGTGATTGAAGTCCTTGATGAGAGCAAGGGCCTGTGAGTGTGAGGCTGTTCCTGTCTGTCTATGGAGTGCTTCATCCACAGGTTCTCCTTGATCAGGCGGTCTGTAGCAGATCCCCACAGTAATGTCTTCCATCGCTGTTTTCGTTTTAACCCTGACCCACAAACTCTCTGTTGACTGCTCACTTCTCCCCAGACAGAGTTCCATACTCTCCAGCCTACCCCTAACATAAATGGCAACTCTCAACCTGCTGGCCACACTTCTTTTGATGCTGCCCGGGATACACTTTGCTTTCTGGGCTGTGAGCATACATTATCAGCTGCTGTTTAGTTTTTCATTAACCCTTACCCCCAGGTCACTCTCTTCATGACTGTTCTCAATCTCTTCACCCCACAGCCTGTATTGATGCCAGGGGTTTCTCTACCCATGCTCAGGACTTTGCATTTTGCCTTGTAGAAACTCATGAATTCACATGCGGCCACTTCTTGAACTCTTCCAGGTCCCTCTGGGTGGCATCCTGTACTTCAGGCATGTGAACTGCACCACTCATCTTGGTCTTGTCTGCCAGTTTGCCGAGGGTGCATGCAATCCCGCTGTCTAGGTCACTGATTAAGATATTAAACAGTACTGTTCTCAGTACAGATCCCTGGGGGACTCCGCTTGTTACTGATTTTCATCTGGAAATGGAAGCCATTGACCACTACTGTCTGGATGCGTCCATCCAGCTAATTCTTTATCCACTAAACAGTCCAGAGCTACAGTTGTTCATAGCTACTGTTATGGCTGCAATTAAAGCTAGTTTATTTGGTATGAAGGACTTTTATGTGTTAAAGATACCTGATAAAGTGGATGTGGTAGTGAAAGGAAAATTCTCTGTGATTGATACTTGACTGATTAATTATTGCACCATGTTTCTCTGAGTTCTGTTGCTGAGTATTCATATGTTGATGTTAACAGCTGAGGGTACAGTGCAGTGGGGAAAGGTACAAGGGGAATTTTGAAGTCTTTGTTAGCAAAGGGCAAGCCAAAATTCATCATGGCCGTCATGCTGGAGAAGTGGCAAAGGCAAAACTAGCCCATGCCATTAGAAGACACTGGATATTTCTGACAATTAAGGTATGAGAAAAACAGTGAATGAGATAAAGTTTTAGATTTGCATGGGCAACAAAACCGTCTTTTTTTTTTTTCAATTCAATCCATTTTATGCATAGTCAGTGTCCCATGTACTTCACAAGAAGTAAAGATTTTTCATCTTCAAAGCAGAGAATGTAGAGAACTGTGAAATCTGTAGTGTAGAGTGCTTTAGATAAAAGTAGAATGCTTTTAGCTTACTGGATATCCTTGAGAATGTGAACTTTTAAGTTTGCAGGCTTTACAGTAATATGGTGGGTTTTTTTTCTTGATTTGGTTTTTTTCCAAGGAAATTAATTTTATCAGTGGCTGTAATATACCAACCATTGTTAACATATTTATTTGCATGGCAAATTAGATACTGTCCTACAAATCCTAACAGTCTGCCAGTGGAGTAGCTATTCTAGCATGCTACCGAATTTTGAAAAAAATAGTGTCTGTATACTTGTCAGCTGCACAGCCCAGGAGCTCAGATGAAACAGCTGTTAAACATTCTAAAATACTCAGTTTCATGTTTCTCTAAGAGGTATGAAATATCTGTTTGCCTGTGACAGATACAGTAGATCGTAACATTAAGCTTACTTTAAGGTAATCATCCCCACTGAGCTTGAATGTTTAGTTATGCCCCCTGGCTATTTAATTCTTTTAAGTAGAATCATAGAATCATAGAATAGTTGGGGCTGGAAAGGACCTCAAGATCATCAAGTTCCAACCCCCCTGCCATGGGCAGGGACACCTCACACTAAACCATATCAACCAAGGCCTCGTCCAACCTGGTCTTGAACACTGCCAGGGATGGAGCATTCACAACTTCCTTGGGCAACCCATTCCACTGCCTCACTACCCTTACAGTAAAGAACTTCCTTCTTATATCCAGTCTAAACTTCATCTAACCCAGGTGTAGGACCTTTCACTTGTCATGGTTAAACTTCATGAGGTTGGCATCAGCCCACCTCACAAGTGTGTCAGGGTCCCTCTGGATGGCATTCCTTCCCTCCAGGGTATCAACCGAACAATGAATTAACTAATTTAATTAAGCATCTTAAGGTGGTAAAAAGTCTGAAGTCTATACGTTCTGTAGCATAATTTGCCAACTTGCCATATTATTGGAATTTCACATTAGGTCTGAAATGTCTCTGACCTAAGTTTTTACATTGTTCATATTAAAATTGTATGCCTGTTTGTTAAGGTTAGACATATTTGAAATAGTTGTGGCTTTTAAAATCTTCTGGTAGAGATAGACTGATATCTAATAATCACAAAATCATTCTTAGGAAGACTATTTAAGTAGTACTCGGTACCAATGTTATCTGCCAATTAATAGCTGTATAATTTACATTATCTAAATTTTTTTTATAGCTTGTAATCTGTCTTTTACATTTATGCTATTTAAATATCCTTAGAAAGCTTCCTTAGAAGTAATTTATGCTTTATAGAGATAAATTCTTTATTTTTCCTTAGGGATTGATTAATTAGATATATTAAAGTGTGGTGGCATATTTTTATCAGTATTTCCAGACAGTGGTATAGTCTTTGTTATCATAATGACTATCTTTGTATGTTATCTTGAGAAGTGAAGGTCATGCACTGTAGGAGCTGCTCACCTTCTGTTTTACTTCATCTGTGAAAACTCTCAAATATTTGCCATTTATGTTTCTGTTTGTTTTCTAATGGTGAGAGAAAGGGGGCCACTATTGATACAAAGATTGGCAAAGAATGAAGAAGGTAAACAGAGATCAGAGCAAATGCATCATATCTGTACATGGCAAGTCAGAAAAGCTTAAAGAATAACCAAATTTTAGAACAGAATTTTTCATTCATGTAAGTTTTTATGCTTCAGATGACTCTGTGTGTAACGATATTGTACAGGACAGTTTTGGCTAGCCTGTGCCAACCACTGAACAAACATACTGAGTCAAACTTAATGTGGGTTTTAGTCCTCAATATGGAAACTATTTAGAAGACATTTAATTTATCTTTCAGACATCAGATTTTTCTTATCAAGCATGACATAACCACTGGTGAAAGGAGCATTGTAATTACATAAGACTCCATAGATAGTGGGTTACTACTACTGCTGATTTCCAACTACTGAGGAAAAATATTCCTTTATGATGTTTTGGATTGAGTTTATATTCAATTCTGAAAAAAAAATATTGGTAAAAATTCTAATATGAAGCAACGGGCAACTGGCATCATCTAGACATGTGTCTGAATAGACATAGAGCAGTGACAAGCACACAACTTCACACTTACAGGGTAATTGCTTAAATGGGTAAAGTTTCCACTTGTATAGCTTGAGTTAGACTTTCTGGAATTAACTCCAAAGTTGAAGTGAGTCTTTTAAAGTATTTCTGTAATATGAAAAGTAAAAAAGTGTGCAAGCAGAAAGGAGGATAGGGAAGAAAAAAAATCTTCTAAAAAAACTTTCTTTGAATTTCTAAAGCAAGATTTGTACAGACTCTTGATCATGTTTCAGTTAAAAAAACATCTTACAGTCCTGCCAGCTGCTAAATTCATCTTCATAAGCTTTTCATACAGGCCTATGGTTGAGACTTATTTTTACAAATCATTAATTAGTTACATTATAGTAGTAAATCATTATTTGTAATTAATTGTAGATAATCACATATTTTCTAAAGTGGACCTAGGAAATGGATCTTTCAGGCAGATTAAGGAAAATGCTAGAATGTTTATAGGCTGAAACAGGAAACAATTGAATTTTTAGAAGAGCAGACACAGATCATAAGTGAAACAGACTACAGGTAAATCACACTTACTAATTTTGTTGGCTTCAAATCATGCAAGTATCTGGACTAATATTAAATAAACAAAGAGAAAAAAGTGAGAAATTATTTGTTGAAAATTCGTGAACAAAATGAACTATCTAAGGTTTGCCTATTCTAAGTTCAGAAAACACTTTTTCTATACCTGGACACAGGTACATACATTAACATATATTAACATTGCCCCTTTTCTTTGGGTTCAACACTGGACCAATAATTTACAATTCATTTTTCTATACTTTCTCATGTTATATAGTATCTTTAGAGTGAATTACAATTAATTCAGCAGACCTATGTCATTGTGTAATTGTAAGAGTTACAGGTTTAAAAAAAGCTTAGAATAAATGGAATGAACAGTGGGAGACACCACTTTCTTTTTAACTGTTCAGGGTTTTTTCCAGTTATATATATGCATTCAGCATGTGTCTATAGGTATTTTTCCCTTGCTGAAGTTTCCTTATTTTGTGCAGCTGATGTTAACTGTTTGAACAATATAAATGAGCATTACATTGTGCAATTGGAGTTTTTTACTTTATTGTGTGTGTGTGCGGTAAGGATAAACTACTAGGAAGATGAACCATACCACTAGATCATTCATGGAAGCCACCCAAGATACCAAGAAAAAGGTCGATTCTCTGTCACCTTGTGAAACAACATATTTTAGTTCTTGAAAGAGGCACAACAGAAGACCGTGACATTACACTGTCAACTGAGAACACAAATGCTGCAAAATGCAGGAACAGAGTTTCATTTTCTAATGATGGGTGATATTATGAAGTGTTTGCCAAACAGAATTATTATTTGATTAATTTGGTAAATTCTTTCTCTCTACCACACTTTCTTGGTATTGTGGACATCATACCTGTCTATTTCTTAACAGAAGAGAATATTAAGAAGCAGTGGGAGAAAAAGAGGAACTTTGCAGCGGGACTTGTTAGAGGACCACAGGGATGGTCCTAGTCAACAGTGACGCACTGATACTCTGAGTGATTGTAATGTGAAGGTACAATTTGTTCCTTAGAAAAATTTTTCGCTCTAAGTCACTACACACTAATTTGGTTAAAAGTAGCATATTTTTTTATGTTGCTTTTATCTTGTATTTTTTGTCACAATGATTAAGACAAAAAGTTTTTATGCGCTCTGTTAGTGAATATATCTTATTTTTGCATGCCTGCTATGGTGTTATAATCCTCTTCCATCTGTTCTCAAACTAATGAACTATATTTTTGCTGTTGCTACCCTCTTTGAGTAATAATTTCAAAAGGTTTGGATTTTTTTTTTCAATCTAATAAACCTAATTAAAGATTTTAGCAACTTGCTATGAATAGAAATGCTATAATTTCAGTGCTGATGGTACAGATGTCCTAAGCCTACAAAAACTGTACCAAAAATTTCCTTTTTCTAAAACAGATCCTTATTTTTCATGAATAATTCCTTTGATTTTAACACACATTAGTGTCCAGAATTATGACTGACAGTCTGTGTATTCATGGAGTTTTAAAGGGACTTTCTAATCCCATAAACACAAATGTAAACAAAAATTCCAGCCAACATATAGTATTCTTTGAAATATCTAAAATAAAGCTTAATATAATGTAAATTAGAGTTGGGAAATGTAAAATAAAGACATCTTGAAAGATAAATTTATGTACATATTCAAAGATGGGAAAGTATCTGTATGGGTAAAACATGTCAAGGGATGTTGAGTGAGAATAAGCAGACATAGTGATCTAACCAGTTCCTTCTTTTCAGATTGAACAGCTTATTTTGAAAATACTGAGTGGAAAAAAAACTACAGTGTGAAAGTTTATGAGAAAGTCTTATTTGTTCCAAGGGCAGTGAAAAAAAGGCTTGCATGACCATGATAAAGTCTGTAACCAATTGAATATTTTTCTACTGAACAAGTTGAATTGGAATCAACTAACGTTAATTATCTGTTTCCACTGATGCCATTATTAACCGGAAAGCTTCTAGCACTTGAAAATATACTCAGTTGTTCCAAGTAGCATATGCAAAATTTGTATTTTTTAGCCAAGAATTATCTGCATTTTGAGTCGTAGAATTGAGAGGGCGATTTATTTTTCAAAGAGCACTTACTTAGCCATTTAGCCTTGGGGATGGGAGTAATGCAAGGCTCAGTGCTGTTTCTTTTGAGTATGTAGGTGAGGTGAAATGAATGGAAAGCCCATTATGAGGTAAAATTAAGAACTTAAGTCTAGGAAGGAAGGTGAAATATTTCCCACACACTTCAAAGATGTTTGAATTAGGAGGATTAGGAGGAAGGACTAATTTAGGAGGAAGGAGGAAGGAGGAAGGACTCAGGGCTTCAATTTTGATACCCATTCTCTGAACCACTATTACCACGTCACATTTATATTACAACTTGGTACAATTTGTAGCACTACCCTCAAATGAATTAGTCTCAGCTATATCACAGTCTGGGGCATGATAACAGTATTAATATTATCAACTTTATTCCTGTGAATTGAGCACACAAACTTTTGATGAAATAATGCTGTTTCCCTTGTGTACACTGAAATTGCTTAACAGTCCCATTTTTCAAGTAAGTTATACAGTTAATTTATGTTAAAGACATTTAATTACTATACAAAACTGACTTCAATACAATATACCCAGTTATTTTCAATTATAAAGCAGATATTTGGAGATTTCTTTGACACCAGTAAGGATGCATGATATTTTCTTTTAGCACTATGTCTGTCACATGTACAATGGGATTGAGTACATCCTCAGCAAGTTTGCTGATGACACCAAGCTGTGTGGTGTGGTTGATGAGCTGGAGGGAAGGGATATCATCCAGTAGGACCTTGAGTAGTCCTTCTGGGTGGCAGAAGGATCTTGACTGGGCCTATGCAAACCTCATGAAGTTTAACAAGGCCCAGTGCAAGGTCCAGCACCTGGGTCAATGCAGTCGCAATCACGACTACAGGCTGGGCAGAGAATGGATTGAGAGCAGCCCTGAGGAGAAGGACTTGCTGGTGTTGGGTGACAAGAAGCTCAACGTGAGACTGCAGTGTGTGCTTGCAGCCCAAAAATTCATCTGTATGATGAGCTGCATTAAAAGGAACATGACCAGAAGGTCCTACTCTGTCCTTGTGAGGCCCCACCTGGAGTACTGCATCCAGCTCTGGGGCCACCAGTGCAAGAGGGATGTGGACCTCCTTGAGCAAGTCCAGAGGAGGGTCAAAAAAATGATCTGAGGTTTTATGGAGACAGGCTTTCTTGGAGACAAGAAATAGTTGGGCTTGTTCAGCCTGGAGAAGAGGAAACTGCAGCGAGACCTATCAGCTTTATAATAACTAAAGGGGGCCTACAAGAAATCTGGAGAGGCACTTTCTACAAGGACATGTAGTGATAGGACAAGGCTTTAAATTGACAAAAAGATTTAGTTTAGGTATTAGAAAGAAATTCTCTGCTGTGAGGGTTGTTAGACTGGCACAGGTTGCCTAGAGGAGTTGTTCCGTGCCTGACAGTGTTCAAGGCCAGGTTGGATGGGGCTTGGGGCAACCTGGTTTAGTGGAAGGTATCCCTGGCCGTGGCAGGGGGATTGGAACTGGATGATCTTTAAAGTTCCTTCCAACCCTAACCATTCTGTGATGCTGTGGTTTTTAGGATAACTTGGTTAGTAAAACAGACAATCTTTCAGTTTGTGTAGTTGAACAAATTTTTTTTGAGCATGTAAAGGTATTTGAGTGGCCACTTTGCAAGGTTCATCTCCTTTTCTTGCTCTCAGGCATGTATCTTAGTAGTTTCTGCAAATTGTAATTACTTTTATTTAATTCTGTTGTATTTACAATGTGGTAAAGTGTATAGTTAAACTGATATTAAAATTGCCATTACCCAAGTACTCTTACCATTCCTTCTGCTTTAAAACAAACAAAAAATTAATAGCAGCAAATAATTATATTAATTGTAAATATTTTTATCTTGAGACTGTAGTTTAATTTGAACTTTGGTGATGTAGAAATATGTGTCAAGGCACTAAAACCATTCCATAGAAACTCAAATGATCCTAGTCCATGCATGTGTGCAGTGCCTGATGAATTCTTATGACTTAGTTTGTAGTTAGTAATTTATCAGGATATAGGAAAGGTGAACTTCATGGCAGCAAAGGCAGTGGTGTGGAGTTTGGTAAACCGTAAAACAGAAAATATATTTCTGAAAAACAGAGGATTTCTGGCTTTGCTTGTAAGCGCCACTGCAACATCTGTGACCAGGCAAAAAGGAAGACGTTCTCCTGAGCAAGAAGATTTAGGTTTTCGCACTTCTAGCACCCAGCATGAGCTAAACCAGTTGTAGTTGGGTTTTTTTTTGTCTGTTTTGGAATAGGAGAGGCATACAGTACTAGAGGACACAAAACTTTTTGTAACACTCATTTTGCATGTCTGTTGGCAGAGAGCTGTGTATACTCACTGTTAACTCATGTAGTGTCTTGACTTCATTGTATGCAGATGTTCATAGCAAAAGTGAAATAGTCTGGAATAAATAGGGCGAGACATAAGAATCACTTCATATAAATTTACTTCATAATACATTTAATACAGTGCAATGTCTTTGAGGACAGCAACGTAATGTTCACTTAGGTTTTATGGACTTAGTTTAAAAGTATTAATTTAAGATGCGTTATTCACTTACATTTGGATCACATATGTGAGGAGCTTCCTTGCTTGTTGTATTATATATGAGATGAAACATCAAATATGTAAAACTCAAAATATTGAAAAGTACATGAACTGGTCGTGAATATTCATACTGCTTTAATTAGACATGCAAATCACATGATGCTGTATTTCCTGATTAAATGGTGCAAGGCATTCATATGCAATAAAAATTCCAAATGTCCATGAAATGTGCACATAACAACAATTAAATTTTCCGTCAAAAATTATTTATAATGAAGGTTAATTTAGCTTCACCAGTCAAATCAGGCTAGACTTGGATCCCCTCCCTGAACTCAGCAAGAAACTTCTGATATTAGCAAAAGCTGATTAATTCATTGCAATGACGAATTAGCCTTTTGGAAGAAAAATTAATATTAAAAATAAGGCTTCATTAAACATGCAAGTGCCAAGCAGATTACAGGATGTCTTTGTCCTTTGCAATAAAATGATATTAACAACATCCATAGGGTTGATTGAAGCATCTCTGAACACAATTTTCTTTCTGAAACCTGAAGTCTCTGAATCATAGAATCATAGAATACTTAGGGTTGGAAAGGACCTTAAGATCATCTGGTTCCAACCCCCCTGCCATGGGCAGGAACACCTCACACTAAACCATATCAACCAAGGCCTCGTCCAACCTGGTCTTGAACACTGCCAGGAATGGAGCATTCACAACTTCCTTGGGCAACCCATTCCACTGCCTCACTACCCTTACAGTAAAGAACTTCCTTCTTATATCCAATCTAAACTTCCCCTGTTTAAGTTTTAACCCATTACCCCTTGTCCTGTCACTACAATCCCTAATCAAGAGTCCCTCCCCAGCATGCTTATAGGCCCCCTTCAGATACTGGAAGGCTGCTAGGAGATCTCCATGCAGTCTTCTCTTCTCCAGGCTGAACAGCCCCAACTTTCTCAGCCTGTCTTCATATGGGAGGTGCTCCAGTCCCCTGATCATCCTCGTGGCCCTCCTGTGGACTTGTTCCAACAGTTCCATGTCCTTTTTATATTGAGGACACCAGAACTGCACACAGTACTCCAGGTGAGGTCTCACAAGAGAGAATAAAGGGGCAAGATCACCTCCTTCGACCTGCTGGTCACGCTGCTTTTGATGCAGCCCAGGATACGGTTGGCTTTCTGGGCTGCAAGCGCACACTGCCGGCCCATGTTCATTTTCTCATCAGTCAACACCCCCAAGTCCTTCTGCGCAGGGGTGCTCTGAATCTCTTCTCTGCCCAACCTGTAGCTGTGCGTGGGATTGCTCCAACCCAGGTGTAGGACCTTGCACTTGTCATGGTTAAACTTCATAAGCTTGGCATCAGCTTATGTCAGAAGCATGTCAGGGTCCCTCTGGATGGCATTCCTTCCCTCCAGCGTATCAACCGAACCACACATCTTGGTGTCATTGGCAAACTTGCTGAGGGCGCACTCAATCTCGCTGTCCATGTTACTGACAAAGATGCTGACAATGATGTTGAACAAGAGCGGTCCGAACACCGATCCCTGAGGGACACCACTCTTTACTGGTCTCCAGCTGGACATTGAGCCACTGACCACAACTCTTTGTGTGCGGCCATCCAGCCAGTTCTTTACCCACCCTGTGGTCCATCTGTCAAATTTATGTCTCTCCACTCCAGAGACAAGGATGTCATGAGGGACAGTGTCAATGCTTTGCGCAAGTACAGATAGATGATGTCAGCTGTGTTACCGCTGTCCATCAGTTCTGTAGCCCCATTGTAGAGGGCCACCAAGTTGGTGGAATGCATGTATGGAACCTGCAAATGCCATAATAAATAACTGTTGGGAAAAAAAAAAAAGAAAAAAGAGAATACCCTGGTGTTAAAACTTTTGAAATTAATTTGTTTTTCCTATTGGAGATAAGTCTAAAAGAACCTTCAACAGTATAATACATCATAGCTGATTAAAAGCTAATACTGATTTTAGAAGAAAAAGTCCCGAAGCTTATGCACCAGAGGTCCTTGAGAATAGTTCATCTGCTGTTGTCATTTATTGTACCAGATCTCTATAGAATCATTCTGGGGACGAAGTGCTTATAGTTGTATACTTGTCTGAAAAACAAAATCCAAATCCAGCTATCTCAGCACTCCTAGGTAAAAAAAAACAACAAAACAAAACAAAAACCGAAAGACAAAAACCAACCAAACAACAACTACAACAAAAAACAGAAAAAAAAGTGTCTGATTTTTAAGACTATTCATCTTTTTGCTTTATTTTTACTTCTTCAATTGCTTTAGTTGCTTTTTTAATCTCTTCAAAGAACTGAGATACTCTATGATTTTGCTCTACTGGTGTAGTTTAGAAAGTACATTGATGAATTCAAACCTATAGATTAGATCCTGTGTCTTACCAAGACATTCTGAATTTCTGCTGTGTATTACATGAATCATTTGAAATGTTTGTAAATGGCTATATTTACATTTCCTGAATGGGACCCTAGTTGTCCTTGGACAGTGGAAAGATGGGTTGCTTTTCAGATTAGTTTGTGTGATGTAAGTGCATATGAAATTTACTTTTATGAGTTTATTCACCTTCTAATTCTAATTTAAATACAATTATCACATTAATACGAAAATAGGATTACAAAGTCTTGTGATTTTCCTTTATAATTTTATTTGTTATTAATTGTTTTAAGACATCATGTGGTTTAGCAGGCATTTTTAAAAAGATTATTTTTGTCTTCCCTCCTTACTTTTTCAAAATGATCATCTGTGTTCCCTCAGTTGGTGCAGGTTTTTTTGTAGTTTGTGAATTGTATCATCTTCTATTTTATCTAAAGCAGTTCTGAAATTCTGGAATTGTTCCTGTCCTTTTCTGAAAGAATATCTTTGTTCAGGACTGTTTTGCTAGAAAATCAACAGTGTTCAAATGAGAATGCTATAGAAAAGCCGTGATAGTGTGGACTAAGTACGGATTTGGCATCAGCATATTTCAGATTCAGAACGTAAGCAATAGAAATATAGTTATGTGCTTACAATGCATGAAATCTCCCATTACTTACTAACTGTTGCATTTTTATGTTTCAATAGATTAGTCATTTAATAGTAGCTAAAATACCATATTTGATAAAACAACATTAATCAACTAAAAAAATACACATCAATGAAACATTTAGGATCATCATACTTAAGGGGAGATGGTAATTACACTCAATGCTTTCCTGTAAAAGCAGTGAATTTTGACAGTGTTATTTGACAGAAAACTATTCCATGAATGTTTTTGAACAGTTCTAATTCATGTTTATTCTGAGGGAGTGCATATTTTAATGTAATTTTCTGATTTAGAAAAGATAAATATTTCAAGGATGTTATGGAGAGAATTCACCTTCCTGTTATCTGCCTTCTTAGTTCTGGCTTTCGCTATTTAATCATAGCTCTCTTTTATAAACCATGTGCTGTGCAATAGACTTCTATTGGTAAGATAGTCATAAAATAAAAATCTATGTTTTCCCATGAATGTATTTAGATTAATTGATTTTTACACAAAAAAACCCAAAACACAAAATCACTCTGAGAAATGTAAACAAAAGTATGAGTAAATATCACTTACTTTCTTATTCTCTGGAGAATCTTTTTACAGGAAATATAATCACAATGAAGACTGTAAACATGATACAAAACAGACTGCTTTACAGAGTTGGAGGAAGATAAAAAAAAGTCTGCTTAAGATGTTTGCTAAATTTGTATCTGTCACTTGTGTCATGAGGCATATCTTGTAATAAAGCTATTAGTTTCACTGTCTCAGGGCAGTGAAAGTGATACCAGTCCTCTGTAGTAAATTAAAGGTACAAGAAATTGCTAGATATCATGGATTATTATACATTTGCTTATGAAGTATCTATCTCGAGCAAGCACAGCATTTCACAGGCAAAATTTCTGATGTAAGAAGTTTTGTAAAATATTTTTATGTTCAAATTTGCAAACAGTAAAGCATGAAAGAAACTAGACATAAGAGTCTGAACATGCATTAGAAAGTCTAGGCACAGTGCAGTTAATAGTCCTTAACAAAGAGTGAATTTAAAGAAAAAATGGTGCAGTTAATCTGTGTGTTCAGTTCTGTGGCATCTTTTGCAGTTCTACAGCAGAAATAGAAGCTAGACATAAATATAGTGTACTCATCTCTAAGTCATTTATATCAGCAAAATTTTTGCTTGGCTGGACCGATTCCTCATTGCTTATACAACATTATTCACTTTCTAAATTCTGCCATCTACTTCCTTCACACATTTTTCTACAGACTTTGTAAAGCTGTGTTTGAGTCGTATTTCTAGCATCTGTGGTGTTATTAATTTAGCACTGTTTTTTATTTCATCCTTTATTAACACAAGTGGTGGTAGACTGACAACAAAGACTTTGATACTGCTCTGTCGTTTTCTCTTATTTGGTTTATGTTTGGGACACCTATGATCTTTTCCTAGGATATAAAATAATCAAATTTACATGTACTTTATTGCCAGATTGCTTTTATACCACTCTGAGCTAATCTTTACATTGTTACATGTGTGTTTCATAAAGAAGATTTTATATTAATAATGGAACTTTATTAATTTTACTGGCAATTTCAGAATGTGTTGGTGGATGACCAAATAGGGATGCTTTAAAGAAAAGATTAAAAGTTGTCATGAGCATTTAATTGTATGTGGGAGAATAATCTTTTTCTTACTCTGCAAGTATTCCTAAAAGTATTCCTATCATTTTCTTTGGTGGCTGTAGGTAGGTAGAAAAGTTATTGCTTTCTTCAAAACATTTCTCCACTTTACCAACATCTTCTTTTTTCTAGTAGAAGCAAGACAGGGCAGGTCTGTTAGGGTATCAACAGCTCTGGATATTTTCTCTTCTCCTATTTGAATTGAGCTTACAGGTGTTCTGTATAGTCTGTGATGCACTGTGACTGCTGAATTCCTGTGAAATTCAAGAATATTTGCTGAATGAAATTTCCATGTTTTAGTTACAACTGTAATGTTTTTAGTGTAGTCCCTAATGGTCTTCACAGATTCAAGCAAGACACGATTTCAGGAAGAAATTAATACATTTTATTAAATGTTCTGGTATGGTTAAGAAAAAGCCGACATACTTTAAGCCATACAAGTCTAAGTTTCAAGTTTTTTTTGGAAAAGTATTGTTTTATTGTTGTTTTTCCTTCACCATATCCTTACTGTAGGACATGATATGTCTTGTAAGGAGTGGCTAAGGAGTTTGCGTTTGTCTAGTTTGGAAAAAAGGAGGCTGAAGGGTAACCTCATGGCTTCCCAAGGAGGGGAAGCACAGACATTGGTGCTGATCTATTCTCCTTGGTATCCATTCTTAGGACACAGGGGAATGATATAAAGCTGCACCAGGGAAGGTTCAGAACGAGCATTAGGAAGCACTTCTTTGCCAAGAGGGCAGTCAGACCTTGGAAGAGGCTTCCTAGAAAGGCGGTTGATGCTCCAAGCCTGTCAGTGTTTAAGAGACATTTGAACAATGCCCGTAATAACATGCTATAACTCTTGGACTGCCCTGGAGTGGTCAGTCAGCTTGGCTAGGTTATTGCAGGTCCATTCTGACTGAAATAGTCTATGATACCTCTGATGACTTGGTGAGAGTTAGTACTTCACTTATTTTTAAGACAGTTATTTGAGTTTGTGATATTCATTTTATAAGATATTCTGCCATAAAAACATACTGTGTGGTCCATATTGCATGCATTTGTGCATGGCATATGCACAAATATCTCAGTGGCCGAAAGACAGCGTATTATACCAAAAAAGCCCTGACAACAGTGAGAAAGGCCCACCAAACCCCATCAGAAATTGAAGAAAAAAAAAAAAAATTACCATAAAAGCGTACATGGCAAGTTAAAATATCTAGTAAAAATTAAGGCTGATTTCCACTGGAACTGCTTGCATTTTAGCCCTGCAAAAGAATGTAAAGTGATATAAAGTGCTGTTAGCCTTCAGTGTGTGGTGGAGAACTGAATGAAAAATCATAAATACAAAACATAGGCATGAAATTTATTTTTTTTCAAAATTTTTAATCTTCAGTATGAATAAATGGATTGATCTAACCACAGTTTACTGTATCTGCACTTTCTGTAGACTATACATTTTAGTTGAGTATCAGACTAAAAAAAAACAAAACAAAACACTACTTTTTTCAGTCCAAACTTCAGTATTTCAGACAGTTGAATCGTTCTAAGCATTATTATCTTATAACTTCATATATATATAAAATACATATATAAAATATAAAGCATTTGAATTATAAAATATACATTGATATAATTCTACAGATTTATAGAAAATATCTGATTGAATTTGTTTCTGTATTTATGGCTTCAAAGAAAACAATTAGAATGATTTGTAAGTGACTTTTTAATAGCTTAAGTTCGTGTACTAAACCCATCAGAGAAACTGATAATAAAAAAGTAGTTACTTTTGAATACGCAACTTTCCACAGTGCTATCCTTTTTTTTTTGTTGTTGTATGTAGAAGATGAAGTTCTGCTACTTCATAGACCTATGACATGGATTGTTTTCAAAAACAGATATTTTAAAGATAATGTAGAAGCTGGCTTTACAGTGACTGGGTAGGTAATTACGGCAGCATTTATACATCCGACAGTATAAATATGTCGTGGTTTAAACCCAGCCAGTAACTCAGACCCATGCAGCTGCTCATTCATTCCTCCCTTTCCCCCCAGCCTGCACCAGGAGAATGGGGAGGAGAATCAAAAGAATGTAAATCTCATGGGTTGAGATAAGAACAGTCCAGTAACTAAGGTATAAAACAAAACCACTACTGCTACCACCAATAATAATAATCATAGAATCGTAGAATCATAGAATAGTTAGGGTTGGAAAGGACCTTAGGATCATCTAGTTCCAACCTCCCTGTCCCCACGGGCAGGGACACCTCCCACTAAACCATGTCACCCAAGACTCTGTCCAGCCTGGCCTTAAATAGTAATTATTGGCCTAATAATAATGGCCTCATAATAATGATAAGGGAAATCCTCTGTAAGGAACAGGAAAAAAAATGTTTTTGGGTCTGATGTCTTTGAATCTGATGGCAAAGCAACAAACAATGCAGCTACACCAATCCGGACAACAGACAATGCAGCCACTCCAATCTCAGTGACAGCACTGGATCAGCTACTAAGAAGGAGAAAAATAACTGTTACAGCTGAACCCAGGACAAAGAAATGCAATATCATTTTATATCACATCATATCATACCACACAGTACAATACAAATACATAATGAATATGCAGTGATGACCCCTTTTATATTAGCATTTTGTGTTGAAATGGTTAATGTTTATATCTTCATTATTTTGAAGTCACAATTCATATATGCAATCTCATACTAAAACATCATACAAATAGAAGTGCAATACTGAAGCGTTTTCATAGTGAGAGACATTGCATATTTTACAATTTTAGTCCTTCAAAATAGATGTCTTTCACAAAGATGTTTGGCTGTTTTGTCTCTGTATGCTGCAAAATTTCAACCTTTTGTGCTCAATATTACATAAACTTAATGGTGGTCAAATGAAGTTTAATTTTGAATAGACGGATCAAAATGTATTTGATGTTCAGTGACGTAAAGGAAGGCGTCTTCATTTGCTTCTGTGTAGCACTACTGTATTGTTTAGTAGACTGCATGAGATTTTAATACGAAAGGTAATTACAATAATTGGAAAGATGTTGCTGTGCTGCCCTGGACCTCTCATACAGAATGAAAATTCTGTATATCTTCTGTAGATTCAGACTGAAGGTTACCTAGTGTTAGTGCTGTTAGCAGACTCAACATCAGATCATCTAGCCAGGTGAAACACGTTTTTTTAAGGTTTGCATTGTGAGAGTCTTAGCACTGCTAGCAATTCAGGGTGTTTATGAGACATTATTTTTCTTTCTTCAGAATAATTCTCTAGTGAATTGTTTATTTATGTACACGTATATACACATCCATATATTCCTCTATGTATATGTAAGCAGTATATATTTTTGTTTGAGACAAAGCTACTTTTATTTTACTCAGGTTTTCTCTTTGATACAATAGATGGCATTATTGCAAATCTGTTGTTAGAATCAAGTACTCTACGTAGTAATGAATGCCTTCTTAAAATAAATCAATTACTTGCATCATATAAATCCTGAATGAAAACTCTTCTGAAGAAACTGAAATAACAAGACCAAAATACATGAATTTTGATGGTATTTTAGCTATATTGTTTTTTCTAATACCTTGGTACTAATATTTGTTCCTTTTTTATTGTGATTCTGTGCAGGAAATTTGGTTTATGTGTTGTAGGAAGGATATTTTACTTGCTTTTTTGAAAGTTGAAGTAATGTTTCGTACCTGAAACTCACTGTCGTGGTTTAAACCCTAGCCAGACAGCTTGTTCACTCGCTCCCAGTGAGTGGTGACGGGCTGAGAGCAATCGAGCCCCCCGCCCCCCCCCCCCCCCCCCGGGGCTCTCCGCTTCCCTGCTCCCAGAGGAATGGGGAGGAGGATCGAAAGAGTGCAACTCCCATGGGTTGAGACAAGAACAGTCCAGCAACCAATGTACAACACAAATCACCACCGCTTCCACCAACAACAACGATAAGAGAAAATAACAGGGGAAGAGAATATAATACCACTGGCCAAGAAACGAGTCCCACCTGGAAGCCCGTGTCCTTCCGGGTAACTCCCAGTTACCCCCCACCTCGGGCATGACGTGCTGTGGTATGGAATACCTCTTTGGCTAGCCTGGGTCAGGCGCCACGTCTCTGCTTCCTCCCGGCTTCCCCTCCTCCCTGGCAGAGCATGAGCCTCACAAAGTCCTTGGTCAGTGTAGACATCACTTAGAAACAACCAAAAACATCAGTATCACCAGCACTGTTCCCAGGCTGAAAGTCAAAACACAGCACTGCACCAGCTACCACGAAGGAGAAACATGACTGCTACTGCTAAACCCAGGACACTCACGAATAATGGTTCCTTAGAAGTGTATCCTGTGACAGAAAAGTTGAATATCTAAAAGCTGTAATTTTCTTTTAACATGTAAAATTTAGAGTTTGGCTTTCTCACACACACTTCCTACACTTGCACTTGTCAAAATGTGAAAGATTTGTGTAAAGCTTCTGAGGAAAAGACAGATCCTTGTGTCATGCTTTCCTTGTGGTAAAAAGATGAGAAGGTATTTGAAAGCACGAATTTTCAAAATATGTAAAGCAGCTGGTCTTGAGTGATAAAATAATGTTATTGACCTCTTTAGGCAGCTTCATAATGGAAGAATGTCACCCTAATATCCCCGCAGGGTGAGTCTTTCATATGTACAGCCCTTTCTATCACTTACCTTCAAAACGTTGTCATGAAACCTTTCCATTATTGCCAAGAATAACTCCAGGTTTCATTTAATGTTATTGTCTTTTATCTCTCTGAATCTTCTTCATTTCAAGAGGTACCAAGTGCATTTCTTGAAGTCAGATAGGCCATTAAATATCTCCCCAGGACAGAATACTTGTTCCTTATTAAGTCCAAAGAAAAAGTAATAAAGATGTGGAAGACTACTTTTTTCCTGATGGGTCAGGACAACTATCAAAGAAGCAGACAATGTTTCTAACATATCTCTTCCCTAGGGTGCATTCCTGTAATTTCTACAGGGTCATACCAGGGCAGAAAGAATTCTGGTCCCATTTGATAAATTTTGAAGGCTCTAATCAAGCCATTGTGTGTTAAGTGGATATTTTCACGTAAAGATAAACAACAGGATACTCTGTTAGATGTTTTTGAAGCACTTTAAAACAAAATCCTTGCTTTCCTACTTTGTTTTTTTACCTTCAGATACTTGGTGAAAGTAATGTTATTATGCATTCTCATGCAAATGCACTTTTACCTATGTCACCTGTGATTTAAAAATGTGCGTTTTAAATGGAGAGATGTAATACAGTTTTCAAGTATTTTCTTTAGTTAGATTTAAAATACATCTGTCTGGAATCAAACATACTAAGGTCATTGCATTTTATATATTCTCTTATGCTTTATATGATAAAAGGCCACATCAAGGTAGCTATATGAAATTTGCACAGCTTCACCTCTTTGTATTCTCCTAATGGAAATTTAAACTTTTGGGTTATGCCTCTTAAACTTTAAGTTAAATTAAACTTTAAGTTAAATTAAACTTCTGGTTTAAAGAGTTAGAGTAACTCTTTAACCAAGGAGTCAAAATGCTAGTTCCTGGTTCAAAAATTAGAACATTATTTTGAAGGGGGCTGTAACAGTAAGAGAGCAGATGCAGAACTAGGATACATGTAAGAGCGGAAAGCCTGCCCTCCTTTTACGCATGGGAAACTTAACGCAGAGCGCAGAGTATGGAGGAGTACAGATAGACAAGAGGAAAGGTTGGCTAAACCCTGGATAAATGTTACATGATATAATAAAATCACGGGGGGTGGGGAGAAGTATATTTCATTCTGTAGACTCTCACCTGGAAATAACAGCTAAATATTAACTGACTACATGCATTTATTTTTAGTAAAGCTTGTAAAAGAAGGGAAAGAAGAAACCTTAGAGTTTTAGTTATGTATAAAATCTATAGTGCACAGTAGATGACTGGAGTGATAGTACCACACTGATAACACAAATGGAGTTCATTACATTTATCAAAGAAACCTTTGAAAGGTGGCAAGAAGTAGACTGCACAGCTGCAGAAGGTGATTTTTATACTTATTTTCATGAGGAGCCAAGCACCCAGGAAAACAGAACTCAGAGAGGAAAAGGATTTTGATAACAGAGCTGAATTTTGCTGTGATACATTCTGAATGGCAATGAACCTGAGAGTAAACTTGCCATAAAATTCTGCAGAATCCCTAAACTGAGTTGCCCTCAGGGCATACAAAATTGGGTGATACGTAACAGTAACTATAGTGCAGTAACTAGGCAGGATAGTTGATAAGTGACAGGTATGTTACAGGCATCAATTAAGTGGAATGAAATCTTGCCAGCTACTGAGCATTTGACATGGCCTAATAGAAACAAATCCCTCTCACTCACCTTTTAACAACAACAAGAAAGTTCAAGATATGTTTTTAGCTTTATCAGAGGCACCAATTAGCTGTTTGTGGTGTCTCTTTCTTTGCAGTTTTCAAGAACAGCTGTATCATTAGAGCATTTAAAATGCAGTGTCGGCAGGAAATAGAACAATAGCTGTAAGCAAAAAAAAAATTACAAAGCATAGAGATATTATGTGGGTTTTGTCCTCAGTGTGGTGCATCTTGGACAGCATTTTTATTTTTTTTCACTGCAAGGAAAATAGAAGAATATAGAAGATCATTTAAGTCAGAAAAATCCAGTATTTAGGAGAGCATCTCTAAGTATTCTGAAAGGTGCAGTACCATTTTCTTACTGCTACTCACTTTCTGCTTTTAGTATATGTTTTCTTAAATTAGCCCCATGAAGATATAAAATCTCACAAAAATACAGTGAAACAATAGTTACTCTGTTCCATTTCCAGGTGACTGGAGCACAGCAGGAGTTGTCTCTGTTAGGATGTTTGAAACATTTGACAGGATTTTTTTTTTCCTGCTAACTTAACATAAGGTTAAAGCCCTAAAATTCTCATTTTACTTAGATTACTGATTCCTGTCTCCCATTTTATTGGTTATAGGAGCAGACAGATTTGTCTAAGGCTTAAATCAGATTATCTTCCTATCTCAAATTCCTTTGTTTTATGTAGGGCTAAATGGTAACAAACACGAAAATGGTGAATCATCAACAGCTGTCATGTACATTTATGCTAGGAGCCTATCTTTCACTGTTGCAAATGAAAGAAGCATAGGTGAAAAGTTTCGAGAAATGAGACAAGTACAGAGTGACATGCTGTTCCAGGTATGGAGGACTTCATATACCATCAGTTTCATCTAGAACATCATATTTAATGGATACAGCTATGTAACTCTTGGCTTAGTTATTTGATACTATGTCAGTATCCTAAGGCAGAAAAGTCCGCAATTGCATTACCTGTACTATGGAAAGGGTGTATCTGTCTGTGTGTGGCTATACTGTCATATAATCACCTCCAATTCTTGAGTAAAAAACTATAAACAATAATTTCTCCCTTTTTAACTCTCCTTGCTACTTACAGAATCTTAGAATCATAGAGTAGTTAGGGTTGCAAAGGGCCTTAAGATCATCTAGTTCCAGCCCCCCTGCCCTGGGCAGGGACATCTCACACTAAACCATGTCCCCATGTCCCCCAGGGCTCTGTCCAACCTGGCCTTGAACACCACCAGGGATGCAGCATTCACAACTTCCCTGGGCAACCTATTCCAGTGCCTCACCACCATTACAGTAAATAATTTCCTCCTTATATCCAATCTAAACTTCCCCTGTTTAAGTTTTAACCCATTATCCCTTGTCCTATCACTACAGTCCCTAATGAAGAGTCCATTCCCAGCATCCCTGTAGGCCCCCTTCAGATGCTGGAAGGCTGCTATGAGGTCTCCACGCAGCCTTCTCTTCTCCAGGCTTACAGCCCCATCTTTCTCAGCCTATCTTCACACGGGAGGTGCTCCAGTCCCCTGATGATCCTCGTGGCCCTCCTCTGGACTTGTTCCAAAAATTCCATGTCTTTTTTATGCTGAGGACACCAGAACTGCACACAATACTCCAAGTGAGGTCTCAGGAGAGCAGAGTAGAGGGGCAGGATCATCTCCTTCAACCTGCTGGTCACACTCCTTTTGATGCAGCCCAGGATACGGCTGGCTTTCTGGGCTGCGAGTGCACACTGAAGCTGACTCATGTTCATTTTCTCATCAACCAAAACCCCCAAGTCCTTCTCCACAGGGCTGCTCTGAATTTCTTCTCTGCCCAACCTGTAGCTGCACCTGGGATTGCTCCAACCCAGGTGTAGGACCTTGCACTTGTCATGGTGAAACTTCCTGAGGTTGGCATCAGCCCACCTCACAAGCAAGTTAATTGCATTTTGTCACATCACCCTTCTGTTTTCTACTTTCGAAGATGAATAATAGGAGAAATCTTCATGGGAGTTTTGTATGAAGACTGTGACAAAGAGTCTCTGCTTACTCACAAGTTGTTTTGTACCTCTGATTACAATTGCTGCTTATCTATTCAGCTGTGTGGTGTTCAATAGTGGGGAGTACCAGAAGGTACAGAATACTATAAAATTGTCTTCCATTTGGTCTGCCGTCATTAAACCTTGAGCACACTTTCAAAAAAACTGTTCAATCATCCCTCTGTGATTATATACCACATAAAATCCATGCTTGTGGATGTAACTTTCATTGTCTTCTCCCATATACGTTTTTAGTGTGTACTGACAGTGAATTTCATTTAGCAGTTTTTCGCTCCAGTACTAGTACAATAATGGATCATTTTGTGAGTCTTCTTAGTTGTTTCAGTTTTGTTTACCCTCTAGTTGTATCACTAGCACTCTTGGATGGCTTCTCTCAACTCCCTTTCCCCAATACTTAAAAAATACTCACAGAACAAGTTAAATCATTGTAGAAGCACCTTTGACTTTCTGTGGGTAATCTCCAACCTCTTCTGAAAATGACCCATCTCATGCCCACACAAAATGCAGATTTTGGCCTAACGAAAGCAAACCTGCACATACCACATTTCAGATAATTCGTGTATTTTCAGGCCCCTGATAAATGCAATTCTGACTGAAGAAGAAATGGAACAACCTTCTAGTTCTGTCATAAGAAGATGCATACTGCACTCCAACTGAAAAGCTGAGCCGCTATTATGTAAAGAATAATTTAAGACACTGACTTGGTTCGATTGAGATGTATTCTCTTAAATATTCTGAGGATGGAATTTTGCAACTGGGTGTACTAAACAGTGCACAAGACAGCATTTTAAATGTAAACTTCATTTGTAACTCAAAGAGCCTGCTACCCCTGTGCTCTGTAATTTAATTAATCCCTCATGAATTCTGGGTTAAAGTACAATGGAATAGATTCATTGTATTTATCAGGAAGACAGTCTTTTCTATTTGTTATGCTCTCTTTATATTTCTGTGCAGAATATTCCAGAAGGTGGAAATATATTTGGGACACAAATTGCAGGAATGGTAATAATTTTGTAACATGGATTCAGAAAAAGTTTTGTATTCTAATTTGAATGTGGTAGCACAAATGAAGTACAATTGATTGTATGTGTAGGAAATGCAGACACAAAGATGAAGTAATTTAATAGGCAATAATACTAAGTATTATTATTACTAAATACTAAAATTGCGTTGACTTTTATTATTTTGTGGTTCATAATTTAATGGTATGTGAGTTTAATTTGTGTTCTTCAGGGTGGAAATTTGGTACATTCCCCTCCAACTTTAAGTTAGAAATAGAATAATTTCAGAAATTTAGGACACTAACTGCTGAAATGCTTAATTGCTGCAAGAATATAGCTTCATAAGTCATATCTGTTATCATGGTAAGGCAACAGGCTTCCTACCTGAAGTAGTGCACAAGAAAATAAAAAAAGCCATCAAAGAATAACGAGAGACTCATTAGGGTATATTGATTCCAGGAAACTATTAGATGGTAGTGGGGAGACTTCAGCAATTAAGTTGGACTGATGGCATTGTAATTTCACTACCATTTACAGTGACCAGCCAACCAATAACATTAATTACTGTAGGAATTTTGATACTAATGTTTATGGTCATGGAAAAAACTTCTGCATCCGTGTAGGTGTTAATGATAACCTCGTAAATAGGGATGAGTACTTCCAGTACTAATTTAAGGTGAAAAGGAAATGCCTGACGTCATGGTTATTGAAACCAGGACACAGCAAATTCTGACATGGAAAGTGCTTTTTGCCTTTGCTAAGGCACTCTCCATTCAAAAGTATGAAATACGTAGCATATAATTGACCAGTGGACACTTTGACTAGCAAACATCCTTCAGTTATTGCTGTCATGTAATGAAAATTATATAGTATACATTTCAGCTCTACTTTTAGTAATACATGATGTTCTATTGAAAAGTAATGGGGCGGTTTGGGGTTTTTTGATCTCAAACGCTTACGTGATACGTGTAGCAGGTAATGTGAGTCACCGGTCTTTGAAAGATAAGGTTGTAAACCAAAAATTCTAGAAGTTCACTGTAAGACAAAACAAAAAATAAAAATCTTAGAATGGCTTAATCTAACCCGTGATTTGCTAACAGAAATGATAGGGGCGTGTTTCTTTCAGCTCACTTAGGGTTCTTTCCACTGCAGGTCCTGGCTCATTTGTTTACTTTCAGCCCTCTTAGAGTAGAAACACAGTCTCAGAGACCTTTGCATAAAGACTAATTGCTCATAAAAACGTAACTAGCATTTGGTCATGAACAGGTGGTAGTCCTGTGTATCCTCCCTGAAGTCCTCTCTAGAGGACAAACTGTCTCGAGGCAAATTCTCTTTGCAGTGAAATTCTTGGAAAACCTTTTGTATTCTTCAGTTTCCAAAGTATTCTTCCTTTTCCAAGGCCATTCTGTTCAGTCAAGTTCATCATTGTCAGTCTTTCATGTTTGTGTGTTGTGTTTATGATTGGCTTCAGAACCTTAGAAGGGGTTTTGTGTGGTTGGTTTGCGTTTTTTGTAATTTTTTTTAACCTGAGACTGGTATTTCTGGTCTAACCGCAGTATTAGTTCAGTAAAATCCACAGTCTAATATTAATTTTAAAAGTACTAGTCAAATGGTCTCACATTTAATTAGATAGCAAGGAAGTGGAATTCCAGCATGTGGTTTGAGTGCTATAATAGTTACTCCTGTTCCTTAGTGATGTTCAGAACACAGCAGCACAAGTGTTATTAATCAGTAGTTTTTGAATCAAGAAAATGGATTTAAATTTTTCTAAAATACAGTTCATGTCCAGAAGTTAGGGCACTACTCATACTGAATCATATCAGAGCTTTGTCAGCTTTTGTGTGCAAAGTGCCAAAAAGGTTGTCTGAAAATAGCAACTATCAGTTCTGCATTTTTCAGTGGAGCTGTGGCTGGCTGCTGTTTATTTTTGCTTGCATGTATTTCAGCATATGAATATACCTCAACTCATTTTGCCCTATTCCCCAATGTGTTTTTGTGGGGCTGTTTTAATCTTCTAAGTAGATATTTCACTATATTAATAGAAGGGTGGAAATGACTGTAAATACAGCTAGTTCTTTCAAAATTAGTTGTCATGCTTGCCCTTCTCTAAAAGAGCAAGACTCCAACAAAGAGAAGTGTTAGAAACAGATGTGGCTTGAAAGAGTTGCTTTTGTAAAAGAATAACCAGAAGTTGAAATTAATGGATAGCTCGCATGCACAGTGTAGCACAGTGCTCTGAAAGTAAATGAAGAGATTTACAGCCCTAAAGCCTTGTAGCTATTCTCTTAGAGCATGCTTACCAATCTGTTCATTCTGAATGTCTAGACAAGTGAATTTTGAGCCTATTTATAATTCCACAGAGATCTGGCAGCTTTTGTAGCATGATCAGCAAAGTATTAAATTTAAGGAATACAAATTGTATGGTGGTTTGTTCCTTTTTTTGGTTTGGTTTGCTTTGGTTTGGTTTTTTTTTACCTAATATCTGTTTTCCAAATAGTTTCCTTTCATTTTTAGTGCTCAATTTTGACAATTATGCCTGTACTAAAATGGCTACTATTAGTGGGGCAAATCAGAATAGTATCGTTTATCTATGGAATTCTTCCAAGACTTCTGTTGTTTTCTCAGGCTTGTACTTAAAGGAATGTGTATTCTTTTTTTGTCTTCCAAACAAGCTAAACAGGATGATATTTATTCTCTATTTCAGTTCTGCTTTTGTTGACATGTTTTAAGTGGACAGTCACCTAGTGCTGGTTGGTATCTTCAAGCTAAGCCCAAGCAAGGAGGTATTCAATGCATTGATATATTTTATTGTAAAGGAGGCATTATTTTAAAGAGGGATTTATGTACAGTATATTGATTTAACAGGATTGATTGACAGGGACTTCACTGAGGTTTGCATTACTTTCCTCGTCAACTTTTTTTTTAACTTATGTGTTCACTTTGATGGTATACTAGTTATGAAAACATAATGACTTTTTAAAAAGAGGTTTTTTGATTTTAGAATTTTATTTTACATAAAAATTGGGAAGTTGAACTCTTGTAGCTATTGTGTCTGGAACTTTAACGTGGGTTCCAGTGTTGCTTTGAAGGCTGGGGTTTAAATACATTTATTTTTCACAGCATTATAGTTGGGAACTCTATTTACTTCGGATACAGTAATTATAAAGATACTGATGGTGTTGTATAGCCCTTCTTTACCTTCATATACACTGGTGAGGTTTATTTTTCATTGGAAACTGCTGACTCTCCTACGGAAATGAACTGTGCATTCCAGCTCATTTACTTAAAAGGTCTGTCATTTTCACTCTCTTTTATCTCTTTTTAAATGATAAGTCTTTTGCAGTGTGAATGAATCTTCTTGATACTCCAGATTTCCTCTTCTGATTCTAAACCCAGAGAGGCTTTATGGACCTAAGAAACTGCAAAAAAGCACACAGTTATTTTTCCAGATTCTGTTAGTATACAAATCTAGATGCTTGGAACTCAGGTCCTTAATGAAAGGAGAAGCTTTTGGAGGAAGAAACAGCTGGAAGAATGATTAAAAAATCAGCGATATTAACCCATGTGTAGAAGGTAGGATTCAGTCTCCTGAGGTAGCTGAAATGAGCTTTTTTAGTAGCAGGTGCTGCTGAGATCAGCAGTAGTGAGTGAGACCTAATTATCTATACTAAAAATAATCCTGTTCACATGCTGCACCACTCTAATGCAATATAAATATTATTTATATAGTCTTTGAATCTTGGAGAGATTCTGCAAAATATCTACATTAAATGAGCCTGTATTCTTTCATTCTTTTACATAGTGTTCCAGGAAAAAATAGAGTAGGTTTTACTGAGAAAATTATCGTACTTTCCAGAAAGTCAAAAAATTTTAAATGCAAATCCTTCTTAACCTTCATTAGGATATTTCCAGAAATAATTCATGTATTACAAGTGCAGTAGGCTGACATTTAACAACTGTTAAAAACATAGAATCATAGAATCATTTAGGTTGGAAAAGATCCTTCAGGTCATTGAGTCCAACCTTTAACATTACAGAGCCACTACTAAACAATGTCCTTAACTGCTGTATCAAACATTATGGTTTTCCTGATCTGGACTTCAGTTATGTGCCAAAATTATGTGCTGTTTTATGGAATGTAAATGGCTTTTGACTAAGATGCTAAAAAGGGTATCATGAAGCAAGCAAAACACCAGAGGCAAAACCCCATTGCTAGGGAAAACAAAGTGAGATAAATACTTCCCAATATATTTTTTTACCCTATGTACATTTGTACACCATTTTTTGTTTTTTTCTTAATTGAACATTAATTTTACACTCTAAATCAGTGGAAGCCATATCAGAATATGGAAAAATTGTGAAATACATTTAATATAAATATTATGTCATGAAATATGTTGCTTTACGTGGTTTTAGACTGTGAAAATCTGTGGTAACAGTCAAGCAGCGAAGGTGAGGTGTCAAAGCTGGATAACGTTTTCATGGAAGATACTTAGACTGAAGTTAGATACTTAGACTAAGTGATATACTTAGTCTGTGAATCTGCATCATTAAAGAGGCTCTGAGGATGAAAATACTAGGTTGACTAGTACTCATATTCAATATTCTGTACTCAGCCAACTCTCCAAAACTACATTTCTTAAGTTTAGAACTTTATGAAATTCTGTATTTGTGATTTGGAGAACATTTATCAACATCTGAAGGAAAAACATAGCTTAAAATAGTCAAAGATATGAGCTACAGTCTATTACTGTATTTGGAATATTTGCTATAATTTTTATGAAAATGTTCTCTATAAATTGGGTGTAGTCTTGCAAAGTTTTTGATAAATAACATAAAGCAGGAACAGTGTAACTAAATGACAGAAGAGTAAATGGTTTAAAGATTAAGTAATTTCTGAATTGTCAGGATGAAGCACTGGAAGAGCTGGAACCAAAACTCACCTTTCCTTTCCTCTTGAACAAGAATGCACTTACTGGTTTAGGCAAATTAATTAGGAAATCGTTGAGTAATCCTTCTACAAACCTGAGTAATCATGATTGAACATCAATAGCTTTTGTACACAGTAGCAATTACTTGCAGCGTAGTGATATGCTGATAGTGTTTTACCATACCTCTTATGCTACTTACTTCGATGTGCTTAGGGACAATTAGGGCAGTGAATTTAATGCTGTCTCAGAAAGAATCTGAATTTTCAGAAGAAACATGCGTGAAATGGAACCAGCAATATGTCCTGCATCTATGGTCATAGAATCATAAAATGGTTAGGGTTAGAAAGGACCTTGAGATCATCTAGTTCCAGTCCTCCTGCCATGAGCAGAAATACTTCCCACTAGACCAGGTTGCTCAGGGCCCCGTCCAACCTGGCCTTGAAAACTGCCAGGGATGGAGCAGCCACAGCTTCCTTGGGTAGCCTGTTCGAGTGCCTCACCACTCCAACAGTAAAGAATTTCTTCCCTATATCCAAGTGAATTCTCCCCTGTTTAAGTTTGAGCCCTTTAGCCCCCTGTACTATCGCTACAGTCCCTGATGAAGAATCCCTCTCCATCATCCTTGTAGACCTTCTTCAAATACTGGAAGGCTGCTATGAGGATTCCATGTAGCCTTCTCTTCTCCAGGCTGAACAGCCCCGATTTTCTTAGTATCCCATAAATTTAACATTGTGATATTTGAGAATAAGAGTTGATTCACCAGGAGAGACTAAACCATCTAGGAAATAACATTTGCTTTTACAGTTTTGTGGGGGTTTTTTCGGCCATACTTTTTTTTCTTTTTTTTTTTTTCTTTTTTCCCTTTACTGACAAAACAGATCTAGTTGTTGTTGGCGAGACAAAACACTTCACGTTTGGCTGTGGAACTGACTGGCTTCTTCCCTAAAATATTGACTGATAAAAATACATAGGAAATACTGCCACAGAACCTGTTGTTCTATATGTCTACAAAATTGGTGATGGTGTGTATGACACCTAAAGCTGTAATAGTAGATTGAAGTAGGAAATTGAATAAAGTATTTGGAAGCTGTGACAAAGTTGTGTTGAATATTTGACTCCGTTTTCAGCACTGCATTGTGAATCTCAGTGGTAGATTTTGCTCTGCCAGTTTTGTTGAATCATAAGCAGCAGTTCACTAGTAGACACAAGGGTCTAGATTTCAAAATTACCTGAAGTACACATACAGAAGTGCTTTTAAGTGTGAGGACTGTAATATGTTTCCCATTATAATAACACTTTGTATTGCTGTACTACATTCCATTAGCAAATTTCACCAGACTTTGCAGCTGCTAATGACTTGAGTCCCCTCATGAAGAAATGTTGCTATTCCTGTTTCACAACACATGACAGAGAAAGTAATGCGACAGTGTGTCTTTCCAACTCCTACATCACCCTTTAATGACAGTGTAGGAGTTGGAGAGGTGAATCAACTAGGGAGGAAAGTGTGTGATTTGAAGCACTTCTCTTTTTATTAATAATGGTACTCTGCAGTTTTCTCATTGCCAGTTAGCTGGACAAACCAGAGAAATTGCCCATTCAGAGTTCTTGCTATTTTAAAATAAATCATGTGTGCAGGTCTCTTGTACCAAACCTGCAGGTCTTCCTTTTCTTACTTACTCCATTCAGTTTTGCCAAACTCTAACCCTTTTAAGAGAATAGTTTCCAGGCTGTATTTCTGACGTAGCAAGCTTGGAAGTCTGGAAGGTTTTCCCCATCTGTGTTTGCCTTAAGCAGAATATTGTGTAGTATCAGTGAAGGTGGGAATTCAGTGTTCCCCCCACCACTGCCTTCCAAAATTGTTACTTAATTTAAATCAATCATGCCAACCTTCTCTCACAATAATTTGGACTTTTTCTGATGGTAACATGCTCAGATAGCCATTCTACTGAGTGCTGATACCACTTTCATACTTTAAAGGCAACATAATAATGGCATGGTGCTTTTTTTTTTTTTTTCTGTGCCATTGAGAATGAAGTGGAGGTCAGTGAAATTATTATGTACCTTCCTACTGATAACTGTACCCTTAAAGAGTAAAGTGGACCCATGCCACAAAGCCTAATATCAAGGCAAAACATTCTGTAAAAATTGTAAGGAGAAGCTGGGAACCATCTTCTTTCCTTATTCCCTTTACTTTCACCCACCTTATGAAGGAAAAGGCAAACATAACTTTATCATTAAAACAGATGTAGATTTGGGTGAAGGAATAAGTCTGCAGGAATGAAAGACAATGGGAGGACAAGGTTAAGAAGACCAGGACATGGAGGTAAAGACAAGGGAGTGCTATAAATATTGGATATATATTCTATCTGATTGGCAAGAGTGACATCCTAATTTATGATTGTTTGAATGCAACCGTAACACTCCAGTATTTCAGGTTTTCTTATGTAGTGATTGTAGAATGCATACTTCACTATGGCTTACTTCTCCTTTTCTGCATTCCCCAAAATAACTGATTCCTTGAAACGGCAAACATCCTTTCTGATAAGGTAAACGCAATGCTATATATCTTCCACTTAAATTTTAAGTGGAGTTTTTCTAAAATTAAATTATTGCACCAGCCTCAGACATAGTGGGCCCTAGAATGGTGGTTGTAAGCCTAATGTATTTCAACCTTTATCTAAAAATTAGTATCAACCAGTGAAATTATTTGTAATTAATAATTCTGCTGATTTAGGTCGTATACTAAATTTTATAGGAAAATAGGATGTTCTTTTCTCACCAGCCTGCTTGTGTATTTCCGCCTTACATACAGAAATGCTGAACTCTTTTATAATTTTGCCTGAAAAACAAATCCATTGGTATTAATTTGTTTTTTCCCAAACTATTTGAGTAAGGGCACATGGATTCCCCTACAGAAAGCAGGTTTAAAATTGAGATTTTCCATACATGCGTGCACACATCTTCTAGTATTCCAAGCGAATGTGTTCAAAGAGGCATTAAAGGAAGATATTGATGGGGCATTTCAATCAGCAAGAATTGGGGGGGAATTAATTCACTGTACAAAAATTGCTTTTCCTAGGTACAGTTATTTTGCCAACATTGGATATATTCCATCTGTATCTCAAAGATGGCTTTTGCATACTGAAGAAAAATTTTTTGCTTCAGTGTAGAACATAGGATACTTACTGATTAGCACTAAAAAAGAGAATTGATTGGGGAAAATGATAAAAGATTTGACGGTTTATACTGGCATTTGATATGAATATTTGATATTCAGTTCAAACAAATACTTGCCACTGTCACGGATTGGTGGTGTGGTTTAATCCCAGCTGGTAACTAAGTACTATGCAGCTGCTTGCTCACCCCTGCCTTCCCCTCTCCCCAGGCAGGATGGGGAGGAGAATCGAAACAATGTAAACCCCACTGTTTGAGATAAGAACAGTTTGATAACTAAAATAGAATCATAGAATAGTTAGGGTTGGAAAGGACCTTAAGATCATCAAGTTCCAATGCCCCTGCCATGGGCAAGGACACCTCCCACTGAACCATGCCACCCAAGGCTCTGTCCAGCCTGGCCTTGAACACCGACAGGGATGGAGCATTCACAACCTTTTTGGGCCTCACTTCCAGTGCCTTCCAGTGCCACTTCCAGTGGCACTTCCAGTGCCTCACCACCATAACAGTAAAGAATTTCTTCCTTATATCTAGTCTTCCCGTTTAAGTTTTAACCCATTACCCCTTGTCCTGTCACTACAGTCCCTAATGAATAGTCCATCCCCAGCATCTCTATAGCCCCCCTTCAGATACTGGAAGGCTGCTATGAGGTCTCCATGCAGCCTTCTCTTCTCCAGGCTGAACAGCCCCAACTTTCTCGGCTTATCTTCATATGGGAGGTTCTCCAGTCCCCTTATCATCCTCGTGGCCCTCCTCTGGACTTGTTCCAATGGTTCCATGTCCTTTTTATGTTGAAAATAAACTACTATGTGATAGCAACAATAATAGTAATAATTATTATAATAATAATGAAAATAAGGAGAGATATATAAAACTGAAAGGGGGAAATATAACTAAATTACAATATAATGCTACTACTGCTAATACTACTATTAATATGGGAAATAAGAAGGGGAGAGAATATAAAACTAAAAGGGGAAAGAAAAAAAAAACACAACACAAGTTATGCACAATACAATTGCTCACTACCAGCCAACCAGTACCCAGCCCAACCTTGAGCAGCAATCAGTCCTTTCTGGGTAACTCCCCCCAGATTATATCCTGGGCATGTTGTGCTGTGCTATGGAATACCCCTTTGCCTAGTTTGGCTTGCATATCGTGTCTCTGCTTCCTTCTGTCCTCTTGTGCCCCTCCTCGCTGGCAGAGCATGAGAGACTGAAAAGTCCTTGATCAGGGTAAGAACCACTTAGTGATAACTAAAACATTGGTGTGTAAGCAACATTGATCTCAGACTAAAGCCAAACCACAGCACCGTAGAAGCTACTAGGGAGAAAATTAACCCAGCCAAACCCAGGAAAATTAGAAGGATATTTATCACATCAGGCATATAAATTCAGCAATTAATAACATAAATATCTTAACACATATGATAGTACTGTGAAATACTAAAGATGATTAGTAGAATATGAACTTAATTGCTTGTTTGAGGAACTTGACATTTGACCTTATGTTTGTGTGTTATCCATTTTCTTTCAATACATTTAGCATCATGTTATATAAAAATACAGGCATATAAACACTCAGCTGCATAAAACTATCCCAGATAGTTCTCTAATGGAACGATTGAGTGTTCTGATGTGTCCAAGGATATCTGCAATGTGTTGGAAAGGAACGGAGATAAAAATGAAATTTGCAAATGTTGTGACATTCTGACTGTAAATCAGATAGTTATTTTCACAGCAAGTTCAAGTAAATTCTCAGGAGGTGGAATTATTGGTGTCAGGAAACATCATTCATTCTCTTTCATGGTCATTTTTACCTTGCAGTACATGCAAGACCATTATTATTTTTTAAGTGCCTTCTCCAGTAAGATTCAGAGCTTGCTTAAGGAAAGTCTCTGGACTACTTCTGTAGCATTAAATTAATATTTAAGAATGAAGATTAACCATTTGGGTTCTGTATGTCTGTACAGTAAATCAAAGAACACTGTCAGTAATTTGGGTTATGTAATTAGCTCATAGAAATGAATGACTATGTAGTCAAACACATTGCATTAAGAAGCTGTTCATTTGTAGGGCAATGGATCTTAAAAATATTCTATTGAATTAGGTCTAGAGGAGTTGGTGGCACAGGCTTAATCATTCTGACACTGTATGTACAGGTGTTACTAATATGATTCAGAGAAGAATTGCCACAGAAGAATGACTGAAAATATTCTTTCTATCCCATGAGAAAAAGAAGGTCTGCCTTAGACTTGGAGATATAAAGGCAACTTATTTGGAAGATTATTCAAAAGAAATATCAGTGATTTTTGTTTTTTATTTTTATAGTGTCCTCTCTCAGTTACTTCATTTGCACATTTCTGTTTATTCAAGGTTTGCTTTCTTTAACTCTTTGTTAGCTAGCTCTTATTAATAGTTTCCAGTTTTTTTCCCTTTCCCCCAGTGTAGCTTCTTATCACTCTTATGCAGGTGGTCACCAAATTCCCTGAACAGCAGAATACTCTTCATAATTCTTACTGGCAAAGGGAAGATTGTCTTCATAATAGAGTTTTACAACCTCTTTCTGTGGCAGTGAGGTATGTAACGAGGGAACGTAGTGTGCTGAACACAGGGAATTGAAGGACTAGATGAAATTCTGCAGTGCCATTCTAGTCAACTTCACTGATGGGCCACACAGTCGTCAATGAAAATATGTATTACAGGGAACTGATGTATCATGAAAAGCAGTTGCTTTGCAGGCTTACTCATTCTTTCTAAAGCTTTTCATCCAGTTTTTGTCTTATCTGTGACTTCCTATTTTCTCTGTTTAAATGTTGCCCATCTCACTTCCTGAAGAAATTTCTAAAACTGATACATCATATTGCATGTATGTTGAGCTATTCATTTGTTTTCCTGCCATGTACTATGTTTTAATTTAATTTTTTACATCATTCATGAGAGAGACATTCTCTGCAGATCCGTTCCTCCGTTACTCTGAATTTTCTACTGAACAATTGAGTCAACGTTAAAGCTTATACAAAAATGCGGGTTTTTTTTAAGTGTTTATACTAGACTAAAGGTTATTTCCAACTTGAATGAATTTACAAATGTAGCTATGTAGTTTCATAATTTCTCAACAATGATACAAAGCAATTCAGTGAACATACTGTCACTTCTGTCATTAGGTCTCACCAAAATGTATGTGGCAAATAAGCTTCTCAACTAACAGGTCTTTCACCATCAACCCCTGCGAGCTTCAAAATATGAAACTGTACATTTCATAAGGCAAAATCTGATTTAAATCTTAGTGTACATTCAGTCACATCTCCCAATAGTGATAAAATATCTCTCACGTGATAAAATATTTAAAATGAAAAAAAAAAGCTTGACATAATAGTTATTGAATTGCAAAGAATGTGATGGATGGCAAAGGGTCATAAACATTATTGGCTTGAGACACTCAGAGAGTTGTGTTGTAATGAGAGTTTTGTTCACCATCATCCTATCTCTACGCCGGGGATTTAGTTTTGTGATACTTTTAACGAGCTCCTCTCAAAAGAATTAATCTCTATGTGTTTTCGATTTAGCTCTTGTCATGTTTGTGAGCTCAGGTTTCATAATTTTCTAAATGTTGCAGTTTGCTAATGGTCGCATGTTTGCAATGAAAATGGTATAAAGAATGAAAGAATACAATAGTTGAGGTTACTATTGTTTGGGAGATACTACAGAAAGACTCAGACAATATATAGTTTTGATTTTAATATGTTCTCCTACATGGAGAAGATTTCTGTTGGTTAAATATTTCCCATTGCATCTCCTATCCTCTTGGTTAAGCATATCATGAGGATAGGGAATGCAACTTGAAATATTTAAGAAAATATGGTATGCTTAACCATGAGGATAGGAAATCCTCCAAATCCTAAGTAGCATTTGGAAAAGTAGGAAGCCTATTCATAACTGTAACATGAGGCTGAGGACATGTTTAACAGCCTTCTAGAGCTTGTCTCTTCTGAAGTGTCTTGCTAACATTAGTTCGTTAGTAACTTATTATTTTTCCACATGGCATTCTTGTATTTTCAGTCAAGCACTAAAGTTTCTTTGTTAGATTTGGCTTGGGGGTGAAGAAGGGGTAGAAGTAAATGGCAAAAATATAGTTATGGTCCCTTTATCCGGATTAAAACCAGATACAACAAAATTAACTATAAATAAGTGAAAGAAAAAGTAACCACAAAATGGTCACTTTGACTGTTTTACATAGCTAAATGTTGGTTACTTGGCTTCACGTCAGTTATTCCATCTGCAAGATTATTTTGTGTGTTTTATTAAAAACTTGACAGGAAACTTTAATCTGAGGTGCTATTAACTTGATTTAGTGTCATTTGGGGGAAGGGGAATGCTTGTGTTTGTTTTTTTATCAAACTAATGTCTTTCATCTACTGTTTGCTACAGATGGGAGGTTAATCCATTAATCCTTACAATTCTCCCTTGTGACTTACAAAAGTGTCTTTATTTTCTAATTTGCACATCTATACAGTCAAAAATCTTCAAGTATTTGCTAGCTGTTATTTATGAGTTCCCTGTTCTCTGAACTTCTTACTTTACTGCAGAAGACACTCCTGTGGAATTTTTTGTTAAAGAAGCCACTCACCTACTTTGGTGACATCTTTCTGTTGCCTACTGGACTTGATTATTAGCAGTTCCAGTATAGAGAGTACTGAAATAAATGAAGTCTTTATGTGAATTGATGTTCTGAATTTTCAGTGTGGATTTTGTAGAACTGTCGTTACTTTCTTTTCAGTATTTGATGGTTGCAGATTTAGGTTTACTTCTGCTTTTCCTGTGCCAATAAAAAAAATACAGTTATTGCCACAAATTATATTTTTTAAAAAATTCTTCATTTATCTGTTTTTTTTTTTTGTTTGTATCAGTCATTTTATCAAACACTAATGCAAGTTGACATGAAATACATACCTTTCAAAATGTCCTGGGTATGAGGATTTGTATCATCTAATAGTGAAATAGAACAAGTGCCAGGAACAAAAAAGTAATGTAAGAATGCATAAAGATACCTATTACATATTTCTGGATTATTCCCCCCCCCCCCCCAAGTGTTGATTTAATGACTATCCAAATATATGTCAAAATGCTTCAGATGCTACAGAACTACAAATGGTGTTAGGAAGGTCTGTGTATTGAAACCTGTGGGTGGTTCAAGACAGGTTACGCTACTACACTTTTAAAGTCATGCTACTAGATGAAGTTGGGAAGAAGCTAAAATGAAAAGAAAAATGCCACAAATAAAGAACTCTTTCTTACTATGAGAGTAATTTACCAGAAAAGAGGGGCCCTGCAAATTCTGTACGAAGGTGGGGATTAATTTTTTTTTTTTTAATTTAAAATAACATAGAATTATGTCAAAACAGAAAATTAATATAATGACAAAGTATGGGGGAAAACAGAAAAACTAAATTGTGGAAAGGTTGAAAAATTAGTTATTTAGGTGGAAGACTTCTGAATGAAAGTAATTTTTTAAGCAAATCAAGGCATGGTGATTAAAGAGTGATGAGAATAGTAAAGAGAGTTTTATAATTACTTAAATTTTAATTACCAGTAACATGATTTCACACTGCAAATAAAAACATTTAAACTCAATATTTGCAATATTTTTCTGTTGGCAAAATCTATTAAAAGTAGGAAAATCTCCTCATTGAAAATGTGCAAATGCCTTAAATTGATTCGATGCCACACTTGTTAAAATACTTGGAAATAAATTGTAGAGAACAAATCTGTATTAGAAAGAAGATGTAAGCATCTAATAAATCTGTTTATTCTGACCACAGAATAAAATGGTCACCTTATGAAAATACAGGGCAAACATTTAAACACCATTTTTCTTGATTAAAAGATTTAGTCTGTTAATCATGTTAGTAGAAAAAAACTTCATTGTTTTCTATATGAATTCTCTTGACTGTGGTTTTCATCTATCACTGAACATATTTTTTTAAGATTTAAGGGAGCTTGATTTTCCTGTGACAGCTGCAGTTATTTTAATGTACAGTGTCATGAAAGGATAGCACAATGAAAATATATAAAGCCAAGATTGCTCCATATGTATGGCTTGTGAGTAGCTGAAACTAAATGTTGTCAATTTGTGAAGTTTAAAATACAGTTGGGATTACACCAGATTTACTTTTCAGCTATTGTAAGGAAAGAGAAATACATGTTAAATGAAACACTCTTAAAGAAACTTCATCTCTCTCCTCCCTCTTTAAAGCTATTTTTTCTCAGTGTCCTACTTTTTAGCTGCAGTTTACAGTCACTGAGCTGTGGTATTTAATTCCTATGAAATGTCACAAATGGTGTAATTGAATAATTTTGGCAAAAATGCTGGCATTGATTTGAGCCAGTATATTCAGTTGTGTCCATGTGACAATCTAATCAACAATGTTTTATTAGATACTCATAATATTAAACATTTTTGACCTTGTTAATATTTGCTAGTTATGTCTGAGCATAAAAAGTTTGTTCTGGTAAGAAATCTTCTTCCTATATTGGAAAAGTTCATCAAATAAATATCAATCTCTGTTCTCTTTAATTTTCTGATATTTAAATTTGGCAACAGCTGAACAGTATAATTTAGAATAAAACTGGATTTTTCAGGATGTGTATTTTATTCAAATGCCATTCTTACGACATACATGAAATGATTTTGTGCACTTTATGTTAATTTCATTAACCTTAAATGTGAAAAGTATTACAAATTACTTTATTGCAATAGTTTTCAATAGACAAAAACAACCAGGAAAACAAAATGAAACAAAAACCTCTATTTGCTGGTTGTCCTAATTCAGTGAGGAAGAAAAAAAATAATTTAAAAAAAAATTAAATGGAAGGCCAGTAGACAAAAATAGTGTATGGAAATTATCTGCAACACTAAGAACATCAGTCTGTTAAATATCAGCCCCTAAGCTCACATCCCACAGTAAGATCTCTACATATGTGGGTGTTTATTACATATGTTGCTATCTAGCCCAAAGAGCCAGTTTTCAAAGGGAGGTAGCAATGTCATTTATAGAAATATTAGACAGCATCAGCATTCATTTACATCAGCATTTGAACTTGCTTCAGTGGCCGTTATAAAGGCTTGCAATTTGCAATCAAAGTTTTTGGCTTAGCTCTTCATCCCTGATCATTTTTTTTTCTCTGTGAATGATGAGCGAAAGGAATAAAGGCAAAAAGGGTTGTCTTCGCAGACCTTTTGCTCTCTCCTTCCCTGTAAACCAGTGGTTCAGGGTCCATAGCTCTTTGGGAGCTGATCTTTATATTCTTTCATCTGAACTGAATTCTGAACACAAGCTGCAACAATGCCATTTATAATCTCAGAGGACAGTGCTAAACTGTAATATAATGGAAGTAAGTTTACCTAGCTGAAACTGTAGGTGGAGTAAGACATCCAATGGACTTATTTAGTCCAAAAGAAAAATGTACCAGTGCATTACATACAACCATACAAAACCAATTTGTTAGATCTCTTAATCACAATAAAAGGTAGGGAAGCCAGGACAACTTAAAAGGAAAAGACAATTTCAAGCATATGCAAGGTGGTGACATGGTTGGTAGAATTAATCATCTGGATGAGTCAGCCCAAGCCCAAATAAGAAAAAAGAAAAGAATGGTTATGTCTTCAGTTTTACAAGTGCATTTTTACATATTCTTTCCTCCCGCAGGCCCTCGCTGCCATACTTATTCTTTCCTTGTACAAAAGTGTACTCTGATATTACTTGCCATCTGCTCTGAGTCTTCTAGTGTTGGAAGAGATATCATCAAAATGGTTTCAAATTTTGGGACATATTTGGGCTTATAATATAAACTCAGTAAAGGTTCTACTATGTGTATCTGAGCAAGCTCTGTATCTGACCATGGCAAAAGGTGGTGCTCCTCAGATAATGCCCCATCAGTATTTGCAGGCCATACATCTTGTACTGTTACAACAGCCACAGGAGTTCTCTGGAGCTGTTAGAGGGATAGCTCTGCCTAGTCTATTTAGCATCTATTTACAGACCTTGTCTGTAAATTTCCCATCTCTAAACCAGCTGAGACTATCTGGGTACACAACTTCCTATGACAACAGATTATAGAAATTCACTGCCTGCAGTGGCAGAGCTGCTGTACAGGGTGACAGGACCCAGCAATACTAGGTTTATCCATTGATATTCCATGTGAATCAAAGTAGTGAAAACCCTGAGGAAGAAATGCTTTCTGATGTTACAGTTATGTTGCATTCTGCACCACTAGAGCATAGTAGTTAGTGTGCATCTTTGAAATTTCAAATCACCCTGCCTCTATCAGTACTTCCTGAACAACTGTCTTTGATGAAATCTTCATCTATGCCATCTGACAGCATTTGATCCTTTAAAAGCTATAATCTGATCTGCAGCAGTAAACTCTGTATGCCAAGGCGAATTCTTGCATGCCTGACTTGCTCTGAGAGAATCCGTCAGGCTTGCCCCAAAGAAACTGCATGAACCCAAAATACAGTCTGAGAGTTTTTTCCAAGGTAACTTCAAATTGTTCTCATCCACCTTCTCCACATCATGAATGTCCAGGCACAAAACATAAACAGTAGAGGATCCCAAAAATGTCTGTAGGAATCTTTCTTCAGTGAAATTTTGAAGAAATTAATGTTTTATTTTCACAAGGAATAGGGAGATTGCATTAGCAAATTTTGGTAATTTTTTTGACACAGTTATTTTCTAATTTCTAGATGTCTGTTCATTGGCATGTAAGGTTTTGAAGTGTTGAAGTAGCCTAAGGAAATTAGTGGCTATTTTCTTTAAGATCTGACAATAGCAGTTACTGGTATCACATACCCTGTTTATCTACATATTTTTTCAGTACGTGTCTTTTATTAGTGACATGTAGAAGCTCCTCCTTATTTTTCAAATGCTTAAAATGAAGTAAACCCCTGTCATCAACTTTTTTTAATGTTTTCAAAGTTAAAAAAAAAGTGAAATTACACATAGCTGAAGCCATGTAAACTTTGCTATGAAATGTCTTCCAAGAGTGTATGAGCTTCACAGTAAGTTCTAAAATAACATACATCAGCATGCAGCTGTTAATCAAGAGAGCATCAAATAATTATCAAATGGGAAGCTGACTAATTTGCTTAATATGTCAGTGTTCTTTCTTCACTGAATTCTTGTCATTTCCCTTTTTCTTTTTTTCTTTTCTTCCAGACTGGTAAAATGAACTGTAATTTACAACAGTTGCTGTGTTTAGTTTTGAGAAAATTGGCTTTTTTTTTTGCATTATTATAATCCAGTCAAATGTTTTTCCTACCTAAAGGTAGGAAAGAAGTCTAAAGACATGTTACAGCCAAGGCAGTAAAAATGATAAAAAAAGGTTTCTGTTGGGAGAGTTTGTATAGAACAGTTATTTCTTTTTTTACATTTTTGAAACACAATAGAGTTTTAAAACACATTAGGATATAAACCACAATAGTTTTATTGTGACCTTGAGGAGAACATTTGAAATTTATGTATTTGTGTTAATGCATATCCTGATTGCCTCTGAGCAATTTTTTTCAGGTTTTATTTATCCTTTATATGTGATATTTATAGTTTCGGCCTTGTGTCTGTCAAATCAATGCCTCAGCACTGGCAGAACACAGGTCCACCTTTGTAGCATGTGAATATTTCCATCTAGATTTTTGATAAACAAACTATAGAACTGTACCTCTGAGAATGAACAACTCGAGGAGAAAACTTTTAGCATAATGTGTTGTTCTCCCTTGAAGGAGGCCAAGTTTAGAACTTGTTTATAGAACTCTAATGAAAATTTACAGGTTGTTTTCTGCATTGATTTGTAGTTCTGGGAAAATCACTTATAGCTGAAATTGCTTCTACAACAGATGTAAACCCTAAAGAAAACTTTTTGAATGCCATCCATAAATAGGCTTTGTCTTCTTTTTACCCCCCCCTTTTTATTTTTTTTTTAATATAAATTTATCAACTTTGTGATAAAAATTTTTTAAAGTTCTGTGAATTTTTTTGTGGATTTTTTTTTGTTTGTTTTTTTTTTACACCAAGGCAATGAACTCAAACAGAATTTATTTCCATGGAACAGAAACATAAGTCTGATCTGTGAATAACTTTACAAAATATAATCCGCTGTTTAGCCAACATACCAATGGTAAATTTCAGAGACATTAGTATGCAGAAGTATGTATTAGTATGCAGAAGTAGGAGCATTCATGTTTGGAATGTAATTGTTAGACTTTATTGCTATCCAGCTGTCAAATGAAAAGCTGCTACCTGTTTTACAAAGATACAGCCATAGACAAAAGTGTATTTTAGTACCTACTGATAAGAACAAGTCTGCTTTGTCTTGTTCTTGCTAAAATTATAGTACCTGTAAGTTGAAACTTTCTTTCTTGATAGTTTTATATGCCAAGAGATGAGAACGCTGCAAATGTCACAAGAATAAAATAAAATAAACTTGGAGAAAAAAAATCACAGATTTTTTAGTTGTTTTGCTGAAATTGGAATGGTGTGAAGGAGATGCTGAAAGGGTAAAAAGCAGACTCCTAAAGAAAAATGCCTATAAATAAAGATTGGCCTAATTCTTACTTGTTCTATAGTTGGGTTGTACTGCTTCGTAAAATCGCACACACACACACAAAAATCACTGCCTATATCGTGCATTGGTCTAATTAGGAATTCTCTGCTAAAAAATGAGGGGGATGATCCTGTCAGAATGCACAGAAACCAGCTGGTTTCACTGGACTTCAGTTTGGGAAAACAGTTTTTAAACCACCTTTTTTATTTTCATTTATGAAAATGTTGAATGTGAAGCATTTAAATTTGTATTTATGAAAAAGATGGTTATTTTATGTGCATGTGAAAATATATTAACAATACATAGCGAATTTAAAGTCTATGATGGCTGTTTCCCAGTGAATTTAAGACCAAACAGTAGACTGAATTTCCTTATTTAGTGTTGCATCAGAAGGAAGGAAGTTGCCCCATCTATGCTGCGCTGTTTCCTGTACTTACTGGCAAAATAACAGAAACGTAAATACATGTATTGAGATTCATGTCATTCTCCTCAAATACCTGTTTTGAAATACAGACTCAGGAATTGTGTTTGCCTCAGTTGCGACTCACATCTCTAACTCAGTTATATATGTTCAGAACTTAAATATATCACATTATTTCCATTTTGTCTTTACTGTAATGCACCACAAAATGTCTTTGAAAGATACCTCAGGCAATTATTTTTGTTTTAGAAGAAGGTATTTGTCTTTCTATGGTCAGTACCATAAAAAAAAAAAAAAAAATTGAAAAGACTTACTTATCCAAGTAATTAAAAGCAAAGCCATTAAGTTTAATAATAGTGATATAAAATAAAGCATGATTTTATATTATTTGTATCAGATAACTATGGTGATGACCGGAAGAAAAGGTTTGTGGATGTTATGTCTTTCATTTTATTCTATACATATATCAGGTCTTCTCTTTAACACATGAAGCTGCCCATGTTGAAGGGGTAGCTGTCTTGGGTATTTAGCCTTTAATTACCCTAACAGTACTTTTTAAGTAGTTTAATAGCCATTTGTGACCTTATAGAATAAGATGTATTTCACTTGAGAGAGCTATTACTTTGCTGGCTTTAGAGTTTCTTATCATTCCCTCAGAATCTTTTACTCAATTTTATGAAGAAAGGAATCTTACACATTCATACTGTTCTCCCAATAACTTCCATGCTATGCCTATTTCAAACAAATGCAGCAGCAAGTTAGATTCCTCCAGCATTAATTTACTACAAGTTCCTTAGGTGTGGAACTAAAAGATAGTTCTGAAGATTTCTGCAGTGGTCTGTTTGGTGGATACAAGCAAAGTGGTACGTCTGGCCAGGAGAGCAACCTGGTACAGTCCTGGATGCTTCTTCCCCAATCTCTCCGCAGCCTCTTGCTATCTCCCCCCTTCTTTGTGTGATCTCAGAAATGTGACAGGAAGCTACAGTGGTGACAGAGGTTGAAAGATTTGGTACCAGAAAATACTATGGCTTGGTTCTGAGCTGAAGATAACAAAGATGCATGCTTCTTGGAAAATAAACAGGTACAAGATAAGATTTCATTAAACTTTCAGGTAAAAAATGCAAGCCTGTCCACTGGTAATCATTCTTTGGTTTGGGGTATTATCTTACCGTTTACTCAGAATATATACTCTTTCTTTATTGCTCTCTATCCAATCTGATTGTTCAAAACTGAATAGTGAAAAATTAGGACCCTTAACTGTCTAATGAATGGGGCTGCCATGAGTAGTAAGCCAGGGACTTACAGTCATGCATTGAGGGACTCTCAAGAATTGAGTAGTAGCATGAGAAGTGTATTTGAGATTAAAGTCCTTATTTACTGATTTTGGATAGGGCTTCTTTACTAACTCTAATGTGTATTTGCAGCTTTGACAATAACTTGTTCTTTTCTTTTGCAAACAACTATGAGCTATTAACTGAAATATGAAATACAAAATAGCAGTTTGCTAAATATATTGTCATAAAAACTAAGTACCAGATTATCTCTCTTGAGAAAAGAGTCGAAGCTATTTGGTCTGAAACAAGTGAAATTGGGTTAGTAATTTATTTGTTATTATTTCACTTTTCAGTATAATTAGTTTAGGTTTTGCCTGTTACCTTCTCTAATCTTAATACCGATTTTGTGTTTTTTTATTGATGCTGAGATCTTACATACGCAGCCATCACAAGAATATATGGCTTCTGTTTATGATACTACTTCCAACGGTTTAAACTGTCCCCTCAGTACCTGTTGTATTTCACTCCTCACTTTCTGAAATAACTCTAGGATATGCTTATTTATTTTAAAGTTGAGAAGTGGAGATGTAGCCTTGCAAACAGGATTTTACAGCCTGATGTAAGCTTACATTAATTTTTTGGTACAATACATAAATATATATATATAAAATTAATTTATATATATTTTTTTTACCAGTCTTTTCACATATAAATCTATGAATAATTCCAATGACTGGACTTCAGGTATTTGCAGAAAGTGTTCTTGGACTAATCAACATGTACAGATTTGAACAGTGACTTCTTGTTCAGACAATTATTAATATATGGGGAATTTTTCTATTGTTAAGGTTCATATTTTGTGTAAAATATTGGCAAAAAGAGTTGATTTTTTATTCATTGGGGACTGAAAATCTCTTCAACACTTTTTATGACACAAGTTAACGCATTTGAAACCTTGTCATCTTGTTTCACTACAACCAAGTGAGAACTACCACAACTGAGCTAATTCATTTGGATAACAGCGCATATTTTTGCTCCTGAAAATGATGCTTAACAGCCCAGTTCTAAAAGAGCCCGCATAAAGGTTAGGGCACCTAACAAGATTCAGATCTCTGAGTTTCCTTCTCTATTATTCTGCTGGAGAAAAAGAGGCAGAAATAGCCAGAGATTTTACTGCAGAAATCTTGAAATGCAAACAGATAATTGGAGACATACAGGAGGAAATAGCTTCCGATCTTTTCTCATGCAGACAGGTAAGTGCATCTCTGAATTCAAGATCTGTAAAATGGGGAATAATATTACCATGCAAGCTGTAATACAAAGCACTATGAGATTTCAGCTATCAGAGGAGCACAAAGAAATTCCTCTCTCTGCATTACACTGCTGTTTCTTTTGACTGATTTTGTGCCATTACAGGTGTCCTACTTAGTCTGAGAACATGTTTTCTATTATACAGAATGAAGGCATTAATTTTCTTTACCTATCCTAACAGCAAAATGTAACCAATTATGGCTAATCCATTGCAGAGCTGGTAGGCAGTCACACTGTGCAGTCATGAAATAAGGATTGTAATGTTATGTGTATTATGTACCGTTATCAGATCTCTTGTCCTTGTTCTAAAGATGAATATACATGTGAAAGTGGAAGAGCCACTTACATCCTTTTGCTGGGAGTCACTAGAAGAGTCTGTATGTCCTGTTCCCAAAGCATGACGGACTGCTGAGATTTAAATACTCATGCCAAGACTGAGTCAGTGCCCATTTTTGTTTGTTTTGATTTTTTCTTCCTAAGAGAGAGGAAATGTGAAATTGAGCTGTAGAAGAGTTATTTTTGCTTACTGCTCTCCAACCTAGTTTTGCATTCCCAGAAGAGTCAATCATAATTTAACTTCTTGTTGTCTCTTCGAGCAAGAACATGATGTGTTTGCTAAACTTAGTTTGGATTCTTTATTCTTATTCCCCAAATTTCTGCAGAAATATTTTGAGGTATGCTATTCCTGCTGGGTTCATCTTATGAACTGCATATGTTTTAACAGTTAAAAGTCAGGGTATTATAGATTTCATATTTCATTTGCCTATTTTCTTCAGTACATGATGGAAAGGATTGCTACTAAAATGTTGGCTAGTATAACACAAGGGACACTGCTATGTTATAAGCACTCATATTTTATGCAGTTTATTTAGTTTTAACATTTTGTGAGGTTTCCCTATGTTTTGGTGGGTTTTTTTGGTTGTGTTTTTTTTGCATTTAGGCTCTTTGAGTTACTACTGCTACAAACTGAAAAAGCAAGCTATTACTCTTGCACTTAACAGATGGCTTACAAATGTCTGAGGCGTGTAAAAAGTGATTAGCTTTAAGGAAGCTTTCTGTAAGAGTTTTTTGAACGTATTTCACCAATCTATCACCTTTTACCACTTTTGTCAACTTAAGAATTATATTAAGAAGTTTCTCAAGAGTTTTACTGACATCTGCTAAAATTGCAGCTGTACCATTTCTATAGTGAATGGCTCTTCTTTTCCCTCATGAGTGTCCCAGTTAGAAAAAAATTGTATAAAGAAGATACTAGGAGATGAGTAGTCTAGTTGTACTGCAGAAATCCTGTCTTTATTTCTTTCTTTGATAATATGCAGAACACTTCATGGGGAGAAAACAGACATATTTTCTGTCTGTCATAAATTTTCTTTCATGGTCAGAATTGCATTTCTTACACTTCAGAAAGACATTTTTTTATAACTCTGTGATTAAAGTAATTGTGTATTTCTGTCTTACATTTTTTCTACTTGTTCTGTGGTGTGTTTTTTGTTGTTGTTTTGTTCTGTGGGTTTTGGTTTAGTTTTTTTGATTCATCTACAGTATTTTTATTCCTGTGGTTTATATTCCTACTTCGGTGGTTTCAGTTGGTTTAGTTTTAACAAGGTTAGCTTTATCTACCAACATGGTTTCATTGAGCAACTTTGGCTTATATTGATAAGACTCTGTGGAGTAGTTTCTGTTGCTCATAGTTACGCTGAAGTTTCATGAGATTTAAACAGCCTGGACAAAGTCATCCATCTTGCATGTTTGGATCACCATTGTTTTTTCAAGTTGACAACAAAAAACAAGTCAGTTTATAAATAAAAAAATAACGGAAGTCAATAAATCAAGTAATGCTCTTACAGTGTTATAATACTTCTTACTGAATAACGAGCAATGTTTGTTTAAAAAGTCATGAAATACTGTCTGCTGATTTCAAATATTCAGATAGTCGCTAAGAATCCAAAGTTGTTCTTATTTATTTGAGCTTAGTATAATGTGTTTGTGTGTGTGTGTGCATGTGTCAGAAGAAATTTGGTGTCTTTACAACTACTATGTGCAAATACATCTTGATAGGCAAGGTGCTAGTTAACAGTTTAGCAGTGGTGATTGAAGCAAACTGGAGTAATCAGTTCTTGTAGAACGTTTAGGTCATTGCCACAAGCCAAGAGGAAGATACTCCCCATTTTTATTTCCTCTTCTACCTACTATTCAGCCTAAAAATATTTGACAGCATCAGAGTCAGAAAAGACTGCAAGATTAAGTCCTTCTAGAAGTTGAGCTGCACACAAATGCCAGCAGTTTATTATCTGTAAGAATCTTAATTCTTGCTTTTGTGAAAAAAAAATAAATAATCTCTAACTGTCCATTACCAAACAGAATTATTTTATGCCTACCCAGTTTCATGTTTGGATAACATAACCCTGTGGGGAAACAAGGAGTTAGACATTTATGCACAGGTATAAGAAAAAACCAACATTTATTGAAAAATAGAGACCATGTAACTGGGAGACAGTGTTTGTCTGCCATTGTAGGACCTGAAGGAATATGTGGAAGTTATGGAAAATTGTTCTTGCAAATGTCAGTGTAAGCTGAAGAACTGTTTGAATAATACCTACTGTAAACATTAGTACTGTGATAAATACAGTATTTTTAGTCCAACTTTGAGCTGATTGTTCAAGAGGTTAGAAATTAGACAGTAGCACTGTTTATATAGTTCCGAGTTTGTGTTTTGCTAACTCCAAAATACTTTTTTTTTCATTTGTACTTTAAATAATGCACTGTTTTATAGCTATACTTCTGATAGATTAGTAATCAGCTTTCACAGCATTCAGAGTTCTAACGTTGAGATACTGATACATGCTACATGATACAACTGTTTTTTAATTTAATTGCAAATAGGAAAAAAAAAGGAACTTTGACAGAATCTCTGTAAGGCATGTTGTATGTTTTACAATATGGAGATCTATTACCATGTGTTGTCTATTGAAGTTTAGGGTGTGGATAAATTTCCATTATGCAGTAGTCATTAGGGCAAGTTAGCAGCTTTTCACAAAAAGTCATCATCTTTGTGCATTGCTTAGTCATGAAAGCAATCCCTGTGCTAAACAATGCACCTGCTGCAGTATTTGGCAAACGGCCCTCTAATTTGGCAGGGTGTATAAGCCTTCCGTGCTGTGATCCCCTCTGTAGTGAGTGAAATTACACTGTGTAGTCATTATCACAGACTTAATATCCCTTATGTATTTTATAGTATAGAATAATTAGATCGTCAGTTCCAGAATTAAACCAGAAAGTGTTTGCGTGATTGGTTGTTAATTACAATAGTATCTTGTCTGAGGGGGGCAAGAGCAGGAGACACCTGAGTCAAACTGAATTTTTATGCTTTTAAATCCCCTTAGGATATTTTTTTTTTTTTCCCTCTTCAAATTAGAGCTAAGGTATCCTGAAAGCAGAATGGTCTACAAGAAGGAAAATCCTAAAACTAGGTTTGCTGAAAATAAATTTCACACAAATCTTTCTTTCCTTTTATTCAAATTCAAGTCAGACCTTCAAAATTATCTAAACTCAGAGCAGCAAAATATCAAATATGCAACTCAAATATAATCCATATGATTTCTATTTTTTATAACCAGTTAATCAGAGTTTCCTTTTAGGTTTCTTAACATAATCTTCAGCACTTTCTCCATAAGAGCATATGCATTTCAGTATGTTCTTATATACTTTCATTTATATTAACACTTTTTTCATAAATGCCAGATCTGTTTTAAATCATTGCTTATTTGTGCTGTATGTATGTAAGAAAATTTGTAACTATTGTTTTTATCCAATTTTAACATTTTTCAACACACAGTAAAGTAGGGAATTGAGATATGCTGGTCATACTTCTGCCAGTCTTGATTACTCCTCAGCAGAGTTGTATTTCCTAGGAATTTTATGCAATGGCTGGGATACCTTCAAATGAAGTATTGCAATAATTGGTAACTTCAAGGATTGCAATTTAGCAAATAAAGCTGAAAGCTGGAGGAGAGCATGACAGTCAATGAAGGAAAAATCCTGGGATGATGGAGATTGCAGTTCTTCCTCATAACTAGGTCCGCTTCTCTGATGTTACCTTTCACTGTGTTTTTCCTCTGAGCTAAATGAACATGCCAAAATCAGCTGGTGTTGCTGCATAGAAGCATTCAGAGTATATATCAAGAGGCAAAATGTTTTATCTTGATTTCTTTTCTGCGTGACAAACCCAATTTCTCCTACAGAACATCTACAAAGGAAAAATGAGCGCGAGTGACTAGAAGCGTTTTTTGTAATTTTTTTTTTTTTAGTGAAATCATCAATGACATTTGGAGACTTACACGTTTTCGTAGCTCAAGGCTTGTTTTCAGATATAATCTGTAGACTAGACCAAGCTGTAAGAACTCTTCTAGGAGATTAATTCCAACTCTGTTTTTTTTATGTTTGTGACCTTAATACAGTCCTTTTTATTTTTTTCTCCTACAAAAATATGTTCTGAATGGTATCACTTCCTTTTGCTCTTTATTGTTAGATTTTATGAGTCAAATGATTTCTCCTGATATCCAGATATGTAGAATATGCTGAGAAATTGTATTTTTAGCTTGAAAAATCAAGTATCATGCAGCACATGCTTGGTACAGAGTTGAGAATTACTTTGATCTTGCTCAATGTTTTCACTATATTAGCTACTATTTTCAAACATCTAGCATGATATATGCAATGTGAAAATATACTGCAGTATAAAGATTTCTTAGCAGACATAATTTTCTCAGATGAAAAAACCTAGACAGGTTTTACATATAAAAGAGATTACACTTTGTATGTACAGACTGTGTAACTTTCTCATCTAATCCTGTAGAGTTATTTTCTGTGCTTGAATACTTATTATGGGATATCAGGCCAACTGTTCTGGTTTAGCCTGCATGTTTCCTGTTAAAAGGTTTTCATACATCTTTGGGGAAACAGTAAAAGAAGGTTTGAAATTTTATAAAACTCATTAATTGAGATAAAAAATTTGTGGTTATTTATTTATTTATTTAGATTGACTGTCATTTCAATGCTCTGTAAACCAGTTCATCAGTTTCACATTATTTCAATTACAGAATAAAATAAATGGGACCTTCAGTCTCCCAGTTCATTCACTATCCTTTCTTTTCTTTCTTTTTTTTTTTAATTAAAAATGAGAATCTCAGGATACCTTGTATATTTTAATAGATCAGTTGTGTTGTAAATATGTATTTCGATACATATATTCTCAATATATACCTACAGTGCTTTCAGTTACTTTTACATTTTTGCTCTTTAAATCATTATCAGCAGACTTTCAATATTTATGTACTGTGAATTAGTTTGAATTCAAAATAATGTTTCTGTATTTCCTGGCAGTTACGTCTTTCCTCTAGGACATTAGAATTTTTCGGCTTATAAAAAAAAAAAATTAAAAAAAATAGAAAGCTTTCTTTACTAAAATATTTTCATTCTAGTTCATTTGTGCAGATGATTTATGTAATATTACCCTTTGTCAATATGCAGCATGCTCAGGAGCTGCACGGCAATTTTATAAATACATACATTTAGTTTCTGTCTGCTTTTATCTAACTTTGGATGCCGAAGACTGATCTGGGCCTCTCCAGAGTGCAGTTACCACCTTTCTGATGAAACATATAGTAATATGCATTACCTCAAGTGATTCTTTTATCACTCTGGAATTCCACAGGTATAACATCTCATATAGATTTTATAAATACTTTACACGCACCTTCTTCTAGTATATGGGTGTGTGTGTGTCAGTAGTACAACAGATCAGAGTTTAGGTTTAGTGAAGAGTATTACAAAACCGGATGTGATTGCTTGCTTTTTCAGCAAGTCATGATCCAGTAAAAAAGAAAAAAAAAAAAGCTAAATACTTGCAAAATTGTCTTTTTTTCTTCTGCGTTTTACTATACCAGAGAAGAATAGCATGTTCCATACATGCAGAGGATCAGTGAAACTCTTTTTTACATGTTTATTATCTCTTTCTCTGCAGTTGAAGAATGATTTCTTAGCTTTATAGAACGTGAAGTGGAAAGGAATACAAAGGACCGCCCTCTTACACACACACAAAAAAAGCCCAACACCCCAACAAACCACCAAACACTCAAAAATATTATATTTCTGTATAAATCTATGTTAGACTTGCACCTTAAAAACTTCATAGTCTGCCGGTTCTCAAGAAGATACACTAGAACAGAAGAGATTCAGAAAAGGGTGAGAAAGTCTCTCAAATTCATGGAACAACTCATGTTATCAGACCTACACTGGCTTTGGGTGCCAGATTTAAGGACATCATGTGAAACTAAGAGGTTGATGTTTCTTAAAACCAAATCTATCTATTTCATACAATAGTGAGGCCACAAGTAGAACATTTTATCACAAGATGCAGTGGACACAGAACATTTACGTGGCTTTCAAGGAAAACTGAAAGCTTTCTTAGAAGACAGATCTGCCAGGAGCGTGTAAGTAGACACAAAAACACATACAGGTAGAAAATCCTGAGCTGTAAAATGGCGGGGCTTGAGAGAACTCTCAGAGGAAGTGTAATATCATCTTGCTCTGTTCTTGCGCTTTTTCTGGACATCAGATTTACAGATGCTGAGGTTTTGATGCCACATAACCCTTCTAATTTGCAAGAGTTTATTTATTTGCAGAGGGAAGGCTTTTTTAAAAAAAGTATTTTTAAAAGGCAGACTAGAGAAACTTCAACTGTAAGCTATTCCTGCCTGTGTTTGCATATAGCTGTTTTGACATAATGTTGAGAGAAGCTGAATTTCTATGCAGTCACTTAACAGAAGGAAAACATTTAGGAAAAATATTTCTAAGATAAACAAGAAGTAAGCTGACTGCCTATACAGAACATTGTCATCAGGAATTTTGGCCCGTACTGTCCAAAAATAAGTATTCTCTTATGGAAAAAAATGGAATAAAATACTTTATCTGAGAAAAGTTCCCTTTGGACAATGATTCTTATCCAAAATGTTTTCCTTTATTATATACTAAGCAGGCTTTTGCAGTTATATCTTTTAGGAGTCTTTAGTTACCATGTAGTCAGTGGAGAGTCAGTAGAGTGCAAAGTGATGCAAAGCACATAACGTGGTCTTACTCACATACACATGAAGCAGAGTAAAAAGGCAGTGTTTCCCAAACTCAGGTGCACGTGTGTTAGACTCTATGCTGCTCATGCTTTCTTCTGGATGTTGAGGAGAAATTCTAAATTTTTTGAAAGTAACAAATTCTTCAACTGTGTGAAAACTAAGGAAGGTGATTCTCTGGTGCTCTGACCTCTTTATTTTGCCAATCTTAAAATTCCTCTGTCTCTGCCAACATTCATGAGGTTGGCAGCAGGCCAGTTTTATCAGGAGAGCACTAAATATTGAATATCAATACAGTGAGAACTTCTCCTCAAAACACAACAATCCTAAATTGCAATACCATGTCTGTACTAATCTTACATGTTAATGAACTTCTGTCTTTCCAATAAAGAAGTCAGAAGTAGCATATATCATGGTCCTTGTATTACCCTTAAAATGCGACTTTATAAGATGAACATAACAAAAAGAGGAGAAAACAATACACAGAAAAAGTAACTTTTATTTTTTTAAAGTATCTTTCTGCTTTTTCTTGTTTTATATTTTGATAGTAGGTTCTCAGGGTGATTAAATGGTGCAGTAAAACAGGACAGATAATTTTAAAAGTTAAAAGGATATCAGAATTGCTAACATTTAGGTATAAGTAATTATCACTAATTAAACAACCAAGTGCATATAATTAATTTATGCTGCTTTCAGAATCATTGTAAAGTGATTTTGAATTCTTGAGAAAAAATTACCCAATCAATCTTGAGAGTTACCTGGGGTAACAACTGTGTTGAAGTCCTTAATATTTTCACAAGAAGGAAATAGTGAACTCCATGCACTGTCCATACATTGCATTAGTATATTCCTACACAGAATGTGGGAAATTGGTGTCGTGGTTTAAACCCAGTCAGGTAATTCGTTCACTCACTTCCCCCCCTTTCTTGCCCTCCCCCTGCTCTCGGAGGGACGGAGAGGAGAATCAAAAAGAATGCAACTCCCACGGGTTGAGATAAGAACAGTTTAGTAACTAAGGTATAACACAAATCACTACTGCTACCACCAGTGATAATAATGATAAAGGAAATAACAAGGGAAGAGAATACAACACCTCAGCACCAGCCAACCGATAACTTGGCCCCCCCCAGCCCGACCAAGCACCGACCGATACCTCCTCCAACCCTGCCATCCCCCAGCCCTTCCGGCTAACTCCCAGTTACATCCTGGGCATGACGTGCTGTGGTATGGAATACCTCTTTGGTCAGTTTGGGTCAGGTGTCCTGTCTCTGCTTCCTCCTGGCTTCCCCTCCTCCCTGGCAGAGCATGAGGCTCACAAAGTCCTTGGCCAAACCAAAACATCCTTGTTATCAGCTCTGTTCCCGAGCTGAAAGTCAAAACACTGCACTGCACCAGCTACCAAGAAGGGGAAAAATGACTGCTACTGCTGAACCCAGGACAATTGGTTTGTTTATTCTTTTAAGTAGGAGTCATAGTTAATATGGAGAAGAATAATGTCTCTGATAATGGCCTCTACCATGTTTATCTGGAAAACAGGTATTTATGTGCTAAAGGTAGTAACTGACTTAAGCTCATATTTATTTGCAATGACAGGTTACTTCCACGTAGAAACAAGTGTGAGTATTTATACAGTAATTCTGTTTTATCAACATACTTTACCAAAGTTTATGAGCTCTGCTATGCTAGCCCTTGATAAATAACCCATGAATACTGGCATTAGCAGCTGGGGGCCAGCTCAGTACATTTAGGAATACCTGTTGCAGCTGATTGGGTTTCTCTGTTTACAAAGCACTGGTTCTCCTTTCCTCTGATGACTTTCTGAGTAGAAAATAGATCAAGGTAGAAGCAAGTTTAAATTATGAGTTCAGAGACAAGGCATTTATTTCTGAAACACTACCCAGTGCTGCTACTTCCCTCAGGTGCCCTGAGAGAAAGCCTGTTTCATTATGATCGTATACAATAACACACGTCGACTCTTTGAAGGGACCAGGTGCTTTAATAGTTTCTGTCAGTGCAAATTTCATAGAATCATAGAATCACAGAATGGTTTGTGTTGGAATGAACCTTAAAGCACATCTAGTTCCAACCCCCCTGCCATGAGCCAGGACACCTTCCACACCATCCAACCTGGTCTTGAACACTGCCAGGGATGGGGCAGCCACACCTTCTGTGAGCAACCTGTGCCAGTGTCTCACCATTTGCATGGTAAGGTTTTTCGTGTATCTAATCTAAATCTACTTTATTTCAGTTTAAAGCTATTTCCCCATGTCCTTATCACTGCTTTTTCTTCTAAAAAGCAGTTTATGTTGCTGTATATCATTTGGCTGAATCAAAGCCTGTGTTTTGGTTGTGTTTTGTTACCAACCCACTTGCAGGCTTTGCTTTGTGGAAAGAAAGAGTTATGAAGGATTGGTTCTCAGAACAATCAAAGTAGGAGAGGAATGTGAATACATAATGGCCTCTGGAAGACAAAAAGGGAGATTTTACTGAGGCAAAAGTCAACTGTATGATCATCCTTACATTCACTGTTGTTGCTAAGAAAACAGAGATGAAGTAATTCAGTTTACTTACTGACGTATATATCTGTCTGTCTTTGATAAAGAAACAGGTCAAAAAAGTAACTGATGGTATAAGTAGTTGGATGATGGTAGCTGAACTTACGAAACTGACATATGTGACGTAGGGGAAGGGAAAGGACATAGCTATGTAGAAACAACGCAGAATAGTAAAGTGACACTGAGAAGAGCTCTAGCGTGTTCTTTTCTCTCCTGTATTAACAAAGTAAGGAAGGTAAAATGATTAAAAAATCCTGTCCATCCTTCCCCTCAAAACCCATCACTAAACAAAATAAAAACAAAAGGAAAAAAAGTAAAGAAAAAAAATCTCAACCAACAAAATGCCACCCCCCAAAAAATAAAAAAATAAAGAAAAAATCAAACAAAAAAAAGACCTAAGTAAATAATCTGGAATTATGGAATTTAACATTGGAGTCCTTCTTCTTTTCTGTAATGGCATTCAGACCATTGCTTGGAGAATGAGTTACAACCTTTTACAGTCTGTGTCCTTGCTGGTGTGAATACTGCTACTGTTCTGAGTTTACACCCAGTCTGGAAGATCAATTTAAAACATCTGGTCTGTAATTTCCAATTTGTAATGTGGAGCTCCTGATGTTATTAGAAGGGATTTCCTTCTCCTCCTCTTCATGTCTGATTTTATTATCTGCAGCATGGGGTCTCTTCTCACTCTGATCTGTGCACACAGCTCCAATTACTGTTAATAGCATTTCCCAGAGTGGAGCAGAAGAAAATATACCACATAAGGTTAATTTCTACAACCTCAGATCCATATACTAAGTTGATGTACTGTAGGCGTTGCCACAGTATTTAAGACGTGCAGATTCCAAATGCTGAAATATGCTGACATCTTTGATTTGAGGGTTAATTTTTTTTTTTTAGTGTAGATGTTATTAATATTAGATTTTTTTTTTAACTGCCTTTCTAATTCCTTAAAGCTATTTAAAAGCTTTTCTCAAACTTGGCTGGCATTCTAGACAACAGTGAATTCTCACTATGCTCTGTCCCTGTTTCTTGTGAAATCCTGAGAACCCGAAACTCATGGGCTAGGAGGCAGTGCATATCAAAATATTAAGGTGTGACAGCTTTATGCTTAGTATGAAGTTTTTTTCTGGTTGTGACTTTGGATAGAGGGAATTAAGAAACAAAAGTCTTTTGAAAGTTCAAACATATAAACATTTTATAGAATTTTTTTTTTAATTGAAAACAGACTTTATTGCTTAGTCATTTAGAAATTACACCTCTGACTAGATGTAAAACTGAAGCACTTCCTTAAAGTTCTTAATTTTAAGCATCTTTAATTTCTTCCCCTTTCTCTAAGAGAATCAAAAATGCAGTAAACTCTGCAAACATTTAACCTGAATTTTGCTTATCTTTAAACAGAAGCAGTGCTGAACAGTCATAAAAAATTTATGTAGGTCCGCAGGTTACTAGAATAAAAATAAAGAAGTTAAAATACTGGAAGAAAGAAAGGAGAGGATTAATCACTGTGAATTGTTTTCCCAGTTTCTGCACTACTTATCCTGTCATCCTTTCTTCAATATGGATTGCATGTACAATGTGTCTTTGCAACACTGACGTACATGGCCTAAACATATAAATAAGAGAGAATTTTATGCTAATTTTATACTAAAAGAATTATTCATGTCAGTTTGTGCTTATGCATCAACAACATAGACACCAGAAGAAAGAAAATTACAGCCATTTGGTAAGACGTAATGAAAATACAAAATAGTCTATTCTCTCTTGTATTCCCTTTGTCCGTGACTGGCTAGTTTTCTATTTTAAGGAAAAAATATGGTTAATTGGCAATATTAATGAACAGTTTAAGGAAAAACTATTGCTCAAGAGAACTAAAGGCAATTAAATATTTTGCAGATTTTGATTCCTTCATGTTTGTTTACTTTTCTTTCTTCCTCCGGAAGGTTAGTCTGTGTATCTACCTAGAATAGTATGTAATGTTCCAATCTTTCTTTACCAAATTAGACAAATAGCAATTATTGCAGATTTTGTAGTTCTGCTGAGGTAGGAACTTGAAACTTTTGGATCTCTTGTCACTATTGCCAGCAGGCATATGACCAGTGGGACCTTAGCATCTGAGCTTTTACACTGATTATTCTGTTCCTTAAAACTAACAGTGTTAGTCCACAAATTAGCATACTTATCTAACGGAATGAGGTAAATAACAACAACTTTGGATAAAATGGTGCAATGCACAATGCTAGTTTGTTCACAAAAGATATTTTGGGAACGTTATGCTTAATTTCGTGTAGAAAGAAATAATACAACTTGTGAAATTTTTCTGAAGGCTTTCCTTGTAGTATATATGTCTTATTTGTACTTGGACTTGTTAGAGATTATCACTGAATGATTATTCTGTATTTTATGTCTGTTTCACATCACACTCTGTTTATGAGAACATAAGAACACTGACCTGGAAATGAATCTTTATGTGAACCTGTATGGGTCTGATGCATTGTCTGTTGCAGTTAATGCGATTACATATCCATACATAATTTTTGTCTAAAAGACAAGAAAGACTAACTAGATGGTAGGTAATATAATATTAACATATTTGTAATGTAGTCAATATTACAGCAAATAAAGACTTCTTTATGTGAGCTTCTGTGACTTCTGTGGTAAAAGAGAAAGACTTTTATTATAAAAATGTATAATTGTTGCATTCATAAAATGTGTAATTATGTGGTGAATTATGGAGATATATAAATATTGAGTATTATGGCATCAGTAATTTCTCTTTTTTTTAGCCCTGCCTTTGTTGTCACTGTTTCCAAAGTATAAGAAGGTTTTTAATAGGCAAAAAGAATATCTCTTTATATACCCAGCCAAAAATTTGTGATTATTATTTTGCTAGCAACCAGTATCTGCACATCTGATGTTTTGGGACATGGTCATGCATTTTGAGCATTAGTTCTAAATATTAGCCCTATATTATCCATGCATAAAACACCTATATTACTTGTAATGAACATTTTTTTTTCAGAATAGTTTAATTCATGCAGAAGATATATGTTCAAAAAGAGAAATTTGTTCCTGTTTCTTTAAGTCTCTTTTATTGATTTGAAAAAGGCACTGGGGACTTTGTATAATAAGGCTTCTAAACTGTTCATGGGATTACTTGATCACTCAAACTGTATTAAGAAGTCTGCTGAGGCTGTGAAAATGTATTTCCTTTTTACTGCTGTAATTGCTGGGAGATAAACAATTAGTATTCATTCCACTCTCCACTAGATCTGATCTCTATCCAAAAAGTGAATTGAAAATAAATCAATCTACTGTTTGCCCAAATAACAAGTAATAGCTAAACAAATTTAAGAAAATTTATAGTCGAGTATGTAACAACTGTTCAGAAGTGCTTTATATATGTCATGGTTTAAGCCCAGCCGGTAACTCAGAACCACACAGCCTCTCGCTCACTCCTCACCTTATTTCTCCCCCCTGCTCCCAGAGGGATGGGGAGGAGAATTGAAAGAATGTAGCTCCCATGGGTTGAGATAAGAACAGTCCAGTAACTAAGGTATAACACAAAACCACTACTGCTACCATCAATAATAGTAATCATGAGGGAAGTAACAAGGGAAGAGAATAAAACCACTCAACACCCACCAACTGATACCCAGCCCAACCTGAGTAGTGAGCTAGCCCTTCCAGGTAACTCCCCCCGGTTTATATAGTGGGCGTGACGTGCTGTGGTATGGAATACCCCTTTGGCTAGTTTCGGTCAGGTGTCCTGTCTCTACTTCCTCCTGGCTTCCCCTTCTCCCTGGCAGAGCATGAGACTCTGAAAGTCCTTGGTCAGAGTACACATTGCTTAGCAACAACTAAAAACATCAGTATTATCAGCGCTGTTCCCAGGCTGAAAGTCAAAACCACAGCACTGCACCAGCTACTAAGAAGGAGAAAAATGACTGCTACTGCTGAACCCTGGACAAGATATTACCTAAGAAATAGGATGAATTCAAAGTTAGAGCCCTAAATGCTCTCTTATAGTAGGCTTCCACTTTTCTTTTGTATAGTGGCTCAGCATAAATACCTTTTTGAAAGACTAGAATCCTGAAAGGAAACACTTTTTAACAAGTGGTGAGTGAACTTTTCTGTTCCAAAATGTCTTCTTAACTACAGTGCCTAGAAGACACTGAATTTTCCCTCGACAAAAATGTGTATTTTTTTGTATCAATGTACTGCTCAATGATCTGATAAAATCTTCTGTACTGTTAACATTTTGGGGAAATCTTTTGCAGAATATTGTGCTTTGCTTTTTCTTTGAATAATTTGTGGGCCAGATATGTATTGTTAACACAGATTATCCTTCAAAGGACTTTCAAAATAGCCAAGGCTAGTTAAAAGTCAGGTTAAAGTACTGTATTTTCCATATTGTGGTATGGAATATCCCTTTGGCTGGATCGAGTTGGGTGTCCTGTCTGCTCCCTCTTGGCATCTTGTGCCCCTTCTCACTGCCAGAGCATGAGAGACTGTAAAGTCCTAGCTCAGGATAAGCACTACAGAGCAACAATAGAAACATTGGTGTGTTGTCAGCATTGTTCTCAGAGTAAAGCCAAAACACAGCATTGCACCAGCTACTAGGAAGAAAACTCAATCCAGGCTGAAACCAGAAAGTGTTACTTGAAGTATGTTTGTCAAATCAGCTTAGAGTATGAAATAGTTTTCATAAAATGTCTCACTTGCTCTTTTGCTTGCCCCCTTCTTTAGCTAAAGTTACGAGATACTGGGCTGTGAGTAATACCAGCAAATGCAATTAATGTTTCTTCTGGAAACAGGGTGTAAAGTATGTTAGGAGTCATAGCTTTTTCCCCCAAATGCTCTATTTCCATATCATCTTGGATAGTCCATAGTAGTGTGCTCCTGTGATAGAAAGCTGGGTTTGCATAGTTGTATGTTCCTATAGCCATAATTAAAAAAAAACAACCTAGCATTTTGCAGATGGAAAAATGTTTTTAGATGCTCTCTGAAAGATTCTATGATTTTGAGCTAAAAAAATAATACAGCTCTATTTTTTTACTATTCAGATCTGCTCTGATTAGTTGAAAACATAGTGTGAAGATTCCTTTCACTTCCACCACAGATGTTTGCCATCATCTGAAAACACAGACCTCCTCTATAGCAGTTATCTAGTTATGACTTCCCACCTCCTTAACAATAACTGGTTAAACATTTGTTTCAGTGAGCTATCATGAGAGCTGAAATCAGATAAATTTATTTATTTTTTTTTAAATCTTTAGGACTAAGTTCCAGCTTTGAAATTAACATACTTTTTTAAAAATAATTTCATCCAAACAAGTATATTTATTGGTCAGCATGGTGCAATTTAAGTCTTGTTTGTTTTGGGTTTTTTGTTTTGTTGGGTTTTTTTGTTGTTTTTTTTTTTAATGTACCATGATACTGTTTTAACTGGTTGTGTTAAAGTAGCTATTGTAACTTGAATGCTGGAATAAATTCTTCTATACACTTTTATATCAATTTCTGAGTACATGGATAGGAATATAATAGAAAAGCACATGTAATCAACTACCACCGTGTAACATTAGGTTTAAAAAAATGAATAGATTGGGCCTTACTCTATCTCCTTTCCTGCCCTTATTCATCCTGTGTCTTACTCATGTTTTCGCCAAGAAAGCCTATTCCTATTTTACATGTTCAAACTAGCTTTTGTCCAGAAACGGTAACTCCTTGCTTGAAGCGCTGCCAATTACCTTGACACTGCAGGAGTGTTTTATCATTATATCAAATATTGAGATTTCTTTCAAAGAAAATACAAGTTTGAAACAGGCTCTTTTGAAGATTGGTATGGAGGCAGTATATGGAAAACTGATGTGGAAGGTGGCAACAAAAGGATTTTAAAATTTTTAAGCGATAAAGACTCTTTATGTTGCATGTTGGCACACCCTGTTTCTTTCCCTGATTCTCATCAGGAAACACTTTATTCACTGCCCTGTTTATTATTTTATCATTGGATTACCTGTTCCCTTCCTCATTTCATGTTGAATAGTCTGTTTTGCTGAAAACATGGGAAGCTCTTCTACCTGAAACTTATTACCTCATTCTTAGGAAACTATACCTATCTCTTGCTTCCAAATCACTGAAAATGACTTGTGATTTCAACAGTTAGGAGTGAACCCTGCATAAATATTTCAAAGTAAAAGAAAATAATTATAGTACTTATCACACTTTATTAACCAGTAATATTTGATAGAAGTAACAACAATGTATCTCTTCCAAATTGCAGTCTCATGTCTAGCTTTATTAACTTTTTCATATTCCTAAATGTCAGTTGCCAGAAGCTAAAACTGTATTGCCAGAAGGTAAAATAGTATGTCAGGAAAAAATAACTGTCCGTGTTTCTTTTCCTTTATGCAACCCCTAGCAAGTGGTATGCTGTGGATCTGTCCAAGCTAGCTTACATGTCCATACGTTTTACGTTCACAGTGACTTGAAGAACTGCGGTATATTTTGAGACTGAAACATGTTATTTGTATGTGTTTTGTTAAACCCTTAGCAATATATTGAGCTTCAATGTAGGAAAATTTGTTGGGGGCTGTTTGATGGATGAGAAGTTGTCTGGGTGGTCACACCCAGAGGGTAATGGTCAATGTCTCAATGCCTGGGTGGACACCAGTGACAAGTAGTGTTCCTCAGGGCTCCCTCTTTATTTGGACCAGTACTTTTCAATATCTTAATCAGCAGCAAAGAGCGTGTGATTGAGTGTGCTGTCAGCAAGTTTGCAGATGACACCAAGCTGAGTAGTTCACACTACTGGAGGGAAGGGATGCCAACCACAGGGACTTGAACAAGCTCCTGAAGTAGGTCCATGTGAACCTCATGAATCATAGAAGTTCAACAAGGTGAAGTGCAAGTTCCTGCACCTGGGCTGGGGCAACCCCCAGTATCAGTACAGACTGAAGGATGAATGGATTGAGAGTACCCCTGAGGAGAAGGACTTGGGGGTACTGGTGTATAAAGGATTGGACATGACCCAATGCCAGCTGTATCTTGGGCTTCATTCAAAGGAGTGTGGCAGCTGGTCAAGGGAGTTGATTCTGTCCCTCCACTCTAGTGGGACCCTACCTGGAGTGCTGTGTCCAGCTCTGGAGTCCTCAATACAGGAAGGACGTGGACCTGTTGAAGAGGGTCCAGAGGACCACAGTAATGACCAGCTGGCTGGAGCACCTCTCCTGTGAGGAAAGGCTGAGAGAGTTGGGGTTGTTCCGCCTGGAAAAGAGAAAGCTCAGGGGAGACTTTATTGCAGCCTTTCAGTACTTAAAATGGGCCCATAAGAAGGATGGGGAGAGACTTTTTAGCAGAGTCTGTTGTGACAGGATGACAGGTGATGGTTTGAAACTAAAAGAGGAGATTCAGGCTGGATGTGAGGAAAAAGTTCTTTACAATGAGGGTGGTAAAATAGTGTCACAGGTTGCTCAGAGAGGTGGTGGGTGCACCATTCCTGGAGACATTCAAGGCTAGGCTGGATGTGGTTCTGGGCAACCTTATCTAGTTGAAGATGTCCCCACTCACTGCAGGAAGGGGTTGGATTAGATGACCAAGGTCATCTAGTTGAAGGTCCCTTCCAACCCAAACCGTAGTATGATTCTGTGAAGGTCCACATGATAAATAACAAATGTTGATGACCAATGTATTGCAACAATTAAAATCATACATAGTGTTTCACAGAACAGGATGATCACAGAAACAGAATTATTGAGGTTGGAAGGGACCTTTGGAGGTCATCTTGTACAACCTCCCTGCTAAAGCAGAGTCACCTACAGGAAGTAGTCCAGCTACTGACTATCTCAAAGGATGGAAACTTTACAGTCATTCTGGGCAACCTGTGCAAATGCTTAGTCACTTTCACTGTGAGAAAGTGTCTTCTGATGTTCAGATGGAAGTTTTTGTGTTCCAGTTTGTGCTCATTGCCTCTTGTCCTGTCACTGGGCATAAATGAAAAGAGCCTGGCTCTATTTTCTTTACACCTTCCCTTCATATATTTGCTCACATTCAGTTGATCACCCTGAGCCTTTCCTTCTCCAAGCTGAACAGTCCCTGTTCTCTCAGCCTTTCTCCAAATGAGACTCTCTCCGGCCCTTAAGCCAGGGTCAGGTAGCTCCACCTCTCTTGTATTGAGGAGCCCAAAAGTGGATAGAGTACTCCAGCTGTGGCCCCACCAGTGCTAAGCAGAGGGGAAGGCCAACCTCCCTTGACCTGCTGGAAACACTCCATGGAATGGAGGAAGGAAGCTGTTGGCCTTCTTTGTGGCTAGGGTTTGTGCTGTCCTTCAGTTCTCAGGCACCCCTCCCAGTTGCCCTGACTGTTCAGAAATTACAGTGGCCTTAGAGTGATGTCAGGTAGCTCATCAGTGCATCCCTCAGGGCCCACAGATTTATGACTATCCAGTTTGTTCCAGTATTTCCTAAGCTGACCCTCTTCAACAAAATGTAAGTCAGCCTTGCTCTAGGCTTTTTGCCTGATCTCCAAGGTCTTGTAACACTACTGAACACCGGTGTTCAGTATCTCAGCCTTTGTTTAATCTGGTGTTTCATTCAGATTATTTTGGTGCTTTATCAAAAACAATAAATTTAATTGAGGTTTCTCCCCTATGATAAATACAATGTCATAATTCAAAATATGAATAAAAAACAAGTTAAAAATATCTTTGGGTTGATATAATTTTTAAAGAATAAAAAAGTGTGAAGAACATTTTTTTTTCCCTTTTAGAAGGGGAAGAATGCTTTCTACTATCCTTATTTTCAAGCTTTTTTGCCAGTTCCAGAGGATTTTACTGACCTAAGTCTTAGTAAAGTTAAAACTCTTTTCTCTTTCGTGTGCTGCTAGGGTAAGCAATTCACACCTTTATAATCTGAAAGTCATGGGATACTTTTTCACAGTTTCAACCTCAGTTGTAAATAACAGTTCTGGTTTTGTGAATATCAGTTTAAACTGGTAAATTCTATAATTTAGTAGTCTTTCATTCCAAGCTGTATAACCTCCAATTAAAGCAAAAGGCATGTCATGTGGCCTTTATGTTTTAAAATAACATGGATTTTTGAATATTTTATGGTCTTCAAAATCTATTAACATGTTAAAATAAAAAAAAGAATTACAAGGGGGTATGGAATAACACAATAGATGCACTATAAAATGTGTTAATTAAGCAATTAAGTGAGTTATGTTAGCTTCACTGGTATTTTTCAATTTACCTTAATTTTTCAACTACTTAAACTGAAGTGCAGACTACTATTAATTCACAGCTTCCATTAATCGGAATGCAATTTAAGTTACATGAGAAAAATTAATTCAGTTGCAGAATGTAAAAATGCATGAAGAGTAAGTATACTAGATCATGTTAAGTCCTGTTTCTTATCGTAAGGGTTAAAGCTATACTATCCTGTTCTAAAGAAATAAAAATGGACATGGATATGAAACTCTGAGCATTTAATGTAAATTTTTATCTTTTTTTTTTAAATTAAACATTTTCAGTTGAATATCACATTGTGTATTAGTTCTTCTTATGTATCTACACATGCACGAATAATTCAAGACAGTTTCTTGTTTGTTTGTTTTTTTTTCTCACCTATAAAATGCAGGGGTTTCATACCATCTTACTTTAATAAAACTTTTAAATATATGTACATATCATTGAGGTAAAATTTCCCAAAGTAATTCAGTTAGCAGCAGGAAATAAGCAGCACTATATTTTGAAACATATCTGCATTTCTTGATTTTTCTGAAAAAGTACATTTGTGAGCTTAGGTATTGTATTGAAAAATGTCCTAAGTTCCTTAAGTACTTAAGACTTCAAAAAATCAATTCCATTTCTAATTCATAATTTATTACTTTGAACTATTGCCTTCTGCCTTCTGGGAATCTCAAAACCAGTGTCCCAGACTTGCAAGTAGAGCTGAGCTAAACTTAGCACTCAAATTACAGAATCCTTAACCATTTTTTGTCTCATTACTGCCTGTCTGAGAGAGTATATAAGTGAAATAAAATATACTATGTTTAAGTAATTTACATACATTTTAATGTATATGCTAACCTTTTCTGAGTAGTATTTTATTTCCTTTATTTTTCTTGTTTTTGTAATTGTTTGGCAAACAACTGATAGAGTGAATGCAATTGAAGAATGTAAAAATGCATGAAGAATAAAGATACTAGATCACGTTATGTCCCCTTTTTATCATATGGGGTTAAAGCTGTGGTATCCTTTTCAAAGGGAGAAAAATGGGCCTCAACATGAAACTTTGTGGTTTTAATGCAAATCCTTACTATCAGAGGTATCAGAGTAGTCATACAAGATCTAAATCTGATTTTAAAATAATGAACATTTGCTGCTTAATGACTCTGTTGTAGGAATCCAATGAATGCCAAAGGTTCGAGTAAACTGTATGAAAGATTCATGTTTCATCAAATTATGACATTTGTTATGTCCTTCTCTCCAGGAAAAGATGACAATAACTGTTGCTGTGCTGACTAGCAGCTAAGCCTTAAGAACAAATCCTTAATTTCTTCCCTCCGTTCCGGTTCCCTATCATCCCCTCTACTCCCCTCCTCTCCTCTTCCCTTTCTTTTCCTTTCCTTCCCTTCCCCTCCCCGCCCCTCCCTTTCCCACCTCTCTTTTCTTTCATTAAACTGAATTACGAAAATACTTCAGACCTCAATAATTTTATCTTTAAAAATGAATACCATTTCCATAAAGGTCAGTTCTAAGATTTAATCTGTGGGGGTTGATTCCTTAAAACAATTAACTTCGTTGCAGCAAAATGCATCCTGCATTAGTGCAGGATCATACGCAGATGGATCCATTGAGAGAAGCCTATCTGGCATATCTCCCATGCAGCACCAACGCATCTAAAGGAAAATTAAACTTACTATCCATATTCTTATTCTGTCTTGTTAAAGCAGTTATTTTCTTAGCCATTTATTGTTAGGCCTTTCTTGCTAAAATCTAGAGACAACCCTGTACCACTTTTCTCGCCTGTTTACCTAATCCTGTCCTTGAGGGTGTAGAGCATGTATCAAATGTGAGGACATCATATAATGCACTAGAATTTAATACAGGTACAAGCTGAATTAAACAAAAGTAATATACAGATTTTGTATTTAATAAATTATTTTGACGCAATGAATGAATTCTTATCAGAGCATAAACATGCTGTTTCTGTTGTGTAGTTCTGATTACTTGCTATTTTGTTTAAAGACAATGTGAAATGTGTCATCAAATTATTTATATGTTTTTAAAAATTATACAGCTTTATAGTTTCCATATCTTTGAATTCTCCTTAATTCGCTCACATCTTTCATTAAGTCTAGAACTAGAAAAGATATGTAAGATGCAGTAATACTGCCCAGTCTGATGTCTGGAAGAAGGATACTATTGAAATCCTCTAACCTATGTACCTATTAAAAATTACTTTTCCACAAATAAATCAAAAAGTTATTATATATATATCAAAATACATTTTGAATTAAAAATTACTATTGGTAGGATGAAATAATAACAGTAGTTTCCAAAGTGGGAGTGGACTTGTAGCATAAGATCACTGACAAATCTTCAGATAGCCCCATGGATCAACTTTTCTCTTTCATCTTTGAATAATGTGCAAAAAGATGTTTAAATATTTCTGAAATTTCTTTCTTACCAATTTCAGGAGGTTTTTGGCTGCGTAAGGTAAAATACGCTCTTTGCACTAGTATGTATATCATTGCAGAAACATTGCACAACTGTAATGAACATGAAAGGGCTTGAATTTGGGATATCCTGGGACCTTCTACTTTATCTATTCCAGTCAATACCAGACTACCAATCAGTTACTTATTACAGAATGTGGGATACAGAATATTGCTTGCATTTTGACTTAATGTTAAGTACATCAGGATGAGGCCTGAATGCAGAAGGCACAGTCCCAAATCTCAACAGACAAAAAACCCCAGTGTAACCAGTATGTGAAACCAGTAGCAATAACAGGAAGATCTGATCTTTCATTGGTTCTCTCATGCAGAGAGACCAAAGTATCCTTTTAGTTCTAGTCCTGATAGTGACTCTTTGAGTCTCTGCTTTATTTTTGCTTGTGGTAGAATGACTCTGATAATGGAATATCTGCCTATACTAGTTATTGTAGCATTCATTATTCAAACTGAAAGAAACACATTAAAAGATGTGACTTTGTGTAAAACCTGTGTTAAATATTTTGGTTTTTGTTTTATTTTACTGCTTGCTTATTTTTTTACTTTTATCATTTTTCCCTACATTGCCAATTCAGCCATCCTTCTTTCTAATCTTGCGTGTCTTTGGACACAACAACTATATATACTTCTGGGGTTATCATAGAAACATGACAGGCTAAATTAGCATGCTTTGACTCATAAACAAAATACATAAAACACTTCCTGATGGCCATATTTTCTTTGTTCTGTTCATCTCAAAGTGACCTATTTCCTGTTGCACTAATTGGAAAGCTTGAAGGTCTGATAACTTCATTTCTGCATTGTGTACGAAGTTATCAGAGAAGTTCAAGGTGTTGGACCAGGAAAATGGCTTAATTCTTCAGTCATTTTTTAACTCCTGGGTCAATTTATAAATAAGGTAAAAGCATAGAACTCTGGATGTGATAAGCAAACTGTAAGTGCAAATATGGTATGAGGCTTGAGGGTGTACTTCAGGTAGAAGGCAGTGAAGAAACAACAACAAAAAAAAGATTGAACACATTTTAGTACTCTTTAAGTTGATTAGAAAACAAAATATGAGAGCCTGCAGTATGATGGAATATTTTCCTCAGAATCCTAAATAATTCTAGTTCTTCTGTTTAGTTAAAATCAGTTTCAACAAAAGTAACAAACATTGTTTAAACATCCCCCCCCCCCCTTTTTTTTTAGGACGTTATTTTTTCCATGTTATATTATACTCATGGGGTAAGCCTGTAGTTGCTAAAGTATTTGGCCAAGCTTATTTGTGAATTATCTAGACAAAACTGATGGAGACTTGCCATATCATAGAAACGTAGAATTGTAAAAGTCAGGGGGGAAGCGACCATCTTATTCCAACTAGCCTGCCATAGGCAGGGATACCTTCTACTAACCCAGGTTGCTCAAAGCCCTGTCCAATTTGTCCTGGAACATTTCCAGGGATGGGGCAGCCACAACTTCTCTGAGCAATCTGTGCCAGTGTCTCACTACTCTTACAGTAAAGCTCTTGTATCTAATCTAAATCTACCCTGTTTCAGTTTAAAGCCATTACCCTTTGTCCTATTACTACATGCCCATATAAAAAGTCCCTCTCCAGATTTGTTGTAGGCCCTCTTTAGGTACTGGAAGGCTGCTAGAAGGTCCCCCTGAGCCTTCTCTTGGATGAACAACCCCAGCTCCCTCAGTCTGTGTTCATAGGAAATGCTTCATCCTTCTCTGATCTTCATGACTTCCTCTGTACTTGCCCAAGCAGGTCCATATCGCTCTTGTGTTGGGGACCCCACAGGTTGATGCAGCACTCCAGATGGGGTCTCACAAGAGCAGAGTGGAGGGAGAGAAGCACCTCCCTTGACCTCCTGTTATGCGTCTTTTGAAACAGCCCAGTATAGGGTTAGCTTTCTGATCTGCAGGCACACACTGCTGGCTCATATTGAGGTTCTCGTCCAGAGAGGGCTGCTCTCAGTCCATTCTCCGCCCAGCTTGTATTTGTGCTTGGGATTGTCCTGACCCATATACAGGACCTTGCACTCTGCCTTGTTGAACTTCATGAGGGTTAGCAATGGCCAAGCTCTTGACTCTATAAAGGTCCCTCAGGATCCCTTCCCTCCAGTGTATCAACCACACCACACAGCTTGTGGTGTTGTTGGCAGACTTGCTGAGTGTGCCTTAATCCCGCTGTCCATGTCACTGATAAAGATGTTTTACAGAGATGGTCCCAATACTGAAGCACGAGGAACACCACTTATCATTGGTGTCCACTTGGACACTGAGCCGTTGACCACGATTCTTTGAGTGTGACCTTCCAGCCAATTCCTAATCCACCGAGTAGTCCATCTGTCAAATCTATGCCTCTCCAATTTAGAGACAAGAATGCCGTGCAGGACAACGTAAAATGCTGTGCAGAGGTCCAAGTAGATGACTTCAGCTGCTCTGCTGTTGTCCACCAGTGCTGTAGAAAGCCAATGTTGTAGAAGGCCACCAAATTTGTGTCACAATTTACTGTTAGTGGAGCCATGCTGTGTGTCACCAATCACCCCCTAATTAATCCTTAGCATTTGTTTCCAGGAGGATCTGCTCCATCATCTTGAAGAGCACTGAGATGATATTCACTGGCTTGTAGTTCCCTGGGTCTTCCTTTTCATTTTTTAAAAATGGGTGTTATATTTCATCTTTTCCAGTCAGTGGGAACTTCAGTGGTCTGCCATGACTTCACAAATATGATGGGTAGTGCCTCAGCCACTTTATCCACCATTTCCGTCAGGACCCATGGTTGCATCTTATCAGGTCTCATGATAAGAGGACCATGATCAGGTGCACCTTCAGGTTCCTTAGATGATCTCAAACCTCTCCTACAGCAGGTGGTTCTTCATTCTCCCAGTCCATGGTCTGTGACTTGGGTTACATAGCTGGAAAAAAGTGAGGCAAAATAATCATTGACTAGTCTTCTCCATGTTCCACGTAACCAGGTCTCCTGTTTCTTTCCAGAGATGGCCCACACTTTGTCTTGTCTTTCTTTTATCCCCCAGTGTACCTCTAGAAGTTTTTCTTGTTGGCTTTAATGTCCTTGGCCATGTTCAGAGCCTTTCTAGCCTGATCCCTGGGTACCTTGGTAATTTCTCTGTATTCCTCATAGGCTGCCTGTCCCTGCTTCCAGAAGCTGCTTGTTTATCCATGCAGACCTCATGGCATTTTTGCCTGACTTACTCTTCTTTGGGATGCATCTCTCCTGAGTTTGGTGGAGGTGCTCCTTGAATATTAACTAGCTTTCTTGAGCCCCTCTTCCCTCTAGGACATTATGCCATGGTGCTCTACCAAGCAGATACCTGAAGAGGTCCAAAGTCTGCTCTCCTGAAATCCAGGGTAGCAAGCTTGTTGTGCACCCCCCTCACTACCCTAACAATATGGTACTCCTCCATTTCACGATCACTGTAGCCAAGGCTGCTGTCAACCTTCACATTCACACCCAGCACCTCCCTATTGGTGAGGACAAGTTAAATAGCACCTCTCTTCACTGGCTTCTCTCTCACTTGAAGATGCAAGTTGTCATCAGTGCATTCCAGGAATCTTCCTGCATTGTGCTATGTTGTCCCTCAGTACGTATGAGTGTGGTTGAAGTTTCCCAGGAGGAAAGGGCTTATGAACACAAGGCCACAGCTATCTGTCTGTAGAAGGCCTCATGCGCACAGTCTTCCTGGTCAGGCAGCTATGTCCCCTGTCCATACCCTCCTTTTAATCCTAAACCATTAAATCTCCGTCAGCTCCTCTTTCATCCCCAGGAAGTGCTCCTTGCGCTCCAGCTGGTTACTGACCAGAGAGCAGTGCCGCCTCCTCATATTGCCTGCCTGTCTTTTCTGATGAGCCTGAAAGCTTCCATTCCAACACTCCAGTCATACGAGCTATATTGTATTGAAACGTCTTTTTTTTTTTTTCTCATGTTTTACGCAGTTACATTCAAGAGCGATTCTTTTTGTATATTCCAGTTTGGCCTAGAGTAACTGCTTACCTAAGCACAGGGCTACTACATGAAGTGAATGCTAATGCCCCTTGTGCCCTTTTAAAGAAAATTCAAAGAATAATTGTCATCCTGAATTTTATTCTATCTTTGTGCTTCTTTGGGAATGAAATTCCTAGATACATGCCTTGAAATTTTGCACATTGCATGTAATAAGGAAATACATTTCCCCCCCCCCCTAATCTTACTGTGAATATAGCTATCTTTATGTAGTTCTATATTGCCCTTCTGTGCATTCCAGAGCAGGTGCTGTCAACCTTTTTTCAGTAGAGGGATGAGAGGCAGAATGGGAACAGGAAATTTGTTTTACTTTGTGACCTGAACCAGGACTTGAAGGAGCCCACATGCCCAAAGCCGGGAAAGAAATGAGTGTAATTTATTGAGCAAACCTTCTCAAGTGCAACCCTGAATACAAGCATTATTCTGTCTTGTATATTTGACCAGATACCATTAAAGCATTTGCTTAATTTACAGAATGTAATTAAAAACTAAGTCTTTGAAATGCTATTCTTAGCTTATACCAAAACTTCTGAAAGAATGTTTTGTATCAGAAAATTCTATATAAACAGATATGCTGGTATGTGAGTTACAAAGAAGTGGTATCACAACAATCTCTGTGTTTTGTTTGATAATATATGATGTATGTTTATTTTCTTGTGTATTCTCAAATTTTTCAACCACAAGAGTTACTGTTAAACCAGTGCTTAAAGCTAAAAGAACAAAGAATATGGTGAAGTCTTGAGAATGTTTGTTAGAGCTTGCTGATCTTGAATTAGGTTTCACGAGCGAGAATTTTAGACCAGCTTTCCTTTTGTGCAGCTATTGATTTAACATACCCCATAGTTTGTCAGAAACACTTTTTGATCATATAATTTTAAGAATGACACTTAGCCAATGTATTTCCCCATTTCAAATACAATTAGTTGTTATTACGTGTAAATCTGACTTAGACACAGATGCTGCATTTGTAAAGGAAGTTCTGTGTAGCTGGAAAGAGTATTTTATCAGGTTATTTTTAAAAATAGCTTTTATATATATATGCATTTTCGAAAGTTACAGCTCAGCTGATTCTTTTTTCTTCTTTAATTAAACAAAAGGTGTTAGATACACCATAGCATAATTGCTTGCTTGCCCTGTGCATTTTGTGAAATAACTCATTATTTATGTTAAAATGAGTACAAACAAGCATACAGAAATAGCAGACCTCAAATATTTTGTCATTACCTTTTTACCCATCAAGGATTAGAGAACATGTTATAATTTTGTTACTGTATAAAATAAGAATTTACATGAAAAATACTGATTACCACAATGTGCTACTGAAAAAAAAAAAAGAAGAAAAGCAATGCACTTTGTCACCCTTAGCAAGTAATGTAACTACATGCAACAGGGAATGACTTTCAAACATTTATGCATATCGTTAGCAGTACTGTTACAGATTCTTGCAGATGGAATTGATGCATCTTCCTTAAATGGAATTATTTGTGACAGTTATGTTGAGTATATGCAGAAATGGATACTCTGGGAAGTAGTCACAGAGACCAGTTTTAGGTGTATAAGATTATTCTTTCCAAATCCTGGAGCGGGGCACCTCAAAGCGCTCAGCTAGGGTTCTTCCTCTGATATCATCCTCCAGAAGAGCCTGTATTTCTGTCAGCATTAGCAGAGATCAGCCTTACAGGTACGTTATCTGTACTTTATGGATAACCTATCTGAATACCCTCAGAGGGAGCATAGAGCAAGGTGTGCACTCCTCGTATGCAGGTAACATCCTCTGACTGGTTCCATTGTAAGTCAGACTGGCACAAAGCTTTGCTAAATTGATTGATCTAATGGACTGGAAGGGAAGTCACTTTTCTTAAATACTGTCCCTTCCTAACATAGACCCCACATTTTTGATGCAAAACCCTAGTTTTCCGAGGTTTGGATAAATCTGGGCTACTCCTGTTTGGAACAGGCAGCGCTAAGTCTCTTGTGGTGTTTGTACTGTGGCTGTAGAACTGCCAGTGGAAGCTGGAATTTAGGACGTCTTCCACTTTTTCAGGGGTTACTGACCTGATCGCTGGGACAATCCCAAATTATTTCCTTTTACTCCTTTATTTTTTGTCTTTATTTTTATTTGTGGCAAACCAGTGATGCTATGTTATTTAATTTCTTTTTCAAATTCTAAAATAAATTCAGTTATAAAAGAAAAACACAAGATGATTAGTGAATTGATAATTTATCAGTGCCATCTAGTGTACACAGCTACAAACCCAAGCATTACAATTACTGCTTCTGTCCTGACTAAGTCCATAAGGTGTCACGGCAAGTGGAGTTCTAAATGCTTGTCTTTGGTATTAGTCTCTCTTCAGCAAATACTTCTCAGCTAAACATTTTATCAAGAGGTTTCAAAGTAGTCTTGTGGAGAGTGAGTAGTTATTAGAATAGGGTTTGGAAGCCTTAGGTTGCATTTTAAATATCAGTAATAACTTTATTGGGTTCCTAAGAAAGCAGTGAAGATAAATAGCTGTATTATTAACATAGAATCATAGAATAATTAGGGCTGGAAAGGACCTGAAGATCATCTAGTTCCACGCTCCCTAGACCATGTTGCACAAGGCTCTATCCAGCTTGGACTTCAACACTGCCAGGGGTGAAGCATTTACCACTTCTTTGGGCAATCTGTTACAGTGCTTCACCACCCTCATAGTAAAGAACTTCTTTCTTATAGGTAACCTGATCTTTGCCTCTTTACGTTTAAAACCATTTCCCCTTGTCCTGTTGCTGCAGTCCCTGATGAAGAGTCCATCTCCAGCATCCTTGTAGCCCCCCTTCAGATATTGGAAAGGTGCTATGAGGTCACCATTCAGCCTTCTCTTCTCCAGGCTCCCCAACTTTCTTGGCCTGTCTTCATATGGGAGGTGCTCCAGCCTCCTTATCATCCTCATGGCCCTCCTCTGGATGTGATGCAACAGCTCCATGTCCTTCTTACGTTGAGGACACCAGAACTGCAGAGTACGCATCTTCTGATACACCTTAATAATACGAGTTATCCAGTCATTCACACTTTGTAAGGAGGGGAAAGAAAGCTACTGAAAATGAGAGATTAGCAATCTAATGGATAAACTTCCATGAAAATATCTGACTTAAAAAGCAGACAAGATAGTATATTTCGTATCATAGCAGTAGAACTGTAGGATCTTAAGTGGTGTACCACAGTGCTTTTTCACATGAGAGTGATGAATGACCTTACTATTAAGAACTGTCGTGGTTTAAACCCTAGCCAGACAGCTTGTTCACTCACTCCCAGTGAGTGGTGCTGGGCTTAGAGCAATCGAGCCCCCCCCCACCCCGGGCTCTCCCCTTCCCCGCTCCCGGAGGAACGGGGAGAAGGATCGAAAGAGTGCAACTCCCAAGAAACGAGTCCCACCCAGAAGCCCATGTCCTTCCGGGTAACTCCCAGTTACCCCCCACCCCAGGCATGACGTGCTGTGGTATGGAATACCTCTTTGGCTAGCCCGGGTCAGGTGCCCCGTCTCTGCTTCCTCATGGCTTGCCCTCCTCCCTGGCAGAGCATGAGCCTCACAAAGTCCTTGGTCAGGGTAAACATCACTTAGCAACAACTGAAAACATCGGTATCACCAGCACTGTTCCCAGGCTGAAAGTCAAAACACAGCACTGCACCAGCTACCACCAAGGAGAAACATGACTGCTTCTGCTGAACCCAGGACAAGATTCTACTCACTTATTTTAAGTGTAATTAAAGTTATTATTTTCCTTTCCCTTTTTGGAGAAACATGAGGTGCTTCTCTTTGGTTACTGATCTTCTCAACACTAGAAACAAAAAGTAATTCAGTCTATTTATCGGGATCAGAAAGAACAAAAAGTAATTTCATAATTCATGTACTCCACGTTTTATTAGGTTGGCCACTGATGCTATGACTCCTGAAGGAGCTATGTTGCCAAATTCTCTTATACACACACTTGTATACATATATGTATATATTTAAGTGTGTATGTATATATCTGTATATGTTAGTGTATCTGTGTATATCTACCTTTAGATGTGTATGTAGGAATGAGAAATTGCTGTGAGGGGAGTGGTTAAGACTAACCAGTTTTAAGTGTGTTTCAGTCCTTACCACTGCATACAAAATTTGTGAGAGCTCTGGGGCAAGGGGGTTGGAGAACCTGATTTTGTTGCTTCTGTATGACATCAACCTGGGCATTTTGATGACTTTCTCACTGAATACTTCAATGGGAGATGGTTGCACTGAATATTTGTTTTCTTTAATGATTTTGTATATCTCAGTAACATGGTTAGTCTGGGATTAGTAACTTGTACAACCTTAGTCTCAGTCCCCATACAAGCAAACACTAGATCCCTTGTTTAAATTGGTGTGATAAGTTCATAGCAGTGAGCCTCAAAGATGCCTGGAGAGTAAATATTTTCCTAGAGCATGGACATTGTAGGTGTGGTTGCAGTAGTCAGGGATGATAATTGAATCTAATTCTGCCGCATGCAAAATAGGTACATACCAGTGGAGCAAACTAGAAAAGGGTCTGCCCCTAGACTACTTACCACATCTGCTTTTAATAAACTTATTTGGCCCATTTGATCTGAATTTGTAAATACAATTTCAGAGAATCTGAAAATGCATGTTTGGAAGTGTGTTAATTGGCCTTTTACTGAGAAAGAAAATGTTAGCCTTTTTGTCTTAATATACACCATACTTACTTCTATGGAATTGCATAAATAATAATTGTTTACCACAAGCCTATGTACATTTAGGAGCCCTTACTAATCAGAATTATTACTTAATTAGAAGTTTTATTTTCTTTAGAGAGCGGCAGTTAAAGCAAATTCTACTGTGTATGTAAAATGGAATTCAAGCTCATTTTGTTAAATGTCCAAACCAAATAAAATTGCACAAAGCTAGCTTAATGAGGCATTTAAAATTTCGGGGGGGTGGGGGCGGCAGTTGCGGAATAAAAAAAGCTAAGCATCCGCGCTAAGTAGTAAATTAGGGAATACTAGATAGGACATTTTGTGATATTATTTATGTACTTCTATTAAAAGTTTTCTTAATTGGGTATTTTGTGGTACTGCTGGTTGCAGGAGGATTTTTAAGAAGTAATCAACCTAGTTTTGCTCTAGTATTTAACCTTAATTTTAACTGAAGTTAATGGAAATGTTTATATAAAGACAACTTCATGCTGAAGAACATGTAATTTCTGAAAAGTTCTGTAAGGAAAACTGGCAAATATAGTGTCTTCACAAAAATAAACAGATGATAATCAGTCTTTTAAAAATATTTTGGGTGTACCTGAGTAATGATCTGTATCACCTTTTTTTTTTGTATCAGTCAAGTATTGTCTTACCTGTTTTTTATTTCTGTGGCAATGATAGTGAATAGAACGATGAGACTAGACTTGCCAAAAGGTTTTGCATATGCCAAGCTTCAAAACTGTAATGGTGCCTGTAACTGTTTGCTTAAGTTACTGTTGTTCTACCTCAAGTTTTAGAGAGAATTAGCTTTTTTTCCATGCCTTTTCTCTCTTTACTGATGGCATCTGGCTCTTCCTGTTCGTTCACAGTATGTTTGACCAAAGTGTAGCTTCACTTTATAATGAAGGAGAAAAGGAAGTTAACCCGATCAAGCTGATGGAAATGTTTTCTTTTTTGACTTTTTTGACTTTTCCACTATCTAAATTATAAAATGCTTGTTTCTACTGTGGCTATTTTGTGGAGTTAGGGAGTACCTGTGTCCTGCAAGCTTAAACCAGTGTTGTTTATCATGGTGGCGTACTGTTTGCAGTGTAAGTTCATAAATGTCAGTTATTCAGTGTCTCCAAAGTGAGGGCTGATATAAGATAACTGGAATAGCTGTAAAACTTCTTAAATTTCTTTCTTCCTCTCTCACCTGGAGAGTGTTTGCAATGTAAACTTTGCAATGTTAGAGACTCAAGAGTCTCTAACCTGGAAGTGTGTTTGCAATGTTAAACCGGTAGAAGGTTTTGAATGATGAATTCTTACTTCTTACTATCATTATCTTTTGACACCTTTTCTGCTACTTGGACTGTTCGCTCAGTAATATGAAAATGGACTAATAGGGGTAAAAAAAAGCTGTGTACAGTCTTCACAGCTCGTGCAATGTGCCATTGTGCCTTGTTGTCACCTGCCTACACTTAATTAATAAGCATGTGTTTTATTCTTGTATTTACACAAGATCAAAATTAAAATGCATAAATTTGATTTTTTCTGTCTGTGACATGGTGCTTCCTCCCTTACTTCAAAAACTATTACTGCAAATATGAAAAATACAAATACATTGAAACTTTGTTTGTTCAAGATATAAAAGATACAGTTTTGTGGTTTAAAAGTGTAGACAGATTGGCTGTGTTAACAGAAAGCTCTAATCTTGTGGAAGGTATTTTTTTGTATTCTAGGAGATCAAAACCCAAAAATATATAAGTTACCTCAATAACTATTGTGACATAATTTATAACATTCTACAAGCTAATTTGTTTCTCTGCAGAAGCAAGGAACATGGTGCATACATTTTTGGGGTTCTTGCTGAGGAGTATGAAATCTGACACCATGGATTTATATTTAAGCCAATGGTTAGTAACTTATGAGGCCTATTTATGCATATATCTGCTCTGTAGGTGTGCAGATACAAGCAAAGAATATTTATCAAAGATATAATATTTATCAAGGAAAATGTTCAGTAACCAATACCTCATCCTGGCGATTGTACAGATACTTTTGATAGCCTCCATGTCTCCATTTATTTCTTTAAAATGTGTTAAATCTTTATTGTATCAATGCCTGTTCCATACTGTATAGATCACACACATATACCTGGTATTTTCCAGTACAAGGTTAATCTTGATAGCTCTCTGTCATTTAAATTTATCAGTGCTACCAAGAATCTGTATGTTCAGTAATAACTACTGTGCAGTATTTCTCATGATTGCCCCTCACCCATTGAAAAATTACAGAATGATCATAAGCTTTCTCTAGTAGTTGAGTGGGTTATTACCCTAACGTTAATCTTTATTTAACTAATTAAAGCTGCAAGTATGAGCTATTTACACTTCCAACTATTTTTAATATTGTTGAAAGCTTGGCCTTTAGAAATCTGGATAGTTTTTTTTGGTGAGTTTGGGTTGGTGGGGGTTTTTGATCTATAAGCAATAATATCATGCCAAGATTCAGGATTTTTTTTCCCTGAGATTTATGGAATCAAGTTTGAAGCATCAACGGGTAGACTACTTGTTTCCAAAATGCCACAGACCTGATCTCTTCCTTGATCCTTATATGACCATTTGTTAGGGAAAATGTGAATGATGATTTGCATGATCTGAATAAAGAGGTAAATAGTTAAGGAACAATGAGTTTGAACACATAACTCTCATTCTTACCTTTCTTTAAGAATAATTTAAGTTTGTATCTAGGTTTTAAGTTTGGATATTGTGATGTAGGGAGTGAAGAGGAGGAGCTAAGCTTGGAGGAGGTTGAGGGGAGACCTTCTAGCAGCCTTCCAGTACCAAAAGGAGACCAGTTCCTAAAGAAAAATGGAGAGGGAATTATGAACACAAGTAGTGACACATCCGTGGGTAACGGCTTAAATTGAAACAGGGTAGATATAAGATACTAGATATTAGATACAAGATATTAGATACAAGAACCTTACTGTCAGAGTGGTGAGACACTAACAGATAGCCCAAAGTTGTGGCTTCCCATCCCTAGAAGTGTTCAAGGACAGGCTGGACAAGGCTTTCAGCAATCTGGTTTAGTGGAAGGTGTCCCTGTCTATGGCAGGGGAGTTGGAATGACATGATCTTTAAGATCCCTTCCAACACAAACAATTCTATGATTCTGTGATTCTAAGAGAAAAGAAAATGAGCTTCTTTTCTTCTTTCTTCTTCATAATGTCAGTGTTTAAGAGCTTCCGTTGCATAAATAAGTTGTTGAGAAGTAGGTGGTTGGACAGCAGAATGTAACAGTCTTCTCATTTATGTTTCCTAGTTAAATTCCTTTCCAGGTCAGTTATTACTTTTGAAATAGCTGATACACACAAGCTTCTTGCCAGCTTCTGTGAGATGAGCGAGATCAGTTGAGGCTTTTTTTCATTAGCAGACTGCATTGCTGTTAAAAAAAAAAATTAAAAAAAAAAGCATAGGCAAAAAAATAGTAAAAAAAATCTGTACAAACTCAAAATGGGCCCAGAAGTGCAAGAGGAAAAAAATAGGAGGAACAGAAAGTACTCTTTTCCTGTTCTTTTATTTTCATTTTCAGCATGGCCTGCCATTGAGATAAAATATTTGTTGCTAAGGAAGAGAAAGAGAGTGTGAATTATGAAACAGGTAAGAGGCTACCAAATCAAAGAACTGCAAATCAAAGAGCTGCCAAATAGCAAGCAGTTCCCCCTGAGACCTAGAATTACAATTGGGTTCCATTTATATATCCTTGGGTACAGAAAACTGTTGTGCTTGGGAAAGAGGTGAAGGTTTCTCTAACAGGTATTTTTCAGAAATGGTGGAAATTATTTTTATTTTTATGCTGATCACAATTCCCTTAGATGTGAAGAGAATAGAATTGGCAGAGCTTTTTGCCCTTCTTAAGGCCTTTGAACAAGTATGAACCACTCCATAGTAAGCTGAATATGTATAATACAAAAATTTCTGAAATAACTGAGTGAACTGTCAGTCAAATTAATAACTTGCTGTCTAAAAAATTCCAGTTGCAGGCATCTATCTCTTAAAATGAAGCGAAGTTAGTATGTCTTATTAAAGAACACAGATATAAAATTAACTCATTCAGAAATTATGTCTACGTTGCTAAACAAGCTTTTTTTTAATGCAATGGATTTTATTTCTATTTGGAAGATAAGATGGTGTATATAGGAAGCAAACTGTATCAGGATTTTAAAATTGCATTTGTTTGATACCTGAGTATTTTTATCAGTCTTGTTATACAGTAGTGCCCTGTTGTATGTGCTGTTATGGCAGGTGTATACCTTTTAATGATTGAAAAAAAAATAAATCAGACAGTTATTGAGATTTCGGAAAGTACTGCAGCCCACTGAAGATACACCAAAAACCTTGTGGGTCAAGACTACAGTGGGAGTTAAGATAAAAAGGCTCCTGTATGATTGCTCTGTCAGTTCTCGTGGACAATATGAGCTGTTCTTTTTTTTAATGTACACATGTAGCTGTGCTACATGTTGAATTATACTATGTCAATCAGTTTCCTTCATCAGGAAGGATGAAGGAAACATCACTCAGATCTCTTGATGGTTGGTTGACTTGTTTGTTTTCTTTCTTTCTGCCTCTGGTTTCCACACTTCATTCATATAGTTGTCTTAAAAAAGACAACTACATTCCACATTATGTTACATCCTGAAACCAACTTTCATTACTTTATATGTCTGTATCTCATCCCATCTTAGAATGCTTGGCTATTCCTTTTTCCAAATAAAACTTATTTCCTGAAGTTAGGAAAGTCAACCACTAATCAGATTAACCAGCTTTACGTTTTATTTCATCATTCTGCTTGTATGAATAAGAAAAAGTACGCTGTATGTAGTGGACTTAGCCACTTCTTTTTTAGATATTTTTCATGTCTGTTTCTTTTATAAAGTCTCTAGACGAAATTATTTCTGGTAAAATACCTATGTGAAATAAATGCATGTGTAGCACCTTGTTACAGTGTTTCAGCAAAGTTTTAGAATAACACTGATTCCGGTTTAAATTGAGAAGGTAAAGGTTCAGTTTGATAAAGACTGTTTGATGGTTTATTGAAAAAAAGATTAAAAAAAATAAGATATGGAATTTGCACATTTTTGTATATTACCATCCTCATATAATTTATTGAGATCTGAATATTCTTTTCAGTTTTAACATGAATAGAAACATGTGGAAGCAGTTTTTGATCCTTGTGCTAGAACTGACATTCAGTAATATTAATTTACTGGAGAAACTAGTGCACGGTCTTTTCTTATTCCTCTGCGTCCTTATTGCACTGTAAGAGGCCTTTTTTTTTTTTTTTTCTTTCCCCCTGAACATTTGAAGAAGTGTGTGTGTGTGTTAAAAGCTTGCTTCACTTAAGCTCCACCTTCCTTAAGTGTTTAAGACGTGACTTTAAAATCATAATTAGCATGATTATTTTAAAAAATAACTCATTTTTCACTAATGGGCTAGAGTTCATTTTCCCTGTCTTTAAGTAAGTTGATGAATAAGACATTTTTATGATAGAATCCTGTTGAACTTCAGAGCTACTTCCTGAGAGATTTACTGAGGTACTAGGGTTATTTATCTCTTGACACCAAACATTGATCTCTCAACTTTCCAATTATCCTCTTTTTAAGAGTTATCTTCATTTAACACCTTACTATTGAGAAGCTCCACGACAGATGAGTGTAAGGAGTAGAAGGAGAGCAAAGCACAGACTAGTAGAGAAAATTTGTATACATAGCTACAAAAATATGTTTATATAAATATATGTATTATATTTATAATATACAGCATATGGTAGATACAGGTAGATATAAAAGTAAAATTGTAATGGGGGTGTGTATACATACTTGTAAAGAATATATTTAAAGAACATATATAGAATTGGTTGGGATTTTTCAAGACTGTAGAAATGCATTTTAATGTTACTCTTCACAGTTTAGCCTTGTTATTTGTTTCAGAAATTCAGCAGGCTCATTAAGTCCAGCCATTTTTCATTTGCAAATACAATTTAGTAGTTTAACCTATGACATGTTTTCCATTTGTTTGGTAGAGAATTTTCCGCATTTAGTTCAATGGCTCAATCCAACATGAAGAGTCTTGGTAATCCTCATGTGGTGGGCAAGCAGAAGGGAAGCTCTTCAGTGGGCTTACTGAGTCTTTCACATTTCAGAGAAAACCCCATGAAATGTTGTTGCTATGGCTTTGAGAACTTACTTATTTTTGATCAGTCAGTATGTGCTGTTAGAACTAAAAGACATTAGTGGAAAATCTGTAAACACACGTATACACAGATATATACAGATTTATATATATATTTACTGTCCTTGGCAGCAGTCCTGCCAGTGTAGGGACACAGTCTTGGGGGGTTTCAGGCTGGCCCGTGGGACTGCTCACCCTCCTGGGGTCACATGGTACACACAGGCCACAAGCTGCCCTGGTTCTGTGTGGATGGCTGTGGGTCTTATTTTGTGTCCTGTCCTCCCTGCCTTGCTGCCAACCCTGTTTTTGCACTCCTACGTATCTGTAGAGATTGGCCGCTATCCAAGTAGGCTGACAAAAGGGACATTATCACTTTTGAAAACAGTTGTCTTGTTAAAACAAACGAACAAAAATAAAAACCCCCAAAAGTAAACAGAAAAGTAAAAAAAAGGTAATTTATTTGTCACTGAGGTTTTGTTTGTTCTGTGAAGTCAATTCTTACCCCTCTTTCTAGTCTCCTCAGTGCTACTTCGCCACTCTCACCTTGACACCATGCTTGTAAGGTTAATAATCCTTCAGGTATCATTTGTTCTCTGAATTCCTTCCAACCCACCTCCTGAAGAAGTCATTGTTTCGTTCATCCTCTATTACCTTAACTTTTTTAACTCTTGAACTTTTCAGTGTGCTGCTGTGTTGTTGCTGCAACTCTCTCTCTCAGATAACATCAGTCTGACAACACCTCCTAAGTATCTTTTTTAACCATACTCTATAGTCTTGTTGATTCTCACAGTTACATCTCATACCTTCCTAGGGGAAAAAAATGCCTTTTCTTACCTCCTGCTGAATTGTGACTCCTGTGAGGGTCTTATTTGCCCTCCAGAGTCCCTCCCACCCACCCTCTCAACCTCTGCCACTTTTATAATTGATACTGTGATAACTTCCATGCCTTGAGTTCCCATTTAATTGAAATAATGTATGGTTAAAACATTAGATCAGATGATGCCATCTAGTTTAATCAATGACAAATTTAAAATCCAATTAAAAAATCAGTTCAAAATGTGTTTTGTTTGAATGCCAGCTACTAAAACAAGAGCTTTAACTAATGGGATATGCTGATTAGAGAATATTTAGACTGCCAAAATATTTGTAAGTTTTGTATTCAGCTAAAAACCATCTGTGAACCTATACCAATTACAGTAAAATCTAGTTAGAGGTGAAAGCTTAACAAATTATATTCCTAAATAAAATCCTGATTAAAAAGTTGCAGGTTTTTATCCCTTTTATTAATAAAATATGAAACAAACACTGACAGATTCAGACTTCAGATATGCATCAAATCAAAAATCCTCCTGTCAAAATAATTTGCAAATGTGAGCATTTCTGTTAACTTCTGTAGAAATGCCTGAAGGACGAGCAATCTGTAAGACTTCTAATTACTGAGTGCAAGTAAAAGGAAGAAGGAAAAATGACACTACAATACTTGCTTTTTCTTTTTGCAGAATTCACTTCTAGTAAATTTTTGTGTAAGTGGGAAAAACTTCAGCCTCTGAGTATAATGAAAGATTAATAAAATTGCATTAAAAGATACATACAAAGCCCGTAAGAGGCACAGAAAATAAATTCTGTTTTGGTTTGATGTAACATTAATACATCTTTCACAGCCTCACTTACATTTTGGTAACTAATTCAACTTCACCTGTACAATTACCCACTACAGGCTAAATTTCCCTTTAAGCTTATGCTAATTTTTGAAATGTACAAAAGCTAATAATTAATTATGGATCAGTGCTGATTTTGAAGTTTGATTTCATTTGACTGCCTGTACTTTGGAATAGAGTTTCACACTACAGAAATGTTTGCCTTTTTTTAAGCATGAAACAAAATCTGGAAATCACTAGAATAACTAAATCTAAAGTATAATTTCCCTCCCCTCTTTTTGCAGTACAGATAACACATTAGCATTCTGTTATGGGTAAAAACAGATGCAGTTCTTTTCCTGTTCACTACAGTAAGAGAGCTGACTTAAGTTTTCTTACTGAAACTGAAATTCCTTCTAACAAAACTTTCCGGCCTTATAACTACTTTTAAATTGCTGGACCTATTTGGCTTAAAATTATTATAGTGAAAAGAAAAAAAATATCTGAAACCTGTCCTATGAACAGGAATTGTTGGACCTAAATGATGCATAGTTAAAGCATAATATATCAGAATGACTGCAGAATTGATAATTCTTATATTCAAAAGAGGTAAACATAGTGATGAGTTACACATTTCATGCAAATTTAAGTTAATTTAAACCCTGTACCTACTCCATTACATAATATATACTTGTTATCTTTTTTATGAAAAAAAATTTTATTAGCCTTTTAGATAGGAAAATACAGTATATGTAGAATATCTTTACATAATTTTGAAATTCAGGTAAAAAAACAATATAGAAGTATATTGATAACAAAATTTTTGAAGAATTGTTTAAAGTAGTTCAATGATATTGCACATACAATATTGTATTTCAAAACAGTGGGCTTTTTTTTTCTTCCTATAAGAGAACTGGGAATTTCAACCTTGTGGCTAATTGGTCTCTGAAGTGTGTGGACCTTTAAGCTTGCCACTGCTCCAGAATGTAAGTTATTTTATATATATATTATTTTTATATATATTATATACATATATAATGTAAAAATGTGTTTTATAAAGTCCATCATCAAGAAACCTGACACATCTACCCAGTGCTGTGCTGTGGAATAATGTATTTTCTGTTCTGCAGAGAAACAACAATACTTCCAAAAATACTTTACAATGAATATCAATTATCTCCTCAAAACTGCTACTAAGCTTCAGATAAGTCCTGCGTATTCTTAAAGGCCTCAGTACTTGAATTTTGCAAATGCAGTCCATTCATTTCCTAAACGTTTCACGCTATGTATGTCACAAGTGTATCTGCACAACATTGCCCCTGCATCTGCACTGAGTACATCTGCACTTCGTACGCAAAATCCCATCAAAACTGTCAAAATAAATATTTCCTCATGAATTTTTTTCTTTTCTGACTTGATTAATTTCAGAGATAATTTATCAAGCTTTATTTTCATTACACATAATATGGATTATATAGAAAAAATGCAGGCTTACTTTCTGTGTAAAGGAATCACAGTTCAGAATCACCAAGTGCCAAATATTTCAAGCACTACTAGAACTTAATCTACCAGCTGCCTTTCAGGAACATAATCTGAACCAGGCCCCATGGAGAACTTCATTGACAGTAGTGCTATTACAATATCTCTACTGGATAGTCTCATGGTTTATGTATTGACTTGAAAGAAATAGAAGTCCAAGCTGTGATACCCATTTTTACCACAGGGAATATTAAGCATTAAGGGAATATTAATTCATGTTCCACACTGTACCAGAAATGGTCCTAGTTGTGATAGCGTTGAACAATTTTCGTGGATATTCACAAAACTATAGAAACCCATGGTATTTATTGCAGCTGAAGCTGCGATGACTCCTTGACTGCTAACCAAACCTCATATAAAGACTTACCAGGAGAATAATTGTGAGGTAGCCTTGAAAATCTTCAGAATGTCTGTCACCATTGCACGATCTGGTTAGTATTCTGAACATAACAAACTGCAAGAAGAGTATCCTTTTTTTTGAACAGGTAGATACACTTGATACCTCTTACGAAATGGTATTGGTGTGGTGGCTTAACTTAAACTGAACAGCAGGTACTAACCAAAGCTGTTCTATCACTCTACTCAGCTGGTCATGGGAGACAAAATATAATAAAAGGCTCACGGGTTGAGATAAATACACAGAAATCACTCAGCAATTACTGTCACCTGCAAACAGACATGGTTTGGAGAAATCAGCATAATTGATTACCAATCAAATCGGAGTACGGTAAAGAGGAATAAAAACTAAATCCTAAAAACACATTCTCCCCATACCTTCCTTCTTGCCAGGCTCAACTTTATTCCTTTACTATTCAACTTTATTTTCTCTACCTCCTCCTCTTGGGCAGTGCAGAGTGACAGGGAGTGCGGGATGAGGTCAGTTTGTTCATTATACATTGGCTCTGCTGCTCCTTCCTCCTCTGGGGAGGACTCCTCACACTCTTCCTGTGCTGCAGTGTGGGTCCCTTCCATGGGTGCATACCTTCTGGAACAGGTTGCTCCAGTGTGAGTCCCCAGCAGGGTCACAAGTCCTGCAGCAAACCTGCTCCAGCGTGGACTCCTCTTTCCATGGGGCCACAGGTCCTGCCAGGAGCCTGCTCCAGCACGGGTTTCCCAATGGCGTCGACAGCCTCCTTTGGGCACCCACCTGGTCTGGTGTGGGGCCCTTCATGGCTGCAGGTGGAATCTGCTTCACCATGGACCTCCATGGGCTGCAGGGGCACAGCTGCCTCACCATGGGCTGCACCATGGGCTGCAGGGGAATCTCTGCACCTGTGCCTGGAGCACCTCCTTCCTCCTTCTGCACTGAACTGGTGTCTGCAGAGCTGTTTCTTTAACTCCTCTCTTTGGCTGTTGTTGTGCAGTTTTTTTTCCCATTCTCAAAAATATAGTTATCCCAGAAGCACTGCTAGCACTGCTGACAGGCTCAGCCTTGGCTAGTGATGTGTCCATCTTTGAGTTGGTTGGCATTGGCTCTGTCAGACACCAGGGAAACTTTCTAGCAGCTTCTCACAGAAGCCACCCTGTACACCTCCTCACTACCAAAAACTTTCCACACAATCCAAATACATTTAGCATTTCTTATTTCCCTTGTCAGGACTCGTTTTCTTGCTCTATGAGAGATGCCAATATATGCGAGTTTTAATTTATATGGCTGGTTAATGGGTAATTATTTAATTGCAGTAATTAAAGTCTTCTTAAAGTCTCATCCCTTATTAAACCTGTCACCTTTCCCAGAAAACAAAGCTTTCTGATAAATCATTTCTGCATATTTTATGGCAATTCTTGCTATCTGAAAGGTAGATGATATTATATTTTAAGGAATCTCATTTTTTTTTGTAAAATAATTAATGATCTAGCAGTTTGATAGCTCCTACTAGTGCTTTTATGGCACTCAGTGATTTGAACTACGATGTTATTTGTGAACTGAAAATATGCTTTTCTGGAGAAACAATATTAAAAAAGAATGCAGAAATCTGGTGTGTGTTAGCATTAGCTTGGTTTATCACTGTAAGCAGTTAGATGATAGATGTTCCGTTTAAAAATGACCTTGATTTTCATCTATCATACAGTTTGCTTACTGTTAAACCAAATTACAAGTGTTTTAGTAATGTAATCAGATATTTTCTTTGCTTCCTTATATTCTTCTGACATTTTATTAAAACTTCACAAAGAACCATAATAGAATAAAGCAGTTGGAACTCAGGAAGAATGTTAAATATGAGCTACAAACTTTGTCCTCTTGCCTTCTTATAACCATATTCTGCAAGAATACCACTGCTGAGCTTGAATAAACATGTTAAAATTTGGTATGTATATGTAAATCGGGATAAAAATCATAAAAATACAATTTAAATTTTTTTGTCACGTGAAATACACAGAAATACACAGAAAGTGTCTTTACAGTGCTTTAATTTCACAGTGCATATCTAACCATGTAGATGATTTTTTCTGAAGTTCAGTTAGATAGCAGAGAAAAAGGTAAAAGGAAGTTTGAGAAAACCTCATCACTCATCATTCTCATTTTTCAAAAAATAACCTAGCCAGATTCCTTAACTGCTGACAGGTTTCAGAAGACAAGTTTTCTAGGTATACAAGTCTTGTAACATACCATTGTTAGGTAACTTATTTCTACAGAGAAATGTTTTCTCTGTTTATCTATCTCAGCTTCCTGGGGTTTTACTTAACTTTTTTCTGTATTTATCTTTTTAATATTTTTTTCCTCTTTAAGTGGGAACTCTCCTATTTTTACAGGACCAGTACTATTTTCATGAGTTGATCTGAGTCAGGCATAAAAGACAGTAACAGTGCATTATCTTGAAACTGAAAGTTTAAATTCCTCAGAGTGAATTACACACTGGTAGCAAACACGTGATAGAACAATTAGTTCTACAGAGGACATAACTCCACATTCACTCTGTTGACTTGGTTTGCATGTTCTTAATGATACTGAATTATGAGAATCTCTTTTCCAACTCTTACCTACCCAAAATACCAAGCAGAAACATGGTTTTCATGGCCAGCTATAATTTCAGAAATGTGGACTCATTGTTTGTATGTCTTTGACTACTGTGCTGAATTTACGTTGTACTTTTTTGTATCTATCTCAGTAACAAAGCATAAAATATTAAATGTGACTTCATCACTCTGTTTTGGCAATTCTCCAAAATAAAACCTGAAATGGTAGGTGCTTCAAGAGCATTGGTTGACTATTGTACCGCACTTGTAAAGATGAGAAGATGGCTGGAGATATTTGAGATAGTGAGACATAAGTATTGCGGGTTGCTGGATGCGATAAACTGAAAAAAAAATCAAATAAGGGATGGGGAGTTCTGTATGAACTGAGGTGTTAAACAGCAAACGAATGCATTTTACATGACTTACTTAAATTTTAATTTAAGAATATTCTAGATTTATCTTCAGTCGTTTAGAATCCCATCTTGAGTGGAGTAGGGAATATCAAAGTTAAAACCAAGTAGAAAATGAAAGAGAAACCTTTCAGGAAAGAGACATTAAAATGAAAATCCTGGAGTACATCCCTAACTCAATGATGCAGAACATTACTCTCAAATTAGTTGGCCTCAACGTCTCTGATCACCCACAGATTAAGATCTTCTCATTGCAGTTTTTTTGCGGCTTTATGGCAATGTATGGAAAATCATTACTTATGCTAAACTTTGCCACACACTTCTGAAGATTTGAACCCTTGAGGCTTTTCATCTGTGTAGCTTTTGTTTTTTTGATAGACTTTCATATTAATCTGAGTTAAATACCATCTATGATTAATTACATCTGTAATTAATTTTCATCATTACGTTTTAATATTTTCATCCTTACATTTTGATGTTTCATTTAAAAGGTTGTGGATTATTTTTACTGTAAAGGTTGGTAAATGCTGAGCGAAGTTCAGATCTCATTCATATAGCCTAAGCTGAATATTACAAACATACATATATGTAGCCATCTGCAAAGGGAATATGTATGAGTGTGTGCATATATGCAGTGCAGTTTAATTTCATGCAGATTTTCAGGTTTGACGTTCAGCTGTTCTAGCTCTGGAAGCTATCATATAGAACAGTTAAAATTATTACTCTATATTTCCACAGTCCACATTCCAACCATGTGCCTTCTGTTGGCAATAGCAACAATAACAAAAGAAGCTTTTGGTCAGATAAACTTGCTATGCAGAAATGGAAACAAATACCTGCAGGAGAAGGCAACATAGGCCAAGACCACTTCTTTCAGCAGCATCCTACTCATAAAGGAGTTTAAACAAACTGTGCAACCACGGTCCCTGGGAAAAGAGCAATAGCAGCAATTACTTAGTAGGAGACACATTAAAATAATATTGCTGTTCCTTATTTTCTTAAAAGAAAAATCTTTGTTTAATGTTATTTTCCATCAATACAAGAAAATATCCAATATAACTGCAGTTAGCAATAAGTTTAATTTCCAAGAAATTGTTGTAAAAATAACAAGGAGTTGTAAAAATAACAAGCAGTTGTAAAAATAACAAGCAGTTCATAGTTTAGTTTTATGTCTGCTTTAGACAGATTTTTAGTCAACATAAAAAGGTATCATAAAGTTCTATTAAAAATAATGTGCTTTTTATGCTTTACATTACTGTGCAGAATATGTTTTCGCTCTTTTTCATTTGTACGTTTATTTCCATTTCTTCTCTAAATGAAGCTGTTTAAAGTGGCAGATCTGCCCATGGTTCTTTAACTCTGCTAGGCTTCACTTGTCTTCTGCTATTACAGGAATCAACAGATGTGCATTTCTTTCAGTGGCAGCATCAGATGAAGCATCTTAGCTTTTCCTCCCTTCTTCTTGACAGATGGTTCTTAATCCACATCAGTGCCTTGATTGGATCACCACACAGCCCAACAAAGAGCATACACAAAAGATTATTACTACAGCAAGGTAAACTGCCAGCAGGTAGAGAAGAATAGGAAGGTCTACTGCTGGGACTGGTAGCAGAAGTTAGAGCAGAAAAGACAATAAATCATAGAATCAAAAGACTGATATGGGTTGGAAGGGACCTTACATATCAGCTAGTTCCAATTGCCCTGCCATGCGCAGGGTCACCTTCCACTAGACCAGGTTGCTCAAAGCCCCATCCAACCTGGCCTTGAACTCTGTCAGGGATGGCATGCATAAAGGTTTAAATGCATGTATTTAATGGTAAATATACAGTAAACAATAAACGCATGCTGAAAGTGAAAGCCTGTTTTACCTAAAAGCTAGTATTCTGCTTTATTTTGATACACACTTCATGTTACAAAAGTCATGAAGTATTTGATGAAAGCCATGTAACAAATCTACTTCTGTGTGGGCATACCTTAGACATCTAAAATATAGTTTAGAATATTCACTTAAAGGAGAAGGAATGGAAGCACACATAAGGCCTCAAGGTTTTTGGAAAGTTATCAGTAATAAAAAACAAAAAACAAACAAAACAACAAAGGACTTTTATTTTCTTTTTATTAACAACCTCTCCTTAGTAGAATTCATTGTAGTTAACAGAAAAGCATCCTGGGAGGAAGCAGTGAATGATCACTGCGATCTTCTATTTAAAATACATCACAGCAGGAGCTATGCTGAAAAATAAATTAAGTAATCTTCTATGTGAGCAGTGTGATAAGCCCAGTCATTTAATTATGTGTATACTTTGCCTGTGCAATGAACATCAGATCAGCTGTATGGGTGTATTCTGTTGAATGTATTATGGATGTAGATTGGTGAAACTTAAGGGAGTTTACCCTTCGAAATGAAGTTGAAACGAAGTTGAAACATCCCTACTTGAGAATTGAAAATAGACATTCTTATTCTTAGTATAAAAGTATTCGTTGGAGTGGCATTTAGTAGTAATTTTTGTTATTCTTTAGCTCTGACTTTTCCAGCATAAAGGTTTTATATGCTGCTGTTTATAGTTACACAAAACATAACATTCAGATGAAAATTCATGTTTTCATCTACAGAAGATGCTAAAAAGAAGGTTAGTAATCAGATGCACTGCAGGTAAAAAGCAAATACAATTACTTATGAGTAGGCCACAATAGACTTGTACCACCAAGACAACAGGATGTAAATGGAGCAGCATGTAATAATACCAGTAACCGACATTATAATAAATACAGAATACTCTGTTGTGCAATCTTCTCCAAACAGCTACCCTAAAGCTAACAGTAGATAGCAAGATAAAACTTTCTGTAACTAATAAATTCCCTGAAATAAAGCCCTATTTTGATTTTAAGATTTTTGGAACCATCAAATGATAACATATATTCCCTGTGGGTGGGGTGGAAGGAAATTTCTCCATCTGGGTATAATAACAGTCCAAAACAAATTTTCTTTGACAACACATTGATTTTTTTTAGATTTTTTTTTGTTGTTGTTGTTCTTCTGGACGGAAAGTATATAGTGTACATGTTACAGCCAGGATTAGGAAGCAATCCAGCTGCTTAAAAATATGTATTTCTGTAAAGGTTGTGCTTGGAAGCTTTCCTGACCAGTGCTGTCTGCAAGTAAACATCCACAGTTCACTTGATTCTTTCATAATCAGTTTTTCCACAATTCTTTTGTTTCATGTATGCCAAAGGAACTGGCCTCTTAGCTTTTTCATGGCTGTCAGAGACAGAGTTTTTGGAGAAAGACAAATTAAGGGACACCTATCTTGGCAGTGCAGCTCATAACAGAAGAGAATTTCAATCTACACCCACTTTTTACTCTTAGAGGACCACACACAGGGTGCCTTCCCCTCTGAGACAGTCAGTTAAAATGAAACACCTGAACACCTTCAGTTGTTAAAATTAGGCTCTTCAAGATCAGAAATATCCATTCCATTATGTGTCTTTAGGGAGCAGCCGTGCTTGTTCTTCCCTGACAGTAACGTATTTGTATTAAATGATGAAGAAATAATAGAAGTTGAAGCTGTGTGTTTGTGATTTAAACAAATGAACTTTTGCCTAAGGTATTAACTTGATTTTACAAAGAGATAAATACATAACTGTTATCATTTGAGAGAAAAATAATGTAGTTGCATTGGTGTTCTTTATGAATACTCACCCACAGAAGAAGCAAACACATAGATAAATAATAAACACATAGATAAATAGATATGTTTTTAATGTTCATTACTTAGGTGGCTGAACTCCACATTTCTATGTCAGGGTATTTCTGTTTTATGACATCTTTTTTGGGGGACATGATATAATGCAAGTTGAAGTATTAAGGTTTGACATAATTTGTGTATTTTCAGAATGATGGATTTGAGGGAAAGTATCTCTGCTCACCAACTGAGATGTGTTGTATTTCTAAACTCCAAAACCATAAATTAACTGATTTTTAGTCATATCCATTGAACCTGAAGAGAGATTATAGCTGCCTGTTAAACTAGATACATGATGTGCCCACCAGTGGGTCTTTTAAGCCATGTCTTCACCTGTAAATAGATGTATTTAAAGAAAAATAAACCAGCCAGTAAGTAAAATATGAGTTGGCAGTATTTTTCCACAGAATAGTAAAGAGTAGGGGAAAAAGAAGACTCATTAAAAAAATCCATTAATTCATGGTTAGTGCATGTGGGCTACTTGTGAAGGAGAAAAGGATTTCTAATATACATAAAAAATGTTGTCACAAGATAACTAAGTATTTCATTCATTAACTCTAGTAACTCCAGTATTCCAGTACTTATCAAACAGATATGCTGAGGAAACACAACTGAAGATAACCTTAATAAGGAAATTAACAGCAAAATTTAGAATACCCATCACCATTTGACTAAAGCAAAAGCATTTTCAGGATCAGGTGGTCACATGGGAGTAACCATTTGATCACATAGATTGAATGCTGCCAGAAGTATGATAAATTGTCCTTGAAAAGTCTCTTTGCAGTGAAGCTCCCTCAGCTGCTTTGTATTAGGAAATAAATCATACCTTCCAGTGACCTGCACAACCTTTCTGTAGATCATAGAATGTTCCTGAATGTGTTACCTTTTTGACTTTTGTTTTTCCTTCTTAGCAGAAGAGAGGAACAAGAAATAGCTGATGGATGGTCCAGTGATTCTACAATTTGGTCTTCACTGGGAAGAAGGTTGATGCTGATACAGTGTGTGCTGTATAGTAAACCTACTTTTCAATATTAAATGCTCATATGACCATAATTTCAGTAATTTTGAAGAAATCTAAGAAGTAGTTTACTAATTAATTGACATCAATGTCAGGCATAGAAGTAGCAACTTTAACTTCAAAATTACATAAAATTCAAATGAGAAGCCACACAAGTGCTAGTTATTCCTTTGCACACAGCTGCAAAAAGTAATCATTCTTCAGGTTAAAAAAAAATATTTCTCGTTTTTTTTCTGAGAGTCTGAGCTTAGGAGAGTTAAATATCTTAAAGAATTGGCTTCTTTTTAAGGTTACAAGTGAGATAATTTACAGAGCTTAATAAATATTTAGGTTCTATTTAAATTTGTCATAAAATCATTCAAGTAAGTAAGCAGAATAAATGGTGTAACATAAATTAGATGCTAAAAATTCTTCCAAGTTCAGTCATTAAAATGACACTGATGCATATACATATATATGTGCAGACATTGTTAATGACCTGCATGCTTTTGCTACTTGATTTTGATAAACTGATATGATTCTACTCCAAAGCTCCTGCTATTTACTCAACTAAAAGCACTTACTGCAAACTTGAATAAGTGGTATTTGTTATTTGGTGTTATTTTAAATTAGAAAAATATATCTAACTTACTGTATCTCCCTAGGTAATTTCTGATAATTTGCCGTGGGATTTCAGAAAAAACTTTGCTTATGGTAGAACTTGAATAGTGGGTGTGATATTGGCAATCAAAATTCAGGCTGCTCCCACCTGCAGCAGCAAGAACCTAGCTTAGAAATCCAGGAGGGCTAAACTATCTCATGTCCCCAGTGGGTAGTTAGATCTCTTTCTTTGACCAGAGTAGTATCGTGAAATTGTATATTTTCCAGTTCACTATCTGTGAAACTTACGTTTCTGATAAAGATTTCATTTTCAGTGACTCTGAGCATTTTTGGATGAAAGAAAATGTTTTATCTAAATTCTTCACCAGCTATACTTAACATCACATGGATTCTGATCCTAGTCCTGACATTTACCTGATATGTTGCTGTGTTTGTCTCTGCTGCTCCTTCCCTTCCTGTCTTTAATTTTGCAGTATAAAAGTCAGAATCTCTGAGCATTTACTTAGTGATTATCAATTTGAGATCTTCACTGTAATCCTTAAGAGCTGCAGTACTATAAACAGCATAAGAAACATCTCTTTATCCACTAATATCACAGGTGTCATCTTTTGTTCAAAGAGTTTCCAAGCTGGAGGATTTTATAAAAGGTAACAAGATACAGAAGTCTTCTTCATTTTATAATATCTTTTGCATAATCTTCTTAGTAGTACATCCTATTATAACCCATTCCTTTCTTGAGTCATTGCCCTTGTGTCATTGCTGCCACAACTGTTAGGTCATCTTTTGCTATACAGCACAGTGTATTGTGTTTCTTATGAAAGAGTATGACTACACAGCAAATAGAATGCTATCTCACTGTTATTCTGAACCAGCTACAACCTTGCAGATAATAAAGGATATTACATGACACCTTGGTCATTTAAGGAGGAGTGTGGATACATATGATAGTCTCCTGCAAGTCACTCATGTTCAGCAGCAGTTCATGTGCTAACATTTTCAACGGAGATACCTAGTTATTGCCCGTTGCCTACAGTGAAACATACAAAACCATTGCAACAGATGAGATGGAATGATTCTTGCTGCACAATTTCCCACTCCCTGCCAGAAAATATCATTACCCGACTTCATCTAAAGACATATTAATCATAACCTAAGAATCTACTATGTATTAGCTCTTGTGAGTGAGCAGCAAGAATGCCTGTTACAGAAATGAAGGCAAGCCAGGAGCAACTGGTGACAGAAGGGAGGCCAGGGGCAGAGTCCCACAACATCCAAGAGAGGCAAGCAATGCAGGTCTGATGGTAATAGTGAAGAACTAGGGGTTGCCAGCCAATGCTGTAATGACAGAGTAGGTTCAAAGGCTAGCCTCAAAGGCAGGTCAGCAGATTAGCATCCGGATCCACAGAGCACGTGATCTGGCATAGCTGCAGTGTAGCTCAGGCAAGGTCCAAGAATAAGGGTCTGAGCCTGAAAGCAGCTCCCAAGTGGTGAGGGAGCACCTCCAACCTCTTTCACATAGCAATTTCCCAGCATCCAGCATCCAGTTTCGAGTGTTGCACTGTATCAGGGATGGCTTTGAGCATAGGCACATTGATGCCTGAAAAGGGTCCTGACAGTGGTTGTCCCAATACCAGAGTCCTTAAGACTGACCAGAACTATCTTGTCAGAATTAAACAAATCTCAGGCAAACCAGGATTTAAGTTAGCTAGCTAAACATAATTTTGAAATTTTATAACCAAGACATCACACTTCATCTGGCTTCTTCAGTAACTTCAATTGTCTCTTTTTTCCAATGGAAACTTTCTGGCCATGTCCGCAAATTAAAGGAAAATAGAAAAGGTATAAGACACTGAAGATACTGAAGAATAGTCAAGCAAATGCGACAGTATGATCTAAAATTTGCTTACAATGAAGGTTTGATTAATACTGGCACTAGTGAAAAGAAAAGCCTTTTTATATCCTCCAAATTAGATTTTACCAGTATTTTTTCCTTCTATTCTCGTTAAATCGTGGATCAAAATATTGAATCTAAAATATACCCAGGGTACTTCTTTCTAATCATTAAATCGTTTTAGTAAAATCTGTTGATAGAAAAAGAGTTTCAGAATCTTGAGCTCCTTGGAAATGTGCTTGTTATTTTTATCCACAGCCGACATGCTGGGGAAGAAGAGCATTTTTGTTTACTCCCAGGTGATTTAAATTAGATTTGAACTCACAGGTGGATTTAAGCTGATGAATAGCTTTTTATTGAACATGAATAAATTGAGAAATTCAGATTAGTCAGCCACTTTTTTGTCGTAATTTAATTTCTAGAGAAGATGCATTTAGCAAAAATAGAGCAGAAACTATGTACAATTGTTTAATTGCACCTGTTAACTAGCTGACTTAATAAAATCATGAATGAGTTTAATGCTGTTCTAGGTCTTTTCTATATGTGTTCTTCAGAAAAAGAATTTTTATGGAAAAGGAGAAGAACTGACAACAAATATAAAAACGAGTGCATGAACCAACCAATATGCAGACTAATACAGAGAGATAGATTCCTGCTTGTAAACATGCACAACAGCACTAGAGCTCTTCTGCATAGACTGAATATCCTTTAACAAACATTTTGTTCATGCATAAAAGCAGAAAAATTTCAACTGGCTAGTACAGTATTTGTAGAACTAGGCAAAACTGAGCACCTTGTCAGCATTCAGTTCAACTTCAGAGCCTGAAAACCTCTCTCACAAAAGAGAGTGTAATCCTAGCAATCCCTTCTGGAGGCAAGTATCATTACCTAAGTATAAGAAAATTAGGATCTGGCTGTGTGTTCACTGATAAGAGAAAGGCATAATTAAAGTTAAACACACAGTTTCAGTTGTGTCTTTTTTTTTTTTTTTCTTTTCCTGACAAAATGCTGAGCTTTCTTCTATTTCTTGAAAAAAGATTTTGTGTTGGTTTTCTATATATGTGTGTATGTATATGTTTGTGCTTATTTGGAAAATGCTTTGAGACTAAAATATAGTAAAGGTTACATATTATTTTATTCTGCTGAGGCACCTGGATAGCAGTGACATTTCTGTCTCATAAGAATGACAAATTGTGTGTGTCCCCTGTCTACACAAAGAAGGAAAGGACTAACCAAGTGTCATGGATTAACCCAGCAGGCTCACACACTACACACCACACTTGCTCACTCCCAGCACCTGTAGTAAGCTGAGGGAGAGAACTGGAGAAGGGAGGGTAAAATTCATGGGTTGAAATAAAGACAGTTCAACAGGACAGAAAGGAAGGTAAAATAACAATAGTAGTGTTAAAAGAATTAGAATATACAAAACAAGTGCCACACAGAGCTGACCAAAGCCCAGCTGGTTCACAAGCAGAGGTCCCTGGCCAGCTTTCCCCTAGTTTGTATACTGAACATGACATATGATATGGAATATCCCTTTGACCAGTTGGGGTCAGCTGTCCTGGCTGTGTCGCCTCCCAGTTTCTTGTGCCCCCAAGCCTATTTGCCAGCAGGGTGGTGTGAGAAGGTGAAAAGTCTTTGACTCAGTGTTTACACTGTTACTCAGTGTGTTATCAACATTATTCTCATTCTAAATACAAAACGCAGGTACTGGGAAGAAAGTTAACCCTATCCCAGCTGAAACTAGGACACCAAAAGGGAAAATACTCCCTTGTATTTAGTGGAAAGTGGTTAGACCCTATTTGTGCTGGTAATTTGGCTGTAAGAGAATTGGTGATAGACCATTAGAATGAGCCCTCTGAGAACAGAATAGGATGATACTATATTGGTTCATTTAAACGTTGAGAGCTGGGTCAGGGTATGTCTGTTGCTTTGTCTATTTAATATACGAAAATTACTCAGTAACCCTGAAAAAAATAATTGCATCTAGATAAATTTTAGCTTACAAATTGATTTTAATTAAATATCAGATTACAGCAGTTTATCAGTGGAAGATTGTCACAAGCAGAGTTCCCTAAATAATTGTATTAAATTCTTAAAAACTTTGAGTTACTTGGTACTTAATAATTATCTACTTTTTATATCAGTGCTATCATTAATCTGTTACATACTTTTGTCATGTCATTATTTTATGTAGAAAAATACTTACCAGAAGTTGGCCAAATCTTAAAACAAGATGGAAAACATCTGCTAAACTATCACAGGAGCTTTGTAAACCCAAGAGATAACTGCAGCCCTCTACAAATAACATCTGTTGTTTGTAATGTAGTTAGAAATTCTAGTGATTTCTTATTATTTGGTAGTCACTAGTAAAATATTACAAAATTTGATTGAGAAACTCATTTTTATATACATTCATTTAGGGTTTAGACATCCATTTAGGACACTAGTCTTTCACCATCTGAGTGTACAGCTAATCAGTATGATAGGCACATTTTCATTTACAAGGATTACATGCAAATCAGTTTATTTACATGCTAGTCTAGTAGTCTGATTCTAAAGTTATTCCCACATTAGAGACATAGAGTGGGAGCTTGATACCTTAAAGCTGGTTCTAAAGTTGAAGGTGAGTCATTTAGCTTTACTTCTAAGTACAGCTGCTTTACCTTCCTCATTCCCTTAAAATCAGAGCGGCACATCTATTTGGAAGGTATTGGTCCCAAAATGGACAGATTGCTTGTATGGGGCATTATTTGCTGGATGATAATATGTGATGTGTTTGTGAAAATGTTCTTGACAATGAAAATACAAAATTGACAAGATGCGGGATTATTCTAGAGTGTTTCACAGCTGTTTTGGAGCAAGTCTAGATTAGTGTTGTCAACAAATATAAACAAGTTGGTGTAATGGCATTATTTACAGGCTATCTGACTTAAGATTCAGTTGAGAAAAGTGTGGTTGAAATTTAAATAAACACATAACCCAACATTTCTTCATATTCCTATTTCAAGCTCCTAGATGCAGGGAAGGCTGGCATTTCAATTTACCTATGGAAAATTTTGAATAGCACTGAATAGAAAAAAGAATCATAATTACATGATGAGAGAAATTTTATACTGAGAAATGTGAAGTGTTATAGAATGTCAGTAGTGTCATATTAGAACTTCTGCCTGTTTCCAAGCATAAGTAAATTGTGCACAAAATGTATTAGACACCTGCATATGAATGTAATACTAAAAACAGTTGAAACAGAAAACCATAAAAGCAGCAAGCGTACATTTATGCCCAGTGCATTGTAATAAGAGATGGCAGACATGACGTCAGACATCTAGAAACTACAATGAAAAGCAATCATTGATGAGGGTAAGTTACACTGAAAGAGAAATTACCCATCCTTTATACATAGTCTATATTTCTATGATTAGCACACACCAAGCATACATGATGTACAAAATTTCTTAAACACACATGACAGGAGTCTTGCAGTATCAGGAAGATGATTTATGTTGGTTTGTAGTTCTGAAATATTTCTTTTATCTTCCCATATTTTTCATGTGTTTGTGTTGGTGAGCCCTGTGACATGCTTGATTGTACACATCTGTGATGTAATGAATTAATGATTTAAATGGAAACATATGATTTAAATGGAAATTAAAAAAGAGTTAGTTAATTACAAATAAATTACATTAATTAAATGTATACCTTCACTGTATGATATATTAAATAGTTCGGTTATATCTGTGTCTTGATTTTCTTTTTTTTTATTCTTGGTCTCTGAAAGCTTTTCTGTACTGATATGTTTTTCTTTATTTTTCACCACATGGAAGTAGCCTCAGGCCCAGTTTCTACAGTATCTCTTCACTACAATTAGAGATTTATTTTCTTTTTAGTTTGTGAATATGAATGTTATTCACGAGATTGTTTCAGCTTTTCAGTATGTCAGAATAATCTCTGATGTGGGAAAAAAATATATATATATTATAATTTAGAAATAGAATAATTTTCTGGTCACATTCCTTAAAAACATATGCTTTTGAAGGAGTGTGCTTTGTGATTCTGGAGCTTAGAAGAACATGCTACTGACATAGACTCAATATAATTGGAGAAAAAAAGGCACTCTTGCTTAACTGACATAATTCAGAGCAAATTATTCCAAATATAATAATTAAACCCTGTATGAGTGCTTAGCAACACATCCACAATCCAGTGTGCCTCACAATTCAGTATGCTCTGCTTGAAGAAGACGGTGCTAGTGAAATAAGTGTATTATTCTGCTTACTTAGGTTAAAGTTTCAATTCTGCTTTCTATGCTTCTGTAAGACTTGGATTTTGAGGACAGTTCAATTCATTGCCAATCAAATCAGAGTAGGGTAATGAGGAGTAAAACCAAATCCTAAAAACACTTTCTCCCCACCCCTTCCTTCGTGCCAGGCTCAGCTTTATTGCCTATTTTGTCTACCTCTCCCCGCTGAGCAGTGCAGGGTGATGGGGAATGGGGGTTGAGGTCAGTTCATTCATTACACATTATCTCTGCCGTTCCATCCTTCTCTGGGGAAGGACTCTTTAGGCTCTTCCTGTGCTCCGGCATGGGCCTCTTCCATGGGTGCAGTCCTTCAGGAGCAGACTGCTTCAGTGTGGATCCCTTCCATGGGTGCAGCCCTTCAGGAACAGGATGCTCCAGCATGGGTCCCTTCCATGGGTGCAGTCCTTCAGGAACAGATGCTCCAGTGTGGGTCCCTTCTATGCAGTGCAGTCCTTCAGGAACAGACTGCTCCAGTGTGGGTCCCCGACAGGGTCAGAAGTCCTGCAGTAAACCTACCCCAGCCTGGGCTCCTCTCTCCATGAGGCCCACAGGTCCTACCAGGAGACTGCTCGAGCACAGGCTTCCCACGGGGTCACAGCTTCCTTTGGACACCAACCTGCTCTGGCGTGGGGCCCTTCTTGGCTGCAGGTGGAATCTGCTCCGCCATGGACCTCCATGGGCTGCAGGGGCACAGCTGCCTCACCATGGGCTGCACCTCGGGCTGCAGGGGAACCTCTGCTCGTGTTCCTCCTGCCTCCTGCACTGATCTTGGTGTCTGCAGAGCTGTTTCTTTCACATATTCTTACTGCTCTGTACAGCCTCAATTGCTGTTGAATGGGTGTTCTCCCCCGTTCTTAACTATGTTATCCCAGAGGAGCTACCACCATTGCTGATGGGTGCAGCCTTGGCCATCTTGAGTCCATCTTGGAGCTGGATTGTGAGGATGGAAGGCATGGACCCACAGGTAGAGTATAAGCTGGATCATTTATTGCAAAGGTTACACGGTATTTATAGGCTTCCAAGCAATTAGCCAAGTACATCTGTGTTTGCCTTGCGGTTACATCAGGTGAAAGGTCTAGAAATCCTCTTTCCAGTTCTGACGTCCTTGTTCCTTGCCAGTTCCAACATCTTCCAAGTACCAGTCAGAGACAGGTCACTCTTAATTGCCGGCTGTAGTTCCTCCTTCCCATGGTCTCTGAGAGTTTTGATACATTCCAACCCCAACACTGGATGGCATTGGCTTTGTCAGAGACGACGAGAGCTTCTGGCAGCTTCTCACAGAAGCTACTCCTGTAGCTCCCCTACTACCAAAACCTTGCCACGCAAACCCAATACACACAGTTTTAATACTTCCTGATATAAATTAGTTATATGTTATTTTAGAATTTGAGCATGGTCCTAGTAAGATTCGCTGAAAGAATCAGTAAGGTTGCTGTTCCCAAGTAGTGCATTCTAGTACAACAGTTTTTTCTGTTTCTGTGTCTGCTTGTGCTCAAGGCATATTTTTTTGTTAGTCCATCAGCAAGGTCCAGCAGTGTATAGCTGTTGTTCCCAATGATAAAAGCATTGTTACTAGTAGTTACTAATAATAGTCTCCATCTGCCTCTAGGTCTAGATAGTTAAAGCTTTATCAAACAGCTTTAACAAGTTCTTCAACAGTGCTAAAGTCTGCAAGGATCTTCAGATTGATACCTCAGTATCAGTACCAGCTAAGTGTGGAAATAATGAGGCTCACAGCAGATTGAGGAAAAGGATAACTTCTCAGTTTAAATGCGATTTAAAAAAAACCCAAAAAAAACAGATTCAGACAGAAATGAATAATTGTTTTCATGTTTGTAGTATCAGTTTCCTAAGGAAAATTAAGATATCTTAGGTTTATTCACAGTCTTCTATGACTTCTGACATTCTTCCCTGAGATGGGAAAAGCCCATCTCTTTTCCTGTGCTTAGATTCTTTCTTCTGTGTGTCACCCCATCGTTAAGAAGGTCTGCTGCTGAAAAAGCATGATTTATGCCAGTTACTGCCTTCCTGGCACAGAACTTTTCCTCTAGAATTTAGAGTCTCTTTTCTTTTTTCTTCACATTGTTTTGGTAGGCGATATTCTTTCCTGCTTCCTAGGGAATCCAAGTCTGCCATGTTGATTGCCAGTTTAAACTGATGATTAGATAAGATCCGATTAGATAGGATCAGATTAGTTCCTTGATTTGCATGTAATGAGTGAGAGCAGAACTATTAAAAAAATGTGGCTTTGATCAGTTGAATCAGACCACAAACAGTTTTCAGCCTGACTTGACTGATACTAATAAAGGAAAATTTTCTTGATGACAGATGTGATAAAGAATAAGATAATTTAATTTATTGTGATCTATTGTGATCTGGCTTTGGTCATTTCACATAAAAACTGCTGTCCAAAGCTGTCTTTTCACTGTATTGTTCTCTGTATTAGTTTCCTGTGCTTCACTTTATGATTTGCCTATTGGATTTTAAAATGATGCATAACTTGAAAACACCTCCACAGCACACAGGAAATACAAGTGCTTTTATTGGTATGATGATCAAATGATCAGCAGTACAGAACCTTCCTTCCTGTAAGTGTATTCATCACACTGTACATTTTCTCTTACACTCGGTACATTCTGTTTCATAAAGCAGACAGCAACAGTCTCCCTTTCTCACTGAAATAGCTATATGGGATTTAACACATTTGTACAAGAAAGCTACCTTATCCCTGGTATTTATGAGAGGTACAAAACAGTTTAAGGTAAGAAAGCTGTTATTTTTACCTCCTTAAATAATAGGAAAGCCAGGGAAAACAAAGAGCAAAATTCTCAAAGCTGCCTATGAAGGCCAGATAGCAAGCTATCTGTGACAAAATCTCACAGGCAACTTCAAGAATTTCAGTCTAGTTATGTATTTTTCAACTTACAGTTCTTTATACAGGGCCTGTCAGATTATTAATCCCTTAATGATCTGTTTTTAGTGGCTCACCTAACAGTTTCTCCGTTGTGTTGGTGTTTCTTTGGCATGTGCCAGAATTACTGTGTAGCCATTTATTGGTGATGTGACCCACTCCTTTTTCTTGATATTTTGCAGCACAATCAGCCCTACATCATGAGAGGAACTAATCTCAGAGTTGACTATCTCTTTTTTGGTGAAATGTGTTGGGTTCCACATTATTGCGTGGAATATTGCTATTGTTAAAAGACCAGAAAAAATCTTCAGCAGAAGCAGCTGATGAAGCACTTTTATTCTAAGCTTTTTTTTCTTTTTTGTCATCCTACTAGATTTCTACCTAACTCATTCTTTATGTAAAGAAGCAGCTTTTTATGTGACTGTTTTTACTTTGTGATGTTCTATTATTACTGTAATCTGTCAATGTGTTTATTAGCGTATATGCTTAATTAAAAAAACACAACACTTTTATGGGTTTTAAACAAGAACTATTTTTTTTTCTGCTAAAAAATAGACGTCTGAATAAACATCTTATTAATTTATTTCCCATTTTTATGCAATCACAAGTCTAAAAATCAAGTGAAATATTTAGGTTTCATACAAAAATGAGTTATTTTTATACTTCAGTTAAAATAATTTTCCTTTAAGTAATGAATTCACACAAAATATTTTATGGCTAATAAAATGCTTTACAGTGCTGACATAATGTTTCTGATATAATGGAAAAACTTACAGTAAACCACAAAAAATCTTATTTATGGACATGCTGCTGTCTTTAACTAGAAAAAGTATGCTTTAATTTACTTTTCTATTCCTTTTAGGCCTTCAGTTTTTAAGTATTTGAAAAAATATATCTGTATTAATACATCTTAAAAGCCACTGTTGTCATCGGTTTTGTCCAAGAGGTTATTCAGTTTGTTAATAGTGGTAGTTCTTAACATCTAGTTAGCATCACTAGTAAGTAACTAGCAATTAGTAACTACTAGTAACTATAGCAGTTTTTAGGTTTTTGGTGAAACAGGTTATCAGTTTAATTATAGACAAAAGGAATTAAGAATATGTCTATGGTAGTGGTTTTGTTCTGATCAGAATGCTTTCAGAAACAAATCTGATCAGTTTAGGTCACTTTGAATTAGGGTGGACTAGAAAGCACAGACCGTATCCCTACCACAAAATACTGTACTGGAAGAAAGGCACCAGCACTGCACTTAATCCGAAGTGAAAACAAACAAATGAAATGCATGAGATGCAGCTGTTGTGATTTCCAGACCTTCAGAACCTTCAGTTTCTCTCTTCAGAGCAGAGCTTTTTGTCCCTGAAGGATTTTTTTTTTTTTTTTTACATGTTTTGAAACTGTTTTGGTTTCATAGCTGGATCGGTTCTCCAGGTGGATTCACCCCCCAGTCATACAGAAAGGTTTATGTAAAATGAAGTAAGGACAGGTTACTGCTTCTCCTGGTAGTAATACAGGCAGACAGTTTATGAATCCAGGCTTCTTATGTAGGCAATGAGAAAGGCTGTTTGGGAATTAAAGTGCTTTCAATCACATTCTGAAGTCTCCACTAAGTACATAAAGAGCTCACATTTTGCTCTCTATATGTAGACAGAATTTTTATGTATCTATACAAATAACTAATCCCAGGAAGGTTCAGTAGTGCAGAAGGACTTTTAAAGGAGAATAATGCCTTCACAGGCACAGCTGTATGTATTACAGGATTCACACTGTGGTTCTGATATTTTAAGAAGTAACTAAACTTTGTTTTTTTTTTTAATTGAGAAAATATATGATATTGCAAATATTATTTTGTGTAATTAATGGCAGTACTGGTGGTGATTTGGTAATTTTCTTTGCATATGTGGAGGGAAGGGAAACTGGTAGGAAGGATAGATGAAAAAGAACTGAAAGAGGCTGTCTTGGGCTACTTGAAGGGAGAAACAATAATGACAGGAAAAAGGTTTTGTTGTTTAAAACCAGATATGGCTGGTTTCAATTTATTTGCTTATAAAGCATATCTCATGCAAAGCTTTCTTCTAAGGTTTTCCTGATTTAATTTTTAAAATGTTGCATGTGATATGACATTCTTATAGCACAATTAACACAATTAATTCTAGTACAAATGTGAAATAAAATGTGAATTGTGAGGCCTATCAAGAATAACTGCAGAATGTAATTTTCTTACCTAATTCATTTAGACGTTGAAAGGGAGAGGTGTAGCACTGTATGGGAGGTACATAAATCTCACTAACAGATTCTGTAACGGTATTTCTGTTCCTGAAGATTTGTTCTGTGTTTGACAGCTCACCTGTGTTTAGCATACATAGGACTGCTGGGCATGTTTCTAAAGAACATTCAATTGTGAACCCTTAGTAAAATAAACAGAAAAATAGCAACCGTTTTGCTGTGCTATCATAAGAAATAGTATTTATGATGTCCAGATTCCAGCTCTGAGGCCATTTATGTTGTATTACATTTTGAAACAGAAAGGATTTTTTCAGGCTTCTTTTTGTAATACAGATTTTGGTATTTTCACATAGTTATTTGGGAAAGTTTCATCCCCGTTTGTTATTTTTAAAACATCTAAGGAAAGAGGGATGAAAACAGTTACTACTTGCTATACCTAATATATAACCTAAATTGAGGTATATAATGACTATGCAAAGTTTACAGTATACCTCAAAATATTAACACACCGCCTGGAAGTTCATATTAACACATCACCTGGAAATTCATGTTGTCTAGGCAAAAGCCTCTGGAATACCCAACATGATTCCCCCCTTGGTTTTCCATCTTAAAGAGATGATCTCTTCGGGTGTGGTAAAGCTGTAATCAGAAATGCCTGTTAATTTTAATGGACTTAGGGTTTTCGATTTTAGTTAGTGATTGGTTGTGTGTATGTTCGTATGGACACAAATGGGTGAGATGATGCTGTTCACTGTTCAGAAACTGCAAGTGATATTCTTGTTTTCCCTGTAGAACAGGTGCAGCCTTGTCAAAATCAGACAGTGCTCGCTTTTATAGGTACATGTTGTAGTATAAGCCCAGACCTAACTGTGTAGGAATCTTAACTAATTATTGTTACCTGTGTACCAAAGAACATAAGATACATCAGCTATGTAGGTCTGGTTTAGATTTTTAATTCCAGACTCCAAAATACAGGCCTATGCAGCTCTCTGTTAAAAATGTTTTTTTTTCTGTTCTTTTCAGGACTGTAAAAGAAGTTCTGTCTACCAATAAATCATTCCTAATGCCTAGAAGTGAGTATCTCCACTCACACAAAATAAATGCCGGTACACTGCAGAGAAAGATAAGGCAATATCATCTTAATAATATTTATAGTAAATCAGGCTTTAAGCTTGCAATAATGTTAATGTAATTTAATACTTTATAATAGTTTCTGAATAAAATTAATGACAATGTAGGACTGTAGCTGTTAGCTTGTGTGTCAAGTGAAGTCTTCACGTAAGAGTAGGGGTATGGCTTGTAAAAAAAACTAACACTGTCTTTGCCAAATACACTCTTTCTCCACCAGTTCAGCCTGATTCAGAATTTTCTCCTTTCCTATGTAAAGTGGCTAATAAGTCTGCAAATATAACCAGAGATGTCCAAACTAAAAATTAGAGAATTACAGTGGCATTCTTTCTTCCTTGCCAAGCTTTCTGAAAGGAATGCATAGCTGCATCTTCACAGGCACAAGATTGTTAATCTAGTGCAAGAATGTAATAATGTAAATTTCACAATGCAGGCATAATGTGGGTTTGTAACATCAACTGAAACGTCGGTAACTCTTTACACTAAGTGCCTAATCATTGCTCCTTTGGTAGTTACAATAATAGTATTTTTGATAAAATAAGTTGGCGTAACTGTATGTGTTATGTAGCACAGCATGAGAGTCCTATCTAAAAAAATTGGAAAGTCACCTGTCATCTGGAGACTGAAGAAAGAAGACATTTTTTCAATAAATTATATGGTACATTAATATTTTAAATGAAACTAATTGTGTTATGACTTTAATAAGCAGTGCTTGAATCAATAGGAAGAAAATTACGAAATCAGTATAAATAAAATAACAACAAGAATTCGTGTACTGTAAGCTGATACATAATGGTAAGATAAGGAACTGGCATATTTAACGACGAAAGTGTTATACTAAGCAGTAAGATAACATTTTTAGCTATTCTAGATTAGTATTGCCCATTTTACCTGCTTTTTTAGTTTAAAAATAGAATATAACACTTTTTTTTTTTTTTTTTTTTACCTTTTTCTAAGGACAGTCTGTGACTTTTTAAATAACATTTAATTTTTTATTGCTTTGGTAGTATACTCCATAATCTTATTTTGTACCTCATTATTTCACACCTGCCTTTATTTTGATGGTAGGTCAAGTATTTTTGAAATGCCTATCTTACCCTTTTCTTTTTGAACAGTTTACATCTTCCTGAGTCCTCTTTCATCTTTGGAAAACCTACAGATTTCTCCTTTCCTTGTTAAAGGAGAGAGAGTGTATGCACCTTTTTTTTTAGATTTGTATAACCTATATGAATATTATATTTTTCATATGATTTGCAATGTGAAAAACTGTTTCTTCTCAATTGTTCAGACCATTTAATCTTTCATTATTCCTGATTTAGAGCAGCTGGTTTGATTTCTTGTAATTTCTTGTAATTTAGTGCCAAAAGGGGAAGAAAGGATACCAATAACTGCAAAATCACTACAACTCTTTATTTATGCTTACAATTATTACCACTTTATGCTTATAATTATTACCACTTAAAAAAAAAAAAAAAATTCTTCTGAACGAGTCATTTCCTTTACCTTTTATAGCATTATGTAAACTGTACATAATAAGCTGAAGTTCTGCCAGAGAATCACTTACTTGTACTGCTGTTCTGTCTTTGAGACATTAAGGATTTTAAGCAGGAAAATAGTCATTCATACATCCTTTTTCTCAGATTTTTGTGTCATCAGCCCAGAATACAAAGTTTTGGCTACGGGGAAACTTATCTTGAATAAAGAGCTCCAGCAAATGTTTTGTCCAGTCTGTGATTGCAATCTGAGGGTCAGAGGTAAATAGGGGTAGGACATTCTTATGGATTGGCCCTGTAAGAGTCTGAACACCCCACCAGACTTTGAAAGTAAGTGAATAAGAATTATGTTTAAAATTAATACTTGTTTTTAAATTAGGTTTTGACTCCTCATGGTGGCAAGAGAATCTTAAACATACTTTCAGATGTAAATTGAACAAAGTGACTTCATCTTGCAATGAATGTATTGCAGGTTTTATTTTCTTACTCACCATACCAGTTTGATTTTAAAGAGGTGTTACAGAAGTCTAGTCTTATTCTGCAATACTTAAATAATACTTAATTCTATTAAATGCTTAAAAGACTTTAATAATTCTTAAATAATACTTAGTTGTATTAAAATGTCATGCTTACATTATAGGTCTGACATATTTTTCATATATAATAGTGTTTCCACTTCTGTTTTTTTTTTTAATTTTATTTAGCATACTATAATAATCCTACTTCTGCATTCTGGTAAGTCTTCCCAATTTTGTGTATCATCATTCTGTTTGCTTTACTTATGTGTTACAAAAATTAATTTATCTTTCTTATATGTTTAATCTTTCAGTTTTAATCTTAGTTGCATTCCCATATTTAACTAAGCTAGTTTTACTTCAGTTTTACTCTTAGTTGCATTCTCATATTTAACTAAGCTACATAATGTATTTTAGCTGTCTTTGAATCATGGAGTGAAAGACAGTTCGCACTTCTCTTGTCTATGTTCAAGTTTTCTAGTACTGTGATTTTGATTTTCTTTTTCTCGTATATTATGACCTATTTTTTTAAATACAGTGGACCTTTTATGACAGTGGATTTTAAACTACTGGATAAGGCAATTTTTGACACGGCTTTTATACATTTCATTGTTTCATTTATGGATTTATTTATTCATTGGATTTATGCTGCTAGTTCGCTTTTGATTTGTATACTTTAAAAAATCTTATTCGGAATTTCATCCTGGATCAGCTCTATGGTTATTCTTTGTATCATGCTATTTACACATAGGCTTTCTGTTAGCTGATAAGAACCTAAATTACCTAAATTGAAAGTAATCAGCTGTGATACTTCTGATAGTCCATTCCTTTGTTGTTCTGTGTGGGGACTGTGTTTGACATCAGTTGTACTTCTATGATTAGAGTGATTATCAGACTGGACTTTAGTCCATTCACGTTGCTGTCTGAAGTTTCACTTTCCAGTTCGGTAGCTTGAGCTTGCAGGTTAGTGCTGGAAAGACATAATCTAATATGAAGGAGACCATAATAACGTTAAGATTATTTAAAAGATGCTGAAAGGAATCACAGAAAGATTACCATGCTTGATAAAGATATATTCTTCAGTGCAATATTTTTTTTCATAGGAAACATCTTACATGCATGCAGACTTTTAGAAGGAACACCTAAATATTTATAACCAGGGAAACATCACCCTGCTGCTTCTGCTTAGTATGGATTTTCACTGACACGTGTATGTAAGGCCTGCATAGGGATTTCTGATCTTTACAAGAGGATGAACTGCTTCTAACCCTGTTTTTTAACTGTAGGTTCATGGTACTGCTTTTCTAATAAGCCCCTCCAAAAACACTGAGTTTGACCTAAGCCATGTACTTGCCACAAGCCAAAAGACAGGCTGTGAATTATTAGTCTTTGAAGTTTTATTAAATGAAGCATGCTTCTAGACAGACAGAAACCAAAGTCAGACCCTATTTTTTTATAAAGCAGCATAGAGAAATGTTCCTTTCCTTCTTATAAAATGCAAATGTGCAGAAGGTTCTGAAAATAGCTTGAGAAAAGTGCAGATAGTAGGTCAGTACTGTTTCTTTGAATATATATGGGTTTCTTTTCCCCATCATTGTAGAGCATCTTAAGCCTGTTCTAGTTCTAAAAAATAAATACTCAGCATTTATATACGGAAACTGTGGTCCTATTCATTTTATTTCTGTAAGTAATGTCATTAAATCAATGGCGGTAGTTGCATAAGATAAGCAAGACACTCTGTGTGTCTGTTAAAAAAAGATGCACATTTGACAGAGAAATTCATTACTAAACTCTGATGGTGGAGAGATACAGCAATGCTGTTTTTCAAAGGTTGTATCAGATATAAGGGTCTTCAAAGCATGTGGCGTTTTTATCATAATTAAGAACTATTCTAAACAGGATTAATTTTTTCTGTTTTAAACACGTATTTTAATGTTAGGTCTGATTTTATGGCTTCCATACCTTATAAAAAGACCTCTTCTGGAGGGTGAGTATCCTCTGTCATGGAAACTTCCAAGTTTTCAGAACTTTTACCATATAAGCAAAACTCTGAGCATTTTCAGGAGACCTAATTGTGAAAAGAATGAGGCTAATTCTTGTATTGCTTAACAGAGTAGTATTACCCAATAAATTCAGCTAGAATATTTTAAAATTTATTTTTGTTGACACTCAGGTAAATTGGACAGGAATAAAGAAAGGCCGTTGAGGTCAAGTATCTACTAAAGCCTTATGCTTAGCAAAATGAGACAACTAAAGGCAGAACCTCACGCTACCTGATGCCATCTGCTTGGATGTCAGGCAGTTACTCCGGCTCAGTTAGGAAAGGAAGTTGGTCTGTGGTCTTACTCCAAAGAAGGGTAACCTCAATGCTCTCTGCAGCTTCCTGAGGAGGGGAGATAGAGAAGGAGGTGCTGATCTCTTCTCCCTGGTATCAGAGATAGGACAAATGGGAATTCTTCAAAGCAGAATTAGGGGAGGTTAAGACTGGACATTAGGAAGGATTTCTTTAGCCACAGGGTGGTTAAATCCTAGAACGGGCTTCCTAAACAGTTGTTTGATGCCCCAAGCCTGTCAGTGTTTAAGGAGCTTATGGAGAATGCCCTTAGTTTTTTTTCACTTTTTGTCAACCCTGAAATGGCCAGGCAATTGGACTAGATAATAATTGTAGGTCCCTTCCAATTAAAATATTCTGTTCTGTTCTGTCCTGTCCTAAATCTCTCATTCTAAGTTAATACAATTTTGTCATCTTCAGTTATGTTTCAGCATGGTACATATCATGACAGTGAACACTGCATGCAAAACAGACCTTCAGACTGTCTCAAGCAATTTACTTTCATTACGTCAAGCCACTAATAATTCTGTTCTGTGATAGCTATGCTTGGTAGGTGGGTAGATTGATTTTTACACTTTCCATTCCTTAGTGCTCAGTTCATAAAAAAATAGCTGTGTCAGATAATATTTATGTTCTGTGAGAATGCTTTCAAGAAAGCATTAATATCAATTATGCCTAATAATAACATTGAAATATAAAATATATTTGTTAAAATGATACATGAAAAATTACAATTTTAATAATTTCATAAATTGTGGTTTACAAAGTAATTACTATTTGCTCTAAACTAAAAAATCCTTGACAAAGTAGTAAATAATCATATCAATATAAGAGTATTCTGGTATCTTATAAAATAAACCAGGTAAAATAATTAATAAAATGCTTCATATTGGCAGTACTGCTGAATCACTGAGCATGCCTAGGAATCCCTAGTATCCCTCCCTAGGAAAACACAATCTGTGACAAAAATGTCTATGAAAATTAAGAAGTACGTGATATTAAAAATGAAGAATTCAAAATAGAATGGATAAAGACAAGGTGTATTAGCTTTGCTTATTTTATAAGTGAAAGCAGAAAATTTTGCCTACTTAGAACTATAAAACCACAATTGAAAGGGATTATCATGTCCTAGTTACAAGATGGAGAGAGCTGGATGACTAGAGAGAAAGGATGAAGTGCATGTAAATATTAAATGTAGGAAAAAACGGTTTAAACAACGGGACACTGTTAGTGTCAATACAAAAATATTGCTCCCTTATTTATTTTCCCTAGAAATAAAAAGAAGCTTGATAAAATTCTGGAACATCATTTTAATAAAATAAGTGTAATCTGAAATCCAGTTTTGTGTTAAGATGACAATCATTGTATGAGTTATTATATTTTGTGGTTGCTTTTGATTTTAGGGGCTGCTCTATGACCCAAAGATATACTGCAGGCCTAAGCTGTTTTGTTCCAGTGCATATTTTTTTCTCCTAATTTATGATGTCTCTATTTGGTTTTGATATTGTTCCAGAATGTCCAATTAATTTTGACATTAATGGCCACAGTCTGTAAGAGCAATATTCCTGAGTTCATCCATATTCCACTTCAACCAGCTTTTCAGCAAGACCTAGCAGAATAGCAAAGCCCCTTTTTTTTCTTTTCCTAATTCAATTTTAATACTGATGATAATAGAATTCATATAATTTCCATGGTATTATATTCATTAGGTTTTATACCTTGAACCCTTCTTAACCTATCAGTACAAATGTTTTCTGAATTTTATTATTGTTAGCAGTTTGGTTTTATTTTTCTCTCACAAAAACAATCTCATCAAATGTAACCCCAGGCTGCAGCACATCTTGATAGATTGTAGGAAGTTTTCAGAAGAAGGCCTGAATGTCCTTTTTCTTAGAGCAAGCCAGTCATATGCGCTGGAAAACATAGCACAATTCTTTTAACTCTGTGAGAATATTCTCACAAATAGTATCTGTGATGTACATAAAGACTTTCAGTGGTTATATTTTAAAATGGCTTATACTGCTCTTTGGTTTTGCATCATTTGATATGAAGGTTTAATTTAAACGTGCCCACATTTCATCCTAAGTGACTGGAAAAGGTGACAGTAAGAATTTCAGATTAATCATTCTCACAATTTTTACTTTTGTGCATAAGCAGTTACTTAGACAACTATTAGTGGGGAAACATGATCTCATACTAGCCAGATTCTATTGATTCTGTTCCCATTACTGTATCCTTAAACAGGTAGAACTAAATCATAATATAATTTCTATGTTGGGTGCCATCATTGTGTATGCCATCAATAAACTAATGTATGCCCTGTTTAAAAATGACAGTTTCATTCAGGTATGCTTCTTAGTAGTCAAGCTGCGTAACAATCTGTGGTCCAATATCCAAAACCAATCTAATCTGTTGTCGAATACATCCTGTATTTATGTATGCATTACAGTTATGTCTGAGGTATGCTTTGATTTCAGTATGCAAATAACAATGAGAAACTTCTAATTAAATTGATACCCCAAATTTGGGACGATTGTTGGTAACTGAAAATAGACTAAAATTTTTTGATTCTCAGCTTTAGGGGAAGAGGAGTTGATTTAAGACATCAGCACATTTCTACACACTTTTAATAGAGCATGTTTCATATTTCAGAGTCCATTTTTGGTGGCATTAAGAAGAGTGGGGTGAATCAATATTTCAGACTTCATGCTGCAGAAGCATAACAAAACATAATGTTTCTCCACACTAGTGGATTTATAATAGAAGGTCTCAAAATACACAGATCCGACTTGACACATTCTAGCACCAGACATATTTATAAATGCAGGCAGTTGCTAAAACCAAACCGTCAAAACTATCAACTGCAGCTGAGCAATGTGCTGAAGCTTAAGGTTAATCTTAGATATTCTTAAGCAGAACTGAACGTCCAATTTTAAGGAAATTCCTTCAGCTACCACTAAGTGGGGGAACAAACAAAATGAAAGTCAGAAAATAGGAAATGGAAGCTGACTTGCCATCAATAACCATTTTATGTGCACCAGACTCCCAAATATGTGCAGGTAAGGGTGGTCACAGGAAGATGTATGGTGGGCATGAGGTTAACTTAATGCCTGAAATGTGGGCTGAGTGCTGACAAATGTTCTGGATTGTTAAAAGGAGCTGAGCTGCAGAACTTCTTAACAGTGAGAATCATCAGTAGGTCTGTATAGTATAACCTTAACGTCAGGCTTAATTTTTTTGTGTTGGACTTGAAATCAGTGGAACTACTTGCCTGATGAAAATTACCATATGTCAGTTTGTATATAATACGTGGATTTGCATGTATACACCAAATAATACATGTGGCAATTTGTCCTGAAAAGTTACTAGTATTTCCTGTTATTTAGTATGGGAGTATTTTAGAATTGTAGAATCGCAGAATGGTTAGGGCTAGAAAGAACCTAAAGATCATCTTTCCAACCCCCCTGCCATGGGCAGGGACACCTCACGTTAGACCATGTCCAGCCTAGCTTTGAGCACTGTCAGGGATGGAGCATTTACCACTTCTTTGGGCAACCTGTTCCAGTGTCTCACCATTGTCACAGTAAAGAACTTCCTTATATCTAACCTAAATCTCCCTTTTAAGTTTTAACCTCTTCCCTCTTGTCCTATCACTACAGTCCATGATGAAGAATCCCTCTCCAGCATCCTTGTAGGCCCCAATAGTTAATAGCCCAAATTTAATATAAACCCTTTAGTGTGTTTAACATTGATGTGAATATAGAACTAAAGCATAGCATTTTAAAAACCTGACAGTCCTTTGTAATGAAAAATAAATCAGGATACCTAATTCCCCTTCATGTGAAGAAATCCATGATTGTGAATGCATAATAAAAAATGTGACACTTTTTATGAAAGTAGAACTGGCTTAAAAGCTTTCACTGCTAGTTGTCAAAACATTTTTTAAATTCTCAAGCCTTGGAAATTAGCTTACTGTCATCACAGCAGTCGCTGCTCTACGACCCATTATTTTAATTTCTTACTGCAGTTCCTGTTGAGAAATCAGCTATGCAAACTCTTGTTTGACATAAACCAAACATGATTATAGTTATTTCTTATAATGTGACAGGAATGACTAATATCAGAAATTGAAAATTAGATTGTGGCATCTTTGTTATCTTGGGACACTGAAATTATCATGCAAAATGAAAGTCAAATTTTCTCTGAATGGACTTACTTATTCCTGATTTAGTGTGAAATGTTGTAAACTCCTGTTGTGGTTTAAACCCAGTCAGGCAATTCGTTCACTCACTTCCCCCCACTTCTTGCCCTCCCCCTACTCCTGGAGGGACAGAAAGGAGAATTAAAAAGAATGCAACTCCCCCGGGTTGAGATAAGAACAGTTTAGTAACTAAGGTATAACACAAATCACTACTGCTACCACCAGTGATAATAATGATAAAGGAAATAACAAGGGAAGAGAATACAACACCTCAGCACCAGCCGAACGATAACTCGCCCCCCCCCCCAGCCCGACCAAGCACCGACCGGTACCTCCTCCAACCCTGCAGTCTCCCAGCCCTTCCGGCTAACTCCCAGTTACATCCTGGGCATGACGTGCTGTGGTATGGAATACCTCTTTGGTCAGTTTGGGTCAGGTGTCCTGTCTCTGCTTCCTCCTGGCTTCCCCTCCTCCCTGGCAGAGCATGAGGCTCACAAAGTCCTTGGCCAAACCAAAACATCTCTATCAGCTCTGTTCCCAGGCCAAAAGTCAAAACACTGCACTGCACCAGCTACCAAGAAGGAGAAACATGACTGCTACTGCTGAACCCAGGACAACTCCCTTTGGTAAACTCAAGCAGGAACTCATTAATGGACTGAATAATGGAGGAAAAAAAGAAAAAGGGGGGGGGAGAGGAGTACTATGGCAAATGTGTACAGTATAAGAGTCATCTCAGAAATGATCAGTTCAGTGATAAGTGATAGGTCTGTAATATTCTGGCTTTTCTCATCCATTTGGATATCTTCTAGGTTTCTGAATCATAGAGAAGCTGTAAGCTTGGACTCCATGTTGGGATGTGCATGTTTGCTTAACACTACAGCTAAGTATATGCTGCAGCTGAACCAATAACCTTTACTAGACAAAAAGTTATTTGCACAAAGTGCAAAAAGTTATTTGTGCTGAGTTAGTTGCACAGAACAGTTAGTCAGCAGCATTCATATGTTGGCTGCAAGTAACTGGGAATTAAACCATCCTGGTTTATTTTGCATTCCACTTATGCTGGACTACACCATATGTTACACAGCAAAGTGTGTAAATGGTAACTTAAACTGGAAAATAAATTCACTTTTTCAATTTGTTTCCTAGGAAGTGATAAATCATCATCCTTCAGATGTTAGATTTTAAATAATTCTAATATTTAACAAATCCACAGAATTACAGAACAGGCCAGGCTGGAAAAGACACTGAAAGATTGTCTGGTCCCACTTTTGTGGGAAAGGGAGATTATCTAGCATCCTGTCCAATGGCATCTTGAAGACCGCTAGTGGTGGAGACTCTTATCACATCCCTGGGAGGTTGCTTCAGTGACTCATTGTTCTCATTGTAAAAGAATTTTGTTGTTATGTTGTGAGGAAACTTCTCACAATACAACTTGTGCCTGTTTTCCCTTTTGTTCTCCATGTGAAGAGAGCCTCTTTCCTTTTTGTGGCTGCCTTTTAATTTCTGGAATACTGTGATGAAGTACTCGCCCATAGCCTTCTCCAGACAGAAAAGACCTAAGTCCTTCAGTCTTTCCTCAAAAGGCAGATTCTTCAGCTCCTTGATCATTTTCGTACCCTTCCTTTGGACCCTCTCCTGTCTGCCTATATCTTTCTTGAACTGTGATCACCAGAACTAGACATAGTGCTCCAGAGACAGCCTGAGAAGTGCTGAGTAGAGTGGGATAATCACATCTTTGTCTCAGCTAGTAATGCCCCCGGAGACGTAGTCCAGAAACCAGTCTGGGGGCACAAGCAGCTTGGAGGGGACAGAGACAGAACACCTGACCCAGACTAGCCAAAGGGGCATTCCATACCACAGCACATCACTTCCAGTATATAAACTGGGGAGAGTTACACAGAAGAGCAGATCGCTGCTTGGGTCAGGCTGAGTGTCAGTCAGCAGGTGGTGAGCAAATGTATTGTGCATTACTGTCATGACCCCAGAGGAGTCATTTAGGATGACCTCCTTCCCCTTGGGACCAACAATTTTGTGATACCCTTGTACTGAATTAATGTGAGACGACACCAACCAACCAGTGTTATGATTTATTAATACAAAATACAAGGCAAGTGTATTTTAGATACAGTAACTCAACAATCATTGATTGGATCAGCAAGTCCTGTGCCATGCATTTTTACTTAGGTCTAGTCAGTATTCAGTGAAAAAGAGAAAAGTGAGAAAGAAAGGGAGAGAAGGAGATAAAGAAGTGCCACCACTCATGGATCCAGGGACACCATGTTGGTCCTCTTCACCAGTGGTATTAGTGTGATAGTCCTCCTTCTAACCTGAGCCCCGCACTTTTATATTAGTATTCTTTTGGGGTGTTATTCATACTTTGCATATGAAGTGTAGAGGGGCATTATTAAGCTAATGATGGGCATAGTTTAGTGAGCGCTTGCAAAGTTCCAAAGCTGGGGTTCCCCGGCGGGGGGGGGGGGGGGGGGGGGGGGGGGGTGTCCTCCAGGTGGTCCTTGTCTCTCATATTTTGATGTCTGCTGTGTGCCTGTATCCTCTGAGTCAGTTTCATCCTTGAGTCATCCTTTCACGTTCCTGTGGAGACTTACCAGCCTCAAAGGGGTCAGAACAATCCTATCTACACAGTATTAATAGCCAACATCCTTGTTATTTGCCTTGTTTATGCTTAAGGCCTCCCATGGTCAAATGCAGATGGTGCCTGAGACAAACAGTTTCCTGTCTCTGACTCACCCTATGGAATGTAAATGATGTTTGAGACAAAAGTAATATCCAGGTTCTCACAATCACTGCTGTTTATTGTGGTTTTTCCTTTCCCCTTTTAGCTTTGTATCTCTCTCCTTGTTATTCCCCTTATTATAAGCAGTATTAGTATTATATTTGTACTTTATTTTAGTTATTAAACTCTTCTTATCTCAGTTTGTGTGGTTTATATTCTTTCAATACTCCTTATTTTGCCCAGGGAGTAGGGAAAGGGAGGGTGAGCAAGCAGCTGCATGGTACGTAGTTTCTGGCTGAGGTTAAAGCAGGACAATGGTGCTCCATTCTTTTGTGTTCACGTCACCACCCAGTTTATTGACATCATCTCCTGACTTTTAACAACATGTTTAAATTCTAGAATGAGTCTGAACTAGTTAATCTAACAAGATAGCAGGGAAATAAATATCAAACTAGAGGATAAGCCTCTATATGTTCAAGTATCTTTTTCTAAGCATAAAAATGGTTCTAGATCATGTTTCATGTGAAACTGAGTGCAACTTTTCTATTACTATTTCATAGACATATTTATGTTTGACAAAAACATATTAAAGTTTTATCTCACTTCAGCTATGCCTCCAGTTCAGCACTCACAATAGGAGTATCCTACTAATTCCAGTATATGCATACAGCTTACTTTGCAAAACCTCCAAGAAGTCTTGACAGGTAAAATTATTATTACCTCCATGATCCAAGCAGACAGAAATTGTTCCTTCTGCTGCTTATAGGGCTTTGACCTTCAGTCTGTAAGCAGAACTCTCTTGGTCAAAGTGGAAATTTTGCTCATGTAAGAATTACAGGTTATTTGTAGCTTGTATCCAGAGCTTAGTCTTCAGTGCTGATGTATATTGAGTAACTAGTGTATGTTTTCCACAGAAAAGATTCATAAAACAAAAGTAATTAGTAATATTCTACAAATATCAGTGCTATCTGCCTCAGGAGATTCAAAGAGAAAAAGTTGGAATCAGTGTTTATTAGAAAATTAGTAACAAAGAGATTAATATATTGGAACATAAATTGGAACTATTCATATGTGACTTAGCTTAGTAAGTATTTGATATCTGCTGGTAAAAGATAGCTCTGTTGGCTTCACCTCCCTGGGCAACTTGTGACAGTATTTTACCACCTTCATTGCAAAGACTTTTTAATTCCAGCCTGAATCTCCCCTCTAGTTTAAAACCATCACTCCTCATTCTATCACAACAGGCCCTGCTAAAAACTATTTCTGATTCTTTCTTACAGTCCCCTTGGAAGGATTAACAGGCTCAGGTCTTCCAGGTCTTCCTGGAATCTTCTCCAGGCTGAGCAATCCCAACTGTCTCACCTGTTCCTCATAGGAGAGGTGCTTTATCCCTCTGATCATTTTTATGCATCATTAACAAAAGGATGACAAAGGAAAATGTGATCCCGCTGCTAAATTAGGTGGGGACCTTGATGAAACAGGAGACAGAATAGGCTGAGTTACTGAATGCCCTTTTTTGCTTCTGCCTTTACTAGCAAGATTAGCCTTGAGAAAGCCCAAATATCTGAAACCAGGGGCAACCTCTGGAGCAGGGAAGTCGTACCATTGGTAGAAATGGAGCAGTCTAGGGGATACCTGAGCAACCTGAATATGTGTAAGTCCGTGGGCCTCAAGTTGTACCCAGGAGTGCTGACAGAGCTGTCTGATGTCACTGCAAAACCACTTACCGTCTTCAGAAATATCACGGTGACTAAGAGAGATGCCCAAGGACTGCAGGCAAAGAAATGTCACTCCTATCTTAAGAAAGGCAAGAAGGAGGACCCAGGGAACTCCAGACCTGTCAGGTTTCATCTTCATTCCTGGGAAGGTGATGGAGCAGCTAATCCTTGAAACCAGTCCAGGAAACCTGGAAACTGAATGAAGTGATGGTTAGGTGTCTGGAGAATCTCTCTTATGAGGAGAGGTTGCAGGAGCTGGGCCTGTTTAGTCTAAGAGAAGAAGAGACTGAGAGGGTGCTGTCATCAATGCATGCAAGTATCTCAAAGGTGGGTGCCAGGAGGATGGTGACACGCTCTTTTCAGTGGCACCCAAAGACAGGATGAGGAGCAATGGCGATAAACTAAAACACAAGAATTTTATTTCGATAAAAAGATGAACTTCCTTACGTTGAGAGTGGCGGAGCCCTGGTACAGGCTGCCCAGGGGAGTCGTGGAGCCTTCCTCTTTGGAGGCATTTAAAACCCACCTGAACGCATTCCTTTGTAACCTCCGTAGGTCACCCTGCCTTGGCAGTAGGGCTGGACTGGATGATCTCCAGAGGTCCCTTCCAACCCTAATAATTGTATGATTCTGTGAGATATCCAAAAGCTGTCTGGACATGGTTCTTGGCAACTTTCTGAAGATGATCCTGCTTGGGCAGGGGAGTTGGACAGCCTAACACCAGAGGTCCATTCCAGCCTTAACCATTCTATGATGATGTGCTTTACAAGTGTGATATCTTTGATATTGGTAGTTTGATAATATGAACAGACAGAAGTTTCTTGTATGGTTTATAATATCAACATCAATCCTGAAGGAGGATAACCACAGCTGACAACTGGCAGCTAAGCAAAAATTTAATTAAGACACTGTTCATCTGATACTGGGTGATCTCTTTGGAAAACATCACCATGCATGGGACAATCAGTAAATGCTGAAGTGAAAGTATTTTAGATAATTTCTTATAAAGATAAGTAAATAAAGATCAAATTTTAAGTTACTATAATTTAATTGCTAAACATCAGTATAATCTTTGGCTCATCCTTGAAAGAAAGAAACACATTTTTATATCCAAAGGAAATGACCACCTCATAGTCTTTGAATATTTTTTAATTCAAGAATAATTGAATTAAAATTCTATTTTTAGAATAAAATTACAATTATTTGAAAGTTTGGGGGTTACTTTAACAACAACAGTTCATTTATAAATACATTATTATTAATGGGACTGGGCCATTTTACTATTCTTTTCAAATCCCAAAAGCTCTAGAAAATTTCAATTTCAAAATTAATCATAAAAGCATTGAAAATCTTGAAAAATGAAACATTTTGATCCAGGGAATAGAATTATTGTAATCCGAAAAGATTTATGTCATGTTCATTTGGTTTTAACTAGTGTTAAAAGCGCTAAACTAAAATACAGGGTACAACTGAAGTTATATAAATTCTAGCTGCATTAACATTTTTCAGATTTAGCTGGAGATCAAACATAGCTTTTTCTGGCTTTGCTGCTCATTAGGAGAATAAAACATTCTCTGCATCAAGCTATGGAAACATAAACTGGTCATTCACAAAAGAGAAATTTTACTGTGAAACTATCAGTAATAAAAACAACTTCAAAAATCAGGACGTTATATTAAGAAAAAAACGATGAAAAAAGTGTTGGAGATTTTTTCTGTTTGCTTTTGTCTATTTATACACATTGTATGTATCAGTACAATGGAAAAATTTACCATGCTGTAATGTACTAAATATAATACATTGCTAGATTTGATACTTGCTTGCTATTCAGTCAAGCTTGTAATTTAATATAATTTACAATGTTAAATCTGATTTTATCATGAATTAGATTATGAAGTCTTCCAGGTAAAGAAATCTGTGGTTACCCAAGTCATGTTTAAACATTAACTCAGATGAATGTTCCCCTACCACCATATCCATTTAACCATGTTCCTTTGTTCATATTAAAATTACACAGCAATACTCAGCCTGTTGACGAGATGTTAAATTGGATGTTGATATTCCCAGTATTTGGTTCTCATGACTGTTAGGTCAATAGTCTTCAGAGAAATCAGATAAATTTCCCTGATTTTTTTTTTTTTTTTCCATTATTATGGAAATTAAGTTTGCTAGTGTTTATAAGACTGTCATGGTTTAAACCCAGTCAGGTAACTCATTCACTCACTCCCCCCCTTCTTTCCCTCCCCCTACTCCTGGTGGGACGGAGAGGAGAATCGAAAAGAATGCAACTCCCACGGGTTGAGATAAGAACAGTTTAGTAACTAAGGTATAACGCAAACCACTACTGCTACCACCAATAATAATAATGATAAAGGAAATAACAAGGGAAGAGAATACATCACCTCACCATCAGCCAACCGATAACTTGACCCCCCAGCCCGACCAAGCTCTGACCGATACCTCCTCCAACCCCGCAGTCTACCAGGCCTTCCAGCTAACTCCCAGTTACATCCTGGGCATGACGTGCTGTGGTATGGAATACCTCTTTGGTCAGTTTGGGTCAGGTGTCCTGTCTCTGCTTCCTCCCTCCTGGCTTCCCCTCCTCCCTGGCAGAGCATGAGGCTCACAAAGTCCTTGGCCAAACCAAAACATCATTGTTATCAGCTCTGTTCCCAAGCCGAAAGTCAAAACACAGCACTGCACCAGCTACCACGAGGGAGAAACATGACTGCTACTGCTGAACCCAGGACAAAGACATACCTGTACTTCAGATCGTAAGGAGAAATGCACAAGTAGATTACGGGAAGACCTAGGTCTGATATCTTGTTACCTCACCTAGCTGTAAATTAGATGTTCATGACTGTTCAGAGAAAGAGAGAGACAAAAGGATCTATGATGAAGCTCAATAGTTCGGGAATTAAAAGAAAAAAGAAAAGAATATAGTGTCTTAGGAACAGAGATAGAATTTAATTTAGTTAACAGTTTTAAAAGAAGCTTCTAGGAAAAAGATAACTTTTTTATTTTTCATAGTAGGTGTGGTTTTGTTGTTTTGTCTTTTTTTGCTGATGATTTTGGTTTTGTGGGTTTTGTTTTTTACATGAGCATGGAAAAAGACTGATATGAAGAATTTCAGCTCAGCGTTTTTATAAAAATTTTTGTTTAAAGATAATAGACATTTACATTTTCTGTGAATTTCTCTCTGAGTTTTTCTTTTGTTTTCAAATTTTATCCTAATGTAAGAAATAAAGTTGCTGCTGAAGTGAAGTTGTCAAGCACATAATTTTGCAAGAAGTTCAGGTAGGAAAGTGTTAGCACTTTATCCTATGTTTTTAAACTCAGTGAAACATTTTTTCAGTAAGTGGGGCTAACTGTTGTAAATTATTTACTCCCTAGAAATCCTTCTGACTTTAGCTAGTCACTCTGCATAAATTAGAGGATATAGAATGACTTTCCAAATGCGTATGCACTAAAGATGGTAAAAGCGTCCTACTTCTCCTGTAGGCATTAAACATCTTTGTTGAATTGCTTGTACATGTTCATGCAGAAAGCAGATTAATTCTTAATGATAACTGTATATTTTAAAAATGTTATTCTCTGTAAACATAACAGAAATACTTTGTTGTTGTTTTTTTTTCCCCCCAGAATTAGATCAAGGGTGAATTTTGCTCAATAAAATCAGAATTTTAAATGAAATCAAAAATCAAAACTGCCATGTAAGCCTGGAGAATGTGATGCATACTTTGATTTTGTTTCCACCTCTGTATTCAAGCTACTAGATGTTGAGCAATTTTGCCTTTTGTTATTGTTGTTGTTGCTATTTATTGTTAGATAGCTATTTCTACCAGTGCATATTTTTTTATAAGCAGAATTCAAGTGACTAATCAATGCAAAAGAAGGTGAATCAAGTCATATTTAGTGATACGAGCAACCTGGTCTAGTTGAAGATGTCCCTTCTCATTGCAGGGTGGGCTGGACTGGATTACCTTTGAAGGTTCCTTCCAACCCGTACTGTTCTGTGTTTCTTTGTGGAGTCACATCAGATTCTACAATTAACATTTTACCTGACTTCCTGTATTCCTATTTTTATATAGTTTTTTTCCTGATTTAACTGAAATAAGACTATTATCCCTCGGCAGAATTGTAAAAAGGGTAATTTTGCCTCACCATTGTTTTTATGGCTAGAAGCAATAACTCAAACTGTTACTAAAGTTTTTCTCAGCTTTCAAATCTATTCAGCGCTCCCCAAATGCTTAGCATACAGTCTTAGCATACATGGCGGGGGGGTTGGAACTAGATGATCTTAGGGTCCTTTCCAGCCCTAACTATTCTATGATTCTATGATTTTTCGTCTTGTATGTTCTAACACAATCCTGAATGAACTAAAAGTATGGCAGGAGTAACCTATAAACATTTGCCACAAATTGTCTGGTGCAGTAATTTTTATTTACAGTAACGATATATGAGTAATGCAGCAAGAATAGTGGGGGTTAACAGTTATGGAAGTATTCTAAGTATAAAGCTGCTGAAGGTGTGCATCTTCACAAAGCGTTAAATGAATACTGGTTAAATATAAATAGAAAGCATTCCATATATTTATGTATGTTTCTGTGGGAACATTAGGGGTGCTGAGTGCTGTGATTTGAACTAAAGACATGTTGCTTACTTTTGTGTGTGCAGTCTGGATTATAAACGGTAGCAGAAGATTCTTGTTTGTAACCACAAAGTATAGTGGGGAAGACACCAACCCACAAAATTCCAGGAAATTAAGCAAATATATCTACACATTGTGAAAATTCTGTTAGACTTTTTTAGGTGATGTATTGATCAGCGGGCTCTTTTTCCTGGAGTACAGGAGAAACAGAAAAGGAGCCTTTCAACATCTGCAGCTGTGAATCTCTTCAGTGACTTTGGCTGGGGAGAACGAGTAGCTTGGTTTGTTTGAAGTTCAGGGAGCATTTGATGTTCAGATAAGAGGAGAAAAGGAAATAAACAGTCATAAAATTTTCAGAAGAAATAACTTTCCAGTGATGCCCAGAAAAGGGTAATTAGCTCATTTGGAAATTTTTCTATGGGAATATCCAATCACTGATACACAGAGGTTTTACTGATGGTTTCTGGCCCAACTGTTCCCACTTCAGCTTCAGAGATGTCAGTAGGCTTTAAACAAAGTAGGTGTTATTCTTAACTATTTGTGTGACTAAAACCAAGAAGGATCTGCTGCTCAAAAGCATACAGTCATGTTGAGAGGAAACACAATCCTATTTGATATAAAAATAAAAATTTTGCAGAGTCCTTGAAAAGAAAAAATATTAATAACTTTAGTCCACAACTGACATATCAAATGATCTGTTAAAACTAATTAAAAGAGTTGGGAACTGTGTATGTCTTTTTAATAACCTCCCTAGTAAAAGTTCTAATATTTTCCCATGAACTGTAGAAATGATATCTGTGTTTTTGTAGGTATTATTGCGAAATGCAGAAAAAATCCACTCAACAAGAGCTGTGAAGTTTTAGATTATTAGGATACTTCACAGAAGCACATACATGAGTATAGATTTGGGGATTTTACCAGCTGTCAGATATACTTGTAAAAACTAATTACTAGTAAAAGTGATTGTTTGCTTCTCTTGTATGTGCTAGCCCAGAACATATTTATCTAAAATCCGCTGATGGTAATAAAATGCTGAAGTGCTTCAGGTCACAGGAAGAGGGTCCATAATAAGGCTATATGCCTAGGACTTTTTACTGTTTTCTGTTAATGTCCTGGTAATGTTGTTCAGTCTGATACGCATCAAGATTTAACAAAACAGGAAATTTGTGAGTCTGATGTTTTGGTTGTTTGGAATAGATCTTATTTGTTTGGTAGCCCAAGGGTGAAGTGTATGCACAGATGGTACATCTTCAGATTTTACATCCTTGAATACTTAACTGTGGTATCTGAGTGTCAGTTCCTAAAGCAATGCTGGAAGTATGAACTTGTGTGTCCTTCCTCATTCTACTTTCTCTAGTCCCCCAGACATTTTTTTTAATTTGTTTGGGTTTTTTTGTTTGTTTTGTTTGGTTGGTTTATTTTATTCTTGCAGTGTCTGGCCTTTCTGATGATAGTGGTGACTGGGTTTTTTAAAGATGCAGTATTGTCATGACACTTTATTTTTGAGCTAAAACATCTGGAATATTAATGAGTAGGTTAACTGCTGAGTATGTAGTCACCACCTCTCCTGATGCCTGGTTTAAGCAAAACTGAGAAAATATCTTCACTTTTTTATTATTTTTAAAGAAAATTATGACTGACTAGATTAGCTTTCCTTCTTCCATCCATGTTAGCAGTAGAAATAAATCACCAGGAATTATTTTTTTTTTAATATAGTGAAAGAATGATTAAAACAAAACCAAAGAAAATCTATGTGATATAAACAAGCAATGATACAGGTTTTTAAACCATCAACCTCTTTTCAGTTGTAGACTGTGCCAAAACAAAAGTTCACCCACAAAATTATCAACACCTCTGCATATATTCTGGAAGACAGAAACAGCTTGTGTCATTTACACTGCCTTTGTGTACTAAAGACATAAGCAAAAATTTCACGGGAGTGGATCCACAAGGAGGCATAATTTGGTCTTACATGTTGTTTTATTCTCCTGTGAAATTCTGTATGTCACTTTGTGAAGGCTTTTCAATATGCTGAGAAATTAGCAGCTGTTTCTGCCTTGAAAAATTTCTCCAGAATGCCTCTAATGTTGAAAGAACATTGCATGTAATTCTGTTGATGGTGAAATGTGCTTTTTCCTTTTTTTTTTTTTTTTTTGCATTGTCAACATTCATAAATCTTGAATGAAGAAGAAGTTTTTCCTGTTTCCTCTGAAATTCATGGGATTTTGCAGTATCACACATTTTACTTTTTCTTTAAGTGGATCTGCCATTTGCAAATACTTACTAATCCAAAATGTCTTTTAAAAAAGTCTTGAGCAAAATAAGAATAATAGTGAATCCCCTAAATTCTGAGATCCACATCCTCCAGTCATTTTCAGCGTTGGTTTTGTTTAAATGAAGATTATAAAAATGAACTTCCTGAAGCTTCTTGGCAGTTTTTAGGACTCCTGAAATAAAATCTGCATGGACAGACTCTCGAGTCTGCATAGCAACATGCTGGATCAAAGGGATTGTTAAACAAGTAAGGACATAATAACTAATCTTTTCTTCAATAGCTTTTTGATGGGATCACATTTTTCTACTTATTGTCCCAAGGCTCAGTACATTTGCATCTTTCAAACAGTCAGACAATTTTCTGAACATAACCCTTCCCCACAGAATTTTCTGCAAACACAGTCCATAAGCCTAAGAAAAATAGAAACTGAGAATATTTTCACACATATGTCTCAGAGTAGCTTCATGGCAGATACAGATGATTTGAAGTGTAAATGAAAATGTTACGGATCCTAAAAATATTTAGGAAAATCAGTACTAAGTAATGAACTACATTCATTTTCAGTGCTGATGTCTACTCACACTTGAAACACTTTCACAAAATGCGCGTTCAGTCTAATGTTTGGGGGTTTTCTTACCATTGTACTTTATAAAGTCATCAGTATCCTCTGATAGTACTGACATGCGCAGAGTCCAGTATTTAATTTGTTCACTCACATGCATTACCATTTCAGGATGTTTGTGACACCAGCTTGCTTGCATATCAGTGTCAGTTTCAGGATAATCTGTAGGGGTAATTAATAGAAGTTCTTGTAGCTATAGCCTTCTGTTCCATAATGATTAGTCTGCATAAATTTCAAGGTAAACTGTTCAAGTAGACCAAATAGAAGGGAAGGAAAAATTGAACTGATGCAAATTCTCTTTATGAACGTCCTATTCTCTTAGATTATATGTCAATTCAAAGTGACATAATCAAACTTTGTAAATGGCAGCTAAGTAGAAGATTACATCTGATATAAAGTCATTTTTTCATGTCTTCAGAAGAGAAGAAAAAACATGAAATCCATGACGAGCTGAAACATTTTGCTCTGAAGTGTTCCTGATGTGCTTGGGAAACAACATCTTTCAGCTATCAGAATCAAGGATGATATACTAAATATCTCCATTACATTATTTGGATAATATGCTGGTTACGTGAATATCCTTGTAAAATTCATTAAGTATTGAGGTAATAGAATCTTCACTGGAATAAATGATAGATCCTAAATATATATATATATTTTTTTTACTTCAATCTTTATGTAGTTTTTTTTTTATACAATTGTATCTGATTTTTGTGGAAAGTAGGCATTGGCTATAATTCCAACCCCCCCCCCCCCCTTTTTTTTTTTTTTATTACACATGCTGTTCTCTTCAAGATTTTAACAGATGCTGTTAGTTTTGAGTATTTTATTGAGTGGCAAATGCTATAACATGGCTAGATATTTTTTTTAATGCAAATAATCACTACTGATGTTAAAAATAATAAAGCAAGTTATCATGGTATAATTTTGAAATTTCTAAGTAACTGGAAAATGGTTCAGAGTACCTATAATGTTCTTCCATGGGGAAAAAAGGATGATACTGTAACAGAGAAGTAGATGAAAGAGAAATAACACAACTGATACAGGTGAGTAAAGACCACTATAAGTTAAACATTTAGAAAAGGGTTATGGAGTTTGTGGTGTAGAAGTAACATCATGTCCCCTGACATAGGGAAGGAAAATTGCAGAGTCACTGACAGTGCAGAAAAGTGGTTAAAATGTCTCAATGCAACACAAGGATTGTCTTTCATATTTTTAAGGAAAAGAATGCAATGGAAAACTTTGATTAAGACATTCACACTAATATTTTGTAACTATAGTTGTAATACAATAATATGAAGTCAGCAGTGCACCCCAGTAGCAAAGTACAATAGTATGCTGGGCTTTATGAATAGGGGCAGAATCAGGACATCAAGGAGAGAGATTCATTTGACCACATATTAGATACTGTATTCAGTTTGACCCTCAAATATGTGAAGGGCACGGACAAATTGGAGTGGGATCAGGAGTTGCCACTGGGAAGATGGGGACTGGAACTGGAACTGCTATCCTTTCATTATTCCCTTCACAAAGTGAATTATTTTGTATTAAGCATTCTTTGGCTGTGGTGCATGTGCTGGATATTCTATTGGCAGAGTAATCTTTGTAGATTTGTAACCAGGGCTTGTGTATTCTGGGCACATCACAGATAATAGTAAGAAAGGGCAATCATTCTTCATTACATCCTGATTAAAAAAAGGGGAGGCAGTTAAACCAATAATAGCTTAAGTAGATAGAACAAATGGATAAAAAGGAGTCAGCGAAGGAAAAAGGAATATTGCCGGAGATTTAGAAGTTGTTAGCCAGCAGACTAATTCTGTGAATGTTACCAAGCCTTCGGCATTCAGTGCTGTATCAGGTGTACACTGCACACACAGCTGTAATGGAAGAGAACGCTAATGGTAACAGAAGAATTTAGTCTTGATCTATCCTGTAGGGACCCAATCCACAGCAGAGTTTAATTGCCAAAAGTGCAAGGTCAGTTTGATCAGTTTCTATCTGCAGAGGATCTTTCTCAGACCAAATTTTATTTAACCTATGCAGGAAAATGAGAGCGATGTTTCACTGATAAAAAGGAAAAAAAAAAAACAACAAAAAAAACACAAACCAAAACATTGTAAGGTAGAAAGAATTTATTATGCTGCACAGAGCTTAAACAAGAAGCAAGATGTAGGCATTATATTACTGCCAACTATGCAACTGCTGCCTTGCAGCTCTTTTGGGGCTGGACAGGGAGCTCTTTCCATGTACAGGCACAGCCACAGTTGGAAGGATGCATTTTCCTCATCTACCTGAGATAAACCCTTTTTTTTTTTGTTTGGGTTCTGTTTGTTTGGGTTTGCTTGGGTATTTTTTTTTTTTTTAATCTCCTGACTCTAGGGCGTCAGTCCTAAAACTGGGTCTGTCCATTCTAGCTCCTGACAACACAATAACACACCTACACCAGGCCTCCTATATGGCAGTCCTTTGGGGAATTTTCCTGATAGCTGCTTCCAGAAGGCAAAAGTTGAAATCTAGGTCTCAGCAAAACATGTAATAGTTTTGCTTTTAATCACTGAGGCCAGTATCTTGTCTCTGATTCTGCCTTTCACCAATTTGATTATTTTTCATCAATTTCCTGTTGCTGTGGTTTTCCTTTTGCTTTCTTCTCTGGATTATATTGTGATTGTTATTAAAACAAATTATCACACCTATGGTGCATGTTTGAGAAACCTTGCAGTTTGGGAAGAACAGACTTGAGAAACTTCGCAGAAATGGTTTTAATGCCTCTCACATCTTGAGTAATAACTAAATAGCTGATTTTTTCATCTTATTTTTTGTTAAAAAAAAGGAAATAAGACACATGTTGATGGAGTGGGAGGTTCATGGAGATGGAAGATTTCACTAGTGAGAGTTAAGGACAGAAAATCATAATAAACTAGACATGTTAATCCTCATGGCCAGTAATGTATTCTTTTATGGTTTTTAATTTTTTTTTTCCCTGTGTTCCCTGCTCTTGGAGCATTGTGAAAGATATAAAACTAATTTTGAATCAAAACTGCTAAACATTAGCCATTTGCCATCAAGGGCTGGAAACTACCAGCGGGGTACAGAGACATGTTTGTGTGCAGGGTTACCTATGGTGGATTTGAGCAATTTAGTAATGATAAAATATGATACCTAGAGAAATAAGCAGGTTAGTGTTGGAGTGAAAAAAGTAATGCATAAAGGCAGCAGCTTACTCACCGTGGTACCTGATGATAGGAAAATCTGGATAGTCTCAGATCACCTTGTTACACCACTGCATTATGGATTTTATTACTTCTCTTTGCTAGTCATAAGCCTTGAAAGTGAGAAGTCAGTAGTAAAGAATTTGTTAGAAGTTGTATTATTGTCTTTCCAATAAAATACAGTGTAAATTTCTTAAGACCCTGCCTCTGTCTGTGCAGTAAGGAAGAGGCCTTCAACAGGTAGACAAATTACTTAAGTCAGCCAGGAGAAATTTGATTGATGCAGGGTTGCTTGCTGGCCCTCTGAATATGCTCTTTAGTTTCTATGAGTTTTATGGCTCATTAAGTGCAATTGAAATGTAACATTGCTATCTTAATTGAAGAAATATGAACAAATGCCTGTCAGTCTCATTTTTGCAGGTACAGGAATCTAATTTGCTACACCGGGGAGAAAATTCATGAAAATTAATACAAGATACATATATTCATAGTATCTCTCTTGCATTATAATTTATCTAATTCCTACCATGGACAGTGTTCTGGGCTACCTCACATGAATTTTGACCTTCTTTGCAGACATATATCTTAAAATTAAGACTTATATGAATGAATTTTACTATCTCAGATAGCAGGCACGTACATAAAACTCTCACATGACTTGACATGTGACCAACGTATAGCAAACCTGCCACTCACAAAATTTGCTTGGCTAAAATCTGCATGGCTTTTTTTGGCATAGTTTGCATGCAATACTTTATTATCATACAGTATATGACTTAGAAGCCTCTGTAATTTGATTTCATGTAGGATTACACAGGTTGTCAAGGCAAACAAAATTGGTGTTCTTATAACCAGTTCTTGCTGCGCTCCACTACAACACTGTAGGTCCTCACACAGGATTAGAAGCCTTATACTCTCATTTATGACAGAATAAACTGAGGGGTCTACAGTTCAGTGTGCTGAGTCCTTAGAAATCCAGTAACTTCACACCTGAAGTTTCCCATTCAAATGGCCATCGAAAAGGGTAGTAAACATCTAAGCCCTGTGAAGGGATGGCTGTATGTACAGTGTGGTGGGATGTCCTGTCCTGGATGCCAGGAGCCCACCAAAGCCTCTCTATCACTGTCCTTCTCAGCTGGACAGGGGAGAGAAAATATAAAAAAAGGCTTATGGGTTGTGATAAGAACAGAGAGATCAATTACCACTATGGGAAGAACAGTCAGCTTGGGGAAATGAATATAATTTATTACCAATCAAATCAGCATAGGATAATGAGAAATAAAAGCAATCCTAAAACCACCTTACTCCTACCCCTCCCTTTTCCCAGTCTCAACTTGACTCCCAGTTTCTCTGCCTTCCCCCCTCAGCAGCAAAGAAGACAGTCAATGGGATTGTGGTCAGTTCATCATATTATCCCTTCCCCTGCTCCAGCGTGTGGTCCGTCCCATGGGAGACAGACCTCCACAAACATCTCCAAGTGGGTTCTTCCCATGGGCTGCAGTTCTCCAGGAAGTGCTCCAGGAACTGCTCCAGTGTAGGTCCCTTCCATGGGTGCAGCCCTTCAGGAACAGACTGCTCCAGTGTGGGTCCCCTGCAGGGTCACAAGTCCTGCAGCAAACCCACTCCAACATGGGCTCCTCTCTCCCCAGGTCTACAGGTCCTGCCAGGAGCTTCTTCCTGCATGGACTTTCCGGGGGGGGGGGGGGGGGGCAGCTTTCTTCAGGTCACATCCGCCTGCTCCGGTGTGGGGCTCTCCATGGGCTGCAGGTGGAATCTGGTCCACCATGGACCTCCATGGGCTGCAGGGGCACAGCTGCCTCACCATGGGCTGTACCACATGCTGCAGGGGAATCTTTGCTCCAGCACCTGGAGCATCTCCTCCTCTCATTCACTGATTGCAGAGCTGTTTCTCACTCCGGGTTTGTCTGCTGTTGCTATTTTTCCCTTTCTCAAATACGTTATCTGAAAGGCGCTACCACCATCATCAATAGGCGCAGCCATGGCCCACAGTGTGTCTATTTTGGAGCTGGACGGCATTGGCTTTATCACAGATGGGGATAGCTTCTGGCAGCTTCTCATAGAAGGCACCCCTGTAGCCTCCCTGCTACTAAAACCTTGCCAGGGAAACCCAATACAATATAGTTCGCATGTTTGACAAACTAAAATAAAATAGTTTCCTTGATGATGAAGAATTCAATTCGTGGATATCTTACCATCAGTTTGCCATTTTTCCATAATCCCAGAGTATATATTTCTATCAGTCAGTGACCACATGCACATTAAAGTGGAGGTAAAAAGGCTCTAGCCAGGACTAACTTCACTAATGTTAACAGTTTCATTTTAAGACTAAGCAAGTTGGAATGCTTGATCCAAGCCATCAAAATTTTTCAGCTTTCATGGAATACACTGTACAGTCCTGGCCTTTCACGTACGTAACCCAAATCTTTTTACCTTTTTGCCCTATTCCAGGTCCACTCTAGTGATGGACTTTACTTTCCTCACAGTGAGCTACAGCAACATGTTTATTCCTCATCATGCTTACAAGTTAGTCTTGAAAAAATTGCAATTAAGCTAGCTAAATGAGAGCAAATAGCATTCTAATCACTGAGATACAAAATTAGAACAATTCAATTTTGAATATATTTTAAAAAAAAAATAAGTTTTTAATTTGTAATTACATACTTATGTTCAGCTCAGTATGTCAGGATTATGGTTCAGAATTCCATTTTGTGTCAACAGAAGTTTTAGGGATAAAGGACTGTGAATGCTGCCTTGGAAACCTGGGAGTTGAGTCTTCCACATGGTTTCACTACAGCCTATGTGTATGAATTCAAAGTAAATGGAAAATATCTCCAGCATGACATATTTAATGTTAATAGGGCTCGTGTAGCTAAACCTCCCCCGCATTAACATTTCTCCTTGATGTCCTAAATTGGAAATGGAACTCTTACAGACCAGGGGAATTCCTGATGCAGGGCAAAGTTGTGGGGTTTTTTCTCCATCAGACTCCTGTATCAATCAAAACCTTAAAGCCTATAATGTTTGAGGGGGGCTTATAATAAATATGTTTGAAATTCAGTCCTGTGAATGGTAACTATAATTATAATGTAGAATTAAGCACATTGAAAAATTCATGGATCTCTTTATTTTGGATTTTTTTTTTATTGAAATGCATTACCTATATGTGTACTTTTTGAGTAAGGCTACTAAATAGCTGACAGTATCAATGTTATATGCAGCTTGAATTTGCACTGACACACTCAAAACCACTTTGCTGCTATACAAAGATTAAACATTTCTTCAGGTCATGCCACATTCAGCAAAGTGTGAGTAGTAAAACATCCATGGAAACAAACTGTCCATGGATATTTAAAACTGAATTACCCATTCTCATGAATATTTGATCTGCTTATTACCTGCAAAATTCTTCAGATTGTTTGCCTGTAATTTGAGCTTATTAAAGCACTACAGGCAAGGCTCTGTGTGACAGGAAGGTCTGTAGTTCTGTAGAAAAATGTGAGACTTGTAAGGTGTATAAAATTTAATTAGAAAAACATTCCAGGATTATAGACTTCTTGTGATATTATGTTTCTGTGATGCATGAATCAAAATGTTAATTTGACAGAAAAGTCTAATAGTCCTACTGAATTGGCGTGTATCAGATCAGCATATATATTTGCAGGGATTACTGTCATAAAGGTTATATTTACTTTTGAGTCTTTCTAAAAAAAAATAAAATGCTTCAGTTACACTCTAGGGGTTATATTCTTCACAGAAAAAAGGTAACTTTCAGGGGAAGTGGTTATAGTTTATAAATAGTGTAGACATAAAATCCATTGCATCAAGCAAGGATTATCTTTATCTGTGGTTGGAGGAGATAATAATAAAAAGCAGCTGCAGGCCACCCCTTCTATGAAGTTGCTTACAGGTGTCATTAGCTAAGCTTTCACCTTATGGTAGAATGTAAAATTCATGGGTTTAAATGGGAATAAGATTTTTTTACTTTTTTTTTTTTCCAGATTTACAACTTCTTTATGGTGCCTTGTTTTCTAATACAGATACTATAGGTCCATCTGGAGAAAATGAAAGAAAAAAGCTGAAAGTCACATTAACAAAAATATTCTGTAGTCTCCATTATGTATCTGTTGCTAAAGTGCAGCAGGAATCAACCTAAAATTTTTGCAAATAAGAAAAAAATCTCTTATCTAAGTACTATAAGGGTATCAAGAATGCTTTTACCGCTGGGATGAGGCTGATCTCATTAACACATACTAGGCATATCCTTTATTCTCTTTTCCCTACCCCTGAGAACATCTGTATTATAATGAAAGATAATTTTCAAATACATCTAACACCATTTTGAAACTTTAACTTAATCCTTATTCGTAATCATTAAGTAGTCTACAAAGACTACTTAAGTGTAGACTGCATAGAACATTGACAAACAAATTAGTTCTAGTGCTGCTTGCTCTTTATTTTTCTCATTTGTTTCTACATTAGCATGTATATTCAAAAGAAAAAAACTTCCCGTTGTATATTTTAAGTGTTAGAGAGAATAGATAAATATTGCAAACTTAAACATTCAATACATCAGTCTAAAATGATATTTTATTTCCAGTAAAAGTTAAAAGGAGAACTAAAACAAAATATGATACACTTTCTAATACAAGATTGAGTCTCAGAAAATAAAAGCTAAAACTTAATTCATATCCAAAATATTTAGTAGGTATTATTTAACAGTGCAAAACATGCTTATAAAAATCAATGCAAGTGTATTTTTAAGTAATTACATACAATACAGATTTCTTGTACAACAGCACAGACTAGTGGCTTTAGCAAGTCAGCAGGTTGGCCTTTAATATTGACAGAAGATGGCTAAGATCAGACTACAGCAAATTTTGAGTATAAGTAAAGGAAGTTACTTTACAGAAGCAAGTATTAAAAAGTACTGCTTCTTATATATTAAGAACCAAAGGGCAGTGTGACAAGACAGGTCACTGTTTTCAAGGTGCTTCTCCTTCAGGGGAAGAAACAAGTCATGGGCGTATTCTTTTTTCTTTTTTTAATCTATTTAAGGAAAACATACATTCTATTAATAGACAGTAATACTATTTATATTCTTTATTTTATGCACATGTTGAATGGGAGTGTACCAGTCTTGTTTAATATCTTTGTCACTGACATGGACAGTGGGATTGAGTGCGCCCTCAGCAAGTTTGCCAACGACACCAAGCTGTGTGGTTCGGTTGATAACGCTGGAGGGAAGGAATGCCATCCAGGGGGACCTTGACACGCTTGTGAGGTGGGCTGATGCCAACCTCATGAAGTTTAACCATAACAAGTGCAAGATCCTACACCTGGATCGGAGCAATCCCAGGCACAGCTACAGGTTGGGCAAAGAAGAGATTCAGAGCAGCCCTGCGCAGAAGGACTTTGGGGTGTTTCATGAGAAAATGAACATGAGCCGGCTTCAGTGTGCACTCACAGCCCAGAAAGCCAACTGTATCCTGGGCTGCATCAAAAGGAGCATGACCAGCAGGTTGAAGGAGGTGATCCTGCCCCACTACTCTGCTCTTGTGAGACCTCACCTGGAGTATTGTGTGCAGTTCTGGTGTCCTCAACATAAAAAGGACATGGAACTATTGGAGCAAGTCCAGAGAAGGACCACGAGGATGTTCCAGGCACTGGAGCACCTCCCGTATGAAGATAGACTGAGAAAGTTGGGGCTGTTCAGCCTGGAGAAGAGAAGGCTGCATGGAGACCTCATAGCAGCCTTCCAGTATCTGAAGGGAGCCTATAGGGATGCTGTGGATGGACTCTTCATTAGGGACTGTAGTGATAGGACAAGGGGTAATGGGTTAAAACTTAAACAGGGGAAGTTTAGATTGGATATAAGGAAGACTTTCTTTCCTGTTAGGGTGGTGAGGCACTGGAATAGGTTGCCCAGGGAGGTTGTGAATGTTCCATCCCTGGCAGTGTTCAAGGCCAGGTTGGACAAGGCCTTGAGTGATATGGTTTAGTGTGAGGCGTCCCTTCCCATGGCAGGGGGGTTGGAACTAGATCATCTTAAGGTGCTTTCCAAACCTAACTATTCTATGATTCTGTGATTCTATGATTGTATGATTTAATCTCTGTTTAGGTTTTTTAGACTTCTGAGAAATAGTTACAATTAAAGTTAACAATTTATCCTGAATGTAGAGATTTTGATCATAGAGGTTGCACATAGGTTTCTTCATCTCATCTCACACATCTTTCTATGCTCCCTTAATCCAGGTTGTCTCTGCTTTTCATGTCTTTCTGCATAGTTAGCCCAAGCACAATATCACAGTCACATCACTATAGTTGCTTTAGGTCATGTGTATACTCCCAGAGTATTATTATCGTACATTTTTTGCCCATTAAGATGCATCCCACTTTTTATGAAATGCTTTTCTCTGCAGTTATCCAAATAACAGCTAGAAAAACCTAGTGTGGCTTTGTAGAGGCATAAGAATATAATATATATACATTCACCATACGAAAAGCTGCCAACCATTGAAATATAATTGCAGATTCTGGACTTAGCATCTGCACAGGGAAAATGCATTGCTCTTGCTCATCAGAATAAATTGACCAAACAAGAGGAGTCGTGCTTTTGTGTGTCCATCTAAAAAGAGATCTCACAGCGCATCTTACCTGTGTCAGTCATCTTAAAACTGTTGGTAATGAATGCTGGACCTAAAGACAAAGTTAGGGCTCCATAAATAATCATTGAAATTGAAATTCCAGTGTGCTGAATTGAAAAACAGCTATTTGCAGCTTAGAAATGGTCAATGCAATGGCATGTAAAAGGCATTAAATGTGAACTCCCAGCCCAGAAGGAAATAAAGACTTTACCATGCAGTTTGAATTACAATATAATTTGGTGCAAGTTTTCTTGATACAGCAAATACTTTAATCATGATAGCCTGAAATCAGTCTATCATTTGACTATGTAATTGTAGTTCTCTCTCACCACACTCCTGTTTATTTATATTCTTCCTTCTTTAGCTAGACAACCATTACATACTGCACTTCTTTATCCCATCTCACTATTTCCAAGCAGTTCAACTGCCTTGAACTGCCTCATCCTATCTGGTCCCAGTTCCACTCCATCCTTTATTGCATTTTCTTCCCAGTTTCATTAATTTCTAAAGCAAATGAAAATAGGTTAAGGTAATTACAATATTAATAGAGTTCCACTAGTATCAAGCCAACAAATAGAGACTAACCAGGAAATAGTCTCTATTTCTTGGTAGAATATATATGCCTGTAGGCATTCTGGGTTAGACTTGCAAATCTGTGAGACTGGGTACTCATGTTCACATCACAATTCAGTCTGAACCATTCAATGTCTAATTTGGCTCTCTTGAAGTCTTCAGCAGGCTGATATAAAATTGAGATGAAAAGGCCTTTAGCTGAAAAGGATTAGTCAGTCTTGTCTGAATTTGAGACTCTAAACAGAACTGAGAATGAAAATAGAAAAGCTCTTTAGAAAATGTCCAATGCTGTGTAAGCTACATGTTACTGCTTCCTCTACATTCAGCATCAGTGCGACTTTGCAGTGCTACCTGCTGATATGTATGTTGTGACCTAAAGAGAGGTCTCCTAGCAGGAGGACAAAATGAAAGTGTGTTTTGGTTGGTTGCTTGCTTAGTTGATTGCTGTTGCGGGGTTTTTTTCCCCTTTTCTGGAACTGCCAATTCTCACAGAGCTGGGTATTCGCTCTGAGGTCACTGCTATAAATCCATTACATGCCCTTTTTCTCCTAAAATAACATTTTTCCACGTATTTATGAATGAAACAGTAATACTGAAATTTATGCTGTAAAATTATACAAATGGTTTTGTCTTTGATTTCCTCCTTGCTTTGCATCTTCTCATCTCCCACTTTGAGGAGGATTTATGCTCTCTAGTTCATATTTATAAATATGGTTTAGTTACCCAGTCCCCCATTCAGACATTGGATTGCAAAGACATTTAGGTCCATATTTGCGTAATTTTGCACTCTTGATACTATTAGAATAAAGGAATCCTTCCAGCAGATGGCAGTAATTCTCCACCTACCCCAGCTACAATAAAAATTAGTAATCATTCTGAGCAGAAACTCCTATTAAATGTTTTTTTTTCCAGCTGATGCCTGAAATGCTTACACAGGCTATTCTTTTTCAGTTTTAATTTTCAAGACAACCAAGCACAACAGGTATCACTAAGTCATCTGAAACTAGACAAGGGAAGAGGCATCTAATTCCTACACCATAATTAATTTGCCATATTGATAATTCAGATAAATTAAGGTTGATCAAATTTGTACATAAATCTGCAATAAGGTGACAAGGCTGCACTGCTTAGTTTGCAGCTGCAGTAACCTGCAGTAAGTCTGGGTTTTATTCAGCATCTGTACAGATTTCCTTGCAGTGGATTTGTCATTCCTAACTATCCTGCTTACATGACATATTTGTGGTAGAAGTGGTATTGGACAGGATGCACACAGTCTCCCTGAAGGAGAGTCTTCCTCAGGCATTCTTCTCTAGTCACAAAAGATCACAATATCTTCCTGTTGAAGGGATATGGTCAAATAGAATATTTAGAAATAAGCCAGTTAATTCAAATCTAGTGTATGCTGCAGTTTCCTATAAATAATGAACTGATTTTATTTTAGATCTGCCCTAAAAGCAGTGTTATAGTGACTTCTGCTGAAAAATCAGTGCAGCTACTGAGATAACAAATGTCTTTGGCTATATTCTACAATTTATTCAACTATGCATGGATTTAACTGCATCATACAAATAATCCCTCTTCTGTGCAATGTGTTGTTTTACTATAACTTAAATACATGAATAGGCCTTTCTAAGATCCATATACAGCTGACTACAGTTAAATTATTGTCATACATAAGAAACATGATAAAAATATGTGTATAATCAAGGGAATATATGTGTAATGCTGCCATTGCAACCAATTTACTTGTTGATATTTAAAGATCTTGTAAGTGAATCTGGCTAATGAAACAGAAATCTAAGAGAATCCCAATATTCTGAGTTTCTTTAGTGAAAAAAACATGAGATAAAAATTGTTGTGCATACTTTAAACCAATGCAACTATAATCCAGACTGGAACAAGACAGTTAATACTATAAGGCATTTTATCTGCTAAAGAATTTTTATTTTGCATGTTTTTACCAAATATGATTAAAGAACTTATATTAGAAAACACAAATTTGTATAAAAGTACTATGAAAAAACAGTCAATTAGCAGATGACAGACAATTTCTTAGTTATCTTATATGTAACTTTATTCACCACATCTATTCAGAAGATTTTGGAAGATTGCTGTCCCTTTTGCTTTAAACCGCTATTTGCTGTTACTTATAGTATAAGATCACCTGTATTAACTGCCAGTAGAAATGTGTTATATACAGAAAGGGTTAGAAAAACAGGATGATGTTGTGAGATGATGTGAGAAGACCACTAGGTTGAAGAACACTTTGGCTTTCTTTTGTAAACCTTGTGTCCTTGTGAACTCAGCCAATACTGGACTACATGATGGCTTCAAAGGATTTAAAGTTGGGATCCAGGGAACTACAGAACACTCAGTCTCACCTTTGTCCCTACAAAATCTGGGAGCAGATTCTTCTGGAAGGCATGCTAAAGCACATGAAAAACAAGGTGGCTGGTGACAGCTAGCATGGCTTCACTAAGGGGAAATCCTGCCTGACCAATTTGGTGGCCTTCTATGATGGGGCTACAGAACTGATGGACAGGGGTAGAGCAGTTGACATCATCTACCTGGACTTCTGTAAAGCGTTTGACACTGTCCCACACGACATCCTTGTCTCTAAATTGGAGAGACGTCAAATTGATAGATGGACCTCTCGGTGGATAAAGAACTGGCTGGACGGCCACACGCAAAGAGTTGTGGGCAATGGCTCAATGTCTGGCAGGAGACCAGTAATGAGTGGTGTCCCCCAGGGATCAGTGTTGGGACCGGTCTTGTTCAACATCTTTGTTGGCGACATGGACAGTGGGATTGAGTGCACCCTCAGCAAGTTTACCGATGACAGCGAGCTGTGTGGTTCGGTTGATATGCTGGAGGGAAAGAATGCCATCCAGGGGGACTTTGACACGCTTGTGAGGTGGGCTGAACCTCATGAAGTTCAAAGCGAAGTCAAGGTCCTAACCTCAGTCAGTGCAGTCCCAGGCAGAGCTACAGGTCGTGTGGAGAAGTGATTCAGAGCAGTCCTGCAGAGAAGGATTCGAGGGTGTTGGTCGGTGAGAAAATGAACATGAGTCAGCAGTGTGCACTTGCAGCCCCGTATCCTGGGCTGCATCAAAAGGAGCGTGACCAGCAGGTTGAAGGAGGTGATCCTGCCCCTTTATTCTGCTCTCGTGAGACCTAACCTGGAGTATTGTGTGCAGTTCTGGTGTCCTCAACATAAAAACGACATGGAACTGTTGGAACAAGTCCAGAGAAGGGCCACGAGTCTGATCCGGGGACTGGAGCACCTCCCGTATGAAGACAGGCTGAAAAAGTTGGGGCTGTTCAGCCTGGAGAAGAGAAAGCTGCGTGGAGACCTCATAGCAGCCTTCCAGTATCTGAAGTGGGCCTATAAGGATGCTGGGGAGGGGCTCTTCATTAGGGACTGTAGTGATAGGACAAGGGGTAACAGGTTAAAACTTAAATAGGGGAAGTTTAGATTGGATATAAGGAAGAAGTTCTTTACTGTAAAGGTGGTGAGGCACTGGAATGGGTTGCCCAGGGAAGCTGTGAATGTTCCATCCCTGGCAGCGTTCAAAGCCAGGTTGGACAGAGCCTTCGGAGACATGGTTTAGTGTTGCAGGGGGGTTGGAACTAGATGATCTTAAGGTCCTTTCCAACCCTAACTATTCTATGATTCTATAATTCTATTATTCTGTGACCCATTAGTAGAAGATTTTCCTTATTATTTTATGGGGATTATTCAAGAATTTCTATGTGGCAGTTTGCTATTTTCATAAATGCTAAATGCCATTGAGTATTGTTTGCATTCATTATACATATAAATGATCCAGTAAAAGCAGAATTAGAAAGCCATAGAAACCCATTATTTTTAAATGGGGATGGGGTGGAAGGAAAAGCAGGGTAGTAACACAATGCAATTTGTATATGCATTTCATTTACCAAATTTTTAATTATACTAAGAACATCTGTTGGTTTTAGAAAAGAATATTTTTGACCTTTATTGCAAATACAGGGCATTGCCACTACTGCAGCTGTCTCCAAGACACAAGAAGTTAGCTCACATAAAAAACTTGGTTTGCTGTAATGCATTTTGTGCCTGGTAGTCTGAAAAGTAGTGTTTCAACAGTTTCCACCTTGGAAAGTTTACAGACTAGACAGTATTTTGTAAAAATCCAAAGCCAACATGGAAACTAATTCTACATTACTTTGATAATAGACCAATTAAGAGACAAGTTGATAAAAAAAACTTCATTCCCCCCAATACAAAGTGATATTTTTCCAGACACCAGAAATACCTGAACAAAAGCCTAAGGTAAATTATTTAGTGGAGAAGCAAGACCACAATTGAACTTCAAAACTTTTAATTTTTTTGAAACTATCTAGCAACTAACATTTTTTTTCAAGGAGGAAATACTTATTCCACCAGAACAATGAATGAACACTTTTAAATTTGATTTATTCTGTTTTGGAGCAATGGCTGGGCCTGGGCAGGAGCAGGAGCAGGAGGCTGTGACAAAGTCACTGAGCCAGGGCAGGAATATGCAGTTAAGGTGAAGCCTGGGGGCAAGAGGAGGTTCCAGAGGTGTCATGGGTGGAGGCAGAAGGTTCAGACCAGAGATTCCATGTTGCAGGACCCAGGGGTAAAGGTTGAGGTCAGTGACCTTCAGACCAACTGTAGCTGTGGGCACTCAGGCATAGCTGCCCCAAAGGAGTGCAGCCCCCAGGGGTGTAAAAAGCAAAGGGGGTGGAGGGGCTAAGCAGAGAGGATGGGACAACCGTGGGCCTGGCTGGTCAGAGACAACAGGAGGTGGAAAAGGTGCTGGCTGGACCCCAGTGTCCCTGGGCAGCAGCAGGGCCCCAGAATTTGTCCAGGCTTTAAGGGCTGTCCCAGGGCTTCACGTCCAGGATTGGCCTTGGCTGCTGCTTTTCCCTCAGCGCATGGTAGGCTTTCCATGAACTTCTGTCTCATGAAGAACAAATACAAATATTTTAATTAATATTACTAACTGATACTAATAGAGGAGGGCAGTAGTGTCTGCCCTACTATTTTTTCCTCTTTTTTTTTTTTTTTTTCTACAATTTCAGGCTCTTTTTACAGCTTAGTTTTGCAACAGCATTGGAATAGAAATTGGCAGACTTTGTCAAATGCTACGTAAAACAACTCCAGTGACTTTCTAATACGTGAAAAAGGGTTAAACACATTTTCACTTTATCTCTCCAAAGGGGCCTGTTTACTAGAGCTTAAATCTCTACCAAATAGCAGCCTGAAACCCCTCTATTTTGCTTCCTGTGCTACTGCATTCCCACTGGGGCAATGCCATGTTTCTTGATATTATTCTTCATAGTGCTACCTTTAAATAGCAATACTACTGAGAATGACTTTACAGGAGGGAGAAGCACTGATTTACTTGGCTGTAAAGTTACTCCTGGAAGGTTGCCTGCTTGTGCCATAGCTAAGAGGGAGTCTGTGTTTCAGCCTGTTGGTGAAAACGAGATTAGACTACTGAGACATCTTAATAGGCTATCCCCACATCTCCAAATGCAAATACAACTCTTGGTTCATTATCTGCTGCCAGCCTTCTAGACTAATACGCAGGTGACCTTGGTTCTCCAGATTGACCATGAATATGCTATCAGGAATGTATTAAAAAAATATATTTAGGGCAAAGTACCTTCTATTATTATAAAAAGCATTAGATACAAACCCCTAAATCAGTCTATTTAAACATTGTTCTTGCACATCTACATTATAATCACCTTTCCCACTACATCTAGAAATGGGAAATAGTCTCTGGACACTTCAGACCAATTTTTTTTTGCTTATCTAGTGTTTTTTTGCAGAACTTAGAATTCTTGTTCTCCAATGAAACAGATTGAGCTAAATTAGGCCTTATATTTGCTATATGTTAAAGTTTGTGATTTTGATGTAATTAGTCACAATTTACATGTTTTCATTTGAGGGTTAGAGTTTTTATTTCTCTTAGATGTTACTTTTTGGAGCCAAAGACACATCTCCTGATGTTTTTTCTTGAATAGAAGCAAATGGTTAGATAAGGAATATTGCACTTTAAATGTCATTTGAGCAACGCATATTTTTCACACTCTTTATGTTGCATCTTACTTTGAAGTTCACCATCTTTCTAAAGGTGCCAGTAAACACTGTGTACTCACACATCTTGAGAATAATTATCAGGTATTGTTGATAGCTTTGTATCAGCAAGGAAAATTTGCTCTAAATAAGCAAGCAATTTTTGACAGTGCAATCTCTTTGTCATACAGATTTCTAAACGAAATCAATTTTCCAGTTCTATGAGGAAAAAGAAATCAATATGAAGGAATAATTCTAGGTATATACCAAAGTTTTATACAGTCTTCCTTCGTTTAAAATACTTTTAAAAATTAAATTATAAAAGTGTTGAGCCTTCTCTCTGACTCTTTACTCTGATTCCGGCTAAGTACCTCCAGCATTATGCTGATGCAATTAAACACTTTCTAGGATCTAAATGAAGTTACTCAGATCTAGGATATCTCGACGTGAGAGCTGTTTGTACTATGTTGACTGAGAGTCAGAGTTACTTGATTCCCTCTCACTACTTTTTGGTTTGGGTGTAGATGTGCCTTACTTTTCTAGATCACAGAAGTGGTATATTGTTCATGAGTCCTAAGCCCATCGAAGACCTCATCTGTTACCCTGTGCCATATCCATGTGCACAACCACGCTGTCTAAAGTGATACCCTTGGAAAAAGTTTGGCTTGGCTACAATCTCATTTGTCCTTATAAGTCACTCAGTGAGAGCTCAGATCTATGTCCCCCATCATGGCTTCCAAATATCCAAGAACGACTTTTAGTGCTGTGGAAAAAACAATCTACATCAAAAGAAAATTCCCAAATCATGTGTTTCTGCCCCTTTCCCTGTGGTGGTGTGGCATTCATCAGGCTGTCATCAAAGAGGTAAACTTGCAGAAAATGCGACCATTGGTTCTTAAGGATCAGTGCTGTGCTTTCTAGACTCAATGACAAGAGAGTCAGGGGAGTGACAGTGGAGAGGGCAGAATATCTTGACAGGAGGACATACTCTCTTTTCTCTGGTAACTGTTAGTTTTGTGTACTTAAGGCATGAAATACAATAAATGTCAATTTGCGTCATTTCAATACAAGAGTGGTTATAGAATCAGAATCATAGAATCGTTAGGGTTGGAAAGGACCTTAAAATCATCTAGTTCCAACCCCCCTGCCAAGGGCAGGGACACCTTACGCTAAATCATATCACCCAAGGCCTTGTCCAACCTGGCCTTGAACACTGCCAGGGATGAAGAAGACTAAAGGACAACCACAAGACAATTAGCCCTAATGAGGTCAAATTTGAGATGAGTAATATTCCTTCACATAGATTCACATACTTTCACAGTATTTTTCAGTGAATTTATTTACATGGCATGTCAGTGACATAACAGAAGACTGTAAGCCTCATGTACCAGGGACAAAAATGATAGAGGCCTTACTGTGGTCACAGAGAGTTTAACAGAACGGACTGTCTCCAAAATCTGCTCTGGCAGCCACCCAGCAACATCCATGTCTCTTCTCTCCAGAGCTTGTAACAATGTGTGACATGGGCTTAGAAAAAAGGTTTGGGGCCTGTGACATTCACTTCTGTGTATTTCCTGCTTAGAGGAACAAATACATGTTCTGGAGTCAGAAAAGTTTTTTTGGGAGGAGACAGTATTTTTGTAAAAACTATCACAGACTTTTTATACAGAATCTTCTTTTGAAATGGGGAATAGCCTACTGATCCCTGGGGTTGTGTTGCATATCCTTCTCTTGATATATATGTATGTATAGCACTATAGTCCACCATTCTCTTCTTGGGAAGGTTTTCCTTTTTTTTTTTTTTTAATTAAAATGGCCACTCATTGAATAAAATAATGAAGATTGTTTCTGCAAGTTTAGGAAACCAAATAGCAGAGTTTCCAGAGCTAACCTATGATTTGGACTCATAGCTATGCTGATATACTGATATCTTTGATGATATTGAGATCAGAATTAAATGAGCCCTAACAGTGAAATTATTGAAAGAAATAAGAGACGAATAAGAGAAAGGAGCCATAGAAAGGTAGGTAGGAAAAAAGCATGGGTGCAGTGAAAGACATGCACACCCCCAAATACAGGAAAAAGTCTTACCAAACTTCTGTCCCACTACCACAACTTTGCAATGGTTTATTCTATTTTTTTTTTTTTTTCTTCTGAGTTCTCTTTCTAGGACTCAGCCCTGTAACTCTTTTTTTTTTTTTTTTTTTTAATGTACACAAAATGTTTTATTATTATTCCAGAAAATTACAATAAAGAAATCTAAAGTGGGCTGTATTTATGCTTATTAAGTAGAATATTTAGAATATATTTTAGGCATTAGCTTTACTTCCTTTGATTGGAAGCACTGTTTTTTGTTTTTTTTTCAAGACTACTTGAAGAAAGATAGCAATATTAATAGAAAGGGAAATTCTACTGAACATGAAAATCTTTCAGTAGTGGTGAGTGTCAGGTTAATAATTTTCAAGTGCTGAAAACCTGTATACTTGGAGCAAGCAAGCTCAATATAAGCAGCTAAAATGCATAGTTTAGAGTAACAAAGGGTTCTGAGGAAACAGTGAATTATTTCATAAAGAATCTTACATTTAAATGTGTTTATAAAAAAAGAGCAATTGGTAGTGTGCCAGTTTTTCAGGACATATTTTATAAGTTCATAATGCTTAATCAGAATTCCTGTAGTGTGATGATTAATTAAGAAACTTAAGTAAAGAAAATTGATTGATGCTTCCATATACATATAGGAAATGCTAACCTGTGTATATCATCAGCCTAAGAAATCTCTGCCATACACAGAGCAATGTTAAAATGTAATGAAATGTGTATTCAAGGTAGTCATTTGCATGGTGTCATTCAGCCTCCAGCACTGACAACATATATCCCTTGTTACTTTCATATTTCTATTCATTCTCTTTCCAGTGTGACTGTGGAAAATGTATCTGATATTGAAACGCTTCTGACTTCAAAATGATTGACTCAGTCCATTTTCATATGTAACCTTGTTCCACCACTTTTGAAGGCATTGCAAGATTATATTAAATAAATGCTCAAAACCCACTGGTACACTTCCCTTGCAGTTTATACTACCTCACTTTTATTTTAACATGGAAAACATTCTGCAAACTCAATACCTGTTCAGAATAATGTGTTCTTTTTCAGTAGGTGAGAGGCAGCAGCAGAAGGATTCCATATTTCAGAAATATTTGTCACTGTTCAGAGCTGAGATTTTTCCAGTTTACTTCTTTAGTCTCCAGTGATAATATAGAAATATTTTCATTGTTTCTTGCAAGCTTATAACAAGAAAGTAGGAGATGGGAAGTTTCAAAAATGCAGTACCTGTAGCTTTTAAGACAGAGTTAAGCAGTTGGGGTTTGGTTTGTTTGGGTTTGGATTGCAGTGCACTGTACTCTAGTCACCTAAGATGAGTAAGAAACTTAGCACCACTGTGAAATTGTGACCTAAGTTTAATGGGAGAAGGTTCAGAACGTCATTCTTCCAATACTTGAAAGCACTTGGCTTTTTATTTCTAATCTGTAACTAACAGTGTAATTTCTGATAAATGTAAATTTTTAAAATAGAGTTAGCGAAAAATAAAACCCATGCTGTTAGGGAGTGTTTCAATACAATACAATTTTCACAAAAAAAGTGTCTTCATATAGAAAGTACAGAAATTTTGAAAGCAAAATTGAAATTTTCAATTTTAAATTTAAATTGTATGTAAAGTTATAAAATGTAAATCAAAAATTAGTGATTTATTCAGAAAAAAAATCATGATATAAAAAAAATAAATAAATTTGGAGATGAACCACCAAATGGGTATTCATAGTATTTCAGTTGGTTGTTGCATAAGGAGAAAGAAGCCATACACCTACTCTTCTTGTGCAAAATGAAAGTGGATTTTTTTTCATCAGGAAACTAAATATGAATGTCAATGTCAAATGTTTTCCATAAGCAGACATGTTTTATAATTCTATGAAAAGAATAATTGCATTTATCTAATATGTAACTGGAATTTTAGGTTTTCCTACTAGCAAAGAAACTTAGCATAATTAAGTTTGTGTATTAGAACAATAACACACCTTTTTTTTTCTATTATAGGTCACTGAAAAAATGTATCCAACCTGTAAGAATAAAAAATATGATTAATTAATATTTACGCACACATATCTTAAGTGATATTTCAGAAGGAATTTATAATTATTCAGTTCCATGACTGCATTATATTTTTATCTGTCTTGCAGTTTGATATTCAGATGATTGCATCACGTTTTGAAGTAATTAGGTTATCTCTTGGGTAATGGCTAAATGCCTGTTGAAGGCTGCAGAGTTCATGAAGATGAAACTGTCTCTGTCTGCTGATATCAGATTGAAGAATCAATGAATTAAGCAAGTTACATTTAAGATGGGGTGGAAGGGAGATCTCAGCTATGAACATGGAAGTGAGGCAAATGGGCACTGGGATGCCATTGACATATGCATGCTGCCAGCTTTAATAAATCCTGGCTCTTGTCACATAAGGAAAGGCCCAAAAGGTCTCAAAAAAAAAAATAAAACAAGAAAACCACACAAGCCAGAAGAACCGGCCAGTGTGTTTATAAATCAGAAACTTTATTTCAAGGAAAGTTTCAGACATAGAAGCTAGGTGTTGCAGAGCTCCCCATGTCTATGGCTAAGGGTAGCTTCCAGCTGCCTGTGAGACCATGGTGTGCTGCACACTGGGGCTGTGTATTTGTCCCTAAGTCAATGGCCTGGTAGAAAGCTGCAGAAATCTCTGACTGTGTGGCTGAAGAAGAAGGGGATGGGAGTACACTGTGTTCTAGTTGTGTCCCTTTCTGGGCCTGACACTGTGCAAAACGGGACAGTGTCAACAAAGAGTGGGAGCAGTCACCCTTGGTCACTATAGGCAACTCCTGCTCAGAACTCTCCCAGCCTCAGGTGAAGGCTGCCAGTCCCATCTCTCCCTGGCAGCCAGCAGACACTTGCCTTGGGCTGTCCATGTCACAGCCACACAGTAGCATGGGCTGCCACCAGCATGCTGCAGGCTGTGATTTGGCTGCTGCATTGCCAGGGCTGGTGCAAAAGCTTGAAAACAGCACCAGCCAGAAAGCTGCAAATCTGACTGGCTGACTGGCTGAGGACAGGAATGTTCCGTGGTCTGGTCCTGTGTTCTTCTGGGCTGCTGGCTCTAAAAGCAGAGAAGGAGCAGCCACTATCTGCAGCACCACAGGCAGCCCCTGCCTCCTTACCTGTGGCTCTGCCCCTTTCACTGTCATGCAAATACAATGGTTGGTTGGAAGGGACTGTAAGGATGATCTAGTTCCCACTCCCCTGCCATGGGCAAGTAGTGTCCTCTCACTTCAGCCTTTTCTAACCCACCAGCTTGCCTGAAGCCTTGCCTGGTTCCCTTTCCATAACCTCCCTACACCAGCTATGTCACCAATCCCTTGTGATATGGCCATTGCCCATGTTCTGCCTGCTGCACTATAACTCCTGTAGAATTAGGGAAGGTGCCAGGGGCTTATGGAAGGCCCAGAACATGGCTGCATAGGAAAAAAAAAGGATGTTGCCTTTCAGACGTATTCAAAAAAAAAAAAATAGCTAAGGCCCAGTTACAATTAAACTTGGCTAGGGATGTGAAAGATAACAGGAAGCCGTTCTATAGGTAGGTAGCAAATACAAGACAGACTAGGTTAAACACGGGCCCCCTCCAGAACCTATCAGGAGAACTGGCTACCCTTGATTTTGAGAAGGCTCAGGCTGCCTGACCTATTTGGTGATATTCTATGGTGGGGCTACGGAACTGGGGTAAAGCAGTTGACATCATCTACCTGGACTTGTGCAAAGCGTTCGACACTGTCCCAGATGACATCCTTGTCTCTATATTGGAGAGACATCACTTTTATAGGTGGACCACTCGGTGGATAAAGAACTGTCTGGATGGCCGCACTCAAATTGCTGTGGTCAATGGCTCAATGTCCAGCTGGAGACCAGTAAGGAGTGGTGTCCCTCAGGGATCGGTGTGGGGACCGGTCTTGTTAAACATGTTTGTTGGTGACATGGACAGTGGGATTGAGTGTGCCCTCAGCAAGTTTGCCGATGACACCAAGCTGTGTGGTTCGGTTGATATGCTGGAGGGAAGGAATGCCATCCAGAGGAACCTCGACACGCTTGTGAGGTGGGCTGATGCCAAAAAAAGTTCTTTAGTTGCCTGTTTTCAACATCTTCCTTTGTTACATATGCAGTACATTTTTCGATGAAACTGCTATTGTATTATGACAAAATAGTTTCTTCTAAAGTTTAGAGGAAGAGGATTTTTAGGTGAAACATTCTTGATTCCTGTTTGTCATTTATTTGTTTACTTGCCTTTTATTGTTTCCTGAACCATTAGAAATATTGTTGCTTCTGAACGCCGTCAATGAGATATAAAAAAACATGGAAAGTGATTATCAATCACAGTCCACCTAGGATGGAAAAAACACAAATGATAAGTGCCTTGAATAAAAAATCACAGAATCACAAAATGGTTGAGGTTGGATCCAAACCAATGTACCTGCTCAAGCAATGATACTCAGACCAGGTTGCCTAGGAGCATGTCCAGATGGCTATTTAATATTTTCAAGGATGAAGATTCCACAACAATTTCTGGGCAAACTGCTCCAGTGTCCATATTAAAAAGCTGTTTCAGCTTTAAACAGACCCTTCTGTTTCCTTGTTTGCATTGCCTCTTGTCTTGTGATTGAAAAGTGCCTAACTCCATCTTCTTTGCACCCTCCCTTGAGGTGCAAATACACACTGGTGAGTTTCCCCTTGAGCCTTCTCCAGGCTGAACAGACCCAGCTCTCTCAGCCTTTTCTTGCAGGAGAGGTGCTCCAGTCCCTTCAATATCTTCACAGTACTTCATTGTTTCGCTCCAGTAAGACCACATCTCCTTTGTGCTAGGAAGCCCAGAAGTGAACATGGTACTCCAGTGAACTCACCAGTGCTGAATAAAAAGGAAGGATCACCTCCCTTCACCTGCTGGCAACACTCCTTCTACTTGCAAACCAGGAAGATGTTGACCTACTTTGTGTCAAGGGCATATTTCTGACTCCTGTTCAACTTGTTGCCCACGAGGACACCCAGAGGCATTTGTGCAAAGCTGCTTTCTAATTCCTCTTGTTTAACTTCATAAGGTTGCTGATAGCCCATTTCTCCAGCCTCTTGAGGTCCCTTTGGATGGCAGCCCAAGCCTCTAGTATATCAGCCAGTCCTCCTAATTCTGTGTCATCTGCAAAATTGCTGAGGCTACACTCTGCCTCATCCTCTAGATTATTAATGTAGACATTGAACCTCATGTACCTCATATTGATGCTTGGGGCACACTGTTAGTTACAGGCCTAAAAGTAGACTTTGTACCAAAACCAAAACACTTTGAACACAGCCATTTCTTGTAAGCTTAGACAGTGTCTCTATATTCCTCCCAGGTTACCTGTCTCTGCTTCCACCTTTCATATATGCTTTTTAAGTTTGAGCTTTGCCAATAGTGCCTTGCTCATCCATGCAGGGCCCCTGGCATTTTTATTTGACTTTCTTATTGGGATGACTTTTGTAAGATATGATCCTTGAATATGAAAAACATCGCTGAGAAAAATCATGCTCAATAGACTGTCAGAAATACTACTTGTAACTGAGAATACAAAATATTTGGCAGTGGCAGTTATGTTTATCATATTTTTGGATAACAGAAAGTGTTTCCTTTTTATTATTGCTCGTCTTAATGTAAGGTTAACTTTTCAATACTAATTAATTTATTTGTAGAAACAATGCGCACTTAGGAAGTGGACTGATTGCCCACTGTACATAACAGGGGATCAGTAGACTAAGAAGCTGACAGTTTTTGTGCACCTGCATTCTTCCTTTGTTCTTAACTGTCGCAACATATGTTTCTGTTACATTATTGGGAGGGTTATTTTAGAATAAAGAGAGGAGTCTGGCAGCAGGGTAAAGTCTACACGACTTGCAGACTAGCAGCATAAAGACCAAAATCTGCTGGTTTTCTTTCTGTTTTATTCATGATTGTAGTTTAACTGGAACATGAATCCCGGAGACAAAAGAAAAGGAAGTATTGAAAATGATGTTATCAAAGCCCAGAGAGGATAGTACAAGAAGAATGAGATGGAAAGTAAAGTATTCCTGCTCAGTCTAAGCTAGCTTTATTCACTAAAAGTGATAACAGTGAAAAAATGGAACATTTGCATATTTATGGAAGGCAGTGGGAAAGTTGGAACACGAGAAGTATTAAGGTACCTGAAAAGAAAGTAGGAGAAGGTGTTTGAAAAGACAAGTACACAACCTAGAGCTGGAAAACAAGAATCATAGAATGGTTTGGGTTGGGAGACACCTTAAAGATAATCTAGTTCCAAGCGCCCTGCCATGGGCAGGGACACCTTCCATAAGACAGGACTGCTCAAAGTTCCCTCCAGACTGGCCTTGAACACTTCCAGAGATTCCACAACTTCTTCCAGAGATTCCAGAGAAGATTCCAGGGAAGCCACAACTTCTGTTCGCAACCAGTTTCAGTGTCTCATCATCGGCATAGTGAAGATTTTTTCTGAATGTCCAGTATAAATCTCCCTGCTGTCAGCCTAAAGCTAGTTCATCTTGTTCTGTCACTACTTGCCCTTGTAAAAAGTCCAGCTTTCTTTCAGGGCCCCCTTTAGATGCTAGAAGGGGGTGCATAGATGCTGGAAGGTCTCCATAGAACCTGCTCTTCTCCAGGATGAACAAGCCCAACTCATTCAGCTTGTCTTCATAGGAAGTGTGCTCTAGCCTTCTGATCATATTCATGGCCCTGCATGCTACATGCATTGGCATAGAGACATTTCAACCGGGAACCTGATGATGATGAGTTATTGGCTGGAGTGGCTGGAAGTCACCTCATCAGGTGCTCCATTTCTGACCTGTGATCCCTCTTCAGGCTCTGGGCATCTGCTATTAGCACCAGCATCGGACTGGTAGGATCGGGATGGATTGAGGTTATCCTCAACCAGCAACTTTAGTTTATGGAGGCCAGTAACAAGTGGTGTCCCGCAGGGATCAGTGTTGGGACTGGTCTTGTTAAATATCTTTGTTGGTGACATGGACAGTGGGATTGAGTGCACCCTCAGCAAGTTTGCCGATGACACCAAGCTGTGTGGTTCAGTTGATACGCTGGAGGGAAGGAATGCCATCCAGAGGGACCTTGACACGCTTGTGAGGTGGGCTGATGTCAGCCTCATGAAGTTTAACCATGCCAAGTGCAAGGTCCTACACCTGGGTCGGAGCAATCCCAGGCAGAGCTACAGGTTGGGCAGAGAATAGATTCAGAGCAGCCCTGCACAGAAGGACTTCGGGATCCTGGTCGATGAGAAAATGAACATGAGCAGGCAGTGTGCGCTTGCAGCCCAGAAAGCCAACTGTATCCTGGGCTGAGTCAAAACGAGTGTGACCAGCAGGTTGAAGGAGGTATTAATGCCCCTTTACTCTGCTCTTGTGAGACCTCACCTGGAGTACTGTGTGCAGTTCTGGTGTCCTCAACATAAAAAGGACACGGAACTGTTGGAACAAGTCCAGAGGAGGGCCACGAGGATGATCTGGGGACTGGAGCACCTCCCGCATGAAGGCAGGCTGAAAAAGTTGGGGCTCCAGTTCAGCCTGGAGAAGAGAAGGCTGTTTGGAGTCCTCATAGCAGCCTTCCAGTATTGGAAGGGGGCCTATAGGGATACTGGGGAGGGGCTCTTCATTAGGGACTGTAGTGGTAGGACAAGGGGTAACAGGTTAAAACTTAAACAGAGAAAGTTTAGATTGGGTATAAGGAAGAAATTCTTTCCTGTTCGGGTGGTGAGGCACTGGAATAGGTTGCCCAGGGAGGTTGCGAATGTTCCATCCCTGGCAGTGTTCAAGACCAGGTTGGATGAGGCCTTGTGTGATATGATTTAGTGTGACGTATCCCTGCCCATGGCAGGGGGGTTGGAAGTAGATGATCTTAAGGTCCTTTCCAACTCTAACTATGCTATGATTCTAAAGCCTTCTCCACAGTTTGGCAAGCCTGTTATTGAAGATACTTTTCCCTTTTGCTGAGAGGTGGACTTCATCAGGCCCTAGAAGAAAGTAGTAAACCATCATGTGATGGAGAGTACCTCCTATGATGATGGAAGAGGTGAAGCAATAAACAAATTAATATACCATGAAAATTCTAGCTTCTGTGCCACCAAAAAGCAGAAATTCCCTGCTTAACACAATAACAAGAAGCCAATTGAGGTTTGGGGTTTTTTAATTTGCTTTTTTTTTATCCCCCAACCAGTCTTTCATTATGGAAGAAAAGATAGACCATCATTTACCCAGATTATTTGTATGTGATAAAATAACTTAAGAATACTTGGCAGCTAAAATTGGCTATTTTCCCAAAGGGCCAACACCCAATGCATTCCACAAAAGCAGAAAGGAAAAAAGGTGTGAATAAGATGAAGAAGAAACAAGTCAGTTTAGAAAGGAATATCTTTGCATGACAGAAATGCTGTTGGTACAAAAGCAATTATCTTTTCCACCCAAGCTACAAATAATATAATCAGACCAGTGTGGAGCTAGGGCGTAATTAAACACATCCAAAAGCAGTGTATAAAGATATGCACATCTGAAAGAAATGGTGCTTTTAATTGTATCTTCATACAGTGACATTCACATATATGCTGTAAAGATGATTCCTGCTTTCGGTGTGTACTTGGCACTCATCAGTTTTGGGTTGTGTAGTTTATAGGACCTCTGTAAGCCTGACTTCTAGTGAGAAAGATTTAAATAAATGAGTTAGAACGGACATCCATATGGTAGAGATTGACACTGATTTGTGATGGTGAACAGATAGCTTTAACTTTTGGAAAGGCTACAGTTCTGTTTTCACAAACTGTTAAGGTAATTTACTGATAGATATACTGCCTCTGCAGTTACTGTAGGTTTTGGTAATACCTCTGGTTTACTTAATGAGCTAATAGCATAGGTTCAGTTATGAAACTATGTTTTAGCACTAAAAATAGTAGTTGAAAAAGTGTTGGTCTAGCACAGTGACATAGCAAGAAAGTGTTTAAAATAATGTGTTTGAAAACATAGTTGTTGTTTCATGAACACTTTAATCAGAAAATCTCTGATTCAGATCGTTTAATATATGACCACTGTCAATCCAGACTCTTTTACATCAGTGTTAATCGCAAAATTCTGCTTTGTATTGCTGCCTTTCAATACCAGTTTGCAGAATTTATTTAGAGTCAGGCTACTTTTTCTGTTTCTTGAATGCTTTAGAATTGTGGTGTTACTCTAAAAATGAAAAGTGTTTTATTTTCTTTTTCAGGGAAATTTTGAAGAGTCTTACACTTTTAATCCTCCAGTCATTGGTTGCGCTGTAAGGACATTGAGGTGAGGTGGTAAGTTGGTGTAGATCTTTTGCTATATTCAGTTAAAATTGTAATTTCAGATTTAACTGCTGAAACAATATCCTTCAGTGTTGTGTCTGTGTGACAGAAGTTGAGAAATGTCTTCCTGGCAAATTCCCAAAAAGATTGATTTTGTATGTAGGAAGTCTGAATCATAGCAGCATCAGATTTGTTCTGAACTTGCACAACAGCTTTATATCATATGAATAGAGCAGTTGATTCATACATGCTCAGTGACTGTTTTCCAGAAATTCTAGTTTCCTATACATCTGAAAAACTGAGTGATTGTTGTAGTTAGTTTGGCAGAGCATGAGTCACTCAGCAATGCTTGATATTATCAGCTTTTCAAATTTCAGTAATCTATTTGTTAACTACTTGTCAGTCTTTTTTTCAGAATTTTCCCTTTCCCCAGTATGGCAAATCTGTAAAGGCTTTTCTTTTCCTGACTACAGAGAGGGTTGATAGATTTAAGAGGTCACTGTTCCCTGGATAAGCAAATTTTTTGAAGCTCAAATAAGTTACATGACTTCAGCTGATCTCAGCAACGCTCTGGTAACTCTTATATAAAAGTCCCAAGCTGGGAAAGCATGTCTGAAATAAGTTTATTTTTAATTTTTATTCTTAGACCCTAAGCAGATAAACCAGGAGCAAAGATCACATATTTCTATGTGTCAGAGCAGTTGTGAATATTAAGGGTCCAGTGACTTTAAGTCATAGTTCAAAGAATCATGACTGGTGACTCACTATTTCTGACCTCTAGCTGCTTGGCCAGTCAATCTTAATAAACCATGGTTTGGAGTTTTTTGGTGGTGGTGGTTTGTTTTTTGTTTGGGTTTTTTTTGTTTGTATGTGTGTGTTTGGGGATTTATTTTTTTTTTTGGTTTTAGTTGGTTTTAGTTGGGTTGTTTCTGCAGTTTTTTGTTGTTAGTGGTTTTGGGGTTTTGTTTTTGTTTGGGATATTTATTTTTTTTTACTTTGTTTTGTTTTGTTTGTGGGTGTTTCCTTGGGATTTTTGGCAGTTTGGGGATTTTTTAATGAACTGAAAATATTACTGCTGGAGCTTGAGTATTCAGAAATATAAAACTTCATCTTTCAATGAGAAATCATATGGATTTGTTTAGCTGGATTCCATTTTTGTGTTATTTTTCTCTATTTCTACCCATCCGTTAATAAAACTAGAAAAAAAGTTTTAAGACTTCAGTTATACATCTTTGTTATAAGAAGAAGGTTAATGTTCCCAAATTTAAGGATTACAAGAAAACCTCTCAAAGTACTAGATACTGAAAATAATAAAGTTGTATGCTATTTCATTTTCTGGACCTAAAAATGGTCATACATATGTAAATATTATGTACATCAATTGAAGAGTAAGGACCACTGGTGTAGCATAAATTCTTATTCTTTGCTTTATTCTGTTCTTGTTGATAAATAAGTTTACAAAGTAAAACATGATAAAATTCTTTTTGACTTTAATATATAAAGATCACCCAGTCCAGAGTCTGTTTGCAGATATTTGTTCTGATAAGTCTTCTGAGTGACTTATTTTTGTTGTATCGTTGAAGTATAGTGTCAGCTACTAAATCTTGGTCTAAAAGCAGAAGTGAGTTCATACAAGCAGTGTCTATTTATTTGAGTTAATACTAACAACAGAATTCCATTTTGATATAAAGTTTCCTTTGAAAGGATTTTTTTCTTCCCTTTGCAAATCAGTAGTAGATTAAAGTGCGATCTAAATCATGTCATTTGCTCATCCTTTTATTTAGTTAGTGAAAATATAAATTACTATTACTGGAAGTAATAAAATTATCCCTTTGACTTGGTTATTCTTAGTGTAAAGCTGTAAATCTTTTCCATGCAGTAATGTATTTTACCTTAATTAATTAACATGTTCTTAGAACAAATTCACATTCTTAAAGCAAAATCTTATAAATGCAGATCTGATTTATTTCTGCCTTCTCTTGCAGTAGTGTCTTTTTAAATTTAATATGAAGTTAATATTAATATTAATTAATATTAATTAATATTTATAATTACATTATGTAATTATAATTAACTATGTAATATATTTATAATTATATTATATAATTATAATTAACTATATAATATATAGTATATATAGTTATATAATCATAATTAATAATTAATATTAATTAATATTTATATTTCACAGTTAAAAAAGTCTTGATTCACTGCAGTTCAATTGCTACATTTTCTTGTAAAATTGCAAATCTTGAATAAAGGTGTTTACTTATGATTTCCTGGACTGAAATCCTGTTATCTTATAAAATATAAGAAATAACTTTGAAGGAATCGATAGCAATGAAAAGCCAATGGGAAATAAAAATGGAGGAAAAAAAAAAAAAAGACTCTATTAATACCAAGGTTTAAGTGGCTTAAGATTTATGTCAGTTTTATATTTCCAGATCTGTGACAGATATACAGTGATATGCAGTTTTCAACTTCCATGCATTTTCTATTTCAGATGTTATGGAGAAAAAGAATACAAATTATGCAAACTTTCTCATTTACTGAAATTAATTTAGCAAAGTTTCATAATATTAAAAAAGCCTGTTCAAAGTTGAGTAGACGTTGCCTTCTGTTGTATATCAGTTTCCTTTAACCAGAAGTTCAATCCTTTGTTTTTCTCTGGTTGGTGAGCACAGTGTCAGCTCTGAAAATATTAGCATGCAATTCTTAAGGGGGAAATTTTGGCTGTGCAGAAATATAAAGCATAATTCTCAGACTTCAACGTGTCTCAGATTCTGTGTGTAAACTTTGATGAACAGGGTTGTGGATGTGGCACTTTCAATGATAATTCAGATACATCTAAGAGGAGACAACAGGTCTTCATTATTTAGAATTAATTTTTTGTGCTGTATGAAAAGGATATAAAACGTAGATATAGGTAAATAGGATGCAATAACTTACTTTTTGTGAGATAAAGGAGGCAATTAATAATGAACATATTCATAAGAACACATGAGTATTAAATAAATGTATTAAAATTATTTGCACTAACAGTTCAGTAGTTTAGCAAGTTGAAATTAGAATATTAAAGCTTTAACCTCTAGGCCAGTTTAGATTGGTTGAGTTTGAACATTCTTTTAGCTTGACAGTTACTTGGCTTCCTGAAATGTGATGGTGGAGTGAGTTCAAATGCTGAGGATAAAAAAAACCAAAACACATTACAAAGCAATAGCATGACATGACAGTAGTTCACATCTTGCAATCACAGCAGAAGGTTCAAAGCCTGGATGCCTATGCAAAGACAACTGCACTTCAAATGAAAAATAGGTCTTGTGGCTCAAAACTGATGAGGTGACCTGTGAAAAAGTGAACTTCTTCCTCTGGCCCCTTGCCCCAGCAGTATTGCAGTTGTGGTTAAAAAATTTGAGTTCATTTAGCTACTCTTCACCAGCACAAAGTTCACTTTACCACTTAATCAAGATTAAAATTAGGGAGAAAAAAAGTGCCTCTTGTCTTTTGATAAAATCTGTATTGTTCCTAATATGCTTGTGAAAATGAGAGTAGCATAGTGTCAAGCAGTAATTTCTCCTGAAGGAATAATGATTAGGAAACAGTGCTAATGGACCTGCAGAAAATCTGGGTACAGCTCAGAAACATTATTAATTAAAATGTTTTTGTCCCCAAAACTAAAGGTACTTTAACTTAGTTTTTCTTGAGTGCTGTCATTATGTGGATAGAAACCTGAATCAAGCATATCTTCATTTTGAAAACATGCATGTTTACAGTATCAATGTATTTCCTTCTTAATGATCTTTTACAAATTATTTTCAATGAAATAAAATGTAAACCATTCGTAATCTGTATGTTTTCCCCAAGTAAATGTTGGTGTATCTCCCAAATATGCAACACACAACAAATAGAAGTGAAAAAAATATGTAATACAGTTCAGTATTTCTCAGTAGCTGTGTGCTGACCTTAGTAGACAAGACACAAAAGATAATCCATAGAGCTACAAAGCAGAAAAGGTTGTAATCTGAAAAAAAGAAAATGTTGCTTTTCCATAAATATATTTTTACCTTTCTCAAACAAGTAATTCTGAACTCATGCAACACAACTTCTTTGGGCTAATTATGGCATATTAATAGCAATACATATGAATATATTGAGAACCAAAATATTTTAAAGAGCATTTTTAGTGTCACCTGTTCTTATGCATGTATGTTAATCTTGTCTTATAAATATCGTATGTATACCTTATGATCACATGTTCAAAAATGTGTGCGTGTGATCACCAGTTTTCCTAAATATTAGGACCATTTAAGGAAAAAATATTATTTCACAAAGGCCATTTTACGACTTTGTACAGCTTTTAGGGACCTTATTGCATGGTGAGAGGTGTATATGGCTAAAAAGTAATTCATTATTCACTGAGAACACCTTTTTATCTGAGTCATGATGTGTTTTTCACTAAAAAACAAAACTTTGTAGCGAAAAAGCTTATTTTCCCTCACAGTGTTATTTGTAGAGTACAGCATACTTTAGAAACATTAAAAAAAAATTATAGCTGTCCCAAATTCTTTTGCTTAGCAAATTTGAATGTTTTTTTTTCTTTTGTTTTTTGATCTTTTCATTTCTATATTATAATTCTTATCTCAAAAATATTTATTGTATTGTCTGAAACTAGCAGTGATACTGTAACTGGAAGCAAAATTAACGTCCTTCTATATCAAGACAATCACAGTGTTTGTGTGTATATATATGTATATACAAATAATTTTAATAGGTGTTAATGGAATTCTTTTTATAGAACAGTACAGTTGGTAAAGAAGGCTTTGTGTGGAAATTACCATGTGATCTAGGATAGTGACAATCTATCCAGAATAAACAGGGATTGAAGATCGGTTGCATTTTATGCAAGTTATGAGATAGGATATGAGACTCCTGAAGACAACTCATCTAAAGTGATTTTTTTTTAATTTATGGTTTTCATTTTTCATTTAAATGTACGTTCACTACTTCACTTTGCTTTGTTCTTTCAACATCCCATGATGTTACAATTAACTATATTTGCTTTCTTTAGTTTGTCTGATTCGTGATTGCATTTCTGATATCCTATAGTAATACAAGTGACAGCTTGTAAGTATGAAAATGCCTTTTACCATGCTTAAAACAGGGCAGCTGTTATAGGGCTACTATTCCATATTTGCCTTTTGTGATACTTCGTGCTGTAAAAATCCATTGACAAATTGCTTATGTCCAGGAGCAGCACGAGATCATCTCAGGTATGCTGTTACCTTACTTATTTGACCACTAGGTTGCTTTTTCTTTTTTTTTTTTTAAAAAGAACTAAAAAATAGGTCTGGGATGCATAGAACAAAATCTCTTTTGATACATAAACTTTTATTTTATAGGCAGTAGCATATAATCCTATGTTCCTGAGGTAGAATGTTTTCTACTTAAATTAAGAGAAATAGCATATAAGAGATGTTAGCAAGGCTGATGAAGGCTGGTGAACGTTCTAAAACTGGAATTGTAAAAATTTCTTAGTTGAAATGTGTTTATTGATTATCACAAATAATATATAAAATGGAAGTTTCCTAATTTTAGAAACATTAGAGGTTATTGACTTTAAGTGTACGATTCCGACCTAAAATCTTTGTCACTTTTTTTTTCCCACTGCATACATTTCATTCATGTAGCCCAATAAAAGCATTAAACTGCTTTGTTGAAAGATGATTGATACTTAAATTTGGGTTTTTTTGTGCGTCTGATAAATAACATGTTATCCAGACACAGTCAGTATTAGATATTCCCAATAGTATGCTGTGCCTTTATGTCTCAAAAACTAGATTTAAACTATTGAGTTACAAAGTGAAGAGCTCCAGTAATGAAAATAGGGAAAAGAATCATATCTAGAAACTCAGGCGGCATGATCCGAAATTTATTTTGGTGCATGGGTTGGAATTAGGAATAATTTCACATGCATTAAATTCCCAAGGTTAATAAGAAATTACGTGTTTGTCCTCATTTTTTTTTGGCAGTCATGTACAACATATAATTTCCTTTCGTTCTATGGCAAGAAATGGCAAAACACCAACACCATGAAAAAAACAGCTACAAAAGTTTTTTTGTTGTTATTTAAATGTAACTGCTATTTATTCTACAAAAATTATTTAAGTCCAGAAAAAACTGACACATTTCATGATTCCTCTTTCTGACATGTGATTTAATGGTATCACAGTATCACAGTATGCTGGAGATTGGAAGGGACCTCAAAAGATCATCTAGTCCAATCCCCCTGCCAGAGCAGGAACACCTAGATAACGTTACACAGGAATGTGTCCAGGCGGGCTTTGAATGTCTCCAGGGAAGGAGACTCCACAACCTCCCTGGGCAGCCTGTTCCAGTGTTCCGTCACCCTCACTGAGAAGAAGTTCCTTCTCAAGTTTAAGTGGAACCTCTTGTGTTCCAGTTTGTACCCATTACCCCTTGTCCTATCATTGTTTGCCACTGAGTAGAGCCTGGCTCCATCCTCGTGACACTCCCCCTTTATATATTTATAGACACTTATAAGGTCACCCCTCAGTCTCCTCTTCTCCAAACTATAGAGACCCAGCTCCCTCAGTCTTTCCTCATAAGGGAGATGCTCCACTCCCTTAATCATCTTGGTTGCCCTGCACTGGACTCTCTCCAGCAGCTCCCTGTCCTTCTTGAACTGAGGGGCCCAGAACTGGACACAATATTCCAGATGGGGTCTCACCAGGGCAGAGTAGAGGGGAAGGAGGACCTCTCTCGACCTACTAACCACCCCCCTTCTAATACACCCCAGGATGCCATTGGCCTTCTTAGCCACAAGGGCACAGTGTTGGCTCATGGTCATCCTGTCGTCCACTAGGACCCCCAGGTCCCTCTCCCCTACACTGCTCTCTAGCAGGTCGTTCCCCAACCTATACTGGAACCTGGGGTTGTTCCTGCCCAGATGCAGGACTCTACACTTTCCCTTGTTATATTTCATCCCGTTATTCCCTGCCCAACTCTCCAGCCTGTCCAGGTCTCGCTGGATGGCAGCACAGCCTTCTGGCGTGTCAGCCACTCCTCCCAGCTTAGTGTCATCAGCAAACTTGCTGATAGTACACTCAATTCCCTCATCTAAATCATTGATGAATATATTAAATAATACCGGTCCCAGTACTGACCCTTGAGGCACTCCACTAGTTACAGGCCTCCAACTAGACTCCGCCCCATAGACTACAACTCTCTGGCTTCTCTCCTTCAGCCAGTTCGCAGTCCACCTCACTACCTGATCATCCAGTCCACACTTCCTCAATTTAGCCGTGAGGATGCTGTGGGAGACTGTGTCAAAGGCTTTGCTGAAGTCAAGGTAGACCACATCCACCACTCTGCCATCATCCATCCACCGTGTTATTTCCTCATAAAAGGCTAAGAGATTGGTCAAACATGATTTCCCCCTGGTGAAGCCATGTTGACTGCCCCTCATAACCCTCTTATCCTTGATATGCTTTAAGATGGCACCAAGGACAAGGTGTTCCATCACTTTCCCAGGGAAGGAGGTGAGGCTGACCGGTCTATAGTTACCCGGGTCCTCCTTCTTGCCCTTTTTGAAGACCGGAGTGACATTTGCCTTCCTCCAGTCCTCGGGCACCTCTCCCGTTTCCCAAGACTTGGTAAAGATGATGGCGAGTGGTCTAGCAATGACTTCCGCCAGTTCCCTCAGCACCCGCGGGTGCATCCCATCTGGACCCATGGATTTATGGACATCCAGATTGCTCAACTGATCTCTAACCCATTCCTCATCGACTAAGGCAAGGCGCTCCGTCGACCTGACTTCATCTAAGGTCTCAGGGGTATAGGGCTCTTCAGGACTGCCTGCAGCAGAGTAGACAGAGACAAAGAAGGCATTCAGTAACTCTGCCATCTCTGCATCTTCTGTCACCAGGGCACCCATCCCGTTCATCAGTGGGCCTACATTGCCTCTGGTGTTAGTTTTGTCTGCCATGTACTTGAAAAAGCTCTTTTTGCTGTCCTTGACCCTTCTTGCCAGGTTTAATTCTAAGGAGGCCTTAGTCCTCCTAGCTGCCTTCCTACATCCCCTAGCAGCAGCCTTATATTCCTCCCAAGTGGCCAGCCCCTCCTTCCATGACCTGTAAACTCTCCTCTTCCACTTGAGCATACCCAGCAATTCCCTATTTAGCCACACAGGTCTCTTGGCCCTCTTCCTTGACTTCCTACGTGTCGGGATGCTCCGATCTTGAGCACGGAAAAAGCAGTCCTTGAATGTCAACCAACTATCTTGGGCCCCTTTTCCTTCAAGCAGCCTTGCCCATGGGATTTCCCCTAGCAATTGCTTGAAAAGGCCAAAGTTTGCCCTGCTAAAGTCCAGGGTTGCAATTCTACTTGGTATTCTACTAGTCCTACCACACAAGATCCTGAACTTCACCATCTCGTGGTCGCTGCAACCAAGGCAGCCCTCTACCCTTACTGCTTCAACCAGACCCTCCTTGTTAGTGAGGATGAGATCCAGCAGCGCTCCTCTCCTGGTCGGCTCATCCACCATTTGCAGGAGGAAGTTATCATCCATACACTGGAGGAACCTCCTGGACTGCGGCTGGGTTGCCGAGTGGTCCTTCCAGCAAACATCAGGGAAGTTAAAATCCCCCATGACGACCACGGCCTGTGACTGTGAGGCCTCTCTCAGCTGCCTGTAGAAGGCCTCGTCAACTTCCTCACCCTGATCTGGTGGTCTGTAACAGACACCTACAACAGTATCCCCCCTGCCAGCCTGCCCCTTAATTCTCACCCACAGACTCTCAACTCGCTCATCATCTGTCCCCAGACAGAACTCGGTGCATTGTAGTTCCTCCCGCACATAAAGAGCAACCCCACCACCCCTCCTGGCTGGCCTGTCTTTCCTGAAAAGGACATAGCCCTCCATGACTATATTCCAGTCATGTGAGCTGTCCCACCACGTCTCTGTAATTGCCACCAGATCACAGTCTCCTGACTTAACACAGGTTTCCAACTCCTCCTGTTTATTTCCCATGCTGCGCGCATTGGTGTATAGACATTTCAGGGAGCGAGCTGAGCACACCGATTTCACCCTAGGATTATAGGAGGCCTCCCAGTCTTCATTAATTCTGGAGCGCTGCCCCACTGGGGCAAGCCCAGCAACAACCCCATCCCCCTTCGAATCTAGTTTAAAGCTCTCCAAATGAGCCCTGCTAATTCATGCCCCAGTATCCTTTTGCCTCTGTGAGACAAACCTTTCTCACTTGACATTGTCCAGACTGGTGCCCTATAAAACCAGCCATTGTCAAAGAATCCAAAGCCCTGCCTGTAGCACCAGGTACTTTAAAAACAAACAAGCAAACTAACAAAACCAAAGGATTCCCTCCTCACAAAATCAGTGCAAAATTATTCTTTTTTTTGTAATATTAAGAGGTGAGAACTAAATTACTGGATGATATTTAAGGTCCCTTCCAACCCTAACCATTCTATGATTCTATGATACAAGGAAGCTCATTTCATTTTTTTGGTATATTGTTTTTCTGTGTAAATTCAGCGCTCTGGTTGCTTAATCCTGTTTTAATTACAGAGTTTCAGATTATTTCTTAAAAAAAAAAGAAAACAACAAAACAAAAAGGTGTAACTCCTGTAGTGCATTGAACAAACAAGCCTACGCACAAAGAAAATATCTATGTTTGCCTGGAGTTTGGGGGCTGGTGAGCAGCAGCGAGATTTTGCAGAATTTAAGCCTGAATTTTCAAATAATTTTTCTGATGACACTATGACACTATGAAGCTCTGTCTAAGGAAATAATACAGAATTTAGTCATTATTTACCCACATTATCTGATGTATAATATGTTTTTTCTTTCGCTAAGTGACAAAAAATGTGTTGCAACTTCTGCTAATTCAAGAATGTATTTCTAAACAAACAGTGAGTATTACAACTTCTCCACTGAAACATTCACTTTGTGCTATTGTAGGTGACTTTGTTCTACTCCCACTCTTTCTTTCCCTGCTTAAATATTTATCTGAGGTGATAACAATAATTATAAAATGTAAGTCCGCAGCTGTTAGCACACATATTTTTGCTGTTGACAAATTCAATTAAAGACATTGCTAGGTAAACCAATCAAATAACAGGTAGCTCAGAAAAGGTCAACTCTGAATTATTGTTTCTCATAATAATTTCCCAAACCATTAAGTCTGAAAAACTAATTTGAAACTGAAGCTCATAAATTATGGAAAATGTCTTGCTAGTTTGTGGGTATTCTGGAGCATAAAGCTATGTGTCTCCCATGCATAATGCTTCTGCTAACATTGTCCAGGTTGTAGCAGAACTACAGATACGCTCTAGCAATATTTTCATTATAAATGCCTGTTTTCAGGAATGCCAACAATAGTCAGAAAACCTTTTTTTCCCCCAATGAGTACACACCCAACATTTTTCTTAATTTTGTTGGTTGTTTTTTTGTTTGTTTGTTTTGAACTATATTTTGGGGAGTTTATGGATGACAAGAGAGAAGACTTGATACACAATAATAAGTAAATTTATTGTAATAACATCAACTGAACTTAAGTAACTCAAAAGGGAAATGTATTTCCAAAATCCCAATATAAGTTTGAACTTTGTTATGAAAGAAAATTAAAATGATGATAAAAAAAAAAAAAACAACAACCAAACCAAGAGATCGTAAGACTTAGATAAGATGAAGCAGTTGTTTATACATCTACATTAAGGTTTTAGTTACTCTATGATCAAGGCCCATGAGTGCCAACAATTCCACACAACTGAGGTTTTCATGGTTCCTGATTTGGCTTTTCTAACAATTCTAACAGCTTGCAAAAGTCAGCAGAAGTCAGAAGCGTAAACTGAGTAGCTGGAGAAGGAGTGAATTTAATGGGATCACAGTTGTAAAAAAAATAAAAAAGATTACTATGGAATCAACAGGTGCTGCCAAAATAATTTTCACCTCCCCTGCTTCTACAAAACTATGGAAATATCCAATTTATAATTACTCCAGAACAACGCATTAGCCAAAACTACTTCACAGTGAAGAACAATATAATTCTATGGCCTTTTTCAAGAAAGGCAGATTCATATAGCGTAAGGTGTCCCTGCCCACAGCAGGGGGGTTGGAACTAGATGATCTTAAGGTCCTTTCTAACCCTAACGATTCTATAATTCTTTATTGTTCATATTGTTTTAGTAGACTTACATGATATTGATCGTTCTATTTACCTTTGGCCATGGCTTCCTTTCTAAAAGCTTCCTTTTAGTAGAGGAAAAATCTTATTATCTTTCTAAAATGCAACATTATAGATTAATAGGCATGTGAAAGGGAATAAAATTTACTGGCACATTAAAGCCACCATGTACTTCAATCATGCAACACAAGAGACCATAGGATTTGAATTTGAATATGTTCTGTGTTTTATTCCTGTGTGTTACTGGAATTTTGGTTTTGATTTTTATCCTGAGTAGCTGTAATTTATTTTATTTCCTTTTAGACAGAAATGACATCTTCACCAAATTGCAACACTGCCAGACTCTTAAGTGCAAGTGTATGGGTTTCTTGTTTCTTTGTCTGTAAACACCTGTACCTGCAAGTTAGGTTTACTTCAACAAGTGACTGCTTGAATTTTTTTTTTTTTCTTGTAGAAAGCTAGAAACATTTTGATTTGGGATTGAAAAAGGGATTTTTTTTCCCCTTCTTGTTAATATTTGTAAGTGGATGGAGGTTCAAGGATTATTTTGAAAATATAAATACCAGCTGTCGGTTTATAATTTGAATTAATTTAAGTGAGAAGAACACAATTCAAACAAAAGTTTTAATGTGGTACAAATTGAGAATCTGGACTTCATTTTCAGACTATTTCATTGCCACAGACACAACTTTATTTTTTTGTTTGGTATTATATTTAGTAAAATAAGAATGCATTTTAAATAAAACCCAGTATTCAAAATACAAGTAAACTGTGGACAGGGATAAAACATTTATTCATTATACAGCAGTTTGTAATGGAAGTAGAGTAGTCAGCATGGATTCACCAAGGGTAAATCTTGCTTGACCAATCTAATAGCCTTTTATGCTGACATGGCAAGTTGTATCAGTGAGGGGAGAACAGTGGGAGTTATCTACCTCAATTTCAGCAAGGCTTTTGACACTGTCTCCCATAACATCCTCATAGGTAAGCTTAGGAAATGTGTGTTAGATGAATGGAGAGAGATTGATCAAAAACTGTCTGAATGGCAGAGTTCAGAGTCGTGATTAGCAGAGTAGAATCCGGTTGGAGGCCTTTAGTCAGTGGCATTCCCCAGGGGTCAATACTGGGCCCAGTCTTATTCAACTTATCAATGACATGGATAAAGAGCTAGAGTGTAGCCTCAGCACCTTTGTTGCTGATACGAAGCTGGGGACAGTGGCTGATACACCTGAAGGCTGTGCTGCAACCTTGATAGGCTGGAGAACTGGAATGAGGTTCAACAAGGGCAAGTGCAGGGTACTGCACCTGGGAGGAAGAGCCCCAAGGATCAGTACAGGTTGAGGTCTGACCCACTAGAGAGCAGTTGAGCTGAGAAGGGCCTGGGTGTATTGGTGGATGATAATTGACTATGAGCCAGCAGTGTGCCCTTTCAGCCAGGAGGGACAATAGTATCCTGGGCAAATAGTGCATTGGGAGGAGTGTGGGCAGGAGGACAAGGGAGGTGATCTTCCCCCTGTACCTGACCCTAGTAAGGCCACATCTGGAGTCCTGTGTCCAGTTTGGGCCCTTCTTGTCAAGAAAGAAATGGAGCTACTGGAGAGGGTCCAGCGGAGACCACAAAATTGCTTAGAGGTCTAGAGCGTCTTACAAGGAATGTTTGCAGGAGCTGGGCCTGTTTAGTCTAGAGACGAGAAGACTGAGAGGGGGCTTCATTAATGCATGTAAATATCTCAAAGGTGAGTGCCAGGAGGATGATGTCAGGCTCTTTTCAGTGATGCCCAGCAACAGGACACAGAACTGTGGCCGTAAACTAAAACACAAGAAGTTTCACCTCAACATGAGGAAGAACTTCTTTATACTGAGGATGGCAAAGCACTTAACAGGCTTCCTAGGAGGGTCATGGAGTTTCCCTTTCTGGAGACACTCAAAACCTTCCCAGACGTGTTCCAGAGCTGTAGGTGGCTCTGCCTTGGCATGGGGGTTGGACTAGATGACCTGCAGAGGGCCCTTCTAACCTTAACAATTCTGTGATTCTGTGATCATCAAAATTGACAACTAAAGGCTTGAAAATCTCTCATCTTCCATGGACTATTGCATTCTTTATGAATAGAACTATTTCTACTAATAATTACTCATGTCCACATGGTATTGCAAGACTTTTTGACACCAGCTGGGAAACAGAAGTTCTGTTTCCTGGGAAAGTAAACGTTTTTTGCTTTACATTTTTCTACATGAATATTAAAAGGTAGAAAAAGGAATAAGTGATTTTGGTCATGTCCAAGGAAAAAAGAAATATCCAACAAAGCAAATACAAAGACCAGTCTCAGAGGAGTACCATTATTTTCATGAATAACAATTTGCCTTGTTGTTAGAATTGTCACATAGGGCACTGGAGAGATCAAGTAAGCCTAGCCCTTGCCCTAACCTGAGATTGATGAGGGGAAAAAAATCCAAAACACAGGACAGTCACTTATGTATTGGAGCAGTTCTGCTTCATATTCTAACACATCAGGTTTGAGAGAATTTGTTGCTAGGCCTTGCATTAGTAACATCAGACTTTGAACCTGTATCAGCTGGGAGGAAGGATTGTGAAAACCCCAGTGCTTTGGATTTTAAGGCATCTCTCAATCTGACAAACACTTTTATTACCAATTTGGTTGCCATCCAACACACTTTTGAGGGAAAGCTTTTACCCAAACCAACTGTTCATAATTAAAAAAAAAAAACAAAGCCAAAAAACCCCACACGAAACCAACCAACCAACCAACCAAACACCAACAAAATGAAACAAAAAAGGGTTTGCCACTAGGTTGTAGAGTTCTGTCTGGTATACAGCATCAAGAGACACAGCATGCAGGTAGTTACAGAAGTTAAAAAAAAAAGAAAAAGTGGCCTTCTATCTTTTGTTATAGGATCAACAGAAGCTTGCTTGTATTTCAGCTAGAGAAAAAACAGACCTCATGGCTTCCATTAATTTTAACCAATCAAAAGATGGGAACATTAATATGAAAAACTCCAGCTTGTACAGAGTAAACTGCATCTCTGTACTTCAGCTATGCTAAGTGTTGCCACACATTTTGAGGTGATTCACAGACTGCAGATCCATCTCTTCTGACCATCCCTACCGCTCTGATAATTTTTCTTTTATGTCTTCTGTCCTGCTGACCTGCAAAACAGAGATGTGTCATTGCCAGTTTTCCTGCATGTGTATGGAAATCAGTAACTTTTGGAGAAGCACATGTGCAAAAAGAAGATAGAGCAAAGAAATAGGATGGTATTTACACACGTAACAGCAGCATAATCCATTTGTAAAAATGCAGATTAGCTGAGAGACATTTAATGAATGCCTTCTGCTCATTCATGATAGTCAAAAAACACAGTCTGCATCAGTGCATAATTCAAAGGAACTGGATAATTTCATAGTAGAGTGAGGAAAACTGATGGCATAATTGACTTGTTGACACCAGCCATCCCTCTACTGTTTCTTTTAATTCTTTATAAACAATTGTCTCTAATATCCTCTACTGCCAAAATAATACACACTCTGTGAATGAGGGGGGTCATTCCAGACATTATCATACTTTTTTTTTTTTTTAGTATCTTAAAAGAAAATTTAAAGGATTAAACCAATTGAGCAGAATAACAACTTTGAATTTAGTTTTGTAAATTAAATATTTATCTCCAATGATAATATATTTATATGAAGTAAAAATACGTGTATACCTGTATTTTTTTTCCAGCTTAAACATATTTCAGTTGCACTTACATATCTTCCCTGAAGACTATATTTATGGCTTAAGAAGGGTCAGATACTTCTTTATCAGCAACATTTTATGGAATTTTTCTTACTTTTTTCTTATAAAACAAATAAATAACCTTCTTACTGGCAACGGTGAGCTTCAAAAAAAACCCCATATACATTATTGCAAATTTTTATGTATCAGGCAAGGCACACACACAAAAAAAAAGCAGACCAGCCAGCTAATGAAAAAAAAGCTACTTTTTCTTAATGGTGTCTATTGACAATAGAATAGTATTTGTCTAATAGCAAAAGAAAACCTTTTTTGGATGAATACAGCCTCATTTTTTATCCTAACAGATCAGTTTTACATGACAGCAAACCTGTTCAAATCAATGGATTTGTTCAGGATGGAAATAACCATAAAAATGAACAATTTAAAACAAAGTCTACCATAGTAGAAATTATAACTTGTGTGCATGTGTGTGAGAGAGAAAAATAAATTTCAATACATATTAAATAACGGTCAATTTTTACAATTGATCATTTTTCTGGTGTGAACCTGATTCCATCAAGGAAAAATATAAATCTGTAAGAAATTATGAGAGCAAATCACTTCTAACCAGCCATATTGCGCTGAGTTATTTCATTATACAGTTCTTGTAACTATCTGTAGGAGCTGTGACCAGCAGAACACACACATAAAAACAGCAGTGATAAAAAAATAGCAGCTGTAACTTTATAGATATGGTGTGCTTGTTTTGCATACTGTTCAGGTCAAAACGGGTAGTTCTTAGGCAAGGAGTAAAACTTGCCTGAGTGAAGGGACTATCGGGAGAAAGAGTTTTAATACAAGATGAAGAGCTATTCTCAAGGTATGAATTAGGGCTCTCCCTGCCAATACTCTTTACAAAGTTACAAACTTGATGTTCCCTGCATATATGTGTAGTCAGCTAGAAGAAGGGTATGTGCCATTTCTTCAAATATCTTTTAATTTCCCTCAGAATATTCTAATCTGCATATTGACTGAGATATTTGTTCAACTAAAGAAAAAGTTTAAGGGGTGTCCTGGGTTCAGCAGTAGCAGTAATGTTTCTCCTTCGTCGTAGCTGGTGCAGTGCTGTGTTTTGACTTCCAGCCTGGGAACAGTGCTGGTGAAGCCGATGTTTTCGGTTGTTGCTAAGTGATGTTTACCCTGACCAAGGACTTTGTGAGGCTCATGCTCTGCCAGGGAGGAGGGGAAGCCGGGAGGAAGCAGAGACGGGGGACCCGACCCAGGCTAGCCAAAGCGGTATTCCGTACCACAGCACGTCATGCCAGGGCTGGGGGGGGTAACTGGGAGTTACCCGGAAGGACACGGGCTTCCGGGTGGGACTCGTTTCTTGGCCGGTGCTATCGTATTCTCTTCCCTTGTTATTTTCTCTTATCATTGTTGTCCTTGGTAGTAGCGGTGGTGATTTGTGTTGTATATTGGTTGCTGGACTGTTCTTGTCTCAACCAGTAGGAGTTGCACCCTTTCGATCCTCCTCCTCTTTCCTCCGGGAGTGGGGAAGGGGAGAGCCCCTGGGGGGGGGGGGGGGGGGGGGGCTCGATTGCTTTCAGCCCAGCACCACATAGTAGGAGTGAGTGAACAAGTTACCTGACTGGGTTTAAACCACGACAGTTCTTTCTGGCGCCCAACGTGGGGCACGAGGGGTTGAGATAACAACAGATCTGACCGGATTAATAGCCACTCGTCACAATGCTGATTTATTGGCTCTCAAGGTTGTTCCTCTTGATCTCACAGTTTCAGTATATCGTATCTTACTTCCATCCGGTATTTGCTGTATTAGTGTTTTTCAAGTGTGGGGCTTGGGCTAAGGTTTTTGTCTCATTGTACTTTATGGTAATGACTTGTAATACAATAGAATCATTGATCATGAAACTGATCTGGCTTATGTTCCCAGTGTGGTCACCACCTTTATACTTTGGGAGGTGTATAATAGAAGTGCTTAGCAATTACACATCTTTTTGCTCCTTCTCAGGTGCTCAACCTGTGAAGGAGGCATCCTTTTACCCTCCCAGTCCTCCCCCCAGACCATTTACATTTGAGAGTTTTGAAGTTTTTGAATGGACTTTTAATGCTGTTGAGACTTGTTTGCTGATCGTGATGGGAATCACCATGCTAGCACGCATACAGAGTGTGTTTTGCCCACGACTGATTTCAAGAGTAAAGCAGAGTCAGGTTTGGGTCTTGTCTGGGGTCAAACGACAATGTAGGAGGACCAAGAGATTTTCCCTGAGGCTGGACAGCCATGAGTGGCAGGGTGTGTGGGATAGTGTGGGCAAGTATCTAGGTCATTGGGCCCCTCCAGTACTTTGGAATTTCACTACCGAACAACTGCAAAATCCAGAAGAATTAGTAAAACACTTAAATGAGGTGTGTGGTCATTCTGGCCATACCAGAGATGGACAAATCATGGCAACGTGCTGGGGCTTGGCCTATGCTTACAAAGCCTTGTTCAACACTATCCAGCACCTTCAAAAGGAAAAGAATGTTGGCGGATCTGAGGGCAAAGCAACAGTCAGTGCAGCTACTCCAGCTCCAAGTACAGCAGCTACACCACCCCCAGCAACAAGTACAGGTGCTACTCAAACCACAGTGATAATCACTGCAGCCAAACCAGAGGACCAGTTCGTACCAATATCGGTTGCCCCTGTATGCAAGAGAACAAGCAAAAAAGAGGCAAGAAGGGTGAAGCGAGATGAAGAAACAATGAATTCACCACCTGGTCCAGAATCTGATCAGGAGTCATCATCACATGATGAAGAAGAAGAAGGAGAGGTAACTTCTCGACCTCGGACCTCAACCGAGCGACTGAATATGCGAAAAGATTTTACGCGTCAACCAGGGGAGTACATCATCACCTGGTTACTCCGATGCTGGGACAATGGGGCCGATGGTCACGAACTAGAAGGTACAGAAGCCAAGCAGCTGGGATCACTTGCTAGAGAAGGGGGAATTGACAAAGCAATTGCAAGAGAGAAAAAGTTCCTCAGTCTTTGGAGGCAGCTCTTGGCAGCTGTGAAAGAAAGGTTTCCGTACAAGGATGATGTTATGAGTCGTTCGGCCAAGTGGACTGCTACAGACAAAGGCATCCAGTCTCTGAGGGAATCAGCCATCGTAGAGATGATCTATCACATCAAGCCAAATAACGGGGATACACACATAGATCCAGATGAAGTTGAATGTACACAACCCATGTGGCGAAAACTTACACGGAATGCACCGTCATCATATGCCCATTCATTGGCAACAGTAACCTGGAATGACACAGTACCACTAACAGTGGATGAAATGGTTCATAAACTCCGAGAGTTCAAAGAAAATCTCACCCTTTCCATCATCTCAGCTGTGAAAAAACTGTCCCAGGACCTCAAACAGTTGAGGGGCGATCTGTCTGATTTATCCAGCTCCTCATGTGTACCAACACACGTCTCAGCTATCAACAAAAGGCGTCCTATTGTTCGAGAGAGAAGATACAGGAGGTATACGCCACGGTGTACCCTATGGTTTTACCTGCGTGATCACGGAGAAGACATGACAAAGTGGGATGGAAAACCTACTTCAGCTTTGGAGGAACGGGTGAGTGAACTGAAGAGGGGAGCAAAGGCCAAGACTGATCGTCCAATGAGAGCTATGGCTTCAGTCTTGGGTGAGCAGTTTCCCAGATTGAGTGGAAGAGCTGATTTTACTCCAGCTCCTGTGATAAAGAAGAATAATCCCTTTCACCAAGACTTAAGTGTCCAATGCTGTGATGACCATTAGAGGGGCCCTGCCTCCAGCCAGGTGGAGGTAGGGGACAATCAGATTTACTGGGCTGTGTAGATCACATGGCCTGGCACATCAGTCCCACAGAAGTATAAGGCTCTAGTAGATACCGGTGCACAGTGTACCCTGATGCCATCAAGCTGTCAACGGGTGGAACCCATCTATATTTCTGGAGTGACAGGAGGATCCCAAGAGTTGACTGTGCTGGAGGCTGAAATCAGCCTGACTGGGAGGGAATGGCAAAAGCACCCTATTGTGACTGGTCCAGAGGCTCCATGCATCCTCGGCATAGACTACCTCAAGACAGGGTACTTCAAAGACCCAAAAGGGTACCGGTGGGCTTTTGGTATTGCTGCTTTGGAGACTGAGGAAATTGAGCAGCTGTGCACCTTGCTTGATCTCTCAGAAGATCCTTCTGTTGTGGGGTTGCTGAAAGTCGAAGAACAACAGGTGCCAATTGCAACCACAACAGTGCACCGGCGGCAATATCGCACCAACCGAGACTCCCTGATTCCCATCCATCAGCTGATCCGTAGACTGGAGAGCCAAGGACTGATCAGCAGGACCCACTCACCCTTTAATAGCCCCATATGGCCAGTGAGAAAGTCTAATGGAGAATGGAGAGTATCGTGGCCTGAATGAAGTCACACCACCATTGAGTGCTGCCGTACCGGACATGCTAGAACTTCAGTATGAACTAGAGTCAAAGGCAGCCAAGTGGTATGCCACGATTGATATTGCCAATGCATTTTTCTCAATTCCTTTGGCAGCAGAGTGCAGCCCACAGTTTGCTTTTACTTGGAGGGGTGTCCAGTTCACTTGGAACCGACTGCCCCAGGGGTGGAAACACAGCCCTAGCATTTGCCATGGACTGATCCAGACTGCACTGGAACAGGGGCAAGCTCCAGAACACCTGCAATACATTGATGACATTATTGTGTGGGGCAATACAGCGGAAGAGGTCTTTGAGAAAGGGAGGAAAATAATCCAAATCCTGCTGAAAGCTGGTTTTGCCATAAAACGGAGTAAGGTCAAGGGACCTGCACAGGAGATTCAATTTTTGGGAATAAAATGGCAAGATGGACGTAGACAGATCCCCACAGATGTGATCAACAAAATAACAGCAATGTCTCCACCAATTAATAAGAAAGAAACGCAAGCTTTCTTGGGTTCTGGAGAATGCACATCCCAAATTACAGTTCGATTGTAAGGCCTCTCTATCATGTGTCCCGGAAGAAGAATGATTTTAAATGGGGCCCTGAGAAACCACAAGCCTTTGAGCAAATTAAACGCGAGATAGTTCATGCAGTAGCCCTTGGACCTGTCTGGACCAGGCCAGATGTAAAAAATGTACTGTGCACTGCAGCTGGGGAGAACGGTCCTACCTGGAGCCTCTGGCAGAAAGCTCCAGGGGAGACTCGAGGTCGACCCCTTGGGTTTTGGAGTTGGGGATACAAAGGATCTGAGGCCAGCTATACCCCAACTGAGAAAGAGATACTGGCAGCCTATGAAGGGGTTCAAGCTGCTTCGGAAGTGATTGGCACCATGGTGGAAGCAAACACTGGGTGGCTGGAAACATACGCTGTGCCCCACGCCACTGCCCGGAACACTATCCTGGGCCTTGAGAAACAGATTTTTGGCAACATGGCACCCCAGAGAGAATTGACTCAGACAATGGGACTCATTTCCAGAATAACCTTATAGATATTTGGGCCAAAGAGCATGGCATTGAGTGGGTATATCACATCCCCTACCGTGCACCAGCCTCTGGGAAAATCGAATGGTACAATGGGCTGTTAAAAACTACACTGAGAGCAATGGGTGGGGGAACTTTCAAGCATTGGGATACACACTTACCAAAGGCCACCTGGTTGGTCAACACCAGAGGATCTGCCAACAGGGCCGGCCCAGCCCAGTCAGAACTTTTACATATTGTAGAGGGGGACAAAGTTCCCGTGGTGCATATGAAGAATTTGCTGGGGAAGACAGTCTGGGTTATTCCTGCTTCAGGTAAAGGCAAACCCACTCGTGGGATTGCTTTTGCTCAGGGACCTGGATATACTTGGTGGGTGATGCGGGAAGATGGGGAAGTCCGATGTATACCTCAAGGGGATTTGATTTTAGGGGAAAACAGCCAGTGAACTCAATTGTATGCTGCTGCCTGCTGTGTAATACTTTTATAGCCCATCAACTAGATGTCTTCAGGTCACCAGCGAGTAGCCCTGACTTCCCTCTAGCCATCATCCCAACAGAGAATGAGCTTTGATAGAACCGGATGAGTTCCGCGGTAAAGGAACAACCAGCATCAGCAGGCAACGATCCAGTACTGCGCACAGTCTTTCCTGCCCTGAAAGATTGTTACACGAGATGGAACCTGACATTATGGACCAAATGGACTCGGTAGCATTATAGGGATTGGTCCATGCACAATGTTGGTACATTGGTTGCTGAACTGTTCTTGTCTCAACCCGTAGGAGTTGAACCCTTTCGATCCTCCTCCCCTTTCCTCCGGGAGCGGGGAAGGGGAGAGCCCCGGTGGTGGGGGGGGGGGCCTTGATTGCTGTCAGCCCGGCCCCGCTTACTGGGAGTGAGTGAACATGTTGCCTGACTGAGTTTAAACCACGACAGGGGACATAATGTCTGAAAAGATGGTGTGGCTTTCTTTTAGGAACAGTTGCAAAATACAAGTGTAGCACTAAAGAGAAGGATCCTTTAAAACAACAACTCTGTTCTTTTGAGGACACACTTGTGGCGTTCTCAGAAAGCACTTCACTACTCCTAAGATGTAATTATCAATAAGAAACTGAGAGCAGCAGTCATTGCCTGTAAAACTGAGTTTATTAGAGTGAAAAAATCTACACCGCCAAGAAGCTGTCAATAACAGACCTTACTAATACTAGCAGAAGCCTTACCTAGATTGATTTCAGTGAAATAAATTGCTTTTATGCAACAAAAATATGAAATGCGCTGTGTTAAAAGAGGTAATAGTCATGCATACAATATGGACATACAGAGTGATTTCAGTCCCTTTGGTTCACCCAATATTTTCATGTCTGGGAGCCTAGCCAAGTGTAATTTTGAGGCAGCTGACAAATCACTGGGGAAATACCACAATCAAATCTAGATAATTGGCAGTCCACATCTTCAGGCCAGTCAAGACTTCTGAACTACTGCAGTCAGTTTAAGATCTGTTGTGGCTTAAGCCTAGCCGGTAATTCAGAACCATGCAGCCACTCACTACCCCCCACCTTATTCCTCCCTCAGCTCCCAGAGGGATGGAGAGAAGAATTGAAAGATGTAATTCCCACAGGTTGAGCTAAGAACAGTTCAGTAACTAAGATATAACAGAAAACCACTACTGCTGCCACCAGTAATATTAATGATAAGGGGAGTAACAAGGGGAGAGAATACAAACGCTCACCACCTGCCAACCGATCCCCAGCCTAACCCAAGCAGTGATCTAGCGCTTCCGGGTAACTGCCCCCAGTTTATATACTGGGCATGACGTGCTGTGGTATGGAATACCCCTTTGGCTAGTTTGGGTCAGGTGTCCTGTCTCTACTTCCTCCCGGCTTTCCCTCCTCCCTGGCAGAGCATGAGCCTCACAAAGTCCTTGGTCAGAGTAAACATTACTGAGCATCAACTAAAAACATCGGTGTTATCTGCACTGTTCCCAGGCTGAACGTCAAAACCACAGCACTGCACCAGCTACTAAGAAAGAGAAAAATGACTGCTACTGCTGAACCCAGGACAAGTTCCAAAAGCTTCTTGCCTAGAAGGAAGCAGCCTTTCTCTGCATTGAAAACAAAAGCTGTTCTAGGCAGTTTTCATTTGATTCCTTTCTTACAGTGTGTTTTACAGTGCTTAGGCTTTATCATCTGTGTCATGTACATTACTTGGCAAGTTGTATGTTCTGTAACAGTAAGACACTTTTATTTTTTTGTGTTCAATTATAAGGCCGCATTGTACCTTGTTTTGTTTTTTCTGATAGTCTGCAGAAGAATAAAAGACGCTAGGAAGGTGGTTGGTGCTTTACACATATGAAAAACACAACAAGTATCATTCAACTTTCTTTTAGCACTTATGATGCCTGCTTCTCCCCTCCACTTCCCCTGTATATTGTTGCCTCTTCTTTCATGACATTTTAGTGTTTGTGATCTTTCTTACTATTAAAGAGTTGTGGTTTGGGTTTTTGTCATTGTATGTTCGGGATGTCTCCCCTCCCCCCATGTTGTAAAGTGTCTTGTCAGTCTCCTTAAATTCTTGAGCAGATTCTGTCCTGATCTTTATCAACCTTTTAGCAAATATCTGATCCCTACTAGGAAAGACCTAAGAATCTTCTCATGATATTTCACACAGTAGAAGTGACCTAGCAGCTGTGTGGTTTTGAGTTACCATCTGGGCTTAAACCATGCCAATGACACTAACAACAATGACAGTGACACTGAAAAATAAGTTACAGAAGAGCATTCTCTGGTGAAGTAGGCTTTCTACGGTTAACGTGAATTCTCATTTAAAAAAATAGTAACCACACTGAATGATATCCATTGGAATTTCTGCTTGAAAGGAAGCAGAAAATACCATTTTGAACAATACAGGCAAAATGGGCTCAAGGTCACACATTTTCTTTATGTAACTTTATGACAAACCAGAAATAACACTGCATTTAAAAGAAATTCCTAATTTAATGTTACAACTTTTTTTTTCCCTTCCCAAGTACAAACATTAAGTATAGTGAAAATGATGACTATAAACCAGCCTGACAGATTACCTAAAAGTAGAGTAACATTGGGACTGGGCTGGGATTTGTGTGAAATAGTGGGATTGTCTGAATGAAACAGGATTTTCTATGTTGCTGGGTATAATCTTGTATCATCTTGTACAGAGCTGCCTGTTGAGCAGTCTGTGCCATGAAACCAGTACTGTGCAGATTGACCCAGCTGTAACACCGTGGCGAAGCTGGTAAAACGTGTCTCAGGCGAAACAGGAAAGAGATTTTTAGAGCTGCAGTAGTGTAAAAAAATCTCAGCAATAAGAACAGATAAAGAAGACTTAAACAGTATTTCATAACATATTTGCAAAGAAGTGGCGGCAAGCGATATCCATTGAGCAGCTCTATTTATCATATTTTAGAGATGTCTGATATTTTAGCAGTCTTCAGTTAAGTCAGCAGGTTAGAGACACAAGCAGACTGTTTCAGGACCTTGATTATTATTGTACTATATGCACAAGCATTCCATTCTTACATTAAAACCAAATGAAATACTGTGAAATTACAGAAGAATCTCTGGGGCCAGCTGGGTTCAAGACAAGATTGCAAACTAGGCAAAATTCTCAGGCACAAAGAAAATCTCTTTCTTAGCTATTGAGAGAGCAAGCAGAGTTCACAATGCAGAGGAAGTTACCCAGAGATGGAAGATGATGGAAAAATGAGGATGTTCTGACACTGCACACAGTAGGGAAGTTGAGAAGGGAAAAGAGTCCACGAAATGCAGGTTGTGATGGGCATCACATTCCTTCATAACAAACCATGGAGCAAGGAGTTGGAACTGGGCTGGCTAGTGGAAACAATCACCCTCATGTTTTCCCCTGTTGAAGTAATACACTACCAGTACAAACATGGTAATGGCAAGTAGTCAAGACAATTGGTTTCACTAGCTGAGTCTTAAAACTCTTCAGTAGAACTGCCTAAGCACTTTTAAAGCAATCTCAAAGTATTTATCTAGTAGGAAGAAAATAGTCACAAACATGAGTAATGATCACCTACATATGTTAAGGATGGGTATATGTCTCTCGACAGAAATGTTCTGAATCAAGAAACTGAGCAAAATGAATGATAACCTTCATTACAGTAACTTGATATATACTTGAGAGGAAGATCTATAATTAATGTAATTGGTTTAACCTTCAAGTGTGCTTCTGCCAGGAAAAATAAATCACTGAGTCTGAAAGATTCAGTTTATTCCCATCCTGACAGTCTCAGTTCAACTACATAAATTTAAAATTCCATCTATCCTTTTGTGCCAGTGCATTGGTTTATAGGAATACAACTAGTATCTTTGGTGGTGTTCTAGCATTACTCCTGTCTTGGACCAACTCTAAGACATCACAATTCAGTCAAAACTTTCAGTTTCCAAAGCATCTGAAGGATGCTTCAGTCGGTGGACTTGCTCATTAGCAAACTAAAAGGTATTCTAAGAAGCATTTCCCCTTTCTGTATATTCCTCTACAACTCAATGGTTTCTAGAAGAAAATACGCATTTCGGTAGTAATCCCTTTATAATGTGCATATGAGGCACAGATAATTCTACCAATGGTAAAGTGTCTAGGTTATTTTAGAATTTTCCTGCAGCAAACTAAGGTAGCTGAACTTAATCTTTACTGTGAGGGTGGTGACGTACTGGAGCAGATTGCCCAGAGAAGTTGTGGATGCCCCATCCTTGGAAGTGTTCAAGGCCAGGTAGGATGGGGCTTTGAGCAACTTCATCTAGTGGAAGGTGTCCCTGCCCATGGCAGGGGGGGGATGGAATCAGATGACCTTTACCTTCCCTCCAGAGCCATTCTATGATTCTACAATTCTACGATTCTGTGAACCTGAATATCCTTATGTTCCATTTTGTGCAGGGTAAAAACTGCAGTTGCTCCTCCACTCTTTTAAAGATCACACTTGGCTCTCACATAAATCAATTTCAAAATGCAGAAAATAGGAATCAGAGAATATTCTCAAATTATCTAATAGTCTTTGTATATTATTTAAGTTTGTCGTTTTATTTGTAAGCTTACAATAAAATTCAAAGATTTTCAGTGAATTGCATTTTAAGATTACTTGGATTTGATTTGGTTTAATTTTACATATTTGATGTCAATTTAAAGCAAGTTCAGTTGAAATGCAAGGCAAATTTCCACTTCCTTGGAAAAGACACTGATTTTTGAGAGACTGCTTCTATGCCAGTTTCAGAACAATATATAGATCAGAATCATTGTGTAGTTTTATAATGCAACTGTGTGTCCCTGATCTAGAATTGATTCATAAGCTGTATTCAACACTAAAACTATGTGATTTAGTTCACACAATACCATGAAATGCAAAAATGTAACAGCCAAATTTTTAAATGCTGATTATTCTGAATTTCAAAGGCAAATATTTTATACAACTAATTTTCTTAATTATTTGTCTTCTTTAAAAAGTGCTGTTCAAGCCTAAAGACTGAGTTAATGTTTTGCAGAAAGGATATTTCTGAAAGCAAGTTCTGTCCCATAGGACAACTGAATTAAAAGATTAAAAGAATACGAAGAATAATTTATTTTAATCTATCCACAGATGATTTAATAAAGGACTTGCAATTTCCTTGAAATCAACTTCTTTGAAATATTTGCTCACTAGTTTGAGAGGACAGGCAAATAGTTACAAAGTGTGCAATGCACCATGCCATTTTCTTTTCTTGCCCTTACAAATATAGCAAGAGAATTAAAAGTTTGAAAGCCTTCAATAGTCTCAGAAAGATGTTCTTTCTGAAATAAAGTTTGCACAGACCTTGTGAATCCATGATAGGCAAATTTGGTATGAATTCTCCCATGACAAGTACACTTATTTACTACTATCCTATTTTCTTTAGCCATTACACACTTGTTATGTAACAAGTCTTGTTACAAACAGTTGACCTAAGCCACTGTTTGTAACAAGAAAAAAACAAAAACAAAACCACCAACATCACACATAGCTGCAACCATCCAAACTGCAAAAGTTGAAGCATTAAATTAGAACCCAAAAAAGTAATGTAAAAAGGCCTACTAAAGCATCACAAAGAAATCTGGTCCTTGTTATGCGCTTGTAGCTAATTTTTGTTCTTTCCACAAAATGCTTTTTGTAAAAGCCTGGTAGAACACAAACACTGTTAAACAGAAGTTTCCGGTTAAGAGGTAACCTGATTGAAAAATTTCTCATAAGGCAAGATGATCTCTTACTCAGAGAATCAGTTGGGCTTGTGTGAATAAATTACTAGTGCAAACAAAATGTGATCTGAAAAGGCTTAATGTCATTGCAAAAACAACTGTAAAATGCATTTGAAAGGCTGAGGGAGTTGGGGTTGTTCAGCCTGGAGAATATAAGAATCCAGGGAGAGCTAATTGTGGCCTTTCATTTCTTAAAAGAGGCCTATAAGAAAGGACAGACTTTTTAGCAGGGCCTGTTACGGTAGAATGAGGTGTATGGTTTTAAACTGAAAGAAGGGAGATTCAGGCTGGATGTGAGGAAAAAAATCCTTTACAATGAGGGTGGTAAAATGCTGGCACAGGTTGCCCATCTACTTGAAGATGTCCCTGCTTATTGCAAGGAGGGATTGGGCTAGTTGATCATTGTAAGGTCCCTTCAAACCCTAACTATTTTATAATTCTATTTTTGAAAATTAAGTTCATAAATAATTTCTGCTCTTATGACCAAACTGTTATCAGCCATACAAATGATTGTCCAAATACTAAACTGGTGTAAATGGTTTATGTGGCAAATACTTCAAAATGAGTCTTACTGACATGCATCATGCCAGGGAGTATATTTAGGTAACATCAGTATGATTTAACAGTATATGACAGAATGTACCCCCCCAAAAAAAAATCACTCAATTATATTGTACCAAGACCTAACAGGAACAAGAGTCTGTAAATACAGGCTAAAATTTTGTAAATGATATCTTTTGTCTTTCTGCAGCTCTGAAAGACGGGAAAGGTAAAAAAAAAAAACAAAACAAAAAACAAAAACAATGAAACAAACAAAAAACTTGTCCCAACTATTTTAAAGGAAAAGTTGTCCTGACTGTCTTTCCAAGTGTAAGGTAAATTTTTTTAAATGAACATCTGTGATTGATGACATTCTGAACCTGAAGTCTGGAATCTGCCTTTTATATAGTATAATTATAGTGCCTTTAATAATCTGTGTATGAGCATGCTTGTATAATGTATGAATCCATTATCTTATTACAATTTTATTATTGTTATTGTTATTATTTTATTTCTTTTTGCTAGAAAACCTTTCATGACACTGAGTTTTCAGTTTTAACTTAGGTTTCTATCACTGGTCAGACTGGAAAGAGAAGTCTTCAAAAAGCAAAATGTCTAAAAAAAATATAATGCCAAAATATAATGATAGTCTCTTCCTACTAGTTTTCTGATCTGCTTTTGCAAACATGGGAATTCAGGTGTCTAAATAAATATATTTGTATCCTTTGTTACTATTGAAATTGACTTTGTGACTTTTTAAAGGTTTCAACATCATAATTGTCTTCAAAGCTTTGAAATATTGCAATACGATAAGCGCAGTGACGTTTATTGTAAACAGCTGTCTTCTTGGGTATATACATATTTTTCATCATGACTAAGACCTGGAGGAATGCTTCTGAAACTTGTGTAAAAGTTCACTTTTCTCCCAGCATCCCATATCAAATCTGTGCTTTTGCCTCACAAAAATGGAGAAATATTATGAGATAAAATCATAGGTAAAGTTACTTAATGTTGTTATTTTCAAATAATTGCTTGATTTTTTACAAAATTAGGTTGCCTAAGATCACGACACTAGATGTTCTAATTCTTCAGAAAGAATGAACTCATCTAATGTTTTGGACCAATTTGTGAACAAATAAATATGAAAATTTAAAGAAGAGATTAAAAATAAATAAATAAATAAATAAAGCACTTCATGTAGTTGCTTGAATCTAATCTTAGGGGAACAGTGGAATGGAATGCTGACCTACTTTCAATAAGCGCTGAACTTTATCTTGACAAGATGCAACTTCTGAATGCCGAATGGTTGTAAATATGATGGTACTATAGGTAAGGAAATATAATATTAAAAAAATACTGGTTTACAATTTCTGTGCTTTCTAGTATCAATATTAATTTCTATTTTCCATTTGAAAACGTTGATTGAAAATGACATCTATAATTCTACATATGGAAATGTAATCACGTATGTCAGACTAAATATTGTACCTCAAACAACATGCACATATTTTCATAATTTCCGTGTAGTGGTCCTACTCATCTTTTGGTTGAAGTAAACTGTCTACTGGATCCCCAGTTACCAAATTCATACCAAAAGGGCTAGAAGTAAGGAAACACATTTCTTTTTCAAGCAGAGAAATGCTGAGGAAGGAGAGATATAAATGCAACAGAAAAGGAAAAAACATTAAGCATGCCCTTCTGTATGATAGAAAATCTTTCCACAGCATAAAGTATAAAACAGAAAAGAGAGGAGTGAAGCAGTTTGCCAGTTCTTATCAGGAGTGAGAATGTGAAATATAGATGAAAAACACATAGGAAACATGATCCTGTCCGAAATAAGGGGGAATATGTCTCAGTAATTCAGGAGTGGTACCTTTCCTGTCATCTTCATTGGCATGTAGTTGTTTTACACTTAGTTCGCATAACAGTTTTTTTTTTCTTCTGGCAGCTAGAAGAACAGATTCACAAAATTATTATTATTTTCCGATCTTTTCTTCCCTGACAGACATTTTGTCATCCTATTTTGTATATACGTATGTTTTCCTTGGCTTTCAATGAACAAAGAGCAAAAAAGGAAGTAAGCAAGAAACCAATCTCTCTCTGATAACCACATATGCTTTTTAAGAGACTGAACAGAGAGAGAGAAGTAAAACACTACCTGCTTCATTGAATATGCTGGGCACAAAAAAAATAAAATATCATTGTGGAATGCTAAAAGAAAAATCAGGTAACAGAACAGTGCATTTCTTTAAAAAATAAATTAATTTGTATATTACACAACTGCTTGTGTACCTGTTGGAAGTTCACAAAACAGTATCCATGTTTTCTTGGTGGGGAGGGAATAGTTCTGTTTATGAGGAGTAGGTGAAGAAAGAAGCCTTCCAATTACCCAATAATTAGTTCTCTTAAGACATACTCAATGCAGAAAGATGCCTAATATTCTGAGACCAAGTTTCTGTGCTCTCTTCTTTTGAAGCTGTTTGAGAAGTCATACATGTCTTTATATATCCCTGTGCATGAAAAATTCTAACTCAGTGAGTGTAGTACTCCTGTAAGGGTACCCCAGATGAAAGTTTTTTTTGTATTTTCTGCAAAGTGAAACATCTCAGTCGCATGCAAAATGTTAAGCACTGTAATAACACAGTATTCTTTATAAATGTTACTTTTATTATTGAATCTTATGAGGCAAAAAGAAAAAGAAAGTCAACCCTGAATAACCTTCCCCCTGATAATTTTGATTTTTTTTCTTTCAATTTACATGGGTTTTCAAAAAACTGTGCAGGTGAAATAAAAATAAATAAAAAATAAAATAAGCAATATAAAGGTCACCAAATTATTTTCTTGGCACTTTTTTGTTAATATTATTATTATGTGTGAATCTACAAATTTATTTTGATCTATTAAAAATGAATGAAATTCTTTTGGAGAAGAAATATTTATCATGACATTTAATTCTTCTTTCAAGCTTGAGTTTTGTTTTTTTTTCTTTTTATTGCTCTGATTTTTTCTCTTCTTTGGTAACCTACAGTTCATTTGCTCAGTTTCTACTATTTTTGAGACAAAAATCTCAATAGAATTTACTTAAAAATACAGGTGAGCTTATTGTTTGAATCATAGTCTAGTACATAATGTAGTGTGAAATATGGAGGTGTACTTACTTAACTGAGCTCTCAGAATTATTAATGCTAAAAGATCTCAGATCTTCTAATTTAGTTGTCTTTCACAGTTTGTTTTCATTGAATGACAAGAAAAATCATGACTGTTCTGTATGATTTCCTGCACAATGTATCTGTACCATTTAGGCCTCTTAGATTTCTTAAGTTATAGCTTGAAGGCAACAGATAGGTACTTCAAAAATATATTCTGTCATTTTGCAGGTGCATCATAAAGTTCCCTTCATTTTATTACCCTGTCTGTTATGCAGTTTTGAGAAGCAGATAATTGGCTGCAGAAGCTTGAATTGCAACAAGATAAAAAAGATTATCCAGGTGAATAATAAATATAGTCAAATTTAATCTGTACAGAAAACCAGAAAAGAAAAAAAGTTTTTTTTAAGAAAAAAAAAATTTTCAATAACTTTAAAGATTAGTTACTAAATATTCGGACTATCTAATTCTATCATTATCATTCATGAACAGTGAAGTCACTGTTCTAAATAGATAGCATGCATAGCCCAAGAACAATATCAGTAAACTACACAGCAGTATTTGGAAATGTTCAGGTATTTAAGCATATCTGATATACTCAAGTTTGCTCAGGAAACCTTTCAAAAATGCTATTGAGCCAACATTTCCACAGAAAACATATAATTTAGTCTTTCATAACTGGAAATGCAATCCTGTGACATTGTAACAGTGAAAATTTGCAGCTGTTAACTGTTGTCTTGATATGGGGAGGTTTCTTGTAAAGGTCATCGGGCTGTCTGCTGTTTTTTAACTTAGATGTTGGCAACACCAAAAGATGCTTATGCTCATACGTTACGTGGGTATTTTGCAATATCTCTGGTTGCGTCTTTCTTCCAATAGCGATTCATGGGTTGAAATTTGAACAAGAAAAGGGGGCAAGAAATTGTGCTATCTTAGATGTCTAGCAGTTATTGGCCCTTACTAAAATTTTGGACAATAAATATCCCAACATCCTCTGAAAAATAAAATACTGAAATAAAACACTAAATTTCGAGAGAACAGAAACATCAAACTCCAATAAGCGTCAAAGTATCACACTCCCATTTCAAATGCAAATTTATTTATTCAAACTTCTTTTTATATTTTTGAAAGAGAGCGGGATCTTATCTAATGAAAAATTCTGCCTAATTATTGTCAATACAGTAGTATTCACATGCTAGAAAAACATTATGTATGGATCTCAAACATCTATTCATATCTTCTGAAAAGAAGATTGCTTCCATTTCTAAACTGCAAATGGTAAAAAAAAGTACATATTATTCAATGCACATATTTTCATAACTTTAAATTATTCAATTCTGAAAAAAAACACACATTTGTTTATATTATAATTATAGTGACATTAGCAGTATTTTTCATATTGTGACAAAATCCACCTGCTTTGATCTCGTATTCCAAAAAATGTGTAAATTTTATCTTTAGCTCTTTTTTTTTCATTTAGGAGGCAATGTATTTTCTGATTACTTGATATAATAAAAACCCCATGGGAGTTTTCTGAAATGCTCATTGGAGAAGCTACAGTGCATAGGAGAGAACTCAATAGTTTGAAGTAACAACTCCATTGCAAATCAAGCAATATAGGATCCTAGAATGATTTGGGTTGATCTGTTCTTGTTTGTTTTAAGTTATTTGGGAAAGAGCATAATTTAGGGGTGAAATCAGAATAAAATACTGTGAATGACTAAACAATGTGACAGCAGCTTTATTACACTGCAACTCAAAATCCTGCGTATGTAAAACAAAGGCTTTTTTTAGATAAGTGGAATATGTGATTTTTATCTTTCTTATTTCACCTGTGTGAAAACAATACAGTTTACTGCAATATGATGTCTTGTGCAGAGCAGCCTTCTCCAGACTATTCAAGTTAAAATCTGGATCTTGGATAGAGATTCCCATCACACAAAATATAACAGCTATTTTTAATTTTATAAGAGAAATTAATTGAATTCCTGAGACTTTTTTTTTCCTGGGAAAATTCATTTACCTCAGAAAAACCCAACCCAACCCCATCCTCATATGTTAAAGAAAAATAAAATAAGGTCTCAGGTTACTTTTCAAGGGAAAAAAAAAAATAATTAAGAGTTATTAATAAAGAGGGAGTTTCTAAATCTCAAAAAAAAAATTCATTTTATTTTCTGTGAATTCCTACAGTATTTTTGGTTATGCTGGGATTTTTTTAAATTTGTTTCCTACCCCTAATAATTCACAGTGCTACTTCCTATTAGTAAAGCAATTGTCTTTCACCCTAGATTTGGCTGTACTTCATTCCTGTATGAAATAAGTACTAAAAAAAACCATGATTTCTAAAGTAGTTGTAGATAATAAGTTATATAGAAATATGAAACCTTCTCACATTTAATCTTCCTATCCACCTCTTACAGGTTTGTTTCTGCTTCAGTGATCAGGGGGCACAGTGAAAACATACGTACACTTGCTAATAAGTGCAAGTGTCCTTTTACAGAAAAATGCATAAATGCCACAGTGTGATGAGGCAATTTTGGAAAAGCAAATATCTACTTTTGTAAGCTACTTTTCTGTATGGTTGTTTCTGTATTGTAATTGCTTATTGTTCAAATGAAGATCAGTGTTCCTAGAAAAGAGATGAAACTTTTTAGGGTATGACTGGCATACTCAGAAATCACATTTACTAACCCTTAGAAATGTGTTCCTTATGGCCATATTAATGTAGTTTGAAAATGTAGACTCTTATCTCTAACGTAATTGACTTTTTTTATCAACTGCTCTCAGGAAAGCAGCTTGACCTGCATCTTTGCGGGGTCAGTGCTTTTTAAACTTAGTGATTCAATAAAGATTATAGAGTAGTAATGCTTAATAGCAGTACTCACCTGAGATTTGCTTTCTGACACTGTTAATGGGGAAAAAAAAGATTTAACAAACATACATCATAAAGATTTGGCAGGTAGATCAATGTCAACTTCATAAAGTGTTTCCTAATCCATTGTCCATTCTACAGCCTATATTTTCATGTTGCTTTAAACATGTAGTGAGAATTCATTGTTTGTTCTCTCAGATCATGCTGTAAAAGTTATCTGTAACTACCAAAAATAACCCAACCAAAAAAAAAAAAAAAAAAAAACCCAAACCAAAAAACCAGAACAAGAAACTTATTAAAAACAGAGATATTTTCAGAATTCTAAGAAGGGCTGGTAAAAGAAGATGATACTTAGGTTTTTGCTGTTGATGTCTCTTATAAGAAATAAAGTGTTGACACTCTATAATGAAAATGCTGTTACTGCATATCTGTCAGTTTAACAGTACCCCAGAGCTGCATTGTTGGATATCATTACTTACTACATTAAATAACATTTACTGTGAAAAAGTGAAAAATTAATTTCAATGGAACAGTTATCTTCCACTTAGCAATCAACATATTAAAGAAAGATTTTACAGGCAAGATAAAATTTATTACATGAACTGGTATAAAGCTAAATAATCTATGCATGAAAGTGGAAATGGAACCAAAAGTTAAAGATTTACTAAATATTTTATGGCAATGGTATGATTAAACCAATGTAGTATTTGATATGGGAAGTTAGAGCTGTTCAGAGTAAAATGTCAGGACTAATTGAAGACAGCAAACTACAAAACTTCTAATTATTTTCTTCATATTCTGAGTATATTTTAACTTGGTAACTCCACGACACTTGAACTGCCTTTAGAGATGAAGACTTCGCAATGTTTGGCATCTAATACTTTTAAAGTAAATCCATTCTGTATAGATCACCCCCACCTGTCATGTCTAAAATAGTTTCATAGATTAACATGCACTGATTGATAATCACCTCAGCCTGACATTTTCAGTCAATAAAGACTGCAGGTGGCCTTGAATACACTACCGCACATCATGCTTTATTGCATCAGGAAACAAGCTAAGGGACATGTTCAATTTAATGATGACTTTTGTTTGACATCCAGAAAATCCTTAAAGGTACATTCTTTTATTATCTTTTCTGTTAAATCTGTACAAATAAAAGTGTCTACTTTCGTTCCTCTAGTTAATTGAAAACTTTCAGGCTTATTTTTTTTCCCTCCAAGATATTTACTGTAATCTCTGTGTGTCTTCATGTCAGTGGTGTGTGAATGGATAGATCTTTCTCATTGTCCTTTCTGTTGATACTGTTATTCTGATGAAACTGTAATAAGATCATGGTTTTCAAGACTGTTGCTGAAGATGTCACTAGAGGATTGCTTCTGCTTTGGTGGGTGCTTTGCAGAGGAAGCACATTTCCATTAGAACTTCTAGAGATAATCTTGAATTCAGATGTCAAGAGTTTTCCATTGCTACTGCTAGATCTACCTGTACACTTGCTTGATGGAAGCTATTGGCTGAAAAGGGAGTTGAGCTGATATATATAAAAATATTTGGGACATCAAATCGAGTCCAAACAGCTTGATTTAGTACTAGACAAGCATGATAAACAGTGTCAGGTTTTGTATAATGATCTTCTTCTTGCCTTTCCTCCTTTCCTGATGGAAATAATTAACAATTAATCAGTTCACCCTTAAAAACATCTTGAAAATTCATGACCCTTGACCTATTTATAGCATGCTTGAGCTGGATCACCAATTCTATAGCACTAATATTTATCAAAGAAACACAAAGTAAAAGAAAAAAAAAACCCGAAACAATTGAACAGTAGCTGCTTTGGTTCTGGAGAAACTAGTGTCCACTGTCTTTTATCTTCTTTATTCTCTTTTCTCCTTTTTTTTCTTTTCTCTTTTGACAAATAAAACATTGAAGTCTGTTAAAGACAAAAAGGAGTTTTCCTTTACAGCAGCAGTTCCATTACTATAGCACCCCAGTCAAAGGGAAAATTCTTTCTTATGCCAGATGATCATTGTGAGTACTGGCAAAATCATTACATTAGCAACTCTTGGAAAAGATGCTGAGAAATGGGCCTATGTGAACCTCATGAGGTTCAATAGGGCCAAGTGCAAGTTCCTGCACCTGGGCTGGAGAAACTACCAGTATCAACAAAGGCTGGGGACAAAGGGGTTGAGGGTATCCCTGAGGAGAAGAACTTGGGGATAATGCTGGATGAAAGATTGGATATGACCTGTCAACATGCACTTGCAGCAAGAAGACCAGTCTTGGGCTGCATCCAAAGAGTGTGGCCAACACATCAAGGGATGTGATTCTGCCCTCTACTCTGCTCTGGTGAGACTCCACCTAGATTACCTCCAGTTCTGATGTTTTCAGTACAGGAAAGATATGGGCCTGTTGGGGAGGGTCCAGAGAAGGACCAGAAAAATGATCAGAGCACCTTTCCTATGAGGAAAGGCTGAGATAATTGGGGTTGTTCAGCCTGGAGAAGATAATACTCTGGGGAGACCTTCTTGCAGCCTCTCAGTTCTTTAAACGGGCTTATAGGAAAGATGGGGAGAGACTTTTTAGCAGAGCCTGTAGTGACAGGATGAGGGGTGGTTTAAACTAAAAGAGGGGAAGTTTGGGCTGGATGTGAGGAAGAAATTCTTTACAGTGAGAGTGGTAAGATACTGGCACAGGTTGCTCAGAGAGGTGGTGGATGCCCCATCCCTGAAGACATTCAGGCCAGGCTGGATGTGTTTTTGGGCAACCTGACCTAGTTGAAGATGATCCTGCTCATTACAAGGAGGGGTTGGACTAGATGACCATTAAAGGTCCTGTCCAACCCAAACTATTCTATGATTCTGTGATGCTATGATTCTGTAAGGCTTTTTATGTGATAATGTAATTAACGCTGTGCTAAATAATTGTTACTGGGTTTTAAAATAGTGTGTTTCTGCAGCGTTGCTCTGTCTTATAGGGGAGGAATAGAAAGCAAGAATAGTCTTCTTTGTTTTTCCTATCAGAGCCAATTTAATATCCTCTTTTACTTTCAGCTTCTGGAACACACACAGAAAAATCAGCGTTATTTCCTGCATTGCTTCTAAGCTTTAAGGAAGTCAGTTCCCTGTTTCTTTACTTCTTCTTTTTGCCAATCATTGTAGAATTTACTCTTGAGGATCTGATATATGTAGAGTTGTGTGATTAATTGCCTTCATCTATATGAAATGAAAGGAGTAAATTTTTATTCCTGCATGATTTGGACTAATTTGAAAATATTTTCCTTATTTTCTGTCCCACACAGGGCTTTTGGTTTAATGAACCATTTTAATTTACAATAGAATATGTAATTTCATTCTCCAGGTTTGTTTTTCAAGTCTAAAAAACTGTTTTATGTAGGTTAAAAAGCTAATCATATCGAAGTATGTCTTGGTTTGAGCCCAGCTGGTAATTCAGAAACATGCAGCTGCTCGCTCACTCTCCACCCCCACTTCCTCCCTTCCTCCCCCAGCTCCCGAAGGGATGGGGAGGAGAATCAAAAGAATGTAACTCCCACAGGTTGAGATAAGAGTCCAGTAACTAAGGCATAACACAAAACCACTACTGCTACACCAATAATAATAATAATGATAAGGGAAATAATAAGGGAAGAGAATACAACTGCTCACCACCCGCTGACTGATACCTAGCCTGACCCCCGGCAATGATCTCACCCTTCTGAGTAACTGTCCCCAGTTTATATACTGGGCATGATGTACTGTGGTATGGAATACCTCTTTGGTTAGTTTTGGGTCAGGTGTCCTGTCTCTGCTTCCTCCCGGCTTCCCCTCCTCCCTGGCAGAGCATGAGACTCAGAAAGTCCTTGGTCAGAGTAAACATTACTTAGCAACAACTAAAAGCATCAGTGTTATCAGCATTGTTCCCAGGCTGAAAGTCACAAAACACAGCATTGCACCAGCTACTAAGAAGGAGAAAAATGACTGCTACTGCTGAACCCAAGACAGTGTCTATCCCTTATTCCATACCATTCATGTCATGCTCAGATCCCACATTTTTCAATAAACCATCACTCTTGTCTCTTGTGTATATATATATATATATATATGCATATATATATATATAAATATATAGATATATATATATACACACACATCCAGACACACACAAAGAGATATCATTCCTTAGTGCATGGATCGATCCCTATAAAGCTGCAGAGTTCATCTGGTCCATGATGTTGGACTCCATCTTTTGTCTTCGTCTTTCAGAGCGGGAAAAACAGTGTGCAGTGTTGGGTTGTTGCCTGTTGATGACACCTTCGTCACTGCTGAGCTCGTCTGGTTTCATCAAAGTTCATTCTTTGTTGGAATGATGGTTGGAGGGGAGTCAGGGCCAGTTGCTGGTGACCTGAAGACATCTAGTTGATGGGCTATAAAAGTGCTACATAGCAGGCAACAGAATACAGTTGAATTCAGTGGCTGTTTTCCCCTAAAATCAAATCCCCTTGAGATACACATTGGACTTCCCAGTCTTCCCACATTACCCACCAAGTATATCCGTGTTCCAGAGCAAAAGCAGTCCCATGAGTGGGTTTGCATTTACCTGAAGCAGGAATAACCCAGACTGTCTCCCCCAGCAAATTCTTTATGTGCACCACAGGAACTTTGTCCAGTTCTACAGTATGTAAAAGTTCTGACTGGGCTGGACCAGCCCTGTTGGCAGATCCTTTGGTGTTGACCACCAGGTGGCTTTTGGTAAAGTGCATCCCAGTGTTTGAAAGTCCCACCGCCCATTGCTCTCAGTGTAGTTTTTAACAGCCCATTGTACCATTCCATTTTCCCAGAGGCTGGTGCGTGGTAGAGGATGTGATATAACCACTCATTGCCATGCTCTTTGGCCCAAATGTCTATAAGGTTGTTGCAGAAATTAGTCCCATTGTCTGACTAAATTTCCTCTGAGGTGCTGTGTTGCCACAAAATCTGTTTCTCAAGGCCCAGCATAGAGTTCTGGGCAGTGGCATGGGGCACAGCGTATGTTTCCAGCCACCTGGTGATTGCTTCCACCATGGTAAGCACATAGCGCTTGCCTTGGCAGGTTGGTGGGAGTGTGATATAGTCAATCTGCCAGGCCTCCTCATATTTATACTTCAGCCATTGTCCTCCATACCAAAGAGTCTTTATTCGCTTGGCTTGCTTAATTGCAGCACATGTTTCACACTAATGAATAACCTGGGCAACCGTGGCCATTGTTATGTCCACCCCTGTATCACAAACCCATCTGTGTGTTGCGTCTCTGCCCTGATGACAAGACATGTCATGGGTCCTTCAAACTCTTCACCCCTAAGGTTGCTAACCTAAGTCTATCTGAGCCACTTCGATCTTAGCAGCTTTAACCGCTTGTTGGCTGTTCTGATGTTCCTTAGTGGCCTGACTCTTGGATACGTGAGCATCTACATGGCATACCTTCACCACCAGGTTCTGCACCCCAGCAGTGACATCACAGTGCAGCAGCCCAGATGGGTTTACCTCTGCGTTGCCAGTTGCTCTGCTTGCATTGCTGCAACCACCCCCACAGGGCATTTGACACCATCTGTGAGTCAGTATAGAGATAAAGTACTGGCCACTTTTCTCGTTCAGCAGTGTCCAAGGCAAGCTGGATAGCTTTCACCTTGGCAAACTGACTCAATTCAGCCTCTCCTTCAGCAGTTTCTGCAGCTTGTCCCTGGGGACTCCATGCAGCTGCCTTCCATCTCTGATGCTTTCCCACAGTATGGCAGGACCCTTCAGCAAACAAGGTATATTGCTTTTCACCTTCTGAGAGTTTATTATCTTTATATATATTTCTGACAGGCCCCACCAAGGGGCTCTTGAGCGCACATCACTTCCTCCTCTGGTGACATTCCAAAATCTTTGCCCTCTGGCCACACCATGATGACTTATAGAATTCCTGGATGGCTGGGATTTCCTGTTCAAGCTCGTTGTGTAAGTAGTGTAGCCCACTTACTCCATGTAGCATTGGTTGCATGATGTGTAGAGGGGACCCTGCCTTGGAACATCCAGCTCAACATGGGCAACCAGGGTGCCAGGAGGAGCTGTGCTTCAGTGCCAGTCATTTTTGAAGCAGCTCGAACCCCTTCATAGGCTGCCAGTATCTCTTTCTCAGTTGGGGTATAGTTGGCCTCAGATCCTTTATATCCCCGACTCCAAAAGCCAAGGGGTTGACCTTGAATCTCCCCTGGAGCTTTCTGCCAGAGGCTTCAGGTAGGACCGTTCTCCCCAGCTGCAGTGTACAGTACATTTTATACATCTGGCCCTATCCAAACTGGTCCAAGGGTCACTGCATGAACTATCTCTCATTTAAATTGATCAAAGGCTTGTTGTTGCTCGGGACACCATTTAAAATCATTCTTCTTCTGGGTAACATGATAGAGAGGGCTTACAATCACACTGTAATTTGGGATGTGCATTCCCCAGAACCCCAAAACACCTAAGAAAGCTTGTGTTTGTTTCTTATAAGTTGGTGGAGACATTGCTGTTACCTTGTTGATCACATCTGTGTTGATCTGGCAATGTCCATCTTGCCATTTTATTCCCAAAAATTGAATCTTCTGTGCAGGTCCCTTGACCTTACTTCGTTTTATGGCAAAACCAGCTTTCAGCAGGATTTGGATTATTTTCCTCCCTTTCTCAAAGACTTCTTCCTCTGTATCGCCCCACATGATGATGTCATCAATGCATTCCAGGTGTTCTGGAGCTTGCCCCTGTTCCAGTGCAGTCTGGATCAGTCCATGGCAAATGGTAGGGCTGTGTTTCCACCCCTGGGGCAGTCCGTTCCAAGTGAACTGGACATCGATCCAAGTAAAAGCAACCTGTGGGCTGCACTCTGCTGCCAAAGGAATTGAGAAAAATGCATTGGCAATATCAATCGTGGCATACCACTTGGCTGCCTTTGACTCTAGTTCATACTGAAGTTCTAGCATGTCCGGTACGGCAGCACTCAATGGTGGTGTGACTTCATTCAGACCATGATAGACTGTTAGTCTCCACTCTCATTAGACTTTTGCACTGGCCATATGGGGCTATTAAAGGGTGAGCAGGTCGTGCTGATCACTCTTTGACTCTCCAGTCTATGCATCAGCCTATGGATGGGAATCAGGTAGTCTTGGTGCGATATTGCCACCAGCGCACTGCTGTGGCTGTGATTGGCACTTGTTCTGCAACCTTCAGCAACCCCACAACAGAAGGATCCTCTGAGAGACCAGGCAAGGGGGACAGCTGCTTAATTTCCTCTGTCTCCAAAGCAGCAATACCAAAATCCCGTTGGTACCCTTTTGGGTCCTTGAATTACCCTCTCCTGAGGTAGTCTGTGCCAAGGATGCATGAAGCCTCTAGGGCAGTCACAATGGGGCGCTTTTGCCACTTACTCCCAGTCAGGCTGATTTCAGCTGGCCAAACGACTCCCAGTCAGGCTGATTTCAGCCACCAGTACAGTCAACTCTTGGGATCCCCCTACCTCCACTTGGCTAGAGGCAGGGCCTTTCTAATAGTGATTGCAACATTGGTTGCTTACACCTTGTAGACAGGGATTAGTCTTCTTTATCACAGAAGCTGGAGTAAAATCAGCTCTTCCACTCCATCTGGGAACCTGCTCACCAGAGACTGGAGCTGTAGCTTTCATGGGATGATCAGCCTTGGCCTTTGTTCTTCTCTTCAATTCACACACCTGTTCCTCCAGAGCTGAGGTAGGTTTTCCATCCCACTTTCTCAGGTCTTCTCTGTGATTCCGCAGGTAAAACCGTAGGGTGGCCCATGGCGTATACCTTCTGTATCTTCTCTCTCAAGCAGTCAGGCACCTTTTTTTAACAGCTGAGACAGGGTTTGGTACACGTAGGGAGATGGATAGATTGGATAGATCATCTCTCAATTGTTTGAACTCCTGGGACGTTTTTTCCACACCTGTAATGATGGAAAGGTTGAGATTTTGAACTCTCGGCGTTGATGAATCATTTCATCCACTGTTGGTGGTACTATGTCATTCCAGGTTATTGATGTCAGTGAGTGGGCATATGATGATGGTGCACTCCGTGTAAATTTCTACCACATGGGTCATGTACATTTGACTTCCTCTGGATCTGTGGGTGTATTCTCAGCATCTGGCCTGTGATAGATCATCTGTGCAATGGCTGATTCCCTCAGAGACTGGATGCCTTTCTCTCTCGTGGTCCAGCTGGCCAAACGACTCGTAACATCGTCCTTGTATGGAAACCTTTCTTTTTGCGCTGCCAAGCACCACCTCCAAAGGCTGAAGGACCATTTTTCTTTTGCAATTGTTTTGTCAATTCACCCTTCCCTAGCAAGTGATCCCAGCTGCTTGGCTTCCCTACCTTCTAGTTTGTGACCGTCGGCCCCATTGTCCCAGCATCAGAGCAACCAGGTGATGATGTATTCCCCTGGTTAATGGGTAAAATCTTTTCACATATTCCATAGCTCAGTTGAGGTCAGGGGTCGAGAAGTCACCTCTTCTTCCTTTTCCTCTGATTCACGTAATAATAACTCTTGTTCAGATGCTGTCCCATATAGGAAGGGCGTTGGTTCTTCATGTCTTCACTGTATGGGCTGCTTTTTTGCTTTTCCCCTTGTGTACAGGGGCCACTGATATTCGCACCAATTGGTCCTTTGGTTTAGCTGCAGTGATTATCACTGTGGTTTGAGTGGCTGCAGTATCTGTTGTCAGGATTAGTGCAGCTGCTGTGTTTGGGTTTTGAGTAGCACCAGCAGCTGTGCTGTCTGTTGCTGTTGGGGTTTGAGTAGCTGCTGCACTTGTCGCTGGGGTTGGTGTAGCTGCTGTGCTTGAAGTTGGAGTAGCTGCATCGTCTGTTGTAGTCAGAGTCTGAGCAGCTGCTGTATTTGCCACTGGTGCTGGACCTTTCTTTGAGCTATAGATATGAATGACATAAAGCAACTACCACACATTCAGTTTCCTTTGTACCAGAGAATAGACCTGAGGAGGTTGCTGGTGAAGCCGAATTTCCTGTAAAAGAAAATGTCTTCTGAAAGGGCATAAATAAAGATGACATCGAGTGAAAAATGCAAAAGCTTTTGGGTAAGTAGACTGAAGGGCAAAAATCTTACAGGAAAGACTAATTTTTTCTTTCACATGAAGCCAGTCAAATGATAGCCCTTTTTTTCAACTGTTCAGGTTATCACACTGCATCTTCTGATATTGATGAGAAAAATATCTAATTTTGTGAAATAAGATTATACTTTTCACACTTCAGGGTTTTTTCCTTTAGTATTCCCATAAAGTTTTAAAATTTATGTTTTAGCAGCTGTTGCTTATTTGCTTATTATTTTCAGCTTCCCTCAGTTATCTTCTCCTTTTTTTTTTCTGGTGTAATAGTAAAATGCCTAAATCCTTCATGTGTTTTTCTCAGCTCTGAAAATCCCAATCATAGTACTGGTGGTATCTTTTTGATGTTATTAGGACTGTCTTCATAGGTTGGTATATTACGGAAAAAATACAAAAAAAAATCTGAAAGCGAAAAGATCTATTTGTGATAACACATGAAGTTCCTTTTAATTTGCCCTTTTGAAGTCAGTTATTATTCATTATTAATTAATCATTAATTTCAACCCACAACTACGTTAATAGTACCAGTAGCACTTAAGTACAGAAATTATATTGTACAGCGGATAAAAGAGTTTAAACTATAGTGCCCATGTGATTTTTAAAAGGAAATTCTGCCTACATTAATTTCACTACAATAACTGTGAAATTCAAAATTATTTCAAAAAAAGAAAGCACTGTCAACAAACCTTAATAGTAAGACATCGTCACTCTCTATTACATTCAAAATAACAATAAAAGATCAATCCATATTTTTCATGAGGTAAAACTTCCCATGGGAGTTGCATCAAGATAAGAACTGCTGGAATCACCAGTCCTTACCATATCTCAGTATTACAGTGAGAGCATTATTTAGAACATATTCAGTAGATTATTCATAGGACTTCTATGAAGATTTACTTGGCTTAGTTCCCCCCAAATCTAACCACGTATTAGATGCCAAGAATTTTTTTGGCCCTGCTCCCATTTATCAGTTTCAGACATTTGGCAAACCTCCCTGACTAACATGAAGCTTAGAAACTTTGAATCAGTAAAGCATTTCATAATTTTAACCAAGAAAATGCTCTTAATGTAAGTAGCAATAAATTTCCATACATTACAGTAGCTCTCAATGATAATGAAATATTCTAATATAAGCAATAAATAGTCGTGTCTCCATATATGGGAATTTTTTTTTTTTTCTTCTCCTAGTCATAGATAAGAACATGTCGATACCTAATTCATTCAAACAAAAAGGCAAACCTAGAGGTCCCTGCCCTTTTGTTTGCTACAGAATGTGATGGGCACCACTTACAAGAGTGAAATTAAATTAACCAGGAAAGATATATAAATGTAGGGAAATTCATATCCAGAGGCAAACTCCTTGTATGTTCTTATGTATTTTGTTATACTGAGCCCCAAATCCAAATTACTAGTGCAATTAGGATCAAAATTTGTCCTTTACAGATCGAGACCACTGAGCTAATGCTATTTGTCATGACAGTCCAGGCTGGGACAGGTCAGTGGCATTCCTCAGGTATCCATGAAGGCTGTGGGAAATACAAAGGAAATAAAAGCGTCATAAGCTGGCCTGTGATTGCATGACTGGGTGGAATAAACCTTTCCACTTCCTGGGTTGAAATTTCTCGGTCAGTAAGATACCTTTTATTCATAGCAGTATGAAAAAGATAAAGTTATTTCCCTACAGAGATTGCCTGGTATACTACTTGCCTATAATACCTAATACTAGTAATAACTAGTTCTATGAATTTTACCATCTGCTTCTTTTGGCCCTTCTAGCTTATTCATTGTTTATCTATTTCGAAAAAAAATATCCTTTACCTAACCCAGAAGTTTATCTGTTTTTCCAAGAAGTGAGTTTTTCTTATTGATCACAAGCTTGTAAGATGGTAACATTCCTAAAATGTCTAGGGATAAATTTCAGTTGTGCCTCCAGAGATAGGCATGGATCTTATTTAGGCTGAAAGCTGCAAAATCAGTTTGTGCTGTCAGAATGTAACTTTTTTTTCCCCTATTAATTTTATTGTAGGGAGAAAGAGCTGTATTGACAGCCCTTATTACTGAATCTCCTACTTGTTCATGCGCCAGCTCAGTATATCACCAGTAGTGATAAATTCTCCTTGCAGCCTTACCCATGTATCAGACTCTCCAGACTCTTCAAACATTTTATCTTTATCTTTGACTGCCCTTTAATAATTTAGCTAAAAATGTAGCTGGTGGGAAAATGCTAATCATATAATGAATGTGATTCTGTGCTTGCACCCTGTGGTCATTTACAGTTTTCTGGAGTTATCACAAAGCAATTACTCATCTACTAACTTATTTCAAGTCTCTAGTGCTTTAGACTTACTGACAGCCTTATATCTGTCTGTGCTCAATCTTTCCCAACCCATAACCTATATCTACACTTTCTAGTGTAGGATGATCTTTAACTTCTGTTTCTTTACATCATGACACTGTTACACAGAATGCTCAGCTGGCAGTGCAGTATAGCACATAAATCAGTTTCTAGAATGGCATGGTGGGACCATGGATGTCAGCTGCAGCTTTCATTTCTCTAGGTAACATTTAGAAAAGTCATAAAATTTTACAAAAATCTTAAAATAAGTTTTGTGAGGAAAAAGATCTGAGAAGATGTTGAGCAACCTTTTCATAGATTTTAAGGTATCCTGTCTCATAGAAACACATAATATAGGTTTTTATGCAAGATCTCAATATGAAATACAGACCTATAGCTTAAGCAACAAAATAAAAATGAAATATACTGCTCAAAATCATCTGCAAGTTCTTAGCATTTCAAAGACCTTGCCAACAACTATAGAGTAAGCTTACAATAATATTTCACATATCTCAGTGTTGATTTTTGGCATAAACAAAATTTTCAAATAGGGCAATAGAAGGAAAAAAGAGCAAAACATCTCTGAAAATATAAATTAAGCTAATAGAATCACAGAATGGTTAGGGTTGGAAAGGACCTTAAGATCATCTAGTACCAATCCTCCTGCCATGGGCAAGGACATCGCAATCTAAACCATGTCACCCAACAATACGTCCAGCCTGGCCTTGAACACCGCCGGGGTGGAGCATTTATCCCTTCTTCAGGCAACTTGTTCCAGTGCCTCACCACCCTCACAGAAGAGAACTTCTTCATTATCTCTAACCTGAAATTCCCCTATTTAAACTTTTACCCATTGCCCCTTGTTCTATCACTGCAGTCCCTTATGAAGAGTCCCTCTCCGGCATCATTGTAGACCCCCTTCAGATACTGGAAGGCTGCTAGGAGGTCTCCGCGCAGCCTTCTCTTCTCCACGCTGAACAGCCCCAAGTTTCTCAGCCTATCTTCATATGGGAGGTGATCCAGTCCCCTGATCATCCTGAGTGTGGCCCTTCTCTGGACTTGCTCCAACAGTTCCATGTCCTTTTCGTGTTGAGGACACCAGAACTGTACGCAGTACCCCAAGTGAGGTCTCACAAGAGCAGAGTAGACGGGCAAGATCATCACCTCCTTCGACCTGCTGGTCATGGTCTTTTTGATGCAGCCCAGGATACGGTTCCTTTCTGGGATGAAGCGCACACTGAAGCCAGCTCATGTTAAGTTTTCTCATCAACCAACACCCCCAAATCCTCTGCAGGCTGCTCTGAATCACTTCTCCACTTCACCTGTAGCTGTGCCTGGGACTGCGCTGACTCAGCTGTAGGACCTTGACTTAGCTTTGCTGAACTTCATGAGGTTGGCACTGGCCTACCTCACAAGCGAGTCAAGCTCCTACTGGACAGCATTCCTTCCCTCCAGCGTATCAACCGAACCACACAGCTTGCTGTCATTGGCAAACTTGCTGAGGGGGCACTCAATCCCACTGTCCATGTCACCAACAAAGATGTTGAACAGGATAGGTCCCAGCACCAGCCCCTGAGGTACACCACACGTTACTGGTCTGCAGCTGGACATTGAGCCATTGACCACAGCTCTTTGGCCATCCATCCAGTTCTTCATCCACTGAGTGGCCCATCCATCAAATTGATGTCTCTGTACTTTACAGACAAGGATGTTGTCTTGATGGGACAATGTCAAATGTCTTGTTGTGATGGGACAGTGTCAAACGCTTTGTACAAGTCCAGGTAGATGATGTCAGCTGCTCTACCCCTGTCCATCAGCTCTGTAGCCCCATCATAGAAGGCCACCAAATTGGTCAGGCAGGATTTCCCTTTAGTGAAGCCATGCTGGCTGTCACCAAGCACCTTGTTGTTTTTCATGTGCCTTAGCATGCCTTCCAGGAGAATCTGCTCCCAGATTTTGCAAGGCACAGAGGTGAGACTGACTGGTCTGTAATTCCCCGGGTCATCCATTTTCCCCTTCTTGAAAATGGGGGTTATATTATCCTTTTTCCAGTTGTCAGGAACTTCACCTGAGTGCCATGATTTTTGAAATATGATAGTGGCTTAGGAACTTCATTCTCCAGCTCCTTCAGGACCAAGATATGGGTTTCATCAGGTCCCATGGACTTGTGCATATTCAGGTTCCTAAGATGATCTCGAACCAGATCCTCTCCTACAGTGGGCCTAAGGTCTTCATTCTCACAGTCCCTGTATCTGCCTTCCAAGACCTGGGTGGTGTGGTCAGAGCATTTGCTAGTGAAGATTGAGGCAAATAAGTCATTGAGAACCTCAGCCTTCTCCAAATCCTGTGTAGCCAGTTCTCCCGATAGCTTCCAGAGAGGGCCCACGTTATCCCTAGTTTGTCTTTTGTTAGAAGCATGCCTTCCTGTTATCTTTCACATCCCTTGCCAGATTCAGGTATAACTAAGCCTTAGCTTTCCTAACCTAGTCCTAGCTTCCCGGACAACGTCCATGTATTCTTCCCAGGCCTCCTGTCCTCACTTCCACCTTTTGTAAGCTTCTTTTTTCCCTCTTAGTTTTCTCAGCAGCTCCTTATCCATCTATGGAGGCCTCTTGGCCCTCCTGCTGCATTTCCTTCTAGTCAGGAGACAACACTCTTGAGCTTGTAGCAGGTGATCCTTGAATATCAACCAGCAGTCCTGGGCGCCCAAAGTATTTAAAGGGTGTGAAAAATAATAAGATAAACAGGTCAGATTTCACATGTAGTTTTTCTATAAAAGTGCATATTTGTGTGTAGTTCTTTCTAGCTTTGTCTCTTAAATCAACTTTGTAGGTGAATCGTGGACATCACTTTTACACTGCATGTCAGTGAGTTTTTGCAGAACTAGTATACGGCTGAATGAATAAGCATGAAAAACTCTACAGTATTTGTCAAGATAATAGAGGGAGGTATAGATTTAAAATAGCAGGAATAAGTATTATTCCTCCAGGAATAATAATACTTATTCCTCCAGGAATAAGTATTAATTATTCCGATGGCACAAGTACATAAGTATTAATTTGTCCCGATGGCACAAATTGCATTTCTTAATTTTTGTTCACGTTCTTTTTGTTCAGTAATCACAATCCCATGAATCAACTCAGTCCTTAGAATAATCTTGAACTGTAACTAGCTAAAATAACATTCAACTGAGATTTCTTCTAAGTAAGAGAAATCAACAGATCGACAGCTTTTACAGGGAATGTCTGACACATGTCATTTTCTTGCCCATTCTGTCAGGATCCTGGCCACAAGCCCCCTTCCTACAAGTTCAGTGGACTGAGTAAAGGGCTTAGTGGGATGACTGAAGGCATTTAGTCACAGATTATCTCCACCGCTGATGAGAAGCCAGAAATGTGGCCTCCCTGCCTTTCCTGAGGAGCTGCTTCTTAGCAGAGGTCATTGCTGCCGCCCTTCCTGATCTGTTTTGCATCTGCTCAGCAGCCATGGCTGTGCCCAGTCTCATGCCTCTTCAATCATAACCCACCCTGGACCCATAGTCAAGGTTTTCTGGCCTGGTCTTGGACCTCAATTGCCAGCGTAGATATATCAGGCTATTACTGCACCAAGACTGTCCCTGGCCACTATATCAGGGCCTGATCCTGACCCTGACTTGCTGTCTTAGTGCTCCTGCCTGTCCTGCATTTACCCTTGGCTCCTGGTTCGCTTCCCACAGTGAGCAGCCAGACCTTGTTCCTCCATGGCAATCTCATTCAAAGTCTAGGCTAACATTTATCAAGACTATTTTTATACAAAACATGCAATGAACTTGAGTTCATACCAGAAATTCAACAGTGCCGTTAGGAAGGTGGTGCAATTTCTCATGGGGAGGTAGACTTCACAAGAACAACTTGGTTGATTCCTTCAAACTGGTGGAAACAGACATTCGTGGTCCATACTATAAACAACAGTAGGTTTTGAGCTCAAATTGCTGAAATTCAGTAGCTGTTTTGTTAGAATTAGTAGCGGGAGAAACAAGAGGTATCGTGTTGTTTTTTTTTCTTGACATCAGTCCACCCCAAAAATTGGATAATTGTCTTCATTTTTTCACTCTGTTGATGAATTACTTCTTAAAAAAGGACTATTGTTGCTGTACTGTTTTGCCATGTGTTACTACCCTGTGGAAACTGCTATACTGATGCTGCTGCCATATAATGTTCTGTAAGTAGGTTCTGGTTCAGTTCCCATATTTTCATTCGTCTTTGAAATTTTATGTTAGAAGGGAGCTTTTATATGGAAGGGAGTTGTTTTTGGAATTGTTTAGGGAGATTTTACTGAGAATTTGAGAGTGCAGCCCGAGATATGTCTTAAGGAAGCATCACTCATTAATGGAACATAATCAATCCTTAAAAAAAAGCCTGACACTATGAAAGATCCTCTTCCTGATCCTTCTTAGAGGCAAGTATTCTGGAACAAAATAAGTATGGGGATGTGACGGGAACAGTATTATACTGTTGGAGCTGGAGATAAGCTGAAACTGAAAAGAAGTAAATCAACCGTAAACGAGCATCACTTTAATAAAGCTGGTCAAAGAACAGCTAATTAAAAATGGCATTTGAGCTAGCTCTCTCATATGCCTCTGTGGATCCTCACAGTGCTTTGTAGCAATACTAGCTCACAGTGAGCACTGCGCTGCCCTTTGATCAACCTGTTACTTTTGTAAACATGAGCTCTTGGAAGTTTTGTGACAATAGCCAATTGGGCACTAGACATTTGCTAAGGCAAGCCAAAATGATTACAGTCTTAGGCAGGTGTAGCAAGGTCCTGAGACCCTGCAATGCAAGGTCAGTACAGATCCTGTGGCCTTATTCCAGGCTTGGTAGAAATCATGCATGCTGGACTACAGTTTCAACTTGACGTAGCTGCCATTATGAAACCTCAAAGGAAAAAAAAGAAGTTATTGCACATGTAGGTTTTTTTTTAAAAAAAAACCTGTGTCTTGGAAGAAATTATTATTATTATTACAATTATTATATTTAATTAGTAATAAAATACTAATACTATATAGAGAAGACCTGTCTGCTACAACCCTGTTGACATGTGCATACACCTTTGTGCCTCATGAGAAAATAGAATCATAGAATTATAGAATAGTCAAGGTTGGAAAGGACCCTAAGATCATCTAGTTCCAACCCCCCTGCCATGGGCAGGGACACCTTACACTAAACCATGTCACCCAAGGCCCTGTCCAACCTGGCCTTGAACACTGCCAGGGATGGAGCATTCACAGGTTCCTTGGGCAACACATTCCAGTACCTCACCACCCTCACAGAAAAGAACTTCCTTATATCAATCTAAACTTCCCCTGTTTAAATTTTAACCCATTAACCACTGCCCTATCACTACAGTCCCTGATGAAAAGTCCCTCTCCGGCATCATTGTAGACCCCCTTCAGATACTGGAAGGCTGTTCTGAGGCCTCCATGCAGCCTTCTCTTCTCCAGGCTGAACAGCCCCAACTTTCTCAGCCTCTTTTCATATGGGAGGTGCTCCAGTCCCCTGATCATCCTGAGTGTGGCCCTCCTCTGGACTTGCTCCAACAGTTCCATGTCCTTTTCACATTGAGGACACCAGAACTGTACACAATACTCCATGTGAGGTCCCATGAGAGCAGAGTAGAGGGGCAGGATCATCACCTCCTTCGACCTGCTGGTCAGACTCCTTTTGATGCAGCCCACGATACAGTTGGTTTTTGGCTTGTGAGAGCATACTGAAGCCAGCTCATGTTAAATATCTCATTGACCAACACCAAATCCTTTTTCCGCAGGGCTGCTCTGAATCTTTTCTCTGCCCAACCTGTAGCTGTGCCTGGGATTGCCCTGACCCAGGTATAGGACCTTGCACTTGGCATGGTTAAACTTCATGAGGTTGGCATCAGCCTATGTCACAAGCATGTCAAGGTCCCTCTGGGACAACATCCCTGTATTCTTCCCAGACCGCCTGTCCTTGCTTTCGCCTTTTATGAGCCTCTTTTTTTCCTTCAAAGTTTCCTCAGCAGCTCCTTATTCATCTAAGGAGGTCTCCTGGCCCTCCTGCTGCACTTCCTTCTAGTCAGGACTCAACACTCTTGAGCTTGGAGCAGGTGATCCTTGAATATCAACCAACAGTCTTGGGGCCCCCTGCCCTCTAGGGCTATATACCATGGAACCTTACTAAGCACATTCCCGAAGAGGCCAAATTCTGCTCTCTTGAAGTCCAGGGCAGTGAGCTTGCTGCACGCTCTTCTCACTGTCCTGAGGATCTCGAACTCGACCATCTCATGGTCACTGCAACCAAGGCTGCCCTAGAGCCTCACATTTCCAATGAGCCCTTCCCTGTTGGTGAGCACGAGGTCAAGCATGGCACCTCTCCTTGTCGGCTCCTCTATTACTTGCAGAAGGAAGTTGTCTTCCACACAATTGAGAAACTTCCTGGATTGCTTGTGCTGGGCTGTACCGTCCGTCCAACAGATATCAGGATGGCTTAAGACCCCCATGAGAACAAGGGCCTGCAAGCGTGAGGCTGTTCCTACCTGTCTATAGAGTGCTTCATCCACAGAGTCCTCTTGATCAGGCGATCTGTAACAGATCCCCACAGTAATGTCTCCCACAGCTATATCCCCTTTAACCCTCACTCACAAACTCTCTGTTGACTGCTCACCTGTCCCCAGGCAGAGTTCCATACTCTCCAGCCTGTCCTTAACATAAATAGCAACTAAGTAAAATATTAGATTTAGACACTACAAAGATTTAGAGAGAAATCACAAAAGTGTATTTTGGCAAGAAAAATGGAAAAGTAAAGTGATTTGTTACAGATGACTAAAAGCAGTAAGAAAGGCTGGAAAAGTTATATGCGTAGAAAGCCTCATTGCTGATGTGAATGAAACAGAAGTAATAGGTAAGAAAGTACTGGAATATATGTTGGTTGGGATGGGATGTGTGCTTGGTTTGGTTTTGTTCTGTCCTCCCGTTCCTCACCTTGCATAAGGTTAATCATTTTGCACACCGGGATTCTGAAAGGTATATGTGACATTCTCAAAATATAACTAAAATGATTAGGTTTAGAATTTCCTAGCTAACTCTGTTTTCATTTCAAAGGCACAGCTCTGCAGGTGTGTTGTAAGGATCTGGCAATAGTTTTGTAATAATTGTAAGAAGAAAATTGCATGAGGATCCTGATTAATGGTGAAAATCTCAACAAATTCTTTATTTGTTGAGTATAAAGTGCTTTGAGACTAAGACCCTGAGGAATGTTTGAGTCTTTAGGTTTATGTAGTGAAGCAGATTTAAACTGTACTTAATAAGCAGAATTGCATTTGAATTGCTGTAGGGAAAAAAAATCAGGTTTGATCTCTTTATTACTTGTAATTTAATGTGTTCAGAAATGAAACAGTTCAAGAACATAATGTTCAACACAGAAGACTGAGTTTTGCATTGTATAAGACATAGGATTTATACATTGTGGGAGACCCTAGGGCAAGTGTGCTTTCTAAGACCTCATTTGCTGCAGCGTAGTCCAGGCTTTTTTGTAGAAAATCTGAGTTTAGTCATGACACTGCACTTACTTTTGGTTTATGTTTATGTAAGCAGAAAGAATCTGCAATACGTGTGACTTTCAAATACATTAGAACTTCATAATAGATTTATAGCTATCTTCTACATAAAGGAAACAAAAATATAAATTACTTATCTGCTACCTAGATTACTGAGAGTATATTATTGTAAGTAAGAAGTGCCTGAATTCATTGAATCAACACTAATCTTTTTTTATTAATTCAATTACTATAGGAAAAATAAATGAGGAGGAATATTGTATATCTTTAAACTGGTTTAGTTACGATTTCTTCATTTAGTGGAGTTATTTGACTTCTTACATTCTTTTGCTGCAAGTTCAAATGCAGCTATCTGTGATAACATAGCCATGATAACACTAGTAATTGGATTGTGCATTGAAAATACTCTGAAGAATTCGATTTTATATGAAACTAGATTTAGTACCAAATCCTAATAGCTGAGTGCCTGCAAGCCTATAAAATCTAATACTCTATTATCTGTTAACTAAAACGTATTATGGGTGACAACAGGGGTTTATCTGCTTTTTTTTTTTTTTTTTTTACCTTCTGATATTAAACAAAACAAAAACCAAACCAAAACAAACCAAAAAAAAATCACTGAACCTGAATTTCACACATTATTTTAAGGACTAAACATATGAAAGCCCAGAAACGCCAAACAATTTGTTTCAAGCCAAATAAACCAAAATGAATAAATTAAGAGTTTAGAAGTTCTAAAGACTAAAGCATTTTTAATTCAGATCACAAAGCTGAGTAAGTATCTTTTTTGCTGCTGTTGGTTGACAAAAAGTTTTACATCGGTCTGACAGTAAAGAGTTGCAGGACCTGGATGGACTTGTCTTTACCCAGTCTGATTTTATCTTGTTCTAACAGATGTCTAGAGGTCAAGTGAATGCCAAACACGTTGGAGCTGAAGCTCTGTGAGTTCCATCAGGTCAAGGCCTGATGCTTTATATCACCATCATGACCTGAATTTCCAAAATTTTGCCATATTTGATGTTCTGTATTTTCATTTAGGTCATAAAATGAAAACATCAGTGTTGCTTATCTAAAGCGTCTATAATAAACTAACAACATTTGAAGTAACATCTGGTAGTTTATTTGGATAGGTGCATCTGCTGACTGTTTTTTGAGACTAAACAGAGTAATTGTTAAGTAGAAATAAAGATATCACAAAAAGCGGTATTTACTGAAGTGATTTTTTTATTCATCTTGCTTGGCTTACAGCTACTGCATCCCTCCCTGTCAATGTCTTCTTAAAATTATACTTTTAAATAACAATATTCCCATGCAGTAATATATATCCTATTTTTTATCTTTTTACCCCTTAATTTACATTCCTTCCTGCCTAGATTGTGCTTGTCTCTCAAAAGAGCCAAGTACTATCATACATCCTTTGGTTTACATACATGAGGATGTAGAAGGAAAAGAATAATATATCTCTATGTGTTGTAAATGACAGCAGAAAAAATGGCAAATACTGTAATTCTCTTTCCAATAAGCAACCTGGATTGCATAGGAAATCTGGAAAGGTAATGGATCATTCCATTTTAAAATCAAAGGTGGAACTGTAGAAACTCCCTATCTTTAAACAGAGGAGAAATCTGCTTTCAAAATTTAAAATCAAATTGGAGTTTGGAAGAACCTCTATCTCCCTTAGGCTGTGGTTGCTAGGAGATCTAGCTGTGCTTCTAGTAAGGTCTAGGAAACCTTACTAAATCCAAGGCTTTTCTGGTAGTCAGGCTCTATGAATTGGAATTTCTAGAGTTTATTGTTTTAATTGTTTCCATTCAAAACTTGGCTAGACAAACAACATACAATCCAATCTAAGTCATCTCTGCTTTAAGTGGGTAATTGGACTAGAAGAACCACTCCCAGGTTCCCTTCCAACATGAGCTACTTAGGATTCTGTGGCTCTGTAGTAGAAAACATTAGCAGTGACGGTCAGTTTTGTCTGAGAATTGCATGCTAGCAAGACTTGCCTTGTGTCATGATACTGCATCCCAACATAACAGAAGATGATTTCTTCAGCCAGTTCTTCTAGATGTATTATTATTATTTCTTTTTTTTCTGTAATGAACTTAAATAATCTTTAAAAGAAAAAAGCTCTCTCACATTAATAAATAAGCATGATACAAGTAGGGATTTGGCAGTATACTGAAACTGTATATGCAGTTAGATTTCTTGTCTTTCATCCATCCCCCTCCCCCTGCTCCCTATCTTACTTGCTGTATCCTTCACAGACTTCATTACTTCATTACTATAAACTCTGAGGCTGGCCCTAGGGTTACAGGTTAAGATTGCTAGAGAAATTGCTGGATTTGCTCTTTTTTACACTCAGAAGTAATTATAACCAATTTGGTCACCATTATTGTTATTATAATAATAAGGGTCTGTAGTCTCAAAATAAAGTAAAATTGTATTTTATTTTAATAGCTGCCCAAGCAATTTCCAGTCTTTTCAGTGATTCTCCTGCCATATGCATTAAATTTTACATGTTTTCATATCAAGGATTACAAAAATTTATTTAAGAAATTACTCTGTATCCACTGCAGCATACATGAATTATGGTTATTCACTCAGCCATGAGTTTTAAGCATAGAACTGTTTGCCAGGGGCAGAAGACAGTTTTCATTCTCAAAATAGAATCAAGCCAGACTTAAAATGTAAGACCTCAGAAGACTAAGTTGTCTAGCTTAATCAGAGAGAAGACTGAGGGATGAATTCTACATGAATATATATGTATATGCACAGAACTGTAATAGAGAGGACAGCTGTTTAATTTTGAAGGCAAAATAAATTCAGTTATTGAGAACCAACTTCATACAACTGTAGTATTAGAATTGAAACTAAATGTTATAATTGTGAGAAATTTAAATATTGTCAGAGTAGTGCAACCTAGAATCATCTGATAACACAACTATTTCAAAGGTATACTTCACTCCAGAAAATTTATAACCTCGGTGCATGGTTATAATGGATATAGGACTGCTGTGGTTCATTTGGACCTTGCAATCTTTTAATCTCTGATTCCCCATTTTCATCATCATCTTTCAAGACTAGCCATGAAAACAAAATGTAATACATTGACATTTTAATGTTCTTCTTACTTGCATCTATACATTAAACCAGTAACGAAATCAAATTTCATGCTTCAGAGCTTTATCCAGTCATCAGCAAAGTGAAGGAGTACATTGGCTTGTTGAGTGATTGATTAGATTTTGTTTTTTCCTCCTGGTCCTCTGAAGAACCAGAACCTAGCTGCAACTATAGACTGGAAGAAAAAATAGATACAAAGACACTTACAAAATATTTGTCCAGTGTATCTGATGACATGTTCAAGGTCATGCTGATCACCACATTTTTATTCAAGTGGGAAATTATCCCTGCTTGGTTGGATAGGAAGTTCGGCAGATTTTTGCAAACTTCCTCATTTTCTCTATAGCAAAATGAGTATATGGAGCTCCTGTAGTGTCATAATGTAAAAAGTTAATTTTCAGCATCTAAATTTTATGGTCAGAATAAATCACTCTTGACAAGAAGTGTCAAAACTGAGCTCAGTTTTATTTGGATTAGCTGGGTATATTCAGGGAAAAAAAAAAAAAATCCTACCACTGTTAAAAATTTGAAGTAGAGGAGCACCTTCAGCCCTTCCTTAATAACTCAGGGAGAAATGCGTACCATCATTACATCTATGGGTTGTGAACAAGGGAAGTTTTCAAACCCTGAAGCACTTAGATCATAAAGGTGACAGCTGTGAGGGTTTGCCTTGTAGGGCGGCCAGATCTCCACTCAGCTGCTCACTCATTCCCCCTCCATAATAAGGAGAGGGAGAAAATAAAATGAAAAAAATTGTCATCTGTTAATGTCTCTACACTGTTTTGGGGGATAGAACTGTATCACACTCTAAAAAGAAAGAAACCAGCAAAGTCCTGACTATTGATTAGCCATTCAGGATAAAAAGAAGCAATGTGGAAATTTGTACCTTTTTAAAGAACAGTATAAATGTGAGCTTGAATAAATAAATTTATAGCTCTAAATAAATAAAACCATGATGAACCTCAAGGAAATCTTAGTGCTTCACTTTTCCGAACATCCACCAATTACATCTTTTTCTAAAGGAAGAAGGTAACTGTCACTTCTTCTTATTCTAAAAGTTAAGGTAAGTTCACCTTGGCTGACTTCCAGATGCCCAGCAAGCCATTCTCTCATTCCCTTTCCTCAACACAGAGTGAAAAATAAAGATGGAAAAGCTGATGGGCTGAGCTAAAGACAGGGAGATCAGCCACCAATTACTGTCAAAAGGCAAAACAGATTCAACTTGGAAAAAATAAATTTATTTCCAGATACAGTAGAGTAGGAGTGTGAGAAACAAAAAGTTAAAACCGCTTTCCTTCCACCTTCACCTTCGTTCCAGGCTTAACTTCACTCCTGACTCTTCTATCACCTTCTACCCTGAGCAGAGAAAGGGGATGGGAAATGGCATTACAGTCAGTTCAGAACACTGTATTTCTGCTTCTCCTTCCATCCCACACTTTACTTCTGCTCCGGTGTGGGTTCCTTCCCATGGTACACAGTCATTCGTGAACTATTCCAGGATGGGTCCCTTCACAAGCCTTGTCCCCACGACAAGCCCTTCAGGAACAGGACTCACAACAGTGTGAGTTCCCCATGGGCTGCAGGTCGTGCCAGAAAATCTATTCCCATGTGGGCTTCTCTCAACAGACTCCTGTGTAGGCTCTCCACAGTCTGCAGCTTTTTTTAGGGTTTGTTTTTCTGCTGTGGTATAGGGTTCCCCACGGCCATCAGATTTCCCACATCCCCACCAGATGGATATCTGCTCCAAAGTGGTCCTCCATGGGATAAAGAGGGACAACATGCTTCACCATGGTCTTCATGGGCTGCACAGGAGCCTCTCTCTGCTCCAGTACATGGAGCACCTCCTCCTGCTTCTCCCCTAACCTTGTTGACTGTAAGCTTCTTTCTCTCACATTTTTCTTCTCTCTTTCACAGCTGCAGCACAGTATATTTTGCCTTCCTTAAATAAGTTATCACAGAAGCACCATCATCCTGACAGATGGTCTTAGTTGCATCCTGCAGTGGGTCCATTTTGTAGCTGGCTGGAACTGGCACTGTCTCCTCTGGTGGAAGCGCCTGTTCTCACAGAAAAAAGTCCTTGCAGTTCCCCTTCCTTCCACCTCATGGCCTTGCCACATAAACCAAATGTAGTTCCCCATACAGAAAATAAAAGACTAGTTCATGTAATGTAGGGTTTCTTCATTGTAAAGTATTTACTGGATTCCCATTATAAACTTTAAGTTATCTTTCGGTTGCTCAAAGAAAACAAAGTAAAACAAACAATCACACTGATCCCAAGTTAAAAGTAGATGTATTATATCTGAAGTAAAGTTACTTTATGAAGTTTTAATGGCATTAAAATCATTATGCAAACAGGACGTTATAAAGCAGGGTGAGAAATGTTTATAATTATGACTATTTTTGCGTTATTATGACAAAAATGCTTGGAAACATGATCAACTGCTTTATAAAATCTTAGTTGATTATGGTTTCAAGCAGTAAATAAAATTTGAGAATGGGCAGTGAAGTAAGAAGCTCTGCTCGGAAATCAGCTCTTACAATTCTACAAAGTGCTTTATAAGATGTCTTTGATTTTATTTGTACATAAGAAAAACATTTTTTTCTGACATAGAGTAGAATGTGGGAATCTCACTCACTTTTATATTGATCCTAAAACCAGGATCAATATATTTATTAACATCTTAGTCATGCCATCTGTGAGAGATCTGCTCTCTCATCATTACCCTGGCTGAATTTTCATCTTTTTGGCATGTTTACTCCAATCTCAGGCGTGGCACATCTTATGGTTTGAGGACTTGAGATCTTATTTAAAACCTGTTGTAGCTGATGAGAAACTTCTTGTTGGGTCAAGAAAGCTTTCATAAAGGTCAATAAAATAAGCAATAGGATACGGACCTTACAGCTTTGGGGGAAGCAGAACACTAATAATTTCATGCTTTCTTGAAGATGTGTGATAATAAGAAATTCCTTATGATTCTTTCCACAAAGAGAACAGAGCACATAATATAAGATTTTCTGCTGATGAATATAAACTTTTATAAATGGACAGTGGCTGATAATATAAAGGGGTTAATAGAAAAGCCTGTCATGGATTATCATGTTCAAATATCTTCTGCTGATACTGTCACTAAGAATTCTGGAATTCATGTGACATTAAAAGATAGTAAGTGAAGTTTATGCTTGTGAAGTTTGTTTTTTTCTTTTTTCTTTTAGTATTATAAGTTTCAAAGATACATTGTGTACTTAGACACAGGACCGTAGTACTTAAGTCCTGATGGAAATCATAGAATGACAGAACAGCTAAGGTTGGCAGGGACATTAAAGATCATTCAGTTCCAACTACCCTGCCATGGGCAGGGACACCTTCCACTAGATCAGGTTGCTCAAAACCCCATCCAACCTGGCCTTAAACACTTCCAGGGATGGGGGAGCCACAGCTTCTCTGAGCAACCTGTGCTAGTGCCTCACCACCCTCACAGTGAAGAATTTTATCCTAATGTCAAATCTAAACCTATCTTCTGTTAGAGTAAAGCTATCCCCTCTTGACATGTAATTATATAACCCTGTAAAAAGTCCTTCTCCAGGTTTCTTGTAGACCCATTATAGGTTTTGGAAGACTGTTACAAGCTCTCCCCTGAGCCTTCTCTTCTCCAGGATGAGCAAGCCCAAACTTTCTCAGCTTGTCTTCATAGGAGAGCTACTCCAGCCCATGAGAATCTTCATGGCCCTGCTCTGGACTCCCTCCAGCAGGTCCCTCCTGTGTTAGGAGTCCCAGAGCTGAATGCAGCACATCAGGTGGGATCTGTTGAGGGCAGAGTAGAGGGGGAGAATCACCTCCCTTGTCCTGCTGCTTATGCTCCTTTTGATGCAGCCCAGGATACAGTTGATTTCTGGGCTACAAGTGCACGCTGAAGCTGGCTCATGTTGAGCTTATCATCAACCAGAACCCCCAAGTCCTTCTCCGCAGGGCTGCTCTGAATCTCTTCTCTGCCCAACCTGTAGCTGTGCCTGGGATTGCCCCTACCCAGGTGTAGGACCTTGCACTTGGCCTTGTTGAACTTCCTGAGGATGGCACTGGCACACCTCTCCAGCCTGTCAAGGTCCCTTTGGATGGTATCCCTTCCCTCCAGTGTGTCCAGCAAACCACACAACTTGGTGTCATTGGCAAATTTGCTGCAGGTGCACTCAATCCTACTGTCCATGTCACCGGCAAAGATGTTGAACAGCACCAGAGAACACCGCTCATCACTGATCTCCACTTGGACACTGAGTCATTGACCACAACTCTCTGAGTGCGGCCATCCAGGCAATTCCTTCACCGCCGAGTGGTCCATCCATCAAATCCATGCCTCTCCAATGTAGAGGTAAGGATGTTGTACAGGACAGTGTCAAATGCCTTGAGCAAGTCCAAGTAGATGACTTCAGTCACTCTTCCCTTATCCACCAACACTGTGGCCCATCATAGAAGGCCACCAAATACGTCAGGCATGATTTGTCCTTAGTGAAACCGTGCTGGCTGTCACCAATCACCCCCTAAGTGTCCATGTGTCTTAACGAAGCTTCTGGGAGGATCTGCTCTGTGATCTTTCCAGACACTGAGGTGAGACCAACTGGTCTGTAGTTCCCTGATTCTCTGTATTCAGTGCCATACTTGTGGTGTGGTTGCAATATTATTGATAAAACCTCATAAACTTAATCTACACAGAATTTTAAGAACTAAGCCCACTTTATTTGAGAGTATGATTTGGTTTTTTTTTCCCTTTTTTTTTTTGTTTGTTTTTATATTTTATTACTGTGTCTGTAGGAAATGACCCTATGGCAAATGTTTTGATGTTTTTAACTAAAGGGAGAAATGAAACTGTCAAATACATAAAATAGTAATGAATATTCCATCATTTTGAAAGAAAAATTAATCTTAAAGAGTGTCCCTTTCAGACATAGTAAAATGTGTGTTCCTATTATTTGTTTTATTAATTTGGCATTATTTGTTGTATTAATTTGGTATTCTTCGTCCATGTATAATGGAAGAGAATAGAAATGTGAGCTGTTTCCACATAAATGTGGAAAGTCAGCTGATGGGAGCTAGCCTAGCTAGAGCCGCAGCCGGCACGCTTCAGCGACCGCGAGGGTCAACGGAGATGAGGAAAATCAGAGGGGATAATGCAAAGACATCGCGATCCCTGACATCTCCTGATCCCCGAAGCCCCAGCAGCCCTTGCGAGAGAGCGGCTGACATGGCGGGGGGCGTTCCCACGGTGATGGCGACCACCCCCCTGCCCCTTGCCTTGAAAGAGCCTCTGAGAGGGCAGCGACGTGTCACTGCCCGCCAGGCGCAGGGAGCAGCAAGCAGGTCGTGTTGCTGACCCTGTTGCTGGTGTCCCAGACTGCTGACCAATATGGTCGCCTCCAGAAAGAGAGCTTGCAGTAAGAAGACTGCAGCAACTCAGACAGAGACCCCGTCCCAAACCGTGGCTGTTCAGGTCTCTGGGTGCAGGGAGTGCCAGAGCCTGCTGCTGCTGGGGGAGGGAGGACAGCGTTCCACCTGCATGAGGTGTGAGCAGGTAGAAGATCTGCTTAGCCTGGTGGCAAAACTTAAGGAGGAGGTTGAGACGCTGAGGACCATCAGGGAGTGTGAAAGGGAGATCGACTGGTGGAGTAACTCCCTGGCGTGCCAGTGGGAACAGTTCCAGGGAGATACCCCCAAAAGGCGAAGGACCCCCTGCCTTCTCACACAGAGGGGGATGGCCCGAGACAGCCCCTGCCCTGTAGCTGTTGCACAGAGGCAGGGGACCAAAAAGACGACGAGGGTTGGAAGCGAGTTCCAGTTCGGCATCGTGGGCAGCCCTCCTCCCTTCCTGCCCTGCTTCCCCAGGTGTCCCTCCATAATAGGTTCGAGGCCCTGGATCTTGAAGGAGAGGTAGGTGAGGATGTGGTGCAAGGCCAGCCTACAAGGCCACATAGGAAAAAGCGGTCGACTTTGCACCTCAAGACTGCCTCTGATAAGAAAGAAAGAAGGGTCATTGTAGTAGGCGATTGCCTTCTGAGAGGAACAGAGGGGGCCCGATATGCAGAGTTGACCCTCATCATAGGGAAGTGTGTAGTCTGCCTGGAGCCCGGATCAGGGATATCACCAGGGTGCTCCCCAACCTGGTGCACCCGACAGACTACTACCCGCTGCTGATCTTCCAGACAGGTGAGGGGGAAGCTGCTTCCCGCAGTCTGAGGGGGATGAAGAAAGACTACAGGGCCTTGGGGCGGATGGTGAAAGAGTCTGGGGCTCAAGTGATCTTCTCCTCACTCCTTCTGTCCTCCACTGATGATGTGGGAAGGAATGGGAAGATTCAGTCCATAAACGATTGGCTTCGAGACTGGTGCTACAGGCAGGGCTTTGGATTCTTTGATAACAGCTGGTTTTATAGGGCACCAGTCTGGACAATGACAAGTGGGAAAGGTTTGTCTCACAGAGGCAAAAGGATGCTGGGGCACGAATTAGCAGGGCTCATTTGGAGAGCTTTAAACTAGATTCGAAGGGTGATGGGGTTGTAGCTGGGCTTGCCCCAGTGGGGCAGCACTCCAGAATTGATGAAGACTGAGAGGCCTCCCATAATCCTAGGGTGAAATCGGTGTGCTCAGCTCGCTCCCTGGAATGTCCGTACACCAATGTGCGCAGCATGGGAAATAAGCAGGAGGAGTTGGAAACCTGTGTTAAGTCAGGAGACTATGATCTGGTGGCAGTTACAGAGACGTGGTGGGACAGCTCACATGACTGGAATATAGTCATGGAGGGCTATGTCCTTTTCAGGAAAGACAGGCCAGCCAGGAGGGGTGGTGGGGTTGCTCTTTATGTGCGGGAGGAACTACAATGCACCGAGTTCTGTCCAGGGACAGATGATGAGCGAGTTGAGAGTCTGTGGGTGAGAATTAAGGGGCAGGCTGGCAGGGGCGATGCTGTTGTGGGTGTCTGTTACAGACCACCAGATCAGGGTGAGGAAGTTGATGAGGCCTTCTACAGGCACCTGAGAGCGGCCTCACAGTCACAGGCAGTGGTTGTCGTGGGGGATTTTAACTTCCCTGATGTTTGCTGGAAGGACCACTCGGCAACCCAGCCACAGTCCAGGAGGTTCCTCCAGTGTATGGATGATAACTTCCTCCTGCAAATGGTGGATGAGCCAACCAGGAGAGGAGCGCTGCTGGATCTCATCCTCACTAACAAGGAGGGTCTGGTCGAAGCAGTAAGGGTTGAGGGCTGCCTTGGTTGCAGCGACCACGAGATGGTGGAATTCAGGATCTTGTGTGGTAGGACTAGTAGAATAGCGAGTAGAAGTGCAACCCTGGACTTTAGCAGGGCAAACTTTGGCCTTTTCAAGCAATTGCTAGGGGAAATCCCATGGGCAAGGCTGTTTGAAGGTAAAGGGGCCCAAGATAGTTGGTTGGCATTCAAGGATTGCTTTTTCCGAGCTCAAGATCAGAGCATCCCGACACGTAGGAAGTCAAGGAAGAGGGCCAGGAGACCTGTGTGGCTAAATAGGGAATTGCTGGGTATGCTCAAGTGGAAGAGGAGAGTTTACAGGTCATGGAAGGAGGGGCTGACCACTTGGGAGGAATATAAGGCTGCTGCTAGAGGATGTAGGAAGGCAGCTAGGATGACTAAGGCCTCCTTAGAATTAAACCTGGCAAGAAGGATCAAGGACAGCAAAAAGAGCTTTTTCAAATACATGGCAGATAAAACTAACACCAGAGGCAATGTAGGCCCACTGATGAACGGGATGGGTGCCCTGGTGACAGAAGATATAGAGATGGCAGAGTTACTGAATGCCTTCTTTGTCTCTGTCTACTCTGCTGCAGGCAGTCCTGAAGAGCCCTGTACCCCTGAGACCTTAGATGAAGTCAGGTCAACGGAGCAGTTTGCGTTAGTCAATGAGGAATGGGTTAGAGACCAGTTGAGCAATCTGGACATCCATCAATCCATGGGTCCAGATGGGATGCACCCGCGGGTGCTGAGGGAACTGGCGGAAGTCATTGCTAGACCACTCTCCATCATCTTTACCAAGTCTTGGGAAACGGGAGAGGTGCCTGAGGACTGGGGGAAAGCAAATGTCATTCCAGTCTTCAAAAAGGGCAAGAAGGAGGACCCGGGTAACTATAGACCGGTCAGCCTCACCTCCATCCCTGGGAAAGTGATGGAACACCTTATCCTTGGTGCCATCTTAAGGCATATCAAGGATAAGAGGGTTATGAGGGGCAGTCAACCTGGCTTCACCAAGGGGAAATCATGCTTGACCAATCTCTTAGCCTTTTATGAGGAAATAACACGGTGGATGGATGATGGCAGAGCTGTGTATGTGGTCTACCTTGACTTCAGCAAAGCATTTGACACAGTCTCCCACAGCATCCTTGCAGCTAAATTGAGGAAGCGTGGTCTAGATGATCAGGTAGTGATGTGGACTCTGAACTGGCTGAAGGAGAGAAGCCAGAGAGTTGTAGTCTATGGGGCGGAGTCTAGTTGGAGGCCTGTAACTAGTGGAGTGCCTCAAGGGTCAGTACTGGGACCAGTATTATTAATATATTCATCAATGATTTAGATGAGGGAATTGAGTGTACTATCAGCAAGTTTGCTGATGCCACTAAGCTGGGAGGAGTGGCTGACACGCCAGAAGGCTGTGCTGCCATCCAGCGACACCTGGACAGGCTGGAGAGTTGGGCAGGGAATAACTGGATGAAATATAACAAGGGAAAGTGTAGAGTCCTGCATCTGGGCAGGAACAACCTCCAGGTTCCAGTATAGGTTGGGGAACGACCTGTTAGAGAGCAGTGTAGGGGAGAGGGACCTGGGGGTCCTAGTGGACGACAGGATGACCATGAGCCAACACTGTGCCCTTGTGGCCAGGAAGGCCAATGGCATCCTGGGGTGTATTAGAAGGGGGGTGGTTAGTAGATCGAGAGAGGTTCTCTTTCCCCTCTACTCTGCCTTGGTGAGACCGCATCTGGAATATTGTGTCCAGTTCTGGGCCCCTCAGTTCAAGAAGGACAGGGAGCTGCTGGAGAGAGTCCAGCGAAGGGCAAATAAGATGATTAAGGGAGTGGAGCATCTCCCTTATGAGGAAAGACTGAGGGAGCTGGGTCTCTATAGTTTAGAGGAGACTGAGGGGTGACCTTATTAGTGTATATAAATATATAAAGGGGGAGTGTCACAAGGATGGAGCCAGGCTCTACTCAGTGGCAAACAATGATAGGACAAGGGGTAATGGGTACAAACTGGAACACAAGAGGTTCCACTTAAACTTGAGAAGAAACTTCTTCTCAGTGAGGGTGACAGAACACTGGAACAGGCTGCCCAGGGAGGTTGTGGAGTCTCCTTCCCTGGAGACATTCAAAACCTGCCTGGACACATTCCTGTGTAACATTATCTAGGTGTTCCTGCTCCGGCAGGGGGATTGGACTAGATGATCTTTCGAGGTCCCTTCCAATCTCTAGCATACTGTGATACTGTGAAATGTAACTGGAGAGCATAAGCACAGGTAAAGTATGCAAGTTACATGAGGTCTTAACATTAGAAAGGCTTGTGTAAATGTTGATGTGTTGTTAAAATGGACAAACTGCATGAGATTGTGTCACATCCCACGTGTAAATGAAAGGAAAAAGGAATTTCTTTTTTTTTTAAAGGGAAGTCATCAACATCCCATATAGCCACCCTTTCTTTTCAAATATAAAAACAAAAGCTTACAGAACTACATGTTATTGCCACTCTTTGTAGAAGCTGAAATAATATAATTTCATTTTTTATACGTAATTTTAATTTTGATTTAACTCATACTATGAAAAAGAACTTGGGAAGTATTTTCCCATCTTCAGAAATCACGAGTATGATGTAAACATTCCTTACTTTGGAATGATCACTGGTGTATTTTTTCTGTGATGACTGGAGCAGGATTTTATATAAGCTATTGTGATTTTAAGAAGCAATTTAAAAATAATTTATAATATCACTGTTCCATATGGCATCTAGCATACTTGAATTCTTCTTACTTATATTCTTTTTACCTGAACAAGGACTTTGATGTCAGCATCTTGTCATTTTTCTAGTCTAATAAGAGATACTACTTCTTCTCACAAGTCTTCCTTCAGTGTTTAGCTTGTGTGTTTGTGCAGCAGCATCGTAAGTCAGAATTTTACAAATTGGAATTCATTGTGGCCAGAAGCATATATGTAAATGTCAATGTTGAAGCTGAACCTACTACATATTGGCACCTGGGTTTCTCAGCCCATTTTCTAAGAAAATGTAAATGTATAGACCTCCTGGCAGGGAATTTCATCATGTATAACAGAAGAGAGAGACCATAATGCACAGTGCTCCTGCAGTGGCTAACAGAAGTTGCAGACAGCCCAAAGCTTCATGCTTATCTGTTGCTTTCATTCAGGAGCCAAGTGACATTTCCTTCTGTTCCCAACTGATAACAAATGCAAAATACAGGCAAAAATGACTCTGGGCCAACTACATCCCTATCAGAAAGAGCAAATTGCTGGGCTAAAAGTGTAGAGTTAGAGACTAAGGAAAAAGAAACTGAGTTCTAGGAAACAAAATGGGGGGAGAAGCCAAAAAAAAAGGGTACAGGAAAAGATAAGTACATTGATGTAAAACTTACAAATTTAAGAAGAAAAAGGGATTATGAATAAAAGGTGTTACTTGCTTCACTGGAAAGGAAAGTATGCACCCCATTTGTTGCCCTAGAGCAGTCTACATGTGGGAGAAAAATCTCACTGCTGCCTCACAAGTTTGTTTTCCAGTTTCAAGTTAAAAGTAATAAAAGAGAACAGATTTCTACCCCTTAGCCTCTAATGAGTCAATATTTCGTTAATTGTCGTATGTCTCCTGTTCTCCTCTGCCTCGGGGAATTCCAGGCTAGAATTTGTAAATTTACCATTAATATAATTTCTGAGAAGAAAATATTAATTAGTTTTAAAATGCAACTTGTGAGGGCATAAACAACAAAGAGAGTTTATGGTTGAAGGGCTTTGGGGAGATTTGATTCTCTCTTCCATTCCACCTGTTTGTTTTTCCAGTCTAAATGTTTCAGGAAAGCAAGCTTAGATTTGCCTGTTTTCTTCTTTTGGAAAGATTGTTAGCATTCACAGAATCACAGAATCACAGAATCCTAAGGGTTGGAAGGGACCTCAAAAGATCATCTAGTCCAACCCTCCTGCAAGAGCAGGGTAACCTAGAGTACATCACACAGGAACTTGTCCAGGCGGCCCTTGAATATCTCCAATGTAGGAGACTCCACAACCCCCCTGGGCAACCTGTTTCAGTGATCTGTCACTCTCACAGTAAAGAAATTTTTCCTGATGTTCACATGGAACCTCCTATGGTCCAGTTTACACGCACTGCCCCTTGTCCTATCACTGGACATCACTGAAAAAAAACCTAGCTCCATCATCCTGACACTCACCCTTTACATATTTGTAAACATTGATGAGGTCACCCCTCAGTCTCCTCTTCTCCAAGCTAAAGAGTCCCAGCTCCCTCAGCCTCTCCTCATAAGAGAGATGTTCCATTCCCTTACTCATCTTTGTAGCTCTGCGCTGGACTCTTTCAAGCAATTCCCTGTCCTTCTTGAGCTGTGGGGCCCAGAACTGGACACAATATTCCAGATGCGGCCTCACCAAGTGTCGTTACCAGTCAGGTAACTCGTTAACTCACACCCCCCCCCCTTCTTTCCTTCCCCCTACTCCTGGAGGGACGGAGAGGAGAACCGAAAAGAATGCAAGTCCCACGGGTTGAGATAAGAAAAGTTTAGTAACTAAGGTATAACACAGATCACTACTGCTACCACCAATGATAATAATGATAAAGGAAATAACAAGGGAAGAGAATACAACACCTCAGCACCAGCTGACTGATAACTCCCCCCCCCAGCCCGACCAAGCTCCGACCGATACCTCCTCCAACCCTGCAGTCCACCAGCCCTTCCGGCTAACTCCCAGTTACATCCTGGGCATGTCGTGCTGTGGTATGGAATACCTCTTTGGTCAGTTTGGGTCAGGTGTCCTGTCTCTGCTTCCTCCCTGCTTCCCTTCCTCCCTGGCAGAGCATGAGGCTCACAAAGTCCTTGGCCAAACCAAAACATCACTATCAGTTCTGTACCCAGGCCAGAAGTCGAAACACTGCACTGCACCAGCTACCAAGAAGGAGGAACATGACTGCTACTGCTGAACCCAGGACACCAAGGCAGAGTAGAGGGGGAGGAGAACCTCTCTTGACCTACTAACCACACTCTTTCTAATGCACCCTAGGATGCCATTGGCCTTCTTGGCCACAAGGGCACATTGTTGGCTTATGGTCATCGTCCTATCCACCAGGACCCCCAGGTGCCTTTCCCCTTCACTACTGTCCAGCAGGTCAGCCCCCAGCCTGTACTGGTAGCATTCTGACAAAGTCTTCAGATAATTTGTGAATGCTTCCTGTTGGAAAAAAGAAAAAGTTTTGAAACTCAAAAACATCACAAAAATAAAAAAAAATGTCTAGTATGGTTCTGTTCTAGATAGCTATTCATGGTCAAATCTCTAGGACTATTGAATTAAATTTGTCTGTCCTTAAGAAGTTTTATATGTATGAATATATATTATTATATTGATAAACAATCAGTTTGATCAAGTACTGTTCATACTTGGTGAATATGTGTTCGCTTTTCTAGAACAGGATAGTATAGAACAGAACACTTCAAATTGAAGGGACTTACCATGTTCACTCAGTCCAACTATCTGACCACTTCAGGACTGACTGTCGTGGTTTAAGTCCAGCCAGTAACTCAGAACCACACAGCCATTGGCTCACCTTCCCATTTCCACTGGCTCCGGGTGTGATGGGGTGGAGAATCAAAAGAATGTAAACCCCATGGGTTGAGAAAAGAACAGTGCAGTAACTAAAGTATAATATAAAACTAATAATAATGATGAGGGGAATACCAAGGGGAGGGAATGTAAAACTAAAAGGGGAAAGGAAAAAGACTCACAATAAATACAAGTGATGTGCAATACAATTGCTCACCACCTGCTGACCCAAACCGAGTAGTGATCTGGGCCTTCCGGGTAACTCCCCCCAGTTTATATATTGGGCATGATGTGCTGTGGTATGGAATACCCCTTTGGCTAGTTTGGGCCAGCTGTCCTGTCTCTGCTTCCTTCCAGCTTCTTGTGCCCCTCCTCACTGGCGGAGCATGAGACCCAAAAGTCCTTGATCAGAGTAAGCACCTCTTAGCAACAACTAAAATATCGGTGTGTTATCAGCATTGTTCTCAGACTAAAGCCAAAAGACAGCACTGCCCCAGCTACTAGGAAGGAGAAAAATAACTGTAGCAGCAAAATCCTGACAGTGACCAAAACTTAAAGCATGTTATCAAGGACATTGTTCAAATTCCTCTTAAACACACACAGGCTTGAGGCATTGACCACCTCTCTAGAAAGCCTGTTCCAGGGTTTGACCACCCGCTTGGGAAAGAGATGCTTCCTAATGTCTAGTCTAAACTTCCGCTGGTGCACTTCTGGATCATTCCCATGTCATATTGCTGGAAACAAAGGAGGAGTGTATCCAGCAATACCTCTTTCTTCACTTCTTCTCCTCAGGAAGTTGCAGAACACCGCTCAGCCTCCTTTATCTTGAAACTAGACAAGTCCAAAGTCCTTAGCTGTTCCTCACAGGACATGCTTTCCAGCCCTTTCACCATTAATAACCATACGAAAGAGGAATAGGTTGTAATCTGAAGGTTGTACTAAGCTTTTCAGTTTTGTGGTGACATCCCTGATTTGGGGCCTCAGGAAGGCAGAAAACATCCCTGAAAAGAGGGTCTGGTCTTTAGATGGGTTCTTCCTCACACAGGAGGGAATCACAGATAGAATCATAGAATCATAGAATAGTTAGGGTTGGAAAGGACCTTAAGATCATCTAGTTCCAACCCCCCTGCCATGGGCAGGGACACCTCACACTAAACCATGTCACCTGAGGCTCTGTCCAACCTGGACCTGAACACCACCAGCGATGGAGCATTCATAACTTCCCTGGGCATCCCATTCCAGTGCCTCACTACCCTTACAGTAAAGAACTTCTTCCTTAGATCCAATCTAAACTTCCTCTAAGTTTTAACCATTACCCCTTGTCCTGTCACTACAGTTCCTAATGAAGAGTCCCTCCCCAGCATCCTTACAGGACCCTTTCAGATACCAGAAGGTAGCTATGAGGTCTTCACACAGCCTTCTCTTCTCCAGGCTGAGCAGCCCCGACTTTCTAGCCTGTCTTCATACGGGAGGTGCTCCAGTCCCCTGATCATCCTCATGGCCCTCCTCTGGGCTTGTTCCAACGGTTCCATGTCCTTTTTATGAAATGGCCATAGCTGGTTGTTGTTTCTTTTTGGCAATGGTCTTAATGAGGTTTTGTTGCAAGGGGTTGGTCTTTCTGATCCACATAAGTCTGCTTGCGTAGGTTCCCCTTCTATTTCATTATGTGCTGCTTCTACTCTACCCAGGGCCTCATACCTATTTTGTAAGAGTGTCTTAGAGGATAAGGAAGGGCTTCTCTTATGTGTTTGTACTGTAATCGTCTTCCACCCTTCTTTATCCCTTTTAACACTGCTTTCATCCTGGCACAAAACAGATCCTGTACCTGCCTCCATAGTGGCCTCTCAAAATGCAGGTCCATTGACCAGTCTCCTTTTCACACTCTCAAATACTCCTCAGTCTGCCCACCTCCTCTTACAGCTTGGACAGCAAGCAGAACAGTTCATCTGCGTGTTCACAACTCCCACAGGCTTGCATGCAATCACTTTCCATCTCCAAGGATATCCCTTTCCACATCCCACAGCTGGAAACCTGGATTTTCCTCTGGTTGGACAGGAGCTCTGTCTGTATAACAGCATTGGTTCCACCAAGTGCTAGAAGCTGAGGAGAAGCAGAGGATGCTGCTTTTTACTGGATGGTCAGCATGCTGCTGTGCACTTGCCTGCTGTCACGCACCTGCCTGCTGCAATGCTGCCACTGCTTGACCTTCTTCTGCTTGCATAGCTTTCTTGAGGACCTGTTCTATAATTTTCCCAGTAACTCTAGTGCAATTAATTGGACTATAGTTTTCTGAATCTTTTTTACCTCTTTTTTGTAGACGGATGTAGTATCTGTAACTTTTTTAGTCAGTTGGGACTTTTTTCATTTATGACCTTTCAAAGGTGATAGCAGTTTAAATTTGAGGGACTTTTTAATTAACCTTCTGTTTTAAATATAGTTTGTCATAATTTTGAAGACTATGGTACATAATTAGATGGAGCTATTTGTAAAAAAATGAATTGTATTGTAATAAAAATAAATGTGACTCTTCATTATTTGAATGCCTACGTGCAGTACTACAAATACACTTCTATTTTCTACTGCTAGATATTCTGATTTTACTTTCTCCCTTTAGCATTTATAAATGCGTACCTTGTATGAGTAAATGTTCTATTTAACAGTTACAAATTAATAGAATTTTTATAAGAATTTGAATAGCAAAATAAAATATTATTTAGAGCATTTATTTATAGACATGTTGTATAACACATTCAAGGAGAAATTCAAAGAATGTAATAGTTTATGATTTCATCCTTTATATGAGTGTTCTGATGAACCCTTAATGTGACAGGCAAAGATAATGTAATGAATGTCCTACTGCAATTGGAAGACTGTGGAAAAAAGTAACTGACACAATATTTTATTTCAGGTGGGAGTGAAAAGCAACTGCTTTCCTTGCCCTTTACAACCTAGTTAAGAATTTGACTGACAGAATGTTGGCACCAGCTGTGGAAGAGCTGATCAGCCTCAACTCCAAGTAAGTGAAGTCTTACTCATTCAGAGGTTCTTTTCAGACTAAATTTACAAAGCCTGCTGATTTCTAACAACAAAAAATAATTAAAAATGTGGTTTCTGAGACAGTTTAGAGCACTTTGGTTTCCCATGTTGTGAAATTCAATTTCTCGTTTAAACACATCTTTAAATCAGTACGTAACTTCAGTTCTTTATACTGTTATTTTGCAGACTTTATGACATTCATTCTGATTCCTCTTCCTTTCTAGACAATTGGAAGCATTCGCTTAAAGTAATGGAAAATTTTTATAAAACACAAATATAAAATATGAACATACCTGCATGTACTCAGTGATCAAGAAAATATAGTTAAATAGTAATACATATACTCTAAAAGACAAATTGGTGGGGAAAAAAAAAGTAAGGAACAATATTTGGGTGCTCATTAAAGGCATCTTCCTTCCTATTGCATTTCTCATGGAAGAAAAATGTAAGGTCTTGCATGGGGGTAAACACAGTCTAAGACTGCATCACAGGCTGGAATCTACCCAGCTGGGAAACAGCTCTGTGGAAAGGGACTTAGGGTCCCAGCTCAATGTAAGTAAGTGTACAGTGTGCTGCTGTGACAAAGAAAGGCAACAGGATGCTGAGTTGCATCAACAAGGGTTTCACCAGTGGAGATAAAGATGTCATTATTCCACTCCACTCAGCACTTGTCAGGCGACACCCAGAATTCTGTTTAGTTTTGGTCCCTACTCTGCAAAAAAAATATGTGAACAGCTGGAGAGAGTCCAGAGAGGGTCCACAAAGATAATCAAAGGACTGGAAACCCTGCTATGTGAGGAAAGGATGAGACACCTGTGTTTGTTCAGCCATGAGAAAAGAAGGCTCAGGGGAGACCTTATCACCATGTTAGAGTATTTAAAGGGTGGCAACAAAGAAGATGGAGTCTCCCATTTTTAGAAGGAGTTCCATGGAGAAGATGAGAAGTACTGGGTACAAATTATTCCTGGGGAGTTTCTGATTGAGCACAAGAGGAAAATTTTTCAGAATGAGAGCAATCAGCCGTTGGAGTAATCCCCACAGGGGAGTGGTGGGCTCTCCAACATAGGGTACTTTTAAGATTTAGCTGGACAGGATGCTAGGACATCTAGTCTAGGTCATTCTGTGATTCTATGATTTTATGGTTTGCCAAGAAAGGTTGGACAAGATGATCCTTGATATTCCTTCCAAGCTAGTATGTTATTATTATTCTGTTACTAAAACATCAGAAACCATTGTGGATGAAGGACAGAGTCAGAAGCCTTGGTTATTCAAAGATGGTCTCTGAGGGAGTCCCACAAGTTATCCTTTGTGTGCTAGGAGCTAATGTGACAGCAGCACTAAAGGCACAAAGCACAAAAGTTACACACACACATAAAAAAAAAATAAATCTACAGATAACTTCTTAGAGGAAATATGTAGAAAGCACCAGCTGCATTAAAGCACACTTCTCATCCTGGGTGTCTTAGATTTTTATTATTCATACACTCTAGTATCTCAGTTCAACTTTGGATATTTTATTTCCCTGGTATTTCATTTTAAATGTCAAAAAATTTTTCATTTCTGTAGCTAGTAGGACATCTTGGAGAAGACAAAGGCAGGATGGTTTTCAGTTTGTCAGATTTGCTTTTTCCTCACATTATAGCAGAGTCTATTTTCTTCTATGAACAACCACTAAGAAACCTGGAGGATACTAGCCTGGCAAAGGGAGAAAAGGGAGAAAGGGAGAAAGAGAAGAAATAAAAAAGAGAGGTGCTGAGAGTGGATTATCAATAGAAGATGTTCCTATATCAGAGAGACAGGCAAGATATGATATCGTAAAAAAAAAAAAATAGATTGAATCTCTGAAAACATGCTAACATCACCTCAAAATAAACTATTAGCTCACATTATCACAGTACTTGACAGTTTGAAAAATCACTAAAAATGTTTCTTTTAAGAGCTACTTGCATAGAGACAGTCTGATGGAGGAGCCAGATTTCTCTCAGTGGCTGTGTTAGTCTTGGATCACCAATTGCTTTACTGATAATTAGAAATGCTGATAAAGTTGAGTCACAAACTCATACGAAGATCAAAGAAGCTGTATCTAAGCTAGTCGCATACAAGCAGTTTCAAGCTTCTTCTCAACAGTGCTGAGCACTGTTTGGTACAATGTGCTAAGCTAATGAAATAACCCAGTAATGTCTGAAGAAGGAAGAATCTTTTGCCAGCAAGTTAAATGAGAGAGTCAGCATCAGTGGACATATTCAAAATGTTTAGTTGATTTACACTTTTTTAGCAGTTTTCAAACTGAGAAACGATTTTTCATCCAAGAGGAGTATTTATGTGGCATATCAGACAACCAGTATTCCTGAAGTAGGAAAAGATTATATGAAGTTATCAAAGTTAATAAACATAGGGATGAAAAAAGCCAGCATTATGATGTGGCATGTGAATGGTGTGCACATACTTTTGAGGTTGTAGTCAATTATAGTAGTTTTATTTTACTTATTTCTTAATTCAAAGTGAAATTATATATTTAGAAATATCACAATATTTCTGTATTTAGTAATATCACAATGTAAGATGGGTAAGTAGCATGTTATCTTTTTAACAGCTGCTATTAAGTGTAGCACAGATGTTGCTCTAGATCATAGACGCAATATTTAGTAAGTATTGGAAAATCCACTTCCATGCAAATCATGCCTAAACAAAATTACAACCTTAGACTGTAGACAGGAAAAGGTGCATATTCCTGATCACCCTGACTTCAGAAAGACCTTTGATGCAGCTTTCATACTTCCTTTGTTGCTAGGTTGGTGATACATGAACCAGGTAAGCAGTCAACATTGCAGGTTGAAAATGGCATGGATTGCTGGTCTTACTGTGTTGTGGTCCATAATACAAAGCCCATCTAGTGACCAGAAAGCAGTAATTCCTTTCAGTTATCAATACAAGAAGGAGGATTAGCCAGGTTAATAAATGGTCAAAAGGGTGGTGTCATAGTCAGGGGTTTGGGTGTCTTGAACACGGGACCCAAGTTTGTAGGCCAGGGATGTGGCAGAGAGGCTGCCTGCCCTAGTAAGTCCCATGGACTATTACCCACTCCTGGTGATACATGTGGGTGCTAGGGATATAGATAGTAGTAGCCTGGGGAACATAAAGAAGGACTACAGAGCCCTGGAGGAGGTTGTCAGGGGCTCTGGAGCTCAAACAGTCTTTTCATCAATTCTTCAGGATAAGGGGAGGACCTAAAAAAAGGTAGGAGGATTAGCCAGGTTAATAAATGGTTAAAAGGGTGGTGTCATAGTCAGGGGTTTGGGTGTCTTGAACATGGGACCCAAGCTTGTAGGCCAGGTCTAGTGGGGGCTGGTGGAGCTGGTCTGATAAAGAAGGGAAAGAGCAGTTTTGGTAGGTGGCTTGCCAGACTGGTCACGGAGGCTTTAAACTAGATGTGTTGGGGGAGGGGGGCATCATTCCATTCTAACACACTCAGTCAGTTGACAGCACCTATCATAAATGCTTGGAGCAATGCAGAGATATCCCAGCCGCTCCAGCCAATGAGCCAGCTTCAGTTGGAGCTCGGCTCAGATGCCTCTCTACAAATGCCCGTAGCATGGGGAACAAACAAGAGGAATCAGAGATGTGTGCACGTCTACGGGGGTATGATATAATAGGCATCACACAAACATGGTGGGATGGCTCCTATGACTGGAGTGTTGGAATGGAAGGTTACAGGCTTTAGGAAAGACAGGCCTGGCAGGCGGGGAGGGGGGGTTGCCCTTTATGTTAGGGATAGGCTGGAGAGTATGGAACTCTGCCTGGGGACAGGTGAGCAGTCCACAGAGAGTTTGTGGGTCAGGGTTAATGGGAATACAGCTATGGGAGACATTACTGTGGGGATCATGGCAGTCAGGTGAAGTTACTGATGACTGGAAAATGGGAAATATAACCCCCATTTTCAAGAAGGGGAAAATGGATGACCCGGGGAGTTACAGACCAGTCAGTCTCACCTCTGTGCCTGGCAAAATCTTGGAGCAGATTCTCCTGGAAGGCATTCTAAGGCACATGAAAATCAACAAAGTGCTTGGTGACAGCCAGCATGGCTTCACTAAGGGGAAATCCTGCCTGACCAATTTGGTGGCCTTCTATGATGGGGCTACAGAACTGATGGACAGGGGTAGAGCAGTTGATCTCATCTACCTGGACTTGTGCAAAGCGTTCGACACTGTCGCACACGACATCCTTGTCTCTAAATAGGGGAGACATCAATTTGATGGATGGGCCACTCGGTGGATAAAGAACTGGGTGGATGGCCGCACGCAAAGGATTGGGCTCAATGGCTCAATGTCTGGCTGGAGACCAGTAACAACTGGTGTCCCTCAGGGATCGGTGTTGGGACTGGTCTTGTTTAACATCTTCATTGCTGACATGGACAGTGGGATTGAGTGCGCCTTCAGGAAGTATGCCAATGACACCAAGCTGTGTGGTTCGGTTGATACACTGGAGGGAAGGAATGCCATCCAGAGGGACCTCGACACGCTTGTGAGGTGGGCTGATGCCAACCTCATGGAGTTTAACCATGCCAAGTGCAAGGTCCTACACCTGGGTCAGAGCAATCCCACGCACAGCTACAGGTTGGGCAGAGAACAGATTCAGAGCAACCCTGCGAGAAGGACTTGGGGGTGTTGGTTGATGAGAAAATGAACATGGGTCGGCAGTGTGCGCTTGCAGCCCAGAAAGCCAAATGTATCCTGGGCTGCATCAAAAGGAGTGTGACCAGCAGGTCGAAGGAGGTGATCCTGCCCCTTTATTCTCTCTTGTGAGACCTCACCTGGAGTACTGTGTGCAGTTCTGGTGTCCTCAACATAAAAAGGACACGGAACTGTTGGAACAAGTCCAGAGAAGGGCCACGAGGATGATAAGAGAACTGAAGCACCTCCCGTATGAAGACAGGCTGAGGAAGTTGGGGCTGTTCAGCCTGGAGAAGAGAAGGCTGCATGGAAACCTCATAGCAGCCTTCCAGTATTTGAAGGGTGCCTATAGGGATGCTGGGGAGGGACTCTTCATTAGAGAGTGTAGTGAAAGGACAAGGGGTAATGGGTTGAAACTTAAACAGGGGAAGTTTAGACTGGATATAAGAAGGAAATTTTTTCCTGTTAGGGTGGTGAGGCGCTGGAATGGGTTGCCCAGGGAGTTGTGAATGCTCCTTCCCTTCCAGTATTCAAGACTACGTTGGACGAGGCCTTGGGTGATATGATTTAGCGTAAGGTGTCCCTGCCCATGGCAGGGGGGTTGGAACTAGATGATCTTAAGGTCCTTTCCAACCTTAACCATTCTATGATTCTGTGATTCTAAGAACAAATACTGTTTAGCATTCTTTGTTAATGGCCTGAATGATAGTACATATTTCAGTCTCATCTTGCTTGCTGATGACGCAAAACATTCGTGGAGCCGTCAATCTGCTAGCTTCAGAACTGCTGCTTAGAGAAATTATCAGACAGGAGCCCCAGGAAGGTGAATGCAAAGTCGTATATCTGGGAGGTAACAGCTGTGGAGCAGCTCTGCAGTTATGGCCCAGGGATCTCTGGGAGCTTACCAACTTAGCTGGTCCCAAGGCAGCAGTACACCCAGGCACAGTATTCCCACGTCTTTGCAGTAGCAAGGGTACAGCCAGCAGGTGTGGGGAAGTGATCCTGCACTGATGTTCTCAATGAAAATACTCACTGAAGGTACTCAGTACTGTCTCAATACTGGCATGCTGTGCACAGCTTTGGACACTCCAGTATGAGACAGACATTGATGTACTTGAGATAGTCCTGACCAGCATAGCCTGGGGATGGAGGACAGGGCATCCAAGGACATACTGAAGGGACTAGAATTGTTGAGCCTGGGGAAGGGAGTTTTCTGGGGAGGAGAGGAGTTATTGGTATGTACGGATACTTTTTGCATTTTTGCTGTATTTTCGCAGCTTTCCTGAAGTCCTGTGTGATCATAACGTAAAATTGATTATGATTTGTCTCTTAATCTTAGAATCTTTTATAATTGTTCCATTTATGTGTGTAAAGATATCATACTTCAGAGACACACTGAGCTAACAGTTCCCTTAGACACAGGAAAAGAAAAACCATACATGAACTGATGACTTGTCTCTGGATTAAGGTTGTAAACAAGGGCAAGAAAGCTTAACCTGTCTCCCTATCTTTTAACCCTTTGCATAGGCAGGTAGTGAGTATGGACAATAGTTGTTGTTGCCAGTTTGGAGCTGTTAGTTACATGCTATTCTATGCAGAATAAGAATTTCTATTTTCTGTTTGGTCACCAATAAAGATTTTTAAATATATATATATATGTATATAAATATATAAATTTTATATATATGCCTAAATCAAAAAATCATAGAATCATTGAATCATATATAAATTTTATATATGCTATTTTTATAAATACATATAAAATTATATATATATATAAAAAATTATCTATAGAAAAACCAATAACCTGATTCACATTAAGCACGGTGAAAATCCTGTTTGCAACTCTTAAACTGTAGTCTGTTAATGTTTTAAAATTGAGGCTTGACAGCATTTTATATAACTTCTAAAGTATCTTCTGAATAGTAGCATTTTTATGTAAATAACATATTCTTGAACATGTTTGAAAACAGAACATCTACAAAGATAGAATTTTAAGTACTTTTGCATGTTTATGTGCAGAATTTGTTGATGGTTAATAGTAACTGTAGTGCAAGTATGACAAACATGCAGACTACTAAATAAATAAAGCAATCTAAGAGCAGACCAAATAGCAATAGTACGTGAATATAATATTTTCTATCACACCAGAATAATTACAGAACATGTAGGAGACAAGTGATTTCTATTTTCATAAGTCCTATGGAGTGGAACTATTGTCCTCTTTACACAAATGTTAAA